>NC_083326.1:19531639-20862473 GCF_963455315.2 Globicephala melas
GTCCGGAGCCTGTGCTCCGCAACGGGAGAGGCCAAAACAGTGAGAGGCCCGTGTACCAGAAAAAAAAAAAAAAAAGAAGAAGCTATTCACAGATCACCACATACTGAACATACAGACATATATGTAATGTCTAAAACAAGCAAATCTATAGGTATAGAAAGTAGATTAGTGGTTGCCTGGGCAGGTTGGGAGTGGGGGATTATAGATTTGGGGTGTCGTGGAGTGGTGGGGGAAATTGGAGTAACGAAGTTTCTTTTGGGGGTGATAATAATGTTCTAAAATGAGATTATGGTAATGGTATACAATTCAGGAAATATACTAAAACCACTGTATTATATACTTAAATCAGGAGAGTTGTACAGTATGTGTATTATTCTCAATAAAATGTTTTAAAAAGGATGTAATAATAATTTACAAAGAACTGCCAGCATTTCCAGTAGGGTGTTGAGAATGCCTCAATCACTCAAAGTTTGGGGGTGAGAACAAATTACCCGCCAACCTCCCACTACTTAAATCACCTCACTAGATTTACTCTAGTTAGTTTATGTTACAAAAATTCAATCAAATTATGGTATCATAACTCAGAACAAAAAATATTTTAAAAGATGGCTGGGCTGCATTTTTATTTCCACATATAAGGAGCTTAGAAGTCACCACTCCTTTCTGACAACACATAAAAAGCTGAATAGACTAAAAAGTCAATAACTCTTCATAAGAGAGAGAAAGATAAGGGAAAACTGCTCCCCACAAGGTTGGAGAAGACAGAAAGCCATCAGATACAGGGAGTCAGGGCTTACTGTAGCAGAGACTCACAAGCAGAAACTTCCATGGGAATCAGTGCCAAAGCAGGAAAACCTGAACTGTAATTGACAAATTGCTGGAGGTCCCGTGTGGACAAGTCTGAGAGTTAGAAACTTCAGAAGGACCCCACAGTACTGTGAGGTTAGAGCTCAATCAGATTCCCACAGCAGATATCAGAGAAAAGTCCTCTTCTGCTTCTGGCAGGGGGAGGAGAAGAGGAACCATTTTGAAATACTCAGAGCACTCTGTTCTTAAAAAGGTCTGCTTTAAAGGGAGACTAGTTAACCTGAGGCTAACCTGCTGGGGTAGTATCAGAGCCCTACTCACATGGGGGAAGGTAAATACCCAACTCTACCTGGCTCCAGTGTTCTGAGTGGAACCAGGAGAATACAGTTATCCCCTGGTATTCTATGGGGATTGGTTTCAGGACCCCATATGAGTACCAAAAAATCTACAGATCCTCAGGTCCCACATACAAAATAGATAAGTACACTCGGCTCTCTGAAAAAGCAGGAACAAATAAAGGTAAAATCAAATCTTTGATTTTCCTTATTCTTAATCGATCTAACAGGTAACAGTCTGTTCAAAATACTACTAAAAATGTAATGAATTGTGTATGAGATATACATATATATGCTTATGTATGCTTACATGTATGTGAAATTAATGGGAAGAATGATGGGACAGAAGAATTAGGATTATTTTCTTGCTACAAGGTACTCAGACTACCAGTGAAGTACATAGTGTTGATCAAAAGTGGACATAGATTAACTATAAATGGATATTGCAAACGCTAGGGCAACCGTTAAAAAGAGTAAAAGTATAATCAATATGTTTAGACAGGAGAGAAAATGGAATCATAAAATGTACAGTTAAAACCACAAAAGGCAGAAAAGGAGTGGAAGATAAAAATAGGAACAGAGAACAAGGGCAACAAACAAAACAGTAACAAATGTTAGATATTAATACAACTACACCAATAATCACTTTCAACGTCAGTTGTCTAAATATATCAAATAAAAGAGACTGGCAAAGTGGATTATAAACCATTATTCAACTATATGTTGTCTGCCTGAAATTACACTTTAAAGATATATACAAATTCAAGTAAATGGATGGAGAAAATATACCATGCTAACACTAATCAAAAGAAAGAGCAGTAGTTACATTAATTTCAGATAGAGCAGAGATCAAAACAAGAAGTAGTATCAGGGAAAAAGGGTGGTATTATAAAATACTAAAGGTGTAAGTTCTCCAAGAAGACATAAGAATCCTTAATGTGTACACACCTGAAAGCAGTGTCAAATTATGTGAGTCAAAAAAAAAATTTGAAACAGAATTTCAAAGTGAAACAGATGAATCCACTATCATAGCTGGAGAATTCAACACCCCTATAGCAGAAATGACAGGTCCATTGGGCAGGAAATCAGTAAAGACATAGTTGAACTCAACATCACCAATCAATTGGATATAATGGACATCTAGAGACTACCTCATCCAACAACAGAATACACATTTTTCTCAAGCTCATATGTAATATTCACCAAAATGGATCACATTCTGGTCCATAAAACACACCTTGACAAATTTAAAGGAATAGAAATCATACAATATCTGCTCTCGAAACAAAATGCAGTTACAATCAATGATAAAAAGCTAACTAGGGCTTCCCTGGTGGTGCAGTGGTTGAGAGTCTGCCTGCCGATGCAGGGGACATGGGTTCGTGCCCCGGTCCGGGAAGATCCCACATGCCGCGGAGCGGCTGGGCCCGTGAGCCATAGCCACTGAGCCTGCGCGTCCGGAGCCTGTGCTCCGCAACAGGAGAGGCCACAACAGTGAGAGGCCCGCGTACCGCGCAAAAAAAAAAAAAAAAAAAAGCTAACTAGAAAATCCCCAAATACTTGGAGAGTAACAAGACAATTCTAAGTAACATGTGGGTCAAAGAAGAAATCTCAAGAGAAATTTTAAAATATTATGAACTAAATGAAAATAAAAACACATCAGAGTTTGTAGGATGTAAAGTAGAGCTTAAAGGGAAATTTATAGCACTGAAAGTTTATATTAGAGAATAAGAAAGATCTAAAATCAATCTACTAAATATCCACATCGGGAAACTAGAAAACAGCAAATTAAACCTAAGATAAGCAAAAGAAAATAAGAAATTAGCAGAAATCAATGAAATTGAAAACCAAAAAATCAAGAGAGATAAACCAATGGAACCAAAAGCTGGTTCATTTAAAAGATCAATAAAATCATCAAGTCAGGCTAAGAAAAAAAGAGGAGGATGCAAATTATTAGTAACAGAAATGAAAGGTAGGACATCACTACAGATTCTAAGGGCATTAAATGGATAATTAAGGCATACTATGAACAACTGTATGGTCACAAATTTGATAACCTAGATGTAATAGAACAATGCATTGAAAGACACAATCTTCACCCAAGAAATAACAGGCAATCTGAATAGGCCTATATCTATTAAAGAAATTAAATTCATAATTAATAAATTTCCAAAACAAAAAGCATGAAGCCTAGATGGGTTCACTGGTCAATTCTACCAAAATTTCAAAAAGAAATTATACCAATTCTGTACAATCTTTTTTTAGAGAATAGAAGCAGAGAGAATACTTTCTAATGCATTCAGTGAGGTCAGAACGACTCTAATACCAAACAGACATAAACATTACAAGAAAAGTACAGTCAAATAAATCTAATGAAAATAGATGCAAAAATCTGCAACAAAATGTTAGTTAACTGGATGCCACAATGTATAAAAATAATTATACACCACAACTAAGTGGGATTTGTCCCGGTTATGAACAGGTGATTCAACACTTAAAAAATTAATCCATCACATCAGCAGGCTATAAAAGACAAATCACATCATATCAACAGATAAGGAAAATGCATTTGACAAAATTCAACCCCCATCCATGATAAAACACCCAGAACACAAAGAACAGAAGGGATCTTCCTCAACTTGATAAACAAATAT
This sequence comes from Globicephala melas, assembly GCF_963455315.2. Taxonomy (NCBI): domain Eukaryota; kingdom Metazoa; phylum Chordata; class Mammalia; order Artiodactyla; family Delphinidae; genus Globicephala; species Globicephala melas. Next base: position 19,535,436 of record NC_083326.1, read on the forward strand.
CTACAAAAACCCTACTTAGTGGCAAGAAACTCTAAGCTTTCTCACTAAGGTCAGGTATAAGGCTAGGGCGTCTCTTCTCACCATTCTTTGACATTTTACTGGAAATCTTGCTAATGTAATAAGCCAAGAAAATACAAGATATACAGATTGGGAAGAAAAACAACTGTCTTTGCAGATGATACGACTTTCTATGTGGAAAATGGGAAAGAATTGATCAAAAATGCCTGTAACTCATGAGTGATTATAGCAATTTTGCAAGATACAAGATTAATATACAAAAGTCAACTGCTTTTCTATATAACAGCAATGAACAAGTGGAATTTAAAATTGAAAACACTATCATTTAAATTAGCATCCAAAATACTTGAAGTACTGAGGATAAATCTAACAAAATATAAACAAGTTCTATATTAGGAAAATGATACAACTGATCAATGAAATCAAAGAACTAAATAAATGGAGAGAGATTCCATGTTCATGGATAGGAAGACTCAGTACTGTCGATATCAGTTCTTCTCAACTTAGTCTATATATTCAATCCATACCAATTAACGTCCTAGCAAGTTATTTTATGGATATCAACAAACTGATTCTAAAGTTAATGGAGAGGCAAAAGACCCAGAATAGCCAACATAATATTAAGAGAAAAGAAAAAATTTGGAGGACTGACACTACCCAACTTCAACACCTACTATACAGCCACAGCAATGAAAACAGTGTAGTACTGGTGAAAGAATAGACAAACAGATCATTGGAACAAAATAGAGAGCCCAGAAATAGACCCAAATATAGTATCCAATCTTTGGTAAAGGAGCAAAGGTAATACAATGGAGCAAAGACTGTCTTTTTGACAAATGGCACTGGAATAACTGGACATCCATGTGGAAAAAGATGAATTCAGACACAGACCTTATGTTCTTCACAAATATCAACTCATTATAGATCACAGAATGGAAAGTAAAATACAAAACTATGTAAGTCTGAGCAGACAACACAGAAGAAAACCTAGATTATCTTAGGTATGGCTATGATGTTTTAGATACAACACCAAAAGCACAATTTTTCCATGAAAGAAATAAGCTGGACTTCACTGAAACTAAAAACTTGTACTCTACAAAAGACAATGTCAAGAGAATGAGAAATCAAAGCACAGCATGGAGAAAATATTTGAGAAGATACATTCAGTAAAGAACTGTTAACTAAAATATACAAAGAACTCTTAAAACTCACAGTAAGAAAACAGGCAACCTGACTAAATAGGCAAAAGATCTGAACAGTCACCACACCAAAGAAGATATGCCCATGGAAAATAAGCATATTAAAAGATGCTCTATATCATATGCTACTAGAGAAATGGAAATTAAAAACAGCAATAAGATACAACTATTAGAAAGGCCCAAGTCTGGAACACAATCACCAAATGCCAGCGAGGATATGGAACAAGAACACTGCGATGTTGCCTGTGGGAATGCAAGGCTCTATAGCCACTTCGGAAGACAGTTGCTGGTTTCTTACAAAACTAAACATCCCCTTACTGTAAGATCCTATGATTATGCTCCTTGGTATTTATCCAAAGGATGTGAAGACTTAGGTCCACACAAAACCTACATGTGGATGTTTATAGCAGCTTTTATTTGTAATTGCCAAAACTTGGAAGAAACCATGATGCTCTCAATAGGAGAACAGATAAATAAACTATGGTGTATCTAGACAGTGAAATATTATTCGGTGATAAAAGAAAAAGCTATCAAGCTATGAGAAGACACGTAAGAAACTTAAATGCATGTACCTCAGTGAAAGAAACCAATTTGAAAAGGCTACATGCTCTATGATTCTAATTATATGACAATTTGGAAAAGATGAAACTACTGAGTAGTTAAAAGATCAGTGTTTGCCCGGGCTGGGGGAGGGAAGGAATGAACAGGCGCAAACACTTTTTAGGGCAGTGAAACTATGAGACTATATTTGTGGATAGGAGACATTATACATTTGTCCAAATCCAGATGCACAACACCAAGAATAAGCCTTGATGTAAATTATAAATTGAATAATTACAATGTGTCAGTGTAGATTTATTGACTGTAACAAATGTACCACTCTGATGGGGGATGCTGTTGATAGGGTAGGCTGTGCGTGTATGGGGGACAGGGGCTATCGGAAATCTCCACAGCTTCCCCTCAATTGTGATCCAGAAGTTAAATTGCCTTAAAAAAACAAAAACAAACTTCAGAAATATAAAACCAACCGAAAAACCTCATCTTTAAAAAATAGCTAGTATTGACTGGGTTGGCCAGAAGTTCATTTGAGTTTTTCTGTAACATCCTACGAAAACCCGAACGAACTTTTTGGCCAATCCAACGAAAGATGACTGCTGAATGTACCTTTTCATTTAAACCCATGAAACCTGACTAAGATTGGCTTAATGGCTCAAATTCACTAGCTCAGCTTCTGACAAGGGGTCTTGGGCTATACTCATGATCTGGGTGAATTAGATGGGCTGATATGCAAAACTTCATAGGATTGCTAGGTACGTGTCCTCGGGGGCCACTCTGGCATAGCGCTGTGAAATCCCCCAAATTGAAACTGAGAGGCTAGAGTGTGGAGATTAGTATGCAGAGTACGAAGATGCTGCAGTGAAAGGCACTAGAATGAAGGCTAAGTTATGAATTAGAATGTGTGACCAGAGAGAATATTCTGCCATCTCTTTGCATTTACCTGAATGCCTTACTAAGAATAGATATTATATATGAAATGAACTGGCCACTTTGGCCCTACCATTTTTACAGGAAGTCTTAAATTAATTCCGCTCTTCTATAGTTTTAAGTATTCATTATATATAGGGAATGTTTGAATAGCCCAACCCTTCCTAAGTAGCCAATTGTTTTTTTTTTTCTTTTTTTTTTTTTTTTGTGGTATGCGGGCCTCTCACTGTTGTGGCCTCTCCCGTTGCGGAGCACAGGCTCTGGACGTGCAGGCTCAGCGGCCATGGCTCACGGGCCCAGCAGCTCCGCGGCATGTGGGATCTTCCTGGACCGGGGCACGCACCCGTGTCCCCTGCATTGGCAGGCGGGCTCTCAACCACTGTTCCACCAGGGAAGCCCCTAAGTAGCCAATTTTAAGCAACATGTAAGCAATACAGAATTGGTGTGGGACAAATGTAATTTTTTTTTTTTTTTTTTTTAATGGCAAAGCATGGAGTAGAGGTTTTGACTGTAAAAACTACCTTTCTGGTAGGCTTGTCTGGGGAGTTTATAAGGTGTATGGTTTTTGTATGTTAATAGTAGACTATCAAAAATTAAACAAGGTATCTCCTTCTATCACCTCAACTGTACCTGACATGGGAGAGACTATATAGGAAGTGTTCAGGCCAAGGGGGCTACGTATGCCATTATAGTGTTGATTAAGGTTTTCTTTTCTTTAGCAAGTTTGAGGTCCAGTCAGAACAATTTGCATTCTGGGGGACTGAATTTTGGTTTGTGTTTACTGTAACACTGCAAGGATATTTGAATTTGCTTCCCTGTTGCCATAATCTAGTGAAGAAGGTCTTGGGCTTCACAATCATTCAGAGTAGTTTGTCATGAAAGCTGACTCAGAGAGTGAAGCACTGAGGACTGTGGTCATCTAGGTGACAAATAGAAGCTCTCTGATAAACACAGCTTACATCCAAGGCTTATCTCAAACTGTGAAATTCCTGGAGCAACCATGGTCATTCTTCAAACTCTAAAAAATGCTTATTTCCCACCGACCCTGTCACGGGGCAAAAATCTTAGAGACTAGCAGGCTGTTCAGACTTTTTATTTTGGAATTCTCTTGATCCCTGTTCCCAAGGGACAGAATGCTGCCTGAATATAAATGCAGGCTGCGCTGAAATAAGCATTTAAAGTTTTACAGAGGACCATGGCTTAGGCACTCCTACTAGGTTCTCATCAACAGTCCCTGTGATATTAGTAGCATATGCAGAGAATATGCACAGATTGGGGTCTTCAGCAAATCAAGTAAGGTTACCAGCAGAGAGCTCTGGGGGTTTGCATTCAAAAGCTGCCTAACGTAGCTGTGTAGCTCAAGTGAAAGACAATTGCTAGCTTCTTCCTGGAGGGGAGTTGATACTTCTGTGACCCTGGAGGGCATTAGAAAATTCTGAGATCAGAAATACTGATCTGGGTGAAGTCAGAGAGATTCGTGTGGAGGGAGAAAACAGCCCAGCAAAATTCACTGTTGAGGTATATTCCTAAGTGGAGCTGAGGAGGATTGCACTACTTATGTCAACAGATTGTGTCACCGCTGGTACAGACAATAGGGCAGCTCTCCAAAGGCCTCCCTTCTCTCATCACTTGGGTTCTTTGATGAGAGATTCTGGATTGAGAGTACACTGTTTGCAAATCAGCAACAGGGCACGGAGACAGTAAAAATGATGAAAGGAGAAGGTGGTGAGTTAACAGAGGGTGGAATAGTAGAAGGAAATTAGTGGAAAAGCCTTACAGGGAGAGTTTGGCTATTCACCATATCTTAGGCCATAGGTAATGGCCTTGCTCTAAGGTCAGTCAAATGAACTGAGCTCGCAGACAATAACGTAAGAACGTCTGGTACACTCAGTTATGGACGTTTCCATGAGAATTTGGAGAATTAAAGTGACCACAAGGATACTCACCTTAAAACCAAGTTTCCAACTCAGAATGGGATTTGAATGCTAGAGTACAAGCCTTAGGTCCCAAGACCCAGATGTGAGATACACTAGCACTAGTGCTCAGCCATGCCTAAGTGGTTTGAGAGACAACTCATCCCCTTCCCACCTACTATAACCATCAATGTAATTAAAAAACAAAAAACAAAAAAATCCTTTCAATGTCAATAGGAAAATGAATCACTTGAAAACTGCAGTAGGTAAAATGCCCTGAGGACATCAACCAAGGCAAAGCTGACAAATGGCTTATGATTTAGCTTTACCAAAACCTCCTAAGGGCGGGCTACTAGTGGTATAACTGGGATTAAGATTTATTCTACCCTAGGTCAGTAAAGGAAAGTCCCCTTAAGCACCAGACTTAGTCTAAAATTCAAGAGGCAGCCCCACTAAAGGCAGGAGGGGCACCGAGTAGATCTATTAATTTTGCTTTGTTCAAGCTCCTTTTCACCATCAGCCAGCATTCTTGAACATGTCTATTGTTTCTTACAAAGTGAAACTGAATATGAAATTTACAAAGAAAGCATCCCCTGGTGCAATGATTCACAGCACAAACCGTGCTGGTAACAATTAAGTGGCCTCATCACAGAGTATAAAGGAGAACGTTTGCATATATATAGCATGGGTCCTGGTAGAGCTCTCCCTGGACTCTTTAAAATTTGAGCCTGAATTGCAAACACATTTTATGTTTGCTTATTTGGTGAAGAAAGCAACCTATTTGTCATTTTCAGTGCTTATTCGTTTCTATTGTGCTGTTGTTTATGTTCCTTCACATGATCTTTGCAGAGTTCTGAAATTCCCCAAGGGGTAGAATATTATTTTGAGATAATATTTTGGAGGGGGGCAGATTGATGAATAAAATATGATCTTTGTTTTCTTTGGCCATGGTGTGTGTGTGTGTAGTTTTCAATATGCAACAAACACATTAATTTTGAAATAACTTTTAAATGAGGAAGAATGCCCTTTTCAAAAATAAACAATAGAACATCAAAAATTCCTTCATGGTATTTCTCTCCATATTGATCCCTTAGCTTTACCAGTTGTGACTTAACTTAGGAACAGACTGCTTTGGGTAGAAATCAATTATCCTGAAGCATGTAAAGATAAACATTCCCTACATTTTCTTTTTCAAATTAGCTATCTTATATGCTTGCTAGCAATAATATAATTTCACTTTCCCTTACTTTCAACCATGCAGAATTGGGTACATAAACATTCCAACTATTTACTACCTCCCAACTTTATATTATATAGGGTTGGCCAAAAAGTTCCTTCTGGTTTTCCGTAACATCAAGAAGAACCCGAATGAACTTTTTGGCCGACTCAATACATATAGCATTATCATTAAAAAATGGTTTATTACTGAGTGATTTTTGTTACATCTCCTATAGCTTGCCTGTCCTTAGTTCTCTTCTTCCTTCTCTGTCCTTCTTTCCTATAAAAGTAGTAAAAATGTTGAGAATTTTTCAAGCACTATTTCCACATCTAAGGTAAAAGTCAACTCCACCTCACTTTGTAGACACAACGCTCAATTTCATGTTAAAAGCTTAAGAAATTATACCCTTAAAGACGGGTTTAATTTTGTTCAGCCTGGCTTGATTCTTATTGGGTGCTGCTTGATTTCCTTGATGTCTAGCATTTAGTGTGTGTGTGGTATGGGGAGTGAGGGCATCTCTTTTTGACACAATTTGGTCAACTTACCTTACAAAAATCACAGTTTATGTTACAAATATAAGTGCAACAAGTGTACAGCATACTCAAATCTCTCTCAATTATTTATTTCCACCCTATTATTTGAATCTGGAGGACATTAACCAAAGCTCTAGGAGATGATCTCACATACTGTTGGGGAAAAATTGAGTCTTCTGTTGCAGGCACAGAAAACCCACCAATTCTGGTAATTTTATTACCAGCAAAGCTTTAGCAAAGCATTATCAATCTCGGCAGCCAATGGAGCGCCGCATCAAATGTCAATAGCGGTGCATTCCCCTCATTTAAGGATTACATCATCTGCTGCAGAGACAGCCTAATAGTTTTCTACCTTGAGAAATAAGACCCAAAGTATCTATCCCTTAAAATTTGATGATGAAGTAAAAGCGGGGTCCTTCACGGAGCATCTGATCAAAGACTTTTCTTTTCACTGATATGATTGTGGAAGATTAAAATGCCTAGATGCAATTTGCATATTTGTGTGTGTTGGTGGATTCAAGTAATGTTAGAATATTATTTAAGCCATAATATTTGCTACTGAAAAACACTTAAGCTATGAGCCTTGTCTAAATTTATAAGGGCACTTCTGAAAAATGACAATGCAAAAATCAAACGTACTACCTAGTTGACGGATGTCCAGCAGCAAGATGACGAAGCTCACGGTGATTGTGCTGGGGCAATAATGTTGATCATTTTGCAGTGTCTTCTATAATTACTGAGACTCAAACACTATTTTACTCAGCCATGTAATAAAGCAGGGAAGCTGAATTCGTTGGGGATTAATAAAAACATTAATTAAAAAGTTACTGAACTTTTAAGTATAGATTATAGGTCAGGGTAGGATACTATTTATTCTTTGAGGAACAAATGAATACTTTCTAATAAATTACTACTATACCAAAATGTTAAGAACTTAAGCTGTTTTTAAATAATAAGTTCCCAGAAGGGCCAATGAATTTTAATTTCACTTGGATTTAGTATTATAAATATATTTCAATATTCAATAATCAAGTAGCATAGACTCAGATTGCAATCATCTGGAGTATCCATTATACATGCAGTATTATTTATAAAAGACACTAAAAAGGAAAAAAAGCTAAAGGCTCCTATTTCAGCATCTTCATAGGAGCCTATGACTGTGTGGAAGAGTGTTTTTGCATGTTTGTGTGTACCTGTGTGTTTTTAGGGAAGTAGACTGTGAAATTGTTAAAGTATTTGACAACTTACTTATATCCCATAAGTAAAGAAGCTCTAAAATGAGAATAAACTAAATGTTACTTGTCATAACTTTTTATGTTTTTCTTGATGAAAACTGAAGAGAGTTAGCTGTATGTAATGTCACTTAATTCCCAGGTTCTCTTTAACTTTCTGGGTTCAAGATTTTTTTTCTCCCAAATATTTTAATCACTTTAATTTTTTCTCCTTTGGATCAATAATAAGTTTTCTAGATCTCTCCATGAAACTCTAAAGAACTGTGCACAAAAGAGGTTTATCTCACTTTGGAAAATGTCCTTAGCTTGTTCACTGTACCTCTGACTCGGACTCAGTAGTTGGCTCGTTAAGATTTCTAAATATTTTCATATGGATTGATGTCTAATCTCTGACTTTCCCATTACTGTAATTATTATCAGTAGAAATCCTGGGCCTAGGATTGATGTTGAAACTGTGTGAGGGAAGGCAGTATTTATTGAGCAGGAACAGTGGTAGAAGTTATGTCATAGAAGAGGGCTGTTTATCCCTAGACAAACTAGGACAGAACTCAGCTCTATGAGACTGGGACATGGAGATCCAGCCATGACCAAGGCCAGGTGGGGCTGTACTGTCAGCAGGCAGTTGGATTAGCTACAATGTAAGGTCCTTTCCAATGCCAAGACCGTATTTTTAAAATATTGAAGTACAGGGAGTGATATCTGGACCAGATAATTTCAAGGACCAGAACTGGTATAAGACCAAGACCACGTGCTTGGCATCCGAAGGGTCAGGTGGTGGTTAGCTGCATATGACCGGATGAAAGACTCTTGTGGTTTTGGTCAAGGTCTTTGAGGAAGGGAAGGGAGAGCTTATAAAGAGCACTGAGGGATAGACTCACTGGTACTGGGTGTTGTGACAGTTACAGGCAAATAGGACGGAAGCAGATGGTATTTGTTCTTACCATTTTTCACTTTGTTTAAAGCAAGCTAATTACATTTTGTTTCCATAGTCCACAAGGTTTTAGTTAAAATACCATTCGTAAGAGAAAGGTAACTAAAGTCAGTTATTGACAAAAATTTTTAAAGGAGAGCCATACAATGGACAACTTTCTTTCTGCTCTGTTTCTGTGGTCTCTTGTGAAAAATAATCTGAGAGCATCTTTAGTGCTATTTTATCCACAAGAGCCTATCACCCTTAATCAAACAGCACAAACAGTTGTTTTTGAAATTAGGGTCCTTCTCTATATAAAAATTTATAGGCAAATAAAGTCACCCTGCCCTGGGCTTCATTACGTTATTTACTGTCATGAGTAAAAGTAACACGATCAGGGTTATAACCATGATCCTACAGCCTGGATTGCATTGGACATGGCCATGATGCCATGTGCATAAGCCTCTTGTACAAAAATCAAGCCACACTCCAAAGTCTCTCACAGTGACACCAATTATAATTGGAGGTGGAGGGACTGCCCTGAAGGATTCTATGGTTAAATCCACTCACGGTGAGTTTGTCAGAGTTTTTTTCAACGTCTAAGAGTCTCCATAGTAACCTGAGTCTATCCTCACACATCATGGTGTTTATTCAAATCATTTGAAATATATGCTAATTTGCCTATGCGCTCAAAAACCTACAGCAAATAAAACCCCATTCATTTATCATTTTGATGAAGCAGGCTTCACAGAAGCAATTCCAGGCTTCTTCCCTGCTGCTCTATGCTAATGGTATCATTTGGTAATGGATGAAATGCATCAAATGGGAGAAGAACATCAAGAAAAATTTCAGCCTGTCCCGCTGAGCTCATTTTGACCCACTATACTCCCCCTCTGCATGAGGAAGGCACTTTTCACCCAAGGAACCCCAAAAACCCATTTAATAATTACCTTGATATACACACATTCCACCATTTACCTCTGCATGTGACCACCATCTCAAAACCATAAGGAGCTATTTTGGATTGAAAGACATGTGGGACCTTTCCATCAAGAAGAATATAGCAAATTTTCTCCGTTAGATACTGGAGGTGTTACTCAAGCCTACTTTTAGCGGCATGGCTGCGGACATTACCTTTAAAGAGCACCTGGTTTCAGCTGGATGTGTCCAAAGGAAAATGATTTTAAATCAAATAACAACAGGGTGTAGAAAATCCTGCCATCTTATAGATCTTGAGGCACTGTAATTTCAGAACACACTAACATCCTCAGTGCTGATGAGAACAGTCTCTAATAATCATGTGCCAGAGAGAATTTCACATCCCAGTTTTCAAAATTGAAGAGGTCAAATATAATGTCACAGATATGAAAGGAATACAAAATTTGACCAAAGTGGGAAACCAATCCATCTAGATTTTCTCAAATGTAATTTTCAAATAGTCTTGGAATGAGTGTGAGGATCATGAGCCTTGCTTCTCCTTCCATCCTCTTTGCTCATATTAAAAAGCAAGAGTCAGATTTTAAAAAATGGTTAAAAATTACATATGGATCTGTTATTTTGCTGTATTAGCAATACCGGCCAATATACATGTTTGATTGATTTTTGCGTCAGTGAAAATTACGTTGAGCACTACCATATGTCAAACTGTTGTTCGGCCTACTGACCACCACTCTCATCTTGAGGCATCCGTTAGACTGAATTCCTTCAGGGAGTTCTGTGTTCCACGTCTCTTATACACATATCATCTAATCTCAAATCTCGCTGTTCTCCTCATTCATTCATTCACTTTATACATAGGTATGAAATGCTATGTGTTAGTGGTATATTGTAAATACTGTACAGACATTTGTGAACAAAGTCTTTTATAAATTAAATAGTCTCAGTTCTAAGGGCAGTGAGATTGCCTGCAACACAAGCCAAGGGGACCTGAGCTTTGCAGTCTACCTCAGCTGACAGGGAGGGAAGAGTGTCCACAGAGTGGCACCAGGGATGGAGTCCTCCTCAGCTGGCTACATGACATGCTGTTCAGCACTGCATAGTAACAGTTCCCACAATCATCTCAGAAAGAGGGTTACTTTTATGAATTGAGCTGTATAATTACAGCTCTGTAGCAGGAAAGGTAAAGAAAGGGATGGGCCAACAATGAATGTCCCAGGGAGTGGGGTGAAATGGGTTGCTGATATTCAACCGGTATAGTTTCAGTTTTGCAAAGATGGAAAATTTCCAGAGATCTGTTGCCCAACCCTGTGCATACAGTAAATAGTACAGTATTATACACTTAAAAGTGGTTAAGACAGCAAATTTTATGTCATGCTTTTTACCACAATAAAAAATGAATATCAAAAGAGCACAGAATTATACTGATAGGAAGGCTAACAAATATTGGTACTTGTTCACAGGTGGTGTTATGAGCTGAATTGTGTCCCTTAAAATTTGTGTGTTGAAATCCTAAACCCCAGTACCTCAGAACAGAACTATATTGGAAGATAGAGTCTTTAAAGAGGTAATTAAAATAAAATGAGGCCTTTAGGATAGGCCCTAATCTAACTGCTGCCTTTATAAACAGAGGAAATTTGGACACAGAGCAGGGATATAGGTGCATAGAGGAAAGGCCATGTGAGGACAGTGAGAAGGCAGCCATCTGCAAGCCAAGGAGAGAGCCCTCAGAAGAAATCAAACCGACTGACATCTTGATCTTGAACTTCTAGCCTTTATAACTGTGAGCAAATTTGTTGTTTAAACCATAAACAAACCAAAAAAAGTGCCCTGATATTAATAACTCCTATTTAGTAAATGATTTACTCTTTGTTAGGCACTGTTCTCAACTCTTCATTTAATCCAGAGTCCTAGGAAGTAGGTACTATATTTATTACACAAGGGCAAAATATAGAAGTAGGGAAGGCTCATATGTATTCCACTATGAAATTTAAGTTATTGTTTATAGACTTTTAAATAGTTGTATAAAAAGGTGGAATTTTAAAAAGATTGTATGTAAGATAACACAGGATATATACCTATATATCATGTATATATCAATATATCATATGTATTAATATAATATTGCATACTTAAATGGAAAAACAACAAATGTTCTCCTTTAAGTGGTCCCATCAGCTGAAGTTCTCTATTTATAGTACATTTGGATGAGACAGCCATATAAGCAACTGCAATATGTTACTTTTCTAGCTGTTTCTGTAATCAGTAACTCCCAGTGAGTTAGAAAATGGGGTGATACATCTGCCTTTTAAGTTCTAACTACAGCCAGTTTTTGCAGACTGTTGAGCTTGTATGAATCTCACCTTTCTGCCCTGCCTTCTGACTCATTTGTTTTGACTTAGAATATGATCAGAACACGTGAGCTTTGATAACAGGTGTAATAGAAAACATAGGTACTTACATAACTCTTGTAATATCCTGAAGTATATCATGCAGTTTTCAAATTTATTTTTAAGAACTGAAATTTTCTAAATTGTTTTTTAAGTATCAGTAACAACATAGATGGAATACAATCTCATAAGGAAAATGGTTGCTATAAATTTCTCATTTTTCTTCTTTTTTCATTCATCTTTCAAAAGTTTCAGCTGTTCCCCAATATCCCCACCATGTACGTTCTCTTTCTTTAACTGTTCTTTTCCTTCTAACATATGTTGTAGCACATTACATTAGCGAGAGACCATTTGGTTACAAGGGGTGGATACCCTGTCAAAATAACTCCATCACAAGGAGGGGTTGTGCTTGAAGATTAAGGGGATATTTCTTAGAAATCCAGAAAAACATGGTCATTTCTGCCAAGAATCAGCCAAGGTAGATTGATTACCATACCTATACATCCATCTCTGTAGATAATTTTAGAATTAAAGAAGCCTCTTTCCTTTGGGCCTACTTGCCCACCTAAATACCCATTCCAGCTTCCCCACAGGAATCTCTAGCTTAAACAAAGTGCAAAACACACACACACACACACACACACACACACACACGTCAAAGCTATTTAAAACATACAAAATAATTTATTCAGAAACTAAGTATATTTTTTTCCACTCAGTACCAAGGAAAAACTAAAGGTCTAGAGTTTCACAGCAAATAAACTTTTAGTAAAGACTGAGAGGAAATAAGTTGAAAGTCACACGACCTGGAAGGGAGAGCATGATATTTGTCATCCTCACTTCTATTCACAGAGTCTACTACAGGAAAATGATAGAATGATAATTGGTACATGCATGTGAAAAGTTTTAAAAAATGCCATTTCAGAGTTTCTTTCATCACAATGTCCCTAAGCATAGAAATTTGGAGCAGAAGCCATTTTTAGAGGATAACACTTGAGTAGCCATCTTGGTTGGAAACAAAGAATCAAAAGTCTTGATGGAAAGGTTGAAAGCAATTGGTGTTAGTTGCTCCACAAAGTAGAAACGGACCTTTTTTTCTTGTATAATTGTGAGGAAAAATACTTTTTTCCTTCTCCTTTTGTAAAAAAAAAAAAAAATATATATATATATATATATTTCTGGAAGAAACTATAGACTTGAGAAAACTGTCTCTAAAAAGAATCAAGCAAAAGGCCATGGTCACATGGTGGCGGGCAGGCTTCACTAGTGAGGGCTCTCAAACCGTCAGAAAGATCTCTTAGGTAAATTAGCCAATATGAGTGGTGCCTGTAGAAAGAGGTGGGAAGGTTGGGGGTGGTGGGGTTCTGTTTACACTTGGGAGGAAGAAGTAAGGGAAAAGATTAGCAGGAGCTCAGGTTTTAAAATGAGATTCAGGAGTACATAAAGCTAAGCTTTGTGCAACAGTTCAGAGCTAGAGAAAAGTTAAAGGTCAGAAGAACATAAGAAAATCTTTCCTATGATTCCATAGGAAAATCAGAGAGATCACAAAATTTCTCACAATAACATGGAAGAGATGTTTAAATATAAGCATGAAACTTAAAAACTACAACTTTTGGGAACATTAGTACTATGATGGTGATATAATATTAATCTTACACCTTGGGTTACATTTCATCTTTTTTCTCTTGTTTTTGTAAAATCACTGTACTTCTTACCCTGTGATATTTATTGTCCTTAGTGAAAATTAGATATAATGGTTCAATGGGTCATTGGGTGGCAAGTTAATTACAATAAACCTCTCCCATCCTGGAAGATCCATCAGTATCTCCTCAGGTATAAATATTCAATACTTATTTTGAACGTGAATACCTTTTTTTCTGCAAAACCTCAGCCAGCACCACTATCTGAAGGTTTATGGATACTCGATCCACAATATCACATCCAACTAGAAGATTCATTTCAGAGCAAAGAAAGTATATAGGAGATGGCCCATGACCATGAGATTCACTTATTGTATCAGGTACCGAGACATCCAGAAGTAGTTAACTTCACAGAATGCTAAAGTAGCCTACTAGAGGTACATCTGAAGCACCAGCATGGAAGCAACTCTCTGAATGCAATGAATATCACTTTTCAGGATGCAGTGTATGTACATATTAAACCAGGGCCATTGCACTGTATCTCAAATAGAACATGTTCAGGGTTTCAAGAACCAAGGTGTGGAAGCAAAAGGGGGCTCCATTCAGCAACTCCCAGTTACCCATCATGGTTCCAACCCTGCAACTCTGGGCTTTACATGGGTGAATTTCCATCGGAGGACTCGGTACTTCTTGAATAGCAACGTGTGTGTGAAATGAGTTCCATCACCCTAGAGATCTTAGGGAAAAAAAGGTGAAAATGTAAAACTTAGAGGTGATTAAGTCATGAGTAGAACTAGTGTCCTTATATAAGAGACACCAGAGTGAGCTCCCTGAGCCCCTTCTGCTACCTGATGAAACAAGGAGACATCTGAAGAGGGCCTTTACCCAAACATGCTGGCACCTTGATCTGTTAATCACCAGAACTCTGAGAAATAAATTTCTGTTTTTGTAAGCTACCCAGTCTACGATATTTTGTTACAGCAGTTTGATCAAACTAAGTCATGTGCCAATGATTGAAGAACAGGAGAAGTAGTAGACGTCACAGCACATGCCATTAAGTACCAGATGTAGCTCTTGCCCCAAAGCCTTGATGTTACAACCAATTACAGAGATAAGGCAATAAAAGGGAAATTTAGAAGTGACTAAAAGTAACTGGGCACTGAAGACCAACTTAAGTTCTACAATAGAAAAACATTTTTGTTCTTAAACCTCATATTTTTGGCAAATGATTTTCACTGGTTTTGTTATTCTAGGAAAAGTAGAATTGTCAATTTACAGAATAATCAAATTGAAGGTCCTGTTCAATGACCGCAGAAAATCTCTTAAAATTAAGGCAACGCAAGAGGGAAGAGATATGGGAACATATGTATATGTATAACTGATTCACTTTGTTATAAAGCAGAAACTAACACACCATTGTAAAGCAATTATACCCCAATAAAGATGTTAAAAAAAAATTAAGGCAAATATTAAATAGACACATGACCGCGATTGGATTGTGGATCATTTGGTGAGTCAGCCGGGTCACTTATACTTGAAATTCAAAGACAAAGCAGGAAGCAAATTCTCAAACAGTGAAAAATGGTGTCAGATTGGCTTGTGATCTTGCAATATATAAGACTGATGGGGAAAGCGATGGATTTTTCTGAAATACAATAAACGGGTCATTTTTAAATAGATCAACCAAAGTATTTCTAATACTCTACTTTTAAAATCATTTTTGGTAGGAGAGGGGCTATTCCACAGAGAACTTAAAGTAATTTAAATACTATTTTTTCACCTTCTGAATTGTATTAATCAAGTGTTTCATTTTCCTTAATAATGATTTACATAATATAGATCCATATATTGAATACATGAATCTTATCACCATGTTAAAACTTTTTATCTTGACTTCTGTCTTTTTGCTACTAAATTCAATTGTATGTTTGATTTTTAGAAATCCTTATGATTCTATTATCACTGTAATTTTTCCTCTCATAAATTTAAAATTTACCAATGAAAGAATATTTGTCCTAAGTTCTAGAGCAAACTAGTCACTGCAAAAATACTTTGTGTTCTTTAAAAAGTGTTTATTTCTGTTTGGTTTTAAGGCACAGCATTAGATCATCCTCCTGAAAAAATTCTTTGTAATGAGTGACATTTAATATAACTATAAGTCTGATTAACATTAGTACAATATTGCTTAAATATTTTTTCTTAACCATGTGCAACTTTATGTCAGGTATGAGCCTATTCAATCATTGTTGCTACATTCTAGAAGCTTATATTAATTTCTATAATCAAGTGTATTTGTGAAACAAAGCCCATTTACTTGCAATTACAATATATTTTATTAATAAATGATTAAAGTCTGTTTCCATCTTTCTGATTGAGAGAAAATATAACAAATGCATTAATGGACTTTACAAGAAGTCTTTCATATGTTAATATACTAGTATATTTACTTAATAGATTAGTTTTAATATATTAATTTATGAATAAAGTAATATGTTTTATGTGTTATGAATAGACTTTTGATCTTATGTACATTTTGTGAAGCCAGAAATATTTAAAGTACCTTTTTGAATTATCACTTTGCATCTTAAATATTCTGTGTTCGCGTCTAACATAAAGTAGAGAGATTCGGGGCATTGAAGTATGCCTTAAACTATATGGTTTTAAAAAGAACTGTAATTGCAGCTGACTAATACATGACAGAAATAGACATGCACATCTGTGTTCTATAAAAGCCATAATTACATATATTTTCAAAACAAAAATGTGTTATACAATGTGTTTTACTGAGATTTAAAAAGAGATACTTTAAAGACCTTTCGAAACATGTTTCAGAATGTCACTTTTTTGGCAAGGGGGAGGGTGACATACATCTGAGGAAAGTGAATGAAAATTATTTTGCCGGTTTCCCTATCCATCCTGTCAAAAAATTTTGCTATTATCCCTGTCATATCTGTGAAGGTTTATTAAATATCTGGAAACTCGACTGCATTTTTTTTGGTATGTTTTAAAGCAAATTACTTTGAGTGTAAAATCCATAAAATAGTTTTCATGATGATTATGACATTTTAAAATTTCAGGGGTAAACTTAAAAACAATTTGATTACACAGGTTGTTAAATAAATAACATTGTCAGTACAATCTAAAGTTCCCAGGAATGGGATTGATTTCTTTGTTCACACCACCAACATTTACTGAACACTTGCTTGGATCCCAGAGGAAATAAAAGATACACAGTCTAAGTGACATAGATCAGTGGATAAAGCAAACAATAAACAAGATTTATACCGCTTCTCCCTAAGAGTAGGAGCCAAGGTGGTCAAGAATTTGGGATTCTATATGTATTTCTTGGGCTTGTCAATAATGTTTTTCTCATAATTTATGAGATAAATTTTAACATATCAGGGTAGAGTAGATGATTCTCAAGATAATGCAAATCCTCTGGAAGGGATTTTGGATGTGTAACAGGTTGGGTTCTCTTGGAAGCCATCCCTGGGATGAGGTAAGTAGTTAGGGAGTGCCTTTGGGACCAGTAACTGCAGAAGCAAGGAGGAGAAAGCAGGAGAGGGAGAGAGGGAAGCAAAGCCAGGGTACCAACCCAACTGCCGCCTGGGGAGAACCCTTCACATGGTGTTCTCGAGCTAAAATGGCCTGGGAGGGTTGTCCAGAGTTGGGCCAAGACTACCAACTCTTTAAAACTCCTGTTTGCATTTATCCACATAGCTCGGTCATGGGATGTTGGCTGCTCAGAGGAGTGTGAACTTGAGTGAAGTGGAAGTTTGAAGCTGAAACACATATAGATGGGACCGAGAGCTGACATTGCCTTAGCAGCTGGGCAACAGAACTTCACTGAAGGAGGACCTGGGGACACATCACACCATCTCCACAGACTGTTATTGGTAAAAGAGCTCTTTGAGGATTGGACACTTCCATTTTTCCCTTTCTTCTTATATATTGGAAGATCACAGACAATCCCAATACCTTTTCATTGTCAGAGCGATTCTTTCAGGCTTCCTATTCAAATCATAAGTATAGGTGACCCAGCTAACTCACCATGTGATTCACAATCCAGTCAAGGTCATTCTTACAGTTATTCTATAATTTCATCAAATAAGACTGCAGTGCTCAGTGCTCTCCCAAAGAAAATGAAAGCAGTAAAAGTCTGAATTGTGTTTTTAGATCCGAAGTAATCAAGGAAACTTTTAGATATGCCACATCTTACCATCAAAAGGTTAAAGAGAACGTATATAATTTAGTACCATAAAATCACATATGAGGTATGATGTTAGACTTAATGTTTGAATATACTGTTTCCTTATATGTGGGTAAAAAGCAAATTAATAAGTAGTCTGTATTATCAATCTTTTCAAGATTCTTATTTCAAGTTCTAGACCATCTATTGCTGTTTAGCAAATAATTGCAGTTCACCAAACTGTTTATCATTCATAAAATTAATGACTATTTGATCTCTGTTAATAATAACAGTTTTAATAACTGTATGTATTAATGAATGTACATTTAAATGTGGTCTATGAATTTTAAAGTATTTTTAAAGACATATGCAAAGATAAGTATTTTTTCATATATATTAAAAAATAGCTTGAAGATTTCGACAATAGGTTATATAACAGAAAAACAGTTCTAAAAATTGGTTATTTAGTCCAACTAATCCTAAGAGCAATATTTTGCTGTGTCAATGATTCTTGTTGCCTATCAGTAAAATTATTGTCACCATTTCCTGATTTGAGAGTATTATCAAGATACTTAGATATCTATTTATGAAAATTAAAAATAAGCCACCTAGAATAGTGTTGTATTATTTACTTTTAGTAATGGTAGTTAATTTATTATCAATCTGTCTTATATATCATTTTCTTCTGCATTTTTAGAGAGCGTGCCTCTCTGTACTCTTTCACAGACTTGCTCTATACCAAATGTTTCTCTAGAGAAACACGTGATTAATCGATTTCACCTTTCCCAACTAACAACTGACTCAGTATAATCTCCTGATATGGATCACTCCCATTTGACAGTCACACTGATGTCTGAAATTCTTTTAAACATGTTTTGCATAGATATCGAATGAAGGCAGATTAGTTTTCAAAATTCATGGCAGCTGCTCGCTTCAAAGTGTTTTGCAATCTAAGACAGAGTATAAAAATAAGACATACTAGTCCTGTTCTTTTAAATGAGGATAATTTGCATAGTTTAAAAAGATCATATTATTCACAATAGAATTTTCATATTCTAAGTTTGTAAAAAATATTCATGCTGTACCCTGAGATTCTAAAAACTTCTTTCAAATAACTTTTTTCTCTAATCTTTTTCTTCTAAAAACTTCTATAACTTTATTGATAATCCTTTCCTGAAATTCTATTTTATAGAAAATTAATCTTGTTTTATTCATGTAAAATTAATACATCAATCATTTACTGCAAATCCTTTACACAGAAGAAAAAAGTAAAAGTTCACTTTTATCTTTCTCAGACATGGATCATAAGTTTGTTTTTTAAAGTTCTTTTCTTATATATTTTCATTCATTATGTATTTACACTTATGTTTATGCATCTCTGTATCTATATATCTAATTTGTTTTTACTTTCATAAATTGGATCAAACTATATTGTTTATAATTGTTTCAATTAATAATACTTGTTTTCTCTGTCATAACACATAGACATACCATATTCTTAATGGTTGCATGGTATTTTCCAGTTGGGACACAGCACAAAACATTAGTAGTTCTAATGATAAATAATAAGTCTGTTTTAGTTTTTGATGTTTTAAACAATGCTTCTATTTGTACCTGTACAAAATTTTGCTTTCATAAACCGGCATTTCTGTAGAACACATTAATAAAAAAGAAACTGCTAGGTCAAATGATACTCCACTTTCCCCAAAGCATCCAAAATGTCTAAACGTATTTGTGAACCTCCTTCTGGAATGAATACACATTTTCTCTCAAACCTTTAATAACCACATTACAGTTTTTTCAATATTTTATTTGTTAAAAATATTGTATTTTGATTCATACTTATTCTAGTGGATTTTGGCATCTTTTATTTTTTCATTGGCCATTTGTATTTCTTGTGTAAATTGCCTTGTTATATAATGTGACCATTTTAAAAACCGGATTGTCTCTTATTAATTTGTGTATACTCTTCATATATCTTGCACATTAATTTCACATTCATGTCAAAGATCTTTAATAGCCTATAATGGTATGTCACTTTGTGTATATTTTTTCAAATGTTTTAAAACATTTCTATATATTTAAATCTGTCACAGTTTTGTGCTTTACACATTGTCCACTTTATGTCATATTTAGAAAGGCTCCCCCAAAATAAGTTTTTCCAGAAAAATTTAAAATGTCACTTCACTACATACTAAATTTCTAAATATATTACAAATTCTTTTTCTTAATTTTTCTGCTCTACTGATTTGCTGATTCTTGTACCAACAAAATATAATCTATTTTTCTTGTTAATGTTTTGCCTTAAAGGATACAAATATGAATTCATAAATATATCAACAAAAAAGAGATTAAAGAGGTGCTATATTTACATAAAGCAAGACAAGTGAAAAACAGTAATACTTGGTATATAGATTAAAACCACGGCTTCTGTGGTGGCACAGTGGTTAAGAATCCACCTGCCAGTGCAGGGGACAAGGGTTCGAGCCCTGGTCCGGGAAGATCCCACATGCCACGGAGCAACTAAGCCCGTGTGCCACAACTAAGCCTGTGCTCTAAAGCCTGCGAGCCACAATTGCTGAGCACGTGAGCCACAACTACTGAAGCCTAGAGCCCGTGCTCCGCAACAAGAGAAGCCACTGCAATGAGAAGCCTGCGGACCACAACGAAGAGTAGCCCCCACTGGCTACAACTAGACAAGAGGCCGCACGCAGCAACGCAGACCCAATGCGGCCAAAAATAAATAAATAAATTTATTAAAAAAAAAAGAGAAAAAAACTAGACTTCTAGGGACTTCCCTGGTGGTCCAGTGGTTAAGACTCCGTGCTTCCAAAGCAGGAGATGCGGGTTCAATCCCTGGTTGGGGAACTAAAATCCCACATGCCATGTGGCATGGACAAAAAATAAATAAATAAAATAAAACTAGACTTCTAAGTTGTCAAATTCAAGTTTGGCAGGATATAGGTAACCCTTTTTCAGTCTCCCCACCAAATTCAACCTTAATGGGTTTAAAAATATATGAGGAAGTTCATAATAGTAGTAAAAGGGAATGCTTTTTAGAGCTATGTTTATAGATGTGATTTCCTTTGCTTAAGAAGTCATTGTTTTTCAAATATTCGACTAACATTTGACTATAAGCAAAATCCTGAATATCCAAATGACTACTTTGCCTTTTGCTTACTTTATCAATAATTTGCAAAATTTCTTATTTACACTGTCTTGATAGTGAGTTTCACTACTATTGGATTAATGTTACTGTTACTTCATTTTGTAAATCTCTGGTTTTAAAATAAGAGAAAACAAAGAGAAGATACACTGGAATTCAAAACCGGAAACTATTAAACCAACTGCTAAAGTTCTCCCCGTACACAATTTTGAACTTATGATGAAATAACATTTAAGTAACTGAAAAAAGGGAAAAACATCAAGAAAAATGGGTCAAAACCACAGAAGTTTGAATGACAGTGTGGACTTCTGCACTTTATATTTTGTGCATTCAAATCAGGAATGAGATTTAATGCTTCCAATAGAAATCAAAGAAGTGAAATTTAAAATGTATTGTGTCCTCAGTGTTACAGCGATAGAGATGAGTTTGTAATATACAGTGGCTAAGGGTGGGATATACATGCATGGGATTAACAGTAAAAATAAAACCTCACCATGAAGCAGGTATTAAAATAACTGTACAAGTAAAGGTTGGGACACATGCCCTCTCTCACCAAAAATTAATAATGTAGCTTTTTCAATAGACTTTGATATTTATCTTACAGACAAGAAAACATTTCTGACACTTAAAATCAACCATACCTATGTTTTAATGATGATTCATTGAGAGTGAAGGCTGATGGTGGATAGAATGCTTTTGAAAAGTCGGGGCTAAATCCTGATCTCACCATGTAATTAGCATGTGAACTTGGGTGATTTTCTCAAAAATGGCTGAACTCTTCTTGGTTCACCTTTAACATTAACCATCAGGGCAATTTTGAAGATTAAAGAACATATGCAGCATGTCTGGAAATGCTTTCCACCCAAGGTGGCTGCTCCTCGCAGCATGGCTTTCATGGGGTCCTGGGCATTTTCCTTCTCTCCCCATCTTGTGCCTTGAACTCTGGTGTGGGATTTCAGACGTAGGAATTAAAGGTCTCATTTTGCTGTGTGGTCGCAGTTTGTTGCTGCTTGTTCTCCCTCATTTAATCTTTTTGTTCCCCTCTCATGGTTTAACTTATTTAAATATTTCTGAGTTTATCTGACAGGTAATCACTATGACTCTGAGGTCCAAATGGGAGTTTACTGAGAAGAAGGTTTTTCAATCATTCAGTTCACAAGTCAACTAGACACGTGTGGTTCGGGTCCTGATATTCCTACATATATAGCCTTTCAACTTCCTTCCCAGAAGTCCTCTGAAAGAGGAGGGAGGTTGGTTATTGTAGGACATGGGAACAAATGTGGGTATTGTATTCAATATAGGAGAGAGGAAACAAAGCAACTAGTCAAATAAGAACTACTTGTTCCATGTGAAGTTAGTTATGTCAGGGCCTTGGAGGGCAAGAAAGGATTCATATTTACATTGTACCCCAATATGCTTACTTGAGCTCAGGGCAGTAATTTTTTTTTTAATTGGAGTATAGTTGCTTTACAATGTTGTATACATTGTATACAACATTGCTTCACAATGTTGCTGTACAGCAGTTTCTGCTGTACAGCAAAGTGAATCAGTTGTGTGTATACATATACCCCCTCCTTTTTGGATTTCCTTCACATTTAGGTCACCGTAGAGCACTGGGTAGAGTTCCCTGTGCTATACAGTAGGTTCTCATTAGTTGTCTGTTTTCCATGGGGATATTCAGACATAAAGGATTAGGATAGGATTACTCTCTGCATATAACAGTTTGTTGAATGTGTCATTTTATAATACTCTGAATGAGAAGTCAGCAAAAATGAATACAGTAAGGCACTCAATTAGTAATTTACAGTTTCTCGGATATCTTGAAAAGCAAAATCATGTGACTTTGGTTTCTGTCCCTTTAGTCTACCTTACACCTCATGACTCTGTCACAATTCAAACTATTCCTAGTCTTACAAGTGAGAATATATGTTCT
This sequence comes from Globicephala melas, assembly GCF_963455315.2. Taxonomy (NCBI): domain Eukaryota; kingdom Metazoa; phylum Chordata; class Mammalia; order Artiodactyla; family Delphinidae; genus Globicephala; species Globicephala melas. Next base: position 19,558,199 of record NC_083326.1, read on the forward strand.
GATGTATTCCTAGAAATTAAGAACTTTAAAAGAATTTAAGAGTTTTAGAAATTAATCTTGATTATTCACATTTTTAAGTTTCTTTATGAGAAGTTTGTATTAATGCTGAAGAGTCAGCCAATGTTTTAGATTTATGTAGTTTTGCTTTCTCATATGTATTGTAACATTTACAAAGTTCCAGGTGGATCAATGTCTTAAAAAATGAAACCACAGAAGTATCAAAATAAGACATGGCTGAAAGTTTTGTATAGTACCTCTAGTTATTTAACTGTCCTGCTTAATAAACTTGAAATGGCACATTCATGCACTATAGTATCAAGTTCAAACTCCAAGTGTGGTACAGAAGATTCTTTAGCTATTCTATTCACTCCCTTTCTCTTATCTGCTGTGTGTCCTTAAGATCTGCTCACCTATAGGTAATTAAATGTTCCTAACATCCCTTTTGTAAAATCGATTGTATTACAGTTAATGTTTTTGCTTTCCCAACTCATTAAAGACCAAGGACTGCTTTATTTCTGCCTAGAAATGCCTAATACATAGCTTAAATACATGTTTAAGTAATGTTTGAAAATATATTTTCAAAAAATGTCTTGGAGAACGCTATGCCCTTGGAGGACATAGACAAAGACCTTTCTGTGGCTCCACATGGAAACTGAGGACAAAGAAGAAGGGATGGTTTTTGCACAGGCATTTGCATGCCATGTAAGGTAACCTCCTTCTAGGAGGGGAAATTAGGGGCTAACAAAGATTTAGAGGATAAAAAATATACATAAGTGGCCCTTCTAGGACGAAGTCGTCGTTGGAAATGTGTGCTAGGGTGAAGCTGAAGATCTACAAGATAATCACACACAGGGTATGCAGTGGGTCGCCATATAAGCAGAGGCCAGTAGCAGGTGAAATCACTAGTAGCCCAAGAACATGGGGTATCTCCCCATAGCACTGACCAGTAACCGGTTAAATAAGACAATCCCAGTCCCACCCATTCTCCATTACACTGAGGGAGTAAGAGCCTATACTTTTCCATCCATTTCAAAGATAGGGGATGTGGAAAACTATTAAAAAAGCTTGCTTATGCTCACCTCTTATAAGTAGTCAAGAGCAAACCCTAGACATTGATGTTGAGGGTGGCTGGTAGAAAAGGGTTATAAATTACATGAGATCAATTAGAAAGGACCACATTGTATATAACTTTTTGTTGAATGTGATTGGAGATACATGGACTTAATCTGAGAAATCATAAAAAAATGGAAAAGATTCAACAAAACATGACTGAAGGAGTAATTAGAGAAAAACCCTCATGTATGTACCACCACTTATTTCAGTGTATTTGCTAAACTGGATACATGTACATGATAATATCTATATATGAGTTTTAGTTGCTATTGAAGTTTAAATTTAAAAAAAATTTTTAAACCGTAAATCATTAAGCCACATATTTTGACATGAAATAACAAAGCTATTAATTCTTATGATTGTGTTCAAATGATAGACTAAAAGTTGTTTAGCCAAACTCTTGTGCTCTGTGGGTTTCAACAACTATACCCTTATTTGCATGCATGTGTTATTAACAAGTTTAATCTTCATTAGTCACTTCTAGTGAGGCTAGAGGTATTGCTGTGTGATTAATTAATGACCAATCCACAAGTAATTTCTAAGCATCTACTTTTTTCATATTATAACTTAAAATCAGGGTAACTATACAGTAAGCCTTTAGACACCGTAACAATCCAATATACAGTTCAGACAAAAGTGGGTGGGATGTTCTCCTACAGGAGACAGGGGAGTTATACAGAAGGTCCAAATATCCAGCTTTCCTCACCCCCATATAGGCTTCTTCACCAGAAGAAAATATAGAGTATGAGAAGTGCTTCCTGTGTATTTTCCTTAAACACCTCGAAAATACTGCAAAAGGGAGGACAAAATGTCAAGAAAAAGACTACAATACTTTTAGATACCTGAGAGCAGATGAATAACTCACTTAGATATTGCTGCAGTCAAAGAAGGTAAGTGAGCACTTCAGGGAAGAGGAAGGAGCTAGGAGGATTTAGAAGGGAGGATTTTTACCTCTTCGTGAAAATGTGTAAATTTTTTAGTTCAGCACTTTTTGGGATAATAAAACTATTTACTTTACATCAAACAAACCAAATGTCTCCAACTTTTTTTCCAGTTACAATTGGAATACTGGCCAAACAATGTGTCTCATTATAACATGACCCCGAATTTCATGTGATTCCAGTGTTTGCACCCTGCCCGCTGTTTTATGGCAAAGCATTTTCTGTATTTCCATCTCTACTCCATTCCTTCTTTCACCTCACCTGGAGGTCTAACTTCTATAAGGTTATTATGGCAGAAACCAAAACTTGTTTACGTTGTTCCACTACTTCCTGAGACCCGTCCAGAGGACAGCAGATCTAATTAATATTTTGTGGCCTGTTTGATCAATCTTGGGGAGAGAAAAATTAACTTTTAAAAATCCATTTAAGTGATTTTATGATTCCTTGACAAGTATAAATTTATTTCTTATTAATTATAATATTGAAAACTGGAACTTAGTCACTTTGCATATCTAAACAGCATACCTTTCTTTTCTTACTCAAAACAAATTAATTCTTAAAATATTCTGTACACATTTCCATTTATTGGCTATTCTTTTCCTCATATCTCCTTAAAGTGAGGTAATTACTAACAAAGCTTTAATAAATCTATTTGGCGTGTCCTTATCCACAGATAACTTAAAACCTATCTGGGATGGCCAGACAAGTGAAAATTATGATCATAAGAATTTTGTATGTATCATCCTCAAATACTGATTCTCAATAAAAGGCTAAATTCTGTCACACCAAAAATTAGAACTAGGACATTAAATATTTATGTGACAGCTGTATAGTACTGAGTATGTGATCTAAATAAAATTAGGGGCAAGATGGGAATTGGGAATCACTGGGGGAGACATTTCCACAGAAGTATAATCTGAGTTGGAATAATAAATACAAAAATACCTCAGTTTAGGAGCAATCAATTATAAAAATGAAGCAGTAATATGATAATAGGAACATATTTTACAGTACTACAAACATGCACTGATGCTTTTGCTTTAGTTGGTATATTAGTTTACAAACTGAAAATGCTTACAACAATTATTTTGAAATATTACTTTGTTGTTTAAAAGGGGAAGAAGTTCAACTCATTAGGACTAAGAACACATGCTACTTTTTGAGAGAAATATGAAGTAATCTAAAGTATCTGCATTTCCTTGAGTAAAATGTTTTAAAACTTTTCTTGGCCTCAGTTATATTTTCTGAAAAATGAGTCAGTGATAAGCTGTATAATGTTTCAATGTTTAAATAAAATATTTTAAAGTGTAAGGCATACTGCAGACACTAAATATTAAACTTTATCTTTTATAATTTTATATAATGGTATTTTTTCCAAAATTAATCGTATTTTAACTCAGTAAGGATGAAAGAAGATTATATCAGTGCAAATTAGTATCTTGTGAGGCATTCTTAAAAGTAACTGGAAAAACTCAGAAGGATGACTTTCCAAATCTGGCTCAGAAATATGATATTAAAAACCCTGATGATGTGAGTTAAAACTGGCTGGGGTAATTATGCTGTGGATCAACAAAGCACTATGACTTCTGCATTCCCTCATGTGAGAAAACATACACAGAAACTCTCTATATACTGAACTATTTCATTCAAAATGGGATGACTGTACAGACCAGTTTGCCAAAGCACAACCGTTAAAACAGCATGACATAGTTTCTGAGACAGAAGCAATGTGAATGAGTAGCAGAGAGAATTAAAGGATGTGAAGATAAGGCAAGGAGTCTTGGAGCTGTTTAAACTTAATTTCCCAGCTTTGGTAACTTTCCTTAAAGCACATTTTAACAAATCAAGTAAATTTCCAGATACCATGAGTGTGCTTTTTGTATATCACCTGGGGAATGTGTAAATTATTTCAGACCCATTTTGGCATCAAAGACGACAGACCTGTATCAGACCAAAGCGCTATTTCAAGACATAGTACACCCCTGTGGTATGCCTCAGCAAGGCAGTGTATTTCATCTATAATGGTCAGGCATTAAGGACATGACAGTTAAGATCTATTGCCAAGAAAGTCAGTGATAAGCCATTCTAAGTGAGTTTGCTGTTTCGATTCAGGTTATTTGACTATGTATAGACCTTACATATCAAAGGCTTAATGTAATACAGTAATAACATGTCAACTTTCACCAATGACATGACAAAAGCTGACACAGCATCAGTTAACAGTTCTTAATGGAGAAACAATAAAACATTTTTTACCTGTGAAATAAATTCGCTGGAAATACAGAGTTACTGCACTGAATTATTTTTTAGATCTTTGCTAAGCTGGATTTACTATATAATTACATAAGTCCAACGCTTTGGGAATGCAATCCAACGCCTGGAATTTTTGCTATGGTATAGCCAATGAATATAAACTACACAGATGAATATAAAATGTTTTTACTCTCATTGGTTGAATTCCTATATTTGTATAATAAGGTTACAATCAATAAATGCCATAAATAAAGTGAAAACATTACCCAATCATTGGCCAGAAATGGAGAACTGGACTGCATCTCAGTGCTGAGCTGGGCTGCCACTGCTGCTCTCTTTGGGATGCAGTTCTCCTAAACTCTCTTCCTGGCCCTTTAGCCCTGAGCTCATCTTCTCTTGCTCTTAGGAACTCACAAAAATTCCTAGAAAGTTTTCTGACTTATTGAAAATAACAAATCAAGGGCAGAGAATACAGTAGTGATATTATAAAAGCAGTGCCAGAGTTCCCAATACTCTCTCCTTAATTTAAAAGCTAGGAAATTCAAATATTACTGGTTTCTGATGCCAGAGTAAAGGTAGTTCTACTCCACCAGCCCCTCTGAATCAAAGTGGAAAAACAAACAAGATAAAAACAAAATGTATATATAAAACTTAAATTAAAAAAAAATGACCACACTAACAGTCTGCACATGAAACCAGAAGTGTGAAGAATACTGAGAGAACTTGGACCAAGATGTAGTGATAATATGGGAATCCCCTCATACCTGTTTAGATGTCAGATGAACACAAATATCCCTAAAAGTGAATGTCACGGTTTTGGAAGAGGCACCAACTGATGCTTGGATTACAGTGATTAGATTTAATGCACTGAGACAGCCAAGAAAAAAGGGATATCATAGAACACAAGGCAAAGTAGAACTTAAGGTGGTGTGCTGTCAAATATTTTCAGGCTGTACAACCTGGCATTCAGCTTCACAGAGATGGCTACAAATGACTGCGGCCACAGAAGAAAATGGAAGCTGCCTTTGCCACATCACAACTCTGGAAGACCATTAAGATACTTTACTGTGAACCACACTGACCTGCTAAAGATGGGAAACAAAGGAGATGGACTTTTGGGGCAGAAACATTTACTATTCAGGTTCCAAAATCAATAAGTCTGAACACAACTTTCAGATCATACTGCAAATACTGCATTGTTATTCAGCAAATAGCACATCAAATTCAGAGATGAAAATGAATCAAGCTATTGGAAAGGTATAGAAGAGAACAACGAAAACATCATAGATATAATGCGCCCACTGGAACCAGCCAAGAAAAATAAAATCATCAATGGTGTTATAGTAGACAAGTCTGAAGAGATCATGTAAATAAAACTTGGTGAAAATGACTGAAGAGACATGAAAAAACTCTAGTACATATACTTAGTATTTATAAATGGGGAAAGAGAATGACAGACTATTCCAAACTCTCTATCCAAGTGTACATCAACAGATGAATGGATAAAGAAATGTGGCATATATACACAATGAAATATTAGCCATAAAAAAGAATGAAATACTGCCACTTGCAACGATGTGGATGGACCTAGAGAAGAGTATGCTTAGTGAAATAAGAGAAAGACAAATACTGTATGATATCACTCATAAGTGAGATCTAAAAAAAATACAAATGAGTGTGTATACAAAACAGAAACAGACTCAGAAAACAAACTTGTGCTTACCAAAAGGGAGAGGGAAGGGAGGAGGAACAAATTAGGGGTATGGGATTAACAGATAGAAAATACCATACATAAAATGTAATAGATAAAAAAGGAAATAGTATATAGCACAGGGAATTATACACTTTATATTATAAGAGCGTATAATGGAATATAAACTGCAAAAATACTGGATCATTATGCTGTACACCTGAAACTAACAAAATATTATAAATCAACTATATTTCAATTAAAAATACTTTCTTGATATAGAGAAAGCTTAAACTCTGTGGATCAAAAAAGAATAGTGTCCAAGAAAAACTGATACAGAATGAACAATAAGACATGACTGATAAACTACTGAACTCCAGTAGATAAAAAAGAATCTCATGAATAATCAGTCAGAAAAACCAAATCAGCTAAAATGTATCCAAAGCTTTACTTCAAAAAAAAAAAATAATAAAATCAGACAGATTTCAACCTAATCTCCATAAACCCTCTTGAACATATGTTAATGGAGGAATATCTATGTGAGTCAAAGAAACTATTAAGCATTCATGTGATATCAAAATATAATTCATGTATTACAAACCACAAACAGAGTTTCAACCACACAAAAACTCAGACTATAGCACCTTTATCTTACTCGTAAAAAAAAATTCTTAACGAAAAATATCCTAACCAGTAAAAGCTAAAGTTATAGCAGCAAGATTAAGAAAACAAGTGGCAGAGGGCTGTGCCTCTGAGGTGGGAGAGCCAAGTTCAGGACACTGGTCCACAAGAGACCTCCCAGCTCCCCATAATATCAAACAGCGAAAATCACCCAGAGATCTCCATCTTAATGCCAACACCCAGATCCACTCAATGACCAGCAAGCAACAGTGCTGGACACCCTAGGCCAAAGAGCTAGCAAGACAGGAACACAACCCCATCCATTAGCAGAGAGGCTGCCTAAAATCATAATAGGACCCCTGACATCCCAAAACACACCACCAGACGTGGACCTGCCAACCAGAAAGACAAGATCCAGCCTCATCCACCAGAACACAGGCACTAGTCGCCTTCACCAGGAAGCCTACACAACCCACTGAACCAACCTTACCCACTGGGGACAGACACCAAAAACAACAGGAACTACGAACCTGTAGCCTGCGAAAAGGAGACCCCAAACACAGTAACTTAAGCAAGATGAGAAGACAAAGAAATGCACAGCAGATGAAGGAGCAAGGCCAAAACCCACCAGACCTAACAAATGAAGAGGAAATAGGCAGTCTACCTGAAAAAGAATTCAGGATAATGATAGTAAAGATGAGGCAAAATCTTGGAAGTAGAATGGAGAAAGTAAAAGAAACGTTCAACAAGGACCCAGAAGAACTAAAGAGCAAACAAACAGTAATGAACAACACAATAAAGTGAAATTAAAAGTTCTCTAGAAGGGATCAATAGCAGAATAACTGAGGCAGAAGAACAGATAAGTGACCTGGAAGATAAAATAGTGGAAATAACTACTGCAGAGCAGAATAAAGAGAATGAAAAGAATTGAGGACAGTCTCAGAGACCTCTGGGACAACATTCAATGCACCAACATTCGAATTAAAGGGGTCTCAGAAGAAGAAGAGAAAAAGGGACTGAGAAAATATTTGAAGAGATTATAGTTGAAAACTTCCCTAATATGGGAAAGGAAATAGTTAATCAAGTCCAAGAAGCACAGAGAGTCCCATACAGGATAAATCCAAGGAGAAACACGCCAAGACACATATTAATCAAACAATCAAAAATTAAACACAAAGAAAAAATATTAAAAGCAGCAAGGGAAAAACAACAAATAACACACAAGGGAATCCCCACAGAGTTAACAGCTGATCTTTCTGCAAGCCAGAAGGGAGTGGCGGGACATACTTAAAGTGATGAAGGGGAAAAACCTACAACCAAGATTACTCTACCCAGCAAGGATCTCATTCAGATTCGACAGAGAAATTAAAATGTTTACAGACAAGCAAAAGCTAAGAGAATTCAGCACCACCAAACCAGCTTTACAACAAATGCAAAAGGAACTTCTCTAGGCAGGAAATACAAGACAAGGAAAAGACCTACAATAGCAAACCCAAAACAATTAAGAAAATGGTAATAGGAACATACATATCAATAATTACTTTAAATGTAAATGGATTAAATGCTCCAACCAAAAGACATAGACTGGCTGAATGGATACAAAAACAAGAACCATATGTATGCTGTCTACAAGACACCCACTTCAGATCTAAGCACACATACAGACGGAAAGTGAGGGGATGGAAAAAGATATTCCATGCAAATGGAAATCAAAAGAAAGCTGGAGTAGTAATTGTCATATCAGACAAAACAGACTTTCAAACGAAGACTATTACAGGAGACAAAGAAGGACACTACATAATGATCAAGGGATCAATCTAAGAAGAAGATATAACAATTGTAAATATTTATGCACCCAACATAGGAGCACCTCAATACATAAGGCAAATACTAACAGCCATAAAAGGGGAAATCGACAGTAACACAGTCATAGTAGGGGACTTTAACACCCCACTTTCACCAATGGACAGAACACCCAAAATGAAAATAAGGAAACAGAAGCTATAAATGATACATTAAACAAGATGGACTTAACTGATATTTATATGACATTCCATCCAAAAACAACAGAATACACTTTCTTCTCAAGTGTTCATGGAAAACTCTCCAGGATACATCATATCTTGGGTCACACATCAAGCCTTGGTAAATTTAAGAAAATTGAAATTGTACCAAGTATCTTTTCTGACCACAACGCTATGAGACCAGATATCAATCACAGGAAAAGATCTGTAAAAAATACATATATGGAGGCTAAACAATACACTACTTAATAACCAAGACATCACTGAATAAATCAAAGAGGAAATCAAAAAATACCTAGAAACAAATGACAATGAAAACATGACAACCCAAAACCTATGGGATGCAGCAAAAGCAGTTCTAAGAGGGAAGTTTATAGCAATACAATCCTACCTTAAGAAACAAGAAACATCTCAAATACAACACCTAACCTTACACCTAAAGCAATTTGAGAAAGAACAAAAAAACCCCAAAGTTAGCAGAAGGAAAGAAATCAAAGATCAGATCAGAAATAAATGAAAAAGAAATGAAGAAAACGATAGCAAAGATCAATAAAACTAAAAGCAGGCTCTTTGAGAAGATTATCAATTTTGTTTAACCATTAGCAAGACTCATCAAGAAAAAAAGGGAGAAGACAAATCAACAGAATTAGAAATGAAAAAAGGAGAACTGACACTGCAGAAGTACAAAAGATCATGAGACATTACTACAAGCAACGATATGCCAATAAAATGGACAACATGGAAGAAATAGACAAATCCTTAGAAAAGCACAACCTTATGAGATTGAACCAGGAAAAAAGAGAAAATATGAACAGACTAATCACAAGTACTGAAATTGAAACTGTGATTAAAAATCTTCCAAAAAACAAAAGCCCAGGACCAGATGGCTTCACAGGCGAATTCGATCAAACATTTAGAGAAGAGTTAACACCTATTCTTCTCAAACTCTTCCAAAATATAGCAGATGGACAAACACTACCAAACTCATTCTACGAGGCTACCATCACCCTGATACCATAACCAGACAAAGTTGTCACAAAAAAGAAAACTACAGGCCACTATCGCAGATGAACATAGATGCAAAAATCCTCAACAAAATACTAGCAAACAGAATCCAACAGCACATTAAAAGGATCATACACCATGATCAAGTGGGGTTTATCCCAGGAATGCAAGGATTCTTCAATATACGCAGATCACTCAACATGATACACCATATTAACAAGTTGAAAGAGAAAAACCATACGATCATCTCAATAGATGCAGAGTAAGCTTTCGACAAAATTCAACATCCATTTGATAAAACCCCCCAGAAAGTAGGCATAGAGGGAACTTTCTCCAACATAATAAAGGCCATATATGAAAAACCCACACCCAACATCATCCTCAATGGTGAAAAACTGAAACCATTTCCACTAAGATCAGGAACAAGACAAGGTTGCCCACTCTCAACACTACTATTCAACATAGTTTTGGATATTTTAGCCACAGCAATCAGAGAAGAAAGGGCAATAAAAGGAATCCAAATGGGAAAGGAAGAAATAAAGCTGTCACTGTTTGCAGATGACATGATACTATACATAGAGAATCCTAAAGATGCTACCAGAAAACTACTGGAGCTAACCAATGAATTTGGTAAAGTAGCAGGATACAAAATTAATGCACAGAAATCTCTGGCATTCCTATATACTAATGATGAAAAATCTGAAAGTGAAATCAAGAAAACACTCTCATTTACCATTGCAACAAAAAGAATAAAGTATCTAGGAATAAACCTACCTAAGAAGACAAAAGACCTGTATGCAGAAAATTATAAGACACTGATGAAAGAAATTAAAGATGATACAAAGAGATGGAGAGATATACCATGTTCTTGGATTGGAAGAATCAACATTGTGAAAATGACTCTAGTACCCAAAGCAATCTACAGATTCAATGCAATCCGTATCAAACTACCACTGGCATTTTTCACAGAACTAGAACAAAAAATTTCACAGTTTGTATGGAAACAGAAAAGGCCCCGAATAGCCAAAGCAATCTTGAGAAAGAAAAACGGAGCTGGAGGAATTAGGCTCCCTGACTTCAGACTATACTACAAAGCTATAGTAATCAAGACAGTATGGTACTGGCACAAAAACAGAAATATAGATCAATGGAACAGGACAGAAAGCCCAGAGATAAACCCACATACATATGGTCACCTTATTTTGATAAAGGGCAAGAACGGAGAAAAGACAGCCTTTTCAATAAGTGGTGCTGGGAAAACTGGAGAGCTACATGTAAAAGAACGAAATTAGAACACTTCCTAATACCATACACAAAAATAAACTCAAAATGGATTAAAGACCTAAAAGTAAGGCCAGACACTATCAAACTCTTAGAGGAAAACATAGGCAGAACACTCTGACATAAATCACAGCAAGATCCTTTTTGATCCACCACCTAGAGAAATGGAAATAAAAACAAAAATAAACAAATGGGACCTAATGAAACTTCAAAGCTTTTGCACAGCAAAGGAAACCATAAACAACATTAAAGACAGCCCTCAGAATGGGAGAAAATATTTGCAAATTAAGCAAGTCACAAAGTATTAATCTCCAAAATTTACAAGCAGCTCATGCAGCTCAATGTCAAAAAAACAACCCAATCCAAAAATGGGCCGAAGACCTAAACAGACATTTCTCCAAAGAAGATATACAGATTGCCAACAAACACATGAAAGAATGCTCAACATCACTAATCATTAGAGACATGCAAATCAAAACTACAATGAGGTATCATCTCACACTGGTCAGAATGGCCATCACCAAAATATCTACAAACAGTAAATACTGGAGTGGGTGTGGAGAACAGGGAACTTCTTGCACTGTTGGTGGGAATGTAAATTGATACAGCCACTATGGAGAACAGTTTGGAGGTTCCTTAAAAATCTAAAAATAGAACTACCATATGACCCAACAATCCTATTACTGGACATATATCCTGAGAAAGCTGTAAATCAAATATAGTCATGTACCACAGTGTTCATTGCAGCACTATTTACAATTGCCAGGACATGGAAGCAACCTAAGTGTCCACCGACAAATCAATGGATAAGGAAAATGTGGCACGTATATACAATGGAATATTACTCAGCAAAAGAAGAAACGAAATTGAGTTATTTGTAGTGAGGTGGATGGACCTAAGGTCTGTCATACAGAGTGAAGTAAATCAGAAAGAGAAAAATAAATACCGTATGCTAACACATATATATGGAATCTAAAAAAATAAAATGTTGATGAAGAACCTAGGGGCAGGACAGGAATAAAATGCAGATGTAGAGAATGGACTTGAGGACACCAGGAGGGGGAAGGGTAAGCTGAGACGAAGTGAGAGAGTGGCGTGGAGTTACATACACTACCAAATGTAAAATAGCTAGCTAGTGGGAAGCAGCTACATAGCACAGGGAGATCAGCTCAGTGCTTTGTGACCACCTAGAGGGGTGGGATATGGAAGGTGGGAGGGAGGGGATATGGGGATATATGTATATGTATAGCTGATTCACTCTGTTATACAGCAGAAACTAACACACCATTGTAAAGCAATTATACTCCAATAAAGATGTTAAAAAAAATAAAAATAAAAACATACTATCAACCTTCAAACACACATGGCAAACTTCCAATGGATTTATTTATTTTTTTAACAATGCTTTGTAAATGCAGTTCCTTGGACATTTTTGCTGAAATTGTCAAAACTTCACTGTATGATAAAAGTCCTCTCGATTGTAGTGCACAGAGGGATTTCAAATGCGATGTTTTATTCATTTTTTCAAAGTCCAAAAGCTCCTTAGAATCTCTAAGCGTTTTATTGTTTTCTCCTTCTAGAAGTTGGCAGCTGTGGCACTCCTCTGAATGAGACCTTTCCCCTTCTTCATTTTCACTCCCCACTTCACTCATGAACCCCCGCCCAACCCCCAACCCTCTCTCGAAGCTCCTTTCCTTTTCTTCTAAATGGGATTTCAGACTGACAACGGGAAAAAGGAGAATGTCTTGCTTGAAGTTGTTTTGCACTTTAAAGGATTGTTTAGTGACAACCTTTCTTCTCCAGAAAGAAGAAAATTCCAAAGGTGAAAGGTTGTTGTTATACACTTGAAAGCATCAATTTCTGTTAGGAATCAATTTATTCTCACTCATATTTTTTACTACAAGTAGATCATACTTAGTAGTGGTTGACTCTTGTAAATATTTATTCAGAACCATTTGAATTACATAAAATATTTTGGTTGGAAAAGTTATTTCTATGTAAATAATTCTGTATAAAGATATAACAGAGTTTAGATTTTGAACTATGTAAACAACGTGTTCTCAGATTCAGCAATTTTTGGTAGAGGAGGGTTTTTTTTTGTTTTAACATAAAATAATACTCATGAAACCAACATCTAGCATTTAAGAAAAGCCTAGAGAAACATGTTATACATAGAGCTACAGGACCCAGATGTTTACTTTTAATTACATGAAATGCTGCTTCGCCTTGATATTTTATTTTCCTACCCCCTCCCTAGTAGTCATGGCTGATTTTAACTTTATTTGGAGCTACGGCAATGAACCCCAAAGGGGACACACTGAACTGTTTCTTTAAAAGAAACCACGTATTGCCCTCAAAACTGATTTTTTGAAGAACTATTAATATGTTTCCTATTCCATAGGGATCACAAGGACCTGAAAATTCAGGGCTGTATTTGTTGCCCATGTTTCCTTCCACAGTATCCAGCATGGGTTTCAGCATACTGTAGGGTTTCAGTATTTATGGACTAATTAATCATTGGCTTAAACTGAAGTGTTAAACGGGTGAAAGTGCAGTGAAATTGATATTCTAATCCACTGCTGATGGTAATGCAATTTAGTACAACCTACTTAGAATGTAAAGCTTAGCTGCAGGAGCCATTAAGATGTTATGCCCTTTGACACTAACAACCATTTACTTAAATATTTATCCTATAGAAATAAACCACAAAAATCAAGATTAACAGTTTAATATATTAAAATCTTTGTTTTAACTCAAAAAGAAGAAACACTGAAATGTTTAATATTAAGGGAATAGTTTGTTAATGTAATTATGTTAACATAGTTACCTATTATGCAGTTACTAAATTTATATTTATGAAAATGACATAAATTGAAAAATAAAGCAAAAATATTGAAAAAGAAACGTGTGCACACTATCATTATAATTTAAAATGGAAGCATATAGTCAAGAGAATTGAAAATGAAAACATTTATAAGGAGAAGCAAATATATTTTAAAAGTATAAACACACGTTAAAATATTACAGAAGATGTTCTTATAAGAGTGTTCTGGGATGAAAGTAGCACTTACTTTAAACTGGCTAGTTTTATTATTTGGGTTTTTTTTTTAAACTTTTGTGCTGGATTCATTGTCTGGGTTGTTTGAGAGCAGACATTAATTGGCTTCATTCAAAATGGTGACCATTCAAGAATTCATGTGCTTCTCAATAGTTACTCCAGCTATCTGAAGCAAAATTTTATTTAAAAAATACATTTTAGAGAACTATATATACTTTTTCTCCTTTCAAGCAACTACTGTGGTAGGTATTGAGTAACCTATATTGTTTGGGTTGGTCCCAGACAAAAATTGCCTTGACAAACCGCACCATAATTAAAGTAACATGAAGAAATAGGCACTAAAATAAAGGACAGTATTATTACCGACTTCAAATAAGGAAACTAGGTTATTTTAATTGAATGCTTACATTATTCAGACTAAGCAAATAATTACTCTAGTTCCTATTGTTACTGTGGTTACAACTAAATTACCTAAATAAATGTAGAGCACTAGGAACTCTGTGAAGGTAGTACATCACATTTGGAAGATGTATAGATAGACGCTTTCACTATTATGTTCAAAACTATTTATCAAGCTCCAAAACTTGAATGATTCAGTGGGTGCATTTTAATGAGGTTAAATGGATGTCCCTTTGCCTTTGAGAAGGAAGATCTCATGAGCTCTAATTTTGTTGGCATGATTATTTTTGCATTTTAATAAGGAGTGAGAATTAGAATTGACAGTTTCTGTCTTGCTAGTTTGTTAATATGAAGTACTTTAAGAATTAAAGGATGGCATGCTTGAAATAAAATATTCCACCGCCATGGATGGATAACCAAGAGTTATCAGGCAGGGACTGGTAGAAGAATTTTGTAAAGCAAAGCATCACAACGTCAAAACTTACAGAGGCTTTAAACCACTAGGCTTATTAGGAAATAGTTAGGGATTTGGTTTGGTTAGGCCATAGAATAGAAAGCAGGAATGGTAGAAATTAAGGGAGGAGTTACAGGGAGAGGTCAAAATGGAGTGTCTTTTAGACCATGTGCCCCATTTGTACTTTATTACTTACATCCCTGCCTACAGGATTTATATATTTCACAAGTAACGTTTAAACAAGGAAACAATAACTAAAATAGGAACCAATATATGGGTTTATTTTGCCAGATAAAGATTTGAAAAGCATACAAAAGCAACAACTACGATTTACCAGCTTTTCTCACCATATTGATTTCCAAGAAGTAAAAATGATTTTGCAGAATAAAAGATACACTTAACTTCGATGTAGAAAACTCGTAACATTTTCCATATTTTTCTTATGGGGACAACACTAACCTATTGAGCACAGAAAAAGAATGAGAGAGGTAGAAGGAAATAAGATTATAAGGTATTTGACACAAAAAACCTCAACAGATGCTATCGTGTTTATGATTGACACCAACTTTCTGCTTCCTGCTTATCTTCAAAATTTTAATTTACTCCATTCTAGAAAATTTACCTGGGGCCCTCTGACAGTTATACTAACAAGAATTACACTATCAAACATTTAGGGAGGCACAGTCACCTATCGTTTTCCTCTTCGCCACCACCACTATGTGCCATGAGTCTATGAGAGCTCATGCCATCATGTCCTTTCTCTCTGTGTAATTCCAGTTACCACCTAAAGGTTCAGAGTTCCAAGACTTTCTTCTCTCTCAGTTACCTTAAATTCTGCATATCCTCATTTGAACCCTAGTTTCTCATCCTTAATTTCTGGAACCCTTTCCCTATGACCATAAGGTATCGAATGACCCATCATTGGCTAAACTTTTCTTATGTTAACTATTTTCTTAAACAATTCTGTTCTTGTTATAAATGAAAACTGGCTCTTAAAATCTCTGCTTTGCCTAGAGCCCTTGGTGTCTTTTTTCTTTTTCTCAAAACACTTGTACCTTTGGAAAAAGAGGGGAAGAGGAACTGCTTACTCTTTATTGTTGCTTCCAGACTATGCTCCTACCCTCCCTTCCTAAAACCGCCACGTTTGTACCTCATGTCACCAGACCATGTCACCCATGACCCATCATAGCTATCATCTACCAATCCATCAGTAAGTCAGTCACATTCATGGCTTTAGCTCATAACTTCCTCTCCTTTTCTCCAACACTACTCTGTCTTCTTTCTTTCAATGATCTTATTCTTCATTCCAACCAAATAAGCCATTTATATTTTCATACTCCTGACCTTGTCAGACCTCATCCCCCTGTAATCACAATTTCACACAAGACAGTTTGGGATCACCACCTCTTATCTTTCCAATTCAGTCCCTTAGTGTCATGACTTCAATAATCCTTTGACCTAAAAGAAACCCGATCCATCGAATCTACTAAACTCCTCTAATCTGTTATCTTTCCTCCTTATTGAAAACCCATGGTAAATTATTTTAACTTTATTGCATAGATCTTCAGTCTTTCTTCATATTGGTTTGGAATAACAAAAACAATTATTAACTTTGAATATGGCTGGAGAAAATTACGGTATGCAATAGATTGGTCTAGCCTGAAAATCATGACCACAAAGGGCAGTGAATCCCAATGCTCACTAGCAATCCTACTCTACTTTCCCGAATTATCTCATACCTTCTCTAAGCAAGCCCCAATACCTCTCTCAGCTGATCAGTTTATCTATTTCACTCAAAGAAAAAGGAAACAAAATGAGAAAAAACTTCAACAGGTTTTCACCTCCTCATATACCCACAAACCTTTATACATGTAAATCTCACGTAAGTGATAATCTGTTCCTTTTATTCCTTTTTATGTCAAACCCTTAAAGGTATGTTTCCACTCCCCTTTTACTTTTTCAAGAACAGTACTCTGTCAATCCTTTTCTCCTCTCATTATAGATTTTTTCTTCAGTTGTTTCCATCTGAGCTAATACGTGCTCTTATCTCTCAAAACTTGTCAAGAGAGTTTACCTTACGTGCACTTTCAAACACCAATTCTTTTCCCCCGTTAGCTAGTCTTAAAGGGAGTTGTTAAACTCATTGTCTTCACTTTCTTTCCTCTCATCCACTCACAAACATCCACATGCCACCAGAATTACAGAAATTATGTAGTGATCTTCTGACTGTGGCACCCAGTAGGCAATTCTCAATTCTTATCGAGCTCGTTGTGATATTACCCATTATTCTCTCCACCTGGAACACTTGTTCCACGTGATTTAAATAACATGCCATGTTTCCTTCTGCTGTTCTTTCTCAGCTTCCTTGGCTGATTTTTTCTTTTAATACTCACCCTTAACTTTGGATTGTTCAGAGTCAAAATTCTTGTACCTATTTTCTTATTTATTTGCACTTAGTCTCATAGTGATATAATCCATTTGCACAGTAACACTGATTTCTTGATAATCAACAAATTACGTCTCCAGAAAAATTCTCTTGTGGGCTTCAAAATCATGTTTGGTATCTTCACTTACTGTTTGATAGATCTACTTCACTTAACATACCCTGAAGTTCTAATGTTTCTTCCAGAACCTGGTCGACCAACTATTACCCCATCAGTTACTGGCAATATCACCCTTCTAGTTGCACAAACCTAAACTCTTAAAGTTACCCTTTCTTCCCAGAGTTCATCCCTTTCTTCAGAAAACCCTACTGTGTCTTTTTTTTTCCCCTAGGCATATCCAGAGTTTATTCTTCACCAACTCCACCGCTTCTGCTATTTTCCAAGTCACCACTATATTTTGCCTGGATTATTAATAATGACTTTTAAATGATTATCTTGTTTCTAACTAATCTTGTCTAAATGATTCTCAAAGTAGAAGCAACTGGTGACAGTTAATAAAATCTTTTCATGTATCTGGTTAAACCCTGCAATAGCTCCTTATTTCTGCCTGAGTAAAACCAGCTTTCTTAGAAAATCTTACCTGTTGGCCCCCATTACCCCTCAGACCTCATTTGTATCATGTTTCCTTACTCTCTGGTTTCTCTAACATCACATTAGATGCTAAAAATGCATCTGATAAAACCCAAAACTATTAACAAACAAGGGACAGGATCAAACTATAAACAGTCTCTGAAAACCTATAGTTAAAATCATACTTAGGGCTTCCCTGGTGGCTCAGTGGTTGAGAGTCCGCCTGCCGATGCAGGGGACACGGGTTCGTGCCCTGGTCCGGGAAGATCCCACATGCTGCGGAGCGGCTAGGCCTGTGAGCCATGGCCACTGAGCCTGCACGTCCGGAGCCTGTGCTCCGCAACGGGAGAGGCCACAACAGTGAGAGGCCCACATACCGCAAAAAAAAAAAAAAAAAAAAAAAATCATACTTAATGAGCAAATAGTCTATGCTTTCCTCTATGTTCAGTCAGCAATAAGACAGCTTATCTTATTGTCCACCATCACCCCTTCTATTAATAGATCTAATGAAATTATTCAAGGAAACATAATATAAGGTATAGAGATTAAAGAAAACACAAACAATTTTCATTATTTTGCAAAGGATCTAATTGTGTCCGTATAAATCCAGAAGGATTTATGAACAGGGTTAATTCATAAAATTAAAGTTTGAGTTCAAAGAAGATATATAAAAAGCATATATATTTTTACATATTAGGACTGTGCAATAAGTAAAGATAAAAATACAACACCACTAGCAACAATCAAGTATCTCAGAACAGTTACGGAAAGATGCTCAGGACAACTTCCCTAAAAACTATAAAAGCTTCCTAATGAGACTAAATAGCTTAACAAATGAAGACATATACTATGTTAATGACTTAGAATGCTCAATATTGGAGTTATCTGTATATTCCATGCAACTCCAATAAAAATATCACAGGAGAATTTTTTTTTAGTAGAAATTGACATGGTTTCTAAAATGTAAATGGAGAAGCAAAGGGCCTAGATTAGCCATGGCAAGTTGGAAGTAAACGTTCAAATATGGATGACTGACACTACCAAATATTGACATTTTTTACATTTACTAACACAGTACATTATTGGTACTAAGTTCGACAAAATAAATTGATGGAACACAATAGAAAGGACAGAAAAAGAGACATAGGTATGCACTATCCCTCATGCTGATGAAAACACCACTAAAAATCGATGGGAAAAGATGACCATTTTAAGAACTTGTGCCAAGTAAACTGGATATTCATCTGGAAAAATGATCCTGAAACTTTAGAGAAAACCATATAAAATTTTCAATGGGATCTAAGCATAAAATTGAATGGTATGTCAATAAAACTTTTAGAAGGGAACATTAGAAGTATTTGACTTTTATATACCAAAAATTTAAAACTATTAACCATAAAGATAGGATTAATTGAATTTGTTAAAATTACCATCTTATGTTTATTAAAAGATAATATTAAGATATGAAAATGCCAGTCACAGGGTAAAATTGTTCATATCCAGAATACATGAAGAATAACTACAAATAAAGAGAAGTAAACCAACTTAAAAAATGGCTAAATGGGCTTCCCTGGTGGCACAGTGGTTGAGAGTTCACCTGCCGATGCAGGGGACACGTGTTCGTGCCCCAGTCCGGGAAGATCCCACATGCCGCAGAGCGACTGGGCCCGTGCGTGAGCCATGGCCGCTGAGCCTGCGCTCCGAAACGGGAGAGGCCACAATGGTGAGAGGCCCGCGTACCGCAAAAAAAAAAAAAAAAAAAGTTTAAAAACCTGAAAATATAGTCCTTTAGACAACACTGACATGTGAATATTAATGGGGCTTACACTTAAGACACACATACTCTGCTCTAAGTTATATCTCACAAGAAAAAAGAACATAGCAAAAAACTGGAAATTTTTTGCTATGTTTTATTGAACCATCCTCATGTAGTCTCCAGGATACATTAAATAAATAAATTTGCTAATTTTGTCCACACACCACTGTGTATTCTGAACATACAATCTTTAGAATCCTACCACAGATTCCATAAACATTTAAGCTTGACACTTTGTTCTTGAAATGGTTTTAATAATTCTTCCTTTCACTTAAGAACATATTTTCCAGTCACTCAGCATATCTTTGTATTTATCATTAACCATGTAAAAGTAAACATTAATAATACTGACATAAAATAAAGTATAAAAATTCAAACAGATTTATACTAGAGGAATTGACTGGTATTGTGAGTTATGTAACTTCTTATCAAAACAAAGAAGAACGCTTTAAAATTCAGTGTGGAAAGGAAAGGAGGAATTGATTTGAATTATTTTCACTTGTAAAGTAAAAATTTTTCCATTTCTGTTCGTTTCTAATATATTTTTAGCACTGTTTAAGCACCACTCCATTTGTATTTTTAATTTCAATTACCTAGAAAATGCTTCTTTTCAAGTCTATGAGCTAGTAAGTAAAAGAAAGATTTATTTCATTCAATATACATGTTCTTCTCTTCAAGCATAAAAGTTTTAGCATCTTTATTTCTCTGGAATTAAAGTTTCTAGAGTGTGGGCATTGAATACAGTGTCCTGAATATTTTCCTTACGAGGTTCAGGTGCCCTTTTGTATTTTTATATAAACACAACAACCTATTTTGTGGAAAACTTAAACGCAGAACATGTGGGAAAAGCTTTACGCCATTACCCCTAAAGATAATCAGTTAACAATTCAGTGTGTACTACTTGATATAAGAAGTTATACATTTGAGAATATGATCACAATTTCTCAGAATAGAAGTTTCAATCCAACTGGAGCACCTAGAAGTTTTTTGTGATTTAAAAAAAAATACTTAAAATGTAACAATATATATTCCTGAGATATCTTGCCTAACTTTAAGTACAGACATAACTATTTCGTGGCCTGGAAATCCACTATGTTGCTGTCAGCATACATGACACAGATGGTTCTCAGACCTTGTGGTGCTATAAACCACCTTGAACACCTAGTGATACAGAAAGACACTTTGCCCGCAAATATGCAGATAGTTAGAATTTTGCAAAGCACTGCAGAGAACATGCACTGCCTCGCCCCCAAAATCTTACTCATTAATACCAGTAAAGATTCAAAACTCACTCTCACAGCATATTACTAATATAACATCTCTCTTCAACATATTTAAATGTTAGAATGATATGTTCTATAGATTATATACCGGTTCTCACACGCATTAAAGGATGTTCCTTTAACTGCAAACTTGAAATCGCTTACTGAAATGTATTATGATCACTATACTGAGATAAAAAATAAAGTTCTCATACAAGATAGAGAATAGAGTTGAAATGTGTCATGTTTCTATCTAGAAACAAGGATTTTCTTTAGTAGCAGAGATTTTGTACATGTAATTGAGAATACAGTTTAGTTTCAGAACTGTCTTCAGGTGACAAACTCATCCATAATAATTCTCTGAAAGCAGTTTATATCATTCTTCGAAGACAATTACCATTATCAAGAAATTTGAGGAATTTATTATAATAAAACTTTAATACAATTGAGAGTTTGTTAGTATAGTGAGTAAAGGATAAACATGTAGGTCTCACAGTGGCAAAAGAGTTTAAAAATATTTGAAAATAATTTAAAATGGTTAATTAGGAAGAAGAAGATTTGAGTAACTTTTGAAGTTTTGAGATTTCAAAGGTAAATGATTGTCTTAATCCCTAGAATCATCAATATTATATATAGATGGATATATAGATGGATAGTTGGATGAATGAATAAATGTGTGATTGAAGAACCACTTTAATTCAGATGTAAAATCTGAAAGATGAAAAATATTGAAAGAAGATGAAAAGTTCAAACATGACAATGTTATTGATCAATAACATATCGTTGATGACCTTTCTAAAACACGTTTCAATAGAGAGACTCTAGTAAAAGCCTGATGGGAAGCAATTAAATTTGATCAATTTACAGGCAAACCTACTTCATTCCTTTCCTCCAGTAACTTAAGAGGAATGAAAATGGGACGATCAGACACAGTTATTTATTTTAGCTAATGAGAGTTTATCTCTGTCTTTAAAAAGTTCTTGCCCCTTCTGACCATTTTCCTACTTCTTAAAGCCTCCTCTTCTTTTGATATAAAAATCACACAATACTCATAATTTTCTTCCTTTTGTTCTTACTGAAAAAGCTGTCCCCTTCTAATTTGGGGCCAAGACTGTTTATTGAGCTTAGGATGGATGCTCCAAGACATGTTCTAGGTAATTTTTTCCTGTGATACAAACCTATGCTTATTTGTTCTAAGAACTGGATTAAGAAACTCAAGAGAAAGTGAAACTCTTTTGGTTGAAAAATATTACTGAGCATCTAGTAGATGCTGGGCATAACGAGAAAAGCCATCAGAATTCAGAATAACCTGAAAGCAATTCATATGTATTCTTTTTTTTCCATATGTATTCTTCTGCTTCCAATACTCTGTTCTATCTACCTCTTACAGGTACTTCCTTCCCTCATGGCAACAGATCATGGATGAACTAACTCAATCTTATCCTTCCCTGAATCATTCTCCTATCTCTGCACTGACAGTTATTACCAGCATAAACAACAACAACGCCTGGATAAATTAGCTAGGAGGGATATAGGTATATATAATATGGAAATTCAGGAAAAATGACTTCATAATTTATTATTTATCTGTTATCCCACTACATATATCTCACAAATTATTGTAAAGATATATCCATTCCCCACATCTGAGATCACTTAATCACTCTGCCTGCTTTAATAATGCAGTCATCCTAACTGAATTCTCTTCCTTCAGCTTATTTTAATACTTTCAGACCAAGCACTTAACTTTTGTTTGTGAAGTCTTTCTTCTTAGCAATTATAAACCAGATTAGACTTTTCTGTTTATGAGCTCATGGACTTTTATTTATAGAGAACAATTCAGGACTGGAATTCTCAGTATGCTGAGTAACTGGGAGACCAAAATCTTTTTTTCCCCCTGAGTTGATTAAATGCTTCTTTAAAATAGTATTTTTTTTTTTTTGTACTTGAAGTCATCAAGAAACCCAAAATACAGAGTGGATCCTTAATTAACATTTGTAGGTCTGTTGATAGATTGGCATTACCAATTATATTTTTGAAATATTATTTGTTGAAAGTTTGTATTTAAATGTATTTTTGATTATATCAAATAGTCAATATGTAATTGATATATAAGTATATATATCAATTAATATAACACTTTTATCGTGATTCCATTTTCTCCTTAATGCTGTATCTTTTAACATTGAAAAAAAAAGATGTTTCAAATAAGACCAGAGTTTAATTAAATGTAATATAGCTATTTCTAAGACATAAAAGTTACCCCTATATCTTGAATGGGTAAACAAGATATTCACAAATTCTTCAAACCAATTTTGTTTTAGGAGTAAAACCATGTGTGTGCTATGCAGAAACCAGTCTACTCAAATGTTAAAATACCCAGCTGTAGCTGGTGGTGATAGTGACTTGGTTAGCTGTTCACTACCTCACTGTTGCTGTTTTTGCTGTTGGTTCTCTTTGGATGTGGATCAAATCTTTTGATGAGGTTAAAGTAATCTTCATTTCCAATATATTTCAGACATATATGCACACATATATACATACACATATACAAATATATACAACATAAACATACATAATCAGAGACTGAAAAATAACAGTAAGGGCTTTTCCCCCTGATTTTGGATTTCCTTTTCCAATATTGGGATTTCTCATCTTCTGCAGGTTAGATATTTGTGGCTTCTACTGTAATTCATGCCTTTAACACTATTAATGGAGATGCTTTATAGCTGAGAAAAGTTTAAAGGCTTGTTTTAGTTCAGAAAAATAACCTTACTAGGGTTGCTGATCACAATTGCATCTCACCTACTCAAACCTTTAGAGTTTGTGAAATTGAGCTGAGAGCTCTAGTAGAAAAATGCAAGCTTTATAACAAGATTTAGTCTTTCTGCAAGCAGCTAGTCCAGAAATACCATATCAACAGCTGTTCTCATGGAATATTAGCATTTCAGCTTCTGGCCTCAGCTGCTTCTCAGAATTGCAAAGAAAGGCAAACATGGAAAATGTTCATTTTTAACATTAGCTCGAGTTTGAAAATCAGGGTACATTCATCGGTCCCCAAAAGTAATGGATGCACATTTCTAATTATTTTATTCCTGAAGTAGCGTGCGACATATACATAACTCAGAATATCCTTGTTAACTATAGAAAAAGGAGAAAGGCATTTTCATCCTTTGGCAGCATGATTTTCTACTGGTGCCACAATATGGGTGTGGTCTTTGCATGCAGACGAAAATGCAATGTAATTATCAATATTACCACAATCTCATACGTATTCTCTTGTATTCATGACTAACAAATAGAAGCTATGAAACTGTAGCAACTGTGGTAGTATTTAAGTAAATAAATTCCCTTTCCAGTTTGAATAACAAGGATGATCATAACAGAGACCAGCTCCACGATGGGGGACGGGGACGGTGAAGTGGGTGAATGGATTTGTGTCACAGGTAAAAATTTATTTTAATTCATCTTTTACTTTCTTTTCCTGAATACTAATAGCCTAACTAGTCATTAAGTTCCTCAAATAATATGCTTTTCCATTATTATATCAAAATATGCAGACACTTTAAGACAGTAAGACACATGCCTTCTGTCTGCTAGTTAGAGCCTATTTTGCTAAGTGTAAAGTTCTTCAGAGTTTCTTGATAATTGATAAATTTCATACCCTAATATTTCTTATTATAGTGTTTAATCTTTCCAAAGATATGAACATTTTCTTAGGATGAAGAATTATGTTTCCATCATTGTGACTTAAGTATTTGCCTTGCTTAGATACCTTCGTATTAACTGTTGTGTTGACCCAGTTCATTAACAATGGATTCAAGGCTTTTGAAACTTTTGGGATGTTGGTTTTGTCTTCAAAAAGTCTACTTAAAGTGATATTTGGAGAGAATATTTTATTACAGAACTTTAAAAAGAAAGCCAAATTTACAGCAAGAATTTTCATATGGAATTAATGATATACCAATCATTAAGCAGTCACCTTAAACACACACCCACAACCTTATGAACGCCGAGAAAGTAGTGAAATTTTGAAACTACCATCAGTGTGAATTAAAGAACTGTTCCTCTCTTTACTTAAACCCTAATGTGCTCTTGAGAGCTTCTCCACCCAACAGCCCCCCGCCTCCATTTCGCTTCCTTTTGGATTGGTGTATTTTTTATGGAAAAATTTGCATTTTCTGTAGGATATTTACAACAGTTCATACTGAGGAACAGCAGCTTTGTCAGCAAAACATCTATAGCTATGACTGTTCCTGCTGTATCTTGCATATACCCACACAAACACTAAGATAAGAGGTTGAGGTTCTCTCCCTTCACTTTTAAATAGTCTCAATTCCCTCCTAATATGTATGAATGCCTTTTATTTTCCTATCAGAATGATAGCAAGAGAGGGGCTGATGGATGAGGTTTATGAATTCACTTTTGTAGGAAAAGAAAATAATCTCTGATGAACACTATTTCATTAAAAGCCCCCCACCAGTTTTAAAAAAAAACAAAACTTTGCTTCCAAGTTTACACTCTCAAATATGAACCTGAAAACTGAGATTTTAGAGTTTAACCATGTCATGCCCATTTATGTTCATAGTACATGTCTCAAGATTTATATCAATATTTTTAATAGTACAATGCAGACAGTTGAACTGATTCTGGTAGTTATGTGAGGTCATGCCATTTAGATAATTATATATAAATAAACTAAATTGGTTTAAGTATTAAACTTGAAAATTACAGATTGTTTTTTAATCATAGAGAGAATAAAAAGTGAGGAGCGGTTAGGGCATGGTAGGAGAGAGTGAGTATTTGAAAGCGTAAGGGGTTCTATCAGTATAAAGGATCAGGGAACTTTATATGAAGCAGATGATATTGGAAACATTCAGTGATAGGATTTTTAGAGTGGGCATTTAAGTAGGATATTTCTAAATAAAGGGAATTATGTAAAAGATTAGGAAAGTTCAGAAATACTAAGGGAAAAAGGAGAAAGAGTCTGACTTAATGGCTGAGTTTTGAAGGACAGAAGTAGGATATAATGGAGAAATGATGTGAGCCATTTGGTGGAAGGTCAAGCATAGCAGGCTGAGAAGTGAGCCCTTGATTTAGAAAACACAGGGCAGGTACTGCTTGAATTTTAAGGGAAATCATCCCTCTAGGCACAAAATCCCAATCATTTCCTTCAGAGCGTTCCAGAAGAGAAATACCCATGAGTTAGAACTGAAGCAACAACTTGGCTACGGTCTTTGAAAATTTTGACCCTACTGCTGATAAATGTCATTTTATTGTGAAATAAGAAACCAGTGACAGTGGTCACAGGTGGCATTTGCTCCTCTTCAAAGCACATACTGAACTTACAGCAGAAAATTGGAAGCAGCTGTAAACTGCAAGCATCCCTTGTCTATGTGCTCTCAACTTCCAACAACACAAATTCCCTGTGCATCCTCTTCTTTTAGTGGTCCATTGGGGAAAAAAAGACAAACACTGAAATTCAAGAGTTCTAAGAAAAAGTACCTAAGCGTTGTTGTTTCAGTGAATTACAGCAACCACATGGTGATTTGGTCCTGCCTGATTCGTGCTGCTTACATTATTTATCATAGTTTTTGCTCAGGGTAGAAAACAATTCTTAAGTATTCAAAAATATATCATGCATTTTCTAACAGCCCACAAGTCCCTCAGGAGGAAAAAATAGCAGCCTAATAATTTGCAAATTTGTTTTAAATACTAACTTGCCATAGAACTAGAAAAGACATCATTTCCAACCCTACATCTTCACCTTACCCTGGATCTCCAGAGAAATTACCCACTGGTGATGACTTCCCTCTGTTTGCCATAAAGTAGGGGAAAACAAATCCAACTTGTAGATTAGGGAAGATACAGTAATGACTTGAGGTAGAGAGTCAAGAAGGTATTGTCTCAGAAAAGCAGAAGAATCAACAGTAAAAGAGCAAATGGCAAAACATCAACATGAAATAATTCACAGAGTAAATTTAATAGGGAAAATGTTCAAGAAGGTCATGTATTGTAAACATATTTGGCACACCTCTGAGTGGAGATGGAGAAGTATCTAGCCACTTACCCATATATATTTAAATAAGCAATAAATAATTTATGAGATATTATTAAATATATTTTTATAATAGGCTAACAATACAATATGTGGCTTTTTCTAATTTCAAGTCTATCACAGAAGGAAGTGATGCTGGCTTTTAATATTTGCCTTCTTGATATTCCTTATAAATCCTGTTAGGATCAAATTGAATATTTACTATCAGTGGTACCTTCATGGATTTGCCTACCCTGCCTGCAACACTTCTGCTAAAACCTTCCACTGTAGAATTACAAATGCCTTATTTATCACAGTGATATTCCACTGACCTTTGCCTCTAATAAGACATTTTACAGAAGGGTGGCAATGGGCTCACGCTCTTGGAAATCACTGTTATTAAGTTATCCATAATCCCGAAGCAGCTGGCCTGATAGAACAATGGAACAGTCTTTTGAAGATTCCTTTCTTATACCAACTGTGTGTCAACCTCTGAAGGCAGCATCATGTCCTCAAGGATGCAGTCTCTGTTCTGCACCTGTGACATCTGTGATTTATATATGTTGTTGTTTCTCCCACAGCCAGGATTCACAGGTCTGGGAATTAAGAGGGTGAAAATAGAAATGGATTCCCTCATTACTGCTCCTAGTGGTCCACTAGTGAAACGTTTGCTTCCTAGTCCTTTGACTTTTGTTTCTACTGATCTAGCAGTGTTAGTTTCCGGGGAAGGATGGTTCTATCAAAAGACACCACAGTGATTCCATTCACTGGAAGCTGAGACCACTATATGTCCCCGTTGGGTTCCTTGTACCAGTGAATCAACAGGTAATTAATGGTGCTAGCGTGCTGGCCAGAGGGATCAATTCTCATTTGGAAGGGAAACTGGGTTGCTACTATTGATACATAACAGTGGTAAAGAGAAGAATGTCTGGAATGCAAAAGATGTGCTAATATAAACCTTGTATCTCTGTATTGAAGTAGCAATAAAGCAAAAGGCAATCGTGATTCAACCAGGAAAGAAATGCACAACACCCAAACATGTATTAGGGCACTCTGCACCCACTTTTGGGGAAGATTATTTTCCTCCTCTCAGCTCTACCAGGGATAGTAGTTGCATCCCGTTAGGTACAAGCACAATTTTGTTACTGTCTCTGCTTGGAAATTAGTCAGGATTAAGGGAGGTGTATACGGATGCTAAGTGGACAGTGCTGACCATATTACGGGCCAACTTAAATTGGAAATACCTTTTCATAAATTCTATCTCCTCTATGATTCTAAATTGGAGTTAGCCATGAGAAAAATATGCATGAGATTTGGACGGAAGACATGAAGGAGAAGTCATTTCATATAGCTTCAAGTTTGGAGGCAGGTACCAGGTACAGTGACAGCTCACACACGTAGTCAAGCCTTGGCCTCTCCACCTTGTTGGCATGAGGTGCACATAAGCCCACGGGTCCCCTTTTTAGCTTCTCTGAGCCCTGATCCAAGCGTGGGTTGAAGGGTACCTATTCTACTGCATGACAGATAAGACTATAGGAAACATTCTTCATTTCCATTTTGTTCTCATGTGTCCCTGTTGACTCTTGCAGGGTCTAGCTTGCCCTTATTCTCCTCCACTTCACATTCGGCTCTCCTCCCTACCATCAGCCTCTTCGACCAGATGGAAAAGTCTTGCATATATTTACCAGCTACCTAAACTGAGTACAGTCTAATTGCCGTAACAAATTCCTTATTCTATATTACTCATATCAACATATCATTCTAATGAAACTCTGGTATGCAATTTTCAATAAATACTTTTATGAAACTATTTCTATAACACAGTCTTTGGAAGATGTGAATCAAAAAAAATAGGAATCACAACAAGAAAGAAAGAGCAATAGTCAGTACTTGAGACCAGGGAATTGAATAAAATTGAAATCAGTTATAACATCTGTACACCACAGCCCACTTTTCTACTCAAGCTATTACTGCTGCAACCAATTGACCAGCATCTGCTTCAGTGCAACACGGATACCAACTGGAACATCTCTGCAGGCGCTCTCTCAGCTCTCATGAACTTGCACAAACGTGGAAGTGGGAGTGAGTTATTAACCTTTTCAGGCAACGCTTGCCAAAAGGGTTATCTAGTTATCTGATGAATAACTGCACTTTTAATCTGTCATTATGGTGGAGAACCATGAGGTGCATTGTACAAAGCTCTTTAGAAAGTTGCCAGCAGGATAAAATCCATTTATCCACAGTGGTGGTCAGCTCAACATTTCAACTCTGCACTAATTGTCCCTCCTTCCCCGTTATGCTCACCACTGCTTTCCTTTGCTTAGGTACACTTCCAAAATTAAAGTCCTTGCATTCAAGGTATTTTCTTAGGCTCCACTTTTGAGGAACCAAGGTTAAGAGAATCGGCTATAGATGTGGCCCTACCAAGAATGTCTTAAAGAGGGAATTCTGTAACTAGGTCCCCTGATTTGTACCAGAGTCAATAAGGACCCTATGACTAGGGGTGGTGTGGAGGTAGTAACTCCGATGTGTAGTTGTTTTACAATTACCATTTGTTTCATTGGTGGTGAACTTTATAAAGTACAGGTGGGAAGTGAAACATTAGTTGGTTAGTGGTGGTATTTGAATGGAATGGGGAAACTGTAATCATCAATAGTGCAGAGTAGTTGCCTGTTGATTATAGCTTATAAACTACAAAAGAAACTCAATGTTTAGTCTTGGCAGGTATCCTTTGCCAAAGTCAGGACTTTGGTAGAGGAAGAACAGGATACTGAGTCCTGGGACAGTGATATTTGGGTCAATAAACCTGAAAGCTCAGATTATCCTGCACGAGAAGAGCACTTTCCAAGACGGTATTTGTGCTCCTAAAAATATTCCCTCATCTATCTAGTTATATATAATCTCCAGATGAAAAACTTGGGCAGCATTTAAGCAGAGCCTAAGCTGATTAATTCTTTCTCTGCTATGAGAAGATACCACTCATTTATCAAAGGGTTTTGGGATCTGAAAACAGGTGAACACATGTAGTAAGTCTTGAAGATGTTGGATCGGACAGGAAGACCTGTCAGGGTGGATACGGGAGTTTGCTGACATGGATATATATTCCTGTGATCTGAGATTAAACCTCCTGTCAATGAGAACTGAGCTATTCCTAATATGCTACTGGAACAGTTTTGTTATGGACACAGTGGAGTGCTACCATGAGTGATAGAAAATTAAAAGATAAAAAAGCCTCACAGATGTGGATATGGGGATGTTACAATGGATTTAATGTGTAAGACCGGAGATGCATCACCTATGTTCTTCAAGAGTGATACGAGACCACTTCTGTTGCTAAAGCCATACATAAAGTGGGTTATAAGTTAGACAGTAACACCTTTGAGAAGTAATAATGGCTTCTCTATGCTATTGTTGATAGAAGGCTATGCTGCTATGAAACTAGGCTCTCAATATCAGTATATATGATAGGATTTTAGATCGGAGGCTAGGTGTGGTGATTAACCGATCAAGGCAAAGTGCAGGTAACCACCATAAAGGCAAGACTGGAGACATAACCAGGATGCTTTGACCTGCAGGGATCTTTGACAATGGCTAAGTGACCTGAGGGCTGAGATAGATGGCAAACCACCTTGGATATTACTTGGCTTAGAGAAGCAGAAAGTAAAGACAGAACTGATGAGCAAATGAAGAGATCAGCCATAGCAACTGTAAACCATGACCCATCAATCACTTTCCAGATCGAAGTCAGTTATCAGACCCAAGATGTTTTAATTGAAGGAGAATCCAGACCTCTTAAACATATACTTATGGATATACATAATGAAGAAATCAGAATACACAGGCCACCTAAAAGCTGTTGGGTCTCAGGTTTGAACTGATTCTGATACCAGCAGAGCCAAAACACTGACGTTTAAGTGAAAGCATATGGAGGCCTGGTGCTCAACGGGGTTGAGGCACACACATCTCTAAGTCACTCCAAAATGTGTTCTCATTATGTGATTTTTCCAATTGTATAATTGGGGTGCATAAGGTGTAACTGGAGAAGAACGCTGTAAACATTTTCTTACTTGTGAATTAAGAGCCATTAAGATGGGGAAGGTCAAGTGGCAGTTCCCGAAACCCTCCTCTCCCCCTACCACACAAGCAAAGTCAGAGAATGAATTAAAAAGATTAATACCCCTATCAAAGAAATAAAAGATGAGGCAGCAGTGTGCCCTAAACATCCACATTTAGTTCCCAGTCTGGGCACTGAAAAAAAAATCAAATTGTGCCAGATAATTGTGGAATATCCTAAACTTAAACAGACGACACTTCAACTGCAGCTGGTACATCAACATATGGTATTGATACACAGATACAGTAACGTAATGCAGCCTCTGGCACTGGGTGTGTGGCTATTGATCAAAGTTAAGAACTCCCTGGAGAAGCCATCAGTGAGAGAGTTCAAAAGTCAAGCCCAGAGAGGTGATAGTCGCAATAATTACGGGCAACAAATTATTCATATTCAAATACAGAAGACTGTGTAGCAAAAATTCAGCCTATTCCATTGGAAGATGGACAAAACTAATTGGGCAGCTTCTTCACAAAAATAGGACATCCAATTGGCAATAAATACAAAAATACACTTAAATTCATTCGTTACCTAGGAAATAATAAGATCACAATAGGATACTTCTAAACACCCATCAACATTGCCAAAAATGGAAAAAAAAAAAAAAGAATAGTGTTGGAGAGCTGTGCATCAAATGAAATTCTGAGATATATGTCTTAGTGAGGTGTAAATTGGGGTAGCTGCACTTGAGGACTGCTTAGCAGCATACGCTAAAACTGTACATCTGTAAACCCTCTCACCTAATGATCTCTCCTAGGTTCATACAAAAGAAAAATTCCTATAAATATTTAACAAAAGACATGCACAAGAGTCTTTTAGAAGCGCTACGTGTAACAGCCTCAAATAGAAGGCCCCAACGTGCCTAAGCAGTTGGCTGAATAAACCGTAATATACTCATAAATGAGATTCTATAGAGCAGTAAGAATAAATAATTTACAACTACACACAGTAACACGGATGGATATCACAAAGATAACGTTGAGCAAAAGACGACAAAGAGGTACTGAAAACAGGCAAAACCAATCTACGGCCTTAGATGCCAAGCTCATGGTTGTCCCCCTTGAGAACAGCTGGCTTCCTTCCCGCCCTGGGGCTGATTATCGGCACATGTCCACTGTGAAAATTTACCAATGTACAAACTTCTGATTCATCTACTTTTCTCTATTTTATACTGTAAGCTTCCCTATGTGAAAATGACAGCAGGACACATGTACGTTCTTGCCCCAGGGCTGTGTTTATTCCTCCATTTCTGCTACAGTATAGTTGACAGAGGTTTTTGCCACCCTATCGCCCCACAGAACATCACACTGGTCACGATATTGATACAATCATGTTCGCTGCAATCGCACTAACCAGGAAGTGGTACTCGGGGTAACTCAGTAAGACATACGCTGCAGAGGGCGAGAAATAAGGCCCACAACGGCCAAG
The DNA here is from genome assembly GCF_963455315.2 of Globicephala melas. Taxonomy (NCBI): domain Eukaryota; kingdom Metazoa; phylum Chordata; class Mammalia; order Artiodactyla; family Delphinidae; genus Globicephala; species Globicephala melas. The sequence goes on from NC_083326.1 coordinate 19,590,706, forward strand.
GACTCTGCCGCAACAGTAACAATCTTCAGGTTCTGATAGGATGAGTCCTGTCTACCTACCTCCTCTAAGGTACAGGGCAGTTTCTTGCACTTTGGTGCGACCTCTCCTTTAAGCTTGCTGGGCCACCTTGGACTCTGGAGGTGACATGTATCACACCTGGAATGCTATGCCAATGCATTTATCAGTTGATTCAGATATCCCTTAGCAAGAAAGGGTTCTGCAGAGCCAGCTGCCTTTCCACTCATGCCATGTGATCCCACAAATCGGCACTGCTAGAGGTACCCCAAGAGAGAAGCTCCTGTGTTACAGCTCTATTAAGCCACAAAGGAGAGTCACAGAGCAGACTTACGCCTGATCTTGCCTCCGCGGGTGGGGAACTACTCATTGCTTTAAAAACAGCCGTCAGTTTGGGCACTGGCCCCTATTACAGACAAGCATCTGACCTTGGGATAAGAGGCTATGCAGCCAGAGCAGCCCATCCTGACCTGGTTCCTCTGAGATCCATCAGGCCGCCTAGGGCTGCAGCAGAAGCAATCCACTGAGCACTGACAATAATGCACTGTGGACTTGACCTTGAGAAGGTCCAGAGGCAAAAATGTGCTGAATAGGTGACTTTGATTCCTTGGTCACCTCTCTCTGCTACATCAGTGCTCACTTTACATGTGTAAATTTTCTCTCACTGCTGTGGCCTCTCCCGTTGCGGAGCACAGGCTCCGGACGCGCAGGCTCAGCGGCCATGGCTCACGGGCCCAACCGCTCCGCGGCATGTGGGATCCTCCCGGACCGGGGCACGAACCCGTGTTCCCCGCATCGGCAGGCGGACTCTCAACCACTGCGTCACCAGGGAAGCCCCTTACATATGTAATTTAGGGACTTCTCCACAATAACCACATAGAGGAGAAGAGCACTGTTTACAAACTCACTGCATTACCATCACACACTGCAGTGACTGTGTTATATTTATTCTGCTACACAACAGGCCTATGAAGGATGGTCTTGCAGGCAACGGTCAAGGGAAATATTTCCACTGAACAGAGCAGTTAGCTGTGTACTTGGTAATTCACCTTAATATGCAGGGATGCCAGAGGTACAGATAGACATGGATTCCTGAACAAATTGTTTAGAGGTTTAGCTAGGAACCAGGAAGAACAAAGGTTAGAAGATTGCAGCCAAAGAAGTTTGGGAAAGGGGCAAAGTGTGTGGATCTCTGGGAGTGGGCACAAAGAGTAGCTGGCTTTGTATCTCTTTTCCATGACAACCAGACAGAATGCCCTGTCGAGGAGGAAATGTTTAAACAGATGGACAGGATTCTTCTAATGGAAGTCTGTTACCCTCTTTCCCCAACTAGAACAATTCTTGTGCAGTGGATCTGAACACATTAAGAGAGTTGGCCTAACCAGAGTCCTAAAATCAGGAGGCTTGACTAAGAGCAATGGCTCAGCATAGCAGTGGAAGGTAGGACGCTGCTTCTCGGCAGGACTTACAGAGCTATACAAGCAGAATTAGGCAAGCAGAGACATCATCTGTGGAATTCATCTCAATTTCTGAACCTTAGTGTGGGTTCAGCCTTGCACAGTCCTTACAGCATGATAGACACTGTTACAGTTGCAGTGAGCAACCTGTACAAGGAGAAACAAGATTGTACAAAAGGACTGTACAATGCATTTTTTAACGTCTTTATTGGAGTATAATTGCTTTACAATGGTGTGTTAGTTTCTGCTGTATAACAAAGTGAATCAGCTATACATATACATATATCCCCATATCTCCCCCCGCTTGCATCTCCCTCCCACCCTCCCCATCCCTCCCCTCTACGTGGTCACAAAGCACCAAGCTGATCTCTCTGTGCTATGCGGCTGCTTCCCACTAGCTATCTATTTTACATTTGATAGTGTATATATGTCCATGCCACTCTCACTTCATCCCAGCTTACCCTTCACCCTCCCTGTGCCCTCAAGTCCATTCCCTACATCTGTGTCTTTATTCCTGTCCTGCCCCAGGGTTTTTCAGAAACATTTTTTTAAACTAGATTTCATATATATGTGTTAGCATATGGTATTTGTTTTTCTCTTCCTGACTTACTTCACTCTGTATGACCGCCTCTAGGTCCATCCACCTCACTACAAATAACTCAATTTCCTTTCCTTTTATGGCTGAGTAATACTCCATTGTATATATGTGCCACATCTTCTTTATCCATTCATCTGTCGATGGACACTTAGGTTGCTTCCATGTCCTGGCTATTGTAAATAGAGCTGCAATGAACATTTTGGTACATGACTCTTTTTGAATTATGGTTTTCTCAGGGTATATACCCAGTAGTGGGATTGCTGGGTTGTATGGTAGTTCTGTTTTTAGTTTTTTAAGGAATCTCAATTTGCAATGGGCATCTCTTGTGAACTAACCCAAGGAGAATTGGAACCTATGAATATACCTGTACGTTTTGCTTAAAATATCTGTCTACTGGATTTCCCTGGTGGCACAGTGGTTAAGAATACATCTGCCAATGCAGGGGACACAGGTTCGAGCCCTGGTCTGGGAAGATCCCACATGCCGTAGAGTAACTAAGCCCGTGAGCCACAACTACTGAGCCCATGTGTCACAACTACTGAAGCTTGCGCATCTAGAGTGCTCTGCAACGAGAGGCCGCCACAATGAGAAGCCTGTGTACCCCAACGAAGAGTAGGCCCCACTCACTGCGTCTAGAGAAAGCCCACGCACAAAGACCCAACACACCAAAAAATAAATTAAATTTATTTTAAAAAATCTACCTACCAAGAGGTATTTAGTGACTTTATTTCATTCTAGTTTAAATTTATTGATGCTCATAAATGTTTATTTAGGAAGAAAAATAATCCTACTGCATGGAGCAGTAAGGAAAGGCTGAAATGGAGAAGTCGATAGTGTGACAGCTGAATGGGAAAGAGGAGCTAATTACTGCCCACTGCTGTGCCTCACAGCCTGTGATGAGCCCTGAGTGCCCACTGAACAGAAGGAATCTCTTTCTGTTCCAGCGAAGAATGATTCATGGTTAGGATAGTGCTTCTCTTTTCTTCTTATACAAAGCAGACAATGCAACTGGGAAGGCAGGGAGAACGGTGCTATCACCATAGAAGCACGAATCATTGTACAGCCTTGAGGATAATGACACTTTATCTATTCTTTCCTCTTCTTTGTTATTGACTAGAATAGTATCTTCAGCTTCTTGTGTGTGTTCTTTTATTATGTTGTGCACATAGCGATAATAGTCACTTAAATTACTCTATTTCCAATCATGATAGAAAAATATTTCATACAGGGACTTCTTGTTTCCACCAGGCAACACGTATCAGAAAATAGAAAAAGGAAATCACTGATTTATAGACTATGTTCCACATGTCTGGCCAGTAATCGTCTAGAATGTAACACGTGTCAGAGAAACTGTGGATAAGAGTGGTGAGGTACAACCTGGATCAACAACTCCCCACAAAAAGAAAGCTATTTAACTCATAATGTTCCTGAACCATTTTAATAGCATTTCTCATTCATAAAGGAAAGGGAGGAAAATGATTAGACGGAAAGAATGAAAACTAATATTAGTTGTGAACCTTCTATATGCCGGACACTTTTGATAGAGTATCCCACTTACAGGCAAGTGTTGTCATTTCCCCATTTTATAACTGTGAATGTTAAAAACAGAATTATTGATAACTTGTCCAAAGTCACTTGAAGCTTGTGAATAGCTCAACTAGGTACTTAAGCCCAGTTCTGTCCGATTCAGATCTTCTACTGGATCTCCTCAGGACGGTCAAGAATCGGATGCCGCCTGAGATTTCTTACAGGCTCCTAACACCAGTTCATGGAAAAGATCCTGAGAGTACACACGCATCTTCACCTGAGCTCAGTAACACACCTCTTAAATTCACAACCACCTTTTCAAAACCAGACCATTATTGTTAGGATTCAGACTTGTTCCTGGGGATTCAAAGGGTATAACCAGGGTAGCAGGTGAGAAGCAGAGAGCAACCCTGGGTTTCCTGAAGTGTCCACAACAGGCACCTATTAGTTTTCATGTACAAAATAAAAGTCTGAGAGCTGTGTTTTTGTGTCATTAACAGAAATGTTTTAGGTCAGTTTACTTACAATCCACTTAGATGAATTTCACTATTTTAATCAGACTGAAGAAAACCTCTTCCTTTGGATCACTGTTTTATTAAAGGATAACAACTATCTAAAAAACCACATGGGGGAAAGTATCCGGGTTCTTTCTTCATATTTGCCTCCCAAATTGAGAACTGCACTCCCATGAAAAGCACAACAATCCCTAAGGTATATTTTAAACACGAAGACAGCAGAGTTGATGTCTTGCCTCAGCCTCATCATCATTTTTCCAGCTGTGTAACTGTGATTGATTATCCATGGGGTGATCAAGGATTTAGCTATCACGTTCTGTTTTTCCATGAATGCTAATCAAAAGGAAGAGGCACTCACTTAGTCACCATACAGAACATATGCCCCTTCCAAGCACAATCTTACAGTCTAGCAGGTGTGACTGACATCAGTGATACCCGAGATGCTATTCTTATATTTTGGCTGGTGAGAGAGTGATGGGAAAACAAACTCACTTTCACGAAGTGGCAGGTACTTAAAAAAACAACAACAGAATTCTAGGTGTCAGTGCCTCCCCTGAAGAAAAAGACAGACATCTCAATACTTCTGTGATTTGCTAACTAATGTTTGCTGTATTTGCCATGGTCACCGGTTCTGTGCAAAGAAGGAAACTACCCGTTCTTAAGAGCATAATGGCATTACATAGTTTCACAATCATTTTAAACAAAATATAATACCCAAAAATACTCTAAGAAAACTCATTTTCTCTTTTCTCAGAGTGAACCATAGGCACATTTCCAACTTGTACATATTGAAATTATTTTTAAATGAAAGTTTTCACTTACCCTCCTTAAAGCAAAATTCTTCTTTCTTTTTATTAATGCAGACACCAAACATCCTGATAAAAATGGCAACATAGTTTATATGCTACAATTTAAGGTTGTCTTAATAAACCATAGGGGAATTAATAAGGTGTTTATTGCATATGGGAAAAATCAAGGCATCACATTAACATGATATATATTCACACACCCATCACTTTACTGATAGTTCTTATTTTGGACAAATACATATGTTTTGTCAGTTTATTTGTATACATTCATAATTTGAGTGAATTTTCAAATGAAAATTGTCAAATGAAAATTCACTCTGGTTATTTACAGAGGAAGATCTTTCATAAAAAGAAAATTATGAATTAATCCAAAATTAAGAATGTGAAGAAAGAGATGATTAATGTCTGTGTGAGAATAACATTTTTAACAAAACATCTCAATTTTTTAGGATAAATTGTCTTTGTCTTCACAATATATTCAGGCAGGTATGATAAAAAGAACACACATTATTTAAATAACTTCAATTAATTTCCCATTTGCATTTGCATATAAATTTTGACTGCACCACCTGAGATTTTTTTATAAGGCCAGAATTTAAATATTAAAGTAATTAAGTACTGAGGAAATTGGGAAAGTTTTCTCCGCTCTATTAATAATTGTGTTTGCCACCACCCACTGAGCCCAAGTATATCATGCTAGGAAGAAGGAAAGTACTTCCGGCTATGAAAAGTATCCTTAGTTTTGTAATGTGGTCTCAAATTTGAATATGGATAATGAACATTTTGTATGCTACTTCTCGTCTTAAGCAAAAGAAAAATATTTATGACTGATGGAATGCTATCTTCTTTCCTTTCTTATAGTGGACATTCAGAAGTTAAGGAAATCGTTAGGTAAATTAATTTTTAGAATGGTCCTTAACACATTTAACGTGTAACCTTCAATTTATCAGGCATTAGGTTGATTAGCAAAATTTATATTTATCCTATGTACCCAGTACGCCGGCCTGGCTGCATCCTTCAGCAGACCTAGTGGTATGTCAATGGCTGTCACCACGGCTCCCAAAGTGTTCTGCACGGCCTCACCCACCTTCCGAGCAATCAGAGTCCCACCTTCATCGTCGGCCTGTGCCTCAGTAACATCTAACTGCGAATTCCTGCCTTCATAGCAGTTGCCACCCACCCGCAAGGGCGCAGGGCCCCAGCCCCGCTCCGGCACTGGCCAGGTCTTGGATGAACAGCTGTCACAGAAGCCCTCCCCACAGGCCCAGCAGTGATGCTTGGCGTCGTTATCTTTAAAGGATGTAGCGCACTTGTTGCAGCTCAGGCTCTGGGAGTTGGTACTCCAGTAGGCAGGGGCGATCTGGTCTGTCAGCCAGGACGTCACAGCCTTGGTGGGCCCAAGGCTAAGCTCAGACACCGACTGAGCCATGGAGTTCATCCCATCCAAGAGGCGCTGGGCAGCACTGTTGCTGTCCTTCAGAAATCCATCAGTTCCAGGCCACACATGCACAACCTCTGTCTGGTGGGTTTTGGGGGGTGGGTTGTACACACTGGGACTAGGTTACAACTTTGCATTTCTATAATAAAATATGTCTGGCTGATGTCTTCTATTTTTGTCAACTCAATGTTTTGCAGTCTCACATCTCTTGTAGTAAATTAATTGTTTCCGTTATAAATTTTGTTACTTATTGAACTTCCTGAATAATGGAGGTACAGTACGTTTAAATTCAGGAAAGGCTAAAAAACGTATTAGACTACGTATAGTTTGCCCTTTCATATACTTGTGAAATATATCTGCTTTCTTTTTGAAGATAAAGCAATTGTACAGACATTTTGGGGACCCCTTTTTCCATAGTGAAAGCCACATGAAATTCACAGCTGTTTATAGTACCCCAACCACCAGAGCAGCTACCCCATAAGGAGATGTACCTGTTTTAGTGCACCTGAGCTCCACGTTTGCAAAACCAGGCAGCACATGTAATTGATCTCTTTAACTGTACTTATCTGACAGCCAACAGGGATTACAAATACGCATATATGTCCAGTGGCACAATCTAAATAGCGCTAAGAGGGAGTATTAGCTTATAAATAGATCCACTGAATATAAGACAGATTGTGATTAGAGTTTAGGTTCCACATTTGTCCAAACCAATGACTTTGAAACCAAAAACTGGGGGGAACATATCATTGTTAGGGTTGTAATCTTAGTATGTATTTCTCCACTAATGTAATTTTCTCATTTATGATCGTTTTAATATCCATTGCACTAAACTCTTATAAGAAGCCAATGATCCAGGAAGTATATTAGGTAGTAAGCACTTAAAGATGAGGAAGACACAGCTCGTTCCTAACGAGGTCTAGGGAGTAACAGAGACAAGTACAGATACACAAATGATGTCATTTCAGGGCAGTTTCTCAAGCTCCCTACCTCAGCATCTGGAGCCAGATATTCTGTTGAGGTCTGTTCTGTGCCCTGCAGGACGCTTAGCAGCACCCCTAGTACCTATTCGTTAGATTCAGTACCTATACTCCAGTACCTATACTCCCCTAATTAAGACAACTCCAAATTGCTCACGACATGGCAAACGTCGCCGAGGGCCAAAAATCACACCTAATTTGAGAATAATCGCTCAAGTTATTAAATGCAAAAACACAAGTGTATAGAAATTTAACCATACTGCTAAGTGATTAACGCTGGTGTGTACCGAGGGGCAGGGGCTGGCTGTAAATAAAAAGATCCGTCAGAGTTGTCTTCACGTTCAGCATGTTTTCTGAACAGCTGCCTGAACTAGGATAGCGTCCAGGTCAGCCAGGATGAGGTGAGGCCACGAGAGGGAGGAGGTGGAGTGTAAAACAGAAGACCTGAATCAGTATGGGGCTTACTGATCCCTTGTTGTACACTGGGTACGGAGGTTTGGCAGAGAACGCAGCACGTTATGACGGTGCTAGATCATATTAAACACTGAAGCCTTTCTAGGAAACTGGGAGAATAGAAAGCCCTTTGGTGATGGGGGGAGTAAACAGTGAACATTTCTGTGAGCAAGCCATGTGTTCAGATTTCTTGTTGAGAAATGAACAGCTGGCTGTGTTGTGGAGAAAGAATTGGAGGGAGACAGCCTATAGGTAGGAAGAGAGCTTCAGTGTGTGTAGGCAAGCAGACAGGAGGATCTGGATTACAACAATGTGAAAAGGTAAAGAGAAGAGCATCTGCATCGGAGTATAACTGGGAAAATCTATTAAAATGACTTTTCAGTTACTGAACATAAGGGGGTGAAGAAAAATTGAATTAACTGGAACATTTTTGGACTAAGTTATATAGCAGATGCTTTCAGGGCTCACCCATAACCCCTTGGATCCCTTGGCATTTTGAGTATGCTGACTCCCAACAGTGAGCAACTGGGTCTATTCCAGAGGCATCCCATCTGTCTACGGGAGCCTGCTTGCTGGCATGCACACATAGCCAGATTGCCAGGGAGTTTACATTTGTCCTGAGGTGGCCTTCAACCAGTAACTGCCAGGTACAAGAGAGCTATTCTACAGCTCCCCTGCATCTGAGCAGGGCAACTCTGACATGTGGCCTGCACTGTCTCCAGAGCTTCCCTGAAGGATTAAGCCAAAGTTCTACATATCGTACTTGATAGTTCACCCTTTCTTAGCCTCCAAATTTTTCTGGTATTTTTTTTTTCCCCCATAAACACAGTTGTCAGTCTTTCCTGAACACAGCTTTTAATAAATTATGTTAACACATATCTTTGTGTCAAGATCTCCCTTCTGATAAACCAAACCTTTTTGTATATTTCAGGCATCTATGGGATATTGGAGGTGACCAGTCATCATTTGGATATCTGGAAATGGAGCTCAGAAAAGGTCTGGTTGAAGTTTTTGGTTACATAGGTATTGAGGAAACAATATTTTTAATGCCATTATGGTCTCCTACTGTATATAATACTATGTATTAATTCACATTCACTCAAGTCTTTCCACATGCAGAATCAGTCCTTATCCAATAAAAGGTGAAAACATGTTCTGCTAATATATTATCACCTCTTTTAACAAGAGGTGGGTTGTGAAATTAATATCTGATCATATTTCTAGTACATGTTTTTTCCATAACACCTCTATCCCATTTGTCATTTGAGCTGGAACTTTCTGATTAACACTGTCATTCACGCATTTATTTGCTTGTTCCATTATTTGTTCATATGTTCATCTTTAATAAGTAGTTGTGACCATCAGTAAAGTAACAGGCTCTGTGTTAGTCATTGGGAAACAATCATGCATTAAAGAGTGGCTTTTCTACATGAAAAGTGACTATGATGTGCTGTATCTGAGAAGCATATGCTCCTACCAATTAGGAAAGATACATAACTTGCCATATTCTGCCATGGAATATTAAGAGATTACAAATCATACTCATTATTAAAAGCAAAGCGTGGCTACAGATATATTAGGCAATCTTGTTTTATACATTCAAAAAATATGAAAAACCTAAACACTAAGAAGATGGAATCAACCAGTTAAAGTCTCAGTAGTTTTGCATCAATAGGCTCAGGAGAGACCCTTGCGTCTCTCATATGCTTTAGTCAGAACTTCATGGGAATGTTCAGTTAGGGGCTACCAAAGTTTTCCAGATAAAACTTGAGGAGTCTGCAAAAGAAGCACTATGATCCCCACCACACCGTGTGTTCCCTCTGCTGAATCTTCAACACTCCCCAGAACTGTACTTTTCATAAGAAGCCTCCCATTAAGTGTTCATTTAATTGAATAATTGCATTTAATTAATCCAAATACTGTTCCAAGGCAATGAAATATTTTATTCCCAAATTAGACATGAAATACTTTCAAATAGTCCTAGGAAACTAGCATACAATATGTTCTTATTGACATGTACCATCTTACAGCATTGTTTTGCTAAAAGTTGTCTTGTATTGAGTAAAGTACTAAGAAAATAAAATAGTGAATGTGCCCTTTCACCTATTTTAAACTTTGCACATGGTGGGAAGAAAGTCCAGGCCTTACATGTTTCATTCTCTAAGACAGCCTAGGGACTAGGAGTCAGAAATACTGGTTTTGAGTAGATCAGACTCTCCCCCTGCCGTACCTTTGTGCACTGTGAAAAATTTATTTAATTTCTGATAGGTTTCATTTCAGCATTTGAAACAGGAGGAAACACTGAAGCTTGGCACAGAGCTTCAAAATTTAAAGTTTTTCAATTCTATTCTTGCAAATGCATGTTTGATACAGTGCTCTATCTAACTTAGAGGGGTAGAGTAAAAAAAAAATAGGTACTTTGAGCAGTACAAAGTCCTCAAATGTGTGTCTATTTTAAGAAATCATAACACTAAAAAATATGTATTTCTCATCAGATTCTCACATAATTCCTCCAAGGATATAAAACTGATTTTCAACAAATGGAAAAAAGGAAGAAAGTAGGAATTACTAATAGAAAATACAAACGGCCGTGGAAAAATGGAACACGTTTTTAAACAGTTTTGTTCAAATGTTTTGGTGTCAACAGATGCTCTGTTTTTAACAAGTTGTAGCTAGTCTAGCTGTGGATAACCACCAAACTATTTCCAGAACTTCTATACCAGCTAACTAAAAGAACACTGAATTGCTAAAGGCAAAAAAAATGCATTTTTGTTCCTTATACTGTATCAGCCCACACATCTTGCTGTCCTAATCTAATCTAACCAAAAAGAACAAAGAATCTGGCAAGAAAAATCTGAAGCTATCAAGAGAAGTGCATGAATCTTACATGACAGGACATATACGACTCAGCCTTTGGCCATGCTTCTTACATCACCTGAGATGAACACACTCTGAACTGATACACTGGGTAGTTGTTTCATAAGTCTGCTTCCTTTTCTTAATTCTATGAAATTATTTGCCCTTTTATTTTGAAATTTTATTATATGTTTTTAGTGCTACAGCTAAATAGTAGGACATTATAGACAAAGGATGGCATACATAAAAGTTACTTTTATCCTTGTACATTAATATTTTTAAGTAAAAGTAATCCATAACTCAAAGACTAGCTCAGAAACACAATGCAACTTGACAGAATTAGAGCATGCATTCATTCAAATAATACCAGTTTATATGAAGAGGGGGTATCTCCTGGATATGAAGAAAACATCTCTTTCAACAACTAAAACCATAAATCTTAGTTTGACACCTGGCTTACAGGTCTCCCATGATGTAAGGGGAAATTGTTCCCCTGTCATTGACAAACTTTTCATTGATTTGTTGTGGGGAAGTGAAATAATTTCTCTGTTGGAATACCGCACACACAAAGATTCTTACAAAGATATAAAAACAACAAATAGCACTGCATTATAGATTGTTATCCTTAGTGTTACTATTTTCCTTCCGACTTTGTATTTAAATAAGTATTCTAAAAAAAATAAAGATTCCACCATTCTGTAATAAATTACAACAATTCTCTACATTGATTACCCTTTATATTAATTGAAAAGATTATCTACTGGTTACACAGGGAAGAGAACATATATCATACAGGCATATAATAGTAACAGAGTGATTCAGGAAATCCACAGTAATTTTATCATAAACTCCAGAGTTGGTTTACAAAATGGACATTTGGGAGAGCATAAACTATATCACTGGTCAACTCAAAAAGTACTCAATATCTACCACTTCTTTAAGTATTAATGTATGGTTAAGATTGCATTAGGATGAATATAAATTTGCTTCACAAAACACTGATGTCTTGATAACTTAAGTTCAAGAGAAGAAATTCTGTGCTTTAGAAATTTGCCAAGGCAGTTAAGTAACAGTCTACTTATCAAAATAAGAAATGTTGACAACATATCTTTCTAGTACTGCACAGAGTTACACACAGTGCCTCTTAAGAACTTATCTAAATATACGTGGCAAAGTTTTAAGCACTTCCTTTGCTGCCTTCTGGTAGAGATTTCTCTACTTGCTTGGCTTGAAGTTTCTAGCATCACAATTACTCCTTTGGTTGAAGTTTGAAGACAAAACCATGGTCTCCAAAAGACTAAAATTTAAACAAATATGGTTTACCATGTCAGGTAGAATGGGTTTTTTTAAAAAAAAAAGACTTTACTCTCTAGTTATCCCATTTTTCTCTTACAGCAAAATTTCTTAATATTTTCTGGTTATTTTAAATTATTTCCTCATTTCTCAAATTATCTCCAATCAGTTTTGCCCACACTATCCAGCTACAATTAGCCTTCTCAAGCTTATAAATGATGTCTTATCTGATTAAAAGCACTTTACAACTAGTTTCTCTTTAAAACACTTTGATGGATTTTATGACACCACTGTCATCTGCTTTTCCTCCTACCATTCTGTCTACTACCCACCCTCTTTTTCTAATTCCTCTTCACCGTCCCCAATTCTAAATATGACAGGGCACCATAGATGTCTTTGGACCACTTCTCTTTTCTATATGCATTTAGATTTTTGACATTACTTTATATGGAGACTATCAAATTTATATATCAGATTCAGAGCACTCCTCTGAATTCCAGATCTACATATCCACTGCTTTAGAAATCTACAGTTGTGCGTACAACAAGCGTCCAAGTCCTAAAATAGACACACAGAGGATTCAAACCAATAAGAGCAGAAGATACATGGAACATTCTCCAGGATAAGGCCACATGTGAGGCCACAAACCAAGTCCTAACCAATTAAGGAAGATTAAAATAATACAAAGTATGTTTTTCCAAAGAGCCATGAAACTAGAAATAAATACAAGGAAAACTGGGATACCTGAGAATGTATGAAAATTAAGCACACTTTTAAACAACCAATGGGTGGAAGAAATCATCAGGTCAGTAAATACCTTGAGACAAATTGAAATGAAAATATATCAATATATCAAGTCTTATGAGATGTAATGAACACAGTGCTAAGATGAAATTATATGGCTATAAATGCATACATTTAAAATGAAGAAATCACATAACTTCTTAACTTTCACCTCAAGAAACTGGAAAAAGTAGAACAAACCAAACTCAAAGCTAGCAGATGAAAGAAATAAAGATTGGAGCAGAGATAAAATAGAGATGAGAAAAACAATAGAAAACTTGACACTAAGAGCTGGTTTTTTTTGCAAAAGTAAAATTGACCAATGCTTAACTAGATTAAGAGAAAAGACTTAAGTAACGGAAATCAGAAATGGAGGGAACATTACAAATGAAGCATCAGAAATAAAAGGATTGAAGAAAGAATACTATGAACAATTTAACCCCAACAAATTGGATAACCTAGAATAAATGCATACATTTCTAGAAACATACAACCTTCTAGGACCTACTAAGATTCATGAAGAAATAGAGACTGAACAGACCAAAAATGAAGATACTGAATCAATCAAAATACCCTAACAAATAAACGGCTGGATCAGCTGATCTCACTGAGGAATTCTATCAGACACTTAATAATTAACACAAATTCTCCTGAAACACTTCCAAAAAATTAAAAAGAAATACTTCCCAGCTCATTCTGTGAGGTCAGCATTACCCTGATACCAAAACCAAAGACATTCCAAGGAAAGTACAGACCAATATTCCTGATAAATATTGATGCAAAAATAAATTAAACTACATGTTAAAAGGATTATACAACATGACCAAGTAGGATTTATTCCTGGAATGCAAGAATGGTTCAACATATTAAAATTCAATTAATGTAGTACACCACATTAACAGAATGATGAAAACAAGATCACCTGAATCAATGCATGAAAAGAAAGTATTTGACAAGATTCAATACCGTTTCATGATAAAAGACTCAACGCACTAGATATTGAAAGTAACTTGACATAAAAAAGGCCATTTGTGCAAAGTTCATAACTGACATCATACTCAATGTTAAAACACCGAATCTTTTCTTCTAATATCAAAACTGCACGGATGTCCACTCTCGCCACTTATATTCAACACAGTATTGGAAACCCAAGCTAGAGCAATAAAGCAAGTAATAATAGGCATCTAAATTGGAAAGGAAGAAGTAAAATTCTCTCTAGATGACCAGATTTTATAGGTAGAAAATAATAAAGGTTTCACACACACACACAACAAAAAATTTGTTTTCAATTGGCTTATGTGTTTGTTACCTTATTACTCAATTATGGCCTCTCCTTATGTTAACTAAATATTTTCTAGTATATTATTTTAATTCCTTAGTATTTTTACTATATTCTCCTGAGCTATTTTCTTAGTGAAATAACAAATTTCTTTTTTATAGTAATTTTCTAATGTGTTCCCTGGGTTTTCATTTTGTCTTACATTCCAGATTTAGAGCTGAAGCAACTGTCGACCCAGAAATGCCAATGTGCACAGACAAAAAACACAAACAATAAAAGCCTGTGCTCTCTAGCCAAATGAGGAAGAAAGAGGCAGCCTTTTTGACATATGCTTTTAAAGGCAGAACATTTTAGACAGTAACTGCTCTAATTCAGACAAGTAGTGCAGAAAAGAACTGTGGCTCCAGTTCACCCCATGCCAGCTTAGGCTAAATGGGGAACCAACTTCCGACCTCATGAAGATGTAAAAACGCACCAGCCTGATTCATGTCAGTGAAGGTCAGATAAGGAGCCAGGACTTCTATCATCACTGACCCATGATATCCACCCTGCAAATTGCTAATGGGTACCATATGGAAGTCAGAATGCCCACCCTCACGCAGCAGTAACAAGGGTCTTCTCCTTTAGGTGTCAAGGGATTCCAGGTGGGAAAACTGGGATTCTACTTCCACCTGACATTAGTGAGGCAGCATCTCCTCGTTACCCTTTCACCTTATATCTGGCAGAACAAGCCAGCTAAAGGAGAACATTGGAATAAGATCCAGAGTCTCATAATATGAAAATATCAAGTTTCACTTGAAAATCTGTTTCATACCAAGAACAAGGAAAATCTCAAACTAAATTTTAAAAAACATAAATGCCAACACCACGATGCCAGAGGTGTTGAATTATCTGATGAAGGTATAAACTGTAGGAGATAAATGACTTTCTTTGTTGACTGGTTTTTCCATCTAGCATATAGAATGTGCCCAGCACATAATAGATACTCAACACATGCTTCTTGAGTGAATAAATGTCACCGAGAAGCCAAATTGTTTACTGCAGATTTTCAGCTGTGTTTATAAAACTGAAGTAGCAACACAGCTTCTGATTTAAAAAAAAAGAGGAGGACATTGAAGACCCAAATGCAGAATCTGGCCCAATTGCAAATAGAATCTCTTGAAATTAAAGAAAAATGATAACCTATTGTATTAATAAGATTACATCAAACTTTTTAGATTTTAAAAGGACAGCAAGAACATTTTTAATTTGCCATATTTGTTGTTAAATTTTAAATTTTCATTTGCTTGTAATGTTCCACTTATTTGAAAATGTTTGGTAGTTTTTGGTTTCTGCATAAAACTTAATATTGACAGGATCTTAAAAACTGACTTGTTATTGACAGTATTTACTTTTCTAAGATCTTAGCATTTAAGAAGGATGAAGAAATGAATAGTGCTGAGTTGGGAAGACATTCTACAGAAATGTTGAATTTTTATGTGTTTTAAATCTTGGCATTATTTGGAATTTATATATTCATACATTATTAAATATATTAGTTGTCATAAGGCAGCATAAATATAATTCCAGGTCTAGTTTATGCAACTATTCAAAGATTTATAAGGGAAAAAACACAAGCACCTTTAATTCTTACTGTTTTGAAACATTCAGTCAAAAAGTGGTACTCCTGCTAGTAAGTGTTTATTCCCTGATTTGTAGTAGTAAAATGAACAAAACACTATTTTACATTTATCTGACCTCAGATTAAATATGCCCCAGAAAACCTCTTGTAAGTTGATGGCCTAGGCTAGCCTTTTTTTTTTTTTTTTAAATAAGCTCAGAACATATAGGCACCAAAGGAGGAAAGCCGCAGGGTGGTGGTGGTGGTGGTGTGATGAATTGGGCGATTGGGACTGACAATGTATACACTGATGTGTATAAACTTGACGACTAATTAAAAAAAAAGGCTCAGAAAGTGCACATTTCTTCCAGATAAATTTTTCTTTCAGCATTATGACTCCAATATCTTGCACCGAATTTTGCATAGTATATGTTTACTAAATATTTATTAATTATTCAATAGTTTAGATTTCTCTTCTAACTGCATCTTAGCTTTGCTATTTTACATTTTCTTCTATAGATTAGAGAACACATCAGTTTTTCTTAAGACTACTAGAAATTTCGGATTCTATGTATTTACACTCCACCTAGAGCAAAACAAAATTATATAACCTACTTGGAGTATAGATTGATATTCTATCAATTTTAATACAATTTTATTATTTTACTGAAATAGTTTGTTTTATAATTGTTATTGTTCATGAAATTGCAACTGTACAATCCAGAATTATAGCCTGAAACTTTAAATTATTCCCTAAGATTACTGTCAATAGCAAAAATTTTTAAAGTAATACGAAGCATCCATTACATTTTTGTATATTTACATTTCAAAAGAAAATTAAGTGTTGAAAAATCACACCATAGGTATCTGACACAAAGAACTTAGTACGATGTTATGAAAACAACAACAACAAAACCAGAATTGACTGTAAGCTTGGATGAATTAACTTCTTTGTAGTTTGGTTTCCTATCAAATCCTACATAATCTCAAAGGTGTCCTAAAGTTAAAAAGCACAAAAGGGCTATATAAATGCATGGACAAGACTACATTACTCTGGTCTTAAATCTACCCAAATTGTTAATTAAAAATACCATTTTTACAATAGTTTGAATAATAGGTTCTGCTGTTGGTCTGATCTGAATGTTTGTGTCCCCTCAAAATTCAGATGTTGAAATCTTAATACCCAAATGATGGTATTAGGAAGTGGGGCCTTTGGGGGGTGCTTAGGTCATGAGGGTGAAGCCCTCATGAATGCAACTAGTGTTCTTATAGATGAGACCCCACAGAGCTCCACAGTACCTTCCCCCATGAGAGGATACAAGTCTGTATTTTGGAAGAGGGCCCTCACTGGACCATGCTGGCACTTTGACCGAGGGCTTCCAGAACTGTGAGAAACACATCTCTGTTGTTTATAAGCTAATCAGCCTGTGGTATTTTGTTATAGCAACACAGACAGAGCAGGACAGCTATATTTAAATTTGGAGGTGACAGTCAAAGGGTACAAAGCTTCAGTTCTGGCAGATAATTAATGCTGGAAATCTAATGTGCAGCACAGTGCCTATAATTAACAACGCTTTACTGTTTGCTTAAAATTTCTTAAAAGGGTAGACTTTTATTAAGTGTTCTTATCACAAAATAATTTAATAAATAGTAAAAAGGGGTAGGAGGAAACTTTACCATGGTGAAGGTTTCATGCGTGTATACTTATCCCCAAACTCATCAAGTTCTATACAATAAATATACAGTTTTTTACATGTCAATCATACCTCAGTAAAGAGGTTTCAAAGTGTGGATGGTATTTATAAGATGAGATAAAATGCAAACAAAAATGGTTAAGGCTCATCTCTTGTTAACTCTTACATCAGAAAGTTCTAGCCTTGAGAAACTTCAACAATGGCAGGAAGCACACCAAACTTGCATTTACTTGTAGGGATTCAACTGTTGGTGCTTGGGCTAAAGAGTAAGCAGTAGCAGCAGCTGCAGCAGTAACAAAGGGGGCGAAAAGAAGAAATGTACAGAGTGAGGTTGGTCCCCCTCCTCATTCCATTCGTGGACTGGAGACAACTCATCCAAGTCTCTTGAGAGAGAGGTGGGGATAGGAATTTGCTCTTTCACACGTGGTCCAGGCCTGCGAATGCTGAATGAGAGCCAAGTGATTGATCTGGTCTCACTGGGGAAGTGGAGACCAGGAAGTAAACTTTATGTGCTAGACACAATAAGAGACAGTCTTTTGGGAAGTTGCTGGGAACTCTATAAACCTCCTGACCTGTTCCCTGTCTGGGTTTGGAATAACTGAGAAACAAGTGAGTCACCTAGTTGCAATAGCACTGAAAATATGATGGAGCAGTGGCTTAGAAGAGCAGCTTATTCATTTTCTTTAGGCAACTGTCACCCAAGAGAAGGAAAAGTTGAGCAACCCAAGTCCACTTCCTTTCAGCAAACTCATCAATTCCTCAAGTTACAGCCCCAGATCTGGGGAGAAGTGAGTTAGGTTATAAAGAGGAACATCATTCTAAGAGTCTTCTCTTAGAAGACTATATCAGAAACGGAATGAATTCCTCCCTAAGGTATATGTCTGTCTCCAGTCTAGCCACTTTCTAAAATAATTTTATTTCAATGTGATTATTTTGTCATATATTCTGATATTAGATACTAATTATATTTTTGCCATTATTGAAACTTAGTATACAACAGTTGCTCATAAATTTCTTGCACTATTTTTTTAAACATCTTTATTGTAGTATAATTGCTTCACAATGTTGTTAGTTTCTGCTTTAAAGTGAATCAGCTATACATATACACACATCCCCATATCTCCTCCCTCTTGTGTCTCCCTCCCATCCTCCTATCCCACCTCTCTAGATGGTCACAAAGCACCGAGCTGATCTCCCTCTGCTATGCAGCTGCTTCCCACTAGCTATCTGTTTTACATTTGGTAGTGTATATATGTCCATGCCACTCTCCAATTCATCCCAGCTTACCCTTCCCCCTCCCTGTGTCCTCAAGTCCATTCTCCACGTCTGCATCTTTATTCCTGTCCTGCCCCTAGGTTCTTCATGACATTTTTTTTCTTAAAT
This sequence comes from Globicephala melas, assembly GCF_963455315.2. Taxonomy (NCBI): domain Eukaryota; kingdom Metazoa; phylum Chordata; class Mammalia; order Artiodactyla; family Delphinidae; genus Globicephala; species Globicephala melas. Next base: position 19,609,386 of record NC_083326.1, read on the forward strand.
TCCATATATATGTGTTAGCATACGGTATTTGTTTTCCTTTTTCTGACTTACTTCACTTTGTATGCCAGACTCTAGGTCCATCCACCTCACTATAAATAACTTCATTTCTTTTGACAGCTGAGTAATATTCCATTGTATATATATACCACATCTTCTTTATCCATTTATATGTCGAGGGACACTTAGGTTTCTTCCATGTCCTGGCTATTGTAAATAGAGCTGCAATGAACATTGTGGTACATGACTCTTTTTGAATTATGGTTTTGTCAGGGTGTATGCCCAGTAGTGGGATTGCTGGGTCACATGGTAGTTCTATTTTTTAGTTTTTTTTTTTTTTTTTAAAGAACCTCCATACTGTTCTCCATAGTGGCTGTATGAATTTAAATTCCCACCAACAGTGCAAGAGGGTTCCCTTTTCCCCACACCCTGTCCATCATTTATGGTTTGTAGATTTTTTTATGATGGCTATTCTGAATGGTGTGAGGTGATACCTCATTGTAGTTTTGATTTGCATTTCTCTAATGATTAGTGATGTTGAGCATCTGTTAATGTTTGTTGGCAATCTGTATATCTTCTTTAGAGAAATGTCTATTTAGGTCTTCTGCCCATTTTTGGATTGGGTTGTTTTGTTGATATTGAGCTGCATGAGCTGCTTGTAAAGTTTGGAGATTAATCCTTCGTCAGTTCCTTCGTTTTCTTGCACTATTCTTGCAGCTTTAAACTGTCTGGACTGTTAGCTTCTTTAGGAGTTAGGAACTGTGTTTATAGTTTTTTGTTTTGAGGCTTAACAAAGACTAAATATTCCATACATTTTTATTAAATGACTGAATACAAAATGAATGATTAAATAGAATGTATTATTTCTATGATAGCTAAATACTAAGTATTAAGTGACAAATACATTTGGCCAAATATAATAAGTCCCCCTACAAGTATTTATAACCCCCAAAGAATATGTACACATAAATTTAATTTCAACTTAGAACATATAATTTTACACTAATTTTAAACCCACTGTATCCCAATACAAACCAACACGTCAGCATGATATTTAAAGCATTCTGGATCTTTGGAGTTCATGCAGTGGGGTGTATCATGATCTTTCCATCCCCTGCCCTTGTTATAAATAAAATTTAATGAGGAGTCCTTGGTCCTTCAGTGTTTTCCTAAATGACTCTTGCCACTAATTGGCTAAATTGCACAGCTGCCACCTACTTCATTTAGCACAGCATGAATTTAGCAGACTTAATAAAAACCTATAATATTTGCAGCAAACTAACCTCTAATCAGAACATGAAAGATACATTCTGCATATTCAAGTAAACAGTCCAGAGTTCAGCAAACTGATTTCAATGGTGAGGGAGTATTTCCACCATTTCAAATGCGATAGGAAAGGCAAGGTTAATAATAATATCTGAAACTACGGGAAAGTTTTTGTTTTGGTTTCGTTTTCTTTTTGGTAGTGGAGAAAACGGTGTTTCACAGGAAGTCTCCAGTTTCACACAAAGTTAAGGCTGTTTAGCATGGTTTCTCTGAATATACGCCAAGCACCTATTAAGATATGCTTTTCTCTCTTGGTCCTCTCAGATTGCATTAGGCAAGGGTTTCATGTCTCTAAACTGTTTCTGAATAATTTCCTCTTGTAGTAGCCTTATCATAAAGTACTTAAAAACATCCCAGTGGAAAGTCCCTAAAAATAGATGCTTTCCCAAAATAGAAGTACAGTGGGTCATGTGTTAAGAACATAATCTCACTAAGTTGAAAGAAGCCCTGTAGGGTAAAAACAGCTTAGGATCAGATGCTAAGAAAGAAGGAAACGTTTTCAGAGTATTCGATGCTTTGTAGTACAAGTTTTGCCACTATTTTAGAAAAAGAACTAATTGAAATGCAGAGCAGATAAAATATAATCATCTCGGAGACTTGGAAAACAACATTCAAACTGAACCTCTGAGGTGGTAACTACATGTAAGATCTTAGGTCACTTCCCACTGTTACTGCTTACTCCCCGACCCCCATTTTATGAGCTTCTGATTTTTCTTCAGATACTTATAAATATGTATTTAAATTACTTTAATAATAACCTCTAGCCCTTGAAGCCAAATTAACCAACTTTGTGTACATAGTTAAGTGAAAAAAAATTTAATTCTTGGCTATGTTTAGAGTATTTCTCTAGAAAAGAATTTTTAAGTTAAGTGTGCACAAGAAGCATCAGCAGGGAATTTTGTTTTTCAAAGTACTTGAAAAAAAACTCTACAAATAGAAGTTTAATTTGTAATTTTTGGCTGCATTGGGTCTGTTGCTTTGCAGGCTTTCTGTAGTTGCGGCGAGTGGGGCCTACTCTTCGTTGTGGTGCACGGTCTTCTTACTGCAATGGCTTCTCTTGTTGTGGAGCACAGGCTCCACGCACGTGGGTTGCAGTAGTTGCAGCATGTGGGCTCAGTAGTTGTGGCTTGTGGTCTCTAGAGCTCAGGCTCAGTAGTTGTGGCACACAGGCTTAGCTGCTCTGCAGCACATGGAATCTTCCCAGACCAGGGATTAAACCCATATCCCCTGCACTGGCAGGCAGACTCTTAACTACTGAGCCACCAGGGAAGTCCATCAGTGGGGAATTTTGAAAAATCTGACTACCTGAACTACCTCCAAATATTTCCATTCAACAGATCTGGCTCACATAGCACAATAATATTCTGAAGCAAATGTTCGTGAAACAAAGCTGCATAGAGTGGGTAAGGAATACGCTGGCCCAGAGACTTACTGGTCTCCAACAAGGTAAGGGCTGAAGTTGACAGCAAAATTTTAGAAACATTTATGGCCATTTGACAAAAGAGCTTAATGTGTGTTTAATTTAACAACAAAATTTGGCTTCTACTCCTATTTTGTGTTGTCCTGGCGATTGAGGAAATTTTTCAAAACAATTTTAAAAAAGAAATGACTCCAGAAGACTGGAGGAAATGGAGAAATCTATACTTTGAGTACATTTCAGTAAAAATGAATTAGAAAATCTAGGAAGAGGGAGCTTTGTAAACTATTATAAATTAAATTCACTTGTTGCTTAACTTTTAAAACATCTGATTTTTTCTAATTATTTTGTTATTGATTCTTAGTTATATCTGTTATGGTCAGATAATATGGGTATGATTTCAATCCATTTAGATTTATCAAGATTTTCTTCATGACATGTTCTACTTTGGTGAAAGTTCCATGTGCAGTTGAAAAATGTGAGTATTCTGTAGTGGTTGGGTATAATATTCTATTAATGCCAATTGGATAATGGTGTTCAAATAATCTATATCTGAATGTATATTTTCTACTTCTGCTATCAATTACTGTAAAAAGTATGGCCAAACCTTCAAATCAGGAATTCCAATTCTGACACAGGAGTGTACCCAAACTAAAGCTAATCCTATCCAATGATACAACTATAAATTCTGGTCAAAATAAAAGAACACAGAACAATAAAAGAGCAATGCAGAGGCAGACAGGTGGACACTGCATACATAATAAGTTTGCTTCAGAGCTGAGCTTAGAGAATGCGACTCTCATAGTAGGCTGCAAGCAAAGCAATCCTTCAATGCAGAGGGTGACGTTATTATCATTATACTGGATATTTGCTTCTGTTTCAGAGGGAGACACTATCTTCCAATTCCAAGCCTGTTTACTATACAAACATTCTTGAAAAGAGAGTTTTAAATAAAATCTGTCAGTGCATGTGCTTGTAGGGTTTCAAGATAAAATGAAGGACACCTAGATAAATTTGAATTTCCAATAAGTAATTTCTTCTAGTATAAATATGTCCCTGAAATACATGGGATATACTTACACTAAAAATACTGCTTACTTGAATTGAAGTGAGCATCTTCTACTTTTATTTACCAAAATGACAATCGTAACTGCTTGAAAGACATGATGAAATGTCAAAGACCCATGGAGAACCGTCTACCAGCAATGAGTTTCCCAATTTTGTTTTACTTTGTGTGCCTTCCTCGCCCAGGGCAAGCCTCAGTTGCCAACTTAAACAGAAGACACAATGTTGGAAAGCCCACCATCTTTCTGCACAGAGGTACCAAGGAAAAGAGCCCAGGCAGGCTACAGAGAGGAAGAGAATCCCCGAGAGGAGAGAGCCAGAGAAAAGTATTCTGAATCTCTACAATAAATCACTAAAATACTCCATCAGTCCCTAAACTATATATGCACTGGAGTGACCCGAAACACCATGTTAAAATACGTCACTAAAATAAGATTTGCACTGCTGCCCATAGAAGGTGAGACAGCTTTCAATATGAGTTTAACAAGACTGATTCCTTGCTAAAATAGAAACACCAACATGCTCCTGATGACTGTGATGCAAATCTGAGTCTAAAGAACATTACAGACAATATACAGGATATAATCTAGAAGGGCTCAATAAGTTAAAAAAAAGCAATTTAAAAGGACATTGACCAGGCTTCCCTGGTGGCACAGTGGTTGAGAGTCCGCCTGCCGATGCAGGGGACACGGGTTCATGCCCCGCTCTGGGAAGATCCCACATGCCGCGGAGCGGCTGGGCCCGTGAGCCATGGCTGCTGAGCCTGCATGTCCGGAGCCTGTGCTCCGCAACAGGAGAGGCCACAACAGTGAGAGGCCCGTGTACCGCAAAAAAAAAAATAAATAAAAATAAAAATAATATAAAATAAAAAAAGGACACTGACCTATTCAAAGAAACAAAAAATCAAAATATGCTAATACTTGGTTACTTAGATGTTATAATTATCAGAAAAATGTTTCAAAGCAGCTCCTATAAACTTGTTCCTGGAAGCAAAAGAAAATACATTTGAAATGAATGAAAAGATAGGGAATCTCACTGAAGAAAATAAAAGTTATGGAATGAAAAGTACAATTTCTGATTTTAAATATTGTCAGTGGGCTTAATAGCAGAATGGAAGTAACAAAAACATCAGGAACTTCAAAATAGATGAACATAAATTATGCATCCTAAGGGGCACAAAGAAAAAAAAGTGGAAAAAAGTAAAAGGCTTAGGAAGTGTTGGGACAATGTGTCTAACCAATGTGCAATTGAAGCCCAAGAAGGATTAGTGAGAGTCTGAGTCAGCTAAGATCAAATATAAAGCAGGGATGATCCATTTCAATACTCCTTTTCAATATCATACTGGAAGTTTTAGTTAACACGAGGAAAAAATAGTATACAGATTGGGAAAGAAAAAAGTAAAATTATCTTTGTTTTCAGATAATATGATTATCTGCGTAGAAAATTGGGAAGAACAGATAAAAGTACTCCTGGAAACATGCAATTATAGCAAGGTTGCAGGATGCAAGGTTCTTTATAAAAGTCAATTGCTTTTACATATACTAGCAATAAACAAGTAGAATTTGAAATTAAGAACATTTTTATTGCCCACCCCACCCCCACAAAAGTAAAGTACTTAGGTATAAATCTAACAATATATGTACAAGATCCATATGAGGAAAAGCACAAACTCTGATCAACAAAATCAAAGAACTAAATAAATGGAGATATTCCATGGGTATGGATATAGGAATACTCAAAATCCATGGGTATGGATAGGAATACTCAAAATTGCCAAGATGTTAGTTCTTTCTACCTTGATGTATAGATTTGATGCAATCCCAGTCAAACTCCAGCAAGTAATTTTGTGGATTTTGACAAACCGATTCTAAAGTTAGGAGTGGCAAAGACCCAGACCTGCCAAGACAACATTAAAAGAACAGAATTGGAGGACTAAAACTACCTGAGTTAAAAACATCATGATGCTACACTAATCAAGACACTGTGGTACTGGTGAAAGGACATAGAGGTCAGTGGAGCACAACTGAAAGCCAGGAAGTAGATCCACATAAAATCAACTGGTCTTTGATGACCAGGCAAAAGCAATACAATGAAGTAAATATAACCCTTCAGCAAACAGTACTGGAACAACTGGACATCCATGCAAAAAATAAACCTAGACACAGACTTTACACCCTTTTCAAAATTTAACTCAAGATGGATCACAGATCTAGGCAATAACACAGGAGAAAACCTACACGACCTTGGGTATGTGACTTTTTATATACAAAAGGCATCGTCCATGAAATAACTGATAAACTGGACTTCACTGAAACTAGAAACTTCCACCCTACCAAAGAATGTCAAAAGAATGAGAAGACAAGCCAGACTAGGAGAAATATTTGCAGAAGACACATCTGATAATAGTTATACAAAATATAGAGATCCTTTAAAATTCATCAATAAGAAAACAAGCAAGCTAATTGAAAAATTGGCCAAAGACCTCAACAGGCACATCTACAGATGGCAGATAAGCATATAAAATAATTCTCCACATCACATCACCAAGGAAATGCAAATTAAAACAACAATGAGATATTACTATATACCTAGAAGAATGGCTAAAATCCAGAACACTGACAACATTTTTTTTTTTTTTTTTTTTTTTGCGGTACGCAGGCCTCTCACTGCTGTGGCCTCTCCCGTTGCGGAGCACAGGCTCCGGACGCACAGGCTCAGCGGCCATGGCTCACGGGCCTAGCCGCTCCGCGGCATGTGGGATCTTCCCGGACCGGAGCACAAACCCGTGTCCCCTGCATCGGCAGGCAGACTCTCAACCACTGCACCACCAGGGAAGCCCCCCAGAACACTGACAACATTAAATGCTGGTGAGTTTGTGGAGAACAGAAACTCTTTCATTGCTGTTGGGAATGCAAAATGGAAAAGTCACCTTGAAAGACAGCTTGGCGCTTTCTTACAAAACTAAACATACTTTTATCATATGATCCAGCAGTTGTGCTCCTTGGTATTTACCCAAAGGAACTGCAAACTTATGTCCACACAAAAATCTGCACATGGATGTTTATAGCTGATTTATTCATAATTGCCAAAACTTGGAAGCAACCAAGATGTCTTTCAGTAGGTGAATGTATAAATAAGTCGTGGCACATAGACAATGGAATATTATTTAGTGCTAAAAAGACATGAGGTATCTCATATCAAGTTTAAAAAGACACAAAGAAACCTTGAATGCATATCAGTAAGTATAAGAAGTCACTCTGAAAAGGCTACATATTGCATGACATTCTGTATGTTTAATACGTCTATATGACATACTATATGACATTCTGAAAAAAGGCACAACTATGGAGATAGACCCATAGAATCACACCGCCAGGAGTGAACTAGGTAATATAATATAAACTATGGGCTTTGGGTGATTATGATGTGTTAATGCAGGTTCATCAGTGGCAACAAATGTACCACTCTGGTTGTGGATATTAACAACGGGGGAAGCTATGCATGTGTAGGGATAGGAGGGCATTTGAGAAATCAAACTTTCTCCTAAGTTTTCTGGGAACCTAAAACTGATCTAAGGAAGTAAACATTTATTTCATATTTATTTTGAAGGATACTTTTTAAACAATTTTTTAATTGAAGTATAGTTAATATATAATGTTGTGTTAGTTTCAGGTGTACAGCAGAGTGATTCAAGTTATACATAGCTATTCTTTTTCAGATTCTTTCCTGTTATAGGTTATTATAAGATATTGAATATAGTTCCCTGTGCTATACAGTAGGTCCTTGTTGGTTATCAATTTTATATATAGTAGTGTGTGTATGTTAATCCCAATCTTCTAATTTCTCTCTCCCCTGCAAGGCCTCCTTCCCACCCACCTTGCTATCCCCTTTGGTAACCATGTTTGTCTTCTATATCTGTGAGATGTTTCTGTTTTGTAAATAAGCTCATTTAAATAATTTTTTTAGATTCCACATTAAGTGGTATCATATGGTATTTGTCTTTCTGATTTACTTCCCTTAGTATGATAATCTCTAGGTCCATCCATGTTGCTGAAAATGGCATTATTTCATTCTTTTTTATCACTAAGTAATATTCCATTGTATATACATATATATACCACAGCTTTTTTATCCATTCGTCAATGGACACTTACGTTGTCCTGGCTATTGTAAATAGTGCTGCAATGAACATCGTGGTACATGACTCTTTTTGAATTATGGTTTTCTCAGGATATATACCCAGTAGTGGGATTACTGGGTCATGTGGTAGTTGTACTTTTAGTTTAAGGAACCTCCATACTGTTCTCCATAGTGGTTGTATCAATTTACATTCCCACCAACAGTGCAAGAGGGTTCCCTTTTTACCACACCCTCTCCAGCATTTATTGTTTGTAGATTTTTTGATGGCCATTCTGACCAGTGTGAGTTGATACCTCATTTTAGTTTTGATTTGCATTTCTCTGATAATTATCAATGTTGAGCATCTTTTCATGTGCCTGTTGGCCATCTATATGTCTTCTTGGAGAAATGTCTATTTAGGTCTTCTGCCCATTTTTGGTTTTTTTTTTTGATATTAAGCTGCTGTTTGTATCTTTTGGAAATTAATCCCTTGTCAGTCACTTCATTTGTGAATATTTTATCCCATTCTGTGGGTTGTCTTTTCATTTTGTTTATGGTTTCCTTTGCTGTGCAAAAGCTTTTGAATTTAATTAGGTCCCATTTGTTTATTTTTGTTTTTATTTCCATTACTCTAGGAGACAGATCCAAAAAAATATTGCTGCAATTTATGTCAAAGGGTGTCCTGCCTGTTTTCCTCAAGGAGTTTTATAGTATCCAGCCTTACATTTAGCTCTTTAATCCATTTTGAATTTTTCCTATATGGTGTTAGAGAATGTTCTAATTTCATTCATTTACATGCAGCTGTCCTTATGTTACATGGAGAATTCTATACACATTTTCTTTTCACTATTTTAAAGGTCTTAAACTTGTAGAGTCTATTGGAAAAAGTAAGTAAAAATACAATTGCAATGTTTTTAGTGAGTGAAATATCATATTCACAATTCCCCTATATGAGAAGAATACCATATCATCTTCTAAATAACATTAGGACTATCTGAAAAATCTTTCCTGATGGGCTAGTACCTAAATGAACTTGAAGGAAGGAGCTTGGCAGGAAATGGAGGTTACAGTCAGACACTTTATTTAAGTAGCAAAGATATCCAAGGGATTTAACAGGAAAAAATAAATGACTGTCAGAAAAATGCTCAGTTTGACTGAAGTATAAAGTTTAAAGGAACAACAACAGGAGACCTTTTATATACTAAAGGTTTTAAAGGCTCACCTGAATAGTGCAAGAATTCATTAAAGAATTTTAAGCATGGGCTTTGAATACATTGTTTGGATTTTAAAAGATTTTGTGGGTGACTGACCTGACAAAGGATGAGTTTAAGGCAGTCACACTTAAAGGGATTCCAGTACGGTAACTGATGGGAGTAATCTGAAGAGAAATAAGCAAAGATTGAAACACAGCACAGACCACGGGGATTACACATAAATTTGGAAATGTAAAATATAATGTCAAAGATTGGACTTATGGATGAAAGAAGGAGGTAAGTCCAGAATGATGCCCACATTTGTGACCTTTGGAACTTGACATGTGGGGTGCTGATCATTAAGATGGAGGTCGACAAAGAACAGGAGAATACTGAATTCACACAGAATCAATTAAAACCTGAGGTTCCTGTTCACTAGGCAATTGTCTATGTAGGTCTGAAGTTCAGGAAAGATGTGGATGGCGGAAGTATGTTTTGGAGCATGTATCAAGGTCACCAACATTTTTGGCATGATGAAACCCCAAAGGGATACTGTGAGAGGAGAAGTTAGCCAAGGAATAAAATGTTAAGAAACCCAGTCTTTTAGATACAGTCACAAAAATAGAAGCAAAGGATACTGAGAAAGAGCTGCCGCAGAGGCAGAGGTAAATTAAGGGAGAGTGATGTCAAAGCCAAAGGAAGAGAGTGTTTCAATGAGATTTTAAAAAATCAGCATTGAAAGAAAGTAAAATCAAGATCTCTGAATCTGGAGAGATTACTTTAAAAGGGGATAAACAAGTAGATCTTTAAGACATCTTGCTATCCAGAAACGAACCTAGTTCAAAGAACAAACACCAGTTTTGGTTTTTTTTGATAAGAGATTTTTTTGTTAGCCAGATGAATACTAAACTCCAGAATAGCAAAGACTTGCTTTTATAAAAGTATTTAGTAAGATTTATTTAAGATCTAAAAAATTTCAGATTTAAATAATAGTTTTAATTTTATTTTTAATTTTGTTTTGAATTTTATTTTATTTATTTTATATAGCAGGCTCTTATTAGTCATCAATTTTTTTTTTTTCCTCCCCATACACAGGCCTCTCATTGTTGCAGCCGTTGTGGAGCACAGGCTCCGGACGCGCAGGCTCAGCGGCCATGGCTCACGGGCCCAGCCGCACCGCAGCATGTGGGATCTTCCCGGACCGGGATGCGAATCTGCGTCCCCTGCATCGGCAGGCGGACTCTCAACCACTGCGCCACCAGGGAAGCCCTAGTCATCAATTTTATACACATCAGTGTATACATGTCAATCGCAATCGCCTAGTTCAACACCAGTTCTTTTTGATCTGAGAAAATTCTTTAAGTGGTCTGTGCCTCAGTTGTCTCATTTGTAAAATTAGCATAAAAATAGTTCACCTGCTAAATGGATTTTCTTTCTGTCAGGAATATATATCAAGTATTGCAGCAATACATAGTCAGCAATGCATGTAGGAAAAGTATTTGCTATTATCTGAATTTCCTTGTTTTTCTTTGGAATCTATTGCTGAGGTTTTTGTTGTTGTTAGAAGTATGCAAATATGCTTCTGTATGACTGATAATTTTGATGATTTTTGAAATTTGTTTGAATATATACAATATAACCTGCATCATATCCAATATAACCTGCATCATATCCATGAATGTTTTAAACTACTGACTCCTGGATGCTTTGGGAGGAAGTACAATTACCAAATGTGACTGGGGTTTATTACTGCCAGAGAATGTGCCAGATTGCCTCTTATCTCTCCAAACCATGGGTCCAAAAGGTACAGTCAGACTAGGTGGTTAATCCTGGCATCAGAGATAATTATGGGATAGACGTTGTTATGGTAACGGAGGGGGTAGTACTGGACCACCAAACTTTTGAGAAAGCTGTTTTCTCTGAACTGTGCTTGGGAGAATATGTTTGGTATCCTTCTAAATATTCCCAGTTTAACTAATTGCACCTTCACTGCATTATGTCAACGACCTGAAATGAACCATGCTTATGCAGTGGGTATGTTAAAACTCAGGATGACTTTACCTGTTGAGAGATTATTGATGATGTTCTAAGATAATTTTAATGGAGCATTTGGCTAGACACCAATATTGCAATGGGTTTTGGAAAGCTAGAAAGTAAACATAGTGCATGTGTAGACTTTTGGTGAACTGACTGGGAATACCAAGTGGAAACCTGGAGGTTGAGGTGATTGAGGAAAGGTTTTCTTTAGTATGGGAAGGATCTTCATAATGAAGGAATTTAAATTCTGATGGGAAAATATTAAGAAGGGAAGATAATTGAGCAAAGGGTGAATAATTTATAGCAGCCTCTTGGAAGGGAAATAGAGAACGAGATCCAGATCACAGCATAAGGGATGCTCATTAGACTGAAAGAATGACCTCAGACAAAGTGACGGGACAGGACCAAATAGAAGATAACAGAATATAGTTTAAGCTCTTACTGTGGCCAGAAATTGCTCTAAGTCCCCAGCTGGCATTTATTCACTTCCTGCTTATTAGCCTTATCCTATTATTTCCATTTTACAAATGAGGGAACTGAAGTGTGGAAAAGTTATGTAACAGGCACGCAAGGTGAAATAGCAAGTGTCAAATGGAGCTATGGTTTGAGATGACAGATTGGCTGTAAAACCCCTGCCTTTTACTTTTAAATCCTAGATGGTAACTGATGAATACATGTAGATGGAAAGTGGAAAGAATACAATTATTCTTAGTTTAAAAAAAGAAAGGAAAAGGAAACAATATCAAAAGGCTTGAAGGTATTGGCCAAGGAATCTTTAAAATACTGGATCAGAAATTGTAGCCTGTTGCTGTGCTCCTGAAACTATCACAACATTGTTAATCAGCTATACTCCAATATAAAATAAAAAGTCACTAAATAAAATTTGAGGACACAGACACACTCACAAAATGTAGCCTGAACAGGAAATTAAAAGGAAACAATGGATAGCTTCAGAAGATAAATGGATAGAGTAGTCATTAAGGTTAAGAAGCATCTGGGCTCAAGGGAACTAGTGATAGTGCACATGCAGTAGGGATTGTGTAAGATGTGAGCCATACCTGAGAATGCAGTCATGGAATTGACATGTGAAGAGGAGCTAAGAGTCTGGATAAAAGGAAGTCATATTTACTACAGTTGCTGTAAATATAATTTCAGAGTCAGCCACATGTCTTTATTTTACTTATAGTGCTATTGGCAACATATATTGGCCAGTTTTAATATATTCAAGTTTATGTTTTTCCTTATGTCTTAAAATCTTCACTACTCTAATAAAAGCATTCTTCATTTTCCTCTAATGTGTAAGTTTTCTTTTATATATTTTGTCTTTACACCATATAATTAAGGCAGAATCTATCTTTTCTGTCCTATAATTTTCTAAATGTTTATTCAATTAACACTCTTACCCTCAAACACAGATTTATAAATTTCCTTTTATGATACATCAAAGTCCCACATCCCTTTCCGACACAGGTCTCCCTTTCTGGTGCTCACTGGGATTAAAGTTCTTCACTCCCTCTTCGATCCATGGCCTCATCATATGCTAAATGTGTACGCCCTCCCTTGACTTCATGTGATTTGTTCTGGCCAAGGTCAAATGTACAGGAACGACAGTGGCACGCCAAGGCCAAACCTACACTGTCAGAGGCCACATGCATGCTTTCCATCTTATTTCTTTGTCATAACTAGGACAGACATATCACAGATCTCCCACTGTCTCAGGAGGAGGATGGAGGAGAGGTGCCCCAGCTGTTGCACCCCGAAGCCCAGCCACCCAGGTTACCCAAAGACCCGCAATGGGAACAGCCAGCTACCCTATGGAGGCTGAGGTCAGCTCCACCCCTGCCAGCCTACAGGGGCACAGATTAAAATTGTTTGAAACCACTGAGTGTTGAGGTGGGAGGTTGCTATTTGGTGTGCAGCCCTATTGAAAAAGCTACCTGAGAAAGCATTTGCTAAATAAAAAGTGCTGCTACAAATCAGGAAGAAAAGGTAGGAAACCTGAACTATGTGGTATTTACTGTGGGACAGAATTTCAGGTTAGGAAACTAATTTAGAAGGTTAAAAAAGTAGTCTTTTGCTTGTCCAATAAATTGTCCACTCAAATATTTGTGCAGTTCTAGATTTTGATATTTATAAATTCTGATGCTTACTAACCTGTTTTTTCATAGATGTTGCCTACGTTTTCTTCTATTTTCCTTAAGATATTCACTGTTTTGAAGTTCTTCTCTACTATTTCCAAAATCTTGACCATTTGTGGAACTGCATCTACTGCTTTTATCCTGATTATTATATTCTTTGGCCTATGTCTCCTGCCAGCAGTGGTCATCTTTTCTCTGTTGGACATTTAGGGTGAGAGGCTGATTGCCTTTGTCCAAGCAGAGATGGGTCTGGACTGGAGTTCGGCTGTGGTTTTAGCGTGATTCACTCAGCGTCTAGGTTATCACCATCCCTACGGCTCTGCTCTGCTCTTGAGAGTCAGGGTGGACTCCTCCCCATTTATGAGAGAATCAAAGTACTCATTCTGATTAGGAAACCCAATTCACCTAATCCTTGTCTAAGTTGATTACAAAAATAATATTTCGGATAACGTGTCTTTTCCTATTTCCATGAAACTCTAAGCTTACTCAACCTACTATATCCCTACTCAGAAGCAGAAATTTGGCATCATCTCCTGAGAGCTTACCCAAAGAGACGTTCAGAAGGTGTTACAAACTTCACGGAATTTATATGATGTAGGGATGCGAGCCTAATGTCTAGAATGTGTGGTTCAAGGATCCAAGGTCCAGCTTGGACTTCTTTGCTTCTTGTATGATGCCTGGGTAGATTAGATGTTCTGGTTCTGGGGCTGGTGGCAGGGGTGGACAATTCAACAAAATTCAACAGAGTATGTATTTAATTAAACCCAAAGTACAGCTGCCACCAGGTTTTATTGTGTTTCTCCTGTACATAAGGCCATCAGGCAAAGAAAGGAACTGCCATTCTGGCAGGGATGATTTTTTATTATGATGGGGGACCTTGACAAGCTTGTCTCAAATTCAATGGATTCACCGAGGTGCAGGGTACTGAGACATTTGAGCAACTACCATCTGCTGATCAGTGTAAAATGACTGCAGGTTCCGATCCTCCATGGAGTAGGTGTCTGTTCTACTCTGCCAGGAAAGCAAACTACAGGAATAGTGGAAGGACTCGGCTGAGTATGAGAGGAATCTGTAAGCTAGAGGGTGGAAGAAGAGGGAAGCAACAATATAAATCAGCTGCAGGTAGTCCTACTGAAATTGCAACTGGCCAACACCTCGAAACATGAGAGTAAGAACAGACCAGATTTAACCATAGTGTGAGGGAACCTAAGCACTGTAAGGAGTGGACTTGAGTGGATACAGTTGGTGCTGCCCATGTCCTCTCAGCATCAAACTAGATATGCCAAAGGCTGCCTACGGCAACTATTTATGCCTCTGCCTGGGCTTTATTCTGGCTGAAAGAGCATGCTCAGCCTGTTGGTGGAGACAGCTGGACCTGCTGGAGAGTGACTGTCCCCAGAATCAATCTTCATCCATGGAACTGCTGAATAAAACTCCTCTCCCTTAGCTTTCAGTTAGAGTACATCTCTGGCATGTTCTGTACTGTTTTCTTAGGCCCCCAGAGAACTGAGCTCCAGTTGTCCCTAGAAGCAATTCACTGGCTTCCTTCCCTCCTCTGTCTTACATTTTCCCTAGTTTGCTAGTATTTCCTTGGCTCATGTACCAAATAAACTACATGAATTAAAATGCTTTTATCAAGATCTGCTCCTGGGGATTCTGCTCCAAAATAAGGCAGGTGGCTACTCCACAGGGAAGTATTAAACACAGGGGCTTACTTATATAAAAAAAATTCAAGACCTGTGAATCAAGTTTTTTTTAAAATGAGGATAAAATTTTAAAGTATATCAAAAACAACAAAAGTATCAAACAGAAACCTTTTAAATTATAGTATTGGCAATTTTTTAAAAATGTATGCTATCTATCCATATATATCCCTTGTTTGGGAATATGGGATGGATAGAGCATGATGTTGAAAAGTGCAAAATTTTATTAAAAAAGATGCATCATCTTCATGCAAAAGAAGATATTCTTCCAAATCAAACTATACCTTTAATACTGTAATAAATATGATATAGAAGTTACTTATAAAGCATGGTATAGTTTTACCTGAAACAAACTCCGTAAGAGCAAACATCTAAGGGCAACTAAGTCATACTTGTAAAGGACACAATAGAGGAACTTCTTTACAGAGTATCTTGGCTTATGAAGTTATTATTTTGTTAGTATGGTATTACCCTGGGATATAAACATTAAACATAGAACAAAATAGAGAGCCCATCAGTAGACTTACACATACACAAAATTTGGATAAAGATGGAGATTGCAGAGCAGCTGGAAATGACATTTTACTAAATCGTAGTGAAAAAAAGTGTTACTTGCATGGCACTAATCTGCATACTTAGGCCACATGACATGTAAAGTCAGTTTAATTTGGATTAATAGTTTAAATGCGGAAAGAAATTCTTTTGACACAGAAGGAAATATAGGATATCATCTCATGACACAAGGGGAAGAAACACTTTCCTAAGCAATAATGAAAATATTGATAATTAAACTTTGCTAGAATTTAAAAAATTATCATATACACAATGACTATATATGATTTTCTCTATATAGTTATTTGAGAAGTATGCAGAAGACAACTTCAAAGAAACGAACAAAAGACATGAAAAAAGCAATTCACAAAAGAGAAAACTCAAATCACTAGGAAACATGAAAAGGTTACTACTCTCATTAATGATCAGAGAAATACATATTCAATCAGAAATCCTTACACACATATCAGAAAAGCAAAAAAGATTTGTTAATTCCCCTTATGTTCAAGGGTGTGTATCATGTAAACTGGTAAGACCATTGGGATAGCTATGGACAACCCCTATTAAATTTGAGAATGTGCATAACCAGTCATCCAGCAACTACATATCTAGGTATAATCCTGGAGCAATTCTTTCATATGTGCCAAGAAAATAATTGAAAGATTGCTCATAGCAACATTATTTTTATAATGAAAAAGTCTAAGTATCCTAAATTTCCTTCAAAAGAAATTGGAGAATTTACTGTATGGTTATACAATTAAAAGCTATAACATTAAAAACAAATGAGCTATTGCTAAAAGTACTAACATGGTAAGTATTCAGGAATATAAAATTAAAACTAAAAGGAAAGTTGCAGATACACACAAAACAACATTAGTTAAATTTGACTACTGATGAATAATACTTTATGTTGCTTAGGGAGACATTTAGTAAGGATATGAATCATGTGTAGGAAGAATAGACTTCCAAATCAGCATAGTCCTTATCTCCGAGTAAGATGGAAGGTTACACCACACTCAACTCTTTTAAATATTCTATTTGTTTAGATGGTTGATGGATAATTAGCTGTCCATTATATCATTTTAAAACTATTTGGGATATCTGAAGTGTATTTCAACTATTTAAAAAGAAAATCTGATTTACTTTTAAGTTACTTTAGAATAAGAAATCAAGAAAGGCAGAACTTTGTCTATGAAGATTTCTCTCTCATTTTTTAAATTTAAGAAGGCAGTATTAAATAAAAGAACCTCAACTTTGATGCTTAGTTATTCAAGACCAGATCTGATTTATGACAGTATGGACTAATTGTGAAACTATCTAGGCTAAATTTAGCCATTCATTTAAAAAATAGAGCTATCACAATTTTTCATATTGAATAGAAACACTTCACATATAGTAGCTGCTTAATGATGCTCTGCTAATTAAGAATTTGCTTTTATATGCTTGATCACATTCCTCAATCAGAGAAGATCAGAATTAAGACACTTGGAATCTCATCTTGTAGCTACCATCTTTATAAATTCTGAAAAAATCCTGACCTTAGTTCTCTCATTTGAATATGGAACATATATATTTAAAAAAATTTTTTTTTTTTTTTTCTGGTACGCAGGCCTCTCACTGTTGTGGCCTCTCCCGTTGCGGAGCACAGGCTCCGGACGCGCAGGCTCAGCAGCCATGGCTCAGGGGCCCAGCCGCTCTGCGGCATGTGGGATCTTCGCGGACTGGAGCACGAACCCGCGTCCCCTGCATCGGCAGGCGTACTCTCAACTGCGCCACCAGGAAAGCCCTAAATTTTGACTATTGATTTATGGAATCAGGTAGTTTGTCTCCTCCATGAATAGAGAAGTAATTCAGGATATATCTTTGTATTTTTTTAATTATTAAATATTTTTTCATTGTGGTAAAAAACATGTGACATGAGATCACCTCTGTTTTTGACTTTTCCAGTTCTTTCATGTACCTCTTTAATTTTCTAAGGTACTAACCATTTTCACTAATTTGCTTAAATAGGCACCAGTCTAACCTTCAGCACTTAAAACAAAGGGGAAAAAAATGACATAAATATAGCTTTAAAGCTTTATTTTTCAACTCTTCTACCTTTGCTTGCTGCTGGGATCCTGACAACTTAAGTTTAATATGGAATTATCTAATTAATTATAAAATGTCATGATGAACAGTTACGAACTTCAATGAAAATCATAAACACTCCAAGATGTAATTTATTCTAGACACTAAGTTTTTTGCAATCTCAATTTCCCTCAAGCCTTTTAGAGGACAAAAAGAGTTTAACTACATTCATAGTAATGAATTATAAGTTAATTTTTATCCACAAATAATTAAATAACATGACGATCTGTTTAAGATTCTGTTTATTGACTCCCTAGTTGTGAACAGATGTCTTCTGGATGCTAGCCATTTTACTACATGTATTACAATAATTAAAAGACATATATAACAATTCTCATTTCCACAGTGTCAGTTTTGCAATGATCTGTCTCTTGAGCTTTACCAAAATGTTTAATATTGCCCTAAGATATATTAAAATGTCTTCCTTTTAAAAATGATTTTCCTAATAATTTGTACTTTTGAGTAACCTGAGAATCCCTTTTTCAGAGAAAATCAGAGTTGATTCTAATTTAAATACTTTTGAAAGCGTATCAGTTAAAGGAATACCTTAAAATCTTGCAAAAAAATGAATATAAAGATTACAATAATTTTGTGGTTACAGATTATTTACATATTTTATATATTTTTATAATTTCTAATTTTCTAAACATTAATGTTATTTTAATTGGAAAATATTTCAAATGGAATAGGTGAGAAATAGAGAATTTTGGAAAGAGGGAGCATAAATGAGAAATTTGTTATATGAATATATTTATGAATAAAATATTAGAGTGGGGCAAAATATTAATAAAAGAAATGGATCCAAGTAGATAGACTTGAAGGGAATATATAAATAATTGGAGAATGGAGGTTTTTGCTACTCAATAAATTCAATTATTTGGTAAAATATTTAGATATAAAATTAAATTTGATTTTACCTAAATACTATATCCAAATAAATATTACTTGGATTAAAGTTATAATCATATAAAATGAAGTCATAAAATTCTAGAAAGTATTTTAATACCTAATTATTCCTGGGATTTTGAAATTTTTCTATGTATAACCACAATAAAACCATTACTAAGAAATTATATTTGGCTAAATCAAAATCTTAAATATTTTTGTGTCAAAACAACAAGCATAATTTAAGATGCAATGTATGACCTAGGAAAAATTCATATGAAATTTGAGATTTAAAAATTTGCCAACATAAACTTATTTTTACAAACCAAGAGTAAACTTACAAAAGTCTCATTTAAAAATAAATTAAGTTCATGAATAGATAATTTACTTCAAAAAGCAAGTGGCTAATGGATGCTTTTGTATTCTTTCTAATATACCAAGAAATGAATATTAAACAATATAGCATAAGCAAATGTTTTACAAAGGCTAAAACTCTGATTTGGAAACATGCTTTGAAAAATATATGGAAATAAATTTTCTGAAAAGAATTTAGTTATAAAGAACTTTTGACAAGATCATAAGGCAATCCCCCTTCTAAATATCCTCTATGAACATAATCACATTTTCTAAAATCTTCTGTGCAATGATGTTCACTAATTACAATGTATAAAGATATTAGGTAAAAATAACCTCAATAAAAGAGTAGAAATTCAATTATTTTACATCTATGTGATGATATATACCATGATTAAAAAACAAGTTTTCAGATATTAGTGGCATCAGAAAGTAATAACATTTTCATGGTAAGTGGAACATGCTGAATAGAAATATTAAGGTATTAATTACATAAAGTGTGTGTTTCTAGAACTGGAAAAAATATATAAAACTACTGAACAGGACTAGTTGTGATTTTAATTTATTTACATCTGGTACATATGGTCTATAGTTAAATTCTATATTTGTAACTGCAGTGTCCTTATAAAGGAAGCTCGAGGATTCAAACGCAGAAACAAGTCTAAAACCGAATCAGTAATGGACAGGGAATATGCAAATTTCACTGTCAATACAGAGTCCTGAGGCTAAATCAGTTACAGAGTCAGTTAAAAAAAAAAAAAAGGAAAATCAAGAAAATGGAAGTTGAGGCATAGCCATCAATCAAAAACCAAGGAGGCAGTGAGTAGGGCAGACGAAACACACCAAATGCAAATGAATTTCCTCATGACACAGCCCCTATTTTAAACAGAAATTTTAGTTTTATTTTTTCCAAATAAGCTCCGAGAGCAAACAGGTGGGTCAAATTCAGGAATCAATTAGGCCAGGCTTTTTGAAGTATGGTTTATGAAAAATTAGTAAGTTGTCAATTTACAGCTCTGAAAATATTACAGGTTACTGACAGGTTTTTTGATTAAAATAGTATGCTTATTCATTTCTATATTGAAATGCATATACAATAAAATAGGATTCAAAGAATAAAATTACAACACCCTTCTTTGAAATATCTTAGTGTTTTTGATGTATTTCTTTATAGCTTTTCAATTTGATATTTTTGCCCATGTTAAATTTTAATTGTCCAGCAACTAGAAGTTCATATTCTGTTTCTTTTCAAACTTACTCTTATGGTATTTATTCACCACGTATATGGTATTTTATAGCCTGAGTAACCATCAAATAGAATGAATGGAGAATATCCTTCCAAGTGGATTATTCTCTTATATTTGTTATGGTATTTACTATATAGTTTTTGTACAGTAAGTGGAACAAATGTTTCTCTGCAAAGATATGCAATATATATATTTCCTTCATCCTTCCATATAAAGAACTATATATATATACATATACTTTCTATATACTAGATTTCTCTCAAGTTATCAGATTAAAAGTACAATATTTAGGAGGTTGGACACACGTGGAATATGTTTTCTGAAAGGCTGGTAATATTTTACAAAACTGGCATTAGTATTTGAATAGCAATTTCACTGCAGCTTTAAATATATATATATGTATTTTTTGGATTGTCAAAAATGATGTTCAAATATATATTTCTTTCATTTAAAGTCAAGGTGTCTAATGTATAATTCACTTACTTAACCATCAAATAATTTGTGCTCATCAGGCACAGGGCACACAGTCTTGAACATGGTGCCTGTTCTTGTGGAACTTTTTATCTAATAATATTAATAACCATAATAGTACCATCCAACAGCTATTGAACTATTAAATGGGCCAGGCAACGATTTAATCTTTACTTGCGTTAACACATTTCCCTTCACAGGAATTCTCAGAAATATAAATATTATTTAATTCCCACTTTTCTGATGAAGGCTATCTCACAGCCAGGTTAAATAACTTGCTCAAGGTTATATCATATGTTAATAGTAAAATGGGATTTGAACACTAATGAGGAAGAAAGGAATTTAACAAGATATGGACATATACTAAGAGCTTATGAGATCAGCTATGTAGGAATGATCAGAATGCTATGGTAGAGAGTATCACAGGAAAATTATTCTGTGGTCAGTGAGAGTTTCCATATAGGTGACATGGAATCTGAGACCTGATATATGAGAGAAAGCCATTCTCATTTTCCCATGAGTAGCTGGAAAACACAAGTGAAGGAGCTGAGGTATGAAAAAAACTTGGCACATTTTGTGTTTGTATACTATTTTTTTCAAAGTTCAAGTGGAATGAATTCTCTCGGTATATGCGTGTGATAAAGTATTTTGCCTACATTTCTAGAAGATCTATTCAGACATAGAAATCTGGGTTTACAATATCTATTTTTATTATTTGAAGGTGTTCCTCCATTGATCCCCAGTAGTGTGGTTCCCACCAAAACTTTACTATCCCTTTCAATATTCCTCAGTATAGAATGTTTCTTCTTTCTCCAGCTCTCCTAATTTTATTTCACATTTTGATTTTCAAAAGTTTGACTACGTTGCTTGCTTTATTTATTTATTTAGTTTGAGGGATCTTTCAGCTTCTTGGAACTGTGGTTTAAGTCTTAAGTTTCTGGGAAATCCTTGAGATTTTAGGCAGAGTTAAAGATTTTTTTAAGATAGAATACACAAAGCATGGACAGGAAAAAGGAAAAAAAATTAAAAAGAAATTCCTTAGAAGTCACAAGCTCTGGCCCTTGAAAAGGCATTACTAAGATAGGTCAAAACAAGCCATAAAATGGGGGAAGATATTCGTAACACATAAGATAGTGTGAAAGCATAGCACATGACAAACTGTTCAGCATCACTGACTAGGGAAGCACAAATTAAGACAATATTATGGTACCACCACCAACCTACTAGAACAATTAAAATTTAAAAAGGCAAGAAAGGATGTGGACAAGCTGGAACTCATATTTGTTGATATAAAATTTCAAACATTTTGCCAACATCATTGCTGTTTCTTAAAAGTTCAACATACACAGACCATGATTCAGCAATTCCACTCCTTGGTATTTACCAAGGAGAAATGAAAATATACTCCACACAAACTCAGAATTTTCTATCGTCTTTATTCTTAGTATCCCCAAACTACTAACCCATCAAAACATCATTCAACTAGCAATAGTTAAACAGAATGTGGTATTTCCATGCAGTGAAACAATTCAGCAATAAATAGCAATAGACTATTGATATATGCAACAACGTAGATGAATTTCAAAAACATTGTGCTGAGTAGAAGTAGTCAGACACAGAAGAGTATATATAGTATCACTCATTTTATATTTATCACTAGAAAAGACATCTCATCTCTGAGTAGCAGAAATAGATCAGTTCTTGCTGAGGGTGGTATGAAAATGACTCGAAACAGATAAAAGGAACTTTGTGTTGACATAACTGTTCAATGTCTTGATTATGGTTGTGGACACATGGATGTAAATATTTGTCAAAACTCACTGAACTGTACAATTAAAATGGATTTTTAAATGTAACTGGCTCCTAAGCAAAATCAATTTTAAAAGATATTTGTGTGTCCAGATCTTTGTACTATATATGCTGTTGACTAATTGAGTCAAAGAACCAATTAATTGATTCTATTTGTTATTTTATCACTATAGAAAACAAAATGGGTTAGGTTTCCAACACTGAGTTTTTTAAACTACCTTGTTCCTTCTCATTTGTGACATTCTCCTTCAGCCTGACAAATTCACTGACTCAAACAGATGAATGCTTTCCCTGAGCCTCATTCTTAAATAACAAACAATCTCTACACTTTTGTTTACTCATTTTCTTATCCTCTAAGGAAAGAGTAGATATGGAAGATGTCAAAGAAAGTTTTAACCAAGGGATTTAAAAGATTAAGGGGAGGAGATAATTAAATTTTTCACCAAGGAAAAAAGTAAACTAAGAGAAGGTCTTGCTTTTCTGAGCAAGGTGAAATGGAAAGAAGCATATTAGATAAAAAAGAGCAACTTAATGTTGGGGGAAGAATACCCCAGTAAGCAGTTGATAAGTTAAAAAATATATACTTGAAATATAATTTCTCCTTTCAGAAAATCCTGAGGCTTACTATATTAACTACACAAAAAGAGCACTAGGACCCTGGGTATTTACTCATGTAAGCTTTTTGCTGAAGTTCTCCTGAATGTTTTAAATGTTTTAATCTAATCTACCACCAGCCACTTGTGTCACCTTGGTCAAGTGGCTTACTTTCTCTGGGATTCAGTCATCTCAACTATTGTGAAGAGGAGAGATTTTTTTTTAATCAGTTTTAAATTTTAGGGTAAATTTTATGTCAAGGGGTAAATCCATGAATTTTACAACACTGAATCGTATTTCTACAAATCTTATTTTTTCCTATAGCCAATTTAGTTACAATAGGACATAGCTAAATAGAACAGCTTTGCTTAGTCAGATTTTCTTTTAAAAGTTTTGATTATTAACAGATGCATTTTGCTTCACTAAATATATAAGGTTAAGGCTTACAAATTTTATAGAATACATTTTAATAGAGCTTCATTCTTTCCTACATTAAAGAATGTAGTATATCCAGTTTTTAACTTGTTTATATCCAGTATTTTTTAAATGTTGGTGGTCACTTTTTCTGTAGACATTTTTAGGTATTCTGTTTGCTCAGTAATGTATTTATACAGCTGCTCAAATGTTTTTTTTTTAAGATGCCAGTGAATAAAGTGGCTACAAATTTAGAACCTGGAAGTAGTCTTGCAGTCCTTTTTAAATCTTGGATATTGAGTCTAGCCAACCACTAGGATGATGTCTTTAACTTTAGTTTATCTAGACTAACATTGTAATGGATTTTCTGGAGAAAGTCTAGGTACCACAGGTCAATATTCAATCTTCCAATTTAGTACCAGTTATGGAGATATACGAGTTTATCTGTTAATAGTGTGGCTCAATCTCAACGTAGGCTTCGGTACTGGACAGTGTACTTAGCACAGCTTTATGGAGGTTATGAACCACCTTATTGACCTCATTGATGTCCTTCTTAACCTTGTAATTTTGCTATAGTTTCCTTTAATCATTCGATTGTTAAAGTCATTTTTCTTGGCAGTTTGTTCCTAGCTCTCGGCTTGAGTACAAAGATTCTCTTCTACAATAAGGGTGAATATATTAAAAGCACCACTTTAAGGGTCAAACATAGTTCTTTTGTCTTCAACATTCTCACCCAAACTAAACCATTACTAAATAATAACACCAGTTGGCTTATTTATGATTCTTAGTACATTGCGTTCAATGATTCCAATGTATTTTTGGCTTTATGATGGTAGACACTAAAATAAGTTGATACTGTGTCAACAGTATTGACAATTGTCTTCCTAAGTTAGGTGGCTACAATTATTTTCATAATCTTAGAAGATACTCAACAGAAGCCTGTTGGAGAAAACGGTAGATACTAGGCTAACACTGAATTCAATAAATTTTAGAAGCCAAAACTTACCATTTAAAATGTTTATTTTATAATTGTATTCCTTACAGGTTTATTCCAACATCCTTAAAGATACATAAAATGAGGTTTTAAATGATAAAATTCAGCTTGTGAAAGCCAAACCAATCCATTATTGGTAGAGCACCGCTGGACTAAAGTCTTAGTTCAAATCCAAGGTTACTTATAAACAAAGAACTTCTTTGGGACTCTATTAAGGATTACTTTACTTCAAACATACAATTTAAAATTCAAATTTTTTGAAAACCAATGTTGAAAAGTACAAAAGGATGGCACACATTGTAAAAATATTTCTGGAGAGCTCATCTGAATTTGAAATACTTGCGATCTTCTACAGCTAAGATTTATGAAACGGAGAATTTGAATACTTCCTTGTAACTAACACACACTTTAACAAATTTTGTAGGAAAATTTTACAAATCTAAATTGCTTTTCAATGGAGAGAAAATCCAATTTCCTACCACCATTTATTCTAATGTTCAACAGTACCACAGCAAGCTTCTGTATCTATTTTTGCCATGAAATCAACATTTGACAACACTTACCATAATGTATCTGTGTATCCTGTTTACCTTATGTAAAAAGAATGTTCAAAAGCTTCTTGTACCTCATCCAATATTAATGTGATTTATAGTTGATAACAAACTCTAAGCTCCAGTGAAAGTACACATGTTTTGCTGTTTCATCTGTCTGTCTAGAGTTCAGTAACTATTAAGCAATAACATGCTTAATAAATGGATGACTCCATTTACCCAATAAACACTAAGTGGATAAGTATTCCCTAACATATTACAATTCCAGCCAAAGTGCCACCAATCTTAGCCACACTCATTCTTTACTTCCATTTTTTTTGCCAGTAGCTTCAACAGTAAAAAGACAATAGGGCTGTAAAGGAGCACATACTGCTAGGCAAGATGGCCTCTCAAATTTGGGTGGCATATGGTTTGGGAAGTTGAACTGGATTGTGAGTAATAGGTTGTAAGTTAGATGAGGAAACACATGATTTCTATCTTGATTTTCTCTCATTTTTAGCACTGGACTTCCTTAGGTAGTAAAATGCTATTTATTCAACGAATAGTAAATCTGATGCACTGTATCATGCACTAGGTAAGCAAAAATGGTTGCAAGTGGATGTGGAAAGTAAAAGGTACAATTGTTTCCTATTGCTGCTCTGATCGCCACAAACTTCATGGCTGGAAGCAACTGTCACCACAAATGTTCACACAGACAGTCTATTTTCAGGGATATTTAAAGGATTTCCCGTGATCTATTACCAACTTAATTTATAAAAATTAGGTCATTTGGTGAAAAATGTCCCGTTGTGGAACTGACCTAAATGATTCCTATAATGCTCTTATTTTAAATGATTTTGTTAGTTGTTAAAAACATGCCCTTTGTAGCAAGTATGATGACATTGCTTTCTTAAGCCACATCCTAATGACTGAAAGTATCCATCCCAACTTTTTTTCTCAGCTTACAAAGTATGATTTCTCTATTGAAAATATGTTTACCTTTATATGCATGTGATTTAATGGACTATTTATATAGTATATTATGTACAAATCTGTGTATACATTGTGGGGAAATCTAGAAATGAGAATTCAGTTATTCTTATGCCAACGGATTAATTTTACAAATTACCTGCATATCCACTAGTAAGTCAATCCCTTCCTTCTTCCGGGAAAAAAAAAAAAACAGGAAAAATAAAAACCTGCAGTAACTATCAGGGTTGCTTTTAGCTAGTGCATAGCTTGCTGTAGGGTTAATGTTATTTGTCTCATTTTTAGAAGAATGATTCATGTTAACCAAATTCAGATTTAAGAAGGGTTACCTACTCTATTAAAATATCTATTCATACTAATTTCATCAGATTCCTGAAAGGTGTTTTCTGGAATAGGAAAATAGCTATTATAAACTTAAAGTTATGCTGTATTTTATATGGAAGGTTTATTCTAACAGATTAGTACCTGCTATGAAGTATTTTATCTTCAGGATTCTAATATCAGTAACTCACTGTGAAATATTTCTTTCCCAAGTAAATTGGGTTTCACAATTTTTAAGTATACAAAATGTGTTCCTTTAGCATTAATTTTTTTTTTATTTCCTGGGTTTATATCAAGTTTAACTTCAATTATTAAAATACTTTATTTATTTTTATTTTTGTGTAGAAATATATAACCTTGCTTCAAAAGAAAGCAGCAATATTTAAAATAAAGTTCCCATCTAAAACATCGAAACAGATCATCGGTTCTTGTGCATGCTGCTGTTGTCTTTCTGGAGGCTTCAGGTTAAATGACACTGATTACACCTGTTACCCTAATACATTATTCATGACACTGGTGGTAGAGCACCTTCTAACAGCCCAGTCATTTTCCATTACCTTCCATCAAAGAACCATATGCTGCGCTCATCGTTTATTGATACTGAGGCATACATAACATACTCAGAAAGGCATCTGGAGGCATTATAGGCTTTCAGGTGAGCTTTTGAAAATACTTATATAACACTTTGAATGGCTTATGATTATGCAGTACTTTGGCTAACAAGCTTTAAAAAAAAAAAAAAGGAGGCAATAGGTAGCCACCACCTGTTAGCCTTAAGGTGTAACACTAAAGCTTTCTTGACCTTTCTCCTTACCTGTCAAATGGGGTTAACAAGGTAGTTGTGAATACAGAGATGTAAAAAGAGTATATGAATCCTATCAGTGTCTGTCAGAACTATGATATTCAATAAGTACTAATTGTACTAGCTAGATTTCTAGTCTGCAGACAGCTAAGAGAGGCATAAATTCAAGGAGGTGAAAGTTACTTCACAATTATAAAAGCTGTGCATGTTTATTTTGGAGCCATCATCATTTTACAAATTATATTTCTTTTCCACAATTTAGAATGTTGGCTTATAAGACTTCTCTGTTAATATAAGGAATCTTTGCGGCTCTAAGAAGGTTGATACTTTTTTTTTTTTAAAACCTAACACCATTTAGCCACATTGGAGACTTTCTTCTGGCTTGTGAAAGCCATGTGCCATTGGATGATAACATTTAGTTCTGTGTTCATATTACTGTGAAATATGATTCTACATTTTTATCATTGGGAAACAGTCAGACGAGGTTTTGATTATTAGAACAGAAGACTTCTTTCTCCTCACCCCTCTTTTGATGATCAGTCAACAATGGTTGCAAAGAATTTATATGCTGCTGACCCTCTACCTAAGCACATTAAAGATTCACTGGTTTTAAAATTAAGATTAATAGTCAGTGCCTTTAGACATTCAATATCCTTTAAAACAGTTCTCAATGCTGCATTTTGGGATTTTTCTTATTACTTTTGTAGGCAGAAATGAATATAATCTCACCATATGGAAAACAAAATCTAAAAATAGACAAATTCCTTTAGCATGACAATGTGGGAAGACGATTTGTCTAAACATCTGGAGCTCAAACAGTGAGTTAATAGGTTAATATCAGAGGATAAGTACTTGATGTTGGTGACAATACTTGGATTTTGAGCTTAAGACTAGCCTGGCTTCTAATGTGAAAGTATTTCGGAGATAAAGAAATTTGAAACTCAGAAAGGCAACAATCAAATTGCATATATTTGTAGCCCCAGTTCATCAAAATCTATTAGCATGAACCACTGAGATTTACCGGAATAGAGATTTATGCTGAGACTGCTATAGGGAACAATGGATTCTGTATTCTCTTGATAATGCAGTTGGTCCCAAAGAATCTTTATATATTGAACTGTTTTCTTTTTCATGGTGATTTGAAAGTTATTAAAGGCACATAAAGTGACAACATATTGTATAACTGATCCATGGTAAGAATGTCATAACTGGAGGCCAGAATGTATATGTATAATGAATTATAAATACCTATATACTACATGTATTATGTATACACATATAATACATGTAATTGAATATACAAAGCATATACTTTTTTGAAAATAGAGAAAGCCATAATAGACTTCAACTTAAAGAGCCAAGTATAAAACCTTCGTCTTATGTGTATATATGCATATAGAGATATAAATATGTAACACACTTGCCTTCTAAGTTTTACAGAGATTTGCAATTATTGTATACTCTGATCAGTTTTGTCACTTCAACGTTCAGAATTGTTCTTAGCAAGTCCAACTTACTATGAGATTGTTAACTGACTTGTGCTATATTAGACATGTTTTAATTTTATAGTTAAGTCTATGTATCAACTGGATATTTTAGAAAAAGACAGTAATCAATGTTAATTTTTCTTCAATTTGTGGACTTAGAATTGATTCATTGAATTTGTGAATACCATAACAAGTAACATTTAACATGATCATTTTATAGTTTACTTGATTCGTACTTGATATTATGATTATGTTTTCAAACTCACACAAGAAAAATCTTCAAAATATAATTAAGTCAAAAAATTTCATAAGTACTTTGACAAAACTTGCATTACACAAAAGATAGTAATTAAAACACTTTTCAGTCATCTTTCATTTAAGTTTCAGTTTTTACTTCTGGTCTCTGCATTGGGCCACTGCCTTCCATTGTGCTTCTCTCAAAGCCTGATTGGTGCTCACTAAGCACTCGCTTCCTGTAATACCCCTTCCACCCAGCCCCAGACAACTACTCACTTGGTTGTTGTAGACTGACTGTTTTCTAGAGTCTGACAAAGATGATTCTGACAATTTTGCTTAATTTTTTGATGTTTATGTGGAGGAACTGACTGCTGAAGCTGCCCACAAATGCCATTTTCCCTTAATTATTTCTTGACTTTAATTTAAATAATTATCTCAAATTTCAGGAATCACTGGAATTTAGAGTTATGACATTTGAATTTTTCCTTATAGTGAATATGTGAGTAATAAAGTTATCTTCCATAAGTTAATGAAACTAAGTTTCTGTGAGATTGAGACTTGCTTGCAGAGACAGAAGGAAAGAACAGTTAACTAGTACCTCCTGTGCACCATGTGGTATAGTAGGAGACATAGTGTTTCTTATATTTAAGAGGAATTTAAAGTCAACTTCTATTAAAGTCATAATTTCTATTATAGTTTTAGTTCAGCTTCCTCCTTAGTAAATTACATTTGCATAGTACTTGAGTTTTCAAATTGTTTTCGTGAATAAGGATACTCTACATTTTGTAGTTGAGAAAATAATGTACACATGTGTAAGATAATTAGGTCTAGATTAAAAGGGTAAGATGAGAGAAGGTTTGGCCTCACTCCTAATCAAATAGTTTTTATTCCACCACGACTTAGCACACACATGCATGCATATACACGTGCCCACCATTTACACCTTACACTACTAATCTGCTATCCAAAAGGTTTCCCCTTTATAATAACTTGTCCAAGCATTGTACATAATTTAGCAAAAGCTGGCTAATTTTCACTGATTTTCTTTTCAGAGAATTAGCCTAGATCACCTGAATATTGAATTATTTCTGACACAACAGTGTACAGCCTCAAATATACTTACTTGACTGTCTTTGCAGGGTATTCGATTCTAAACCACAAAGCCTGATTTCGAGTTTGATTTTGAAGCAGTAATACCTCAGCTAGTAAAAGTGTCAGCTTCAGGGTGGATAATGTAGTGATGTACATGAAATATAATAGTAGAAAGATGTTGCTTGGGCTTTTCATTATAAATATTGTATAAGTGTTGACCTCTACCCAGCCCCTTGCAGATTTAAGTGTCTGAATATCCCAGACAGATTTTGTCATATCACTATATTCTCATATGTGACTTTTGAAATTGTGCTCTTAAAAATGACATCATTTATGGAACCCATAAAGAATATGATTTCCCTGGAGTTTTAGGTGATTCTCGTAAAACACTGAAAAGCATGCCATATTAAATACAGCAGTATTAGCACTTTCCTCTAGGCAGTTAGGTAAGAGGCTTAAGTATTTAAACATCACATCAGCTGGCCCTTTAAGTACTTCCTAAAATATAAAAAGTAATCTACAGAAATTTTAATTAACTTGCATTCAAATAATTGTTTTCTACTTCAAGTTAAAATACTACAGAATTAGGAAAAATATTATTTGATGAAATTAAGCATTGGGTTATATATTTGAAACAAGTCTCCCCTTCCCCCACGTAAAAGGTGCTATTTTTCCCTTTTGCTCTTATATTAAGGTCATAAATGCCATAAGTAGTAGAAAAGGGAGAGATACAGAAATATTTGAAAACAAAAAGCTAATGGGAATTCATTCCAGTTCAACAAGGTGATACTGTATCAAGTGGTATCACCCTTTTGGGGACGTCAAGTGGTCAGCAGCAGAGGCAACAGCAGAATAACACATTCTTTGTATAGTATTTTGGGTATATGTCTTGGCACTTAGCATTCCATTTTCCTGCCTATTTCCTTAGCCTAATTCCCTAGTCTTCCAGTAAATCCTGTGAGGCACCCAGTCTCCACCTAATACACTCATTGTCTAGATTAGAGTTTCTTTAGGACTACCTGACTGATCAGAAGACTCCTAAAAGTGAGGTGCAAGTAAACGGGTAAAATTTGGAAGTGTATCCTTGATCTAATTGGGGCTAGACAAGTACAAACCAGTTAACCACTGAAATATTGTACACATGCATGGCATGCAACAGCATGATGGCTAACTACATTATTTCTTGGGGCCACCTGGAATAAATTCTCCATTGAAGGCAAAGCTTTCAGATCCATCAATAATCTCATGGGTGCAGGATGAAAAAGAAACAATGACATACTTAAATCCCTAAATCCTTAGCATAATGAACTGTCTAAACCATAGGGGATTCCTGTAACTGTTCTAAAAGAATCTTCATAATATTTGCAGAGCTATAATACTTTATGCAAACACCTGTACCATTTTGTTCCCTAAGGAAGCTGAAATGTAATTTGCAGCTTCATCAGATCTCCTATGTGAAAATAAGGAACATGAAACGAACAAGTTACCACCAGCCGAAAGAATTTAGGACGGGTCAAAAGGAGGGAGGAGACACCAGCCCATAATGGGTCCTGCCGATCTCTCAGAAACCTCTGTGTTGGAATCCATATTGGCTGAGAGATGTGCGCACCGCCAGGAAGGACCCTGAGTCAGACCAGCTATGGGCACAGGCAAGATGACTGGCCAGAGACAACCTGGAAACTAACCTCATTACCATAAAACCTGAGACTGTGAGCCATGAAGCAGAGCAGTTCTCCTGGGCTCCCTTACCCCTTACCCACTACTCTCTGCCTGGGTGCCGCTTTCCAATAAAGTCTTTTGCTTTGTCAACATTTGTGTCTCCTTGGACATTTGAGTGTTAGACAAGATCCCAATATCAAGTTCTGGAAGGGTCCCCCTTCCTGCAACAGATCCACTCAGATCCTTGGTTTGCAACTAGACACAGTAAGTGATAAAACTTTGGGCTGTCTGTAGGGGAAATTTTCAGTTAGTTCCAGGACAAGTTGAATTAGGTGAAGCATTTTTTAATTTGGAACCATATATATGGAGACTGGTATACATTGATGTTTTTAACTATGGTTGTGGATTAATTGGACATTTTTGAATGCTTAGTATCTAAAACCTCTTACTATGTTTAAAGACCCTGTACTGTGGTAAGTCTGCACAAATATTCCCATCTAGTGAGTTTAAAAGATATTCGGTCCTTGATGTTTCTGAATTAGTCACTGAAGATGTCTATCCTAAGAACTACTGTATTCCAGACACTACACACATACACAGCATATTCACAGGAAATCATTAGAAGTCAAAGTGAAATAGCTAACAAAATGTAAGAAATCTAGACATGAAATATAAACACAAAATACCAACTTTAAAGCAGGTCAAGTATCTACCTTGTATTAACAACATCTAGAAGCTAAAGCTGTGGAATGCTAAGCATATTTGGAGGTTCTGTTAATGGACCAAAAGAACTTTCAAAGTCAGAAGAACTAACTTCCTATCACAGCATAAAATGTCAGACTAAGAATTTCTGAGGAAACAAGAACATTTCTTTCTACAGCAGAGTACCTGACTATTTGAAGTAGAGAGATTAGACATGAAAGACAAATTATAAGGCTATGATATCTGGCAGGGAAATAGGTAATGAGAACCAAAGCAGCTTACGTGGTTAGGCATGAAAATTTTTCTGCAGGCAGGAAAGTCTTTGGTCCCAAGATAACTAGATACAGATGATTCAGTATCAGCTGGTCATGCCAGAAAGACCAACAGTGTGACTAGATGGGTGGGACTTCGAGTTGCATGATGTCAGCCCACCCTCTGAAGGAGGTAGAGACTGAATTATTGATCAGAAAGTTTCTCAATTATGAATATGTAATGAAACCCCAATATAAGCTCTTGACATTAAAGCTTGGGTGAGCTTTTCTGGTTGACAATACTTTGTGCATACTGTTATACATCAATGTGATCAATATGCTGAGAGGGTGACATGTCCTGACCCCCTGGGGAGAGGACAATGGAAGCATCATATTTGGGACCCTCCCAGTCCCTAAACAACGCATCTTCCCTCTGATTTATCCTTTTTGCTATAATAGAATTAGCAAGTATAACTTTCCCAAGTTCTATGAATTTTTCTAGTGGATTATCAAACCTGAAGATCCAGCTCCTGAATTTATAGTCTGTTGGTCAGAATTGAGGGTGGCCCTGGGAACCACCAAATCTGTGGCTCATGTGTTAAGAACCGTCGTGTGGAGGACTCAGGCCAACCTTCGAAGGTTGAAGACAAACTCCAAGTAGTCAGGATCAGAAGTCATATCACAAAAAAATACAGAAACCAAACCAACCCCTCCCTGCAACCCCCGCCCCGCCAACACACAAACAAAACTTCCTTATTTTGTAAAAAGAGTGCCAAAGAGAATGGGTGTGAACTGGGCTGGATTCTGCAGTATTCATATTACAGTGAAATAGAGAATTCTAAGAGCAATTTTTATTCTGAGTAATTTTTAGTCTGCATTTGGATAATGATTACAGCATTCTAAGCAAATTTACTACCAATAAAACAGATTCTATGGCTTGTTTAAAAAGGCAGGCAGGCTCTGTACTGTCAAGTCCATTTCATGTTTAAACAATTTAGTCACATTACCTGACAGGTAACTCGAAGAACTCATCATTCTGCCATGTTAGACGCTCTAATGTTAATTACATTGATGAATAAATAATTTGCTTACCTCCATCCAGCAGGGACGTGTAGAGCAGTGATTGGCTTACCTTTTGTGGTGCACTCCTCCATGACTGTTCTCCCGCGAAGCAACGATGGTTGTGTTCTTTATTCCTAGTCCAAGTGACCTGAAAAACCAGATCAAGATAGTTCATTCCTTTTTATTCACACTTACAATGTTTTATAGTGAAACTAAATCCTGAAAAATGAGAATTATAGACCCAGTTTGGATTCGTGTCTTATTCATCCTCGTATCCTCCTCCCCTAGCAAGTGCCTGCCTAATACAAACTCAATAAATGCATGATACTTTGAGGATGACTTTCCACAATCTGTAATATATGTAAATAGGTAGTTAGAATCTGGGATACTCAGCACAGATATAGGATGCTTCTTTAAGTGTTGCTACCTTTTAAATTTAAACGTTTAAGATATAAAATGCTGTCATTTAAAAGTTCTATCAATTTTTCTATTGCCCATCTTCTAAGGGGTAACAAAAAATGATATTCAAATGACACAAAAGAGCCAAGTTCAGCAAAGTGCTAAAGGTATTTTGTATTTTATGTCGTAGGGAAAAAATGTCAAATCTGTATTCTAATATTTATCAAAATCTCCCAGTTAAGGATTTGGTCAGAATGCAGGTACTTTGCCACTTTATTAAAAGAACACAAGTCTACTCCACACAAAATATACAGGGGTTTACAAATTCAAGTCTGTGTGAAGATGTACAAATTTCATATTCCTGTAGAAATGTGGCATGACAATTCTCCAAAAGATCTTCCACACTTCAGATCTTGTCTTGACATGTGGTTCTTGGAGAGCCCAGATTGACTCACCTTTGGGAGTTATCTTCCATAGTGCTTCATGAAATAGCCATGAGATAAAAATTTTCCTAATTCTTCTATAGAAATCCAATATTACATATGCTTTCCTTCTTTTACATTAGTTTGGTAAATTACAATTTTTCTAGCAAATTATCTATTTCATTCCAAATTTCAAATTTATTTATGTGTAGTTGAGCAAAATAGCCTCTTATGATTCTTTTAATTTCCTTGTTTCTTACTTTATGTGTGCTTTCCCGTCTTTTCTTGATTTGGTTAACTCAAGGTTATCTATTTAATTATTAATAAAGAGTTTTTAAAAATCTAAAAGAAATGTGGCATGATTAGGTGATAAGATATTTATGTCAATGTATTTTTCCAGGAAAAATGATATTCTTTATCTTTGAATATAACTTTATAGTTAATATCTTCATAGCTTTGCAATTTATTTTAATAATCTGCTAAAAATGAAAAATATTCAGTTAAATATGTATCACCAATACTAAGACCAATGTTTACCCAATGTTTTTTAAGTCTAAAGAATATTATAAATTGTACCTGCAAGTCTACATACTTACACTTTTCAAAACAGTTGGCTATTTATATTTTAATCCCTAATTTTTAAAAATGCTCTAAATTATGTTAGGAGGAAAACATTGCCAGGCACAAGTCATATTTTACTATTTAGCAAGTTATGCCATTATACGCTCATAAATACTACTTGAGAGTTTTAATTCCATATTTTGATCAAAAAAGTTAGTTGAAAAAGCTGTCCTCTCACAGGCTGTTAGCACAATCAATTGCTAGAGAAGACAGACTATTCTAGTACCTTTTTTCTCCTCACTCTTGACTCTACAAAAGTTAACATTCAGCTTTTTCTAGATTTGAGCAGTTAATGTTTACTTGTTTACTTTCTCTCATACTTTGTATATAAAAAACAAAACCTGAGGATAACAGAACAGGCAAGGAAGGGAACTGACATGTTTATTTAATACTGAGGCCCAAAGTTATCCAACCCTGAAGCCCTCTCACTCTCACACTAGTTTGTTCCAGGATTTAATTTGGTGTTTCTATTGCTTCCCAATGAAAGAATCTCATCTGAAAAAATCCAGAAACTGATTTGTTCGCTTCATTTGCAGAATAGTTAATCCTCATGATCTGCCTTCTAGAACAGTACAATCGTCATCCCCATTGCCTGAAAGGGGAAATTTCAGAACAGAGAGGCTGGGACGATTACTCAAGAACACAAGCATCAGATACTGGAAACCAGACAGACGAACTCCAAAGCCCATTGTCTTCATCACTGCACTAGCATGCCTCCCCTACCTTTCCCTCCACTCATTACCCCTTTACTGTACAAAGTATGGACTCAACTCCTCAGATTTGAAATATGGCATATAGTGCTTAAAGATTGCAGGTAACTCTATACCTGGGACAAAGAACACTTGATGTGGAGACTGGTGTTTGACCTATTAGGCCATTCCTTCTCAAAGAAGGCATTTCAGTTAGTAAATAAGCGATTCTAAAAGGGAGAAATTACTCTAATATTCAGGTTTTTGTGTGTGTGTGTGTGGTTTTTAGGATTATTTGCCTGGTGTTTCCATCTAAACACATTTTTTCTACATTTTGACAAAGTTGGAAATAAACTCTTAATTTTAATTTTCTTTTTAAATAGAAAAAGATCCAATTTGGATAATACAAAGAATGATTCTATAAAAAGCTATGTGGGGACCTACTTTTAGCACTCTAGTAATAAAGGGATTTAGAAACAAGATTAGAAGCAATACCTACTTAGATTCATTGCTAGGTTCATAAAAGATAACAGACAAGGTGCCCTTTTTTTTTTTTTGCGGGCCTCTCACTATTGTGGCCTCTCCCGTTGTGGAGCACAGGCTCCGGACGCGCAGGCTCAGCGGCCATGGCTCACGGGCCCAGCTGCTCCACGGCACGTGGGATCTTCTCGGACCAGGGCACAAACCCGTGTCCCCTGCATCGGCAGGCGGACTCTCAACCACTGCGCCACCAGGGAAGCCCCCTACTATCTTGATTAAGATGCAAAGTCTAGGCTAGTGTTTGCAAAAGCTGTCGTCATAGATAAGTGCACTGCATCTGAATCTGATACATAGAATATTATCTAATTGATTACACATCCCTATTCGATTATCTTATACAAGAAGATTAATGGATCACTGAGGCCCTGAGAAGAATTAGCTGAACGAAATACATGATTCAACTTCTCACGGGAAATATGGGCTGGGTATTGCAATTGTCCATTAAGAGAAATAGGATGCTAGAAACAGGTTCACTATATCAACCTGTACAGAACTTTCATCTGTGTTGTGGAATCATCACAGACACGTTACAGAGAAACTGCAAGTTGGACAAGCTAGACTCAAGTTTACTGTCAGAAAAGCATGTCATATCATAATAGTCACTTAGAGGCTAAAAGCCCTATATAACTCTAGTTTGAAATATGTACAGACAGATCAAACTGATGCAATTCTGAAAGGTGTTGACAAACACCTGAATTAACATGTTTGAGGTAGTCAAGGGTACTGAAGATGTAAAGCATCATTCGGCAGTAGTGAACACGGAGAACTTCCCAAGGCTGCAAGAAGGCTTTTTATTTTTTTATAGTTTGAGATTGAAGGAAAAATTAGATATAAACTTATTAAAGTATGTCAAGCAAATGAGCAACTGTTTATTCAAGACCCTATAAAAGTATGTAGGAGAGCAGAGTTTCTTGGTGGAAATTTTACAGCATAAAGCTCTTCAATTATTAATCTGTTTAGTTTCGAGTTACAGAATAAGTTAAAATAATGTACAATGTCAGAGTTTAAAATGATTGCATTGCCCACATATTAGAGATGAGCATGTATACATATATCAGGAACTTTGGAACATAGCTTTCATAAAGCTAACAACAAATATGAACCTACATCCAGTCTCTCCTTTGTGAGATAGACTATATTTAAAGGTTAGCTTATAATTGCCTAGAATCCTAGGTACTTGGTGAAGTCCCATAGGTATGTCTAGAGACTGAGGCATGATCAAATGCAGCATTACTCAGCATTTTATAAGGTGATCTATATATATATGATCTGATCAGGGAAATGCAAATCCAAACCACAATCAAAAAGACTAAGACAAGTGCTGGTGAGAATATGGAGAAGAGGGAACACCTGTGCACTGTTAGTGGGGCTGTAAATTGGTGCAGTCATGGAAAACAGTATGGAGGTTCCTCTAAGAGTAGGAGGAACCATCTGATCCAGAAATCCACTTCTGGATATTTATCCAAAGAACACAAATACACTAACTGGAAAAAATATTTGCACCCCCATTTTCATTGCAGCATTATTTACAATAGCTAAGACATGGAAGCAAACTACTGTCCACTGGTGAAAGAATGGATAAAGAAAATGTAGCATGTATGTATACAAGGGATATTATTCAGCCATAAAAAAAGGAAATCTTGTCTTTTGCAACAGTATAGATGAACCTTAAGGGTATTAGGCTAAGTGGTAAGATAGAGAGAAATGCTCTATGATCTTGCTTTTATGTGGAATCTTAAATATGCAAACTCATACAGAGAAGAGATGGTGGTTGCCAGAGGTAAGGGTAGGGAGATGGGCCAAATGGGTGAAGATGATCTAAAGGTACAAACCTCCAGTTATATGATAATTAAGTCCAGGGGATGTAGTGTACAGCATAGTGATTATAGTTAGCCCTGCGTTTTCTATTTAAAAGTTGCTGAGAGATTTTAAAGTCTATTTTATTGAAGTATAGTTGATTTACAATGTTGTATTAATCTCTATTGTATGGCAAAGAGATTCAATTACATACACTTTTCATTTTCTTTTCCATTATGGAATATCACATGATACTCAGTATAGCTCCCTGTGCTATACAGTAGGACCTTGTTGTTTATCCATTCTATATATAATAATTTGCATCTGTTAATCCCAAATCCCAAACCATCCCTCCCCCACTTGGCAACCACAAGACTTCTATGTCTGTGAGTCTTTGTTTTGAGAACAAGTTCATCTGTGTCATTTTAGATTCCACATATAAGTGATATCATATGGTATTCATCTTTGACCTACTTCACTTACTATAATAATCACTAGGTCTATCCGTGTTGCTGCAAATAGCATTATTTCATTTTTATGGCTGAGTAGTATTCCACGGTATATATGTACCACATCTTTATCCATTCATCCTTCAATGAACATTTAGGTTGTTTCCATGTCTTGGCCATTGTGAATAGTGCTGCTATGAACATAGGGGTGCATGTACCCTTTTGAATTATAGTTTTATCTATATATATGCCCAGGAGTGGGATTTCTGTATCATATGGTAATTCTATTTTTAGTTTGAGGAACTCCCACACTGTTTTCCATAGTGTCTGCGCCAATTTACATTCCCACCAATGTAGAAAATTTCCCTTTTCTCCACACCCACTAAGAGTAGATCTTAAAAGTCCTCCTCACACACACAGTTCTAACTATGTATGGTAATGGGTGTTAAATAGACTTCATGCTGTGATTATCTCAAAATATAAAAATCAAATCACCCTGTCCACCTGAAACTAGTTTGAGATAATTGACGTACAACACTATCAAGTTTTCAAAGACTAGTGGGAATTTGAATTGCTGGCATTCCCTAATTGCTAGTGTTTTAAAGTCAGAAATGCTACTATTTCTTTTGTAACTAAGGCTATTGCTGCTACTATTACTATTGATACTATCCCAGTAACAGCAGGGGTATTGGGAGTGATAAAGACAGTGATAGTTAAGTGTTATTTTTTGTGCATAAATCATATTTGGAAAAAGACTGCTCTCAGTTGAAAAAATAGTTTAATGTGGGTTTTCATTATACAAAGCTAAATCCCAGAACTGTGGAATCAGAAGGCTGTACCAAAAGTGTGGTTGTCGGACTTAATCTAAGATGCCAAGTTTAAACTTCAAAAACACAGTTTTAGTATAGTATGTCCCAAATATTGTATGGGACACACTTACACTAACGTGTTATTTGTTATTTATCTGAAATTCAGTTTAACTTGACGTCCTGTACTTTATCAAACAAGCCTGGACAAAAAAAAAAAAGTAATCCCAATATAAAATGAACTCTTCATTGTATCATTAGCATCACTGCAAACCTATTTCAGGTGACTTTTTTCTTTCCTCTGGGTGGTTATGAGATAGGCTGGGACCTGGGACCCTTAACTGCAGTGCCTGCACCTGGACAAACGTTCATTTAAGGGACCAGTTCATACTGCCCACCCCCACCTGAGTGAGCAAGGGCACCTGTTACTTGTTTTCACTCCCTCGTGCTACAGCACAAGTACCGATAAAGCCTTGCCTGAATTTCTCATCTTAAATTTCTATTGATTAAAGAGTCCAAGAACCCTAGTCAGGAAAAGTTACACAGAAATATGTGGAGTCTTCAACTTTAGATATAAGAATAAAACTGATCTGAAAGGGTTTCAGGATTGTAGCATGAAACTGAGTCCCCCTAAAACCGAGTTCATGATTAATCTCTATCCAAAATATTATTCCCTTTCTTGTCCAACACCTGTTCGCCTCAAAGATGAAGAGTATCAAAGACAAGGGAGCATTGAAACCGAGCAGGACCTTGTGCGGTCCTCCCAGGTATAAAAGCCTTCCCATCCCCATTTATTTGTAGGAAAAAAGGCTTCAGCCTCCTGGACCTTCCCTGAGTTCCAAAGGGCAGATTCAAACAATTACTAATCAGGGAAGTGGGAGAATGTGGAAACAAAGGAAAGCAGTCAAACAGTAGTGCAGCAGTAGAGTCCTAGTTCCTCCTCGAGGGATACATAACTATTTATCTTTGAGCTCTTCTACACAGACTAAGGCCTCCATCCAGTTCGGGGGTGGAAACTTCACATTGTACACAATATTCCTAGAGCATACCCCATTACCTCACCACCAGCCAATTAGGAGAGAAGCCACATACCCCACAGCCCACCCTCACCCCAAATTTTGCCTTTAAAACTTTTCCCTGAAACTCACTGGGGAATTCAGGCCTTTTGAGCCCTAGCTGCCTGTTCTTCTTGCTTGGCCCTTGCAATAAACCTTTCTCTGCTCCAAACTCTGAAGTTTGTTTGGCCTCACTGTGCATCAGGCACGTGAACTTGGGTTCAACATTAACAGGGGTAGATTATGAAAGAGGCAAGGAGGCAACCCCCAGAGAGAGGGCACAGCCATGACTCCGTTCCCAAGCCTTCAATAACCTAAGCTACATACCATAATCTCTGGTTACTGCAACAAAGCATACCTCTGACTGTTCTTAGGGCCTAGTGGTTTGGAGCTGCCTGGAGAAACTGTTGCAAGACATCAGGAGGAGACCACAGAGCAGCTAGGGCAGACCTCTGGAATAAGAGAGGCATGTAACATGCTATCCAGGAATATGAGTGTTCAGACAGGGAATGTAAGAAAATTTAGGAAGAAACTTTAGAAGGCAAGTAATATTAAACGTCTCCATTTTAAAGATACGTTGGGGTGGGGAGAATTAATTAAATGTTCTATTGTCTCTGTATCAGTTTCCCCTTGCCACTGTAACACATTATCATAAAAGTAGAAGCTTAGAACAACACAAATTTACTGGCTTACGGTTATAGAAGTCAGAAGTCAGAAAACCGTGGTGTCGGCAGGAACGGCTTCCTCTCTGGAGGCTCTAGGGAAGAAGCTGTTTACTTGCTTTTCCCAGTTTCCAGAGACTGCCTGCATTCTTTACCAAACGGCGTCTTCCTCCGGGCTCAAAAACCAGCGACCGCCTCACGCCAAACTCGGCTTCCATCATGGCGCCTCCTTCCCTCCTCTAGCCCTCTGCCCTTTATACAGACTCGTGATTGAATTGGGCCCACCTGAAACTCCGGAAGACTCGCTCTCCTTAGGACGCTTGTGATTACATTGGGCTCACCTGGGTAATCCAGGCTGCTTTCTCCTTTATAAGGAACACTGTGATCACATTGGGCCTACTTGGAAAATACAAGATAATCTTCCCATTTCAAGATTCTTAATCACATCTGCAAAGTGTTTACCACATAAGAGAACATAGTCACAGGTGCTGGGAATTAGGTCCTGAACATCTTTGAGGAGCTGGTGTTCTGCCTACCACACTCTTACAAGTAAGGATTTAAACCAAATAGCCCACACAAAACTCAGGCTCTTAATCAAGTGTTGATTGGAAAATGTATAGTATATACTAGGAACTCTTCTACTTTCTAGATATTCAACTAATTTAAACGTCACATTTATTAACTACATTTTACAGATAAAGAAACTGAGGTTTCCAGAGGTTAATAAACTTACTCAAAATTACTCAGCTAGTAAGTGGCCTCACTACCCACATGAGCACCTGCTCAATTGCTAACCTTTGTTGCCTCAAGTTATAAACATTGGAGATGAACTACACAAGATATACAGATGATATATTCTCTAAATTAATATTAGAATGATAAAAATACCATGATAAGTGTGTTATTACATAACTAGCCATTAAGCTAGAACAAATAACGCAAAAAAGACATGTCTGAGATTGCCTAGTGTTCAATTGAAAACAATTCCAAGAAACCTGTTTACCAGAGAACACATTTGCTAATCATTAACATAAATGGCTTTGTGTACTGATTGATTTCCCTGAGCAATTCCCATGATGCTAGGTCACTGCATCACTTTTATTTATTTCCTTATTTATTTACTGAAGTATAGTTGATG
This sequence comes from Globicephala melas, assembly GCF_963455315.2. NCBI lineage: Eukaryota > Metazoa > Chordata > Mammalia > Artiodactyla > Delphinidae > Globicephala > Globicephala melas. Next base: position 19,651,539 of record NC_083326.1, read on the forward strand.
TATAATATTATATAAGTTATAGGTGTACAGTATAGTGATTCACAACACTGCACGAACTTTTAAAGGGCAGTTAGCATCAAATTTTCCTTTCTTACTCTGACTATACTGCCTATTAAACACCTGGCAAAGACGACACTGCAGAATGGGGTACCCAATTATTTCACTGATAAAGTTCTCATTAGAATTTTCTTATTTGAACTGAATCTGTGAATATCCCCCTTTTAGGCAGCCAACAATGTCTAAAGATATTGAAATAAATTTTTTATTTCCTTATTTATTCAACCACCTGAAGCTTCTAGAGATTGTACTATGGAAATAGAAAGAGATAATTCAATAATTGTGGGGCAATCACTGGCTATGGTGGCAGGTAAACCTAGACTTGAAACCAGGCCTTAGAATTTGTTAACTGTAAGAACTTAAGACTATAACTTAACACCCTTAATACTCAATATTCTTATTTGTAAAATGATACTTAAAGGATGTATCTTTTAGCAATAAACCTGTCTTCTAATAATAATTATAATGACTACTATTTACGGATTATTTACTATTTTGCAATCACACATTTAAGCACTTTATCCATACCAGTCCATTTAAACATCATAGAAATGCTTTCAGCTAAATACTATTATCACCCTCATTTTACACATGAAGAAGCTGGAGTATTTTAGAAATATATCTTTCTAATATCACTAGGTAATAAGTGATAAAGTCAAAATTCTAGCCCAGGAATTATGACTGCAAAACAGTAAAAAAATCAATTTTGTGTTAGTGGTATCATGAGAATCACTGAATAACTCTAGGCAAAAGTTTTGCAGTGTTCTGTTTACGTGTCCTGAAGTACATGTTTGAAAACAACCATGTGCTATTTAAAAGTCAGAGTAGGTTGCAAAATACAAGAGAAACTTAGAATAGTAATAACGGGGAGTAGTTTTATTGCCAATCATCATGTAAATTTGATATAAAAGCAAATTTATAAATCCAAAAATCAGTTAAGTATCAAACTTGAAGTATAAATATGTTCCTATATGTAAATAATCTGAGAGTTTAGTGATGCATAGAATTCTAGAATATTCTACGGTATTATCTCTTTTGATTTGCTGAGAGAGTGAAATGAAAGCAGACAAGAGTGAAAATAGAATGAAACAGACTTTCAGAAGTAGGAATTTGAGTCGTATATGCTCTGTTTTTGATTTGCACTCAAAATATAAGAAAGTTTGCAAGTTGAGATTTTACTAAACAGGAGAGACGTATGAAGTAATAGAAGATAATTAAGCTTAGTAAGTAAACAACTTAATAGCTTAGGTCTTTTTATTTCCTCTTATATTCTTTTGATTCATATTATTTTAAAATATGACAAATATGCCAATTATATTTAATGCCTGAAAAAGAAAAATTGAGTAGAAAGGATGTTATTTTTTTAACCTAAGCAAAACTTAACTGTTATAATGAAAATAATATTCATTATATGAACTTTTATTAAATACTACTAAGTGCCAGGCATTGGGCTGATTGTTTTATTGTATTAACTCATTTCATCCTCATGTAATTCTATCAAGTCAATGGTTTTGTGAAAACTTGTTAGTTTCCTTATGGGGAAACTGAGATGTATCCTGGTTGTTTCTTGCACAAGATGACAAAATAACAAAGTGGTAAAACCAGCATTTGTACTGATATCATAGCAGTCTGGTTACTAAATCATCACTCCTAATCATTCTGGTAGTATTCATAATTTATGCCATCCATTATGCTGTAATTCCTTCTCATTTCAACTTAAAAAAAATAATTTGAGAACTATTTCTCACCTCTTACTTTCCCAATTAACTGGGCACTGGTGACCCTAACCAGATATGTGTCTATGCCAGGATTCCACCGTCATCGGCTCACTTGGGTTGGTGTGTAAATTCTTTTGTAGGCAACCTAGCAGAACTGTTGGCAGTTATAATGTATACTTCTCACTAGGTCTAAGTTATAGTGTTTACAACTATTAGCACTTTTGCAGATTTTGGGGTTTTTTTAATTACCTACAAGGTGACAGTCATATCAATCACTTATTTTGAACTTTAGCGTCTAAAAACTAAGGCCCAAGTATTTTGGCACAGTCGAGCAAGGAGCAGACAAAATTGTTCACACACTAAACTGGCTCTGTAAGCTTCAAATCCTTTGGTGTGAGAAACAGTGACCTTTCTTGGGAATGACCTCAGTTTCCTGACCTCCTCCAGGGCTGCGCATTTCTTTGTTCTGAGGTCAACATTTAAGAGCGTAGTCAAATGCTTTTGGTTTGCTCAAAAAATGACAATACATTGCTCCTCTTGTCTTTCACTGGGAGCTTTATACCTTCATTCCTTCTCTTCCTGACATTCAAGATGGAAGAGAGTATCTTTCACTAACAGTATGCGATTTCTTCAGAATATCCAATACTCTTATTAGTAGGTGTCTGACCTTCTAACATTAGAAGTTTTTATTTTCCTTCATGTTTTAAATCAAATTTGTTTTTTTGGTCTCATTTTTACTCAAGTGTGGACGCTTGTCATTTATTTGTCTTCTTGCATATACATTTCCACACCATGGAAACACTTCAACTGCATCAGACGTTTTGCTTAGCTAGGCAGTTATAGATATGTATTACTTTCTAGCTCCTCACACTTTTACTAGCTTTTTGTTATTTTATATTTTTACTGAAACTTGAAACAATCAACAATGAAAGCATGTATAGGCTCTCCTGCTTTACCATCATATTTCAGAATTACCTTTTCTCTGATTCTTCTTTTAAAATTTTTATTGCAGTATAGTTGATTTACAATGTTGTGTAAAGTTCAGGTGTTATTGTCTTAATTTTTATAATTCTCACCCTGCAAGCACAGAAGGAACCAACTCTAAGACCTGTAGTCCCCAAGGGGAGCATAGCCCCTGTGTCCACCTCAGTCATGGCAGTGGGAGGTAACGGACAAGGATGAATCGCCAAGAAAGCAAAGCAGCGTCTGCCAGTGTAAAGAGCTTACACTACAGCCAGAGGAGATACTCTCAATCCCTGTCTATGTGACTTGATAACATCCATGTTCCAATGGCTCCTATTTGTTTTCCAGACTCCTTTTTTTCTAATAAAAGTTTTTGCTTCAGACATACTGTATTTTTGTTCTGTTGCTTTTGGTTTTTGTGTTGTTGTTTGTTTGTTTTTTTGGTACGGCTTACAGGATCTTAGTTCCCCCACCAGGGATGGAACCCAGCCTCCCTGCAGTGGAAGCTTGGAGTCCTAACCACTAGACAGCCAGGGAATTCCCATACTGTTTTTCTTTACTGTTGCATCCTGGGCCTTTTACAGTAAGATAATTTACCTTTTACTGTATGAATAGCTCTATCTTCACCAAACGACGTACAGTTCACCAAACTAAGAAGACTCATTTCTACTTAGAGTTTCAGCTTCATAAAGAAGCTAAATGGAACTTTGGGGTTGCTGCTCTTAGAAAATAGTGTATGTATTTTAAGAGTACAAAAAAAGAGTGTGCATGGATATCTAATTGGCCAAAGTGTTGCACCCTAGCGGAGATGATAATCTATCCCTCCATATTTGCTCTCCATTTATTCCTTACTAATAAAATATCTGGGTACAGGGCCCATGGTATGAAAGCTACATTTCTTAAAACTCTCTTGAAGCTAGTGGATCTAGAGGCTTGTGTGCCATATTATATATATAGTTGATAACTATAAAACTGAAAATGCTTTTATTTCTCTGCTTATTCCAGCTTCTGATTGAATTATTAGCACAAAGTTGGCATTTAATACATGCAGAATTCAACTGATCTAAAATTTTCATTGTCCATAGGCCATACTAAAATTTGTACAACTACTTGTATACATATTTGTGGTTTTTTCATATACTATTTCCTGTCTGTAATTGTTTTTATTTCTTGAATTAAGAAAAACATTCTCCACACTCTGTATGATACATTAATATTAGAAAGATAAATATACACAGGCAACCCAGAAAATCAGTGGTGGACACATATTCTATAAAAGTAGTAGATACATGTTCTATAATCCACATGGTAAAATGTATTGTTTTTTAACAGCTTTACTGAAGTATAATTGACATACAATTATACTGAATGTATTTAAATTGCAAAATTTGATGAGTTTGGACATTTTGACATATATATGCACCCTTGAAATCATTACCGTAATGAAGATAGTGAAAGTATCCATCACCGCCACAGAACAAAATCTCCTGTTTGTCCTTTGTAATCTATTCCTGCAGCTGCCTGCCGCCCATCTCCTAACCCGCATCCATCTCCCGTCAGCCACTGAGAGTTTTTTCCTTTTTATTGCTGAGAAATATTTGGTTTTATTACTTTACCACACTTGTTTGTCTAGTCTCCTTGGGATGGACATTGGATTTTCCTCAGGTTTTGACTAATACAAATAAAGTTGCTAAGAACATTTGTGAGAATGTCTGTGGGGAGATATGCTTTCATTTCTCTGGAGTAAATACCTATGGGTGGAATGGCTGGGTTATATGGTAAGTGTATGTCTCACTTTTCAAGAAACTACCAAACTGGATCCAAAGTGTACAGTAGCACTTTGTGAGAGTTCAATTAGTTCCATATCCTTCTAAACATTTGGTATGGTCAATCTTTTTAATTTTACCCATACTAGTGGGTATGTGGTTGTTTTAAGAGTTTTTTAATACACTCTAAATTAACTTCTTTGCTGGGTATAAGTTTTCCAGATACGTTCTCCCAGTTTCTGTCTTGTCTTTTTGTTCTCCTAACAGTGACTTTTGAAGAACTACTCCTTTTAATTTGGATGGCGTTTAATTTTTTGATATTTTATTAATAATTCGTGAATTCTGTGTCCTACTTAAGAAATCTTGGCCAGACCCCAAATCACTAAAATTGTCTTATTTAGTTCTAGAAGTATTATAATTTTAGCTACATATTTAGGTATATGATCAGTCTTGAGTACATGATTAATTTCTGCACATGATGTAAGGTAGGGTTTGAGGTTCATTTGTTTGTTTGCACATAGCTATATTTTCTGCATTTAGTAAAAATATTATTGTTTCCCTTGAATTGCTTTTGCACATCTGTCAAAAATCAATTGGCCATATATGTGTGGTCCTGTTTCTAGATTCTCCATTCAATTTCATTTATCTATCTATCTTTTACTTCAGTACCACACTGACTTGTACTATAGATTTATAATAAGTTCTGAAAGAATAGAGCATAATTCTTCCAACTTTATTTCTCTTTTTCAAAGTTGTTTTATCTATTCTAGTTCCTTTGCATTTCCATATAAAGTTTAGAATGGCTTTGTTTCTGCATGCCATCTAGCGCCTGGCTGTCTTACCAGCAGAGGCAGTAGATAGGTTGGCCTTGAATAGGAGCCCATGCTGTTGATCCATTCACAGCATTTACCCCTGATACCATGAGAGCTCCATTCATAAGCTTGTTGTGTCAACAGAGACTGACTGACATCAACTAGTTGAGTCATTCTGCCTGCTTGGTTGTTTGGTGTTTCTGCCGGTTTGGTGCCTCTTCTGTCTACTTGGTTGTTTGGATGCTCTCTGGTGAGTGCCAATTTGTGATGAAAAGAGTTTCACTTTTTATGTCCACTCCCATTAAGTCTGCCCATATGACTCCTTCCAAGACCTCCTTGTCCTCTGTCTTCCAGGTATTGTGCTTCCTTCTTAGTGCTGGGAGGTTGAGATGAGAATTTGTTTTTCTTTACTTTGTGAATAATTTCCAGGAAAGTCCATGACCATTCTAACTCTCCTGATGAAACAGGTCCTTGGAACACCATACAGTTTATTGCCCACTCTCTGGGCTGTTTGTGTCTTACCAGTTCTCAGGCAGACTTGTCATATCTTGCTCCAGTCTGATTAAAATGATGGTATAAAGATATCATTAATGTGATATTCAGTAGAATGTCCAGATGTCGCATGTTACTCTGGATTGCAATTGTGATACATAATAGGAAAAGCAACATAACCCTGGGGTAAGACCATAAATGTATACTATTATCTATAATAGGTAAAGCAAATTGCTTCTGGAAAATGAAACTACTTGCCAGGGTGTTACAGTCTGTTTCATGGGGCAGTATTTCTATATCAATAAACTCTCCTTTACTCAACTTTTTGTTTGAACACCCCTTCTCCCAATCCAAAACCCTGAGGTCTAGTCCTATACATATTCTTCCGGCTCCTGTTAATACATATTGTCTAACTCCTGTGGCTTCTTCCAGATATATTTCCTTTCTTCCTGCTGCAAATCTAGCTCATTTCTGACAGCATACATTGTAGTTTGATCATAGTTGCTGGACCAGTGATTAGGATGAGATGGGAGGCTATTTCCTAAAACAGAGAAATGCTTTCTTGCAAGGCTGAGATATCTGCATCATCTTCAAGCAAAGCGGAAGCAATACACTTTATCAGAAAAGAGTGGGCTACTTTCACAGGCCACAGAGTTTCAAGATATTTGGGGATTCAAGATTTTCAACTGCTTTGAAATGGATGCCCCATTCCTGGTCTCAGAGTCCCAATCCTTCTCAACTTACAGCCTTGACTTTGAAATGGCAGGCTTGCCAAAGCTGAGAATTCAATATTCTCTGACACCTATTAATAGTCTTGGGCCTGATCCTCACATCTCTTTGTATGATGCTAAGGAAGCTGTCTAGCTTTGCTTTGAATTGGTTATTATACCTCGGTCTTTCAATGTCTTTCCTAAAGAAGCAACAGTCTCCACTACCAGCCATTTGATTCAAATTTCTATTCCCTCTCAAAACTTGATGTATTAAACCACAAATAAGCATCCAAAGGTATTTTATGCTGCTTCGCCACCAGTGAATTTTTACAAAGTCTCTGCCGCCCTCTTCCAATGGCTATCAGTACTCCACTTAGCACCACCAGAGATGGGTCTTCATTGTCACCAGCCAGCGGGTGATGCTTCGAAGATCCCATTTTAGAGTCTCTTCCAAGGACCGCTCTTAACAGAGTGTTATTGGGCAAATTCTACAGAAAACTCTCTCTGAATCAGAGATTTGCGTGGGTGGTTTTTGGGAATTGTTCTCAGGAACAAAAGCAATAAGGGTGAGGCAAGAATGGGACAGAAGAAAAAAAGATTAAATTGTGCTGCAATAACAACAGCAGTCTCAGCTAATTGGATGTGAAGTTTTTAGCCTGGAAGGTCCTTCATATGTATCCTGATCAGAGGCAAGGGAACCAGTCAGTCTCACATACACATCAAATAGTGGATGAGTGCGGGAAGCCCTTGCTTGGAGAGAGGGTAAAACCTTGAGCAAAACACCTCTCTTAAAGGGAAAGCCATCCCTGGGGATGTACTCAGCTTCAAGCCATTATCAGGCTACACTGCTGACAGCTGGGAGAAAAGTTCTGGAATCTAGAAAGACATATCTGACCAAGAGCACTATAGCTTCCAATCCATCATGTTTTGAACAAATGATAGAAAGATCAATAGCATTAACAAATCACCTCATCATGTGTATGTGTTTCTGCTTGAGTTATGTATCTTAGTGGGAGTTATTTCAGGGCAAGAGAATATCTGGTACTGTTTACGCTTTTCATTATATCCTCTATGTTGTCATTTTCTTATAAAAAAAGTATTCTTTATGTAATCAGAATGACATATATGCCTATTTTTATTATTAAAATATATTTTTAATTAAAAAAAGAACAAAGGCCTTAGACCCTGTCATCACTAAATCCTGGTTTGCTTTTAGTTTTTTTAAACCACTTTATTGAGGTATGATTGACATATAAGAAGCTGTACATATTTAATGTATACAACTCTATGAGTTTGGTGATAAATATACACCCATGAAACCATCACCACCATCAAGGCCAAAAATATATCCATCACCTCCCAGAGTTTCTTTTGGGCCCCTTTTTTATTGTTAGGTGTTTGTTTGTTTGTTTTGTAGTAAGAACATTTAGTATAAGGTCTAACCTCTTAGAAAATTTTAGGTATATAATAAAGTATTGTTAGCCATAGGTAATGGAAAGGTAATTGTTAAAGGGTACAAAATTTCAGTTATGTAAGATAAGTCCCAGAGATCTACTTTACAGCCTAGTGCCTATGGGTTTTTAGTTTCTAAATCAGAGAAAAAAATGAATGAACTTATGTATACTCGGCAAATCTTTTTAATTAAAATATTTCAACTTGGACTTATTTCCTATTTTCTTATTTCCGTTTCAGTTCAAGGTAAGTATTTGTAATCATTCTCTTGTTTCTTTGTTAAATATATATTAAACCTCTCTTATTGTATAGATTTTATAAACACAATTCAATAGACTGAGTTGTTTTTTCACTGTTTATATTCCTTGTTTGTATTTTATACCTCCTGTAACTAGCGTACACTTTGGTGTTATTTTGATTTCTAGGTGAAATTTGTATCATCTTTTGGTGATTTTTTGAAGAAATTGTTTGTAGGTCAATCTCCTCATCTTCTCTGTGGATCCTGTCATTTTCCTCAGTAAGGTCCTTAACAGGCTCTTTCTCCCCAAACTGCAGCTTGCAGTGAGACGACCAGGCTTTTTGAAGTTGCTTGTTAGATTTTCTTTGATGTGCTTCTGAAGATTGTAGAGAATACAATCAATCCCTGGTGTGTTCATATATGTTTTGATGTCTTTTCAAATCCAGTTTTTGTTTCTAAAGTAGAGAAGTTCACAACCATATTTCTAATGTTTTTTGTCCTTGTGAACTAACATTTTTCAGCCTTTTACCTCAATCACTGTGATGGCATTAAGCTGTTCACTCTTATTGTATTTTTTAACATTGAAAACAGATGATTGTACTTAAATCTGCTTGTGAGAGAATTAGGTATATATTGGAACATATAGTGGTGCTTTGAAATTTCATGATTTGATTGGAACTTATATTCATTTTATTAGGAAATAGTCTGGACAAAATCAAAGTGAGGAGGAGAGCTGTAGGAATAAGCAGATACACAGGTTATGGTTTGTCTTTCTTGCATCATTTTTACTAAGACTGAGAGAATATTTCTGATTATTCCTCCAAAAGAAACCTTTCTGAGTAATTAGGTTACTGATTGTTAGCTTTTACTTTGGGGATATAATTGACCATTGTTACTAACGAAATTCCCCAAAATCATAGCCCCAGCCCTAACACCCAGGAGTTCTAATAGTCAAGACAGAGAACTTTCTCCCCTCCTTCTCTTTCCTATATTGTTCTATCATCAGTTAAACATCAGTGAAAATTCCTTGACTGTGACTTAACTAGCGAGAGAGAAGCAGTAGGAACAATAGTATGCACAACAGGCATACGTTGCAGAGAAAGGAAAGCTGAATAAGAGTTGTAAAATTAGGTACAATTACCTCAGTAACAGTTATCTAGTGAATGTTAAATGAATAAATGGTAATTTAAAAATTGATTCTTATTTGCCGTAATGCAATTCCTGTTGGATCTCAGTACAATTAGACTAATTATATCTGTTGAAAACTCATTTATTCTTAATAGAAATGACAAGAATCCAAGACTAATGTTTGATGGTTCAGGACTCAATTTCTCTCCACATGGCTTTGACAGCTCAAGCCAATCCCCACCTGCTTCCCCACCAATGCTGCTTCAGCCTGAGAGCTAAAAATCAAGAAAAATCATCAAGTCTAAAGTCAAGCGGAGCCTTATTTTTCAGCAGTCTTTTTCAGACATTCCAAGCTCAAAAAGGCTTGGCCTAAATGGTACTCTTCTCCATTCCCACTCACATACACAAAGCTTTATTGCATTTATATCTTATCTTTTCCTGTTTGTTTTCCTCTGTAAGTAGATTGATATGAAGCTATGTCTAGAAATGGTTTGTCTTCACCATTTATCCTTGGTATCTGACATATAATAGATGACCAAGAAGTGTTAATCACCTAAAACGAATGTCATTTTTAAACTTTCTGCCAAGATGGCAAATTAGGAAGGCTTCCTGTTTCTTCCCTCAAAAATTAACAGTGAAGAAACTGTAAGGGGCTATAAAGCAGAAATCCAAGAAATTAAAAACAACAATAATAAACTATGAGAAACTCCTGAGATGGAGGGGCAGAACAAAAAAGAAGAGATGGAAAAAATCAGGGTATTCAGAAGAATATTATGCATGATTTTGGCAAAAAAGCCATAATCATAAAGGAAATATTAATGAATTCTACTACATTAAACTCAGAAACTTCTGTTCATCACAAGACTTCAATAGGAAAGTAAAAGTGCAAAGCAGAGAAAAGAATCTACTTTTGCAATAGATATAACAGACAAGGGACTTATATCCAGAATACATAGAGAATATTTGTAAGTCAACAGGAAAAATGCAAGTAACCTCACTCTCAGAATAGGCATACACTTGAATATCACTTCACTGAAGGAAATATGAAATCTTCATTAAACATATTTTAAAAATGCTCAATTTAATTAAAATTCAAGGGAAGTATAAAAGTAAACTGTGATGCCACCAGAATGGCTACAAAGCAAAAGTCTGATGATACCAAGTGTGGTAAAGAAAGTAGAGCACCTGGAACTCTTGCTGGAATGTAAATTGTTTCCATCAATTTGGAAACAATTGGAATTACCTACTAACACAGCTCACGTGCCTATCACACATGCAGAAATTCCTGGGTGTGTTCCCAGCAGAATTGTGCACACCTGTATGCCAATATCATGTTGATAACAGCACTATTTAAAACAAGGAAATCAAAATAATTGAAATCAACCTAAATGGTCATTAATAGCATAGTGCACAAATAAATTGGGATATATTCACACATTAGAATACTATACAGTAAGGAAAATAAACAAACTGATGCTACACTCCATGTCATGGATACGCCTCCCAAACACAATGGTAAGAAGCCAGATATAACAAATACATACTAAAAGAATTCAGAGATCCAGATGGAAAATAGCAGTCTCAGCAGTGTACCAACTGTTCCCTGGCTATGAGACCTCTTTTACCAAATAAAAGGAACAAACTCAAAGGTGGTGGGCATTCCGAGAAAAGTTAAGGTAGAAACTTATGAGGAATTAAAGTACTTTATAACCAGAAATATATGGGCAAAGTTACTTCATATAGCTTTTAAAAATGCATTTCTTTTTATGTACTTTATAAATGATATTTAGGAAGACAAGTGTCATCTGTCATGTCATTGCCTATTTATTTTGAAAAATTGAATGAATCAAATGCAAGATTTTCCTCTCCCCCCCCAAAAAAATTTGTATTGCTATGTGTTCAAGAATGTTTAGTTATTACTTAGCACCTTGTGCAATGTCACGATCCCTTTTTGCACTATATACTTGTCAAGTTTGAATGGTGGTTGAAATTTAAATGTTATATTTAAGAATATTCACATCTATTCAAGTTTATTATGCCTTTTATGACTAAGCTAAAGTATACTCTCTTCTAAGAAGCATTTTCAGTAAATTACAGGTCAAAGTAATTTATTTTTCTACTAGACTAATAACCATTACTGTCTCTGATACTTAATCAACAATTAATCTCTTAAATTGCTAAACAAAGCCATCACATTACCTATAGTTCTTTCTTTCACTTTGTTGTTAAATGGTTCGTGTGCTTTCACCACTTTATATACAAATGCAACATGCTTTTTAAAAATATTATATTTATATTTATAAATAAGTCTTAGTGTACACATTGAATTGCACCAATACAGCATCAAAACATTTATTTACATAATAATGTATCCCTGTGCAGATATACCATAAACTTGAGTCAAACTAAATGTAAAATTTTGCAATTCTTATAGAAAGAATATTTTCTGTGAACACTAGGTGGTATTTATTACTATTCAGTGTTTAATGTTTGATAAACGTTTCTAAATGTTGTTGCCAATGAGTTAATGATTTCCTATTCTTAAAAAAAGCTTGCATATTATGGTAAAAGTGGAGTTCATTCTATAAAGTCATAGACAAGTTAATATTTTAATAATGATGAATGGATATGAATATATTTATATAGCAACATTACATAATTAATTTTCATAATGTTCCTTAAAATGTAAAGCAAGTGTTGTCATAATTTCATAACGTAAGCAGTAGGATTATCATGGAAATGTCTTTCCCACATCGACCAAATCTCTAGTCACCTATTCTAGATTTAGTCAATTTAGCTATTGTACATGAGCATATCTTAATTACTAAAAAACACATATCTTTACTCTTGCACAGGTATTATGTTTGAAAAACATGATTTTTAACATTTAAAAACTCTTAGACCTTTACTAAAATGAATTTCGAGGGAAAACCATAAGAAATAGACAAATAGGTTTAAAGGCTTGTGATGGTTCATTTTCCCAGAATTTTTTGAAGCAAAGGTTATAATTTCCACCATTACAGTAGGCCATTTATTCTAAAAACAGGAAGGGAATATCTATCATTTGGATATTTTAAAAACAGCTTCCCATAATACGCTCCTGATATATGAACTGTTGCACTGCCAGGCTATAATGGAGTAACTGAAAATTCAGAAGCCTTGTGTTATACCCCATCTGTTTAGGGAGTGCCTTTCCCATATCATGAAATATTTTTTGTTTGGTTTCGGATCTTCATGCTCTTTAATTATAATATCAGAGGTTGTTTAGGAATTCTTTTATCCCTGAAGTTATTGGCAAATTTTACCAGAAGAATAACTCTTGCCCTCATATTTTTTTGAGTGTTTACCTTCCATAGTGAATTATCTCCAAGCATTCTAGATGATGCTTTTGTTCTATTCTTACATGAGTTCTTATTGTAATATCAAGAAAGTGATACACAGCTCTGAAAAATCCATCCTCGGACAGCATGTTACTCAGTAACTTAACTTCATCTCTTGACTGATGTGATAATTTAGTAAATGAAATAAAACATCTAATTTTAGAAAAGGAGAACTACAGGGCTAATGTACCCTTTTCAACAAGATGGATGCAGCATTCTAGGAGATTACAAGTGACCCCATGAAATGCTGCTTTACTTCTATCTTTTCTATGGGAATTACCAGGTGGTTTCTGATGTGCTTGGGCATGACTTTTCCAATCAAAAAGATCAGGAAAGACAATAGTTTCTGTGCGTGTGAAACATTCTCAAAAGGAAAAAATAATTATGTGCTATGACAGGTTCTGAAATTTGCTTATAAGAGAAAAGTGAAGGATATTTAAGCATTCAAACAGCATGTCTAATTGGCACAGGTATTATAGCGATAAATCATTTACAGTTCTTTTGCTTACATCATACTGATGACCAGCAATATGTTTTTGTGTTACTTATGTTTAATCAGAATGATGCACCCTAAAAAAAATCCTTTTAAAAACTCCTCTATGTTTTATCTGAAATTGTGTTTTCAGAAACTCAGGGATTCAGAGAATGAATCTGTTTAATTAAAATTTCTTTCTCTTCAAGATACATAGTATATTGCATTTAGCAATTTACATAAAAATTTAAAGATGGCTTTACTTGTGTATGGGAAGGGGATAGAGGTGTCGTTACTTTGAGAGTGGCTCAAAATATTTTTAGATAAATATACTTTTTGCCAAAGATAAGCAAGATCAGACAAATATTTTTCATACATTAAAGAAGTCTAGCCCAACATTACTCTTTTTTTATTTTCTTGAATCATGGAAACTCCTTTTGGCAGTCCAGGAATAAAAGAGATAATTCATCATTAAATCTAATAAATATAACACCTAGACAAGTGGATGAAATCTGAAACTTATAAATAAAGCACAGATTCAAGCTCCAGAAATATTTTTAAAATAGGTAGTCTTGTTTTCTATTGGTCTGATAATGTAAAGTATAAATTAAAATGAGATCACTAAGTCCGCACTGGTCTCACGATGACACATCAGAGGGAAATTGCCTTTTAAGTATATGTTGGCAGGGAACTCAGCAATAAAGGCCTTTCTTAGTTTAATCCATGTTCTTCTTTCAGTGACCGATTAGTCTCAGTAAAATGAGGCACCTGGAAGGGGATCAGGTGAGTGGACAGATGAAGCAGGAAGAAAAAGAGATGGAGAGTATAGAATATTAAAGGTAAGTTTTTCCTTCTTCAGTATTTTACTTAGAATTGCTTGTAACCAATCCCCAGTTTTTCTTTCATTGAAGGAGGTTAATATTGAAGCATAGGAGAAGACAATCAAATTGCTAGAGAACCCGATGGGCGTCCACATTTTTCTTTGCTAAATACATTTATGTTAACAACACCTACTGATTCTAGAAGTAGCTTCTTATTTAACTACAGCAATTTGCTTAGTCACTAATTTCATTATAGCTCCAAGACTAGCTGATTTTTATTTCAATGGAATACTACTGTTTTAAATATAACTAACTAGTCATGTTTCAGTGTTAAAGAAATGGGGTTTCTTACTCTAAACTTTTTCTGGACTCAGTTTTAGATCGAATTTAGTAGATACCTAAGTGATGTCGATTCAGCTAATATGAAATCATAGGGACAAGACAGGAAGAAAGGCCTTAGCTAATGATGTACTAAAACTTAACACTCATTTTCAGTTAAAAAAGATAGATAATCAAAATTCAAGCCTTTCTCTAAAGACTAAATATCTGTGTTTTATATAATATACTATTTTTCAAGGTTATCATTATAAGCATGGTAATTGCCTAAATATGGTAATGATAATATGTACTGATATTTTATTATTGATAAAAATTAGGGTTAATAAATTTCAAGAAATTTGGATTATTATTACTACTAATTTTAAAGATACAAATAATTAAAGATACAAATAACCATGTAGGTCTACAAAGAAGTAAGCCTTGTCAAGGTGTCTTAGAAAGAAATAGTTAACTTTTTGAGAATGCACACATTAAACATTCAGAGTAGAAAGGCTAAAAACAGCAGAACTTAGTAGCTAGTTTCACAAATATTTCATTTGTTTTCAGGGTCACAAAGTTGGTGGGAAAGCATATTTGTATTCTGCACTCCTAACCCACATCCATCCTCAGGCAAATTGTCATCATTATCATTTTCAAGATGAATGAAAGACAGAGGTTTAAGTCAGGATACAAAAATCAGTGAATGCATTTGATTAATAAATAAATAAAAGTAGTATAATATTTTGCTGACTATTGTTAAAAGACAATTAAAAAATGACTATCATAAAGTTATAAAAGTGAACATGTGCTGATAATTTTAACTGAAGGGTACCACCATGATGCTATCAAAGGAGAATCCAAAGAAAAGGCATATTTATAGATAGGCAATATTGAAAAGTATGTGTCAATGGAGGCAAAATTACCTTCTTCAGCCCTGGGGAGCAGGTGTGGGGGGAGGAGAGTCACTTTGATCTCTACTAGGCAGGACAGAATTTGCCTGTCTATAGACTATTTGCATTGCATTTCTAAAAGGTTCTATAATTTCCAGAGCTGCAGAATAACTCCCAGGTAATCTGAATCAGACAAACTTCAGGAGTGCCCTCTAGCTAATGCATAGTTTTCCACTGAAGCACAACTGTTTTTTCCTACACTCTTAGATTTTGGATATTTTAATATATATTTTGAGGAACATTGTGAAGTTTCAGAAATAGAAACAGCTCTGCTCTTTCTATTTAATGTCTGTATGATTTAAAAAAATTTTTACTGAAGTATAGTTGATGTACCATATTATATGTTACAGGTGTACAATACAGTAATTCCCAATTTTAAAAGGTTATATTCCATTTATAGTTATGATAAAATATTGGCTATATTCCCCATGTTGTACAATACATCCTTGTAGCTTATTCTATACATAACAGTTTGTACCTCTTAATCACCTACCCCTACATTGCCCCTCCCCACTTTCCTCTCCCCACTGGTAACTGCTAGTTTGTTCTCTATATCTATGAGTCTGCTTCTTTTTTGTTATATTCATTATTTTGTTGTATTTTTCTAGATTCCACATATAAGTGATATCATACAGTATTTGTCTTTCTCTGTCTGACTTATTTCACTTAGCATTATACCCTCCAAGACCATCCATGTTCCTGCAAATGGCAAAATTTCATTCTTTTTTACAGATGAGTAGTATTCCATCATATATATATATATATATATACACACACACACACACATACATATATATATATACTACATCTTTATCCATTTATTTGTTGATGGGCACTTAGGTTGCTTCCATATCATGGCAATTGTATATAATGCTGTTATGAACACTGGGGTGTATGTATCTTTTCGAATTAGTGTTTTGGGCTTTTTTGAATGTCTGTATGATCTTAGTCACCTAATTTCAAAGCTTAGTTTCCTCCTTTATAAAATAAATGAAATAACTTTATATAATGCAGGGTTTTGCAGCGGAGGGGCAAGGGATTAAATGAGACAACATATGGAAGAGACCCTCAATAAATATTACAAAAATATGTCATATAATTCTTACAGTAGATATTTGAGATAGACATCATCATGAAACTCAAAGTCTTCACTCCAAGTTGTATGCCCATATCCCTCCTAGAACTAACTTGTTAGCAGTCTCTTAGAGCTGCACTCAATATCTCACATTCTGTATGCCATTGAACCCATTTTGTCCTCTGAAACTGGATGCATTGTAAAATCTTTGGTGTCCTGCAATTGTTCTTGTCCAGGTGGCTGTCTGGGCATAGTTATCACTGACGGCACTTGCCCAAATCTGGTCATTGGTATTCATATTAACAGCAAATCAATGGCATTATATGCTTTACTTAAAACTATGTATTGTTTAAATTGTGTTAAAACAGCATTTTGTGGTTTACGTTGAACTGAAAGGTTACAGGGTATTCAGAAAATCTTGGAAACAAAAATATATTTCTAATATATTATTGGAGGATTTACTAGACTTATATATTCTAAAAAATTTTGTCATATATAAAATAAAAATTGGAAGTTTTTCCCTTATAGTTTAATTGGACATATATTTTTTTCTTAGTCATACATAGTGGTCCCTCTTTAAAACTGACAGTTTTCTAGATGTAATGAATCACAGCATGCCAATTTATTTAATTTTCATAACAGCACAGATATAAAGGTAGCTTTTATTGCATTATACAAATGAAAAACCTGGTATTTAGAAATTACTAGAACCTCAGAATCCTTACATCCAATCCTGTGTCCTTTCCATTACTGTAACAATAATATTCAGAACACTTTTTTTTTTATAGTAATCTTTTTTATTTATTTATTTTTGTATTTATTTTTGGCTGTGTTGGGTCTTCGTTTCTGTGCGAGGGCTTTCTCTAGTTGCGGCAAGCGGGGGCCACTCTTCATCGCGGTGCGCGGGCCTCTTCACTATCGCAACCTCTCTTGTTTCGGAGCACAGGCTCCAGACGTGCAGGCTCAGTAGTTGTGGCTCACGGGCCTAGTTGCTCCGTGGCATATGGGATCTTCCCAGACCAGGGCTCGAACCCGTGTCCCCTGCATTAGCAGGCAGATTCTCAACCACTGAGCCACCAAGGAAGCCCCAGAACACTTTTATTCTATAAAGATTTCACCAACAGTATTAAGTGAATGCACAATCTTGGAAGCAGTAATTTCTTGATACATTTTTAAAAGTACTTAGGAATATGTCAGCTCAGCCACTCTCAAAAATTGTATCTATATGTGTGAGTCTATTTCTGCTTTATAAATAGGTTCATTTGTGTCATATTTTAGTGATCTCATATTGTATGTGTCTTTC
Source organism: Globicephala melas (assembly GCF_963455315.2). NCBI lineage: Eukaryota > Metazoa > Chordata > Mammalia > Artiodactyla > Delphinidae > Globicephala > Globicephala melas. The sequence goes on from NC_083326.1 coordinate 19,669,194, forward strand.
TCTTTCTGACTTACTTCACTTGGTATGATAATCTCTAGTTGCATCCATGTTGCTGCACTGGCATTACTTCGTTCTTTTTTATGACTGAGTAGTGTTTCATTGTATATGTGTACCACATCTTATTTATCCACTCATCTGTCGACCTAGAGAACAGACTTGTGGTTGCCAAAGGGGAGGTGGGGTGGGGGAGGGATGGATTGGCAATTTGGGGTGCGTACATGCAAACTATTACATATAGAATGGATGGACAACAAGGTCCTACTGTATAGCATGGGAACTATATTCAATGTCCTGGAATAAATCATAATGGAAAAGAATATAAAAAAGAATGTGTATATATATATATGTGTGTGTGTGTGTAACTGGGTCACTTTGCTGTACAGCAGAAATTAACACAATATCGTAACAACTATACTTCAATTAAAAAATTGTATCTATAAGAAGCAAAACTAGAGTTGGAGACAGATCTCTTTTTAAAAAAATTTTGAGAAAATTGATTTTTATTTATTAAAAACATGACTGTCCATGTATATATGCAGGAAAATATTATACATTCAAATACTTGGATCCTTTCAATAAATATATTTTGTGTGACATAAGCAGAGGATTGGAGGTAGAAGTTTAATAAAACACGGAGTTAAAATTGTTTGTTTGTTTAGGTTGGGGGAATTATCAGTGTATTTGTAAGCTGATGTGTCATGCTTTGTGTGGTTAAATGGAGAGTTTTTCCAGCAATGTCCGTGATTAAGTAAAAAGGGAAGAAACAGATGAAAGATTTATGAAATGTATGCTGCATTACTGGTTATATCTGGTCCCATGACTTGGGTATTGAGGATGCCATAACCTGAAAACTCTGCAGGTAGATATTAAAATTATTTCAGTGCCTTCACACATTAATTTTGACTTCCTACCTTCATAATTTATTTCCAATGTTTCCTTTTTACTTTTTAAAATAAAAATTTTAACACCTACCTTCTTATTTTCAAAGTTTGTTGTTCCCTCCAGAAATAAGACGGTATGATGAAAAGAGCCTGGGATGATCTAAGTAAGGAATATTAATGAGTACATATCACAGTATATGGGCTAAAGGATTACTTTAAAGGGAATTTTCTTACTATGTTTTACAATACATAGACTTCTTCTAAAAAATTGGGGTATAGTTGCTCTACAGTGTTGTGTTAGTTTCTGCTGTTCAACGAAGTGAATCAGCTATATGTATACATATATCCCCTCCCTCTTGGGTCTCCCTCCCACCCCCCCATCCCACCCCCCATCCCACACATCTAGGTCACCACAGAGCACCGAGTTGACTCCCTGCACTATACACAAGGTTCCCACTAGCTGTTTTACACATGGTAGTGTATATATGTCAATCACAATCTCCCAGTTCATCCGGCCCCTCCTCCTACAACACTGTGTCCACACATCTGTTCTCTACGTCTGCGTCTCTATTCCTGCCCTGCAAATAGGCTCATCTGTACCATTTTTCTAGATTCCACTTATATGTGCTAATATACGATATTTGTTTTTCTCTTTCTGACTTACTTCACTCTGTATGACAGACTCTAGGTCCATCCATGTCTCTACAAGTGACCCAATTCCACTCCTTTTTATGGCTGAGTAATACTGCATTGTATATATGTACCACATCTTCTTTATCCATTCATCTGTTGATGGACATTTAGGTTGCTTCCATGCCTGGCTATTGTAAATAGTGCTGCACTGAACATTGGGGTGCATGTGTCTTTTTGAATTATGGTTTTCTCAGGGTATATGCCTATTCATCTTATTCTAGTCATTATGTCTTCATAGAGTAGCATAACAACACAGGACATCCTATCTTTTGTTGAGAAATAGATGATACAGTTACCACTAAATTATAAAATTTCTATGCAAAAAAGCTGAATTCACAAATAAAAGATCTGCTTTTCAAATGAAAACAAAGATACAAACTCACATAAAAAAAGATAAATATTTGAAATCCCACAAAACAAAAATTCATCTAGTTAGAATTATATTAGAAATTTTCAGTAGGGATTGTCATTAAATTTCTGGTTTTAAATGCTTTCTCTTCAAGGTACACAAACTATGCACACACAAACAGACACACAGACACATTTTCAAGGTCACTGCCATGAATTTTACCATGAATTTTATGGGCCATTCTACTTATGGTCCATTTTTGGCAATTCAAACTAATTTTCAACATTTACTATGATTTAAGGAGAAAGAACATACACAGACGAATTTTCCCAGAAATCTCTCAATTAAACAAATTTCCTTTAGAGGGAGCACCCTTATTTAATTATCACAGGACAGAGATCTTCAAAAATAATGACTTGGCAAAATAACTAGGTTTTCAGAAGCTCCTGCCAGACTGCTTCTGTGGCACTTTGCCCCCTAGTATTTCCTTTTGGGGACCACAACACTATGATCCATCAGAAAACCTAAGCCCACTCATAAAAATATTTATCATAATTTTATAATCTCTGATCTTAAATAAGGAAATGGAAGCAAGCAATATGGTAACACTTAGAATTTAAAACATATATAATACTTTTGAAAAATCCCAATCCATCTCAAAACAATCTACCATTTTGTAATAGCCTGTGGGTCTTGGAAAAGATTTACTTAGCTGATGAGAAAGGTAGAGCTTCAAAATATACTAAAATATATTAACCCCGGTTAAATAGTAAAGCCTGCAGCCACCACTTTTTCCCTGTTAAAGCTCCTTCTTGAAATGCACATACACAGATATTTTCCCCAAGATTAGGAGGGGTACTAGGTCAGAAGTGATTTCTATCTGTAACCACTGCCACCACCCCTGTGTTCTCAATATGACTTTTGATAAAGAGATATATTTTTATTTTATTCTGTGTATAGTCATTTCCAAATTTAAATGTTCCAGTTTAAGAGCATTCCAAAATATTATCTGTATGTAATAATGCATTTATCATCTCTAATTATTTTCCTCCATTTTCACAGTAATTACATAAGTCGTCAATGAGTTAAGCTCAGTACATCTCATCAGAAGTTCAACAGAACTTCTCTGCTGTCAAATGAGAAACAAATCTGCACATTGGTAGGAGGGGCTATATTTGAACAGACTATTGAAATATGGAAAGTGCTATAGCCATAGGGAGCACACTCTGACCAGAAGATCTATAAGAAGTCAGATAGGGCTTATTGGATGAGCAGGTAGTGTGACCAGACAGTTGAGCAGGAAGTGTTTTTCTCTGTGGTCAGCTGACCTTGGCAGGACCAGGAGGCTTGCCTGATTGCAAGGGCTTGTGGGGACGAGAGAAGCCTAATTAAAATTTGGTCAAGTCATATTAGCAGGCATTAGTCCAGATTGGAGGAAGACAAACAGTTGAACTAGTTGTTTATGAAACAAAGAATGGAGATTTGGAGGGTCTGTGCCCTGCCTTGTCATAGGAAACAAGGGAGCCATAGGCAAGTCTTAACCTTGTCCTATGGGGAAAGGTGGTTCTTTCCAGGGTTTCCAGGAAATTAGAAGGATATGTGGTTGTCTCACCCCTTTCTGTTTTTTCAGGATCGCAGGGTACAGATAAAGTTCAACATTGTGATTATTAAGCAAATTAAATTACAGTTAGCCCTCCATGTCTGTGGGTTCCCCATTCATGGATTCAACCAACTGTGGATGGAAAATATTCAGAAAAATATTTCCAGAAAGTGCCAAAAAGCAAAACTTGAGTTTGCTGCATACCAGCAACTATTCACATAGCATTTACATAGTATTAGGTATTACAAGTAATCTAGGGATGATTTAAAGTATAGGAGAAGATTGCATAGGTTATATGCAAATATTATTCCATTTTATGTATGGGACTGGAGCATCAGGACCCCCTGGTATCTGCAGGGGTCCTGAACCAATCCCCCATGCATACTGAGGGGTGACTGTACAGATATTTGCCTTTGTTTATTTAAAGATTATTTGATAATATTTTTCTTATAAAATAGTAATGAAATAATATATTTTCTCACCAAATAAATACTGCAAGGCTTTTAAGGTTCTCCTTTCCTTCCTCTCTCTCTCCCCCCCTCCCCCCTCCCCCTAGCTCTCACTCTCTCTCTCATTTTTTTGTTTAAAACATTTCCTTTACATATAATATCCTAGTTGCTAAGCTCTACTTATTTTATTCCTAGTTTTCCAATGAGATCCAGATAAAATCTTCATTGTTGCAAAGTCTTCCTCTTCTACCTCAAAACTTTATGTTCACCACTTTCTCTAATGCTAGTTGTAATAATTTTTCTATCTTAGCCATGAGAAGTCTAGTAATATCTACTTTGTACTGGGAATTGTATTTTCCTGTATGAGATCTGAAAGCCAACTAAATAGGAAGTCATTCTGAATCAGAGAATATTGAAATTATATTTTTTTATTTCAGTGTTTGGTAAATGTTCCTGCACCTGTTAGATGTATAATGGACATTATCATTTATGGGAGTAAGAGTATTGATAGAAACACAGTGATGATAATGTGATAAACAGAGGACATAATGTAGTTTAACTGAGTCAGGTTTTGGTTGCCAAGGGATGGATGTGGAAAAAATGCAGAGTTATACTTAATGTAATTTTATGGCTACTGGATTTATTTCCTGTCAAGAAAATGTCCTCCTTTCCTGCTAAATTCTTGAAATGATAGTTGCAGTTGGAGGTCAACTCTAACCAACAAATACCTGGGGGAAATATAACACCTTGAGTTAATTATAAGCGAATATAAAATTATACACACCCATACAAACACACACAGTCAACTTGAGTTGTGATATAAATTTGACTACAACAAAATTAAATAGTAAAAAATGGTTTGATTTTTGGAATCAGAATTAGTTCCATCATTTACTAGCTCTGTAAGTCCGGATAATTTACATAACATCTGATTACATTTTCCTTATTTCAAAATGAATATATTACACTTTTCACAAGATTATTTGAGTTATAAAAGTGTATCAGTAGGTGTTAACATGTACCTTTCTTTCTATATTTCTGTCACTCTCAACTTGACAGGCTGGCATTTGATCACTAATAATCATCAGAATAGATGGGAAGTATGTTGTATAGAGGGTTCCAGGCTTCCGATAATTAAGTCTGGATTTAAATGTTTTTTATTGAGAGAAATAGAAACTATAATAATTTTTCTGAGTAGTCCAACCTTACACCACTCTTTTAGTATGGCTTGCAATTCCCTAATAGAGATTTTGGAGAAAAAATTAGCCTCAATAATTTTAGATTACAAGATAAGAGAACCAATAATAGAAAATCTTGCATGAACTAATTAGCATCTGAAATTAGAAGATTGTGTTTTCACTTTTCTGTAGGCAAGATTCACTGAGAAATAATAGGTTGATGATTAGAAGTATGATCATTTGAATTGTTTGAGTCATCAGGATATCATTTGTCTGCTCCCAAACAATTTTCTCTATAATCGTATTTCAAAATTTCCTTTACCCCATGCTTTCTATTTTTGCTTCTTTACACGTGCATTGTATAACTGTTGATAAGCACATTTATTCTACTTGTAAATTAGTTCATTCCTAATGAATACGTTGTTATCAGCTCATTCATCCTATCAATATATTAAGAATGCCTCATCACTGGAGTAATAAAGAAATGATCACCTAATGGGTTAAATAAGCACTGAATTAACTAATAAGGTTAAATAAGGTTGAATCAACTAATAAATAAAGATTGAACCCTGCCAGAACCTTGATCTTGGAGTTTCCAGCCTCCAGAACAGTGAGAAAATAAATTTCTATTGTCAAAATCACCCAGTTTATGGTATTTGGATTTTTTAAAAATGGCAGCCCAAACTGATTAAGAGAGTTGCTAACAAGTTAGCTCAGAAATTAGTGGTATAGAGAAACCTTCAAGATGGCAGAGGAGTAAGACATGGAGATCAACTTCCTCCCCACAAATACATCAGAAATACATCTACATGTGCAACAACTCCTACAGAACACCTACTGTATGCTGGCAGAAGACCTCAGACTTCCCAAAGAGGCCCTCAGGCGACCTACATGCAGAGGTGGGGCCAAATCCAAAGCTGAACCCCAGGAACTGTGCAAACAAAGAGAGAAAGGGAAAGCTCTCCATGCAGCCTCAGGAGCAGCAGATTAAATCTCCACAATCAGTTTAATGTATGCTGCATCTGTGGAATACATACATAAACGATGAATCACCCCAAAATTGAGGCGATAACTTTGGGACCAACAATAGGATTGAGGTTTGCTTTCTGCATCTAATTTGTTTCCGGTTTTATGCTTATCTTAGTTTACTATTTAGAGTTTATTATCATTGGTAGCTTTGTTTATTGATTTCGTTGCTCTTTTCCTTTTTTTTAATATATAGATATACATATATTTTTCCTTTATATCTTTTTGTGAGTTTGTATGTGTATGCTTCTTTGTGTGATTTTGTCTGTATACCTTTGCTTTTACCATTTGGACTAGGGTTCTGTCTGTCTGTTCTTCTGTTGTTTTTTTTTTCAGCATAGTTTTTAGCGCATGTTATCATTGATGGATTTGTTTTTTGGTTTAGTTGCTCTCTTCTTTCTTTCTTGTTTTTCTTTTCTTATTACTTTTTAATTTTTTTATTTTCAATAATTTTTTCATTATAATAACTTTTATTTTATTTTGTTTTGTTTTTTCTTTCTTTCACTTTTTCACCCTTTTCTTCTGAGCCATGTGGCTGACATGGTCTTGGTGCTCTAGCCGGGTGTCAAGCCTGTGCCTCTGAGGTGGGAGAGCCGAGTTCAGGACATTGGTCCACAAGATGCCTCCTGGCTCCATGTAATATCAAACAGTGAAGCTCTCCCAGAGATCTCCATCTCAATGCTAACACCCAGCTCCACTCAACGACCAGCAAGCTACAGTGCTGGACACCCTATGCCAAAAAACTAGCAAGACAGAACACAAACCCACCCATTAGCAGAGAGGCTACTTAAAATCATAATAAGGTCATAGACACACAAAAATGCACCACCAGGGCTTCCCTGGTGGCGCAGTGGTTGAGAGTCCACCTGCCGATGCGGGGGACACAGGTTCGTGCCCCGGTCTGGGAAGATCCCACATGCCGCGGAGCGGCTGGGCCCGTGAGCCATGGCCGCTGAGCCTGTGCGTCCGGAGCCTGTGCTCTGCAATGGGAGAGGCCACAACAGTGAGAGGCCCACGTACGGCAAAAAAAAAAAAAAAAAAAAAAATGCACCACCAGAGGTGGACCTGCCCACCAGAAAGACAAGATCCAGCCTCATACACCAGAACACAGGCACCAGTCCCCTCCACCAGGAAGCTGACACAACCCACTGAACCAACCTTAGCCACTGGGGACAGACACCAAAAACAATGGGAAATACGAACCTGCAGCCTGCGAAAAGGAAACCCCAAATACAGTAAGTTAAGCAAAATGAGAAGATAGAGAAACACACAGCAGATGAAGGAGCAAGGTAAAAGCCCACCAGACCAAACAAATGAAGAGGAAATAGGCAGTCTACCTGAAAAAGAATTCAGAGTAATGATAGTCAAGATGATCCAAAATCTTGGAAACAGAATTGAGAAAATATAAGAAATGTTTAACAAGGACCAAGAAGCACTAAAGAGCAAATGAACAATGATGAACAACATAATAAATGAAATGTAAAATTCTCTACAAAGAATCAATAGCAGAATAACTGAGGCAGAAGAACAGATAAGTGACCTGAAAATAAAACAGTGGAAATAACTACCACAGAGCAGAATAAAGAAAAAAGAATGAAAAGAATTGAGGACAGTCTCAGAGACCTCTGGGACAACATTAAACGCACCAACATTTGAATTATAGGGGTCCCAGAAGAAGAAGAGAAAAAGAAAGGGACTGAGAAAATATTTGAAGAGATTATAGTTAAAAACTTCCCTAAATGGGAAAGGATATAGTCAATCAAGTCTGGGAAGCGCAGAGAGTCCCATACAGGTTAAATCTAAGGAGAAACACGCCAAGACACATATTAATCAAACTATCAAAAATTAAATACAAAGACAAAATATTAAAAGCAGCAAGGGAAAAGTAACAAATAATATACAAGGGAATCCCCATAAGGTTAACAGCTGATCTTTCAGCAGAAACTCTGCAAACCGGAAAGGAGTGGCAGGACATATTTAAAGTGATGAAAGGGAAAAACCTACAACCAAGATAACTATACCCAGCAAGGATTTCATTCAGATTGGACGGAGAAATTAAAACCTTTACAGACAAGCAAAAGCTAAGAGAATTCAGCACCGCCAAACCAGCTTTACAACAAATGCTAAAGGAACTTCTCTGGGCAGGAAACAGAAGAGAAGGAAAAGACCTACAATAACAAATCCAAAACAATTAAGAAAATGGTAATAGGAACATACATATCAATAACTATCTTAAATGTAAATGGATTAAATGCTCCAAGCAAAAGACATAGATTGGCTGAATGGATACAAAAACAATACCCATATACATGCTGTCTACAAGAGACACACTTCAGACCTAGAGACACATACAGACTGAAAGTGAGGGGATGGAAAACGATATTCCATGCAAATGGAAATCAAAAGAAAGCTGGAGTAGCAATTCTCATTTCAGGCAAAATAGACTTTAAAACAAAGACTATTACAAGGACAAAGAAGGATACTACATAATGATCAAGGGATCAATCCAAGAACAAGATATAACAATTGTAAATATTTATGCACCCAACATAGGAGCACCTCAATACATAAGGCAAATACTAAGAGCCAGAATACGGGAAATTGACAGTAACACAGTCATAGTAGGGGACTTTAACACCCCACTTTCACCAATGGACAGATCATCTAAAATGAATATAAATAAGGAAACACAAGCTTTAAATGACACATTAAACAAGGTGGACTTAACTGACATTTTTGCATTCCATGCAAAAACAACAGAATACACATTCTTCTCAAGGGCTCATGGAACATGCTCCAGGACAGATCATATTTTGGGTCAAAAATCAAGATTTGGTAAATTTAAGAAAACTGAAATCATATCAAGTATCTTTTTTGACCACAATGCTATGAAAATAGGTATCAATTACAGGAAAAAATCTGTAAAAAATACAAACACATGGAGGCTAAACAATATACTACCAAATAACCAAGAGATCACTGAAGAAATCAAAGAGGAAATCAAAAAATACCTAGAAACAAATGAAAATGAAAACACAGAGACCCAAAACCAATGGGATGCAGCAAAAGCAGTTCTAAGAGGGAAGTTTATGGCAATACAATCCTACCTCAAGAAACAAGAAACATCTCAAATAAACAACTTAACCTTACGTCTAAAGCAATTAGAGAAAGAAGAACAAAAACACCCCAAAGTTAGCAGAAGGAAAGAAATCATAAAGATCAGATCAGAAATAAATGAAAAAGAAATGAAAGAAACAATAGCAACGATCCATAAAACTAAAATCTGGTTCTTTGAGAAGATAAACAAAATTGATAAACCATTAGCCAGACTCATCAAGAAAAAAAGGGAGAAGACTCAAATCAACAGAATTAGAAATGAAAACGGAGAAGTAAAAACTGACACTGCAGAAGTACAAAGGATCATGAGAGATTACTACAAGCAACTGTACGACAATAAAATAGACAACCTGGATGAAATGGACAAATTCTTAGAAAAGCACAACCTTCCAAGACTGAACCAGGAAGAAATAGAAAATATAAACAGACCAATCACAAGCACTGAAGTTGAAACTGTGATTTAAAATCTTCCAACAAACAAAAGCCCAGGACCAGATGGCTTCACAGGCGAATTCTATCAAACATTTAGAGAAGAGCTAACACCTGTACTTCTCAAACTCTTCCAAAATACAGCAGAGGGAGGAACACTCCCAAACCCATTCTACAAGGCCACCATCACCTGATACCAAAACCAGACGAAGATGCCACAAAAAAAGAAAACTACAGACCAATAACACAGATAAACACAGATGTAAAAATCCTCAACAAAATCCTAGCAAACAGGACCCAGCAGCACATTAAAAGGATCATACACCATGATCATGTGGTGTTTATTCCAGGAATGCAAGGCTTCTTCAATAAGTGGTGCTGGGAATACTGGACAGCTACATGTAAAAGAAGGAAATTACAACACTCCCTAACACCATACACAAAAATAAACTCAAAATGGATTAAAGACCTAAATGTAAGGTCAGACACTATCAAACTCTTAGAGGAAAACATAGGCAGAACACTCCATGACATAAATCACAGCAAGATCCTTTTTGACCCACCACATAGAGAAATGGAAATAAAAACAAAAATAAACAAATGGGACCTAATGAAACTTAAAAGCTTTTGCACAGCAAAGGAGACCATAAACAAGATGAAAAGACAACACTCAGAATGGGAGAAAATATTTGCAAATGAAGCAACGGACAAAGGATTAATCTCTAAAATTTACAAGCAGCTGATGCAGCTCAATATGAAAAAAATAAACAACTCAATCCAAAATTGGGCAGAAGACTAAATAGACATTTCTCCAAAGAAGATATACAGACTGCCAACAAACACATGAAAGGATGCTCAACATCACTAATCATTAGAGAAATGCAAATGAAAACTACAATGAGGTATCACCTCACACAAGTCAGAATGGCCAACATCAAAAAATCTACAAACAGTAAATGCTGGAGAGGGTGTGGAGAAAAGGGAACGCTCTTGCGCTGTTGGTGGGAATGTAAATTAATACTGCCACTAAGGAGAGCAGTATGGAGGTTCCTTAAAAAACTTGGAAAATAATACCAGCATAGTATATATTTTATATCAGTTTAAAATCTCAAGTTCTACAAAAAAAATAGAACTTCCATATGACCCAGCAATCCCACTACTGGGCATATACCCTGAGAAAACCGTAATTCATATACCACAATGTTCACTGCAGCTGTATTTACAATAGCCAGGACATGGAAGCAGCCTAAGTGTCCATCGACAGATGAATGGATAAAGAAGATGTAGCACATATATACAATGGAATGTTGCTCAGCCATCAAAAGAAATGAAATTGAGTTATTTGTACTGAGGTGGATGGACCTAGGGTCTGTCATACAGAGTGAAGTAACTCAGAAAGAGTAAAACAAATACCTTATGCTAAAACATATATATGTAATCTAAAAAGAAAAAAAAAAGGTTCTGAAGAACCTGGGGGCAGGACAGGAATAAAGAAAGACACAGGTGTAGAGAATGGACTTAAGGACATGGGGGTGGGGGGGGGAGTGTAAGCTGGGACGAAGTGAGAGAGTGGCATAGACATATATACACTACCAAACGTAAAATAGATAGCTAGTGGGAAGCAGCCTAATAGCACAGGGAGATCAGCTCGGTGCTTTGTGACCATCTAGAGGGGTGGGATAGGGAGGGTGGGAGGGAGATGCAGGAGGGAGGAGATATGGGGATATATATATACCTATAGCTGATTCACTTTGTTATACAGCAGAATCTAACACAACATTGTAATGCAATTATACTCCAATAAAGATGTTAGAAAAAAACTTAGTGGTATAAAATAACACCCCATTATTTTCTTATGATTTGGGGTCAGTACTTCGGGCAGGAGTAGCAGTTACAAGTCCACTGTACTGTTGTCACCTGAAGGTATGACAGTCAGGCTCACTGCCTACACTGACAATGGATGCTGGTTACAGGCTGGGACTTCAGCTGTGTTTCCTACTAGGTTAGGGTGACTACATGTGGTCTCTTAATCTTGGCCCTGGACTTTGTATTGTGGCCACCTTTTCCCAGAGGGAGACTCTCAAGAGAACTGGGTGGAAGCTTCATGGCCTTTTCTGACCTCGCCTCAGAAGTCACCCAGCATTCCTCGGCTCCGTCCTACTGTTCAAAACAGTCAAAAGCCCATCGGCATTCAAGGGGAGGGAAAGGAGACCCCACCACCTCTGAGAGAGAGAAGCACTAAGAATTTATAATTTACAGGCTTTAAAACACACACACAGGGCTTCCCTGGTGGCGCAGCGGTTGAGAGTCCGCCTGCCGATGCAGGGCACACGAGTTCGTGCCCTGGTCCGGGAAGATCCCACATGCCGCGGAGCGGCTGGGCCCGTGAGCCATGGCCGCTGAGCCTGCGCGTCCGGAGCCTGTGCTCCGCAACGGGAGAGGCCACAATAGTGAGAGGCCCGCGTACCGCAAAACAAACAAACAAACAAAACACACACACACACACAAACACACACACACAGATTCAATACTCTTGTATGCAAGGGAGGCGTTTATAACATCTGTGCCAGAACTGTAACTGAATATGTCTTAGAAAATGTCGTATATTAAAATACAGCAGAGCGTGAACATATATCCTGAGCAGCACCAAACAAACAGCAGTGCTCCCAAATATAATGACTGCAATTTACTTTTCTTGTGGTGCTTAGTCCCATTGGATGGTCACACCATATTTATTCTTTGCTGTTGTTGGATAATCTGTTTTTGTTTGTTCTAGTTCCAGTAATGTCATCTCAATGTTGAAGAAAAATGAAAAAGTACCTCTACCAAAAATGATTTGTATGATGTTTAGGACAGCATAGTAGCACAGGTGAAAGTCTTTTAACTCAATTTTGTAGAACTTGAACTTTTAAACTGATATAAAATATATACTATGCTGATATTATTTTCCAAGAAACATCCAAAGTCCATGAGTGAATTGTCCTGTATTTCATGGGGAAAAAATACTGAATGTTAGGCCATTGGCCCTCAAATTATTCTTCACTCATTTGGTCCAAATTTTACCTTGTCAAAATGGATAAAATTTGTTCTTACTAATGAATTAAGTCACCATTGTGACAAATATTATATAACACTCAGTTTACTATAAAAGGTGATTTTTATAAAACCAAAAATATCTGGTATGAATAGTTTTGGTAAGAAACCTTTCTTTAAGAGTTTTATGTAAACAAAATTAATTCTGGAGGGTGCAATTGGAAAAAAACAGCAGCTATCTAAATAAGTAACTGAATAAAAATTGGACATACTTTAGATTAAAATTATTGCTTAAAATGTTAACATTTATCCAATAAACTTTATACTCCATCCATTTCATGTCATTGCCTGCCACCTTATATAAATTAAACCACAACTTATATTAACATAACCACTGAAGGAGTTTAGAGCATGTCACCCCAAGATATGACCTATAGATTATTTTGAGTTAAAGTCACTTGAGAAGCAGAAGATGCAGGAAGGGCTCTCTGACCCTCCTTTTTATTCCTGAAAACAGGAAAAAATAATCCCTATATGAAAGATGTCCTCTGTATACCAGACGGAAAGAAAGTAACATCCTTATCATCAAGGACAAGCAGGTTGAGACGGAGAGAATTCTATACAAACAGACCTTGTTAAAGTAGTCCTTATCTTTCTTTAGCCTTTCCACATAGTATAGTTACTTTTCCTTAATAGTCTATCTTTGTTCAACCTCCTATAAAAGCATGTAGGTTCTGCCATTTCTTTGAGTCTTTATTCCTTATGAGGGCTCTCATGTCACAGAAGACAGTATAAATTTGTATGCTTTTCTCCCGCTGATCTCTCTTATGTAAGCTTAATTTTCACACCTAGCCAAAAAGCCCTAAGAGGGTAAAGGTAAAAATTTGCCTGCCCTACACTATCAAATTAAATTTCTCTAATTAATATACATTAGTTCTATGTTTCTTATATATAAATAAGAAAAGAGGGCTTCCCTGGTGGTACAGTGGTTGAGAGTCCACCTGCCGATGCAGGGGACACGGGTTCGTGCCCCGGTCCAGGAAGATCCCACATGCCGCGGAGCGGCTGGGCCATGAGCCATGGCTGCTGAGCCTGCGCGTCCGGAGCCTGTGCTCCGCAATGGGAGAGGCCACAACAGTGAGAGGCCCGCATACCGCAAAAAAAAAAAAAAAAGAAAAAAAAAGAAAAAAGTAGACACATGCAAGAATTTTAAACATTCAGAAAAATAGAAGATATTTGGAAAATATTTTGAAAGCAGCCAAATTAATTTTGTACACTCTCATAATAATGCTCTCTAATTTTTCTGTTATAAAACTTCCAAATACATACTATTTTTAACATGTAATTACATTAAAAAATGAAACACAAACTGAGCTTATCTCTTAAATAAGTCTCTTAAAACCTGGTATTATCCCACCCTAGAAGAACTCTTTGAACAAAATCTGATAATATGAAATCAAGGTCAGATTTTAATTACTGCATACAGTAATAGTTTCATGTCCACAGAATGTTATTTTACGCCCAAGGGATTTTTGTAATGATCATAAAGGTATCCAGGTGACAATACAAGAATCAATAACTGCATTTCCTTCACTTCTATTAAAACAACAATTTAAAGGATGTGCTAATGATGAAAAATTAACTTGTCCTCAAATAGAATTCTCATTTTAAAGTTATACTGCCTGTCACTTGGCAGTCATTAAGGCGTAGAAATTGACACTATAGTTTGAAAAAAAATGGAATGAGATATTCTCATTTTCTTTAATTCATGACGTTGTTTGGCTTCTCAACCACCAAATTGATGGGTTTTAGTATATTAGAGAAAGAACAATAATGGTTATAATAATGAATTTATTGCTCAGTTTTTAACTGTCAAGTTTGACTCTTTCTTATTTCATGCTGTGGTTAAGGTCTGATCAGTAAAGTTTTCCCAGAGAGGAAAAGGCTCTGTCTAATTCTAAGGGCTTGTTTTTACATATCAAGACGTAATCCCAGTAAACTCAGAAGAGACATTTTTACTGCACCAACCCACCATACCAGACCCTGACTCTTTGTTTCTTACCAACAATATTCCAGTGTTATTTAGGGTAGTCTCTAACTCTGTCCTGGGCAGTAAATCACCGTTGGGTCTTAGCTAGTTATGACAACTGCTCATTTCCCCAGTTTTTCGAGGGAGGTAGGGGTAACATGAGCCAGAACAGTCCAGGGACATGTAAGAAGCAATCTGTCAGGAACTTCCAGGAAAAATTGGTTGTGTCCAGGTAAAAGGAAAGTCGTCCCATCTCATAATATCTCAACTTCCTTCTTAGGAATGTGGTTGTGTGTGGAAACTTTCATAAGGAGGCAATGTGCTTAAGGCAAAAAGCACCTATATTAAGGGCAGACCAGAAAAATGGGGGCAAATGTCAGCAAGGACCAACCCACAGAGTTATTAGGTGAGAAAAAGGAAACTTTATTTGTTTATGTCACTGCTACGTGGATTTCCACTAGTAGTAGCTTAAGATCTTCCTATTGGAGCCCTTAAGGGAAAGGTCCAAAAATATAAAATTTGATGTTGTGAAGAAAAGCACGAGCCACCTTCTATATTCCAAACTCTGGTTTATTCATTGGGAGGCAGTAGAAAACCTATTCTCTAACAAAAGAAAATACTGGTAGGGATAGATTCCCAACTTTTTTCCCATGCTACTTATAAATTATTCTCTTCCAGGGGCTTCCCTGGTAGCGCAGTTTTTAAGAATCCGCCTGTCAATGCAGAGGACACAGGTTCGAGCCCTGGTCTGGGAAGATCCCACATGCTGCGGAGCAACTAAGCCCGTGAGCCACAACTACTGAGCCCACGTGCTGCAACTACTGAAGCTCGTGTGCCTAGAGCCCGTGCTCTACAACAAGAGAAACCACTGCAATGAGAAGCCTGCGCACCGCAACGAAGAGTAGCCCCCGCACGCGGCAACTAGAGAAAGCCCAGGCACAGCAACAAAGACCTAACGCAGACAAAAATAAATAAATAAAATAAATAAATTATAAAAAAGTATTCTCTTCCAGACAAAGCGGGTAAGAATGGTGGAAAAGACTATAGTAAGGGTGGCTTCTCCCTACCTGAGGCAATTGCTTGAATTGCTCAGGGCAGAGGCTATGAAGCTAGGGGCCAGAAGAGTGGCAGATCTCAGAACCCAGTGAGGAGAAGACAAAAAAAAAAGAAAAATCAGGGCTTCCCTGGTGGCGCAGTGGTTGAGTCCGCCTGCCGATGCAGGGGACACGGGTTCGTGCCCCGGTCCGGGAAGATCCCACATGCCGCGGAGCGGGTGGGCCATGAGCCATGGCCGCTGAGCCTGCGCGTCCGGAGCCTGTGTCCTGCAATGGGAGAGACCACAGCAGTGACAGGCCCGTGTACCGCAAAAAAAAAGAAAAGAAAAGAAAGAAAAATCAGTCTTGTAGACTATATCTAGACATTTGGCTTTAAACCTTTAAATTGACCAGATGCAAATATTTGGGAATCTCAATAAATGGTTAAAACAATGTTGATCAAAAACTTCACGCCTGAACAGCAAACAGATGTGAATTTCCATTTTCCCAAAACAACCCTAGGGTTCCAAATCTGCACCGTTAGGCAACGGAAACTGAAAATGACACACATGTGGCGTCCTATCAAATTCCAGTTCACATATGACCATGGAGGTCGAGGCAAAGAACCTCTTCTCCCCAGAAAGTGGTTCCCTTGCTTAGAAAACCAATGTCAGACTCTCAGGAATGAAGGTCTAGATCATTTCACAAGGCAAGCAACCCAGACCAGTTGAAGTAGAGGGTGGAGAAAAACCACAACGAACATTAATTACTTTGAGCACTAGTTGTAACAGCAATTATAGCTTAGTTTGCTATAACCCTTTATACAGAGTTTTCAGAACTGAGGTTGGTAAACTTTTTCTGTAAGGAGCTACTTATTTTAAATATTTTAGGCTTTATGAGTCTCTATCACAGATTTTTCTTCCTCCTCCCTTCCCCAAATCTTTAGATATGTAAAAGCCATTACTCAGAGACACATAGAAACAGTCCTGTAGGCTGGATTTGGCCGGGGGCCTGGTTTGCTAATACTTGATTTAGAAGATTACAATTAGCCACAACGCTGAGGAATTGGATCTTTCCTCCTTTCTCCAGGGAAAAGGTCAAGGAATCTTATTTCATGGTGAAATTCCAATATCCTAAGAGCATATAAGTGGATCTGATTTATGCAAATGGATAAATTGCATAAATCAGCTGAACTGGATTGCGTTTATGCATTGGTCCAGATTCATGCATCCTTTCTTTCTGGCCAGAATGGGATTTTGAAAGGTAACACCTATCTCCGGTTGTGGAGCTGGATGTTACTTTTCCCTTACGTGTTACTACTGATGAGGATACTGCAGCTATCGCTGCTTTTCAGCTGCTTTGTCACTCGTCATCAACCATGCCCACGCGTGATGCACTACACTCTTCTCACTTCCCACGGAGAAACTTCCTGCAGTGTCTTGGTAAAATCTGTCAAGAACGGGTTGTTAGCTCATACTGAGGCTGTGGTCCGTTGCGGAAGAAATTCTCTAGTGTCTCCTTCTTTCCATGCCTCACTTCCCTGTTCCGCTTCACTGGGATTGAATCCTCCCCAGGAAATTATTATCACATAAACACTTGCCTTAGATTTTGTTTTCTACAGTATTCAGACAAAAACCGCAGTCAAGAGCAGCCTGAACTGAGACAAAGTCATATTGCAGAGAGGGACTAGGATAGACTTAGTGGATAAATCAGTCCCACTGAACAGTGGAAGTCTGAAGTGGGAAGGAAGGAGAAGAGATCAAATGCCAATATCCTCAATTCTTCCTATTTCCCTTCTAGATGATTCTTTTTTTTAAAATTAATTTTTAATGGAGTATAGTTGCTTTACAATGTTGTGTTAATTTCTACTGTACAGCAAAATGAATCAGCTATACATATACATATATCCCCTCTTTTTTGGATTTCCTTCCCATTTAGGTCACCACAGTGCGTTAAGTAGAGTTCCCTGTGCTATACAGTATGTTCTCTTTAGCTATTTATTTTATACATAGTATCAATGGTGTATATGTGTCAATCCCAATCTCCCAATTCCTCCCACTCCCCCCTTCTAGATGATTCTTAAAGTGGGAGGGAGGAGAAAAGCATACCTTGTTGGAGAGGAAAGCCAGCAACATAGGGCCGTGAGAGTGCCACTTACAATTTCAAATGCTGGAAGAAAACTGCTTAGTATATTTCTCTGTGTCAGGATGTAAAAATCAAAGCATGGGAAGCAGAAAAGTCCTGCAGTTGACCACCTTTCCTCCCTTTCTCCATTGCTGATTGCTTATAAACATAGCCAGCTGTTTCTGTACGTTCATTATGTGAGGCTGAGAGTACAGCATCAGTGGTCAACCTACAGGGCCGAGAGAGGAGGGCCATGGAGGCCTCGGGAGAGGTAGCCAGTCGGCCGCCGCAGAGCCCATAGCAGAAAGGAGTATATGTTTATAAGAAGTGACCACTGCTCCTCAACACAACAATTATTTTTTAATCCATACTTCAATTCTGACTATGTGATATGTATGTATTCAGACAATGAACAAACTTTTGAAGGATCTAGGACTTCAAATGTTCCCCAATATCAGAAAATGTCAATATTTCATATTCAGTAATAAATATTATCAATAAAAATTTGCCACAATAACTTAAAGGTGTTTCTATTTCTTTCAATTAAGAAATCATTTCAATAAAAGTTCCGAATACTCTGTTTATTTCTATTTCTCTTACCGTGTTTCTGTATGTAAAGAATTTTCTTCATGTTTGGTAGACTCTCCACATCATTACGTTGGATTTAGACAAAATGTATTGAGCTATCAGAGAAGTATGTGACAGAACAAAAGCCTCCCCAAGTCAGTGAGAGACAAGTATACATTTCTGAGTTACTCTGAACAAAAGATGGCTTTCAAACATGGTAAGAATGAATAAAGTATGGTCTAGGAGGTAGAATAATTTTTGTAAAGTGCAGCCAAGAATGTCTCTTTCTATAATAGCTATTGAATTTACAAACACAATTAAGGACAGCTACTAGCTCATGCATCAATTGGACTTGAAGTCTTTACTGAAAACTCCCATTAGTGTCAAAAGCAAGAAATAAGAACAAGTTTTACTAACATTGTTAGATTCGTCTAATCTAAGGAGGATAGCAGTAAAATTCTGTTGAATGTATCAATGTGGTAGTTTTTAACAATTATTAGAGATACAGCATATCTGTAGTATTCATTCACTCTGATGTTCACATTTGCCTAAGAATATACCACACCTAAGGAGAAAAAATAAATATGCTACACAAGGTAGGAGAAAGTCCAAATACAATTAACATGTATTTTATTTGCTTACTTATTTCCATTATGTTTTCAGACCCAAAAATTAACTTAAAGAAATTTCATTTTTTTTTAATCGTTGCTACAACCTAAAGAGGAATTTACATTCCAATATTTGAATATATTTGGGGGCAATGGAGAGGACTGGAACACGGATAAGAATGTCATAAAATATTAATATTCAAAGGTAACTGGGGGAAATGAAAAATCTGAAATATAGGGAAGAATAAATGACATAATACATGATGAGAGGAATACCTTTGATTTTCCATAAGTGCATACAGTAATTCAAAGTGGGAATTAAAAGATGTCAAATACCTTCCCTGCAAATCTCACTTAAATTTATTTAAATCAACTTAAATTAACCGTTTTATTGTTTCATTAAAAGGGTTCTTGTTTTCTTGTAAAAAAGACAAAAATATAGTGCCTTGAGGAAGCTTCAACACTTTCCTTAAAATATTCTTGTTATTGATTCAGTTAGCATTACCGAAAATATGGACAGTTAAAAAAAATTACTTTTCTGCTCTGCTTTTCTAATTTTGCAAAATGTCTTTAGAAAAGTTTGTCCTTTTGAAAGATTTAGGTTTATATTATTAATTCTTCATTTTTATGTTTACCTGAGACAAACTTTGCTTCTGATGCATAAATTTTATACCACTTTATAACTGGATTAAAAACAATAATGAATTTAAAGACTCAAATATAATAAAATGAGCCTCAATGCCTTATGGTAAGGAGATAAAAAGGCATGGTATTTTAAGATACATCTAGCCCCTTCAAATAAAGAATCTGAAGAAAATATTTCTTCTGACCTCTACATCAGAGATAAGCTTGTGATATGTCACCAGCAAATTGCCTCATTTATGTGGCTGACAAGTTTATAAGTTAAGGTACTGATGAATACACAGTACTTACATGCATTTCTATGCATTTACGTAACTCTGTCTCTTCCTTTTAATTTTCCAAAATATGTACGTGCCTATGTACAAAATAAAATAAGTACGTGCTCAGGACCTGTGTCTGGAGTTGCTGGATAAAGAAGCCTCTCTCTCTCCCACCACATCCAGCCTAGTTTTCAGGACCCAAACGTATTTCCTTCTAAACTTCTCTGATTGTCAAGCTGGCCTCCCTGTTTCTCTCTCTCTCTCTCCTTCTCTCTCTCTCATTCTCATATTAAGAGCCTGCATTAAATAAGGAGTAGCCACAATGCTATGTGCCACCTTATCTGCGAATCTTTCCCCAAATGTTTCCCACCATCTCATTGTGGAATCAATTTCCTTCACGTGCATGCGTATCTCTGTTCTTGAACATGACCGTGTATAGTAGAATAAACCATATGGGACTGTCAATACTCTATCATTTTATAATGTTAAATTGAGCCATATAAAATTGCTATAAAAATGGCGATTTTATGAGCTCAATTTAATATTAATAGTATCTGGTCATGATGGAAACTTCTACTAACCTTGAGTAATTTAAAATTTTGAGAATGGAAATTAGGAAGTATTTTCTTTTGAAACCATGTAGCAATCACTGATGTACATTAAAATATGAAGGTAAATAGATGACTTTTTTTTTATGATTTCAGTACTTAAGTTGTTCAGTCTATATATTATATACTTTAAAAATCAATGCTCTTATCTCTAGCATTTTTAATAGCATCAGAATCCTTTCCTTACACAAAACATTATAAAGAAAGCCAGTGTACACAAAAATGAAAGTGGAGTTTTTCTCCTGGAAGAAGGTTAAGTAGAAAACTTATTGTCTCAGCTTTCCCATTACAGTACAGCTCAGGGCCACTCAGGTAACTCTATTTTTACCCTACAGTGCAAGACGCAAAACTCACTTCACTGAACTATTAAGGATGAATTTTAGCATCTGTGGGGCACAGGTTAGAAAACCAGAAATGAGAATTATCTTTCAAGATATTCACTTGAGTGATATACTGAGACACCAAGTCAGTGCCCGCTGAGTCTGCCAAGTTTGTATGAAGACATTTCATGGGGTAGAAGTCTCATATCCTAAAATATTATTGGATATTTCCCTCTCTGAATGCACTGGTATACATGATCTGTATACATGCTCCTCTCTCAGTCAGTTCTGGCAGCTATAGCAAAAATACCATAGACTGGGCAGCTTAACAACAAACATTTATTTCTCACAGTTCTGGAGGCTGGGAGGTCTAAATCAAGACACCAGCTGATCCAGTGTCTGGTCAGAGCTCACTTAGTAGTTTGCAGATGGCCACCTTCTTGCTGTGTTTTCAAATGGGGGAAAGCAGAGAGAGGGGGCATGCCCTCTTGTGTCTTTTCTCATAGGGGCACTAATCCCAATCATGTGGGCTCCACCTTCATGACCTAATTACCTCCAATCTCTAAATACCATCATAGGTTTCAGGATTTCAACATAGGAATTTTGAGCACACACACACATTCAGTGCACAACAGCTCTTTATGAGTCTTTATAATCAAGTTAATCTATGTTTTTCACCCTCCCCAAAAAATACTGAAAGGCAGTCAACATATATAGAACCACATAAAGTCCCTAACATTACAAAATAACGAAGTATAAGCATTATTTTTGAATTGTGTACATTAGGTGCCAATATTAATACTGGGGGTATTGGGGTCACTAGTCTAATGGAAACAAAGGAGAGAGATAACATCTATTGAGCTTTTATTCCAAGGAACTACACTAGATTCCGTACAATTAGCACAATTAATTTCCAACAATCCTATAAAATCTACATTATCGGGGCTTCCCTGGTGGTGCAGTGGTTGAGAGTCTGCCTGCCGTTGCAGGGGACACGGGTTTGTGCCCCGGTCCGGGAAGATCCCACATGCCGCGGAGCGGCTGGGCCCGTGAGCCATGGCCGCTGAGCCTGGGCGTCCGGAGCCTGTGCTCCGCAACGGGAGAGGCCACAGCAGTGAGAGGCCCGCGTACCGGAAAAAAAAAAAAATCTACATTATTATTTACACTATATAGAAAAATAATTTTATTATCAAAATCATGAGTAAATTTGACAAACTTGAAATGATAAATAGAATACAGATATAATCAGAGTTTTTATTCTAAAATCCGTTTCCATACAACTCCAGGACATAGAAGGTTTCCTATGGAATTACAATTTTTCTATCTATTAACCTTGAGATGTTGCACAGGTCACAACCAAATTTGTACTCTCAGTGGTGTTCAAAGATTTATTCTTTCCATTAGTAATACACTCAGCAGTGAACTTAGGCTAATGTACTTTCAATAGAGAGTGACAAATATAAAGCATTTTGTATTAGTTTAAGAAAATATTCTTCAATCACAAAAAAAAGTAAAAGTCTCCTCTTAACTCATATCTCTTTTTCCCCTTTAGCTACATAATCATTTACTTATTTGAGTAATGATGACCTGGAGTTGCTTATTTCCTGGCAGAAAAATAAATAAATAAATAACCACATTATTACCTTATGGGAAAACCCTACCCAGAGGTCACTAAAACTATTATAAACCATAAATACACAAAGAGAAATAAAGTGAAGAAAATGTAACTATTATACTTTTATAGATTCTAAGATTTTTTTTTTTTTTTTTTGCGGTACACGGGCCTCTCACTGTTGTGGCCTCTCCCGTTGCGTAGCACAGGCTCCGGACGCGCAGGCTCAGTGGCCATGGCTCACGGGCCCAGCCGCTCCACGGCGCGGCATGTGCGATCTTCCCAGACCGGGGCACGAAACCGCGTCCCCTGCATCGGCAGGCGGACTCTCAACCACTGCACCACCAGGGAAGCCCTAGATTCTAAGATTTTTAGAGTCAGTGTAGGGGAGGTAGTAAGGTTTTTTTTTCCCAAGTTGAATAAAATACAGTATTTTATTAACACCATTTTAGTAATATTGTTTTATCTTGATGTCTTTCTGATAATTTATCACTGTCGGGAAAATGCTAAAAAAAATTTCATTCTGTTTCAAATGGTATTTCCGTTGAAGAGAAATTATTTATAATATTTTTTCTCTTGCAAAAAAGGAGGCTCATTTTTAAATTGATTATTAAAACAAAATCAACAATATTTTTCCTGAAAGATTAGCTTTTGATTTTTGGAAACGTCATTTTTCATGAGAACTGACTCATTTATGGAAATATATGTATTTGTGTGTAGGTGTGAGTGGGTGTTACGTGTGATACGTGTGAACTTAGTCTATAACCCTTAAGTTGACTTCAGTAAAATGATTTTAATTCCTAACTTTATTAATTAATTTTTGCTTTGTTGGGTCTTCATTTCTGTGCAAGGGCTTTCTCTAGTTGTGGCAAGCGGGGGCCACTCTTCATCGCGGTGTGCGGGCCTCTCACTATCGCAGCCTCTCTTGTTGCAGAGCACAGGCTCCAGACGCGCAGGCTCAGTAGTGCTCACGGGCCTAGTGGCCCCACGGCACGTGGGATCCTCCCAGACCAGGGCTCGAACCCATGTCCCCTGCATTAGCAGACAGATTCTCAACCACTGTGCCACCAGGGAAGCCCCTACCTTATTTTATACTTTTCCTCTCCAAACCATCTGCCTCTGTCTGTACACACAGAGAACCGAATTGTAAAAATCTTAAGCAATTATATAAGTTAATCATTAGGTACTAAAGACATCAAGAAAAAATACCACCTCATAAAATTTCAAAATAATAATAATACCAGAAATTTAAAATACACATAAAAATGAAAGAAACTAATAAAAATTATTCTATTTGTTTCTACTATTCAATGTATTTTACATGTGTAGCTAATATTATTTTGGAGTATTTTTAACTCAAAATATTCAGTTTTTAAACGGGAGGTATATTTGGGTATTTTTATTGAAAATTTCCCTCTGGATTATTTTGGGAGGGGAGTGCCACCTTTATATCTCAAATTTATATGGAATTTTAAATAATTTCTATCTATGTAACTGAGTTGTACATATTCCAAGTAGAAATAGCCACTCATATATTTAAGCACATATTAATATGCTTGGCACAAAGTAGGTACATAGTAAAAGTTTAAAAAGAGTGACAAAATATGGAAACACATTTTGAATATTATAAATTAATTTAAAATATAAGTTAGAAACAATAGTGCTCATGATATGTGAGTATATGTATGTAATTAACTACCCCTCCTTTTTTTTTTTTTTTTTTCAGTATGAGGGCCTCTCACTGTTGTGGCCTCTCCCATTGCGGAGCACAGGCTCCGGACGCTCAGGCTCAGCGGCCATGGCTCACGGACCCAGCCGCTCCGCGGCATGTGGGATCTTCCCGGAACTGGGGCACGAACCCGTGTCCCCTGCATCGGCAGGCGGACTCTCAACCACTGCGCCAGCAGGGAAGCCCACCCCTTCTTTTTTATAATGATTACTGTCTCTGTGACTCAAACTAAATCAAACACTAGCCTGGGTCTGTCTTTAGGAAAAGGAAACATTGTTTTTGAGAATGAATGTGAAAGGTAACATTATTCTTTGTTGAAAATACTAATAATAGCAACATATATTATAAAAATAGACAATAGTATCATTTAACACCAACCTTATAAAAATAATTTTAACTTAAATGTATTTATGAATTGCTATAAAACAAATGATCCAACCCAATTACCCAACTGTTTTCCTAACTCAATATCAATTCATATTTATACCCTATATACGAGGAGTTTGTTATATAATGGAGATACAATTTTTGAAATGTTGAATGCATTTTTTTATTCTGGAAAATTTTGGAGATTTACTCCCCTTTGTTCAATCAAAAACAACTAGAGTCACAGAAAATAATTAAATCATTGTAGCCACAGTCTAAAAGAACGTTTTTTCAGCTCTTATTTTCCAAAATAGATTTTTATTTTTCAAAAGAGACAACAGCTTGGATATTCAGATTTTTTTGCCCGGTAAGATTTTTGTTTGTTTGCTCTTCTACTGTGTTACATATCAAGAAGCAGGCTGGAAATTCCTGTTATGATGGTGGCTGGGTAGCACTTATTGGTCAAAAATCTCTTAAGGATAGCAATTGTAAACTCTGGACGAAAGAGAAAAGGCAAACGTTTGAAAGAACAGAAGATGAACCAAAAATAAGACAAAAACAGGATGGAATGTGATTCTCGAAAGAGGTAAGCATACTAAATGAAATGACATTTTCTGGACCTTTTCTCTCTGGCCACCCCTGAGGGTGCATCTTCCAAGACTCAGAGATATCCTTAGTAGATTACAAGGGAAACCACACCTAGGTAGGACATATTCAAATTTCACAAACTAAATATGAAGAGAAAATTGAAAAGCTACCAGAGGGAAATGAGATACAGTCACGTTGTATTACAATTATGGTCTGTAGAAAGATGAGATAACTATGTTTTCTTTTAAGCTGCTAAATTTGTGGTAATTTGTTACACAGCAACATAAATTGAATACAACATTACCATATGTCAAATGTCTAGGAATAAGATTAATAGCAAATGTTTAAGATCATTACACTGAACTTCTCCCTCTCCTCAAAAAAAATCATGGCTAAGAGAAATTTTTTAAATATCCAATGACCTAGAGGGATACACAATGTTTGTAGACATGAAGACTCAATATTATTAAGATATCCAGTTTCCCCCTAAAGAATCTACAGATTCAAAGGCACTTCCAGCAAAATCCCAACAACTTTTTGTTGTCATTGTTAAAAATTGATTCTAAAATTATATGGAAAGTAAAAGAACATAGAATAGTTAAGAAAAATCCCAAAGAATAAGCTTGCAAAACTTAAAATATGAATTTCAAGACTATTGATCTATAATAATTAGGAGAGTGTGATGTTTTTGAAAGGATTGGCAAATAGATCAAATGAACAAAATACAGTGGCAATAAATAAATACAAATACAAATAAAGAAATAAATAAATCCAAATCAAAGCTGAATTCTATTTTACACTATTTTAGCTTATGGCTTTTTTTGCGGTATGCGGGCCTCTCACTGTTGCGGCCTCTCCCGTTGCGGAGCACAGGCTCCTGACGCGCAGGCTCAGTGGCCATGGCTCACGGGCCCAGCCGCTCCACGGCATGTGGGATCTTCCCGGACCGGGGCAGGAACCCGCGTCCCCTGCATCGGCAGGCGGACTCTCAACCACTGTGCCACCAGGGAAGCCCCAGCTTATGGCTTTTTGGGTGAGAGCCAAATCCTCTTTGGGTTTCTTTTGGTTAGCAAAAACAGGTAGTAACGTATATCTTTCGTAAGAGCAAAGTGGCATAAAACAAACTTTTGAAAAGCAGACTATATACATCTTCTCAGTTGATTAATGTACAATTAATGCACTATTGCAATTCACTAGGGCAATAAAAGACTTTTCAATAAACTATCTTGGGACAATGAGATATATGAATGGAAGTAAATAAACATTGACACTAAATGCTGTCATAATTAAATCAGATGAATCAGACCTAAATGTGAAAGATGAAACCTAAAACTTCTGGAGAAAATAAAAGATAAAAATCTTGTAATAATGAGAGAGAGAGATTCTTAAGAAGGACATAAACAAAAGTAATTGCAATTGTAAATAAAAATATTGGTACGTTAGATTTCACCCAAATTAAAATATTTTGCTCTTCAAAAGTGTTATTAAAAAATGAATTTGCAAGCGGTAACCTGTAGAGCATATTTGTAATACACATATGTGATAAAGGTCTCACATCTAAAATTCACACAGAACTCCTATCCAATTAAAACTGACTAAATACCTGAGCACTTTACAAAAGAATATCTGTGAATGACCAGTAAGCCCTCCCACCTCCCAAAAGTTTACTTAAGATCATTAATTACTGGAAAACAGCAGAGATACCAGTATATATCTATCAGAATAGTTAAAATTAAATGGCTGAAAATACCAGGTTTTGGAAAGAATGGAGCAACAGAAATTCTCTTACATTGCTGTGTACAGTGTAAAACTTATCCTTGATTTGCTACTATCAATATTTAACTTTTGTTATAACTATATGGGTGTACAAAGAAAGCTCTTTTTATCATACATGGGTGCCTTCATTTGTTCTTCTAATTTCTTAGAATCTTTTGAATTCACCAAACTGAAAAGCCTAGGGAATGATATAGTTCAATATATTTGCAGAAATGAGACATTTCCTGCCACATTCATATGGAAAGATGTAGAAAATAAGCTGGAAATATTGTTTGAGGACAGATTGATAGTGAAAGCAATATTAAGAGAAGGGAAAAAATGGAGCCAACATTTACTGTGTGCTTTACTATATGCTAGAAATTACGAAGCACTTTCCATTTTGTAACCTCTGCTATATTCCACAGATAATTTAAAGCTGTTTAAAAGAGAACAAGCAATAAAATAAATGTGTGAACAAAATAAGAAAATGGAAGAGTAAAACCATATGGAATTAAAATAGAAAGGCAATAAGAGAGTGTTATATCAAGATGCTGGAAATTATTCCTACCAAGTGGTGCTTCAAATTAAAACAAAATGTCTCCATGGTGAGTTACAATATTGTCATTATCCCAAAGGATAAAAATAACCATTTCTCTAGGGAATCAGAGATTTTCTTTGATCTCAGACATAAAGTATTTCCCTCTATGCCAGGTTAAATAATATCCTAAACGTTAAACAGAGTAAAGAATTATAAGGTCATATATTGAATAATCACTGAGTGGTAGCTGAGAGCAAATCTTGGATATACAGAGTGAAATCAAATTGATTGGTTCACACAGATAATGGTGTTCCAGGAGATTCGATGTGGCAGAAGAGACACAGATTTCAGGCTGCCGGTGACAAAAATATGAGGCATTAGGATTTATACACATATTCAGTCATTCACTTCTTTAATATCTATTACTTGTCAAGCACTGTAAAATGCACTACAGAGACAAGAATAAACAAAACATGTAGAATCAGTTCCTCCCTTCACTGAGCTTCTAAACTGGTGGTGGGTAATAGATAATAACCAGGGAGTGGATTTGAGTTAATGAAATAGGGTCCACTGTTCTAGAAAAGCACAGAAAATTAGGAATGAGTAGGCATTGTATCAAGGTTCCAGTCCAGAGAGGTAGGATTTAGCTAAGATGATAGTCCCTCAAAAGAGTTGAAATGATACGAGCAGAAACAGAGGGAGAAGGCAGTAAATACACTGGAGACAGAGAATCCAGCACAAATTCAAGGCAGAGAACTCTTCAATTTATAATACCTGCTTTTTGTTATGTTCAGGGAGTCATGACCCTGGTTAACCCAGAAAGCTGTGGCCTAATTATCAACAAGAGTTGCTGTCACTCTCAAAATTGTTGGGAAAGAAACTATATGATTATATGGTCAAGCAAGTTACACTAAAGTTTTTTTTTTTTCTTTATCCCTATTCCTGACAAGCATAATCTTCAGTAATATTTCTGAAAATTTGGATTCCAGCAAATCTAAGGTAATGCATAAAAGAGAAGTCTTTGTGCAACTACTGCACAAAGACCCAAGACCGCTGGCTCAGGCTGACTTAGGACTTTAAACTCTTACGGCAACATGGGAACATTCCTGTTATTATGAAGATCTATGTCATGTTCGATTTCTCTAATTTTCATGGTAATTATCTCAGGGGTTTTCTCTGAAGTGTTATTGTCAGAGGAACATAGACACATCTGTATAATTTAAGTTCTTTCCACCTCTGATGTGGGAACGTTCTCATCAGAGAACGGCCAGGATCTGTATCAGGAGTTTTCGTGAATGGTTACTTTCAGACATTGAACAAACACATTTTTTTTCCCTAAACATCTACTCCAATATTATATTATATTTGGTATAAGACCAAATAGAATATATGTCTGTGTCTATATAAATCCAGCTATAGTGATGCCAGAGTCTTAGTGGCACGGCTGGGGTAGAGTTCATCACGTCAGTATATAAGCCAGCTGTTTCTGCCTTGGACTTCAGCACAGTCTTTGCTGGTCAGTCACACCAAGTGACTAAGCCAACCTCAAGTGGGACAGCACCTGCAGAGTCCGGATCTAGATATCCCCATGTGTCTGGAGCAAAGTTCACCCTGTGGCTTGAATTATTTTTTTTAATAGCTTCTTAGGAATACTTGGAAAACCTTATATGAACCCCTGCGGGAAGGAATATTTTACTTGAAGTCTGTAAGCCTCATGCCAATTACGGTTGGGTTTTGGGGAGTTCATACTGTTGGGGCAGGTAGTATAATTCTAAGATGTACAAGTTGGATCAGTGCCAGATCACTCATCTCCTACTGCTTCTACGTATACGTTCTGGGAATATTGTTATTTACAGCAGTAGCTCTGTTAAAAAAAAAAAAAAAGAAGGTAAGAAAAGAAATTAGCCTGAAGTTTAGTAAAAGGAGGGGCTGACTAGTAGTATTATACTGATGAATAAGTGAAAAAATATATTTAAACATTCCCATCTATATAGTATTGACCACTTTGTTCCTGAATGTGTCTCGTTATCCCAGGGGTTAGGAACGGCCACTCAGCCAGTGGCCTTTAGCTACCCGTTAGAATATAATTCTAGAAAAGTACAGAAACAAAGGAAATAAATAGGTGGATAGTTAATTGGGTAGATGATATAAATAGATGATAGAGATACCTATAAGTAGGTAGATAGAAAGAAGAATTTATTGAAAAATAATTTCTATCTTATAAACTTCAGATTTTTTAGGGGTGTATATTTAATTAAGAGTATTTATTTTTTAAATGAAACTTTAAAAATATTTTAAGAAAAAGCTAATCGAGTATGTAAATCTATATTATGACTGTCTTAATAAAATGACTATCTTCTGTTTTACTTCATTTTTTTTAGCTCTAGTTAATAGAAGTGATGCTAACTGAGAAGTACAATTTTGAAAAAGAGGAAATTGATGAGCTCAGAACTCAAAGGCAGTTTCTATTTTTCTTTCTTTGACATTTATAAGGTAACAAGACTCAGAAATGCATAAGCACTTTAAATGTGATATATCAAATAAGAGACAACTAATCTCTCTTATTTTATCTTGGCATCCTCTGTTCTCCTTTGTCTTCTCTAGGCTTTATTTAGAGGGAAAATAAGGTTCATTCATTCTCACTGATAATAAACTAACCAAGTTTGGAAAAGTTATTTTTCTTACATTTATTGGAAATGAGATCTTATTTGAGGTTGACTGCATTTACACCTATTGTGCTAGTAGAGGATCTGATTTAAAAGATTAGGAAGTGCTTTATGAATCATGCCTTATGAATATGCACTAGAAACAACACTGCCAGGAGATAATTCAATTCGCCTTGGTGGTGACATATGACGATGAGGCTCATACAATTTGACCACATATTAGGTGAATCAAAGATAAATAACAAGATAACAAAAGTTAAAATGTTTCCCTTATCAAGAAAAACTATGCCACGTTTTCATGATTTTCATAAATATAAATTGTTCTAAGGCAGACAGCATGCTCCTTTTTTGACTAATATCATTGTTCCATAAATATTAATTAAATGTCAAGTAAATAAGTGTCACTAAAAATTATGTTTGTTCCTTTTGAGGGGGTCGAAAATAGATACTCATTTGGGCTTTAATAAGATGTGCTTTTGTTTAATTTAGCCGACTATTTTCTGGAGGGTTCAGTGAATATCACACAAGGGCAATAAAACATGTATATAGAGAGCATTATGCATAGATGCAATTCAGCAACTACAGTACACGCGATATCCCTGAAGGATCGATCTTAACGTCTCGTTATATTTAAACACCTGTATAAAATGATCTTGGTTGCAGTTACTGCGGGCTCATTTACATTTCAGTGCGGACAGTACCATTTTGGATGCTATTGGGTACTGTTTAGAGAAGTCCAAGGACATTCCTCCAGAGTCTTTTGACGTATTTTAAGATAGGTTTGTAGTGAGTGTAGCTGCACATAAAATGAAGACATTGTGGTTTACATCTTAAAAGTGTAAATGTAAAGAAATGATCAGATCTTACAACTTTATGATAATATCTACATTATCTGTGTATGAGGCAACAGAGTATGAGCATGAATACAGATTGATGTGAAGTGCTGTTAACTCAGTAGATAAGAAGACAAATTCTGCTTATTTACTTTCAGTGTTGTGTTTTATCTAGTCAGGAACATTTTATGACTTTTTAAAGAAGCAACAAAATAAACAAGGAAACAAAAAACTACAAATATAGATATGCCATAGAACAGTCTCTCTCTTGAACACAAAGTATCGAAAATGAGTTTGCTATGTTGATGAATCCTCTCTATTGGATGCATTATGGAATTTATTGGAATATAGTATGTAATTAATATATTCTTCTTTTGAAATTTTGACTCTGGCATGCTATACTTGTAAAAGCCAATCATAAATTATTTAAGTATTGTTCAATATATATAAATAAAGAAGGTTTTACATTCAGTGATTTAGAAGGAATGAAGTATGCCTACTGGCTTATAAACTCTGTCTCTGATAGCTACAAATATTAGGAAAAATATTAGCCATAGTGATAGATTTGATGTTATTTCTCAACTGAAATCCATTGCCAACGTAAGCAAAATTTCCTTCGGCCCTTTGCTTCAAGATCTTTTTTTTTTAATTCTACCAAAATAAGATTCTTGAATGGAAGCATTTCTTTTTTTAATTAATATTTTATAAATAGGCAACATTTTGTTTGATCACCACTGCACTCTTATTGAAATATGCTGTTCTGTCTTCATATATAAACAGTAACATTAGAAAAAAAAATATCTAGTACAACTAGAATACTCCTATATTCTTAATATTATATAGCAATATTTAAGATTTAGGAAAAATATGTATATGTAGATATCATTATATTCATTGTATGCATTATATATGTATATATATACACATTATGTATATATACATATTATGTATATATATTTGTTCTGAATCTATATATGTTATACATATTTATATTCTTTCTGAATTTTAAGAGTTAACTTAAATGAGAGATCTCTGGATATTTATGTGGTACATCATTTATGTTAAATCACACTGCATTATGTTTTTCTTTAGCGAAATATCTGCTTACATAAGTGTATGGGAAAAAGCACACATAGAGTGAAGGCACACTGAGCTAGAAAGAGTAGATTGAAGTTTAAGGTAGCAACAAAATTGGTCATTAGATTCAACCGTAACTTCTGAATCATTTACTAAGTCGGCATATTCAAATAATGTACAATTGGAATTTCATCACTGTCTGCAATGCATTTTATTGCACCTCACTTTATTGTGCTTCACAGACATTGTTTTTCACTGACTGAAGGTTTGTGGCAACCAGGCATCCAGCAAGTACATCAACGCCATTTTTCCAACAGCATTTGCTCATTCCGTGTCTGTCTCTGTGTCATATTTGGCAACTCTCGCAATATTTCAAATGTTTTCATTATTATATTGGCTATGGTGATCTGTGAGCAGTGGTCTTTGATGTTACTATTGTGATCGTTTTGGGGCTTCATGAAATGCACCTCTATAAGATGAATAACTTAATTGATAAATGTTGTGTTGTGTGTGTTCTGACTACTCCACTGACCAGGTTTTCCCCCATCTCTCTCCCTCTCCTTGACCTTCCGTATTCCCTGGGATACAATATTGAAATTAGGTCAGTTAATAACCTTAAAATGGCCTCTAAGTGTTCAAGTGAAAGGAAGAGTCGCACATGTCTCACCTTAAATCAGAAGCTAGAAATGACTAAGCTAAGTGAGGAAGGCATGTGAAAGCTGAGACAGGCTGAAGGAGAGGTTTCTTGAGCCAAGTTGTTAAGGCAAAGGAAAAGTCTTTGAAGAAATTAAAAGTTCTGTTTCAGTGAACACAGGAATGATGAGAAAGCAAAATAGCCTTATTACTGATATGGAGAAAGTCTTAGTGGTCTGGATAGAAGATCAAACCAGCCACAACATTCTCTTAAACCAAAGCCTAATCCAGAGCAAGGCCTTAACTCTCTTTAATTCTCTGGAGGCGGAGAGAGGTGAGGAAGCTGCAAAGAAAAGTTTGAAGCTAGCAGAGGTGGGTTTATGAGTCTTAAGGATAGAAGCCTTCTCCATAACATGAAAGTGCAAGGTGAGGCAGCAACTGCTGACGTAGAAGCTGCAGCAAGTTATCCAGAAGGTCTAGCTCAGATCGTTAATGGAGGTGGACACATTAATGGAGGTGGCCACATTTCAATGTAGATGAAATAGCCTTCTATTGAAAGTATATGCCATCTAGGACTTTCAGAGCTACAGAGGAGACGTCAATGCCTGGCTTTAAACCTTCAAAGGACAGGCTGACTCTCTAGTTAGGGGCTAATGGAGGTGGTGACTACATTGAAGTCAATGCTCATTTACTATTAGGAAAATCCCAGGGCCCTTAAGAATTATGCTAAATTTACTCTGCCCGTGCTCTGTAATTGGGACAACAAAGCCTGGATGACAGCACATCTGTTTACAACATGGTTTACTGAATATTTTAAGCCCACTGTAGAGACGTACTCATCAGAAAAATAGAATACTTTAAAAATATTACTGCTCATTGACAATGCACCTGGTCACCCAAGAGCTCTCATGAAGATATACAAGATTTATGTTGTTTTCATGCCTGCTAACACAACATCCCTGCTGCAGCCCATGGATCTGGAGTCATTTTGACTTTCAAATCTTATTATTGAAGAAATATATTTTGTAAGGTTATAACTGCTGTAGCTTGTGATCCCTCTGAAGGATCTGGGCAGAGTCAACTGAAAACCTTCTATAAAGGACTGACCATTTTAGATGCCATTAAAAACATTGGAGACTCATGGAAGAGGTCAAAATATCAACACAAACAGGAGTTTGGAAGAAGTTGATTCTAACCTTCATGGATGACTTTGAAGAGGTTCAAGACTTCAGTGGAGGAAGGAACTGCAGATGTGGTGGAGATAGCAAGAGAGTTAGAATTAAAAGTGGAGCCTGAGGATGTGACTGGATTGTGGCAATCTCGTGGTAAAACTTTAATGGATGAGGAGTTGCTTCTTATGGATGATCAAAGAAAGTGGTGATGTGATATGATGGAATCTACTCCTGATGAAGATGCTGTGAAGACTGGTGAAATGAAAACAAAGGGTTTAGAATATTACCTCAACTTAGTTGATAAAGCAAGCTGTGAAAGGGGTTGAGAGAATTGACTCCAATTTCAAAGAAGTTCTACAGTGGGTAAAATACTATCAAACACATTGCATATTATAGAGAAATTGTTCATGAAAGAAAGTCAATCGATGTGCGAACTTCATTTCTGTCTTATTTTAAGAAATCGCCACACCTATCACAACCTTCAGTAACCACCACCCTTATCAGTCAGCAGCCATAAACATTGAGGCAAGACTTTCTGCCAGCAAAAAGATCATGATTTGCTGAAGTCTCAGATGATGGTTAGCAGTTTTTAGCAATGAAGTACTCTTTAACTAAGGTGTGTATATTGATTTTTAGACACAATTCTACCGTGCGCTTAACAGACTACAGTGTAGTGTAAATATAACTTTTACAAGCACTAGGAAAACAAAAAAATCATGTGACGTGTTTTTGTGAAATTTGCCTTATTGCAGTGGTCTAGAACTGGACCTGCAATATCTCTGAGGTATGCCTGTATTTGAGGACCTAAAAATAACCAGAATGTTCTCCCATTTTCCATTTGTATCCTTTCCTAATTATCCCTATTTCTATCCTCATTATAGTGTTCTCTCTCTTTTTTTCATATTTGTTTTGTAATATTTTCTATGTTAGATTATAGGATTCATGAGGGCTAGTTTCCTACCAGCTTGTTCACTGCTCCATCCTCAACCACATTTGTGGTGTCTAACATAAAAAGGCACTCTGTATGTTGAATGTATGAACAACAGCACCAAAAAAAGAATGGTTTTGCCATTCAGTAAGACAATAGCTATGGACAAGGACAGCAATATTCCTGCCTATACCTCCACCCCAGCATATCTGATCCCTATTCTCTTTATAATCAATCTCTTAAAAGCTCATTGTATATTTATATTTATCAACATTTCAGTACAAGTTTAGGCTTAGTATATATAACACAGATCTTATGATAACATATGTCTTTGTTATTTTTAAATTCATTAAAACCTAGTATTGAAGTACATCCATAGTCACACACACATATATGTGCCATATGTATTTATTACAGAGATAAATTTTTATGTACTTCCTTTTTTAAGATTATGTACTTATTATACCTTAACTATCAAACAACTCCGAGGTAATTATAATGCTCAGATCTTTTAAAACCAGTTTTTAATTTTTTTACCTCTCCATATGTATTTTAAAATCTCCTTTTGCCTTTATTTTCTAACATAATACATATGTATATATATGATTTTATGATAAATAGTTTTAAACACAGTACATAGGCTAATCTAAAATATATGCTACAGTTAGAAAGCAATTGAGGTTTCATATATATTTGACCAAGAAGGAAGTTATGCAAATTATACACTTTTTCGAAGGCATAATAGTTGATGTCTGCATTATTTGCTAATATTTCTAGAATTAACCAAGTCTAGGTAATTATTATATATAAGATGGCATGTCCCTTATATTTTATATATTAACATTTTCATAATTGCAATAAATGAAAAAACAATTTTCAAATTAAAACATAATACAAAATTAGATACTGTTATAAATACAAAAAAATACATTTAAATAACTGATAATTTATCAAGATAGGCTGTAAATAAAGAACATAAGTTTGAAAGTGTATTTTTTCAGTGGGAAACATGAAATATTCTAATGATATTTGCCTCCAAATCTGGAATGTACTGTAAAACTGAGTTGTTTACAAAAACAAAATTCATTGAAACAAAAGAAAATGTATATTCAAAAAATTAATAGAGGAAATATTAAATGTACTTAGGCTGCAAATACTGAAGTAACTTTGGTGAAAATTTAAATTCTTTAAAAATGCATTGCAATACATGTATACCTATTGTGGCCATTTAAAACTATTTCATGTTAAATATATTATATGTCTTATATATTCCAATTTATTATTTAAATCTGGCATATACTTGCAAAAGCAAAGTCCCACAGTTAAGTCCTCCTTGCTACATTTGAAAGCATTGTAAATAGTAATGTGATAATATCAAAGCAATACCGAATTATTGATGGGCTTTTATTTCTTTAGTAAATGAATTATTAAAAATTCACAATAAGATTTTCTGTTTACTTACTAATTCTCATATATGCATATGATTTAATAATTCATGCAAACTACTCTGCTGGTGTTTGTGATAAAATTTTATCAGTCACAATACAAACGATGAGGTGTGGTACTGGTCCTTCATTTATTCTTTTCAGACTGCTCATGACATTTTATATCTGTCTTCTGCAATAATTAATATGCTAATCCAACAGTCATTTTAACAAAACTCTTTGATGACTGGCACTTTTCTGTAAAAGATATTTCTAATACGCAGCAGTAATACTCAAATTATCATGAATGGAATGCTATGTTGAAGCTGTCGGATACATTGATCAGGTTTGTGCAGATATTTTTTGTCCATTTTTATAAATCTACAGTCTTAAAATACAACATCAAATTGTTTGATTAGGTCTTAAAATAAAAGTAATATTTATTATAAAATACAGGAGGAATTGGAATACTATTTAAAATAAGAGGATAAGACTATTTATTCCATTCAGGTTCTGTGCTTTTCAGGTGGTAAAATAATCTCCAAGAGCGAAATTGTGTCTGTGCCTCATTTTAAACAATATTCACAATTTGCCCTTTATGACTGGAAATGAGTTTATGGCTAGTAATTTATTCAGAAAATGGGCAGGTTGAGAGTACTGTTTGCTTCCATATACGAGGTCCCTTTAGAAAATAATTTATGTTAACTATATTTGCAAATAAATAGCATTGCAAATGCAAAAGTTGTAAAATGATAGTTTCAACATATTAAAATTAAGCATGAATAAAAATACTTTATGAGAAATGATAAGTTCACTGTTTTATATCAACAATATCAGTCATACCAGTTTCATATTTAATTATACCAGTATCCTTTTGGTCCAAGTAGTTTTCACTGAAATTCTCCAGATGTCTGCTAGCTGGTCATTCTTATTCTACATTTAACGCTCAACAGTCTATTCTGAAAATTATATCACAGATGCTTCTTACAAACTAAATTAGATAATAAAAATAATTTATTTAAAACCTTGCAAATGTTATACTCTCAATATTAAGCAAAAATCCTTACCATTGCTCACAAAATTCCTCAGATCTGGACACCTGTTAATTCTTTTTTTTTTTTTTCCCGGAGCTCATCACACTGGGCTCCATGCAATCCTCAAATACTTTTCCTTTGTCCTTCGTGGCTCCTTGAGTTGTTTTTTGGTTTTTTGTTTGTTTGTTTTTGTTTGTTTCAGGGTTTTTTTTGGTCCTTTCATTAGTGTTTACTATATGCTAAGATACTATATAATTTAATTTCATAGATTTCTAATGAAAGGTCAATAAAAGTAGAGATTTTTTATCTATTTTGTTTATTGATATATTTCAAACACCTAGATCAGTGACTGCCAAAGAGTAGCTCATCACTATTTATTTGTTGAACTATTAAATGAATAATGAAAGGGGAAAAATAAGGAAGATTGGTACAAAAAAAAAAGGAAGAAAGGAAATAATAAAAAAAGAAGCAAGATGGAACATATTAGTATTTTGATTTTTTGATGTATAAATTTTATTGTCACAAAAAAGAAAAAGAAAAAAGACTTTCCAGATAAGGAGAAAAGCATGAATAAACTTGAGTGGGAAATCAATGTCAGGGTTGCTGTGAGACCACTGATAAGAATGGTTTAGAGATGATATTCTATATCATGATTATTGTAGATTTAATGATTATTAATGATTGTAGAATGTAGAATGATTATTGTAGATTTAATTCTGGAGTCTTTTTAATTTATGGTATATATGAGTATCTCTCATATCCATCAAATTATATCATACTGTCACTCTTTTCTTGCATTTCCACACTCACTCAACCACTTCCTCTAGAAATAGTGGAACCGAGCAGAACCCTGCAGGCCCCCCCACCCTCTATGTACAAAACACCTCTATGTTCCCTGCATCTCATTTGTAATAGGAAAACTGGTCTCCCAGGCCTCCCAGAGTCACAAAAGAGCAGGCTTGAGTAGTTAATGATGAGTACAATAGAGTCACAGACTCAGGGTCCAATGAAAGAATGAGATTAACATTATTGCTCATAATAATCTATATCTTTGTGGGCATTAAAATAATTGTAACTTGCTCTGCTCATATATGTAAGCAAGCAACAAAAACTGTCAGCAAGGAGATGCTACAGATCCATGTTGATATCTTCCACTCTGAAAATATGGCACCTATATCAGCATGAAGAAGTTACAGAAGATGGACCTTCATCCCAACCTCATAGAAATGGAAGTTAGGATCTGTAAGTAGCTCTTTTGCCCCTTTCCTATTTGTCTATTTTTGTTCCCCTTAAACATTAATTATAAAAATGAGATCACTGGGTAACATTTAACCTAACTCCTGACTTCTGCTTTACTCAGTGCACACAATGCCTTGCCTAACCTGTTGATTCCTTTCCTGGGTTAAAAGGAATAAAAATGAAGAATTAAGGAATTAAAGAATGACTGACTCTACCCCAGCTTTCCCCTCAGAAAATTTTCAGGCAGACCACTAGGCCACAAGATAGCATCCAGTTGCAGGCAGACCACATGGGCAAGACAGTATCCAAAAGACGATCAGAGGTCAATGGGTCTGCACACAATGGAATTATGACAAAGAATCTGACTTCCTACCTTAACGATTAACTGAGATTGTTTCCCCTTTAAAAATTGTTATGGCTGAGCAGAATCTTCAGAGTTGGTCTTCAGACATGAGTCCACCTTCTCCCCAGATTGCCTGATTTTCTGAATAAAGCAACTTTCCTTTCTGCCAACACTTGCTTTTTGAGTCGCCAACACGCCAAACCCGTTTGGTCACACTAGGATTTTAATATATGTCTCCTGACACCCAGTACTGAGCTATTTATTATTCCAAACTGTCATATAGATGCATTTCTAAAATCCAGAGGTATACACACAAGTGTGCAGTGCACACACACACACACATTTGTATATATGTTATACTTGACTAATTGCTCTATTGTACCTTAAGATGATTTTCAGTCTTCTGGTGATTTTACTTTTCTCTGTGACGTTTTTAAAAAATATTCTTTTATACCACTTAGTACTTGATAATATATTAAATTGTCTAGGGCTAAATTATATATTCTACATGTTATTTTCAAATTGTTTCCTATTTCTATGCCATTATCACATAAGTTTAATCCTCCTGACGTATACATGTCTTGAGTACAGGAACCAATTCTAAAAGCACCTGAAATAATGCTGAGTGAACAGCAAGTGGTAAATAATGCTTATTAATGGCAACATCAGAAAAATAATGATGAAGAACAAAAATAAGAAAATATGTGCTTTTCTTTTATTCTTCCTCACCTTGGCATTATAAATACTGTACATTCACATGTATAAGTTTAGGTTTATCATTTCTGACACTTTTCCTGGATGTTGATAAAACCTACATTTTCAACATGAATCTTATAACCATATTTATTTCATCTTCTCTTTTAAAATATATTTTATTAAATGAAATAAATAAGAATTGAAATGCTATTCCCAAGGAGGGGGTTTTAGGTCGAAAATAATTACTGTATTTGCCCAGGACAAATACAGTGGATTATTTTTGACACTGTGGATTTTTTTATGCCACTGTAGTACCTTGGCTTTTTTTATGACCCTGTGGTAACTTGGCTTAGGGAAATACACTTGACCTCTTAGCCTATTGTTTTGGACAGGAATTATATCCAATCCATCAATTCTAATGTCAAAAGGGTGAATTCCTGGCAGCAGTAGACTCCTCTTTCAGGGGAAAATCATTTGCTTTTTCCACTGTCAGTTTCTCTCTAATTCTAAATATTTAGATGACATTTCCAAAAACAAAACAAGCGTGCGCTTAACGAGCATGACAAATTTTTAGCTAAATCCGCTGGAACTTTGTCTATCCTGGAGAGGAAAATAGTTCTGTTTGTTTTGAATGTCACCATACTAATGAATTAATTCAAAACATTTTAGCATTGAAAGCTAATATGCTTTCATTACCATCTGCAGTACTGTAATTTCCTCAAGGGCATTTGAAAGGGCAAAAGAGTCACTCTTTCTGTGATGTCCAGGACCAGTGAATTATTTTTTAGTAATTGTCTCATAGTTTTATTAAGTTCGTGCATTTTTTTTCCGGCCAAAGGAGATCGTGGCAATGCAAGTTGCCTTTGCTTTGTGACAGTCCCATCTCTAACAGGCCATATCCAAGTTGCCTAACTATCTATTTATTCAACATATTAAAAGGCATATCTAACCCCCCTACTTCCTACAAATCTTTCCATTCTCTTTCATCTCAAACAGACTAATTTCTACTTTCTAATTTAGGGCTTGTATGTGCCTGACTCTTCCTCCTCATCTTTACCTGGATTCACAGCTCACAAGAACTCATCCTTCAGATTTCAGCCAGAAAGTCATTACTTACCTGTCACCCAAACTAGGCTTCATCCTGTCTCACTGTCTCATGGCATCATGTACTTTTCATTCATATCACTTTTCATAGATATAATTAGGCATTATTATTTTATGCTGTGTTTAATGTTCATTTCACTTCCTAGACTATAAGTTTCAGGCTGGCAGGAGGTCTCACACTTCTGTTTCTTCCTGTCCTCTGTCAGCACAACAGACGCACAGCAGAAACACAAAAGCTCTTAACTGCATGAATAAATGAATGAAACTCTATTGTTCTCTATATATCTTCTCTGAATTGGATATGGGAGAAAAACCTAATTTGTTATATTTTAAACAGAAAACAAGATAAGCTATTTGGCATAACTAAGAATTAGAATCAAACACTCTTAGTGAATACTTATCCATTTATAATTAAGTCCAACTATAGGTTTCATAGAGAAAATTCTCAAATAGAAGTGTAAGCAGAGAGGGTACATGGTCCCCAGAGAAAGAGAAACAGGCATGGCTTTCTTGACATAAGAGAAGCCATTTTAGGCCTAGCCATTTTATGATCCAAGCCTGGCCACAATGCCTGTCCTTGAACAGGTCTTAGTAATTAATGATCTGAACAAAAGAATGTGGAAGCAAAGGAAAAGCAGTCAAGAATTAATAGTTCAGTCATAAAACAGAGTCCCAGTTCCTCCTTAAGGGATATACATCACAATCTGAAACATATCTTTGAGTTGGAACCAAGGCCCCCACCCAGGTAGAGGATGGTAACTACATGCTGAGACCCTAGATTGGTCAGAACCTTAATGAATGCGGTTGAACTTTTCTGACCCTGGTGACTTCAATCAACTAAAACTTGGGCTCTGTCGACCTTTTCCCCAATTCTATGCTGGATTCTCCTTTGCTCAAGACCCTTCATGAATATGCATGTACCCTTAGCTCAGAATTTCCCCAGTGTTGCTGTTCAGGGAGACACTGCTTTGGGGAAGATCCCCTGTGTGCTCCGTACTTGCTGCAAGGAATAAATCCTTCCTTCTCCCACCCTTTGGCTTGGTTGTGTCTTTTGGCTGGACATCCACCAAGTGGTGAACACAGTTTTTTGGAAACAGGAGTAGTAGTATCAGCCATTAACATGTATGTGATGAAATTATCGCCTAATACACAAGTAAATTAAAGTTACCTTTGTGCTAAAGGCTGAAGGGTAGCAGAAAACGTCAAAATGTCACCTCAGAATATGCTACTTGATTATTTTGCTATTGATTATTTTGAGCTGAAGGCTCTTTAAAAAACAGTAAAAGCAGGAAGAGGCTTTCTCTGAACTCTCGTCATCTACCCTAAAAACAGATCCTCCAAAAGGAACTCTGTTTCCTAAATCTCTCCCTGGGGAATTTCATCAACCAGGGAAGATTGACTCTTATCACAGGAGAGGAGACTAGAATTCAACACCACATCCAGACACATTTAGTCACAAACAGGTGTTAATTCAACAAGGAGGCCATTGGACTGAGGCGGTTCTCATGCACTGGTGGCCCAAGTAAGCATACCAAAATCTAAGCCTGTAAAGGCCTCAAGGTTAGGAAATCAACTTGCTAAGGACAACCAATCACAGCCAATGAGGCTTTAAGCTACAGCCAATCAATAATTTCCTCTCTTAACTTCTGCACTTGCTCTAGATTTCTTTCCCATAGCTCTTGTCTGTGGAGTGGTCCTAATCCTTCCCATTTTGCGATGTCTGATTCAAATTGACTTTTGCTCAAATGAACTCTTAAAATTTTTAATATGCCTCAGTTCATCCTTTAACACTATTATAACTTTGATCTATTTTTCTAAGGGCCCATTCATCTTTCCCCAAATTCATTTACTCTCCCCTAAGATGCTTACATACCCACTCCCCTTTCCCTACTAAGGTAGTATTCAATGCAGAATTCTAAGCCACCTGGGAGAATTATTCATTTTTCCAGGGTATTTCCCATACTGTACATGAGGTACCCATATTAATAAACTGCTGTTTTTCTCTTGTTAATCTGTCTTTTATTACAAGGGTCTCAGTTGTGAACTCAGAAGGGTAGAGGGGAAATTATTTTTCTTCCCCTACATGACCTAAATTCCAATAACTTGTGATTATCTGATAGATGCTGCCATAACTACTCTAAAAGTAATATACTAGTATCCACTATAACACTCTCCTTGTATGTAAACACACACTTTTTGACTTAGGAGCAGTCTAACTTACAGCAGTAATTCTGGGGAAAATGTAAGTAATTTTTTTCAGTGGGTGCTATGCATAGACTTCTAAAATCGTTAGGAACGTTTCTAAATTATGTGTCTGTCCTCTTAATTCAAGTTCTTCTCTGAGTTTTTTCAGATAACTGGGCTTATGCTAATGATCTGAGATTTTAAATAGGTGTGGGAGATGTTAGCAATGCAGTTCCAGAAAAAAAGTAATTTTAGCCTTCATGAACAATCACAACAGCACTGTCAACACTTGCTGCGGAACATGTGACAAATGTTTGAGTTGGCTACCCTGCTACCCTGCAGTGTTCCTACAACGCTCTTGCCATTTTGGGGAGCCGAGGTTGGGGAGATAAGCCGTATATTATTTGTTCTTAAGCTTTGACAGTGTATTGGCCACTTTGCTACCTTTCTTAAACTCCTAAGTGCAAAGGACAATTAAAATACTCATCAACAGCATCTCAGGCAAATGTTTTCGTTCTTACTGCTCAGTGATTTGTGATATTCATACTCCCGTATTTAATTCCTAGGGCAATATCATATCATTAACGTGACTATGTTTCTTTGCCTCAATATTTTTCAATGACTATGTTGGCCAAGGTCAATGTATCTAAAGGATCTGTAGTTTGAAAATGAAGATTATTTCTGTTTGATCTCTGAGGGTGTGGAATAGGATTCGAGAGGCGTTTACACCTCAGAGCCATTTCATCTTTGAAAGGAGTTTAAATATAGATAAATTGGCTCTCAGTGATCATCTTTGAAACTTCAGCCCTAGTTGTTTTTGTTTGTTTGTTTTGTTTTGTTTGCTTGTTTTGTTTTTGAGAGACAGAGGAAGTGTAACATTTTGACACATTAAAATGTGCAAATCTCAATTGGGAAATTCTGACAAATCAAACTCACGTCTTAGCCACACCAGTATTAAGGTAGAGAATATTGCAATCGACAAAGAAAGTTCCTTTGTTGTCACCTCCCAGTCTATCTACCCTTTCCACTGCATCCAGAGGTAACCGCTGCTCTGTTTGAGTTTTTTGTTAATATTGTTTTCCACTAAAAATTACTTCTACATGTATTAGAGAGTCATAAAATATAATATACAGACATACTTGCTTGTACATGCAGAGGCAGAATAAAAGAAAATAACTGTACAAGCTAAAACTGTGCAAAGCATAAGAATCAAAAGGAAAAAAATAATTTTTAAAATATGGTTTACATGTATGTATATTTTCTGGATATAAGTTTTTTATCAGATAGATATTGTTTTCAAATATTTTCTCCCAGTCTTTGCCTTGGCTTTCATTCTCATAACAGTATTTTAAATTTTAAAAGTCCTGATAAAGCTCACTTTATCATTTTTTTCATTCTTTTAAAATTATGGCTTTGGTGTTGTATCTGAGATTTCCCCCCCATTAATTTTGGGGAAATTATTAATCATTATCACTTCAAATATTTTTCTTACCCATATTACTGTTTTCCCTTATTCTTAAATTTTATCTACCCATATGTTAAATGATACAATGGTCCATATTTTTCTTGTGTTTTCTTTTTTTTAAACTCTTTTTTCTCCTTTGTGTTTTGTTTGGATAATTTCTACTAACTTTATTAACTT
This sequence comes from Globicephala melas, assembly GCF_963455315.2. NCBI lineage: Eukaryota > Metazoa > Chordata > Mammalia > Artiodactyla > Delphinidae > Globicephala > Globicephala melas. The sequence continues at coordinate 19,713,704 of NC_083326.1, forward strand.
ATTTTCAAGGTTATTGATTCTTCCCTCAACTGTTTCAATTCTACTGATGAGCCAGTCAATGGAATTTCCCATTTCTGTATCATTTTTTTAAATTTCTAGAATTTTAATTGGAATCTTTCTTAATATTTCTTTCTCAGTGATGAAATTCTCCATCTGTGCATGCATACTGAACTATTTTTCACTAGATACTCGTGATGGTTATTTTAAAGTCTTTGAGAGTTGCAACATTGTATTTCTGAGTCTGGTTTTGTTAGTTTTTTGTTAGTTTTTTCTCTTGAAAATGAGATTTAGTTTTTCTCTCTTTTGTACTTTCATACATTTCTATTGAATGCCAGTTATTGCAGTAGAATGACAGAAACTATGGTAGGTAGTTTTAAAGCTTGGATTTTAAGTTTTAAAGTTTTAAAGCTTCCTGTCAGGCCATTAGTATCAGTGGTTGGGCGGACGTAGTCTGGAATTGCACTGCTTTGTTAGAGTTGTAACGGTTTGTTGTTGTTGCTATTGCTATGGTTGCTTTCCAAGTGCCACAGGTTTCACATACCTCTAGCGGTGGTGAAATGCTGGAGAGTTTTTCTCAGTTAGTGCTCCATCCATCCTCAGCTTCCAGCCATTCCTGAATGTCTGTGCCACAGAGGAGTCTCCTTATGCGCTTGCCTTTCCTAGCAGCAGATTGTGTAACACTTGGTATTGGAATCCCGGTGATTTTTGGTCCTATCTTCTGTTTTGTCAGTCTTAGGAAGGCTCGGTGCCCCTGTGCCTTGGAGGAGTGTCTTTTACAGCATCCCCACACCTCCACCCCATTATGGTCTAACTCAGCCTGAGATCCTCAGTTGACCTTGGGTGGGGTTTCCTGCACCACCTGCAGCTGGGGGAGAACACATCAATATAGTTCATGTCATATAGATCATATTCATATGGCCTGTAAGGCCTGAGATGATTCTCGTCTCTCCATCAGCTGTGACTATTTCTCTTTAACTTTCCTTCATCCACAATCTTTGCCTGTGCCTTGAAGATAAGTGGCCTTGATGCCCCTGCCCAGCAATTTAAGTAGAATATCATCGTGGTGGGGGGAGTGACCGCTGACCATACTATCATCTCCACACGTGCTAATTATCTCCTTTGAATCCTTTCTCCTCCTTCTGTATCTTTTGTTCCCAGGGAAATGTGGGGTAATCGTCAGGGTTTTGTGTCTATCTCCCCGCTGCGAGTGATAGATAGCTTCCTTTGAGGCTGTATAAGAATGATTTCTTCCCATTCCCAGCGATGGAATCCTTTGGCTTCACATAAGAACAAGACTGGAGAAGCAGGCAGTGTGTTGTTTGTCTGCAATCTGTGGTTAGCTCCTTTGAGTTCTGTAGGCAAAAGCATTTGCTGCTCCTACCCCAGAGGATTAAGATATTTGCAATATAAAAAGAAAGGACTCAGGAAGTGGGACATGCTTTGTGCCAGTCTCAGAACAGCTGTCAATCACCCCCTACACATCTGAGTCACTCAGCTTTTCTCACCCTGGTCTCTTGCCCTGCTCTCAATTTCTCCTGTGAGCATCCAGTGGGAATGAGATTTCAAGCTATGCAGGGTCGTACGGCTGAGCGAGGGCAGTTGCTAAGTGCCCCAAGCAACTTCAGATGTATTAGCTCCCACTTGACTTTTAGTCAAGTTAAATTTTACCTGCTTAATCTGTGGTCAAAACGGCTCCAGATTCTCTGATGCTCTGTCATGGGTGAGAAAACAGATATATCCTTTCACTACTTGGAAGAATTTAAACATCTTTGGATTTCAGATTCCATCATTACCTTCTAACTCCAGCTTTCCAATGGGAGTAAGAGATGTTATGAAATTATAGCTTATCTTTTTTTTCTCATTGTTAAATTAGAAGCAACTTTTTAAAAAGTATACTTTATTTAAAGTTTAAATGAAAGTTCATCCACAAATTGTAATATGTGTTTGTTTTCATTCATTTTGAAATATTTTAAAATTTCTCTTATGATTCCATTTTTGACCTTGAGGTTATCTAGTAGTACAGTGTTTTATTTACAGACATTTGTGGATTTTCTTCATATTTTAATTTTATCAATTTCTAATATAATTATGGTCAGAGTGTATACTCTGGATTATTTCAAAATTTCAACAATAAGACTTATTTTGTGACTTGAAATAATGATTTGTAAATGTTACAAGTTCACTTCAAACAAATATATACAGTTGAGCCTTGAGCAAGGTGGGCGTTAGTATGATCTGAGCAGTTGAAAATCCGGGTATAATTTATAGTTGGCCCTCCTGTATCAGGGTACTTCCCTACCTGTGGTTCCACATCTGCACATTCAACCAACCTCTAATCCTGTAGCACTGTGGTATTTACTGCTGGAAAAAGTCTGTGTATGAATGGACCCGTGCAATTTAAATCTATGTTGTTCAAGGGTCGACTGTATTGTAGTTATTGGCTGTAGTCTGTTATATAAATGTTAATTAGATCAAGGTGGTTGGTAGTTTTCAAATCTTCTATAACTTGACTGATTTTGTTTGTCAGTAATTTGACAATAAAATTCCTTAATATCTCCAACTGTTGGTGGATTTATCTACTTCTCCCCTTAGTCATGTCAATTATTGCTTTATGTATTTGGAAACACTCTCTTTTAGGTCCATAAACAATTTTATGTCTTCTTGATGAACAACAAAAAATTACAACATGCTTTTCTCAGTCTTCGGTAATGCTTTTTGTCTACTTTTTTGGTTAAAACACAGCCACATCAGCTCATTTTAGGTTTTCAGTGTGCATTTCTTTTTCAAATATTTTCTTTTAAAACTATCTATTGAATAGTTCTTTATACCTAAATATTGTTCCTTGTAAAAAGCATAGTCTTATTGTTTTTAATTTAACTAATTCAGAAATGTGTGGTGTTTAGTTGGATGGTTTTGTTCTTTTACTTATATACACACATATAATATGTATATATACTGTATATGTTTTACCTATTTACCCTATTAAAATTCTTTTCTGAAATTTGTGATTCCATTTAATACCACTGATTTTACTTGAAACATTTGTTTTAATATTCCTTACAGTATGTGTTCTGCTAGAGATAATGAACCTTAGCTCTTGTGTGTCTTAGAATGTACAGTATTTCTCTTACTTACCCTAATGTTTTGCACATTAGTATTGCCATTCTATTCTTCATTAATATTTGGAACTCTTTTCAGTGTTTTTATCTCTTTATTTCCAATATCTCTATATATCTCTACTTTAAATGTGTTTCTTAAAAAATGCAATATAATTAGGTGTGGAGTTTTAACCCTCCCTAGCAATCTGTTTTCTAGTGGTCAAATCAAATCCATTCACATGGAGTATAATAGCTGACATATTTGATTTAATTTTTTCCTATTGCCTTAATTTATTATTAATCTTACTGTTAATTCTTTTTTTTTTTGCCTTATTGTTGCTGATTTAGTAAAATTGCTATTTGTTAGTTTTATTCCACTGTTAGTTTTATATAATTCTACACAGTTTTTTCATTTTTGTCAATGGTCACTTTCCCTTCCAAGATGCTCACATGTATCCATCATATGAAAAGTTACCTATTATTTCTCTCACAAAGCTACTCTGTGCACACACTTGTATCATATAATCTCTATTCCCATTTAGATTAAATCTTTTAGAATATTCATGACTTTACTGTCATTTCGAATTTCTCGTCATTTACATGTTACTGTTTTCCTTTTCCCAAATTTTCTGTTTAAGAGTTAGAATACTTATTTTAGTAACAAATATCATTAGAAGTCTCTTTGAAATAAGTCACTTTTACACTTGAGCATTTTCGATACATTACAACAGACTACACTCTCCATATTAATATATAAATATATGTATATATATCTTTCAATTTGTGTTTTTAATATATATGCATGCGTGTGTTTATATATATACATGTGCAGTATGCTTCTTTTCTCATTACTATTCCTTCATCTTCTCATTATCACTTACTTTGTCATATAATTTCTGTATTTATGGTTAAGTAGAGTTTTAGTAACCACCAAACATTTTATTTTTTCAGTTCCAAACTACTTTTTTTCCCCAAACCAAACTATTTTTTTTTTTACTAAAATTTTGTACAAGAAACCTCATGAGTGCTAGAATCTCTAAATTATTTCATGACTAAGAATGACTGTAGCTTTGATTTTTACAAAGAAATTTCAATACTATATACTTCTCACATTTTATTTTTCTAAAGTTTTGAAGATAATAATCCTCATGCTATGTTGCAGCATCAAGTGTTGCTATGAAAATGCCTGGTGCTAAAAGTATTTTGCCTTCCTTGTATATTACTTTCTCCATTTTTTATGTTATGATTAGAAGCATATAAAGTAAAACCAAAATAAATCACTCCAACAAGATAAAGGTGTACATCTCTAACACAGAAACAAGAATAAAAGGAATCTAGAACTGGTGTTCTGTGGTCATCAGGTACCAAATTCCTCCTATATTTTTATTGTACCAACATTGGTACATGACTTTGAAACTCAAGTTCATCTCATAGTTTGGAATGGCTAATAAAATTTCAGCTATCGTGTTAGAATTCTATATAGGAAAACAGAGTAAGAAAGGACAGAGGCAAAGTGACCACATCCCAACTGAATTTTGATGTTTATTTTTCTTTTATGTTAAACCAAACAAAGCAAAACCAAACAAGAAGCACACGGGCACAGGCTACGCAGAGCACCCCAGCATCCTGCTCCACTAACTGTTCAAAATGTCTGCTGGATTTCTAACACTAAGACCAAAATTTTAGCAGGAAGGGGAGAAAATGGGAGAAGAGCAAAGGAGAGTAACCACCAGCTACATCAATTATTTCTATATAGCCTTCCCAGAAGCCCACCCAACAATTTTGACTTATATTAGTTGATCATCTCTAGGGGCCAGCAAGGAAACCCTTTACTTGTGTTCCTTCCCACATAGAATAAAACTGAGGTCTATTATTAAGGAAGAGGAAGCAGTAGAAAACTATGTGTTTCTACTATATTTGCATGTTCTGCAAGAATGACTTTATGGCATCTTTTTAATCTTTGGAGTTCAATACCTTCATATGGATATTCATTCAAAAATTTAGTAGACACTGAAGCTATTTGTTTTTGTTAATTTTTTATGAAAATTTCAGAACTAAATATCTAGTCTGCAATACTTTTTAAACTCATACTAACTGGCTTTTAAGCTCTGCCAGTTCCTTTCTCTTTTATCTCAGCAGGTGCTGCCTGTAGGCAATGTGAAACACTTGCCATCTTTGCCAGTACATTCACTACTTCCATATGGCAAGGCACCAGGATTATTCCCCACTATATCTGCAACTTCACAACCACTGCTCATAATTGAGACAATATACAATGTAGAAGCAATTGGTTTTTTAACCCTGAAAATGCTCCAAATTACAGACTCCTTGGCAACTTTTTTTGTAAGCCACAGTCAGAGAGTGCTTCTCCCTTGGCAAAAGGGCATTTCTTCTATCTCTGTTAGTAGATTGGAAAACTCCAGCCTCAATTTATTTCTCACTGAGTTTTTTGAAAGCATGAAGAGGCAACACACACTAACATTCTGAATTTTTCATAAACTTCCTGTAAGTTTATGAAAACTTACAGGAAGTTTTCATAAAAACTTCAGGAATCATAGCTCTTCCTTCCAAAATCTGAAGGTAACAGTTTGACCTAATGATTTTCCACTACACAATGATGCTCCCCAGCTTTCCAGCCTGCAAAATTACATTCCTTGTCGTACATAGTCTCACGTCTTCCAGTTACCCAGTTCTATAATCTGTCTTCTGTTACTGGCAGTACACCACAACTGGTCTTGATTTAGGATAAGATTCAACTACATAGAATAGAAGTCCCCCCAAAAAAAGGTGGTTTAAACAGAGAGACCTAATTATTTCTCATGCAAACAAAGACCAGCCTAGATAGGCTGCCTAGAACAAATATTAGCTTTCTTTTCGACCATCACTAGTGCATCCTCAATGTTACCTGTTTAACCAAGGTGGATGCGGGGTTTCCAGCTCCAAGTTTTGTGTGTCTGAAAAGAAGAAAGTGTTACAAGAAAAAGGGCACGTATGCCAGCTGACCCAGAGAACTCAAAGTGTCTTACCAAAAACATACCCAATAATGTCCACTACATTTAACAGGTCACCACAGTCACAAGAGAGTCTGCAAAAAGTAATCATTTTACTAAGTAAATCACTAACTGGAATACACTTTGGTTCTTTTTATCAATGTGAGCAAAAAGAAGGATGCACCACCAGAGAAAAAGAGATCTATGCCTCATCTGCTTTTGCTTGGTGAACAAGATTGAGATTCTTTTACACTTGAAAACAAATCACTTCATGAATATATGCAGTTATGTTTAATCAACGTTTCCTGATATGGTAAAACCTTTCGTACTATCATATTAAAACAATATACTGATATAATATTCTAATTTCTTTTTTCTTCTATTCTCATTGAATTTTATTTCTATTTCTATTTTTCAAAACTTTATTCCTTTGTAATAGCAGAATATGCCACATTTCCTTCTGTCTTTAACAGTTTATCGGCAATAATTTTTTTTTTCATTTATTTATTTGGTTGTGCCAGGTCTTAGCTGCGGTAGGCAGCCTCCTTACTTGCGGCATGTGAACTCTTAGTTGCGGCATGCATGTGGGCTCTAGTTCCCTGACCAGGGGTTGAACACGGGCCCCCTGCATTGGGAGCACTGAGTCCCACTCACTGCACCACTGGGGAAGTCCCCCAGCAATAAGTTTTAATTATTATTTTTAATTTTAGCCTTCTGCGTAATATTTAGCAAACATGTTCATCGTATTTCTGATTTCATTTTCGTTTGATATTTTCCCTTAGTATAGATTTCTTTTATCTCTCATTATATTTTTTTATTCTATTTCATTCTGAGATTTTCCAATTAGCTTTTTTTTTGAGGGGGGGCACCTAATTTTTCAAAATATCCTAGAACACCAAACAGTGTTTTCCAACATTTTTTTTTTCTTTTTCTTTTATTTTTGGTTAGAGGCACTGTCCCTCTGATCTCATTGGGGCTATAAAGACCTATTTTTTTAAAATGATTTTCCATTTCTTTGGTTCATTCATGTTTCTCCTTTTTCCCTCTGTTGATACATTTTGCCCATTTTCAAGTGTATAATTCACAAACTGATCACTATGATTACTTGCCAGCTTCAAATATAGGCAGGGAGATAGAGAATTAGTCTCTTTACTGAACCAGGTTTGTTTAAAAAACTACTGCTATATTAAAAAAGGATAACCAACAAGGACTTACTGTGTAGCACAGGGAACTCTGCTCAATGTTATGTGGCAGCCTGGATGGGAGGGGAGTCTGGGGGAGAATGGATACATGCATATGTATGGCGGAGTCGCTTTGCTATGCACCTGAAACTATCACAACATTGTTAATAGGCTATACTCCAATATAAAATAAAAAGTTAAAAAAGGTCAATTCACCATTAAAAAAAACCCACCCTTACTCATCATACTGGTCATTTTTTAAAACTCAAAAGCAAAACTTTACTTAGTTTTTATTATTCCATAATTTAGTGTGACTCACAATTTAGCCATTGAAGTTAACAGAACCCCTCTCTTGTTATCCGGCAATAATTTTCCTTTCACTCCTTTCCTGCAGATTCCCTGTTGGGAAGTTCATAGAATTTTACTATCATCACAAATTCTTTTGGTATCAGATTGGGTCTCTAGAAGGACAGTCTCTTCTGCATGCCTTTTATTTTTATTGCAGTAATACAGGGGTTTATGGATATGTATTTTTAAGTTTAAGTTATAATTATCTTACACAATGTACCCATTTATAGTGTACAATTCAATAGTTTTTAAAATACTTTACAGTTGTTCAAATATCACCATTATCTCTTTTGAAATTTTTTAAAAGAAACCGAGTACACTTTAGCCATTACCTCCAATCCTCCGATATAACTTCCCTCCCAGCCATAGATAACTACCAACTTAATTTCTATGTCTATTAAATTGCTTATTGTGGACATTTCATATAAATGAAATCATACAAAATGTTGTTTTTTTTAAATTTTTATGTCTTACGTCTTCTACTTAGTATAATGTTTTAAAGATTTACCCATTTTGCTGAAGGTATCAGCACTTCTTTCCATTTTATTGCTGAATAATGTTTCATTGTTTGGGTATATCACATTTGTTTTTCTACCCATTTGTCGATTGATGAACATGAAGGGTTTTTTTCATTTTTTATCTATTATGAATAATGCTTCTATGAATATTTGTGAAAAATGTTTTCAGTTTTCTTGGATATATATCGAGTAACGGAATTGCTTGTATGGTAAATCTGTGTTTAACCTTTTGAGAATCTGCCAGATGTTATTGTCAAAGTGGCTACTCCATTTTACATTTCCCCCAGCAGTGTGGGAGTGGTCTAATTTCTGTACATCCTTGAAAACACTTGTTGCTATCTGTTATTTACATTAGAGCTGTCCTAGAGACTGAAATTATATCTCAGGGTGATTATTTGCATTTCCTTGATGGCTCACGATTTTAAACATCTCATGCCTTTGGCCATTTGTGTACCTTCTTTGCAAAACTGTCTATTCAGATCTTTTGCCTACTTATGTATTTTGTTATTACTGAAACTAATATCTTATCAGATACATGATTTTCTAATATTTTTCTCCAGTTAGAGGGTTGTCTTCACTATCTTGTTGATGGTGTCCACTGAAGTAAAATAGGTTTTTTTCTTTTTTTTTGCGGTACGCGGGCCTCTCACTGTTGTGGCCTCTCCCGTTGCGGAGCACAGGCTCCGGACGCGCAGGCTCAGCGGCCACGGCTCACCGGCCCAGCCGCTCCGCAGCATGTGGGATCTTCCCGGACCGGGGCACGAACCCGTGTCCCCTGAGTCGGCAGGCAGACTCTCAAACAATGCGCCACCAGGGAAGCCCTACAATAGTTTTTAATTTTGTTCAATTTTTCTACATTGTTCCTCAGTTACTTATGATTTTGGTGAAATATTTAAGAAACCATTGCTGGATACAAGGTCATGGAGATTTTCCAATGTTTTCTCCTAAGAATTTTATAGTTTTATCTTTTACATTTAGGTATTTGAACAATTTTAAGTTAATTTTTGCATATGGTATGATCTAGGGGTCCACATTCATTCTTTTACCCGTGGACATTCAGTTGTCCAGGCATCATTATTTGAGACTACTATTCCTTCACCGCTAAATAGCATTGCCACACTTGTCAAAGATAAATTGTCTGTAAATGAGGATTTCCGTATTCTCAAGTTTATTCTGTTGATCTTTATGCCCATCTTCATAAAGTAGCACACAGTGTTAATTATTATAGCTTTGCAGTGGGTTTTAAAATTGAGAAATGTGAGTCCTCCAAACTTGTTCATTTTTTGAAGATTGGCTATTCTAGATCCCTTGAATATCCATATGAATTTTAGGGTTACATTGTCAATTTAGGAAAAAAAGTTTGCTGGGATTTTGATAGGGAATATGTTGAACCTATAGATCAATTTGAGGAATACTGTTATTTTAACAATGTTAAGTTTCCTGATCCAAGTATAAAATGTTTTCTATCTTCAGAGGTATATGTAAATTAGATTATAATATCTCTTAAATGTAAAACAACTCTGTTTCAATTGACTTATAGTGACCTAGAAGTGCATACCTGACCTGCGATTCTCCAAACTCACTGAAAATAAGAAAACAGAACTTCTAATATTTTAAATATGCTAGACTTTTTTAAAAAAAATCCTGTTTACAGAAAATGTTAGTTCATTAACAGTATGAGATTCCAAGTTTACATAATTGAAGTAAATATTGAGCAAAGATAAATAATTTAGTGTTTTTGGATTAGGTAAAAAGTTATGTCTTTTCTCTGAAATGTAAATGTTAAGCATAATACAAGCATACATTTGGGTTTGTTTTCTCATTAAAAGCTTACTTAGAACTTTCTAAACTATACAGGTTTTGTGATCAAATAATGTAACACTACTTCTACATAATAATTAAGGTTGTGAATATGCAAATTCGTGTTAAACTAAATTGTAACATTTTCTAAAAATTTTTAAATTAATACTATTTTTCCTTGTAGTGTGTCACTTAAACATAATCTCCAATATATTTAGGCAACATAAAACCTTGAACTAATATTAAGATAAACCTATTGTATGAATAATTCTTGACTACCTAAGAAACATCTTGGTAAGACATGTTACTGAAACCTTGATTTTTAAGCATAATTTTAAGTGAACATGTTTTTGTTCTAGAGTTGCTATATATTCGGGCAATCTCAATGAGCAAGTTCATTTTTATCTCCTTATGAAAGAGTACAATAAATGAGAGTAGCTGTAGAAGGTTGAATTATATGCATCCGTGAGCTTTGCTGTCCATTTAAAATGCTTTTATATGTCAGATAATTTCTAATTACCTACTCCCAGTTTTCTGTGTGAAATAGAAATGAGTTACTTTGATAAAAGTTGTAATAAAAGTTATAACAATATGACGACATAAATGTCCAATGACAGATGAATGGATAAAGAAGATGTGGTACATATATACAATGGAATATTACTCAGCCATAAAAACGAATGAAATAATGCCATTTGCAGCAACATGGATGGACCTAGAGATGATCACACTAAGTGAGTCAGAAAGAGACAAATACCATATGATATCACTTATATGTGGACTCTAAAATATGACACAAATGAATTTATCTACAAAACAGACTTACAGACAAAGAGAACAGATTTGTAGTTACTAAGGAGGAGGGAGGGTGGAGGAGGGATGGGGTGGGAGTTAGGGGTTAGCAGATGCAAAACCTATGATTTATAGAATGGATAAACCACAAGGTCCTACTGTATAGCACAGGGAACTATATTCAATACCCTGTGATAAACCATAATGAAAAAGAATATGAAAAAGAATGTATATATATATATATATATGTATAACTGAACCAACTTGCTGTACAGCAGAAATCAACACAACATTAAATCAACTATACTTGAATAAAATAAATTTTTTAAAAAGTAAAAAAAAAAAATTTATGACAATATGAATGGCTGACCCTGTACTGGTAGCAATAGTGACAAAAAAGTACAGCCATTAGTTTTTTCCCAAGTGAAATGCCAGTTTGTCCAGAATATGTTAAATTATAGTTAAGGTTAAAAATTAAGGAAAATTCATTTATTTCTCTTGCTCTATGGTGTTTAAGTATAACAAAAAAATTATGAAAGCTATGAATTTTTGACAAATTTTGCTGTTTTTAAAATTTTCTTGGTTTATTACACCCTTTGCTTGAAACTAAAAGGCAAACCTGTGTCTTACCAGAACAGTTTTTTGTACTTTATGTTGACATAATCATATCTTTATACTAAAAAATGCAACAAAATTTCTTTACTTGTAAGTTTTAAGTTTTCTTAAAAACATGTTTTCTTCCAGGGCTTCCCTGGTGGCGCAGTGGTTGAGAGTCCGCCTGCCGATGCAGGGGACACGGGTTCGTGCCCAGGTCCGGGAAGATCCCACATGTCGTGGAGCGGCTGGGCCCGTGAGCCATGGCCGCTGAGCCTGCGCGTCCGGAGCCTGTGCTCCGCAACGGGAGAGGCCACAGCAGTGAGAGGCCCGCGTACCGCAAAAAAAAAAAAACCAAAAAACATGTTTTCTTCCATATTTATTTTAAACATGCTTATTATCACTTTGATCAAAAGAATAAACATATGATTTCAGGTTCCCTGATTCTATCTTAATCAAGTGATCAAAGCTCCTCTAAAAATTCTTCTTATTTTTCCTCATAAAAATATAATCTTAGATCTATAAAAAATAATGTAAAATGTTCAGAATATGTTTTACATCTAAAGCTATTTTAAACGTAAACTGAGGGCCCTTGGAAAATCACAAAAATTTATTTTTTTCACCTTTTGAAAGGTGAATTGCCACAAATAACTAGATTTGTTTGATGTATTTCATATTTATTAAAAAGCTAACACTATTTTAAGAACTGGATAGTGAGAGTTGTCAAATGGGAAAGTACACTCAGTCTTCCTTAGCTTAAGTTTGCATAGGTAAAACAAGTAAAATGATTTCAATATAAGTGTGTTTAACATAAGTTTTTCAGAAAGTGCAGACTTTATGAAAGGCTCTGCAGATTTGTCTACAATCCTTCTGTGCATAATTGTTTCTACTCTTAGGGTTAAAACGTTATCAAACGTTTGTGAGATAGTTGTATGACATACCCCAATAGTCGATTTTACTGTATTCCATCCTGATATTCTTGATTACCATAATAGATTCAACAGTCATTAAGTCTTTGTCATCTCCAAATCATTCTGTTTTATTCTGATGCTTCCCAGAAGCCCTTGCACTATTTACTTCTTCAACAAACTAAAGACAGTCTGGAGGCCTCGGGGAAACGACTATACTAAGTACTTTGAACCACTCGACAAGTTAAGGTGCAGGGTTTTGATGCCTTTGTTGACATTACTGAGACAATTTCAGACCATTAATTACAGACCATCCCAGCGTAATAAAGTTAATGTTGTTTTTACACTTCATTTTTGATAGAAAAGTGAGAAAATCCTTTTTTATGTCTTCTTAATCTAGCTCTAATCTTTGAGTAGAGTCTGTTTTTGTAAATCGAAATAAAATATTTTTAAAGTGGCATTTGATTCTCACTGATCTCCCTACCTCAATTTCGAAACGCATGTAAGTCTATTTAATTTTCATAGCAATACAAGTATTTACCCAGGGTCAATAAGAAATCTGCTCTTTTTGCCAAGATATAATTAGACAATTTGTGCAGTCAAGACCATAGCTGTAGTGCCACGTCTGTGGATGACTCTTATTTAAACAGGTGTGTCAAGCTATTAAGCAACAAAGATTTTCCTTATGCTTATGAAGCTTTGCAGGGAAAGCAGGCATGGAACTTACAGGATCGCAGTCTCGCAGTCAATAAGGAAGGTCACCCCTTACCAGGCCATGCACCTTCACAAATTATGAGAGTTTCAAGAAAGGAATTTACCTCCATTTATATATACTGCAGATCAAATTTACTATGAACAGTTTCATTGACCTGATTTCTCAGCAGCAGGATTACAAATAATAGAGGCTTTGAAAAGTCCAGTCTGAAATTCTATATGAAAACTTCTGTCTAAAACTGAATTCTAAGGCCTTAGTAGTTACTCAGTATTGTGCAGCTATTAAAGAGTAAACCAAGGAGACACATCTGGTTTTTCAACTTTCCCTGCACCTATGGAAGTGATCAGCTCAAGTTAATGAGACTTGCCATTTTGTGATTAATAATAATCTGTAGGGACTATTTATGATCACAAAGGGAGAGACTATAAGGAAAATTTGTCAAAGATGAGGAAATGTACAAAAAAGCAGAGGAGATGTCCTCTCACTGCAGTGCTGGGCATTGTGTAGAATTGCAATGTCTAATATGGCAGACAAAAAATTACCTAAAATTGCATTAAATAAAAATTCAGTTACTCAGTCACAGGATCTACATCGGGAGCGCTTACTAGCCACATCTGGCTAACGGTTACGGTATCAGAGAGTTCAGATATACAAGATGCCCACGATTGCAGAAACATCTATTGGACAGTGCTAGTTTAGGGAACCCTTAGGGGATTTTCTGATTCTGTAGGGATTTGTGACTTTGATTGTCTTTCTATTCTCATTCTCATGTTATAACTCAGGGTAGTCATTGAATTGCATTAATAATCGCAAACAGTTCTTTTCCATAGCAATTCAAATGAATTATATCTGATACATCCTCTAGAAAAAAATGACACCATACATTTTAACACCCTATATTCATCAATTTTGTATCTACTAGCAAGTTCATTTAAGCATATCTGAAGGCCAATGTATATGTCTAGTCTCCAAATTTTCCTTTGAATCTGTTTTAACAACTTACTAGTTCCCTCTAAATAATGACGAGTAAAATATTTAACACATGTTCATTTTATAGTTTTATGAGTGCCATGAATTTACATTTTTGAAAAATATACTTTGGCATTCTCTCTCTAGTTCTTTTGAAACAATTTATTTTTTTCTTGTATACAAAATCTTTAAAGCAAAGCAATGAAGAGTGTCATTAAATATTTCAATTTGGATGATGTCATTCATAAAATATTTCCAAGCAAACTGCAGAGATACAGCTACAATAGTGATTGCTTAGTCAATAAGTGTAATCTGTGTTAGAAATATGTTTCCTTATTGTTCTACTGGGTTTTTAGCTTGCTAACCTTGGGAAAAAGTGGAAGCTTTTGCATAAACATACTCCTTTCTGGACAGCAAGCCCCCAGAGAGAATGTTGCTACCAATTTTATGATCTTGGATTGGGTTAACCTGCCCTCTTACCTCCATATTCTTTTTCTCTAACATTAGTATACCTTAGATCACAACAGTTTTAAGCATGGAATTATTTTAATATTACGAATTACATTGTAATTCCCAAAATCCAAGAAGAATTTGTTGTGTTTGAAGCCAGTTGTAATGGGCACAATTAACTGCCTGGCCTTGATGACCAACCAGTGGTCATTAAATCTGGGTGCAGAGTGGAGTCACCTAGAAGTGCTCAACAAAGACTCTCCCTTGTCCCCTCACCCTGGTCCCAGTCCAATGAAAACACAATGTCTGAGGTGGTACCAAAGTCAGCTTCTCAGGTGATTTTAATGTGCAGACAGTTTTGAGAGCCCTGGCTAAATCCTCAGGTGTAATCCTTTCATTCAGTCTTCACATTGCGCTTCTGTCCCATATCTCTTTCTTCTAGTCCTGGGATACCAATTAAATGTATGTAGTTTTCCTCATATAGATATTGCACATATTTTGTTTGATTTATACCTAAATATTTCATTTCTTGGATGCTATTGTAAGTGGTATTGTGTTTCAAATTTCACTTGTTCATTGCTGGTACCTATGCTTTTAAACCTTTGGCATATTATCCTGATTCTCTTTCATAATATACTATTGTTCAAGCCAATTGCCATTTTGCAGCTCTTCTGACCTCTATATGTTCTAGGTTCATTGGATTCATACCTACCCATATTCCTACACCCAACGGTCTTAAGTGCTTCATTATTTTCACATACATTTCAGATTAAATTAGCTTATCAATATATTTCACAAGACCATAAATAATTTTTCATTGTCCCTTTTAAAATTTAAAAGCATATCTACCTACCTTCCATGCAGGATTGAAGTATGTTGGTAGTGCTCCCTGTTATCTGTGAGAATTTGCCCTTTTTACCTAAGAACAACTATTTCATCTTCTCTAATGATGTGTCAACGTTTAGCTCATTCTAACATTATTTTGTGATGTGTGTGAATTTTTTGGATTAAAACAAGGTTTCATCCTTCTGAAAGTCCAATACAGTAACATTATTCCTCTTTGGATGATAGGTCCCTTAACAAAGAAAACTTCTGAAACATCTCTCAAGCAGTTTTCATTATTTTATGTGAACCTGAAGTTTATGAACTTGTAGGACAAATGATAAAGAGCAAGCATCCTTTCTAAATCAGCAAAACTTTGTATATTAACATACATATTTTTCTGATCTTATTTTGTTTCATCTTGCTTCTTTAAAACGTTTTCAAACTTTGCCAACTTATAATTTTAAGATTCAAAACGTGCTGAACAAAAGTCTTGCCCTTTATAGTGAGAACCCTAGGGAATATACCTGCAAGTGGCTATTCTAATAGGACATATTTCAAGTGTCTTTCACAACTAAGTCAACTTTTCATGACCCTAGTGATCTTATCTTTTAGGTTTAGTATCCATTTTAAATTATTTCCCCAGCATCTGCTTCTTACCACAGCATTCCATTGCCATTTGAAAAAGTTAATAGAAGGAAAATGGTTGAATAAGATATAAAACTGTATTTTGTAGACCCAACTTGACTGTTAGCTTGGTACTGAGTTTTGTTAACTTATTTAACTAGGCATTTTTTTTCCATTCTGAGTGTATAACAATTGTTTACAAATTATTTCATAAATATAATAGATTAGCATTTCAATAGAATAAAAATAACATCATCTCAATAGATAGAGAAAAAGCATTCGACAAAAATGCAACATGCTTTCAACATAAAAACACTCAACAAATTAGAAATAGAAGAAAACTACTTTAACATGATGTTAAAAATTCAGAAATAGCAAAATTAAAGCCACTAAATCAATAACTAGTATTTAGAAAGAATTTATTGTGCATATAAGAACACTTCACCAACTGGGAGCCTTCAAATTCAATGACTGGTATGAAACTCAAGAGTGTAAATTTACTGGATGGCTTATATAGTGAAAATGAGGAAGTGGTATATCCTCTACATTAACTGGTTATCACAGTGATGGTTTCCAGATGGCAGTGGATTGATTAAAAGTGATTAGCTCGTACCATTTTTAGGATGATGACCTAAGTTTTTTTACGACTGTCAGAAGCATTTACAATAAATAACCCAAGTAAACTTTTGCTTATATTCATGGAAAAGCTAGATTTAGTTTTGCTTACATAGCTTAAATGGTTTTATCTGCTTAGGGAATTCTCCAGTCTGTTTTCCATTTTGTATTTAATTTTAACAACATAAAGACCATGTATGAAAAATTCAATATCATACTCAATGATACTCAAAAGCTAATATCATACTCAAGGTTGAAAGACTGAAACTTTCCCTCTAAGATTTGGAAAAAACAAAGATGCACACTTCACTACTACTATTCAACTTAGTACTGAAAGTCCTACCCAGTAAGTAGATAGATAGATAGATAGATGGATAGGATAGATAAATAGATAGATAAATTGCTGGCATCCGAATTGGAAAGAAAAGTTTTTCATAGGTGCTAATATCATACTTAACAATGAAAGACTTGATGCTTTCCTTCTAAGATCCAGAGCAAGAGATATCTTGCTGTAGCCACTTTTATTCAACATTGCATTGGAGGCTCTAGTCAGGGCAATCAGAGAAGAAGAAAAAGAAGAGGTTTGAAAAGGAAGTAAAACTGTTTCTGTTCTCAGGTAATGTAATCTATATAGAAAATCCTAAAATTTTATATTAAAAAATGATTAGAATTAATAAACAAGTTAGCAAGGTATAAGGTCAATATACAAAAATCAACTATATTTCTATACACTTTATTAAAAAAAAATTTTTTTTTTGGCTGTGTTGGGTCTTCATTGCTGTGCGTGGGCTTTCTCTCGTTGTGGCGAGCAGGGGCTACTCTTCGTTGTGGTGCACGGGCTTCTCATTGTGGTGGCTTCTCTTGTTGAGGAGCACCGGCTCTAGGCACGCTGGCTTCAGTAGTTGCAGCACACAGGCTTTAGTAGTTGTGGCGCGTGGGCTCAGTAGTTGTGTCTCACGGGCTCTAGAGCACAGGTTCAGTAGCTGTGGCACATGGGCTTAGTTGCTCTGTGGCATGTGGGATCTTCCCAGACCAGGGATGGAAACTGTGCCCCCTACATTGTCAGGTGGATTCTTAACCACTACACCACAAGGGAAATCCCTCTATGCACTTTTGATGAACAATCTGTAGATGAAATTGATAGCAATCCCATTTATAATATCATTACTAAAGGGTGACCTGAGGTCTGGTATGGCTCTAGGCTAATGCCCCCTTTGAGATATTTCTGAACTAACCATTTTACCCTAATCCTGCATTCTACCTGTCAAATATGCTAAGCTGCTTTTAGTGCTGAACTTCTGTTTAGGTTAAGTTTTCTTGCACATGCTCTAAATTCTGCCTGGAACACTCTAGTTGTCCCTCTTACTCCAATGTTTATACTAGTTTCTATACAACATTTTTTTTTTTCCTGAAAGTCTTACCTGACATTCCAGTTTTGGTTGTCTTTTTCTCTGTTTCTACAGTGTTTACTTCCCAATATTTTAATTGCTTTTTACTTCTTTGCAATCTCCAATTTGACAGCATCTTTGATGAGATTTTAAATCCTGTATATTGTTCAACATTGTATCTTCCTTGCCTAATTCATTGTCTGCCATAGAGTAAGCATGTGGAAATCCCTCTAAAAATTAATTACTATGATACTGCATAATTCTGTACAAAGCTATCTGCACAATTATAATGTTTAACTCATTTATTCAGTCTTCTATTTTTCTAGAAAAATATAAGTTCTCTCTATGTCATAATCAATTTGTTCCCAGTCCTGGTTCTGAGCCTGCTAAAGTGAGTTCAGTATGTATTTGGCAAATACACTGATGAAAGGATGAATGCCTTTGAAGGCATTGATGTTGTATAGCTTATGGGTTAAAATTCCAAGAGGGAAGACAAATCCTGACTCCATAAATTAGTAATTGTGTCATTTTGGAAAAATTATTTGTTTTCTTCATAACTTAGTCACCACAAAAATGAGTATAAGTTATCAAGTAAATTATTATTATGAGGATAAAATGCGATAGTACGTGAAGTGTTTAAGACAGTGCTTGGTCCTAATTAGTACTCATTAATTGTGAAATTTCATTAGGGAAATCAAGTATTTTAAAAACAACATTAAGACTAAAGGAAGAAGGAAACAACTAACATTTAATAACAGGAAAAAAATGTTCTCAAAGCACACATAGAAACAACAACTTTTCATTATTTGTGAACGCTCTGCTAATGTTTGTATGATATTTGACTAATTGGTTTTTCCCTACATAGGTTAAATGTCCTATTAAAATGGAAAACAATCTCAAAAATATGTGCAGTTTAAAAAATATGTACCTCACTATTAAATGGCAAATCTTATTGAAAATTATTTCTTTTCATTCAATGTATTATTCTCATCCCCAAACTGTCAGATAAGACTGAAAGTATCCTCAATAAGTTTTGCAAATGAGAATGTCTGTTGGTTTTGGCAGAATTTATTTATTTTTTTCAGAAGGAAAGATATGTTTAAATTTCAATGAGTTAAGAAAAAAATCTCTGGCAATTTGGAGAAAATCAACTCAGTATTGTCCATAATTGATTTGAAAATAGTTTAGAATGAGCCCAATTGACAAAGACATATTTGGCCAATTAGTAAATGCATTACAGGTAGAAATGATTACTCAGCACAGTTTTGAATGTGGCCTGAAGCAAATGTTAAAATCACAGTTTAATATAGACCGATATGTGTTGTATAGTTGGAACACTTACATAATTGGCCTTGATTATAATCATCCCTCTATATCTAACCTCATTTAAAAACTTTCCTAATAAATAGATGGGGGAGTTAGAAAAATTAAAAATAGAAAAGCACAGCCTATTTTAAAAACAAGTTTTGTTACTTGTTGTCCTCAAATTAATGCTTTGTAAATTTTATTATTAGGAGCACTTTCAGCTCTTAGTTCAGGAGGATTTGTTGTTATAAGGCATTCACTGATATTATACAATAAGTTTAGAGATTTGGTGATTATAAACAATGTTATGCAGATGTCTTGCCTAATTGTCACAATTCAAGTGCAATACACTTACTTTTAGAAGGCATCATGTTACAGAAGGATACAAAATTTAGAGGTAGAAAGGCTATAGATTAAATCCCTGCTCTTAACCCTTCTAGGGGCAAGATTAGGTGAATTTATTTTAATAGTCTCAATTTTTCTTATATAAAATTGACATGATATTTTTTATTTCATTTTTGGTGGTAAGGTTTAAATATCCAAACATATACAAATTCTAGTACATAGATATGTCAGTTAACTTTGCTTTTTTTTATTGGAGTATAGTTGCTTTACACTGTTGTGTTAGTTTATACTGTACAGCAAAGTGAATCAGCTTCACATATACATATATCCCCTCTTTTTTGGATTTCCTTCTCATTTAGGTCACCACAGAGTGCTGAGTAGAGTTCCCTGTGCTATACAGTAGGTAGTATCAATAGCAGACCTAGAGACTGTCATACAAAGTGAAGTAAGTCAGAAAGAGAAAAACAAATATCATATATTAATGCATATATGTGGAATCTGAAAAAAATGGTATAGATGATCTTATTTACAAAGCAGAAATAGAGACACAGACGTAGAAAACAAACATATAGATATGGGGGTGGGGGGGTGGGATAAATTGGGAGATTGGGATTGTCAGTTAACTTTGAATTGTTCTGTCATGAAACACTGAATAACGAATAGCTATTGTAGAGAATGCAGTTAGACACGATAGACCACATAGTGTAGGTATTAAGACCTTTGAGAGCTCTCTGAATGATTTAACGTGGTGCCCAGCAAAACTTAAGGCAAAAGTGTTTTTAAGAGTCTGAAGAGCCTCATATACAGCATAAGGTTAGGCTTTCCTCTTTTACCAAGGTTTGCAATTTTGGATTTTTAAACATTTTTCAGACCATTTAGTGCACTTATACTTAATATAAATATTGATAGGTTTAGGTTAATGTCAACCATTTTGCTACTGATGTTCTATTTTATTCTACCTGTCTTTTATTCCTTTGTGCTTCCTTTCCTGCATGGTTTTGGGTTCACTGAGTATGCATTTTCACTATTACATGTTATTCCCTCTATTGGCATTTTAGGTATTTGTCCTTGTATTAAAATTTAAGTGGGTGCTCTAAAACAGCTTATGATATGCATCTTTAACTTACAACATATCCTGCCAAACAATAAACAGTTTTACAAACATTATAAGAAATGCGCACACTTTAAAGCTAAAAGCAAAGAGGGTTCAGAAGTAACAGTGTGGGAAAGATATATCCTATGTTTGCTTTTCCTAGTTACTTTGAATCTCATTTCTACTAATTCCAGTATGTGAGCTATCTGTGTAACCGTTCCTGCTGCCTGTGAGTCTCTTGACTGTGAATCATATTTTCCTGCTGCTTTTTATTTTCACCATTTTAGAATTATATTTTAGGCCTGGGTTATAAAGGCAGAGTAGAGTTTGAAGTAAATGTTTTTTTTACCTTCTGCCAGGATGCTACCATAGGGATCAGAGGCAATCGTTTCTCTCATTGAGCTGGGTCTGGGCTTTATTGTACCTAAAGTTATAACCAGTTTACTCCTGCCTTCAAATATTTTGAAGGCAAAATCAGGACTTTTTAATCAATAGAGTGCCAGCAAATCTCAAAAGATCTCTTTGTGCTTTACAGCGTATCACCCATTTCCAAATAGCTCTTAACTCTCTGCTTTACAACCCAGATACAACTTTCTCTCTCCTTTATTGCCCTGTTGCTGGTCTTCAGCGGGATTCTATCTGGAACTCAGGAGCACTACGTTAGCTCACTTAGAAATGTGAAAATGTGTGAAAAAATCAGCTGGCTTCTTTGACCCCACTTGTGGAGATTTCATTCCCACACCCACCATTCCTCTAGTAATGAAATCAGCCCTGAATGTTCTTTCATACTAGGAAGAGCTATTGATTTTGAGAATAAGGAGTTCTTTAATACAATATCAAAATATGCCAGAGAAAAATTCTTCCTTATTTTTAAATTTTTTTTTACATTTCTAGATCAATTATGTTAACATTGATTATTTATTTAAATAATTCTTTAAGTATGGAATAAATCTGAATGAATCAAAAATCAATACTAGGTTCAAAGCTGATAGCAAAGTACTGCTTTTTGAGGAGCATTTCTGTGTTTATGTGTAAATGTCCATGTGTCTAATTGTATAGCAATTTATCATTAATAATACATTTTCGTAATTTAAGTGTTATTGTTCATAATGTTTATATTTTATATAGTACAATAAATATAGTTATCTTTAATACACAGGATAAGCCAACAAACCCATTCATATCCACAATGCAGAATGAAGCTATGCAGTCAGTTTGGTTTATGTATGTTTCATTGATATATATGCACAAATCCACTTCAGATAGCATAGGCCCTGTCTGACTCTAGTGTGAGAACTTTCAGAATTACTTAAATGTCACCTTAAAAGCACAAAAAGTCTGGTAACTGTCATGTGAATGGAGTCACCATGGAAATGTTAGCATCTTTGTTGTTCAGTAGAACTGTCTAAATCGTGGCCTGGAAACTTGTGAAAAACAGATTTCAGAGTGACAAAAACATCTGCTTCTTTAAATATCAGGAAATCCAGGTTTGTTTTGCTGTAGTACGGGTAACAAATAATAAAATATACAATATGGTATGCTAGAAGTTACTGTGTATTCAGCGTAAAAGGATCTTGTGGCTGTATTACAATTAGAACTCAAATTTCCGTGGCACTGTGACTGGTGGAGGGTTCTTCACCTATATTTTATATAAATCCATACTAAAATGATTAGAAAAAGGATTTATCAAAAGAAAAGCACTGCTTCCAGCTTTCAATCTTTAAATGAGAACTACCCAGAAATTTTAAACACAGTGTCACAATTTGCTTACTTTAATTACTTAATAATAACTATCAAGAAATTCAACCAATCAAAACGTATTTTATATTATAAAGTATATCCTAAATTGTGAAGCATATCTCAGTTCTCTCAAAAGACCCTTCCTCATGTTGTGTATATTATATAAATGAAAAATCAATAATGTGAAACATACTGGGTTTTTTTTACTCAATCTTCATATTTTACAGATGCTGAAAAAGTGAAAACTGTATTTTATCAACTCCCTTACTGATAAGGTGTTAGCTGTGAATTACTGTTCACCAGCTGGATGCATTTACAGAAATTTTGAAGGCAGAACTGAGGAGGGGAGATGATTATTCTGGAACAGGTACACGGACTGGAACATGATTTTTTCAACTTTCAACAATTTTTACAAGCTCCATACTCTTTATATTAAATTTCTTTCTGACTGACTCACCTAGCAGAGTCTTTACTTCCTCTACTGAATTCAGATTAACAGTATCTATCTGTAAATTATTAAGTTAACTCTCCCTTAATGAAAATGTAAAAATAAACTATCCTTAGAGTTGATAGCTTGAACATAACATTGATATAGAACATTAATGTGTTTTTTTCTTGGAAAACATTTATTTAAAATTTGATGTAAGGATAAACTTTAGTAGCTTATGTTTCCTAGTGTAAATGTTTCATAATGCAGATGCAAGCATTTTTATATGCTTACCACAAGGAAGAAATCTTCACAGTTGAAAAGCAAGTAGATAATCTTCCGAACTTCACTTACAATGTCTTCAGAGGAGACTACTACATGACAATTGTTATCTTAACCATCTCCCTGTATTACGTACATTGTGATGCTTAGGGAAAAAATTTCAAAATTCTAATTTTAAATATCTGTCTAGTCCTCTGATATTGATCCTTTTAGTCACACAGTAACTGTACAAAACTTTATTCATTTCTAAATAAGTATACAATCTAAAGAGTAATTGATTTTGAAAATCATATTTCAGAAAGATGTGAGCTTTAAAAGAAAAAATATCTACAATAACTTCTGTCCATTATAATATCATTTTTAAGTCCCAGATGTGGAATCATTCTCTAATATTATCCTACACTTGGATCTCCATACTTTAACTGTGTTCATGTTTTACTCTTATTCATACGTCAGGTATCCTAGAAATGACTGTTAGAGCATTCAGTTCTTCTTAATGCTATCCTTAACCAAGACTACAATGACAATATACAAAATTTTGTTATAATATAATCTTTTTTACTTCTTACTGTATTTCTTACTTCCCAGTGACATGACTATCATCCTTTGGATAACTTCCAGAGTTTCCTCCATCTCCCAACTCATACCACATAATACTAGAAGTCTAGGTTTGAATTTGTTTACAAATTGTAACTACTGCTTAATTTCTGCAACCCTTCCCAAAGAGTATATCACTAACAAATGCTGAAAGTTTGTTCTATAGGACCCACTGTAGAAAATCTATATCAATGAAATTGGATAATAGAATGTACATATTAAAGAGAGAAGATAAAGAATATCACTGTGGATATGAAGAGTGCAGTTCATGATTGGGATATATCCTAGATTTTATCTTTTGAGCAGTAACATGAGTACATCTGATATCTCTAATTCTCTAATGTGATTTTTTAAAATAATATAGATTCCTTTTAGAAAGTGAGTTGACATATTGTGTTTTCTTATAATCCTGAATATTAGGCAAATGAGTAATTATTTTGAAAAATTCTAGCAGTGTTTTCAAGTTAGCTATTTACATCTACCTTCAAAGTTATGCTAAATAAAATAAAATTCTAGTATTTTGCTATTAACGTGGCATGCATATTACTAATTATGTGATTATGTTTACTATTTATAAATCTGGCTTATTTTTATAGCATTAATTATTATATTAATATAGATGTGGATAGATGGATGAATAGATAGAAAGATTTCTGTGACACCTAAAAATATGAGGGCAAAATTTTTATTTTATTTAGCATACTTCATCATTATAGCATCATCCCATAAATACATGATGAATAAATAAATAAATGATGGATGTTTATATCTTTTATATACAAGACATTGTGTTAAACCCTATGGCTATAATATGAACAAAATAGATAGTCCCAGTCCCAGTACAAACGTTGACTCAAATAAGGGTAGAGAGACCTCCCTGGTGGTCCAGTGGTTAAGACTCTGCGCTTCCAATGCAGGGGGTGCAGGTTCAATCCCTGGTCAGGGAACTAAGATCCCACATGTCGCATGGTATGGCCAAAAGAAAAAAAAACTATTCAAATAAGGGTAGATGCTCTATTAACGTAGAAGGCCTCTATTTGTTATTGGGAAGTACAAAGTGATATTTAATACTTGTGCTTCTGGGGAAAATGTAGTAAAATGAATTATTTGACACTTCTGTCTGAAAAAAACAAAAACAAAAAAGGAAAAAAGAGTGTTTGCAATATACTGGACAGTAGGCAATGACCGTAATTCCTCAGAGATGTGAAACAAGCATTGTGAGTCCCATGATTAACAAACTGACAGCCGTGATGGAGTTTCTAGTCTAGGGAAGGGAGTGAATTGCCTTAGTAGAGAAGAATGAGGAGGTAAGTCAGCTGAAGTTTACAGACCAAACCCTAGAGAGGAGAAAGCTGCAAAGAGGGAGAATTCTGAGAAGGGTGGAGAACCCTCCACAGGTATTTGGCAGAGTACTGACTGATGCGTTCATGTGGAAAATACTTCAAATGGGGAAAGAATCATCTTAGAGGGTCAGAAGTGCCTAGTCTCAAACAAGTCATGAAAGAGAACCTCTTCTCACCAACCAGACAAGATAATCTCATACTTCACAGGGTATTCAGAAGGGCTCTGCCTCAGTAGTGGGGAGTAATTTAGCCCTAAGATAAATCCTGCACTGGTCCAACTTAAAACATCTTAAAGCAAGCTTCAAAAAGATCAAACTTCTATTATTGATTTAACTGTATTCCAGGAAGAAGCTCAAGAAGACAGATAGATAGATAGATAAATACATAGATAGATAGGTAGATATATAGATAGGTAATACAAAAAGATCTAACAACCAGCAAGATAAAATTCATAATGTCCATCATCCAAAGATTACCAGGCATGCAAAGACCAGAAAAACACAACCTATAATTGGGGGGGTGGGGGGAAATTAACCAATCAAAATTGAAAAAAAACCTTTCCAGATGTTCAAATAGACAGTATAGTAAATGAAAACAATTATCATAACAGTATTCTTAATATTCAAAAAGTAAATAAACATATGCAAGGTAAAAACAGAATCAATTTGACGTTGATATTGCAGACAGAAAGATAAGTGAATTTGAAAGCATAGCAATGAAAAAAAAAAGGGCAAAGAAGAGTATCAGTTATCTGTGGGAAACTTCAAGAGTTTGCACTTAAATTAAATATACACAAACACCGTCCCTGAAGAAGAGGAGAGAATGGAGAGGGTGGCATAAAAATATCAAGAAAACATTTTTCTTTGATGAAAATGACATACCTACAGATCCAAGGAGTTCAACATTCTCAAACACAAAAAGCCTGAAGCAAGTTAAAGTCATATAACCAAGTTGCTCAAAAGCTGTGAAAAAGAGAAAATTTATAAAGCAGAGACAAAAGACATGTAACCTACAGAACGACAAAGAAAAGTATATTGATTTTTTTATTGAAAAGAATGCAAGTGAGAAGAGAATGGAACAATATATTTAAGGTAAAACAAAGAAAACAAATCTATCAACCTAGAATTCTGTATCTGAAGAAAAGAGTCATATATCAAAAGAAAAAAAAAAAGAAAGAAAACCTGTCAGCTGAGAATTCGATGTCCAACAAAAATATATAAAATTGAAGGTGCAATAAAAACAGATAAAATTGATAGGATTTATCCCCAACAAATCCACATTATAAGAAATGTTATAAACTTTCCTTTAGGCAGAAGGAAACTGACAAGATATATCAATATGGATCAATATAAAGATCATTAGAAAAAGTAAATACATGGTTGAATATAAAACATTTCCTTCCAATTTAAATATTTAAAAAAGATAATGACTACTTAAACACAATAATAATATACTGTCAGGACTATAACATACATATATGTGAGTAAACTATAGGACCATCATAGCCTAATATATGTTAGGGAAGAAATAAAAGAAATATTTCAAAATTCCTATACTGTAGTATATGAAATGTTATATCACTTGAAAGTAGACTGTGGTAAGTTAAAAGGTATATTACAAACACTAAAGTGACCACTAAAATAACAGAACAGTTATATCTGATATCCAAATAAATAAAATGTTATAAAATATACTCAAATAAGAAAAGGCAGAAAGTTATAAGAAAGGGAACAAAGAACAGATGGAATAAATAGAAAAAATAGCAAAATGGTACACTTAAGCCTAACCATATGAATAATCACATTACATGTAAATAGTCTGAACATTCACATTTAAAAGATGAAGATTAGATTGGCAGGTGTGAGGGTGGGAAGGAGGGCTAGATCTAATTATATGCCTCTTATGAAAACACACTTTGAGTATAAAGACATAGATAGGTTGAATTGAGTAATTTCATGAAATACATACTATAGCGACACTTGTAAAAAAAAGGCTGAGTATTCTTATTATTATCAAAGTAAATTTGAGAGCAAAGACCATCATCAGAGATAAAGACAGCAATTTCATAATAGTCAGTGGGTCAAATTTATCAAGAGCAAATAATAAACCTAAATATCTTATGCACCTAAATATGCTGTTTCAAAATACATGGAGCAAAAACAGATCTGCAATGAGAAACAGACAAATCCACATTTATAGATGAAGATTTCAATACCTCTCCTTCAATAAATGATAGAGAATTTTCTAACAATTACAGTAGAAAGATTTTACACACCTCTCTTAGAAAAAGTGAAATTTGTGGTATTAGTGAACAAAACTAGTAGGCAGAAAATTAACAAGGAGATAGAAATAGTGAACATCATGAACCAACCGTACCCAATTCACATTTATAGAATAGTCTGAGGCCAGCATTACTCACAGGAAAAAAAATTTACAACTCATTAACTAACAGAACATAGATGCAAATGTTATGGACAAAATTTTAATTAGTATAAGCAACACTGAAAAGTACAAAATATTGCTGAGAGAAATGAAATGCATAAATAAAGAGATACACCTTGTTCATGTGTTGGAAGCCTTAAAATTAAGTCCAGATAGTAATATTTCAGGCTTTGCAAATCACAGAGTCTCTATCCAATTCAACTCTGCCTCTGTAGCAAGAATATAGCCATAGACAAAAATGTCAACTGATGTCATGGCAGTAAAACATGGACCTTCACTTAAACTTTATTTACAAAAGCAGGTGATAGAGGTAGCCAAAGCTAGAGGGTGGTAGTGTGTCAATCCCTGATCTACAGATTCAACAAAATCCCTGTTAAACTTCCAGCAGGCATTTTTGATAAATTTATAAGCTAATTCTAAAATGAATATGGAAATACAAAGAACCTAGAAGAGCCAAAACAACTATTTAAAACAACAAAAACAGTGATCTATCAGTCCTTTATTTCAAAGCTTATGAAACTATAGTAATCAAGCCAATGTAGTATTGTCAAGGTAGACAAACAGAAAAATGAAACAGAATTGAGCTAAATAAAAGGTCTGGTCACTTTACAATTACAATATGTGGGTGAGGAGGGTTTCCCCCACACCAACATGAAATTCTCTGACACCAGCTGGATATCCTACAATTGAACTCAATTCTGACACACTCTATCTACCTGGAGAGAGCATCAGAACCCACAGGTAAGGGCTCAGTCCATTAAGACTGTACTCCACACACATACACTTCAGATGTCAATTGAAAGCCCAAAACCTGTGCTTCTAACAAACACACCATAGGTTCAACAGATAGAAGGTTCCAACTTGGGTTTGATTAATTTGCTAGAGCAGATCACAGAACTCAAAAAAAGCATTTTTTACTAGATTACCAGTTTATCATAAAAGGATACAATGATTGCATATGGAAGAGCTGCATAGAGCATGGTATCCGGAAAGGGCACAGAGCTTCCAGGCCCTAGCCCAGCGAAATCTTCCCATGTTCACCAATCTGGAATCTCTCACACTGCCCTTCAGAGTTTTTATGGAAGCTTTAATTACAGGATTGATTAAATCATTGGCCATTGATAATTGATTCAACCTCCAGCCCTTCCCCTCTCCCTGGAGATCTAGGGGGGTGGCACTAAGTTTCAATCCTCTAATCACTTGGTTGGTTTCCCTGGCAACCATCCCCTACCCTTAGGTGCAGTCCTCATTAACATAACAAAAGACTCCTTTGCTGCTCTCCCTAGTTAGGAAATTCCAAGGGTTTTAGGAGCTCTGTACTGGAAACTGTACAAAGACCAAATATATATTTATTATAAATCACAACATGACAAGAGAGTAATCATAGTATACTAAGTCTTCTATAACAAAAATACCATAAACTAGATAGCTTATAAACAACAGAAATTCATTTCTCACAGTTCTAGAGGCTGGAAAGTCCAAGATCAAGAAGTTGGGCAGATTAGGTGTCTGGTGAGAGCTTGCTTCCTGGCTTATAGAAAGCAATCTTCTTATTATAACCTCACATGGTGGAAGGGTTAAGGGATCTCTCTGGGGTCTGTTTCATAACCCTGTCCTTAAGAATTCCATCCTCATGACCAACTCAACTCCCAAAATCTCCACCTTCAAAAGCCATCCCACTGGAATCTAGGTTTCAACATATGAATTCTGGGGGGACAAATTCAGTCTATAAATAGACATGCACATATATAAACAATAGCACTTATACAGACAACATATATGTGTCATATATATGTATATACTTTTTTGAAAGTAATCAAAGGCAAGTCAGTGAAGAAACAATAGTCTTTCCAACAATTGTTGCTGGAACATTTGGAGATATATATATACCAAAAAAACAACCACTTTTATCCATACCTTGCACCAGATACAAAAATAAACTCAAAATGCATTATAGACTCAAAACAAAACAAAGCAAAATCAAATAAAACAAAACTTTCAGAAGTAAGCATAGGAGATAATCTTTGTGATCTTGGTTTAGACAAATAAATCTTAGATATAACAAAAGAATAATCCATAAAAGAACCATTATAAATAAATTGGAATTTATGAAAGTAAAAAAAAAATAATAACTTCTATTCTTTAAATCATACTCTCAGAAAAATAATAAGACAAACCACAGACGAGACTACATATCTGCAATTCATATATCTGATAAGGAGCTTGTATTCAAAATATATAAAGAAACTCAACAATCAATAATAAAACAAACAATCCAATATAAAATGCGCAAAATATTTGAACAAATCTTTAACAAAAGATATTCAAGTGACCAATATACAGAAAGACATACAATATCATTAATGAAGAAAATGCAAATTACAAACACAAGGAGATACCCTTACGTACCTGTTAGAATGGCTAAAATTAAACTAACCATAAAAAATGATGTTGAGATTAGTGGACCATCTGGAACTCTCACACACGTGTAGTGAAAATGTAAAATGGTACAATCACACTGGAAAACAGTCTGTCAGCTTCTTAAAAAGTTAAACTTGCACTTACCATGTGGAGTAGCCATTCCATTCCTAGGTATTTATCCAAGAGAAAAGAAAATATATAGGAATGTTCTTAGCAGCTATATTGCTATAAACAACCTTGAATCAAATCCAAATGTTCATTGGACTATAAGTGAGTTAAAACTGTGGTATATCCATACAATGTAATATTATTCAGCAATAAAAATCAATGTACACAACAACATGGATGAATTTCAAAAGAAGCAGAGTGAAAGAAACCAGACCAAAAAAGTGTACACAGTGTATAATTCAAGTATATAAATTTCTAGAAAATTCAATCCAATCTATAGTGACAACAGTTCAGTGGGTACCTTGTTGGGGGTTCAGGATGGCTGGGAGGGAAACATGACAAAAGGGTTCCAGGACATTCTGGGAGGTGATGAAAATTTTTTTTTTTAACTTGCTTGTGGTGATGGTTTCTTGGTGTGTATATGTGTGTCAAAATATATCTAATTTTACACTTTAAGTGTGTGAAGTTTATTACATGTCAGTCATGCCTCAACAAAACGGATGAAAATGGTATGCAAGCAAAGTTAAGTAACATAAGATCAGAGGACAAAGGATATTAGAAGGAAATGCTAATACAGAGCTAGGCTTAGACATAAAACATAAATGTAGGATAGACGAAAAAAGCAGCGTAAAGATAATGTGCAAAAATGGTAAAGGAAGTTGTCTGAGAATTGGTATGGACTGGGTTGCCATGTTGGACTATGTGTTTCTGATGAAGCCAACATTCTTTTTGATTGGTCAGTGCCTGTGTGGTTACCTATGCTCCGTATTTTCTCTCAGTCCTGCTTCAGGAAGTACTTGAAAGACACGTAGGCAAAATAGAGTATGCAAGTTTTCACTTATCAAAAGAAATTCATTTAATTAACCAAATATTTATTGCATGTTCATATTGCCAAGCAATACGTGGCATAAACACAGCAAAGTACGACAGACATGCTTTCTTTCGTCTTATCATTTGGGGGTTACTGTTAACAGAGCATGGAATGGAAGATATGAATGTCTAGAGATAAGGCTGGAGAAGCATGTTCTTGAGTGACTTGAGATTTTTTGAATATCTAGTATTTTACATCACTGTAATTAGTCAAGTTTGGAGAAACATACATCCCTATGCAACAGAAGCAGAGAACTTAAGACTTGTATCCTCCTCTTGACTAGACCTATAGAGAGTGACTACAACTTAGAAGATACATATCTATCACAGCAAAAGCACACTGCAAGTAGAAAAATCCTTTCTTTTCAAGTACATTGATGCTATTCTACAAGCTGTTCTGTAATTGCATGATTTCAGAGTTGTTTTTCATGGACGTGACCGAATCTTTCCAAAGTGATGCTTGATAGAAAGGTGAAGCATTGTAGCCCAGCAATATTTTACAGGTAATTACCAGAATGAGTCACTATTCCGGATGGTGAGTAGCATTGATTTTTAGTCACTTAAAGGATTTATTTATTTTTTTCCTTTTAACCTATCTGAAAACCTTCAATAAAGGAATGGTGCTGAGTATTTAATCATAAACCTTTAAGGCAATGACATAAGGGAAAAATGATTCCTTTACCTTTCTTTCAAAATATATTTGAAAAATGTGAGACTGGAAACAAATAAACTTGTAATCCCTTTTAAACTGTATTAAGATGTCAACAACATTTTAGGGTAAAAATGTTTATAATTTTTAAAACTATAGATAGGTATAATATACAGATCAGTGTCAAAATTAAGAATGAGCTATATACAACAATTTCAATGATATTAATGATTTTTTGAATTTGGTAAGTACTTTCAAGTGAAGGATCAAGCCAGGACACCCATTCCACAGAATCAAAATAGGCGTCTGACACCGACGTGCCTCTAATCTTGTTTCCTACACTAGTCTTCATATAGTCTAAATATTCTTTATAAGGGTAAAACCAATGTTGACACAGAGGTGAGGAGGCTCTCCAGCTCTCAGATCTAGTGGACATCATGATAAAATAGACTTACTATTTTTTCTAACTAGTATATTTAAGATTACATTTAATATTTTATATAAACAACTTGATTTTTTGTTGTTGTTTTGCTCTTTACTCAGCAGCAGTTTATCCAGTTTATCGTTGTGTGTGTGTGTGTGTGTGTGTGTTTTGTTGGCATATACATCAATTAGGCAATCTGGGAATGCTGAAGTGCTGATCCTTTACAGGCTCCTTACTATACCTCCTTGAAGAAAGCTCTTCATTTGAACAACAAACATATTGCACAGCCCTAGAAGCCAGGCATTATGTTAGCTGCTGGAATATTGACAAATACTGACAAAGACAAAAAGTCTCTCTCCCAAAGATACTTGCTGGAAGCGTTTTGCGGTGGTAAAAGAAAATGAACTAACACCAATTTTCTTCAATAATTCTTTCCTAATTCATCTGTGGACAAGTGTTGGTAGGTCTATGGAAGAAATGGGGCATAAACAGTATATATACAGTCTCACCTGTGTAACTAAATATATAAATGATTCACTTGTCATGATACATCTCCCACTTGATAGTATTAATAAGTATCTTCACTGTTTCTCAGCTCTGTGATCTTGTTTATTTAACTTAAACTTTCTGTCCTCAGTTCCCTTTCTTAAGAAATAGGGGGCTTCCTTGGTGGCGCAGTGGTTAAGAATCCACCTGCTAATGCAGGGGACATGGGTTCGAGCCCTGGTCCGGGAAGATCCCACATGCCACGGAGCAACTAAGCCCGTGCTCCACAACTACTGAGCCTGTGCTCTAGAGCCCACGTGCCACAACTACTGAGCCCGCGTGCCACAACTACTGAGCCCACGTGCCACAACTACTGAAGCCTGAGTGTCTAGAGCCTGTGCTCTGCAACAAGAGAAACCACCTCAATGAGAAGCCCGTGCACCGCAACAGAGAGTAGCCCCCACTTGCCGCAACTAGAGAAAGCCTGCGCCCAGCAACAAAGGCCCAACACAGCCAAAAATAAATAAATAAATTTATAAAAAAAAAAGAAATAGGGATAATAATACAATCCATATCAAAGGCTAGTTATGAAGATTAAGTAAGATAATTCATGCAAAGCACTTGTAATAATGCCTGGTGGATATATCACTAAATGTCAGATATTTTAATTTTATTATCAAATATTAAGCAAACTATCATTTTTCAATGTTGATAATTCAGATGTACATAAAAACAGTATCAGCTACAGCATATCTGAATTTTTAAAATATCTATAAACATACCCAAATATACACTTTAAATATTCAAATGCCACTTATACAGATTTTCCTCCTCTATGACAACACTCTTTATTCCTCTAATACTCAAGGCACCCTTCTGAAATCCTATAACACTACACATCATAAAGTTCAGCTTTTAATTATGTGATAATTTTCATTGTCACCATAGTTTTTGCTTTCTATGTCCTATTATTTCACTTTGTGTCACTTCTTTTCAATTGGATTTAAGTTCATTGAAAGCAAGCAATCATTTTATTCTTTGCCATCTTCCTAATGCAAATATATTTACTAACTAGTTAAACATTTCTAGATTTTATTTTTGATAGTTTTAACTATGAATATTGCTTGAAAGAGATTATATTTTGATAAAAACAGGAGTGTTTTATAAGAGATATTTATCTTTGGTTCTTTTGAAAAACAAATGAAAAATAATGTTGATCCAGTGTACGTTATTTTATTTTTTTACTGACCTGTAAGAGAGTTTCTATTTTCTAAATTTTACATATGAAGAGCTTGAGGTTGATAGAGATAAAGTATTTTGCTTGTATAGCACAGCAGACAGTGTAAGAGTACAGAGCTAAAAAAAGATTTATCTAACTTCAAAGCCCAAAATGTTGATTAAAAAAATGTGTAACTGATTTTATTGATTTTGTACATGTCTCCATTTCCTTAAGACTTCCTTTTTTTTCAAGAAATATTCTAGGATAAAATACTAATAATCATATTCAAATTTTAGAAAGTGGCAATAAAACATATATACAATGTTTCTGTTTTTTAATAGAATAGACCTCCTATACTCTTGCTGTAGAGAAATACCTATGTTAACTACTTTATAATTTTACCAAGAAAAGACTGATCTAAGCTAACAAGCAAACAAATGTGTCTGAAATTCCATTAGCAAAAGGCTTTCAACAACATGAGCACAGTCAAGCTCATAATTTAATTTTTCCCACACATCTTTATTAAGTTCTATTTCTGATTAGAGGGTCATGTCTTCATCATATGGCTTAAAATTAACTGTGTGCAAAAAAGCTCAGGTACCCAAAGTTAAACATGAAATACAAAAGAAATTCATGGAAAAGAAATTCAGCAAGTTGAAGGATAAAGTTTCTTTTCATGTGCAGAATCTTAAGCTATTTTCTGCCAGAGGTACTGTTGATAGATTATTGGTCATTTAGCAAAAGGTGTTTCTAATAAAATAATGAAGCCACACCCAGGATAATTTCCTGTAATTTTTGTTTTCTGTGACTGTTTTCTAAATGTGAACGGTTTTTTGGAGCTCAATATCTTCAACTATATTCTAACCCACAAATATTGTTTTACATATCTCAGTATAGCATTTAGAACCTACCATAATTATCTAGAAGAGTGGAGTATGTACTCAGCTAAAATGTGAATACCTAGGTAGCAGCTGAAATCATGTATTATTATGAAATCTCAAATTCTTAAATTATGCTACATTGATGATCTCTCCAAATGGAAACAGAACTGTCACTATTACATTCTCTCTCATCCTACACTACCTCATAAAGCAATTTCATATTCCCTGTGTATACCATACTCATTCTTTTATGCTTTTATATAATATATTTATATTTTTCCTAGGAATTAAATCTCTTTATCCTTCACCTTCCTTCTTTTTCTGGCAAAATCATATTTATCCTTAAAGATTAGTTTATATACTGTATTAGTTATGACTTTATAAACATTCATAGGATTATACCTCTATCATAACATTCATTTCCACATGAACGTTAAGTTAGGCTTTTGTTCCAATTTATGCCTCTTCTTTGCCCAATATCCTGTTTCTCTACAGCATACCAGCCCCTTTTCCATCCCAAATGGTTGCACTGGGTCTGTTACTCTCACTATCCTATCTTCCCCTTTGTTGTATCATGTGTATATGAACCAGGAGTGGGGAATCCTGCTTTGTACAGTGTACAGTGGTTGAACTCAGGCATTCGTTGGCAGCAGGGTGAATCAGAAATTTCCTGCTCCTGAAATATGGCTACCAGGAAAGAGTAATTTTCCCTCTTCGGGATAGCTGAACTGGGAATAATGTCATTCTGGTATTGTTGTCAGTTGTCTTGCCTGGCTGGCGAGCATCTACTGGAAAACAAAGTCAACTGATGTTAAGAAAAGACAGATTGCCATTGTGTATCCTGCATGATCCAGCCAATCCTGAATCTACATTCATCTCTGGACTTCACAATTGTGTATGTTTCTTTTTTAATCAAGTTATTAGCTAGAGTAGAATTTCTATCATTTTCAGCCAATAATCTCCTGATGAACAGAAACTGTTAAAAGGAATGCAGTTAAATACACGGACATGGAATAAAAGATAACACGGGTCATTCTGGCCCTGGCATGCAAGTTTGCAATTGAGTAGGATGATTACTAAAAAGGTTGTAAAATTATAATTGCTTTATTTTTTTGAGCTTAAGACACATGCCGTGAAGTGTATGTCTTTAGGACACTTGATGGAAAAAAGGTAAAGAGTAGGAGTATGTTCGTTTCTTTATGCAGTCTTCAATAGGTTCTAGATGAAAGGACAGACTTCAGTGCAACTTGGCTCTTCAGACAGCCCTTCATATTTGTATTAAGAGACCTCATTGTGTCTGCCTCCAGCTATCCCAGGTTGGACTGAGAATCAGATAATCAAATGTCCTGTGGACTTTCCAATACAGCTGAAGTGTGGGTCAGGGAATTAGAAATCATTTTGCCATGGGCTTCTGGATAATAAAGATCAACATGGTGACCGATGACTGGTGATTTGAGAAGAATATATAGCACATGGAGCTCCCGCACTTGGAGCTGGAAGCAGTAAGGTGAGTAAGACTTTACACGTTGAGACATTTCCTTTCTTAGCACATTGTAAGAACATTTGTATTGTGATTCTAATAGTTACATGAGGCAAACAGTGAAATATAGTAATGTTGGAGTTTTGTATATGGAAATACATGTCTATAGACATTTTTTAAAATAAATTTATTTTATTTTATTTATTTATTGTTTCTGGCTGTGTTGGGTCTTCGTTGCTGCGCACAGGCTTTTCTCTGGTTTCGGTGAGTGGGGGCTACTCTTCATTGCAGTTCACTGGCTTCTCATTGCGGTGGCTTCTCTTTTTGCAGAGCACGGGCTCTAGGTGCGCGGGCTTCAGTAGTGGTGGCACGTGGGCTCAGTAGTTGTGGCTCGCGGGCTCTAGAGCCCAGGCTCTGTAGTTGTGGCGCACGGGCTTAGCTGCTCTGCGGCATGCAGGATCTTCCCGGACCAGGGATTGAATCCGTATCCCCTGCACTGGCAGGCGGATTCTCAACCACTGAACCACCAGGAAAGCCCTATGGACATATTTTTATGGTGGCAAATAAAGTAGAAAGTTATTATCTTCTTAGTATCTCTTTTCTGTACAGCATAGAACTTCTGGCGCCCATCCCTGTGATTATGAAGAAATTGTCAACTGTTCTTGCCTAATTTATCTGACTACTGGTGATTCCAAAATGCCAGCTGACCCTGGGAGGGAGTGGTACATGACAGCGACCTTGCCAGTTACTGTATGACATCTCTCTGAATCACTGGTTAAAAACATGAAGCTGAGACCAAACACTGAAGTAAGGACATTGTTAGACATATAATCTCTCCTTCCAGGGGGATAGGGAGTGGGGAGAGAGAAGAGTTGTTAAGGAAGTGTTTAATTAGAGGGATTCTGGCTATCACTTCTCCTGCCACATGGAGAAACCATGTCTGTAGAATGATTCCAAGCTCTGAGAGACAGAGATCTGAAATGAAAAGACAGAAATGATGGCATGTCTATTTTTTTTTTAAGTCCTGTTTAAGACAAACCAACCAACCAAAATCTCTAGCTGTATTTACTATATATTCACACTTATACTTTTTAATTTTTTTTTTTTTTTGGCTGCGCCATGTGGCATGCAGGATCTTAGCTCCCCAGCCAGGGACTGAACCCGTGCCCCCTGCAATGGAAGTGCAGAGTCTTAACCACTGGACCACCAGGGAATTCCCCCATTCTTGTACATTATACAATTATTTTAAATATGTTATTTTGAGATATATTTATACCTTTGACTAAAATTTTTCTGTAGGCTTAGAGATGGAAATAGGTGTTGGTACTAATTATATCTCAGTGACTAGCATTATTTTTGACACTAATCAATGGGTGGTAAATGAGTGAATGAATGCAAATATATTAAGCTATTATTGAACAACTTTAATTATCATCATAGTATTAATAAGATTATGGTTCAGATGAGATTTATCTTCTTTACTTTTCTAAAAATAGCTCTACTATATGCTGTATTTAGAATCATATATGCCTCATAAATTAGGATGAACAGGTTTTAGTTTAAAATTGTATATACATGCCAAGGATATAAGACATATATATTATTCTTTATATGTCCTCTTGTTAAAAAAACCTACCTCATAAAATTATATGTATAGTAAAAGAAAAGAAGGAAAATGTGAAGGGATAAAGTAAAAGGGAAATTCAAGGTGAATATGTGGTCTCTTAAGAATATATATGAAAGAACACTATTAATCACTGTTATAAATTACCAAAGTTACTGACTTTGTAGGATAATCAGAAACATGAAGAAGAGAAACTGTAACAGCTTTCTTAATAGTTTATTTTTAAATAATTTTATTCTAGTGGCTTATATTATTTTTGTTTACACTGAAAAATAATTTTAACCTATAAATTGAAAATGATAACCTTCATCACCCAAAATAATTTAGAAAAATTTATTGACAGAACAGGTCACAGACATTTTTAGTAAACATAATATGAGTAACTGAAAAGTACTATATTTTGAAAGATGAAATTCTAATATTAGAATACACAGCATGATTGAAAGTTTTGATATGTTTTAGTTAGAATACAAATGTGTTTTGTAAAAAATTAATATAGGATACAGCTTTATTGTAACCTTTATTCATTAATTAAAGCTTGCTTTATGCTAGGTCCTATCACCTCATTTGCATTCAGATGCATTACATATATATATATATATATATATATATATATATCTCTAGGAGAACAAGATAAACTTAATTTTACTAGTTAATATGGTCCTAATACAACTACATTACACTAATATTTTTATCAAAATTTTTGTCTCCAAAGAGATTTTTTTATAGAATATCTCCATTTATATATAATATTTTCTTATGTATGTTGAGAAAATAACACTGATCCTTTCTGCTAACTTTATGATTAAAATATAACTGCCACAATTAAAATGTAGTCGTAATTTAAATAGGAAAAGTAGCATGGTGTTGTGGTTATAAAAAACAGGTTTTGAGGTCAATTTGTCTAGATTTAAATCCTGTCTCCTATAGTTACTACTGACCTGATATGGGGCAATCTTTATAAGCATCATTTTTTTAATATGCAAAGTGGTAATAGCGATGTTCCTTAGAACATATTGGTTGGAGTAAATGAGATGGTGAATACAAGATAAATGGAATATTTTTAATGCTCTGATAAATTGCAATTTAAAGATAAATTGCTACATTTTTTTAAAAATTCAAAATGCTATACAAAATTTCTGCTTCTAGGAAAATGGAGATGTACTTTTTCTTATTTCTCTCAATAAGTACAACTTACAACCTTGGCTGTTATACCTTAAAAAATTAAGAACATGCCAAACAGTGGAAAGAAGACAGACCATATCCTTCATGAATATAGATGTAAACATTGTTAAAAAAGTATTTGCAAAGAAAATTCAGAAATGTATAAAAAAATTACATATCATGACCAAGTGGGGTTTATTCCAGACATGCAATGCTAAATCAATATTTTAAGACCAATCAATGTAATCCAAAAGAGGAAAGATCACATGATCTGATTAATCAATGTAGAATAAAGCACTTGATTAAATTCAACACCCATTCAGAGTGGGAAAAAAATGTTTGCAAACAACATAGCTGACAAAGTACTAGTGTCCGGAAAATATAAAGAAGTCTTAAAACTCAAAATTAAAAATAAAAGAAAAATAATCCAATTAGAAAATACATGAAGAAACATTTTAACAAATACATACAGATGGTTGAAAAACACATAAAAAGATGTTCAAATTCATTTGCCACTAGGAAAATACAATGAAAACCACAGCTAGATATCATTCCACCCTCATTAGAATGGCTAGAATTTAAAACAAACAAACAAAAAAGGCAAAAAAGCAACATCAATCTGGCCAAGCAAATGAAGGAGAGCCTGCAAAGACTGAAAGAATAAATTGTATCAAAGAATAAGACTGATTATGACAAATGGGACTAACAGAACAATCAGGATGAAGACTGAAATGGACTGTTGGACTTTTTTTGTTTTGGTTTGGTTTTTTTTTTGCGGTACGTGCACCTCTCACTGTTGTGGCCTCTCCCGTTGTGGAGCACAGGCTCCGGACGCACAGGCTCGGCGGCCATGGCTCACGGGCCCAGCCGCTCCGCGGCATGTGGGATCTTCCCAGACCGGGGCACGAAACCGTGTCCCCTGCATCGGCAGGCGGACTCTCAACCACTGCGCCACCAGGGAAGACCTGGACTGTTGGATTTTATGGCATTGAACTCACCGTCAATCTTCTCAAAGTAGTTTTGGTAGAATCATGGGTATAGCAGTCATTGTACAGAGAAACAGAACCAGTAGGAGATATATAGTAAGGGATTTATTGCAAGGAGTTTGCGTATGCAATTAAGAAGGCTGACTAAGCAAATCTGAAATCCACAGGGTAGGCTATTAGGGAGATGAAGCTGGAACTTTCCTACAGGAGCTGAACTGCAATCCATGGGCAGCATTTCTTTTGCTGGGCATTCTCAACTATGCCCTTAAGGCCTTTCAACTGACTGAATCAGTCTCATCCTGATTATCTAGGATAATCTCCTTTACCTTAAGTCAACATTAATCACATCTACAAAATACTTTCACAGCAACACCTAAATTAGTGTTTGATTGAATAATTAGAGACTATAGCCTAGTCAAGTTGACCCATAAAACTTGGTCATTAGAGTTGACATGAACTGCATATAAGAGAAAGTGGGAGAAGAGGAATTTGAGCCATGAAATAAATCAATTCAACAATTCTATAACAAAGAGGAAGAAAGAAATACGTCAGTAGCGTCATATTTTTATGCTGCTAAAAATAGATCCATTGGAGAAAAAATGACATACGTTTTAGAAGGTAGAACTTCTAGAGCAATATTCTTACATGTTTGACAGGGGCAGAATCTTGTGCATAAATTGGAATGTTGGTCTTAGACAGCAGGAAAGAGAGTGTACCTCTGATCAGAGGAGGGTATGCAGAGTATATAGGTAAGATGTTGGCTGTTAACTAGAAAAGATGGCAGAAATCTGTGTAAGTTCTCCTTTTTTGTTTTTGCGGTACGCAGGCCTCTCCCTGTTGTGGCCTCTCCCGTTGCAGAGCACAGGCTCCGGACGCGCAGGCTCAGTGGCCATGGCTCACGGGCCCAGCCGCTCCGCGGCATGTGGGATCTTCGCGGACCGGGGCACGAACCCGTGTGCCCTGCATCGGCAGGCGGACTCTCAACCACTGCGCCAACAGGGATGCCCAGTTCTCCTTTTTTCAGGAAAGTAGTAGATAAGAATGCCAGTGGAGAATGAAATGGAAGAGTTTATGATAATAAAGTTATAAGTAGAGGTTAGGCATGAAATATCAATCTGGGATGTGAGGGATAAAAAGAACTCAGGAAATGAAGCAGTTAGGGCCTCCCTTGGGTTTAGGGTCATGATTTTCAAAAGAGCAGCCATTGTGATTATGTACTTTTCTCTAGACATACCTAGCTGCATGTACCATGCTGATTAAAGAACATAGTTCAGCTTAAGTTACCAATCTAGCAAGTGAAGAAAGAGAGTTCAGAGTGTGGCAGGGGAGTGAATACGATGACTGGTCATGGAATTTAAATTGGTTAAATAGGAAAGTAAGAACATACACGATAAGAAGTAGGATAAAAGCATAGTAGATACAAAGGAATTATGGGTTTTTAGCGTTTACATGCTGGAAGGACTAGGTGAAAATAGGAGTTGGTCATCAAAATGTGGGATACTTGAAGATGAATTTATGCAGAGATTGATGTTAATAATGACATGGTCTAGGAATTACCATGAAAGGAAGAGGTGAACGCCTTGTGGATTCCAAAATCATTTGAGGAGTAGGATTGAAAAAATTGGGGATCAAGTTTATATGTATATCAATAACATAATGAATTAAGACAGGAAGTGATCAATAAATAATTCTTAATTTAATGAAGGAATATAAGTATAAATGGGTATGAATATAAGTATGAAGGCCTGTCACACAATTAGTTATGGCAAATAATTATTTGCCACATTATTAATAATTTTATAATTATAATATCTTAGTTATACTAATTATTATTATTATTGTTGTTTTTGTGTGTGTGGTACATGGGCCTCTCACTGTTGTGGCCTCTCCCGTTGCAGAGCACAGGCTCCGGACGCACAGGCTCAGCGGCCATGGCTCACGGGCCCAGCCGCTCCGCGGCATGTGGGATCTTCCCGGACCTGGGCACGAACCTGTGTCCCCTGCATCGGCAGGCGGACTCTCAACCACTGCGCCACCAGGGAAGCCCTATTATTAAGCCCTTCTTATTAATAAGAAGAGAAGAAGTACAGGCTACTGTAAAAATTTTTTTTAAAGACCTTACTTCGAAAGTTAGGATATTCTTCATAGCAAATAAATAATTTGAGGTCATATTTTTACAGTAAGTAAGAGTTTAAGTAGGACCGGAGTCTGAGAGAATCCCAGTAGAGAACGTGTACGAAGAGAACAGCAATAGATTTGACAACTTTGAGGATGGAAAGAAGGTTAATTTGCTGATGTAAAGTAGCAGGGAGAAAAGAGGCATATGATAGATTTGGCTCAGAACACGGTAAGTGTTAGAGACCTGGCTAAAAATTTTACGTTTCATCCAAAATGCAATGGAATATTTTAGATGGGTTTGGAGGAAAGAGAACTTTCCTGAAAGGTGTAAATTTCTAAGGATTCTGTCTCTCTTGTGTTGCTCTAATTCTCCACTGACATTTACTATTAGTTGTAGAATTAGTAAGAGGCACCCCAGTGAGTCTCTCAAGTTATATATACAGCCCTCCTATAGTGTGTAAGCAACTCACTATCAGTAAATAGTATTACTGGTGCAGGCCTTTTGGATGATGCCTTTTTCTGCCTGTTGGTTCAGGAGCAGGAAAGCTTCCAAATGGCCAGGTATCAGTCTCAATATCGAATTTAACTGAGCCCTTGTGATGATTAAGGTTAAGTTGGGAAGAATCGTGTCTTAACAATAGTGAGTCTTCTAATATGAGTACATGAATACATACTACCTCTCCCCTTATTTAGATCATCTTTGATTACTTCATCAGGTTTGTAGTTTTCTGCATACAGAGCGTGTACCTAGTTCATTAGATTT
This sequence comes from Globicephala melas, assembly GCF_963455315.2. NCBI lineage: Eukaryota > Metazoa > Chordata > Mammalia > Artiodactyla > Delphinidae > Globicephala > Globicephala melas. Next base: position 19,756,346 of record NC_083326.1, read on the forward strand.
ATATCTAAGTATTTAATTTCTTTTTTTTGGTGCTATTGCAAATATTTTTCTTTATTTATTTTGCTTTGTTTTTATTTTCTACATTTGCTTCCTAAACTGAAGTTTAATTTGCTGGACTGAGCACAAAGGATGTATTCATTCATTCCAAGGCAAAAATGAATATGTCGGCCTAAAGGATATTATATAAATACAGCTTTTCAAATTTCCCTACTTCTCCTGATGAGCCTAGGTTGGTACCTAAGTTTTGTGATGTCTTTGCTAAGTCATGGGATGCGGCTCTTTAAGCTTCTTATATCTCAGACAGAATCTCCTTTAAACTCCAGTGTGATTATTTTTACGATTACAGAAATATCTTTCAGTAAGTTGTCACATGGGTCTAATATCTGTTTTCCTTGGAAAGTATTTTACTACTCCTAAAGATATAATAATGAATAAAGCAAGCCTTATTGTAGTTTGTACTGCAACTGTGTAAAAATGACCTGTCCATGGACCCACACCATTAGTTCAATATCTGAGAGAGGCTTAGCAACTCAGTTATGACTGGAGGTTATGATAACATACTTCTTGATATAGTCAGGGTTTATTTTGTTTTAAAATGTCCCTTTTCAACAAGATAAAATAAAATAATGAGAAGAAAGGGTTATTTCTAGGTGATTTTTTTTCCATAGAGTACTCTGTGACTTGAATACTTTATCTCAGCATTGTTAGGTCTTTACAAAGCTCTCTTTATTCAAATCATCATAATGACCAGTAAGAGTTTCCATTTGCTATAAGCATTACTGAAGAAGTGCAGATGTATGGGAATCAATAATAATATGTACTAATGCTAAAAATGCAGAGTCAGAAAAAAGGTCGTATGCGAATCTACCTTTAGATATACACCTAATAGATACATATGCATTTTGCCTCCATTTTTATTGACATTTTTTTACATCGATCTTTATAAATATTACTAAGTCAGTAACTATATTGAGTTAGGAAGCATAACAATACAAAATTGTTCCCCAGATAGTATTTTAAATTAATATATTACTTTCAGTTTTAAAGATGAAATAGTTTTGAATAAAGTGCCACCAACCATTACAGAAAATTTCTTCTCTGAAATTTGCTCAGTTTAAGGTTTCAATCATCTCTCTGTGGAAAACCAACGCAGTGACACCATGTAGAAAATGTTAAATATGTAATGAAATAGGGATGCATTTAAGCTTTAGTTTATTAAAATGCCAAAGGAATACTTAAAATACAATATTAATAAAAATGTAAATCTGCTGATTTTCCTGTTTTAATTTAAGCTTGAGTAACAAACAAGATGAGTTTAGCCCTCAGGTAACCTTAAAGAATGCCTTTTATACAAACATAAACTTGAAAAAAAGCTTTGAATTTATTTGACAGTCACTCACTATTTTATTTTCCTACTATGTTTCCACTTATATGTGTTTCATTTAGTTCTTCTCACTCAATTCTCAGCCATTTCTGATTCACCCTTGGCTGATACTGGAAACAAAATTAACCTAGTTAAACATACACACATGCACACACATACATACACAGAACAAGAGTTGATGGATACTTCAGAAGTAGCGTAAGCAAAAGAAAGTATAATAAGAGATTTATACCTGCAAATATAATAACTTAGAAACCTTCTAAAAAGCATCTCTTTCTCTAATTCAAATCCAGTGATCCAAGTCTTTCTGACATCTCGTCATTGTGGAGTGTATTTAAATATTCTATTGGCTCAATCAACAACTGCAAGGTTGGTTGGCTCCTCTAATGCAGAGTTGATATAACCATTTATTTATTTATTTTATTTTGTTAACATCTTTATTGGAGTATAATTGCTTTACAATGGTGTGTTAGTTTCTGCTGTATAACAAAGTGAATCAGCTATATGTATACATATATCCCCATATCTCCTCCCTCTTGCATCTCCCGCCCACCCTCCCTATCCCACCCTTTTAGGTGGTCACAAAGCACCGAGCTGATCTCCCTGTGCTATGCGGCTGCTTCCCACTAGCTATCTAGTTTACATTTGGTAGTGTATATATATCCATGCCACTCTCTCACTTCGTCCCAGCTTACTCTTCCCCCTCCCTGTGTCCTCAAGTAAATTCTCTATGCTGCGTCTTCTCTGTATGACAGTCTCTAGGTCCATCCACCTCACTATAAATAATTCAATTTCGTTTCTTTTTATGGCTGAGTAATATTCCATTGTATATATGTGCCACATCTTTTTTATCCATTCATCTGTCAGTGGGCACTTAGGTTGCTTCCATGTCCTGGCTATTGTAAATAGAGCTGCAGTGAACATTCTGGTACATTACTCTTTTTGAATTATGGTTTTCTCAGGGTATATGCCCAGTAGCAGGATTGCTGGGTCATATGGAAGTTCTATTTTTAGTTTTTTGAGGGACCTGCATACTGTTGTCCATAGTGGCTGTATCAATTTACATTCCTACCAGCAGTGCAAGAGGGTTTCCTTTTCTCCACACCCTCTCCAGCATTTATTGTTTGTAGATATTTTGATGATGGCCATTCTGACAGTTGTGAGGTGATACCTCATTGTAGTTTTGATTTGCATCTCTCTAATGATTAGTGGTGTTCAGCATCCTTTCATGTTTGTTGGCAGTCTGTATATCTTCTTTGGAGAAATGTCAATTTAGGTCTTCTGCCCACTTTTGGACTGGGTTGTTTGTTTTTTTGAATTTGAGCTGTGTGAGTTGCTCGTAAATTTTGAAGATGAATCCTTTGTCAGTTGCTGACTTTTTGTCTTGTTTATGGTTTTCTTTGCTGTGCAAAAGCTTTGAAGTTTCATTAGGTCCCATTTTTTAATTTCTGTTTTTATTTCCATTTCTTTAGGAGGTGGGTCAAAAAGGATCTTGCTGTGATTTATGTCATAGAATGTTCTGCCTATGTTTTCCTCTAAGAGTTGTATACTGTCTGACCTTACATGTAGGTCTTTAATCCATTTTGACTTTATTTTTGTGTATGGTGTTAGGGAGTGCTCTAATTTCATTCTTTTACATGTAGCTGTCCAGTTTTCCCAACACCACTTATTGAAGAATCCTTGCATTCCTGGAATAAACCCCACTTGATCATGGTGTATGATCCATTTAATGTGCTGTTGGATTCTGTTTCCTAGTATTTTGTTGAGGATTTTTACATCTATGTTCATCAGTGATATTGGTCTGTAGTTTTCTTTTTTGTGACATCGTTGTCTGGTTTTGGTATCAGGGTGATGGTGGCCTTGCAGAATGAGTTTGGGAGTGTTCCTCCCTCTGCTATATTTTGGAAGAGTTTGAGAAGGATAGGTGTTAGCTCTTCTCTAAATGTTTGATAGAATTCGCCTGTGAAGCCATCTGGTCCTGGGCTTTTGTTTGTTGGAAGATTTTTAATCACAGTTTCAATTTCAGTGCCTGTGATTGGTCTGTTTATATTTTCTATTTCTTCCTGGTTCAGTCTATTTCTTCCTGGTTCAGTCTCTGAAGGTTGTGCATTTCTAAGAACTTGTCCATTTCTTCCAGGTTGTCCATTTTATTGGCATAGAGTTGCTTGTAGTAATCTCTCATGATCCTTTGTACTTCTGCAGTGTCAGTTTTTACTTCTCCTTTTTCATTTCTAATTCTGTTGATTTGAGTCTTCTCCCTTTTTTTCTTGATAAGTCTGGCTAATGGTTTATCAATTTTGCTTATCTTCTCAAAGAACCAACTTTTAGTTTTATTGATCTTTGCTATTGTTTCTTTCATTTTTTTTCCATTTATTTCTGACCTGATGTTTATGATTTCTTTCCTTCTGCTAAATTTGGGTTTTATTTTTTGTTCTTCTTTCTCTAATTGCTTTAGGTGTAAGGTTAGGTTGTTTATTTGAGTTGTTTATTTGAGTTGTTTCTTGAGGTAGGATTGTATTGCTATAAACTCCCATCTTAGAACTGCTTTTGCTGCATCCCATAGGTTTTGGGTCTTCATGTTTTCATTGTCATTTGTTACTAGGTATTTTTTTTTATTTCCTCTTTTTTGTTCAGTGATCTCTTGGTTATTAAGTAATGTATTGTTTAGCCTCCATGTGTTTGTATTTTTTACAGATTTTTTCCTGTAATTGGTATCTAGTCTCATAGTGTTGTGGTCGGAAAGATACTTGGTACAATTTCAATTTTCTTAAATTTACCAGTGCTTGACTTGTGGCCCAAAATATGATCTATCCTGAAGAATGTTCCATGAGCACATGAGAAGAAAATGTAATCTGCTGTTTTTGGATGAATGTCCTATATATATCAATTAAATCCATCTTGTTTAATGTATCATTTAAAGCTTGTGTTTCCTTATTTATTTTCATTTTGGATGATCTGTCCATTGGTGAAAGTGGGGTGTTAACTCCCCTACTATGATTGTGTTATTGTCGATTTCCCCTTTTATAGCTGTTAACATTTGCCTTATGTTTTGAGAGGCTCCTCCGTTGGGTGCATACATATTTACAATTGTTATATCTTCTTTTTGGATTGATCCCTTGATCATTATATAGTGTCCTTCCTTGTCTCTTGTAATAGTCTTTATTTTGAAGTCTATTTGGTCTGATACGAGATTTGCTACACCATCTTTCTTTTGATTTCCATTTGCATGGAATATCTTTTTCCGTCTCCTCACTTTCAGTCTGTATCTGTCCCTAGGTCTGAAGTGGGTCTCTTGTAGACAGCATATATGCTGGTCTTGTTTTTGTATCCATTCAGCCAGTCTATGTCTTTTGGTTGGAGCATTTAGTCCATTTAACTTTAAGGTAGTTAATGATATGTATGTTCCTATTACTGTTTTCTTAATTGCTTTGGGTTTATTATTGTAGGACTTTGCCTTTTCTTGTGTTTCCCACCTAGAGAAGTTCCTTTAGCATTTGTTGTAAAGCTGGTTTGGTGGTGGTGAATTCTCTTAGCTTTTGCTTGTCTGTAAAGGTTTTAATTTCTCCATCAAATCTGAATGACATCCTTCCTGGGTAGAGTAATCTTCGTTGTAGGTTTTTCCCTTTCATCACTTTAAATATGTCCTGCCACTCCCTTCAGGCTTGCACAGTTTCTGCTGAAAGATCAGCTGTTAACCTTATGGGGATTTCCTTTTATGTTAATTGTTGCTTTTCCCTTGCTGCTTTTAATATTTTGTCTTTGTATTTAATTTTTGATAGTTTGATTAATATGTGTCTTGGCATGTTTCTCCTTGGATTTATCCTGTATGGGACTCGCTGTGCTTCCTGGGCTTGATTGATTACTTCCTTTCCCATATTAGGGAAGTTTCCAAATATAATCTCTTCAAATATTTTCTCAGTCCCTTTTTTTTTTTTTTTTTTTTTGCGGTACACGGGCCTCTCACTGTTGTGGCCTCTCCTGTTGTGGAGCACAGGTTCCGGATGCACAGGCCCAGCAGCCATGGCTCATGGGCCCAGCCGCTCTGCAGCATGTGGGATCTTCCCGGTCCGGGACACGAACCCACGTCCCCTGCATTGGCAGGTGGACTCTCAACCACTGCGCCACCAGGGAAGCCCCCACTTTTTTTTTTCCTGCTTCTTCTTTTGGGACCCCTATAATTTGAATATTGGTGTGTTTAATGTTGTCCCAGAGGTCTCTGAGATTGTTCTCAATTCTTTTCTTTCCTTTTTCTTTATTCTGCTCTGTGGTAGTTATTTCCACTATTTTATCTTCCAGGTCACTTATCTGTTCTGCCTCAGTTATTCTGCTATTGATTCCTTCTAGAGAATTTTTAATTTCATTTATTGTGTTGTTCATCATTGTCTGTTTGCTCTTTAGTTGTTCTAGGTCCTTGTTAAACTTTTCTCATATTTTCTCCATTCTATTTCCAAGATTTTGCCTCATCTTTACTATCATTACTCTGAATTCTTTTTCAGATAGACTGCGTATTTCCTCTTCATTTTTTTGGTCTGGTGGGTTTTTGCCTTGCTCCTTCATCTGCTGTGCATTTCTCTGTCTTCTCATTTTGTTTAACTTACTGTGTTTGGGGTCTCCTTTTCACCAGCTGCAGGTTCGTAGTTCCCAGTGTTTTTGCTGTCTGCTCCCAGTGGGTAAGGTTGGTTCAGTGGGTTGTGTAGGCTTCTTGGTTGAGGGGACTGATGCCTGTGTTCTGGTGGATGAGGCTGTACCTTGTCTTTCTGTTTGGAAGGACCATGTCCCGTGTGTGTTTGGGATGTCTGTGAACTTATTATGATTTTAGGAAGCCTCTCTGCTAATGGGTGGGTTTCTGTTCCTGTCTTGCTAGTTTTTTGGCGTAGGGTGTCCAGCACTGTAGCTTGCTGGTCGTTGAGTGGATCTGGGTCTTAGCATTGAGATGGAGATCTCTGGGAGAGCTTTAGCCATTCGATATTATGTGGGGTTGGGAGGTCTCTGGTGGACCAATGTCCTGAACTTGGCTCTCCCACCTCAGAGGCTCAGACCTGACACCCGGCCAGGGCACCAAGACCCAGTCAGCCACACAGCTCAGAAGAAAAGGGAGAAAAAGGAAGAAAGAAAGAAAAATAAATAAATAAAATAAAGTTATTAAAATGGAAAAAAATATTAAAAATAAAAATGTAATTTATAAAAAAGAGACAAACAAAGAAGAGAGCAACCAAACCAAAAACCAAATCCACCAATAACAAGCACTAAAAACTATAGTGAAAAAAAAACCCACAAAAAACGGACAGTCAGAACCCTAGGACATATGGCAAAAGCAAAGCTATACAGACAAAATCACACAAAGAAGCATACACATACACACTCACAAAAAGAGAAAAAGAAAAAATATATATATATAAAATAAAAAGAGGAAGAGAGCAACCAAATCAATAAATAAATCTACCAATGATAATAAGGCCTAAATACTAAACTAAGATAAACATAAAACCAGAAACAAATTAGATGCAGAAAGCAAATCCCAAGTCTACAGTTGCTCCCAAAGTCCACCGCCTCACTTTTGGGGTGATCTGTTGTATATTCAGGTATTCCAGAGATGCAGGGTACATGAAGTTGATTGTGGAGATTTAATCCACTGCTCCTGAGGCTGCTGGGTGAAATTACCTTTTCTCTTCTTTGCACAGCTCCCAGGGTTCAGCTTTGGATTTGGCCCTGCCTCTGCGTGTAGGTCGCCTGAGGGCGTCTGTTCCCCGCTCAGACAGATTGGGGTTAAAGTAGCAGCTAATTAGGAGGCTCTGGCTCACTGAGGCCATGGAGAGGAAGGAGTACAGAATGCGGGGTGAACCTGTGGCAGCAGAGGCTGGCGTGATGTGGCACCAGCCTGAGGTGCACTGTGTGTTCTCCTGGGGAAGTTGTCCCTGGATCACAGGATGCTGGCAGTGGCAGACTGCACAGGCTCCTGGGAGGGGAGGTGTGGATAGTGACCTGTGCTTCCACATAGGCTTCTTGGTGGCTCTAGCAGCAGCCTTAGCGTCTCATGCCCGTCTCTGGGGTCCGTGCTGACAGCCACAGCTCACGCCCATCTCTGGAGCTCGTTTAGGCAGTGCTCTGAGTCTCTTCTCCTCATGCACCTCGAAACAATGGTCTCTTGTCTCTTAGGCAGGTCCAGATTTTTTCCCGACTCCCACCCAGCTAGCCGTGGCGCACTAGCCCCCTTCAGGCTGTGTTCATGCAGCCAACCCCAGTCCTCTCCCTGGGATCTGACCTCTGAAGCCCGAGCCTCAGCTCCCAGCCCCCACCCACTCCGGCAGGTGAGCAGACAAGCCTCTCAGGCTGGTGAGTGCTGGTCGGCACCGATCTTCTGTGCGGGAATCTCTCCGCCTTGCCCTCTGCACCCCTGTGGCTGCGCTCTCCTCCATGGCTCTGAAGCTCCTCTCCCCAACCCCCCATCTCTGCCAGTGAAGGGGCTTTGTAGTGTGTGGAAACCTTTCCTCCTTCACAGCTCCCTCCCACTGGTGCAGGTCCCATCCCTATTCTTTTGTGTCTGTTTATTCTTTTTCCTTTTACCCTACTCAGGTGTGTGGGGAGTTTCTTGCCTTTGGGGAGGTCTGAGGTCTTCTGCCAGCATTCAGTAGGTGTTCTGTACGAGTTGTTCCACATGTAGATGTAGTTTTGATGTATTTGTGGGGAAGAAAGTGATGTCCACCTCTTACTCCTCCACCATCTTGAAAACGCCACATGATGTAACAATTTATGATTAATTTCATCTTGAACACCTTTCTAAAATTCGATGGTAAAGAATGTCCTCCATCTAATAGAAACATTGTTGCTATTCAATAATTTTGCATGAAAATATGTAATAATGCAATAAAGGAAAATTTATTCTACTAATTGTACACTTGAAATGAAATGGTAAAAACTGTATCCATTCAACAGAAATAACACTATTCAAAAAGTCTGCATAGAAATATGATTCACTTTGTTATACAGCAGAAACTAACACACTATTGTAAAGCAATTATACTCCAATAAAGATGTTAAAAATAAATAAAACACAAATAAGAAAAAGATTTTTACACTAATTATTTGAAAGTATTCCATGATATATATACTAGCAACAGGTCTATTCAGCCCAAACAGAATATTCCTAAAAAGCATTTATCTACTTTATGAACTATATATATGTCAAATAAATATTAAAGGCAAAAATGTGTTTCTTTAATGCTAGAAAATATTTTTGGCTTTTATTTTGTTATATAGTTTGGTTATCTCATAGGGCAAGAGGGCCCATTTTCCCATGTGGGTAAGTTAAACACAGAGTTGTCTGATTTTTTTGTGTGATATTTACATGGGAACTTATTTATTTTTGTTAAGGAGGCAATTGGAAGGAAGCCATCATTCAATGAGCATTGACTAATTTCCAGAAACTATGATAAATAGTCTTGTAAACTAAATGTAATGTTCCGTCCTCTGCTTTGCCCCTCAAAAACATTGGTAGCCAACCATTTATTTTGAGGGGCTTATAACATGGGGCCATTCACATGTTGCAGTTCAGTATAGAAAGAGGCAAAAACTCTCTGAAGGGCAATGATTCTGTTTTATATATTTTAGATACAGCCAGTAAATCACATTAAAAAACAGCCTAATGAAATAATATCAAGTCATTGTGAAGATTTAGATCTGTGAATCTATTACAGAAACATTTAAAAGATTAAAGCAAAATATATGTATAATAGAAATATATTAGAGGCATTATATATATTTATACAATTGATTTATTTTTATTCAGTAAAGACTTTAAAAATAGGTACTTTTCTCTGCACTAATTTTTGGTAGAACTTGGAACTCTCTCATGTACTATATAATTAATGGGCAGAGGTGTTGTCATCTTATTTACTTATTTATCCCAAGTGTCTAGAAGTGTATCTGGCATATAGTGGACACCTGACATGTTTACTAAGCTGAATGAATGAACCATATAAACATGTTTATTCAGTACCATGTGAGAAGAAAAAAGCATGTCACAAAATAATACTTGCTTTCAAAGTCACTTTCTGTGGTTTTACATCCACATTATATATTACATATGTTTTAAACATAGGTTCATTTAAAAGAAAAAAAAAATGGAAGAATATTTACCAAAGCATAAATAGGAATTTTTATCCCTTGGTAAATACATGATTGCATGCTTATATTTTCTTTTCTTTGGTTTACATTTCTTAGTCATTGTTCAATTTCTTTTTGTAACCAGTATACATAAAAATGCATTACCTTTCATTCAATCAAATTAATTTTAATTTAAGAAGATGCAACACACTTCAGAAGCATAATGCTTTTACGTTTCAGTTCTTTATTTAGCTAACATTTAATCAATGGAGAAACAAAATTCTAATAAGACTTTCTGATTCCCAAACTTAGTTCTTTCCTCTGTGTCATGCATCTTGAATGTCATTGATAAAATATATATATATATGAGAAATATTATATATTTATGAGAAATAAATTTTGTAGTAGAAAGTTATGAGTGCAAGATTCTTTTGTATATGATATTTTTAGAACCTCAGAGGAGTAAATAATTAATTGTCAGGTGGATAGAAGCTACCATTTGTTGAAATTTTCATCTTTTTTTCACTGACAACAACCCTCTAAAACATCCTTATTTTAGAGAAAATGGAAGTTTGGAGCTGCCAAATCATTTGGTCCATGGAGGTCACTGAGTACCTGTGTGAGATGAAGTTGGCAAAGTAGAATGAAGCTTAAATGGTGAAGCACTTCTTTTGACATCCTATAAGTTTGGAATTTAGCCTGTTGACAATGTAGACTCAATAGAATTTTTGTTGTGTTCTACTTTGTTGTTTTTAAAAAGAGCAGCACTATCTAATCAAGAGGAAAAAAAGAGTAAACATATTATACATCTTTCTTAAATATACTTGTCCTTTATAAGATATATTGAGACTGCTATTCATTTTATTCCCTACATCGATTTTTCTTGTTTCATATTTTACAACACATATGTCAGTAGGTAAGGAGAGGCATATTCAGTTAAGTGTACATTTAGACTCTTGGAAAGCCAAAGTTCCTTTCTATGGTATATATAAGCTATTGTGTTACTGAATAATGTCAACAACCAGAATTTTTAAAGCTTTTCACCACAAATTTAGGGATGGCATTTACATATATATCCTAATGTTCACAGCAGCACTATTTACAATAGCCAAGATATGGAAGCAACCTAAGTGTCCATCAACAGATGAATGGATAAAGAAGTTGTGGTCTATATACACAATGGAATATTACTCAGCTATAAAAAAAAATTGAAATTTTTCCATGTGTGACCATATGGATGAAACTGGAGAGTATTTTGCTTAGTGAAATAAGTCAAACAGAGAAAGAAAAATACTGTATGTTTTCACTTATATGTTGGATCTAGAAAATAGAACAAATGAGAGGTCTGAGGGGAGAGACAAAATAGGTGAAGGGGATTAAGCGGCACAAACTACTAGGTGTAAAATAAATAAGTTATAAGACATAATGTTCCGCACAGGGAATAGAGTCCATATTTTATAGTAACTTCATATGGAGTAGAATCGATAAAAATATTTTATAAAAATATCGAATTATTACTCTTATTAACAACAGGGGAGGACTAATTTCAGGGGCCTGCCCTCGGCTGAAGTAAGGCTGCCTTACTTAGAGGTACCACAGAAGTGAGGGCAGAGGTGTCTGTTGATTTAACTCAGAGTTGTAATGATTTAACCAAATACCATGCTGCTGTGTCTCACTGCTGCTCCCAAATCTTATTCTTCCACAGTAGCATTACAGCAGTGAGAGAAAATTACCTCTTCAGACACATCATGTGCTCTTGTGAAGTCCTGTCATGAATACGCACGATTTTGAAAAACAAAATGATTTCACTGTTGTAGTGTTTGGAATATTTATAATATCATCTCTACCACTACTTAGATTAGGTCAACAGACAAGTGAATTCAAATCTTACTATTATGGCCCCTCCATTTAGATCCAGTGAATTCTCAAATCTTTATTTCTCAGGAAATAGCTATTGTATGTGTTGTTACCTACTGGATAAAGCCTATTGTTAAATTAAACAATGAGGCCATTAGACTCTTAAGGATTACGGATCTGTTAAACCTGATGTCATGGAGCCTGCTGTCATGGAAATAGCTCCATTTCTTCAAGGTGTTCCACTTTCTTTGTAATCTGATTTTTTTTTTAATTTTATTTAATTTATTTTTTCATACAGCAGGTTCTTATTACTTATCCATTTTATACATATTAGTGTATACATGTCAGTCCCAATCTCCCAGTTCATCACCTGTGCGCGCGCACACACACACAAGCACACACACATACACACACACACACACACACGCCTGTAATCTGATTTTATCAAGGAAGCGGCAGTCAGAGCACAGAGAAGCTATCTTCCCAGGTTCTCGTACTAGTAATTACTTAAACATGGCAAGGTAAGCATGCTCGCTCTCCCATACTGCATTTTTGTTTCTACAAGTAAGGCTAGAATTAGACAGCGTTATTGAAGTGATTTTTTTTTTAATGTGAAATGTTACAGACATATAAAAAAGTATTTCCTCCCCCTGAAACAACCATTGAACTTTATTTGGTATTAATAAGCCTCAGGCATATGACTGTACAGAGAATTGTTTGACATGTTTCTAAACTTCTATCAAATTGTACCTAACCAAGATCACTTCTCTGTAGTCTTTATTACCCAGAAGCATGTCTCCTAACTTTATCACTAATTGACTGTATATCTTCACATTAGATATTTAACTTTGTTTGGGTTGTGATTTCCTTTAATAACATGAATAACATGATAATTAAAATGATATGAATAACAACAACAACAAAAGGTGGCTTTAATGCCTTAGTTGCCTGTAAGCAGAATAAAACCTAAGCGTGAAATACCTCAAGGTTTAGAAATTGAAACTTTAGGACAACCAATCACAGCCAGCCAACCAAGAGGCTTCTTCAAATAATGCAATTGCTTCAGCTACAGCCAAATAATCTTTTTGCTTTGCTTCTTTTTAGTTTGCTTGCTTGTTTATTTTTTAATTTAATTTTTATTTTATATTGGAGTATAGTTGATTTACAATGTTGTGTTTATTTCATGTGTACAGGAAAGTGATTCAGTTATACGCATACAAATATCCATTCTTTTTCAGATTCTTTTTCCCAAATACATTATTACAGAGTATTGAGTAGAGTTCCCTGTGCTACACTGTGACTGTCTTTCCCAAGTTCCTGTGGGTGGAACCTCCCAACCACTTCCAATTTTGTGTTACCCAATTAGAATCAAATTTTGCTCAAATAAACTAAAAAATGTAATATGCTTCAGTGTATCTTTTAACATTAATTTTATATGAAAGCAGCTGTCCAAAATTCATCAGCTATTTCCCCTATGTTGGTGATTCTTGGGGGATGAACATTGGCTATCCTTAGAATTATTTTTATATTCTTACACTGTACATTCACAGGGTTTAATGTTGTATGTTGCATTTGTTTGTTCATGTTCTGTCCTTTTCATCTAAATATTCTGTTCAATTCTGTTAGGGAAATTATGTTTTAAGCAATATTTTTCCTATTTTTCTCTCCCATTTGTTCATTTCTTTTTGTGAGGACCCACAAGCAGTTTTATGTCAATTCTACTTTTGCCTGTGACAAATACATTTCATTTTCTTCACATAATTTAAATTCTGTTACTTTCCAATTAAAAAGGCTCATTATTCTCAACTCCTCCATCCTATGTTTACAAGAGTGCCTCACTGAATTGTACTGTAGTCATTTTAGTGCCAATTTTACTTTTATTCCACATTTCTGTCTTCAGTTATGCCAGTTCACTTTTTATATCTGTCTGTTATCTTAAAATCCTTTGAAATTTTATTGTTCTTTTGAGCTCTCGATTGAAAGAGAAACATGTTTTATAACTTTTAAAATTTTATTCTGTTTCACTTCTCTATTGGCATAGCTATTTAGGGACACTTGTTTGTTGCCTTCCTTTTGTCTTTCGTGCTCTGTATTTACATTTTTGTTTACTACATGGAGTTTGTTTAACTCCATGCTTTTTATTTAATATTGTGATTTTCCAGAGTAGAATTTTTTTCTCTGAATATAACTTCCTGATGGTAGTCATTGTGCCTGCTTGAATTTTGGTATGTTTTCTCCAAACATATTCTTCACAACATACGTCTGTGGATGTTTTAACTAGGTTGCCAGAAGTTTACCTGCTTCCCAATGCACGGGTGATCATTTGCCATTTATTTCTCTTGAGCTCTCCAGAAGTCTCTGTCTTGACTTTTTTTAATCTAAGTTTATTTTATTTTATTTTATAAAAAGAACAATGGAGTTGAATAAAGAAGACCATGATGAGTGCTGTAGTTCTGTCACAATCAACGTTTTTATTATAGACTGACCATTTAGAGAATAAGTTTAGGCCATTAAAAATTGGAAAAATAAATGTATTCAATATGGAGAGGTGTGATGTAATTACAATAAATTATTTTAGTATGATAATCTTAAAAAATCAAAGAGCTGGGGATTGTAGTGAAAAATTAAATATCCAACCATTTGTTGGTTATTCACTCTGAGTCAGTCTCAATGATAGGTACTGTGACAAATAGAAAGGTAAATGAGACAGCTGTGTCTCTGCACACAACTGAAACCCATTGGGGCCATGATATGGAAGATACAGGCTCTACTACCCCAGCCACTGTGAATTTCTGTGGCTGACAGCTCACAGTTGAGCTCCTGTCTAGACAACAAAGGGAGCCATTTCACACAAATCTGCAACCCCCTCGCCAGGGAAGTCAGCGTCCACTGATTGGTCTTTGTGGGAGTACAAAGGCCATTGCCACCAGGTAGAAAGTTTCCTAAAAGCCATCCAGCTACAGAGAGAGCTCCTGGCCAGTTACCTCTGTTTAAACTACTCCTTCTGTCAAACTCTGCTTCCCTCATTCTCTTAGATTTTCTTTTTCCTAAGAGCACTGACAGAGCAACTTCCTGTGTACACACCTCCATTTCTGTTTCTTGAGAAACCAACCTAAAAAATTATGAGATACCTATAAACAACAACCTGCTACCAGACGAACTGGGGATCAGGCAAGGGGAAAGTGATGTGTGTGCTGAAAATAAAGCTGGTATTGTTCATACATCCCACAGTTCGTGTACTGTGAAATCCCACCACTGACACTAGCTAACCATCCAGAATAAAACATGCCCCAAGTCATTTGGAAATCTGGATTTCAGCAATGCTGCTGTTTATTTTCCTTTTCTTGGGGGTGGGGTCAAGTAGACAGAAGAATGTAGGTTACAATTCTTGCTTCATTAAGCACTGTCATATTTTGTCCTTGAATTGCCATTACCAACTGTTATTCAATTTTATATTATTTATTTATTATTTGCTTTACTAATTCAATAGACAGGCAAGGCCCATCAAGCAAAGCAATAAATTAAAATTACCAAGAAGTTACACTGGACCTATTTACACTTCTCTAACCAGGCAGCCAATCTCCCTAAATTTATCCCTGTGATAACTAATCCTCCAAATGTGTTGGTGTGTAAGTATTTAACTAAACAAAGTCCACTTGGCACTTGGATAATGTGGGGTTAGGGTCACCAACCATGAGCACAGTCAAAAATCCATCTATAACTTTACAGTTAGCCCTCTGTATAAGCGTTTCCTCTATATCCATGGTTTTCATCCATACATTCAACCAACCACAGATCATGTAGTATTGTGATACACAATTATTGAAAAAATTTTGTGTATAAGTGTACCGACAAAGTTCAAATCTGTGTTGTTCAAAGGTCAGCTATATTAGTTTTACTCATTTTTAAATTTACTTACTATTTTAAAAAGGCATTTCTGAGAGGGCAGACAACAGAAGCAGGAAGAACTACAATCCTGCAGCCTGTGGGAAAAAAACCACATTCAGAGAAAGGTAGACAAGATGAAAAGGCAGAGAGCTATGTACCAGATGAAGGAAGAAGATAAAACCCCAGAAAAACAACTAAATGAAGTAGAGATAGGCAACCTTCCAGAAAAAGAATTCAGAATACTGATAGTGAAGATGATCCAGGACCTCAGAAAAAGAATGGAGGCAAACATCGAGAAGATGCAAGAAATGTTTAACAAAGACCTGGAAGAATTAAAGAACAAACAAACAGAGATGAACAATACAATAACTGAAATGAAAACTACACTACAAGGAATAAATAGCAGAATAACTGAGGCAGAAGCACGGATAAATTACCTGGAAGACAGAATGGTGGAATTCACTGCTGCAGAACAGACTAAAGACAAAGAATGAAAAGAAATGAAGACAGGCTAAGAGACCTCTGGGGCAACATTAAATGCAACAACATTAGCATTATAGGGGTCCCAGAAGGAGAAGAGAGAGAGAAGGGACCAGAGAAAATATTTGAAGAGATTATACTTGAAAACTTCCTTAAAATGAGAAAGGAAATAGCCACCCAAGTCCAGGAAGTGCAGCGAGTCCCATACAGGATAAACCCAAGGAGAAACACACCACGACACATAGTAATAAAATAAGCAAAAGTTAAAGACAAAGAAATATTATTGAAAGCAGCAAGGGAAAAACGACAAATAACATACAAGGGAACTCCCATAAGGTTAACAGCTGATTTCTCAGCAGAAACTCTACAAACAAGAAGGGAGTGGCATGACATGCTTAAAGTGATGAAAGGGAAGAACCTACAACCAAGATTACACTACCCAGCAAGGATCTCATTCAGATTCTATGGAGAAATCAAAAGACTTACAGAGAAGCAAAAGCTAAGAGAATTCAGCACCACCAAACCAACTCTACAACAAATGCTAAAGGAACTTCTCTAAGTGGGAAACACAAGAGAAGAAAAGGATCTACAAAAACAAACCCAGAACAATTAAGAAAATGGCCATAGGAACATACATTTTGATAATTGCCTTAAACATGAATGGATTAAATGCTCCAACCAAAAGACACAGGCTTGCTGAATGGATACAAACACAAGACCCATTTATATGCTTTTTACGAGAGAGCCACTTCAGACCTAGGGACACATACAGACTGAAAGTGAAGGGCTGGAAAAAGATATTCCATGCAAATGGAAATGAAAAGAAAGCTGGAGTAGCAATATTCATATCAGATAAAATAGACTTGAAAATAAAGAATATTACAAGAGACAAGGAAGGATGCTACCTAATGATCAGGGAACAATCCAAGAAGAAGATATAACAATTATAAATAAGTATGCACCCAACATAGGAGCACCTCAATACATAAGGCAACTGCTAACAGCTATAAAGGAGGAAATCGACAGTAATACAATAATAATGGGGGACTTCAAAACCTCACTTATACTAGTGGAAAGATCGTCCAAAATGAAAAAAAATAAGGAAACAGAAGCTTTAAATGACACAATAGACCAGATAGATTTAATTGATATTTATAGGACATTCCATCCAAAAACAGCAGATTACACTTTCTTCTCAAGTGCACACGGAGCATCATCCAGGATAGATCACATCTTGGGTCAGAAATCAAGCCTCAGTAAATTTAAGAAAATTGAAATCATACCAAGCATCTTTTCTGACCACAACACTAGAGATCAGAAATGAATTACAAGGGAAAAAAAAAGTAAAAAACACAAACACATGGAGGCTAAACGCTATGCTATTAAATAACCAAGAGATCACCGAAGCAAAGAGGAAATCAGAAAATACCTCGAGACAAATGACAATGAAAACACGACAATCCAAAACCTATGGGATGCAGCAAAAGCAGTTCTTTTATAGCTATACAAGCCTACCTTAAGAAACAAGAAAAATCTCAAAAAAATATATAACCTCACACCTAAAGGAACTAGAGAAAGAAGAACAAACAAAACCCAAAGTTAGCAGAAGGAAACAAATCATAAAGATCAGAGCAGAAATAAATGAAACAGAAACAAAGAAAACAATAGCAAAGATCAATAAAACTAAAAGCTGGTTCTTTGAGAAGATAAACAAAATTGATAAACCATTAGCTAGACTCATCAAGAAAAAAGAGGGACAGGACTCAAATCAATAAAATTAGAAATGAAAAAGGAGAAGTAACAACAGACACTGCAGAAATACAAAGCATCCTAAGGGACTACTAACAGCAACTCTATGCCAATAAAATGGACAACCTGGAAGAAATGGACAAATTCTTAGAAAGGTATAACCTTCCAAGACTGAACCAGGAAGAAATAGAAAATATGAACAGACCAATCACAAGTAATGAAATTGAAACTGTGATTAAAAATCTTCCAACAAACAAAAGTCCAGGACCAGATGGCTTCACAGGTGAATTCTATCAAACATTTAGAGAATAGCTAACACCCATCCTTCTCAAACTCTTCCAAAAAAATTGCAGAGGAAGGAACACTCCCAAACTCATTCTATGAGGCCATCATCACCCTGACACCAAAACAAGACAATGATACTACAAAAAAACAAAATTATAGACCAATATCACTGATGAATATAGATGCAAAAATCCTCAACAAAATACTAGGAAACAGAATCCAACAACACATTAAAAGGATCATACACCATGATCAAGTGGGATTTATCCCAGGGATGCAAGGATTCTCCAATATATGCAAATCAAGCAATGTGATACACTATTTTAACGAAATGAAGAATAAAAACCATATGATCATCTCAATAGATGCAGAAAAGGCTTTTGACAAAATTCAACACCCATTTATGATAAAAACTCTCCAGAAAGTGGGCATAGAGGGAACCCACCTCAACATAATAAAGGCCATATATGACAAACCGACAGCAAACATCATGCTCAATGGTGAAAAACTGAAAGCATTTCCTCTAAGATCAGGGAGAAGACAAGGATGTCCACTCTCAGTGCTATTATTCAACATAGTTTTGGAAGTCCTAGCCATGGCAATCAGAGAAAAAAAAGAAATAAAAGGAACACAAATTGTAAAAGAAGAAGTAAAACTGTCACTGTTTGCAGATGACATGATACTATACATAGGGAATCCTAAAGATGCCACCAGAAAACTACTAGAGCTAATCAATGAATTTGGTAAATTTGCAAGATACAAAATTAATGCACAGAAATCTCTTGCATTCCTATACTCTAATGATGAAAGATGTGAAAGAAAAATTAAGGAAACACTCCCATTTACCATTGCAACAAAAAGAATAAAACACCTAGGAATAAACCTACCTAGGGAGACAAAAGACCTGTATGCAGAAAACTATAAGACACTGATGAAAGAAATGAAAGATGATACCAACAGATGGAGAGATATACTATGTTCTTGTATTGGAAGAATCAATATTGTGAAAATGACTATACTCCCCAAAGCAATCTACAGATTCAATGAAATCCCTATCAAACTACCAATGGCATTTTTTACAGAACTAGAACAAAAAATCTTAAAATTTGTATGGAGACAAAAAAGACCCTGAATAGCCAACCAGGCTTGAGGGGAACAAAAAGGAGCTGGAGGAATCAGACTCCCTGACTTCAGACTATACTACAAAGCTACAGTAATCAAGAAAATATGGTACTGGCACAAAAACAGAAACATAGATTAATGGAACAAGATAGAAAGCCCAGAGGTAAACCCACACACCTATGGTCAACTAATCTATGACAAAGGAGGCAAGGATATACAATGGAGAAAAGACAGTCTGTTCAGTAAGTGGTGCTGGGGAAACTGGACAGCTACATGTAAAAGAATGAAATTAGAACACTTCCTAACACCATACACAAAAATAAACACAAAAGAGATTAGAGACCTAAATGTAAGACTGGACACTATAAAACTCTTAGAGGAAAACATAGGAAGAACACTCTTGGACATAAATCACAGCAAGATCTTTTTTGATCCACCTCCTAGAGTAATGGAAATAAAAGCAAAAATAAATAAATGGGACCTAATGAAACTTCAAAGCTTTTACACAGCAAAGGAAATGATAAACAAAATGAAAAGACAGCCCTAGACTGGGAGAAATTATTTGCAAATGAATCAATGGACAAAGGATTAATCTCCAAAATATATAAATAGCTCATGTTTCTCAATATTAAAAACACAAACAACCCAATCCAAAAATGGGCAGAAGACCTAAATAGACATTTCTCCAAAGAAGACATACAGATGGCCAAGAAGCACATGAAAAGCTGCTCAACATCACGAATTATTAGAGAAATGCAAATCAAAACTACAATAAGGTATCACCTCACACCAGTCAGAATGGGCTTCATCAGAAAATCTACGAACAACAAATGTTGGAGAGTGTGTGGAGGAAAGGGAACCCTCTTGCAGTGTTGGTGGGAATGTAAGTTGATACAGCCACTATGGAGAACAGTATGGAGGTTCCTTAAAAAACTAAAAATAGAATTACCATATGATCCAGTAATCCCACTATTGGGCATATACCCAGAGAAAACCACAATTCAAAAAGACACATGCACCCCAATGTTCATTGCAGCACTATTTACAATAGCCAGGTCATGGAAGCAACTTAATGCCCATCGACAGACGAATGGATAAGGAAGTTGTGGTACATATATACAATGGAATATTACTCAGCCATAAAATGGAACGTAATTGGGTCATTTGTTGAGACGTGGATGGACCTAGAGACTGTCATTCAGAGTGAAGTAAGTCAGAAAGAGAAGAACAAATATCGTGTATTAACGCATGTATTTGGAACCTAGAAAAATGGTACAAATGATCCAGTGTGCAGGGCAGAAATAGAGACACAGATGTAGAGAACAAACGTATGGACACCAAGGGGGGAAAACCGTGGTGGGGTGGGGATGGTGGTGTACTGAATTGGGCGATTGGGATTGACATGGATACACTGATGTGTATAAAATTGATGACTAATAAGAACCTGCTGTATAAAATAACAAACAAAATTAAATTAAAAAATTTAATAAAAAAGTCATTGCCAATGTAGTCTTTTGTGACTGGTTTGTTACTAAATATTGTCTTACTGAAATCCATTCATTTCTTAATATGGACCTGTATTATGTTCAATTTCACTATTGTATAATTTTCCATGCGTGAATATAGCATATTTGATTAACTATCTTCTATTCAGTGAATATTTAATTTGCTTCCAATTTTCTTCAACAGTGCTGCTTTGGACATTTTATATATCACTCCCATTGTACAATTTCAAAGGTATTTTCTTGGGTTACATACACTTATTTTACAAAAGAAACCCAATTTGTTTTCCAAAGTTATCATACAAATTTCCACTCCCACGAGCAATGTATATAAATTGCTGTTTATTCACATTATTTTGAATGCTTGGTACATTTCTTTTCTAACAGTATTATCAAACTGCATGATTTTTTCAACGCAACATGTACAAGATAGTATTTTAGTAT
Source organism: Globicephala melas (assembly GCF_963455315.2). Lineage (NCBI taxonomy): Eukaryota > Metazoa > Chordata > Mammalia > Artiodactyla > Delphinidae > Globicephala > Globicephala melas. Next base: position 19,777,160 of record NC_083326.1, read on the forward strand.
CTTAAGTCATTTTGATTTTATAGCCTTGGTTTTTTGAGAACCTTTTTTTATATATGGTGCATATATATATTTTATATGTATACAAATGTGTATATATATATATATATATACCCAATTTACACATATAAAATTTATATATAATGGTTATATGTATATTTGCTATATATTAATCATATATATTTATATAAAATTTGATGAAGTCAGTTGGTGAAGCCATGTTGCACACACAAACACACACAGACATACATATACGATGAACTGACCCATTATTGTGTAGTGTTTAACTTTGCAGGCTTTGGTGATAGATATAGGTTCAATAGACTCAATTTCTAATTCTATTACTACAAGCATGGTTTCTTAATCTGCAAAATAGGATAATAATAATTACCTACATTATATGGGTTTTGAAATAATCAAATGATATCTGACCAGAAAGTAATTAATATATTAGCTAGAAAATGTAAAATAATCAGTGAAATTGATTTTGATATTATTGATATTGCCATTTAATCTCTATACTACATATGTCATAAATTGAACTTACATGTCATGTACTTAAATTTTTTCCCATCTCCCTCATGTTATTTTAAAAGATTTAATGGTTTTACTTTTAAAATGAAATATTTTAACTACAGGGAATTTATTCCAATATAGTTTTTTTAATCCTACATTTCCATATAGATTTGAAACACCAGTACCACATTTTAAAAAGATACACAAAACACAGCAGAATGGGTCGTTCTGCTTGGTGTGAAACACTGGGTTTTTTTCTACATCTAATTTTGGAAAGATTCAATTATGGGATATAGGAAGGGAATGAAAATGGCAGAGATTCGTTGTGTTTAAGAAACCCATGTTCCCAAGAGGCAGGGGAGAATTGAGTCCATTATTTTGCAGCATTATTGAAAATTACTCCATTTCCACTCTGGCTTGCGGAGCAGAGAAGAATTTGAGGCCATCTAGTTAACTATACGGCATTACTGATGTAATACATTCCATTGTAACCTTTCAGCCTAAAAGAAGTCATGTTTTTCAGTTTCTAACTTATTGCTAGGATCCAAACCCTTGTATAGGTCCAGGGTTTGATATATCTGGATAGACTGTTAATGTTTTCCTTTTAAAAGCTGTTTGTGCTATTGAATCTGCTCAATTCTCTTTAGATAAAGCAAACATCAAAAGAGAGACATGCTCTAGCATTCTAGAATCTCTGCTCATCTCAGTCATGTATGGATACAGTTTTAAAGAAGATGAAGAGAAACATAACCAATAAAGGCGGTTTTAGTAAACTATTAGAACATACTTTTCTATGAATTAAAACCTCAGTTTCCTCAATTTTAAATGAGTACATATATATTTCTATAGCGTGTGTACAGAGATTAAGTGGGAAAAATATGCCAAATTTATAATAAACACACAACAAAGATCAGTCATTTTGTTAATTATCAAATTCTAGCAAGGAATATACATTTTAAATTATTTATGATCCCTAATGAATGATAAATAGTATATATCTTACAGGTAGTTATAACAATCCCAAATCCTAAACCATACTGAGTAAAAACATGTTCGGTAATATGCCTGTGAATGTGCATAGTGCCCTTTTATGTTTTTTTTAATATGGAAATTAGTGTTTTATTTATTTATTTTTAACATCTTTTTTGGAGTATAATTGCTTTATAGTGTTGTGTTACTTTCTGCTGTATAACAAAGTGAATCAGCTATATGCATACATATATCCCCATATCCCCTCCCTCCTGTGTCTCCCTCTCCTGTCCCTATCCCACCCCTCTAGGTGGTCACACAGCACTGAGCTAATCTCCCTGTGCTATGCAGCTGCTTCCCACTAGCTATCTATTTTACATTTGGTAGCATGTATATGTTAATGCTACTCTCTCACTTCGTCCCCACTTACTTTTCTCCCTCCCCGTGTCTTCAAGTCCATTCTCTACGTCTGCATCTTTATTCCTGTCCTGCCCCTGGGTTCATCAGAACCATTTTCTTTTTAGATTCCATATATATATATGTTAACATATGGTATTTGTTTTTCTCTTTCTGACTTACTTCACTCTGTATGACAGTCTCTAGGTCCATCCACCTCACTACAAAAAACTCAATTTCGTTCCTTTTTTTATGGCTGAGTAATATTCCATTGTATATATGTGCCACATCTTTTTTATCCATTCATCTGTCAATGGACACTTAGGTTGCTTCCATGTCCTGGCTATTGTAAATAGAGCTGCAATGAACATTGTGGTACATGACTCTTTTTGAATTATGGTTTTCTCAGGGTATATGCCCAGTAATGGGATTGCTGAGTCATATGGTAGTTCTATTTTTAGATTTTTAAGGAATCTCCATACTGTTCTCCATAGTGGCTGTACCAATTTACATTCCCACCAACAGTGCAAGAGGGTGCCCTTTTATTTTTAACATTTAAATTTTGGAAAATCCAAGGTAGAAATACACAGAAACAGTTGAAAGAGAAAGCGTAGATGATTGAATCAAGAGAGAACATAGGGAGCTTCCCTGGTGGAGCAGTGGTTGGGAGTCCGCCTGCCGATGCAGGGGACACGGGTTTGTGTCCCGGTCCGGGAAGATCCCACATGCTGCGGAGTGGCTGGGCCCGTGAGCCATGGCCGCTGAGCCTGCGCATCCAGAGCCTGTGCTCTGCAGTGGGAGAGGCCACAACCGTGAGAGGCCCGTGTACCGCAAAAAAAAAAAAAAAGAGAGAGAGAACATAATGTGATTCCTCATGTATCCATCATACAGTGACAGTAAAGTCAGGATGAAAAGGTAAAGAGAAGAGGAGATAATATGGTGCATTCATCTCCCTATTCCCAGCACCTTAACATCCTGTTCGTCCTGTAGGGTTACTCTGATCTGTGTGACAATCTGCTTCTTGTGAACTAAAGGGCCATCTGTGTCTGCCTTTGTTGTGTTCTAATTGCCTGGTTCAGTTCCTGGCAGGTGACAGGAGCTCAATTTCCTGAATGAGTGAATCTGAAAGTGACTAAGTGAGTAAATGGATAAATTAAAAGATGTGTCAGCAGAAAAATCTCTTATTTAAGTTAATGTTAGAAGCTCTTATTCAATCTGGTAATGTGAGCAGTTTCCTTTGAATCTTTGCCCAAAGCCAACACAACAAGCACAATGTGGAGAAAAGAGGGCAGCAGCCTAAGGGACTACAAACTGGGTTCAGGGCTGAAAGCATGTGACTGTTTTGAGTAAGAGTAAATTCACCCACAAGAAGAAAGCATGGAAGTGGCCCGGGGTGTCTGTGGTTTAAAACTATCGAACGCTACCTCTCTTTAGAGACCAGATTCCACTCTTTTACCAAAACTACCAGATCACTCACTTTTAAAAATGAAATAATTATGTCTTAGATATGGGAGAAACACATTTTAAAATCTCAAATAAATTGTTTCACAGAATTCTTGCCTCTGCTTTTCCCTCTATAACTGACTTGAATTCTTACACGCTGTTTGCATTCACCATTTTACTTATTGGTTCTGTGTGATAAAGGAAAACAGAGAGTTGAAAAAATATCCTGCATATATATTAAGGGAGACTGCACATGAAGGGAAAACATAAAGGTACTTATGTCCTTAGCTTCACTCGCAAAAGCACTGTAGCTGAAATGCCCATCATCAATCATTCCAGTCTTCATCCTTCTTGATCAACGAAATGTTTGATAAACCTCTCTTAAACACTCTTCTATATGCTGAATCCTGTACCATTATGTAAATTGCTAATAGTTACTTAGGTAATTATCTGTAAGCTTTTATGCCTCAGGACCTTTGCTCATACTATCATTTTCACTTGGAACAATCAACCCACCCCTACTGTCCCACTCCAATCCGTCATGCCAAGCTTCACTTAAAGTTCATCTAAAGTGAGGGCTCTCTGTTTGAATTCCTATTGTACTTTGCTTTCCTTTCATATGGACTTTTTAATATTTTGCCTTTATTTTTATTTACTTCTTGCTTTTCCTATTAGAGTTGTCCCTCGGTATACATGGGGGTTTGGTTCCAGGAGCCCCGCGGATACCAAAGTCAGCAGACGCTCAAGTCCCTTCTGTAAGGGGGCTACTAATACAGTCTACTCTCCATATGCGAGGGTTAAGCAACTGCGATTGGCTGAATCCACAGCTGTGGAACACGCGCATACAGAGGGTCAACTGTATATACAATTTTAAGAAGTGTATTAGTATATTTACCTTTTTGCCTACCTCCACACTCAGAAACATAGTATTTTATGTAAGTAAATATTAAATAAGTATTGGTTGTTAGATGAATGAATTGCCATTATGATTTCATATTAGCAATAAATAATGGATACATGAGAGAGTGAGGCTTATGGTTGGTTTGGGTAGAAGGAGAAATCCCAAGGAAATATGGGATTATTAAATCAAGTACAAGCCTGGATAATGGTTAGTTACTTAAAATAGATCTTTTGAAGAGGTATTTGAGGATAGTAGAACATGAAGAAAAACGGCATGATATCCTATCCACAGTTAAAGTGATATGCAAGCAAAACTCATGCATTTAGACTGGGTCATTATAACCGAGTTCTGTCTTGTTCCTTTTAGAAGACAGAGTGTTAGCCATCCACAGGGGGGGAAGAAAAAAACATTGCAAGTATTAGTGAATGCACCGTATTGTTAAGGTAGACAATAAGAGAAATCAGCTGAAAGAAATGAGAGATTTCTAAAAGGTGCAGTTATCACCCTATCACGTATTTTAACATACTTTCTGTTCTATTGAATATATTACTTTTTTATTTCCCTCAGTCTAGAATCTATTCAGAAGTGTATATATATATATATATATATATATATATATATATATATATCCTTGTCTTTATGTTTCCCCTTGAGAATTGATCATGTTTGGTAGCAAAAGGAAACCCTTATAGGCTATTCAGGAGCAAAACATTTTGTTTTTTAATAATTCTTTCTCAGTATAAAAACTATCAAAGGAATCAGCAGGCAACCTCTCCATGGCAATTAGTGAGATCCATTTGAATTGTATGCTTCCAAGAAGCACCTCTTGGGGCCACCCTCCACCGCCATGTCTCCCCTGGGTGAATTGTAGTGTCGGCCTTTGTCTAATGGAGCATGAACATAACATATCACAAAGCAATCAGGACACAACTGGAACAAGCTGGTTTGAAATAAAATTGTAAACTTAGGCTGCAGTTGCTACTAAAGTACTACTATTTATTGTATGCAGCAGTTTGATGACCTAATGATGTGAATCCAGCTCAGCATTTGGACAGTTTTGGAAAGTGAAAGAATAATTCCCATTATTGAATGGGAATTATAGTGACAACACACAAGGTCAACAGCAACATGATCCAAAGTGTATGCGGAAGCTTTAGTTACATCCATGGGGATAAACAAACAAAAGAAACATTAAGAGGCCTGAACTGGAAAGAGATTTAATTCTGGAGATAATAGAGTTAGTTTAGTTTAGAGAAATAATGTGAGTGGTGATTTTTCATTTAAAACATGTGCTTGATGTTACTAATGATGGTTAAGTATATGTGGCTTCATAAGAAATACAGCATTCTTTAAATGGGTGAACCATTGATTCAACCAAAGAACACCCCCTCCTCCTCTCCCCTGAACTTCTGTTATTGACAATAGACCTTGGCCTTTTGGAAATTTTAACTAACTCCCATTGGCTACATTCTCCTATTTTGTAACAGGGCAACATGAGTTACATACACATCAAGAACATGGGTCTGATGACACTGTGAATGTTTTTCATTAGAATTTTTTTTTTTCAGCAAAGACCACTGCTTTGTTAAAGGCTATGTTCTCAGAGTAAAGCAAAACTGTAGAAAATTGACATCTTTAACTTAAGGAAATCATTTTCCTCACTAATGTTGCATAGACACAATTGGAATGATTCTATAAAAGTGTCAACAGGTTTGGCTGAGAAAACACACATTTTGGTATTCTCTCTTGCAAAGTAATGATTTCAAAGGTTGTGGTATCACAGAATGAGGACTCTTTTTAAAAAATAATTCCTGGAATAACTAGGAAATCTTATTAATTTACACTTTTCATTATTGATATCCATCTGGTTTTAGAAAAGTTTATATGCTGTACGACGGCAGTATTTAGAAGTTTAGGCACCAGAATTTTACTGTCTCGGTGTATTCACTTGCCTAATATTTTGGAGCTATCACAATAATTTTGGATATTTAGTGTAACATGTACTAATAAGGATTTTGAGCAGTGTACTGAATCATTATTAAATTAAATTATGTTCAGTTTTAAAGGTAGAACGCAGATCATGTACTGTTTAATATGCTTTCTAATTATAACAAAAAATAAACCCAGGCAATTCTGTCATAATAAGCCCTAAGCTAGAATAACAGTTCATGAATTGTTAGTAGCAATCCATATTTTAGCAAACTCGTTTTGAAATAAACATACACTCCATGACCCATCTAAAATTTGGTCTGGTTCACTTGTTCCCCCACTCTTTTATCTTCTTGGGAAGAAGACTTATACAAAATAACACTTTGGAGCTAATTAAAAATGGCTAGTCATTATTCTGGATGCCTCAACCTTAACTGATACCTTTATTCAATTAGAATTTCTATAAATTTTATCAAATAACATCTTCTGATTTTCCACTGTTAATCTCTCTATATCCCTACAACTGTGAGACTCAACTGCTTCCTCCCTATTTATTGATTGCCTGCAATGTGCAAAGCATCGTGCTACACATCGGATATGACTGGAAAGCCCTTCGTGGAGTCTGGATGAAATTCTAACTTTGATAACTGCTACTTTCCTTCAGTCTGATACCTTAAACTGTCCCGTTGATCATATCACACTAAAGTTTATGCCTTCACATTTCTGATAGAATTTACTTTTTAAAGTCATTAACAGTTGTAAAATTTAAAGTCACGGAATGGTGAATGTAGTAGTTAAATTTTATAGCTAGAATTTCTTTTTTAAAAAAATATGACTGCTTTATGGTGTACAAATTAGTCAAGATGGATTCTGATGTTCTCAGTTTAATGCAGTGGTTCACCGGTAATATAGGATTATTATTTCAGTCACAGTCTGGTTCAAAAATTCATTTCTTTCTGCTATAGCTGTCTCAAACAACTGAAGGAGTCACAACTGGGTTTGGAATATTTGGGAGGATTGGTGTCTAAGCTCCTTACTTGGATAAGTCTTATAAAAGTGTATTGCATTCATATACTGTTCTTAGTGTTGCCACAGATGCCACTCTCTCCAGCATTTTTTGGGTCTCACAACTAAGGCTGAGCCAATTGCCTCTCTGATTAAAGTAGTTTTTGTTTGTTTCTTTCTTTCCCCAACTGCCCTCAGCAGTAGACAGTGTACTTCCTTCTCAGTGTCGTCACATTTTTTAACCAAGGGACTTACAAATGTAGCACTCCAGCTTTGTTCTCACCTCAGCTAATCTCCCATTTCCCATTCACAGTCCCAGTGAAGTTTCCATTTTTTCCAGATCCTCAGGAGCCATGAGGACTCTGAGGGTTCATGCTTACCGGTAAACGCTAGCTCATTATTTTTGTTAATCTAAAAATATCTTTATTTTGCCTTTTTCCTTGAAAGATAATTTCACTTTGTATACATGCCAGAGTGACATATTTTTTTTCAAAGTTCTTGGTGTATTTTTTTCAGCTTTATTGAGATAAAATTGCATACATTTAAAATATACAATGTAATGTTTTGACACATATACACTTTGAGAAATGATTACCACAATTAGGGTAATTAACATATTCATCACCTCACATAGTTACCAATTTTTTCAATGTGTCTGGTGAAAATTCTTAAGGTCTACTGTCCTAGCAAATTTTAAATATACAAACCTACAGTAGATACACAAAAGGTAGCAAAAAGGGAATCAAGGCATACCACTTTGGAAAATCATCTATTCATAAAGGAAGACAGCAAGAAAGGAAGAAAGGAATAAGGGAAATACAAAACAGCCAGGAAGCAATTAACAATATGCCATTAGTAGATCCTTACTTATCAATAATTACTTTAAATGTAAATGGATTAGATTCTCCAATCAAAAGGAATGGCATGGCAGACTGGTTAAAAAAATCTGAGACCCAACTAATGCTGACTGTGAGAGACATTTCAGATTTAAGGACACACATAGGCTTAAAGTGAAGAGGTAGAAAAAAGTTATTCCATGTATATGGAACCCAAAATAGAGCAAGCGTAGCTATACTTATGACAGGCTGACATATATTTTTAATTAGCAAATTGAGAAAATTTCCTGCTTACTTCCTTCCATTGTTAAATTTCTTACTTCCATTGTTCCTTTGAAAAAGTGTGTTGTTAGTATATATGTTATTTCTTTTAAATAATCTCTCTTAAATTTCTGGTGGTCATTAACCTCTTCTCTTTTGGTTTTGTGTTCTGAGATGGTAGTTTGATCTTTCTACTTTTCTCAGGGGGAGGGGTTGCTTTTAACATGCTTAACTGGTAATTCATTGAGCTTTGTTAATATGAGTATCATCGTTATTTAAATTAATTTTTGGATATTCTCATTTATTAGCCCTTAAAATATTGCCTCTTCTATTCTCTCTCTTTTCATCATCTGGAATTCAAGTAAGATATAAAGTCTTATTACCTTAACTATTATTTCTATTAATTTCTTATCCATATCCTCTGTGGCTTTTTCTCTTTGCCTTTAGGAAAAAAACAAAAACAAACACAAAAAAATCTTAGTTTTACTTTTGGTTTACTAATTCTTTGTTTAGTTGTGTTTGTGTTTAATTTATTCTTAAACAATCCAGTTAATTTAAAATTTCAACAATTATGTATTTATTTCTAGAAGGTCTATTTGGTTGTATCTCAAAATATGCTTGATTATTTTTAATAACTCTTCTCTAACTGATAAGAGTTCTACTTTCACTTTGTTTTGATCTCTGAGGATTTCTTTCTTGCCAGTTCAACAATGAATGAAAATGTTTATCTTTAAAAAGATTTTACTTGCACTTTTATTAATTTTTTTTAAGTGAGAAGATTGATCAGATTAGATTGCTTCCATAATGTTGATAAAATAATTTGCAGGGTTAATTTTACAGATTTTTCACTCAATAAATGAGTCTCATTCGGAGACCTTCATAAACTTCCCTGTGTAGAGCTTTCTTAATATGGGACATGGGGACTGGGATAGGGCAGGAGTTCAAAACCAGTTTTATATTTTTGTGACTCTGTGCACATATGCCTGGTATCTTTCAGGTCTTGAGATAATTTATACTTACCCTGGTGGTTTGTTCTACAAGCAGGCTCTTTCCCTCAAGATTGGATAAGATTCAGTAAAATGGAAAAAGGACTCCCTGGTCATCCAGCCACACTGGGGTTCATACTGGGGCTTACCTTTGAAATTTTGTTATAAAATTCCTTTATTCTTGCTCAACAACTGAAATGTTCTGACCCCTGTGACCTGTCTACATGTGTATATCTTTTCAGGTAGAAAACTTAACTTGTTAACTTCAATTTCTTGAAATGTGTTAATGCCTCTGCATTTTGAATAAAGAAGTAGTAAAGGAAAGAAAAGAAGACCAAATATCATACACCATGAGCCTGCATTGGACGTACAAGGTCTCATGCTCTCATTCCCTTTGCTGCTTCCTCTCAGGCCTGGGCTATTTCTACTTGGAGTGGTAAAACCAGACACTAATGTGGACAAAATAATGGACTTAGAACGCTGTGGGTTTTGATCAATTTGGTCCGACTGGACAGCATTAAAAAGAGTTGTCTTGTATCTCACTGGAATTTTACCTTGAGCTTTTAGGCCAGTGTCTCTGAGAAACAACTGGCCTTTGTTTAAACCTGTGTTATCCCAAAGACGTCCAGGGAAATAATTTGGCTGCTCAAGAACAGAATTTGTAGTATCGGGAATCCTGTGAATTCAGCTTCTACTTTTCTGTCTCTGAATAACTAATGCAATACATTTTAAAAGCCATCTCACTGAAAATGTCAAGAGCTCACCTTGGGAAATCAGGGATAATGTCTGGTAATTTGTTTATCATGCTCCTTCCCATAAACATAGCCCCCATCGATTCAACATACCAAGCAGTTTTCCCTAATTTGAAATGAATAGAAAACAGATAATAAAAATTGATCCATCAGGTAAACACAACAGAACCACAGTTAGAGAAAGAAAGAATTATTGTAAAAGTTTGTCTCCCATTTTTAATTCAGTAAATTCCTTTTTCCCTAGGAGACAGCCGTGCTATTACACAGTAAGGCATGTTTTGATAAGGGTTTCATTGCAAAACTGAAGAGAAACAGAAGTCGCAGGAGATAGGATCGCTGGGTGCTGTAGTGGTCAGCCTTGGGGGTATAATAGAATCACCTGGGGAGCTGTTCTAACAAAATACTGTTAGGTAGATCCCATCACCAGAGAACCTGTTTTAGTTTATCTTGGATGCTGATTTGAGACACCCAGAGGCATGAAAGCTCTAACATGCAGATAAGAGTGAGAAAAACTGATTGTGAATTCCTTGATCCTAGCCTCACATTTGGTGTGGAGTAAGTGCTCAATAAGTGTGTAGTGTGAGCAAAATGAGTAACAGTGAAATTTGTTAACAGACTGACAAATGCTGACTATGGGGCAGAGTGCAAGCATAAAGCCCCTAGGGAGCTGCATACACAAGAAGAGTTATAGCTTTTCACAGGCTCTTTTCTAGGGTAATCGTGAGAAATACTGGGGACAGTGCTGCAGATGGGAGAAAGCATTCCACTCGATGTCCCGATGGAAGGGATAAGAAGAACTAACCCATGGGGGGGATGGGCAGCAATCTCTTTTGCCCACAGGGCACAGGTGAAGACCTACTGTAGCTAGGAAAAAGAGAAAGGGGGGAACCATTACAGATCCCCTACATATAAGAGTTACTTCACTGGGGGAGGGTTCAGATCACGGAGACCAGTCCTGAGATCAAGAAACACAATGGCTACAGAGGACAGAGGAGCCCCGAGAAAAGTCCTTCCCTATAAGCAGGCTAGCAACTGAGGAGTAACAAGCACCAACAGTCTACTGCTGAGACAGAAACAACTGCATAGAGACAGACCCATTTTGAGGTGCCAGCACACAGAGGACTACAGCAGGGGAAGGTCATTAAAAAAAAATTCTTCAGCAAACTAACCACAACCCCAAGGACAAGATAACAGTGGGGGAATTTGAAACAACAATGAAACCTACACAATTCAATTCTTGGATAGGTTAAGTCAACACACCCCACTCACATACTAGCAGAATATGCATACACATTTCTAGTCATAAATACAAAGTAGAAATTTCACACTCAAATATGATCTAACTGTTAAAACAATGACGGAGATTTTTAAATATTTTTAAAATTTAAACATTTAAAAATAACTTGATTAATATGTTAAAGGCTCTAGTAGAAAAGGTGTCCAGCATGCAAGAGCAGTTGGGGAACTGCAGAGAGAAATAGAAACTTTAAGAAAGAATCAAACGGAAATGCTAGAAGAATGGTAGCAGAGATTAAAAAAATGCTTTTGATGGGCTGATCAGTAGACTTGACACAGATGAAGAAAGAATCAGCGGTGATAGGTAGATAGAAATTACCCAAATTAAAGCACAAAGAGAAAAATAGAGTAAGTAAATAAATATATAAATAAAATCTTAATATAGTATATATAATATATATAAATATGCAAGCAAACAAGATCACAGTCTCTAAGAACTGTGGAAACATTTCAAACAATTTAACATACTTGTCAATGCAATCCTAGAAGCAGAAGAGAGCATATAGTATAAAAAAAGGTTTGAGGACATTGTGTTGAAATATTTCTAAAAATAATGCATGAAAGCAAACCACGGATCCAGGAAGCTAAGTCAATTAAAGAGGATAAATATCAACCAACAAACAAATGTATACACATCATATGCACATTATTACATTATTGCATATTAAAGATAAAGAAAAAACCATGAAGGCAGCTTGAGAATAAAAAACATATTGCATAAAAAGGAAATACTGTTTAAGTCATAAGATAATGGATTAACAGCTCCAAAATGCTGAAACAACAATAAAACTACTGCCAATACTGAATTCTATGTATAGTGAAAGTATTTCTCACCAAAAATGTTGAAAGGCTTTTCAGACAGACTAAAGCTGAGAGAAATCACTACCAAGCTATCTGTACTACAAAAATGTTACAAGAAGGTCCTTAGGCAGAAGCAACAAACAGAAATGTGAACCTTTAAAAAGAAATGATGATCAAGAGAAATGATTAAAATAAAGGTAAATATAAAATGTTTTTCTATTTTTTAATCTCTCTAAATGAAAAATGAATGTTTAAAGCAATAATAGTACTGATGTGTTGCAGAGAATATATAAAAAGTAAAGTCTATAACAGGGATAGCACAAAAAACAGAGGGAAAAATTGGGAATATATGATTTATATGTTACATGTGAAGTGTAATATCCATTTCAATCTACACTTTGATAAATTACAGAAATATATTGTTAATCCTAGATAAAGGGAACATAAAGGTAGTCAAGAAAAATCCATAAAAAGGAGAAAAAAAGGACAAAAAATTGGATAAACAGTATATAGCTATATGTCAAATTTTAATACCAACTATTTTAAAAATTGCATTGAAATTGCATTGAGAGTAAATGATCTATTCACATTAGACTGTATAAGAAAATAGGTCCTGGCTATATTCTGTCTACAAGAATCACACTTAAAATAATGTTACATACATTGGTTGAAAATAAAATTATTGAAAATATACATCATGCAACACTAAGCAAGAGAAAGCTTTAGTGACGATAGTGAATCAGGAAAGGTAGACTCTAATCAGGAACACTACAGGGGGAAAAGTCTGTACACCTACAAAGAAAATCTCAGGTCCAGATAGCTTCTCTGATGAATACTCTCAAATGTTTAAGCAAGAAATAATACCCATTGTTAACAAAAATTTTCAACAGAAGAACACTTTCCAACTAACTTAATGAGCCCAGTATTATCCTGAAACCAGACAAAGACAGAGACACATCTTTTCTCAGAAAACTCATCATAGGAAAAGGAAAAAACAAAATTCACATGAAGATTGAAAAGAAATAAAACTACCTCTGTTCTCAGACTACATGATTGTCCACATAGAAAATCTCAAATAATCTATTAAAATATTACTAAATCTAATAAATAAATTTAGGATTTTCATAGAATACAAAGTCAATATGCAACATCTATTGTGTTGCTAGAAACTAGAAATAGACTATTATAATAGAAAATTTAAAAAAAGAAAGAACATTTATAATAACATCAAGAACAAAAAATATTATACATCTAATAAAATATATATGTGTAGAGATTATATGGTAAAAACTGCAGGACAATTTTGAAAGCAATATAAGAAACCTACACTAGATCAATGGGGCACCATTCTTTAAAAACAAAACCCAAAAACCAAAAAATAAAACCCTTCCTTCTACTTCATTCTCTATACCAAAAATTTTCTTGAATTTTATCACTAGGAAATTCTGGTAGGCATCAAAATGATATATAATTTAAAATAATTTAAAGGATTCCATCAATACTAGTGTTGGAGTCCACCCACAGAAGGCTTTAAAAATCCTTCTTATCATTTTTCTTCTGAATATGCCTTACAGAAGACACCTGCCTATATGTCTGACAATGCAATCTCCACATTCAAAGCAAATTGGCACCCATTTGAAAAAAAGGTTGCTAAAATGAGTTTTCCCCTCTAACAACTGATCAGTTTATTTTAGACAAAAATAAGTGTAAATCAAGCTATGCTCATATATTTCAAAACTTGTGTACAAAAAATAATCAGAACATGCATTGCTATATCTACTGCCACTGTAACTCCATTTCTTACACTCTGAAATGTAGCTTCTATGAAGGAATAAATGTTTAATTCATAGTTAAATGAACATTAATTATCCAACAGACTGAAAAGTCGTGGTTCCTACAGTGCTTGTATTTGTTCAATTTTATAAGTTACATAAAAGTCTTATTCCCTGAAAAAGATTCTTGTAATTTTTACACACTCTCAGTATATTTATTTAAATGTTTAACCTATTTATATGCGTTAACTCCTGTTACACAAATGTTGTTGTTTTAATTTTTCCCATAACATCACTACTCTTTTCTATTATTTTTCTCTTTTCTGTTGCTGTGGCCTAGTTTACAGCTCTTCATTACTTTTTTCTACGCATACTTACGATCAATTGAATCTTTAATATCAATCTATATTTTTCAAACTACCTATTTCTCTTTAGTTTTTCTGTAAACATATATCCCAGCTGATCTCATTGAGAATATTTACATATTTAATTGACATGTTTGACACACTTTAGATTGTCAAATTTACTGTGATGTTATTCAGTTTAATTTTTCATAGCAGTTATGCTCTCACCTTTCTAGTGGTTTCTTCTATTAGGTCATTCTGTTTTATGAGTATCAATTATCATTTTGGTAAAGTGTACACTTGTGATGCTCTAAAACTCAGGCCCTGGCTCTTTCCTGATGTGGCAAAAGGAGGTACTCAAGGATCTAGGCTGGATGGAGTTCCCCATCTCAGTAGGCTCCCCCTCCCACATACCAGGAGACTTTGCCTCAGAGAAGTTTCTTTCATTTCTGACAGAGCATGTCTCCAAGACAGTAGGGATACTTCACAAATTCTCAAATATTTAATAGGCTCCTCATATATTTGCTTCCAAATAGTTCCATGTGCTGCATCTTGTTTTCTGCCATTTCTAGATTGTTTAACAGTGTCCAGAATCTTTTATGTGTTCAATAATATTTGACGATTAGATGAAAGAACAAGCAAATACATGTTTTAAATGAAATAATTAATAACTCATTCTTGATAAATGGTACTGTAACAAGCATCGATTCCTTTTTTGTTCTTTTAATGCAGGGCTTTGTTGCATCTTTAAAATATCACAAATAGATCTTAAGAATCATCTGGCTTCTTGTTTTTTCCATAGCTGGACAATTCTTAGATATTATTCATCAGCCTGTTGAACTGTTCCTTTTCCAGAATTATAGACACAATCCAAATTTTTTTTTAACTATTGTGTTTTGCTGAATCAAAGTATCTGAGTATGACACATTTTCAATGTGTTTCCTTCAAGAATGAACTCATCTTTTGGGGTTTGAGATACTGAACAACAGATGATTGGTGTCATCCAAACGTTGTGGATATATTTTTTACCCAATAAATTTCAGATGTGAACAAGAGACCCATCCTCCAGAATAAAAACATTGATGGGAAGTGAGCATATGTAGACCTCAGCTTGTAAAGGAAGCCCAGTGCAATATCCCTGTACATGTCTACGGAGGGTCAAAACCATAGCCAGTTCCTTTCTACTTCCCCATCATTTGTCAACCTGGAATCTATTTTTCTTTCCAAGGAGACTTTTTTATGTTGATGTGATTGAAGTCCTCTGGGGTCCTTCATAATTACTGTGTGTCTCTTCTGAGCGATGTCGACATTCTCTGGAATGTCAATAATCTGATTGCTGAGAACGGTTTTCATTCTTGCAGGAAGCGGATTTCTCTTAGCATTCACCTGTTACGTACAAGTGACTGATAGATTTAAATTTTGGTGGCCCTGCCTATAATCACACCCTTTAATTAGCACTTGTTTGCTGCAAAATGCAAAACAAATAGGAGTGTTGGTGTTGACCTCTCAAAGACAGTATAGGATCCGAACCAACATACATCTCACTATTATAGAAGGGGTGACGTGAGTTATATGAGTTAGCTGAGATAATAATTCAAATTCATTCCAGAAGTTGTTTGGTACACCTTAAGGACTGATGTCTTACACAGTTGCTTAGCTGGCTGTTTCTTACATAAGCTTTGATAGTGACTAGAAAGTAAGTAAGG
This sequence comes from Globicephala melas, assembly GCF_963455315.2. NCBI lineage: Eukaryota > Metazoa > Chordata > Mammalia > Artiodactyla > Delphinidae > Globicephala > Globicephala melas. The sequence continues at coordinate 19,793,070 of NC_083326.1, forward strand.
TATTAATGTGTGGTTAAGCCATAGGTAGCCATGATACAATGTGAAGAGTAGTAAAATAAATGCTCCAAGTGGCATGAAAGCACAGTGGAGGAATATGTTAGTTTGGAATAGATTTTTATAATACACAGCTCTGTGAAATCTTTCTTTTAGTGAATAATATGCTTTTAAAGAATCTCCCCACCTGTCCCCCCACCTCCTCCCACTCACTTTGTTCTGCCAGGTCCTCCTTCTCGGCTACTGAATTAACATTATATCTTTACTACACACACACACACACACACACACACACACACAGATGCTTATCTTGTTTCTTCTTATAAGAGCTAAGGTTTTGTCAGTTCAAGTTAGACAGTAAAAGCCTAAAATGCTTTTCTTAAATATATCTATTGTTGTTTGCTTCTGAATGTAAATTAGGTATTGAGTATTACTTCTTCATTTAAATGTGATTAACTTAAAAATAAAGTTAAAATAAAGGGTTAAAAATAAACCCTTTCCTGATCTGATGACATATTTATGCCACAACCTTTTATTTCTCAAGAAATAAAAAGGTGCAGAGGAACCAAGATGGCGGAGTAGAAGGACGTGCTCTAATACCCTCTTGTGAGAACACCAGAATCACAACTAGCTGCTGGACAAACATCGACAGGAAGACACTGGAACTCACCAAAAAAGATACCCCACATCCAAAGACAAAGGAGAAGCCACAATGAGACAGCAGGAGGGGCGCAATCACAGTGAAATCAAATCCCATAACCGGTGGGTGGGTGACTCACAGACTGGAGAAGACTTATACCACAGAAGTCCACCCACTGGAGTGAAGGTTCTGAGCCCCACGTCAGGCTTCCCAACCTGCGAGTCCGCCAACGGGAGGAGGAATTCCTAGAAAATCAGACTTTGAAGCCTAGTGGGAATTCACTGCAGGACTTTGACAGGACTGGGGGAAACACAGACTCCACTCTTGGAGGTCACACACAAAGTAGTGTGCGCATCGGGACCCAGGGGAAGGAGCAGTGACCCCAGGGAAGACTGAACCAGACCCACCTGCTAGTGCTGGAGGGTCTCCTGCAGAGTCGGGGGTGGCTGTGGCTCACTGTGGGGACAAGGACACTGGCAGCAGAAGTTCTGGGAAGTACTCCTTGGCGTGAGCCCTCCCAGAGTCTGTCAATAGCACCACCAAACAGCCCACGTGGGTTCCAGTGTTGGGTTGCCTCAGGCCAAACAATCAACAGGGAGGGAAACCAGCCCCACCCATCAACAGTCAAGCAGATTAAAGTTTTACTAAGCTCTGCTCACCAGAAAAATAGTCAGCTCTACCCACCACCAGTCCCTCCCATCAAGCCTCTTAGAAAGCCTCATCCACCAGAGGGCAGACAACAGAAGCAAGAAGAACTACAATCCTGCAGCCTGTGGAACAAAAACCACATTCGGAGAAAGGTAGACAAGATGAAAAGGCAGAGGGCTAAGTACCAGATGAAGGAACAAGATAAAACCCCAGAAAAACAACTAAATGAAGTGGAGATAGGCAACCTTCCAGAAAAAGAGTTCAGAATAATGATAGTGAAGATGATCCAGGACCTCAGAAAAAGAATGGAGGCAAAGATCGAGAAGATGTAACAAAAGTTTAACAAAGACATAGAAGAATTAAAGAAGAAACAAACAGAGATGAATAATACAATAACTGAAATGAAAACTACACTACAATCAATAGAAGAATAACTGAGACAGAAGAGCAGATAAGTGACCTGGAAGACAGAATGGTGGAATTCACTGCTGCAGAACAGACTAAAGAAAAAGAATGAAAAGAAACGAAGACAGGCTAAGAGACCTCTGGGGCAACATTAAATGCAACAACATTTGCATAATAGGGATCCCAGAAGGAGAAGAGAGAGAGAAGGGACCAGAGAAAATATTTGAAGAGATTATAGTTGAAAACTTCCCTAACATGAGAAAGGAAATAGCCACCCAAGTCCAGGAAGTGCAGCGAGTCCCATACAGGATAAACCCAAGGAGAAACACACCACGACACATAGTAATCAAATTGGCAAAAATTAAAGACAAAGAAAAATTATTATGAAATTATTATGAAAGCAGCAAGGGAAAAATGACAAATAACATACAAGGGAACTCCCATAAGGTTAACAGCTGATTTCTCAGCAGAAACTCTACAAGCCAGAAGGGAGTGGCATGATATACTTAACGTGATGAAAGGGAAGAACCTACAACCAAGATTACACTACCCAGCAAGGATCTCATTCAGATTCTATGGAGAAATCAAAAGCTTTACAGAGAAGCAAAAGCTAAGAGAATTCAGCACCACCAAACCAGCTCTACAACAAATGCTAAAGGAACTTCTCTAAGTGGGAAACACAAGAGAAGAAAAGGATCTACAAAAACAAACCCAAAACAATTAAGAAAACGGTCATAGGAACATACATATTGATAATCACCTTAAACGTGAATGGATTAAATGCTCCAACCAAAAGTCACAGGTTTGCTGAATGGACACCAAAACAAGACCCATCTATATGCTGTCTACGAGAGACCCACTTGAGACCTAGGGACACATACAGACTGAAAGTGAGGGGATGGAAAAAGATATTCCATGCAAATGGAAATCAAGAGAAAGCTGGAGTAGCTATACACATATCAGATAAAATAGACTTTAAAATAAACAGTGTTACAAGAGACAAGGAAGGACACTATATAATGATCAAGGGATCAATCCAAAAGAAGATATAACAATTGTAAACATTCATGACCCAACATAGGAGCACCTCAATACATAAGGCAGGTGCTAACAGCTATAAAAGAGGAAATCGACAGTAACACAGTAATAGTGGGGGACTTTAACACCTCACTCACACCAATGGACAGAACATCCAGACAGAAAATTAATAAGGAAATACAAGCTTTAAATGACACAATAGACCAGATAGATTTAATTGATATCTATAGGACATTCCATCCAAAAACAGCAGATTACACTTTCTTCTCAAGTGCGCACGGAACATCCTCCAGGATAGATCACATCTTGGGTTACAAATCAAGCCTCAGTAAATTTAAGAAAATTGAAATCATAGCAAGCATCTTTTCTAACCACAATGCTATGAGATTAGAAATGAATTACAAGGGAAAAAACGTAAAAAACACAAACACATGGAGGCTAAACGCTATGCTATTAAATAACCAAGAGATCACTGAAGAAATCAAAGAGGAAATCAGAAAATACCTCGAGACAAATGACAATGAAAACACGACAATCCAAAACCTATGGGATGCAGCAAAAGCAGTTCTTTTATAGCTATACAAGCCTACCTCAAGAAACAAGAAAAATCTCAAAGAAAAATATAACCTCACACCTAAAGGAACTAGAGAAAGAAGAACAAACAAAACCCAAAGTTAGCAGAAGGAAACAAATCATAAAGATCAGAGCAGAAATAAATGAAACAGAAACAAAGAAAACAATAGCAAAGATCAATAAAACTAAAAGCTGGTTCTTTGAGAAGATAAACAAAATTGATAAACCATCAGCTAGACTCATCAAGAAAAAAGAGGGACAGGACTCAAATCAATAAAATTAGAAATGAAAAAGGAGAAGTTACAACAGACACTGCAGAAATACAAAGCATCCTAAGGGACTACTAACAGCAACTCTATGCCAATAAAATGGACAACCTGGAAGAAATGGACAAATTCTTAGAAAGGTATAACCTTCCAAGACTGAACCAGGAAGAAATAGAAAATATGAACAGACCAATCACAAGTAATGAAATTGAAACTGTGATTAAAAATCTTCCAACAAACAAAAGTCCAGGACCAGATGGCTTCACAGGTGAATTCTATCAAACATTTAGAGAATAGCTAACACCCATCCTTCTCAAACTCTTCCAAAAAAATTGCAGAGGAAGGAACACTGATACCAAAATCAGACAAAGATATTACAAAAGAAGAAAATTACAGAGCAATATCACTGATGAATATAGATGCAAAAATCCTCAACAAAATACTAGGAAACACAAATCAACAACATATTAAAAGGATCATACACAATGATCAAGTGGGATTTATCCCAGGGATGCAAGGATTCTTCAATATATGCAAATCAATCAATGTGATACACTATTTTAACAAAATGAAGAATAAAAACCATATGATCATCTCAATAGATGCAGAAAAAGCTTCTGACAAAATTCAACACTCATTTATGATAAAAACTCTCCAGAAAGGGGGCATAGAGGGAACCTACCTCAACATAATAAAGGCCATATACGACAAACCCACAGTAAACTTCATTCTTAATGGTGAAAAACTGAAAGCATTTCCTCTAAGATCAGGAATGAGACAAGGATGCCCACTGACACCACTATTATTCAACATAGTTTTGGAAGTCCTAGCCATGGCAATCAGAAAAGAAAAAGAAATAAAAGGAATACAAATTGTAAAAGAAGAAGTAAAACAGTCACTGTTTGCAGATGACATGATACTATACATAGAGCATCCTAAAAATGTCACCCGAAAACTACTAGAGCTAATCAATGAATTTGGTAACATTGCAGGATACAAAATTAATGCACAGAAATCTCTTGCATTCCTTTACAATAATGATGAAAAATGTGAAAGAGAAATTATGGTAACACTCCCATTTACCATTGCAACAAAAAGAATCAAACACCTAGGAATAAACCTACCTAGGGAGACCAAAGATCTGTATGCACAAAACTATAAGACACTGATGAAAGAAACTAAAGATGATACCAATAGATGGAGAGATATATCATGTTCTTGCATTGGAAGAATCAATATTGTGAAAATGACTATACTACCCAAAGCAATCTACAGATTCAGTGCAATCCCTATCTATTTACCAATGACATTTTTTTATGGAACTAGAACAAAAAATCTTAAAATTTATATGGAGACAAAAAAGACCCTGAATACCCAAAGCAGTCTTGAGGGAAAAAAAAAGGAGCTGGAGGAATCAGACTCCCTGACTTCAGACTATACTACAAAGCTACAGTAATCAAGACAATATGGTACTGGCACAAAAACAGAATAGAACAAAGGAACAAGACAGAAAGTCCAGAGGGAAACCCACACACCTATGGTCAACTAATCTATGACAAAGGAGGCAAGGATATACAATGGAGAAAAGACAGTTTGTTCAATAAGTGGTGCTGGGAAAACTGGACAGCTACATGTAAAAGAATGAAATTAGAACACTCCCTAACACCATACACAAAAAGAAACCCCAAATGGATTCGAGATCTAAATGTAAGACTGGACACTATAAAACTCTTAGAGGAAAACATAGGCAGAATACTCTTTGACATAAATCACAGCAAGATCTTTTTTGATCCACCTCCTAGAGTAACGGAAATAAAAACATAAATAAACTAATGGGACCTAATGAAACTTAAAAGCTTTTGCACAGGAAAGGAAACCATAAACAAGATGAAAAGACAACCCTCAGAATTGGAGAAAATATTTGCAAACAAATCAACGGACAAAGGATTAATCTCCCAAATATATAAACAGCCCATGCAGCTCAATACTAAAAAAACAAACAACCCAATCCAAAAGTGGGCAGAAGACCTAAATAGACATTTCTCCAAAGAAGACATACAGATGGCCAAGAAGCACATGAAAAGCTGCTCAACATCACGAATTATTAGAGAAACGCAAATCAAAACTACAATGATGTTATCACCTCACACCCGTTAGAATGGGCATCATCAGAAAATCTACAAACAACAAATGCTGGAGAGGGTGTGGAGAAAAGGGAACCCTCTTGCACTGTTGATGGGAATGTAAGTTGATACAGCCACTATGGAGAACAGTATGGAGGTTCCTTAAAAAACTAAAAATAGAATTACCATATGATCCAGCAATCCCACTACTGGGCATATACCCAGAGAAAACCTTAATTCAAAAAGAGTCATGTACCACAATGTTCATTGCAGCACTATTTACAATAGCCAGGTCATGGAAGCAACCTAAATGTTCATCGACAGACGAATGGATAAAGAATATGTGGTACATATATACAATGGAATATTACTCAGCCATATAAAGAACGAAATTGAGTCATTTGTTGAGATGTGGATGGATCTAGAGACTGTCATACAGAGTGAAGTAAGTCAGAAAGAGAAAAACAAATATCGTATATTAACGCATGTATGTGGAACCTAGAAAAATGGTACAGATGAACCAGTTTGCAGGGCAGAAGTTGAGACACAGATGTAGAGAACAAACGTATGGACACCAAGGGGAGGAAACCGCAGTGGGGTGGGGATGGTGGTGTGCTGAATTGGGCAACTGGGATTGACATGTATACACTAATGTGTATAAAATTGATGACTAATAGGAACCTGCAGTACAAAAAAACAAACAAAAAAAAACAACTAATACTAAACTTTCTTTGGGTTATTTGCATGGAAATATGTTAACATAAATTTTTCAGACATTACATGAAATTTCTAAAAATCTTATATGTTCTGGTATAATGTTATAAGTCATAATTCTAGTTATTACTTTAAAGTGTATATCTCAGAAATAACTAAATTTCCTTGTCAATTGCATTATTATGAACTTTCATCAAATCTTTAACCATGGTCATTTTTAAGTCTTTTGTAATTTACAGACAGTTCCGGGTACACTCTGATGCTTTTGCAAAAATGTTCCTATAAAAGGTTTTCATCTTCAAGGAATTCATGGAAAAGACTCTCAAAAGTACAGATTTCTGGTAACTGACTATACTGCTGAACTGAATAAATAAGCATTTCCAGAACTCTAATGGAAAACTAATGAATCCATAAAAGTGTTTACAAAAGATCAAGATGAAAAAATATTTAATTACATGGGACTGTGTGAACTGATGAAGATGATTATAATTTTTGTGACTTTCTGTTCGAATAAAAAAAAATCCCACAAGAAAAAAGAAATAAAAAAAAAACCTTTGTTGTACTGACAACATACATTTTAGTGTAGGCTGACAAAAAACATGCAAGCCCAAATAATCACATTAAAGCCATCTTGTATCAGAAGAAATGTGCATTAATTTTTGGAAATAATTTCTCATGTAACTCTAATTCCTAAAGAATTTTTGGAAAATATGTTAAATTATAAGTGCTTGTTAAAGATGTTACTTTATGTCTCAGAATATTCTGGTGTTGACAGTTTTAAGAAAATCATTTTTCCAGGCTTAGTAGAAATACGTAAGTAGTCAAATAGGCCATGATATATCATGTATCACTGGGGAGAAAGAAGAAAAATTATCAAAGTTTAGAATTCCTCAAGTCTGGTAGAAATGAAGCTACTAACTGTGACAAGTCTCTGCCTTTTCTGCTGCTCAGAATATAGCTGAGAATTGGGAATTATGCTTGGTAATAAGCTCTTAAGCACATCTGTAGTGTGGATAAAAGTTCTTACTTGGAAAAGTGATGTTCATTCAACTAGAGCTGATTTTAAACGGATAGAATATAGGCCAGCAGATTTCTGTGACATACTCATAACCTTTCTGTAAATGTGCTGCCTTTATTTTTTATATCAAATGAATATAGGGGTTTCAAAAGGTATTATTCATAAATAGGATATAGTTCCTCAAAGGGGAAAAAAACTAGCCCATAACATACTGACCCTTGGGAAATAAAACACCAAATCATTTCTCCTTTGGAAGAAGTTCTCCTTTGGAACTCCAAAGGAAGCCTATATCTTTTCATCAGTCACTTTTTCAAAGGAAGAAATCACTTGAGTTTCACCATCTATCTGTACGTATTAGGTTGTCAATTTGGTTTGAGTTTTCATCAGAGTTGGGTTAACAGCTGGAAGGAAGAGTTGTCTAATCCAAACATTCACCAGGGGGTCATGAGAAAAATCTGTTACATGTGACATAGGACAATGGTTCTTGTTCAAGAAGAGACTTTGAACATTTGTAACGGAAAGGCTACTTTTTGTAAAAATTGTTCAGATAATTCTCACAAATGTAGAATTGAAAATTCTATTTAATTGAAAAAGAAGTCTAATTTAGTAAAGGAGAAATCTTTTCTATATCTATTCATATTATTAATTAAGGAAGTTTTGTAAATTAAGTAATTACTACAAGGCCCCAAAGGAAAATATAGTAAGAATCCAAAAACTATCAATGCTAGAATCTAATGCAAAATAATAATTCTACATAATAAAATACACATATTATTCCTAGGTTTGTTAGAGCGAATGACAGAAAAAGGGTTTGAGGATTACTATGTCACAAGTGACATATATCTTTAAAAGAAAGAGTTGAACTGAATATGATAAAATATTAATGTTTACTAATTTGGCAGATGGCAATACAAAGGTCTACTACAATTCATTTCTGGGTTTTTCTATATGTTTTAATATTTAATAATATTTAATATTTTTTAGTTTTCTTTAGTAAAAAATAATGACAATTTTGTAAGAGAAAGCAGGACTTTATTAATGATGTCATGAAAAATAATTTTGACAAAACCATAATATTTGTGTGGTTCAATGTAGATCAGAAATTATTTCCTGTTAGTTTGACTTTCTCATAAAAACCTAATAAAATACTGCACCATCACGAAGAAGAAAAAAAAAAAAAAGCATATCCAGTTTAGAGTTAGAACAAGAAACTGCCTATGTGAAGAGTAATCAGAAAAAAAAAAAGTATATCTGTTTCATTGATTTTTCAAGGAATGTTGTATATTTACAGATTGAAAATCTTGGGTCAAATAGTATACAAGTTAATGGATTAGAGTTATATAAAGCACAACTCATAAGATTATTTATATTTTGTTACACCAATCCCGTGTTGTATTGGAAAAATGAAGTGCTTGTGTGTGAATCCTATATTACTATTGACCTTAGGTAGCTCCTTGAGAGACAGAGGTCTTTCATCCTCATCTTGTATTACTCATTGGATACTAAAGAAAGTATTACTCCATCTCTTTACCACACAAGCTATAAAATTTAAACCACAAGTTATGCAATAACTTTCTCTTTTAATAGTGAATACATTCATATGTATATGTTCTCTTCTAAATTCATGTGTTCTATATCTCATAAGTCAACTTGACCTCCAGCTTGCTATGCCAATTGTAAATATTCCTCCTGACAATTGCTGTTAGCATCATATGGTGACTGGAAATTGTCTTCACTCTCACATTCACCAAGCATTAGGTGTAGAAATCATATGTTTTTCTGGTCCTGTTTGAACAGATTGAACTGTTTCTTGATAGAGATGTTTCAATTACTTTTCCTGTGTGACTACTCCTCAAAATTTAAATTCACTTACCTATCAGGATGCATCAAACAGAGATTTGAAACATGTTCATGAAATACTCTGAGCAGTTACACATAATAAACTATCAAACTGCTCTAATGTGTCTTCTCACAGTCCTTTCAGGAATATTTCATTCATAACAGCAAAGTCTTCTTTTGCAACATACAAAAGCTTCCAGATACATATCTCTGTACAAAAATGTGTCACAGGCAATGTTTAAAATACAGAAAGAGTCAATAACTATATTACTTGGCATCCTGTTGTGGCTCCCTATACAAACAATACAATCAAAGCACACTGTATTTTCTTTAAAAGTTTTTTTTAACATCTTTATTGGAGTATCATTGCTTTGCAATGTTGTGTTAGTTTCTGCTGTATAATAAAGTGAATCAGCTATACGTATACATATATCCCCATATCCCCTCCCTCTTGCGTCTCCCTCCCACCCTCCCTATCCCACCCCTCTAGGTGGTCACAAAACATGGAGGTGATATCCCTGTGCGATGCAGCTGCTTCCCACTAGCTATCTAGTTTATATTTGGTAGTGTATATATGAGATCATTTCAAATTGTAGAAAATAATGAATGTAATTGCATTATTCAATTATTTGTAAATGTTCACTTATCTATGTAATGTTTTCGTTACAGACCTGCAGGAGGAGGTAACAGGGAGAGCGACTAATCTGACTGATAGGAAGAGTAGGAGGTTAACATTCAGGGTATTGTTTCACATTCAGGTGGGACAATAGATCAGAGGTGACTCTATGCGGTCTAGGCTTTCACATATTGCTTTCTTTTGGATCTTCTTTGATCAGTAACATGAGGTTGTTCCCTTTCTCTAGGCAAAGGTTGTTTCTACTGTCTAAACATCTTGCAACTTTTCTATCTTTGACTAGATGGCCAGGTCAGTTTGACCTTGATGAGTTCATTTGCTAATCTGTGATTGAGGAATAGTAGCTCCACCCTGTTTTGTCAGAGCTTAAAATTTCACTAGTGTATATTTTCTGAGACATTCATGAATATATTAGTGTAGAAGAAGAAAAACAGTTGGTATGAAATGGAACAATCAGAAAGTGAGAGGTCATGATAATTACAATATCATTGCTAAAATAATTCTTTTTAAAGCTGAAGTCCAAGAAGTCGAGAATATTTTCAAAACAGAGAACAAATTAAAACATGTTAGAAAACATTACATAAACATTTTAAAAATATGGAAGATCAGAGAGTTCTAGCATCCATTTAATAATTCAGAAAAGGCAAAGAAAATAGAAAAAAAAAATTTTAGAAATTTCCAAAGCCAAAAGTGACGATGATTTCCTGAAGCTGCAAAATGTGTCTGACTGTTCACTTTAGAGAAATATGAGTGGGAAAAAAATGCAGAAAGAAAAGTTTTCTCTGAAGTCATCGGAACAGCAATTTTACTGAAAGTAAGGTTAAATTCCAAAGATATGGAGAGATGATGGATGGATAGATAGATAGAAAAAGTTTTCTGCTCACCATGAATCTGATTGATATCAGGATTATCAAGTATAAAACTGCATGCTAAAACAGAGATAATAAAGATGGGTTTCTAATATTCTAAAAATTAAACTTAGAACTACTTTTCCGTCAAGTATAAAAGTTTTAACAAAAATATATTATACTCTGTGTAACCTATATGAAGCCCATATACATGTAAACATACATTTATTTAATCTATGATACAACCAAAAATAATCAAAGAAAAGAAGTTGAGTCAGCTTCAAAAAAGACAATGAACTGATTTACGGGTGAAATGAAGAGACAGTCTAGTAGAGTAGATGCATAGGAGGATATCCACAAAAACTCCTATAAAAACAACAGCAATGTTTTCACAAGTAACATGATAGGATGCTAGATCTAAGAGATGGATGGGAGAAGTTCACATTTCTTTTGTTAAAATCATTATTTTTATGTTTATTTTCTTAAGTCTTTATTGGAGTATAATTGCTTTACAGTGGTGTGTTAGTTTCTGCTTTATAACAAAGTGAATCAGCTATACATATACATATATCCCATTGTCTCCTCCCTCTTGTGTCTCATTTCCACCCTCCCTATCCCATTGAGCAGAGGTAGTTTATCTAAAGGCAGCTCCCTTCTCACCACTGCAAACTTCAAATTTTATGCTCTGCTCAGCCAGATGGCTGTTGAGACTTGGAGGCAACGGTTGCAGTTGCAGCTTTTAATCTGCTGAGGAAATCGTAGGAGAGGGACGCTGGACCCTGTTCTCTGTGAGCTGACAGTCTCCTGTTTAGCAGCATCAGAGCACAGTCCCAAGGACAGAGGGAAGTGTAGCCCAGGACTTGGGGATTCTTTTGACCCAAAGAGGCAATATTCTATCTGTCCTAGACTGTAGACCTGCCATGTCTGTCTGAATCCCCAAATTTCTCTAGTGAATCAAACAGATATGTAGCATCATCTCTGTCCTTTAGATACTGAACAGGCAGGAAGGGTTTACGGCAAAGGAACTTACGACAGGACATGACAGTCCCCAAATTATCCTCTTGTCTTTTCATCACTACAGAATGTCTGATATTAAAAACTGTCCAACGATCAGACATACTACCTGAACCATCAGACCAAATGACCTAACAGAGGACCTGTATCAATACCTGAACATAAAGGAAACAAGAATGAGAGGATCCCATTGATTTCAAAAAGAAATTAAATAACTTATTTGTGAACTTAAAATATGATTTTGTAGTAAAAAATATCATTTGATGAATAGGTATCAAAATTAATGGTTTGAAAGGTCAAGCACAGGTTAAAAATAGGAAAAACTAAAACTAAAAAATACACAACCTCCACGATAGATATAGAACTACTCAGGTTATCTCATAATGAGTGACTACTGGTAGTTTTGTCTTTCAAGAAATCTTTCAATTTTATCTAAGTTATTACATATGTAGATATAAAGTTGTTTATAACATTTTCTTTTTTTATTATCTGTAGAATCTGTTCTGACATTACCTCTCTCATTCTTAATACTGGTAATTTGTGTAATCTTTTTTTCTGACTGGTCTGGCTAGAAGTTTATCAATTTTATTTGATCTCAAAGAACCAACTTTTGATTTCATTATAATTTTCTCTATAATTTTTCTGTTTTCTATTCATTGATTTTGCTCTGATCCTTATTGTTTTTCCAATTTATTTGGGTTTAATTTTCTCTTTCTTTTCTAGTTTATTAAGGTCAAAGTTGGGGTCAAATAATTAAGGAATTTCTTCTTTTTTAATATCAAAATTTGGCATATTGTGTTTTTTTCCTTCAACTTAAAATGATTTCTAATTTTTATTTTGATTTCTTCATTAAAACATCAAATTTCCTATTGATCACATGATGAAATTTCCATCTCAAACATTTTATTTTTCATCTCTAGAAGTTTGATTTCTATCACTTTAAAATTTTCTTTACTATTAATTCTAACATCTGTGATCATTCTAGATTGACTTTGATTTATTACTTTATATTTGAATTATGGTGTTTATTATTGTGTTATTTTATATTCTAGTAAATTTAAACTAGGTGCCAGTCATTATGATTGCTGTTAGTGTCATATCTAAAAAATCTTCGCATAACTCAAGGTCATAATCACTTTCTCCTATTTTTTTTTTAGAGTATTTATAGAATTAGATTTTGTAGTTAGGTCTATGATTGATTAGGATTTAGCTTGTGCACATGGTGCAAGGTATGGATTAAAGTTCTTTTTTTTCTTCTTTTGAATGTTTGATTGTTCCACTTTCATTTCTTGGATAGACTATTCTTTCTGTACTAAATATCTTTGTAACTTTGCAATACATGTTTAATAAACATTTTAACATCCTTGTCTGCTAATTCTAAAATCTGAGTCAATTCTTGAATGGTTTCAATTGATTATCCTCCTCAGTATAAGTAGTTTTTTTGTTTGTTTGTTTTGCTTACCTTATAATTTTAATTGGATGTCAGATATTGTGAGTTTTATCTTGGTGAATTCTACATATTTTTGGTTTCCTCAAATATGATTGAGCTGTTTTCTGGGATGCAGTTAAGTTACTTCAAAATAGCTTGATCTTTTCAGGTCTTTTCTTTTTGTAAGATTTAGGCAGATTCGGAGCACTGCCCATTTTGGGCCTAATTATTCCACACTACTGAGGCAAGGGCCTTATGTATAGTTCATACTATGACCTATAATGCTTGAGGTTCTCCAGTCTGACTGGTGGAAATAGGTATTATTTTTAACCCTGTGTGAGTGAGTGTCAGACAATATTTCCAATAATCTTTTGGGTGAGTCTTCCCTCAGTAGTGGGTAGTTACTATACATGTAGGGGCCGTTCAATATTCAGCTGAAAACTTGAGGGGAATCCTCTGTGTATCTCTGGAGTCCTCTCTCTGTGCATTTTTGTTCTCTAGGTAATTTGACCTGCAAACTCTAGTTACATTTGCCCCCTTCATTTCTCAGCTCCATCTACTCAAATCAGGTAGTCCAGCATTCTGCTCTGGGTCCCCATCCTATATCCCATCCTGAAAACTCCCTGAAGGCTTTAGCCTAGGAAATCATAGATATATCTTTAGTCTGGGGAATATATAGACTGTGTCCCTTTCTCAGGCATCGGTCTACCTCACTGACTTGTTTCCACTGTTGTAAAAATCTTTATTCCATATAATTTGTTTACTTTTTTTTTATTGGCTTTGGTGGGAAGGTAAATCTTGTCTCCGAAACTCTATTTTGATGAACAAGCAAAAGACATGATTTTTTTTTTTTTTTTTTGCGGTACGCGGGCCTCTCACTGCTGTGTCCTCTCCCGTTGCAGAGCACAGGCTCCGGACGCGCAGGCTCAGCGGCCATGGCTCACGGGCGCAGCCGCTCCGCGGCATGTGGGATACTCCCGGACCGGGGCACGAACGCGTGTCCCCTGCATCGGCAGGCGGACTGTCAACCACTGTGCCACCAGGGGAGCCCAAGACATGATATTTTTCATAATAATACAATTCAAGACAGGGATGAGTGGGAATTGTTGAAAAGGAAACAATAAAAAAAGATAATTACATTGATAATTTTTGTTTCACAGCAAAAACGAACTTAGCAGGGAATGTGGTTTTATGGAAATTTGTTTGTTTGTTCTTTAATTTATAACAGAGTTTCTTGGACTTAATCTGTCATCCTCTTATCTGTTTTATATTTTCAACAAATATTCATGTCAACACAATGGATATAGTTTATATGATCTTGAACGTGAGCTTCACTGTACTATAAGTTATTCTTTAAAGGGCACTTAAAATTATCTTGTTGCAATTTTACTATGTGTGTGACTATTCCCTGCTAAAGTTCAACTATTATATCTTACTCATTTCTTTGTTTCCAACATTATTTCTCCATAAATATGTTTATGCCACCAACATTCCTAATTTTACTCCACACGTATGTTATCGAACATATGAAAATAATAAAAATGTGAAAACTGCTTAAAATATATATTTATTAATATAAAATATATTATAATTATTTCCCATTAATCAAAATATGTGCACTGGTAAACCAACAGTAAATAAAAGTGTTCAAGTTCTAGTGATTCTAGGAACCTGAAACTGAGCTAAATCCATATTATAATATTAAAATTCCTAATTCAAAGAGTTACTAGAAGCAAGGGTAGACAAAAAGTACAATAAGATTTCCAAAAGAAAACTAGTCTGTGGGAGAAATTAAGTATGTTTTTGTTTAAAACACCAAAAATACATTTTAAAGCCTCTAAAATTTATTTAAGATAACAAAGCATGTATTAATATCTCCTATTCATGGTCAGAAATTTAACTAGAGCAGAAAATAATGATAGAGAAATGTTTTGAAAAAGTTAAAATGATTCATATGACCTCTTATGAATTGCACGTAATGATAACAATAGGTACCTGACCTGGACTACAGTTAGTTCTGCTTAAATTCTGTTAGACTGTCTTTCTGAAAGAATTAGTTTCTGCATGTTGTTCAGATAATAGGTAGACTCAAGTGGAGAAACACATGGGATGTGCAGTGAAGATATTTTACACCTCAGATATTCAGATGCAGACTGATGGACCTCTGGTCACACTGTAGAATAAACTATTTATTACATGTACTGTTTAAATTATTATGACAGCATGGGCAAAGATTTAGAAATGCAGTACTGAACAGCAGCCTGGTTTTCTATCTATGGTTCTACAGTGAAGGCAAAAGCATGTGGAGGAAGAAAATTTCCTTAAACAATTTATGGTAAATTTTCATTCAATGCATTACCAGAAAAATGCATATCAATTTTCAGGACAGATTTATCAGCTTTTTAGAGATCACAAAAATCTCTAAAATATATGAATGTTTTTATATAGTAATTTCGGTCCCTCGCTAAAATTCTTCCCACACATCCTTCCCAGCCTTCTTAGTTCATTTTTTTCTCTGATTTTCCTTATTGTGAAATTCCAGGAATGAAAAAAAATGTTATAACCTGGAATCCCTGTAGCTTTCTCAAGCATCATGTTCTATAGCTCATTTTTAACATTTGGCCCTTAAATTTCCAGTATATTTTTGTAGATATACCAAACCTTTGAAAGAGCAAATCATGCTTCATGTAACCAAGGAAGTGACTTTAATGGGTTAACAACATATTACTAAAGCCAGATTATCAAGAGCACTTTATACTAAATTAGAACAACTGAAAATTATCCTGAACACCCTGCAGGATCAAAACACAAGCATAAAAACAGATCTGTGACTAAAAAAGCATATTTTAATATGATATTAAATAGAGATTAGCAGGTATTTCTTACAGCAACAGGAGACGTAGACTGAAAGGGTGGAGAGTCTGCAGGTAGGGAGAAGAGCCTATGTGATGAAATGTGAGTTGTAAAACTTGAAAATGCTCTTAATTCTGAATTACATCATAGGTGGGAAGTATTGTTTAAACACTAGCTTCCCAAGCCAGACTTGGGAAGGTCACAAACTGAAGTGTTATCTTTTTATGCTGCAAACGTATACAGTGTCCAAAGACATTTTGTGTCCTCTTTCTCTTGTTCGGACAGATGTTGAAAGAAATTGTCTCTAAAATATTATTTAGCCTTAGAAAAAGAGGGAAATCTTGTCATCCACAAAAACACGGATGAACCTGAAAGGCACTATGCTTAGCAAAATAAGCCAGAGAAAATGAATACTGCGTAATATTACTTATATAAAAAGCTGAAAAAAAAGTCAAATTCATAGAAACAGAGACTAGAAGGGTGGTAGCCAGGGGTTGGGAGGTTGGGGAAACAGGGAGAAGCTGGTGAAGAGGTAAAAACATTCACTTATAAGATAAATAATGTTTGAAAGTCTAATATATAACTTGGTGACTATAGTTGATAATACTGTATTATGTAATTTGACATTAGCTGAGAGAGAAGAACTTGTGTTCTCACACACACACAAAAAAGCTATATATGTGAGGAGTGGACATGTTAATTAAATCAGTGATGAGAATCCTTTCACAACGTATACGTATATCAAAGCATCATGCTGTACACCTTAAATATATTATAATTTTATTTGTTAATTATGCTTAATAAAACTGAAAAAATAAAAGCATTTAAGTTAAAGCACAGTTATTTGACTTCAAAACTCTTGCATTGTCTTTTTTGCCCCAGCTTTATTGAGGTATAATTGACAAATTAAAAATGGTATATATTTAAGGTGTACAGTGTGATGATTTATAATAGTATACATATTTTAATGAAAGGATTACCGCAATCAAGTTAATTACCACATCTATCACCTCACATAGTTACTTTTTTTTGTACCCTTGCAATGTATATCTGTGAGTTTGGGAGGGAAGTACTATGCATTTACATAGAAAATTATGCAAAATGACTACATGTAATCTTCTGAGTTGTTGCAGTTCAAATGTTAGTAAAGATTTCTGTTTTGATTCTACTTAAAGAAGCAACTTTATCAAAAACCCCAAAAGTTAATCTAGGCTTAGACACATTTCATTGTAACATCAGAAAATCAACATTAAAAAGAAAATATTAAAAAACTGCTGGTCAGAAAATAAATGTTTCCTCCAAAGTACCAACACTTAAACTAACAGCATCTTTTGCCTTACCTAAAAAGTCATTGTTTATATTAGTTGGGATAAACTAATATCACCAAATAACTCCCAAGTCTCAGTAACCTAACAAAATCAACTTCTGGTTTTTGCCCATAATAAATTCCAACGCAGTTTCAGCATACAGCTTTCCTTAGAATCAGAGACCCCATCTCCCTCCACGTTGGTAACCCTGAGACCATGGAGGTTGCCCATGGGAACCTCTGTGTCTAGACAGTGGATGAGGTAAGGGACAGCGTGGAGTCCCCACACCCACCCTTTACTGTCTCACTTTTATCCACATTGTATTCACAAACACCAGCCACCGTGCATCTCCTAAGTGAGAGGCTGGGCTAAGCCTAGCTGTGTTCCCAGGGAGAAGGGGAGAATTCATGCACTTTATGAGAATTGGCAGTCTCTCTATATTATTAGAAGCAAGCAAGGAAAAATCAGTCCATCAAACAAGAGTGAGAGTGAAAATATGTAACTATTCACCTGAAAACAAAATAAACACTAGGAGAAAATAGCATCCCCAGGCAGTTATTGAAAGAACTACTAAAGAATCTATGACAAAAAATGTTTCAATATACATTATCATAGTGTGAAGTTTAAAGTAACATATATACACCTATATACATATATATGCTATTATTTCTTTTAGATTATGTGTTATGTTTTGTAATTTTATTTTTCTGAGAGATGTTCTTGTTTTTTTCTTTTTACTGACGAGTGTTCCATTACACATATGAATAATAGCAACTTTCTTATTGTCGCTGTTGTTTTGTTTTGTATTTTTAGTTTTAGTTGTGTATTACTAATATTGGAGCTTTAATCAGAGGCTATATCCTATTTGATGAAACTACCTAAAGCCTTACCCAAATTGATTTTACAGCTTGCAGGATTCTGTTATGTTACCTATACCCAAAGTCATGATGCAATCTTTTTTTCTACACTAATATTTCTGTGATAGTAGGTCATGATTTTCCCCAGATCTCCTCCTGAAAATTGATACAAATACAGAATTTTATCAGGTGAGTCGCTGATTTTTCTAACAAGGGCCTTTCTTTACTCTAGCATGGGCCCTAAAGTCCTTATGCAAATGAAAATACTTCTTGAATTTATGTGTCTCTAAAATGCTTCTGTCAATGGCAGGGAAGACATATCTCTGCCATCCAAAGATCTTATTTCTGCTTATTTAGTTTGAAATCTTGGGGAAGCTTATTTAGTTTACTAAGATGAATGATTCAGGCCCCCCTAAAACTTATGTTAATAGGTATATGATTGATATCCCAGGCTTTATGATTCACCGTTTCCCATATATGTGATACCTGAACAAAATACACACCGCTAACATGAGCAGAGCTGGGCACCTGAGAGATCCCGGTAGTCTGTAGCAGAGAGGACTGTAATACTCCATCAAAAAGCTCAGAATTCGGGCTTCCCTGGTGGCGCAGTGGTTGGGAGTCCACCTGCCGATGCAGGGGACGCGGGTTCGTGCCCCAGTCCCGGAGCATCCCACATGCCGCGGAACGGCTAGGCCCATGGGCCATGGCTGCTGGGCCTGCGCGTCCGCAGCCTGTGCTCCGCAGCGGAAGAGGCCACAGCAGTGAGAGGCCCGCTTACCGCAAAAAAAAAAAAAAAAAGTTCAGAATTCCCAAGAAGTTTCCTTTCATCTACTATTAGAATTTTTCTGCCCAGTATACCATATATTGCATAGGAAGTCCATTTAGTTGACAATTTATTGGGCAATAATCTAAAAATTATTTGTTTACCATATTTCATCAACTCCATGTTACCACTCACTGTTATTTGTGTTAATATGTCATATACAAGATCGGATTATAATTATAATTCTAAGCTGTTGATTGTGAGACATTTCTTGATTACTGACATGCAAATTTGTGAAAAATATGTATGTTAATTAACATCAATATAAAATTTTTTGAGCCACCAGTCAGACAAGCTCGCTGTTCTTCAATGAAATAATGGAAAGAATTGATTTTGCAGACAGATTTTTCATCATTAATTTATTGTGAATATTATATGCAATCTAAAGCTATAAGTGCAGCTGCATACTGTCATGTATCATACAGCTGGGACTCGGGACCAGATTTCCAGCTGGACCTGTTGATTGGCTCTTTGGGCAATACTGTAACAATAAATACCCAGACTTCAGAGAGTTCAACTGGGCATGTAGGTTTTTTTATTTTTATTTTTATTTTTTGGCCGCACCATGCAGCTTACGGAGTTTTTATTTCCCGGACCAGGGATCGAACCTGGGTCCTCAGCAGTGAGAGCACGGAGCCCTAACCACTGGACCGTCAGGAAATTCCCTGTAGGTTCATTAGCTGTGCCTCCACAATTAACTGGTCTGTAATCTCATATAGTAAATGTCCACTGCTGGCAAAAATGGACTATCAACATTTTTTTAGGAACTTCAAGTACACATTCAAAGAAAGCTAAGGAGAACTTAACAGTACGATGTGCTGCCACTTTGATGGATGGTCCTTAGTGTAAGATACTACCTCCAAAGGGCCATGTGATTCTCTTTAAATAAAAGTTTATAAATTTGCCTGGTTTATTTGTCTTGTGCATTCAGTCACATGTAACAATAGAGTTACTCAGGGAAATCTCGGGACAATAGAGTTCCAAGGGACAGTAAAATAGTATTTACAGGCCACTGAGAAATAGCATATTTCAGTGCTATTTTTAGGGTTGGTAAGCTATCAAGTCAATATGTAATTGCTTTTAAACCCTTACGTCAGGAAGTAGAAAAACTCCAGAGTAGGGATCAGTCCATGACGAGGTGTTACCAATAAAAGTGTATTTGGGTGTAAAGTAAACATTTTTTCTGCAGAAAATGACTTCAAGTTAAAAAAGGAAATTCAAATTATTTAATTTGAATTAAACTATATAAATAAAAAATACACAAAATGTAGAATAAATCTCAAGACATTACAGTTCTGTGTAAGGGGATACCAACAAACTTTCAAACCTTACTCAGTCTCCTGAAACCTTCTCCCAGGCCCATCTGTGCACTTCCTTGTTAAATCCAGTTTTAGCAAGAACACTGCTGTCAGTTTAACCACCGCCCTCCTTACCCTGGATGTTTCCTCCTAGTAATTTTCCAACCACTTACCCCACCCTGCTCCTTGGCTATAAACTCTCACTTGCCTAGGCTCTATTTGGAATTGAACCCAGTCTTTCTCCTGCACTGTAAAACCCCACTGCACTGGTCCCTACATCTATCGCGATGGTCCTGGATAAAATCTGCCTTACCATCTCTAATAAGTAGCACTGACTTTTTTTTCTACAATACCTGCTGACTTCTTATAGAGATATAGAAAAAAATACATATAAATGCTATCAAAAATGTAATACCTGGGATAATGAAAAGAAAAGCAAACAGTTGTTTGTCCTCATTGGCACACTTGATTTAAGTCACCGTACTCCCTCTGAGGCTCTGTGAAAGCCATGGGTATAAACCTTTGGTTGGATCATGTTCAGGTAAGAGATGCTCAGTGAAAGACACAAAGAATCCCAGTTTAGAGATGTTAAAGATTCATAAACAATAATACCCTGGAGTTCTTACACCTGAAATGCACTTGTTAGCACCTAGTAGCCAGAATCGCTCCCTCTATCTTTCTTAAATCTTAAACTAAAAGTCAAAGCCCTAGACCTTTCAGAAGAGCTGTACACTGAGCCAACCCCATGTGCACAGCCTTCTCATCACAACTTTCAGTGTGGTAAGTCACAGGATTCTGTTCCAGATTCATCCCTGCACACACAGACTCTTTGAGAGACAGGAGCCCGAATTCTAGTTTCAGTGTAGATATGAACACACAGTATAATATGGGAGCATGGGGCATGTTTCAGCCACAGTTTCACAGATGGGCATGAATTACTTAAGTAAAAACTGTCAGAAGCCACAGTTCAGATGCCTCTTCAGTAGGAACAGTCACGGTGATTTTTTGCTTGTTCTCCATACCTATTACTGTTATAAATGTGACTGGCAAGACTTCAGATATTCAGGCTGTACTGCTGGCAGATGAACACCATAAAATGCATGCACAGGCCTACTGCACATACAGGTTGATGGCATAGATAAACCAAGTGGTACAGAAAATAGGAATTTGTAAAGTCAGTTGGAGAGAAATTGGTAGCGGCAGTTTTTGCATCCTGCCCCAGAAGGTCAGACTGAACAAGAATAAACATTTGTAAACTGAGCAAAAGTGAAGGAGTAGCTGAGGACCTTGGGAGAATGACTAACATATTTGAATGCCATTTGGGAATCAAAGCCACAGAAATGCTCTTCGGGGCCATATTTGTCCATGGCCTCCACTCCAAAGTTCAAAAGCAATTTTTCAATCACTTTACTGAGCAGAGCTGAGATGCAGAGATTCTGCACAGACTGAGATGAATGACTGATCACTGTGGAGGCTGTTGGTCAAAAAAATGGAGAAGAGACAGAGTCAAAATTGATGGCCCTCAATGTGGCATTCCTAAATTATAAAGAAAAAGAATGTGGGACCAGCAGGATCAAGGAAGGAGTGTCAGATATGAGAAAGTCAATAAAACTGAAAAAATGCTTCATGAGACTTTGTTCTTCCTGGTGTCTAATATTGCAGTAGCCAGTAAAGACACCAGAAAACCCAGTGTTTTAATTTATTTTATCAAGCACTCTCAAAAGATCTTCTGGAAATAAAAACTGTCAAGTTTAAATACTTTGACAATAGTGTGTGAATCAGAATCCATCTTATACTCACTTCCACTTGTATTTCTAGAACTCAGAGCTCCTTGTTCCAGTGAGAAAATATGTATCAGCAAATGGACACTAGGCCAACTATGTTGTGAAAAATAATATTTGTTTCCAGGTCCACTCTACCTCGCTGAAATTGTCCAGGCTCTTTGTAGAAAGGGAACATATCTCTATACAAAGCAATATAGACACTCATTTCAATGTAAAGTTTGTAAAGGAATCACAAATATCTTCTGGATTCAACCCTGTTCATTCCTTCTACCATTACAGATACAGTACGAATAAGAAATTAAATTAAATTATAAAATATATGTTAGGTAAAAATGTGCCATTCTGTAACCTGAGGCAATCTCCTTTGCCCTAATGAGTATGAGGGCAAACTCCCAAAAGGAAATACTCCTCTGAGCTGTACAGAATCATGAGCAGGATAAAACAGCAGATTATCCTTATCAATTCTCATTCTAGATAATATCCTAAGTTATCTCTCTCATAACTATGTTGCAAATTCTTGTGTAACTTGTGCATCATGTAAAATCTTATCATTCATATAGTCTGAAAAATATTTCCAGACCTCTAACTAACCTTGACTATCAGCTACTTCTTGCCAGGTGGGCCCAGTTTACACATGTCAAGGAGATGGTGGGTTATGGAATTAAACAAATCTGAACTAAAAAGATTCTTCTAATAAGTAGTGACTTTCTGTTCAACTATATTTTTTGAGACTCTGAGCTCCAAGTTGGCAGGCTCATTCTTTCCTGATGAAATCAGAATTTGCTGAATTATTTCTCTGTGCTGTATCAGCTGCCCTTATAAACATATTTGTTTAACAGCTTCTTGCTGCTTATAATTTTCCCCCAAAGCTCTATTTTCCTAGGTACAGATACCTCTAGTCAAGTAATGTGCTGACTGGCACCAAATATTGTGGGTGGCCAGACTGAGATTGCCAAAAACCAATGTTTTACATATATCACAGCGCAGAGATTGTAAGTACCAAGAATGTTAGCCTGCCCAGCCTGCCTTAAGCAGTTTCATTTTGCCTTATCATCTACCAATTTAATGAGTTCCCTAAAATCTTACTGGGTACAAATTTACTAAATTAGGCCATCTACCCTTCTGAAGATGTCCACTCACTGAGAAAAGTGTACACTGCCTTGTATTCACAAATTGAATTTTCTATGTGAACTTGATCAGAACATACAGAAATCCCTGCTAGAAAAATAATCAAGCAAATAAATCAGATCCAATTGTAAATCTTCCAGGAATGTTTCTCAGCTTGACCTAGACCATTTCCAATTTAAAATACAAATAAATTTTTGCATTTTTGCTGACAAACTAGCCCTTATCAAAAAAAGACAGTTTTTCACCCTTATTCTCACCAGTCTATCTCTTTGGGACTAAGGTCATTTTTTTTTGCTGGATAGTCTAGTTTTTGAACAAACCAAGATCCCATGAAATAGTAGAAGATTACCAATGATAAGAAGAAAGTTAGTCCTGGTTAGTGCATAATCTTTGTGTGCATAAAATCACTTGCCAAGGGATAAAGTTGTGGGAACGTGACCCAATCATATTGACAAAATGATTGTGTTTTTGAACAACTTTCTTTCAAATGACATTTCCTACAACTTGACTTATGCCACTGAGACTTACTATTTCTCAAATAATAACTACTTCTAATATACCTTCAACATAGATATTAAGCTATTTATAATCACATTAAGTGTTGAATTGAATCCAGAAAGGTTATTCCTGTCTAAATTTCCTTCAAAGTGAAGAACCAATATGACATGATTTTGCTTACCTAACTCTATTACTCAGTTTTTGTTAAAATAACATTGCATTAAAAAGCAGCCTAAAAGTGTTCTTTCTTCTTCATTTGTCTGTGGATTGGGTAGAGAAGCTCTGTTTCAGGCCTACAGTCAGTTGGCTTTGGCTTTAGGTTCTGAGTTCCATTCAGATATGCTCCATACTTCTTTACATTATCTTTAGATCAGCAGCTAGTTAGTGTACACCCTTCTCATGGTGGGTCACCGAAGTTCAAGAGAATAGGCAGAAACAAGCGTAGCCTCTTGAAATCTTGACTCTGAACTAGTATGACTATAGTTTCTTTACCAAGTCCGCTGATCAAACAAAACCCATTGCTGAGCCAAACATCCATGCATGGGGAAATATACTGTGCACAAATCTTACCTTGCATGGTACCATGCTAGGAGGGAATAAATAAAGAACTATAATCTGATCTGCTATAGCAAATGTAAATACTGGAAACTAGGCTTATAAAGCCTCCCTTGAACTTGCAAAGGACCCTGTACTGTGGAAAATATAGCAGAAGAAAATATCTAGTGTGGCTTCATGTGAAATCTAGGGATATGCTCTAATAGAAAAAAGAGAGGAATAACAGTCATGGTAATTAAAACGCAAACTCCCATGAGGCAAAGAGAATCAT
Source organism: Globicephala melas (assembly GCF_963455315.2). Classification (NCBI taxonomy): domain Eukaryota; kingdom Metazoa; phylum Chordata; class Mammalia; order Artiodactyla; family Delphinidae; genus Globicephala; species Globicephala melas. The sequence continues at coordinate 19,817,630 of NC_083326.1, forward strand.
GATTCAGAATCAAGAATAAGTGAATTGAAAAAATCCACTTTACCTAAAGAACCTTTGAATAGTAGAATCATTTCATTGCAGATTGCATAGGGAGGCTTCAACATGTTATTCATTGGAAGGAACGATCACAAAAGTTGAAAAGAAGCATGTATTATAATCAACCAAAGGAGCATTTGTTATAATCAATTCCTTGTTTCTTCATATATAAACACAAACATACTCAAAGCAATATAAACAAAGTCAGTCTGCTAGAACATGTGTGAGTGTGATACGAGTCAGTTGCCAAGACTGAAACCCATGGACCCAGTAGGTAACAGAATCTCAAGTTATTGTATTTGAGAAGGAAAGGATATTTCACAGAAATGAATACTGTGATTAATGACATCTTGTGACTTTCCTTTGGGGAAGCATTGGAATTTGTTTTTCATTTATTTGCTTGTTTTTTATTAAATGGTTAGTTGTTTTATATTAGGTGAAGTTATGATATTACTCTACTTCAGAAGTTTAAATATGGCATGATTTTGTTAATCAGTATTAACTAGTTAAAGGGTAGGTGAGAGCACATAATAATTATTGGTTTTTTCAACTCCAACTCAACCCCCATCTCTCTGGCAGTCTAGCTCAAGGTTTGTGTTAGGCATGTCTTAAATATATTTTTCATAAACAAACTAGAAAGCTTTTTGTTACCTGAAGCCCAACTGATGCATGTAGCAAATCATTCTGATAGATTTTCTGATATTGAGTTGTTCTTTCCTTCTATAATGTACTTTACTTGCTTATGATGACTTAATTTGTAAATACACATATATATTCACTGATCTACTATTTTCTTAAGGATATCATGTTAAAACTTAAGGTTAAAACAGCTATATATTTTATTCTCCTACACTGTTGTCATTCTTTCTTGAAATCAGTGTATCAGTCAGGGTTCTCCAGAGAAAGAGACCAATAGGATGTATATGTATATATAAAAGGAGATTTAGTATGAGGAATTGGCTCACACAATTATGGAGGCTGAGAAGCCCCACGGTCTTCATTTGCAAGCTGAAGACCCAGGATAGCAGATGGAATAATTCAGTCTGAATCTAAAGGCCTGGGGATCAGGGGAGCTGATGGTATAGATTTTATGCAGATCTGAATTCCTGACAACCAGTAACATGAAGAGAAGAAAATGGATGTCCTAGCCCAAGCAATCATGGTAAATTCTTCCTTTCTCAGACATTTTATTCTATTTAGGCCCTCAGTGGATTGGATGATGCCCACCCATACAGAAGAGGGCAAACTGCTTCACTGAATCTACTGATTCAAATGCTAATTTCATCTGAAAATATCTTCACAGACATGCCCAGAAATAATATGTAGCCAAATATCTGGGCACCCCGTCACACAGCGTTGACACACAAAATTAACCATCACATCAGGATTATTTTTTAACACACAAAATGACTTGGGCATCTCACTCCCTTTTTATTATTTTGAAAAAAAAATCAAAAACCAAAAAACCTTTCCTAAAAGAGAGTATCTTGGTTTCTTGACATATTTTCATTACTTACCCATAAAGCTATCTGTCATACACACACACACACACACACACACACACACACACACACACAGAGTATATTTAATATGGTTTAGTTAACAGTACTTCCATTTTAATGTTTATATGTTTATTAAGATTTTTCATTGATATCCAACAATTCTGAATTTTCCAAAAATCTATGACTTTCATTTAAATTTCCTAATTTATTAGTGAATAGTGGTTCATGATGGTCATTTCTACATACCCGTTTTATATATTATTACTAACCTTTCATTTTATATATTCAGACTTTTCTCCCTTTCTCTCATCAGTTATTTTTTTCCTTTCTTTATTTTATTTATCTAAATAGATAAAATCAGTCATCACATTTATCATGTTCTAAATTCCTGTATATGTGAGTCTTTTTATTGTTTATTCTTTTTGCTGCCTATTTTTGATTTGATATTACATTGTTTTAATTATTAAAGTTTTAGAGTAGTTTTTACCTGATGGTCTAGACTCAAATGCTCTGGCTAGAATGTTCCGAGTTAAAACTCTTCATTAATATTTATTTTTAAATTTCAGAAACTTCTTGTATAATTCCAGAGGAAAAAACTCAGATGGTACTTTTATTCAAATTGCTTTAAATTTATATGTTAACTTGGAAATATTTTTATTATGTTGAGTTTCTCACTTCAAGAACACAACATAATTTCTCATTTGTTCACACTTACATTTGAGCCTTTCACAAGTGCTTTGAGATTTCTTATTCTATTTTGGACATTTATTAAAGTAATCTTTTGGAGCTCTATGTATTCTGTCTTTTATTAATATATATAAAGTCTATGTCTATATATTAATATTGTAGCTTGCTATTTAGGACTTTTCTTATTGCTTACAATAGTTTTTCAGCTGATTATTTTATCTGCCACTCAACAGATACATCCAATTAAATATTAAATACTCATGATGATTATAAGCATGGCTTCTTGTTCCTGATCATACAAAGAACATGTTTACTATATTTCCAATACAGGGAAGATGGTGGATTGGGGATGTTTATGTGTATTTATAACCATAATAAACTTGTTAAAGAGGCATCCATTCATCCTTTCCTCTATTATTCATTGTTCTCATCATATATGGAGAAATATTTCCCCTTAAAAAAGGAAGTAATTTATTAATATTTTCCCAAGTTTTGTAATATATGTACATTTTTAAATAATTTCACTTAAGTATGATGTATCACTTTTTGATTATGACATTGGATTCTGTTTGCAAATATTTTCTTAGGAGTTCTGCAACAATATTCATGTGAGTATCTTTGATGTTTCCTTAAAGTCTGTAAGTATGACTTGTTAGAGACTTCTTTTGGTCCAAACCAAAATTTTAGTATTTATGTTATATTTACTTAATTGAAATTACATTTTTTGAAGAAAACTTTTGTATGTTATGAAATAATTCAGTTAGTTTTGAAATATTCTTTTTATTTAAGGTTTTGGAAAATTTTCCCTGTGGAACTGTCTGAGCATGGTATTTTGGGAAATGTTAGAAAACCTTCTCTATTTCATGAAGGGAAGTTGATCTATTTAGACTTCTATTTTATCAGAGGATAGTTTGGTAAGTTTTATTTTAAGTAAGGTTTTATATGCATTAGAATAGAGCTGTGCACGGTTGAAATTTGTTATTATTTCAAAGTTTCATCTATTTTAATGTTTTTTTTCCTCCCTTGCTCTTTTTTTACTTTGTCTGTACTTTATTCCTGTGTCTCCAGATTAGATATTGAGAAATGTATTGCTTTCACTGGTTTTTGCCTATGGGCAAATTTTTACATTTACATTTATGGTCTATATTTTTCTGTTTTCTAACTCATTAATTATCTTTTTTTAATTTTTGTTTATTTACTTATTTACTTCTTTCTGAAACATTTTCTAGCTTCAGATGAATAATTCATGTATTCTTATAAAAAAGTATTTAAAGCTATTAATATATATGTATATACATAATGACATAAGTGTTTCAAGATGCTCATTTCTGAGCATTGCTTTAGCTCTACCCATAGAGTCTAATATGAGATGTTTTCATCATTATTATTTTTTGGAAATCATGCTTCTCAGTTTGTAGTTCCCCAAGGACCTGAGGTTTTTCTCCTTGGTTTTCTGTTTGTTTTATGCAGAGCCTTCAAATTCCAAAATGAAATTAACTGTTGCTTCTAAATTTATGCTTTTTAAAATAATACAGGATAGTTTTGTATGGGGCATTTCTAGTTTGAGGGACTTACTGACAACAACAACTTACAAGGTAACAACTTACTGTTGCCTTGTGTGACATTAGCATCCCATATACCACTTGAGATGATTCTCCTAGCCACATGGGAGTGAGCAGACTAATCTCAGAGTCCAGCCACAGTGCAGACCAGACACCATGGAAGAGAAAGAAGGATGAAGATGCAGAAGTAATGATCTCTGTTATGTCTCCATTTAATTAATCATTTGGGTCCTGCATAATTTGGATAGGTCCTGAAGGATGACTGTAATCTACCTCAAGTTCAACCAAGGAGTAGGAACAATTGAAGCTATAGTATTTAACGTAGAACCTTTGTTAGAACAGATTAATATGGCCTCAGGTCCATGATTTGTGATCACTTGATTGGGCAAATGTATTTTTTTTCCCTATTCTAATCAGAAAAGAGAAGCAGAAACAGATTGCACTCATATGGAACAGAAAAAACAAACACAGTTTTGCTTGATAATACTCTAACTCTCCAGCTCTGTCATAATTGTCAGAAGAGATCATGACCATCAGGGTATCACTCGCAACACTCCATTGATTCATTATATTGAGAGCATCTTTTTGATTGAGCAGGGTGACTAAGAAGTAGCTAGCAATCTGGAGGCCTTGTTAAAAAATATATGCCCCAGAAGCTGGAAATAGCCCCTACAAACATCTAGGGACCATCCACTATGGGAATGTTTTTGGGATTCTAGTCGTCAAGTGAATGCTGGGATATCTCCCCAGCCTTTGGTTTCCCTTTCCACAAAGAAGGAAGTATGATACCACCTTAGGCTAAGAATAGAGCTTCTGCCTGTACCCAAGGTGACAAGAAAACTAACCACCTTTGAGAATGACCTGGATTAGGAAAGGTCTCCACAGTAGGTCCAGGCTACACTGCAAGCAGGCCTGTTGTTTGGGATTTCTGTTCTATTAGAATCATCATGTATGGGAGAAGAGGCAATGTGAGTTTATGGCAATTCTCAGGAGGAGGCTCACAGTACAAACCTTGGGCTCTGAAGCAAGGCCATGATATCTGAAGAGGAGAATCACATGTCAGTTGATTTGTGTTATCAAAAAATGGTGGATTAGAATGCTTTTCCATGAGGCAACAAGAGATGATGTATCTAGATAGTCCATTGCAAGCTGGGTTCTGCCAGTTACCCTGAATCATAAAGTCAAGTGGTCCCAGAAGCTGTCCAATATAAGATGGAAATATTCTTAGCAGGACCAGTGGGCATGAATAAGTTAAGCAGGTAGCCAAAACCCTTGAAAATTAAGCCAAAACTTCACATTTGAACTACAGCACTTCACTTAGATTATACCTAGTTTTTATGGAGGGACCTATATGACCAACTAAAATGATAGGGAGGTGCCAAGTTTTTTTTTTTTAATTGAATGGATCAGCTCAACATTTGGGTGCAATCCAAAATGGATGGTGATTTCTTTATAGATACACTAAGCAGTAGCTTTGAAAGACAGAAGGGGAAAAAAATATCCTCCCAATTGGCAGAAATCTAAGCTATGCACTTTGTCATCCACTTTGTGTGGAAGGAGAAACAGCCCTAGATTAGAACATGTGTGGACTCGTAGATGGTGGAGAACAGCCTGCTTGGCTGGCTAGAGGCTGAAAAGAAGGCTGAAAGCCGCAGGCTTGCCCCGCATCCGTACCCCTCCATCTCCCTGGCCTGAGTGAGCCAGAGCGCCCGAATCAGCCCCTCTTTTAACCCCGTCCTCTCTGAGCAAAGAACAGATGCCCTCAGGCGACCTACACACAGAGGCGGGGCCAAATCCAAACCTGAACCCCGGGAGCTGTGCGAACAAAGAAGAGAAACGGAAATCTCTCCCAGCAGCCTCAGGAGCAGCGGATTAAATCTCCACAACCAACTTGATGTACCTGCATCTGTGGAATACCTGAATAGAAAACAAATCGTCCCAAATTGAGGAGGTGGACTTTGGGAGGAACTGTAACCTTGGGGTTTGCTTTCTGCATCTAATTTGTTTCTGGTTTTATGTTTAACTTAGTTTAGCATTTATAGTTTACTATCATTGGTAGATTTGATTGGGTTGCTCTCTTTTTATTGGGTTGCTCTCTTTTTATTTATTGATTGGGTTGCTCCCTTCCTTTTTTTATATATATACATATATAATTTTTTTCACTTTTCCTCTTTTTGTGAGTGCATATGTGTATGCTTCTTTATGTGATTTCGGCTGTATAGCTTTGCTTTTACCATTTATCCTAGGGTTCTGTCTGTCCGTTTCTTCTTTTACTATAGTTTCTAGCACTTGTTATCATTGGTTGATTTCTTTTTTGGTTTGGTTACTCTCTTCTTTCTTTTTTCTTTTTTTATTAGTTTTTAATTTCTTTTAATTTTCAATAATTAATTTTTTTTTTATTTTAATAACTTTATTTTATTTGCTTCTTTCTTTCTTTTTTTTTTCTCCCTTTTCTTCTGAGCCGTGTGGCTGACAGGGTTTTGGTGCTCCGGCTGGGTGTCAGGCCTGTACCTTTCAGGTGGGAGAGCCGACTTCAGGACATTGGTCCACCAGAGACCTCCCCGCTCCATGTAATATCAAATGGCGAAAGCTCTCACAGAGATCTCCAGCTCAGTGCTAAGGCCCAGCTCCATTCAACAACCAGCAAGCTACAGGGCTAGACACCCTATGCCAAACGACTAGCAAGACAGGAACACAACCTCACCTATTAGCAGAGATGCTGCCTAAAATCATAATAAGGTCACAGACACCCCAAAACACACCACCGGACATGGTCTTGCCCACCAGAAAGACAAGATCCAGCATCATCCACCAGGACACAGGCACCAGTCCCCTTCATCAGGAAGCCTACACAACCCACTGAACCAACCTTACCCACTGGGGACAGACACCGAAAACTACGGGAACTACAAACCTGCAGCCTGCGAAAAGGAGAGCCCAAACACAGTAAGTTAAGGAAAATGAGAAGACAGAGAAACACACAGCAGATGAAGGAGCAAGGCAAAAAGCCACCAGACCAAACAAATGAAGAGGAAGTAGGCTGTCTACCTGAAAAAGAATTCAGAGTAATGATAGTAAAGATGATGCAAAATCTTGGAAACAGAATGGAGAAAATACAAGAAAAGTTTAACAAGGACCTAGAAGAACTAAAGAGCAAACAAACAATGATGAACACCACAATAAATGAAATTAAAAATTCTCTAGAAGGAATCAATAGCAGAATAACTGAGGCAGAAAAACAGATAAGTGACCTGGAAGATAAAACAGTGGAAATAACTACTGCAGAGCAGAATAAAGAAAAAAGAATGAAAAGAATTGAGACAGGCTTAGACACCTATAGGACAACATGAAACACACCAACATTCGAATTATAGGGGTCCCAGAGAAGAACAGAAAAAGAAAGGGACTGGGAAAATATTTGAAGAGATTATAGTTGAAAATTTCCCTAATATGGGAAAGGAAATTGTCAAACAAGTCCAGGAAGTACAGAGAGTCCCATACAGGAAAAATGCAAAGAGATACACAAAAAGACACATATTAATCAAACTATCAAAAATTAAATACAAAGAAAAAATATTAAAAGCAGCAAGGGAAAAACAACAAATAACACACAAGGAAATCCCCAAAAGGTTAACAGCTGATCTTTCAGCAGAAACTGTGCAAGCCAGAAGGGAGTGGCAGGACATAGTTAAGGTGATGAAAGGGAAAAACTTACAGTGAAGATTACTCTACCAGCAAGGATCTCATTCAGATTTGACAGAGAAATTAAAACATTTAGAGACAAGCAAAACTAAGAGAATTCAGCACCACCAAACCAGCTTTACAACAAATACTAAAGGAACTTCTCTAGGCAAGAAACACAAGAGAAGGAAAAGACCTACAATAACAAACCCAAAACAATTTAGAAAATGGTAATAGGAACATACATATCGAAAACTACCTTAAATGTAAATGGATTAAAGGCTCCAATCAAAGACATAGACTGGCTGAATGGATACAGAAACAAAACCATTATATATGCTGTCTACAACAGACCCACTTCAGATCTAGGGACACATACAGACTGAAAGTGCAGGGATGAAAAAAGATATTCCATGCAAATGGAAATCAAGAAAAGCAGGTGCAGCAATTCTCGTATCAGACAAAATAGACTTTAAAATAAAGACTATTACAAGAGACAAAGAAGGACACTACATAATGATCAAGGGATCAATCCAAAAAGAAGATATAACAATTGTAAATAATTATGCACCCAACATAGGAGCACCTCAATACATAAGGCAAATACTAAGAGCCATAAAAGGGGAATTGACAGTAACACAATCATAGTAGGGGACATTAACACCCCAATTTCACCAATGGACAGATCATCCAAAATGAAAATAAGTAAGGAAACACAAGCTTTAAATGATATATCAAACAAGATGAACTTAATTGATATTTATAGGACATTCTATCCAAAAGCAACAGAATACATTTTCTTCTCAAGTACTCATGGAACATTCTCCAGAATAGATCATATCTTGGGTCACAAATCAAGCCTTGGTAAAGTTAAGAAAATTAAAATCATATCAAGTATCTTTTCTGACCACAATGCTATAAGACTAGATATCAACTATAGGAAAAAATCTGTAAAAAATACAAACACATGGAGGCTAAACAATACACTACTAAATAACCAAGAGCTCACGGAAGAAATCAAAGAGGAAATAAAAAATACCTAGTAACAAATTACAATGAAAACACAAAGACCCAAAATCTATGCGATGCAGCAAAAGCAGTTTTAAGAGGAAAGTTTATAGCAATACAATCCTACCTCAAGAAACAAGAAACAACTCAGAGAAACAACCTAACCTTACACGTAAAGCAATTAGAGAAAGAAGAAAAAAAAAACAACCCAGAGTTAGCAGAAGGAAAGAAATAATAAATATCGAATCAGAAATAAATGAAAAAGAAATGAAGGAAACAATAGCTAAGATCAATAAAACTAAAAGCTGGTTGTTTGAGAAGATAAACAAAATTGATAAACCATTAGCCAGACTCATCAAGAAAAAAAGGGAGAAGACTCAAATCAATAGAATTAGAAATGAAAAAGAAGTAACAACTGACACTGCAGAAATACAAAGAATCATGAGAGATTATTACAAGCAACTCTATGCCAATAAAATGGACAACCTGGAAGAAATGGACAAATTCTCAGAAAAGCACAACCTTCAGAGACTGAACCAGGAAGAAATAGAAAATATAAACAGACCAATCATAAGCACTGAATTTGAGGCTATGATTAAAAGTCTTCCAAGAAACAAAAGCCCAGTACCATATGGCATCACAGGTGAATTCTACCAAACATTTAGAGAAGAGTTAACACCTATTCTTCTCAAACTCTTCCAAAATATAGCAGAGAGAGGAACACCCCCAAACTCATTCTACGAGGCCACCATCACCCTGATACCAAAACCAGACAAAGATGTCACAAAGAAGAAAACTACAGGCCAATATCACTGATGAAAATAGAGGCAAAATTCCTCAACAAAATACTAGCAAACAGAATCCAACAGAACATTAAAAGGATCATACACCATGATCAAGTGGGGTTTATCCCAGGAATGAAAGGATTCTTCAATATATGCAAATCAATCAATGTGATATACCATACTAACAAGTTGAAGACTAAAAACCATATGATGATCTCAATAGATGCAGAAAAACCTTTTGACCAAATTCAACACTCATTTATGATAAAAACCCTCCAGAAAGTAGGCATAGAAGGAACTTACCTCAACATAATAAAGGCCATATATGACAAAGCCACAGCCAACAATGTTCTCATGGTGAAAAACTAAAACCATTTCTTCTAAGATCAGGAATAGGACAAGGTGGTCCACTCTCACCACTATTATTAAACATAGTTTTGGAAGTTTTAGCCACAGCAATCAGAGAACAAAAACATGTAAAAGGAATCCAAATCGGAAAAGAAGAAGTAAAATTGTCACTGTTTGCAGATGACATGATACTATAGACATAGAGAATCCTAAAGATGCTACCAGGAAACTACTAGAACTAATCAATGAATTTTGTAAAGTAGCAGGATACAAAATTAATGCACAGAAATTTCTTGCATTCCTATACACTAATGATGAAAAATCTGAAAGAGGAATTAAAGAAACACTCCCATTTACCATTGCAACAAATAGAATAAAATACCTATGAATAAACGTACTTAAGGAGAGAAAAGACTTGTATGCAGAAAACTATAAGAAACTGATGAAAGAAATTAAAGATGATACAAACAGATGGAGAGTTATACCATGTTCTTGCATTGGAAGAAAAAACATTGCGAAAATGACTACACTACCCAAAGCAATCTACAGATTGAATGCAATCCCTAGCAAACTACCAATGGCATTTTTCACAGAACTAGAACAAAAAATTTCACAATTGGTATGGAAACACAAAAGACCCTAAATGGCCAAAGTAATCTTGAGAAAGAAAACCGGACCTGGAGGAATCAGGCTCCCTGACTTCAGACTATACTACAAAGCTATAGTAATCAAGACAGTACTGTACTGGCACAGAAACATAGATCAATGGAACAGGATAGAAAACCCAGAGATAAACATATGGTCACCTTATCTTTGATAAAGAAGGCAAGAATATACAATGGAAAAAAGACAGCCTCTTTAATAAGTGGTGCTGGGAAAGCTGGACAGCTACAGGTAAAAGAATGAAATTAGAACACTCCCTAACACCATACACAAAAATAAACTCAAAATGGATTAAAGACGTAAATGTAAGGCCAGACACTATCAAACTCTTAGAGGAAAACATAGGCAGAACACTCCATGACATAAATCACAGCAAGATCCTTTTTAACCCAACTCCTAGAGAAATGGAAATAAAAACAAAAATAAACAAATGGGACCTAATGAAACTTAAAAGCTTTTGCACAGCAAAGGAAACCATAAACAAGATGAAAAGACAACCCTCAGAATGGGAGAAAATATTTGCAAATGAAGCAACTTACAAAGAATTAATCTCCAAAATTTACAAGCAGCTCATGCAGCTCAATATCAAAAAATGAAAAACAACCCAATCCAAAAATGGGTAGAAGACCTAAGACATTTCTCCAAAGAAGATATACAGACTGGGGCTTCCCTGGTGGTGCAGTGTTTGAGAGTCCGCCTGCCGATGCAGGGGACACGGGTTCGTGCCCTGGTCCCGGAAGATCCCACATGCCGCGGAGTGGCTGGGCCTGTGAGCCATGGCCGCTGAGCCTGCGCGTCTGGAGCTTGTGCTCCGCAACGGGAGAGGCCACAACAGTGAGAGGCCTGCAAACCACAAAAAAAAAAAAAAAAAAAAAAAAAAAGATATACAGATTGCCATCAAACACATGAAAGAATGCTCAATATCACTAATCATTAGAGAAATGCAAATCAAAACTACAATGAGGTATCACCTCACACCAGTCAGAATGGCCATCATCAAAAAATCTACAAACAATAAATGCTGGAGAAGGTGTGAGAAAAAGGAACCCCCTCGCACTGTTGGTGGGAATGTAAATTGATACAGCCACTATGGAGAACAGTATGGAGGTTCCGTAAAAAACTAAAAATAGAACTACCATACGACCCATCAATCCCACTACTGGACATATACCCTGAGAAAACCATAATTCAAAAATAGTCATGTACCACAATGTTCATTGCAGCTCTATTTACAATAGCCAGGACATGGAAGCAACCTAAGTGTCCACTGACAGATGAATGGATGAAGAAGAGGTAGTACATATATACAATGGAATATTACTCAGCTATAAAAAGAAATGAAATTGTGTTATTCGTAGTGAGGTGGATTGACCTAGAGTCTGTCATACAGAGTGAAGTAAGTCAGAAAGAGAAAAACAAATACCATATGCTAACACATATATATGGAATCTAAAAACAAATGGTCATGAGGAACCTAGGGGCAAGACAGGAATAATGATGCAGACCTACTAGAGAATGGACTTGAGGATATGGGGAGGGGGAAGGATAAGCTGGGACGAAGTGAGAGAGTGGCATGGACATATATACACTACCAAACATAAAATAGAGAGCTACTGGGAAGCAGCCTAATAGCACAGGGAGATCAGCTCGGTGCTTTGTGACCACCTAGAGAGGTGCAATAGGGAGAGTGAGAGGGAGGGAGACACAAGAGGTAGGAGATATGGGGATGTGTGTATATGTATAGCTGATTCACTTTGTTAGAAAGCAGAAACTAACACACCATTGTAAAGCAATGATACTCCAATAAAGACGTTAAAAAAATAATATCAAGCTAATTTCCACACACAAAAATTGCCAACTTTAGTACAGCAAACATCATTCGTTCTAGGAGGGATAGCAGACTGCACAGACGTCATGTGTGCTCACGTGTGTGGCAGCAGGGAGTCCACACAGTCACGTGGAACACCACCAATGAACACATAGGACCTTTACCTACTTCCTATGGTATGTGGTGCACAGAACGTGATATAGAGGAAAATTAAAAGTTATTTTTGATTGGTTTGTAAGAGAGAAGTAATAGTCACAGGAAATATCTAGGTTCAATAAGAGAAGAAGAATAGACGCTCATCCTGAGAAAGGCAAAAGAAGAAAAGATAAAGGAGAGTTTGCAAATAAGACACTGTGAGTTTGACAGAGAATGGTGGAAGATTTTGGAGGATAGAGAGGCCTCTGAGATGGGGTCCCACTGATGGGTTGCCTAGCAACATGCGCAGAACAAGTCATTTGATGATGATGGACCCAATAGGCTTAGGCTTCTGCCATGACTGAGGTCAGATGATTTGTAGGGCATGATGAGATCAATTGTGAAGATGTCTCAGGGAGAATGTATGGGTGGGATCAATGTTAACTTTATGGCTTCTTCTTTCTCTCCTCTCCACAGGGTTTCATCTTTAGTCAAAATAGAGGTGGTGTGACAGGGACATGGGGTGCTCAGATGGACTTCCCTGAAGTCGTCCTGTAGGGGGAGTCCTGGCCAGAGACAAGCCCATGTATCCAAGCATCTGAGACCTGCAGGTGTCTTGTATACATTATTTCCAAGGGTGATCCTTCTTACCAGACACACAGCTCTGCGTACCATCTTAACACTTTGCTGTTTACTCTCTTACATCTCTCGGTGGTGATGTCATCAAGAGTACTAGTATTTCTCTATATTCATTTAAGTGATTTTAAAAATGGAATACGGGGCTTCACTGGTGGCACAGTGGTTGAGAGTCCGCCTGCCGATGCAGGGGACGCGGGTTCGTGCCCCGGTCCGGGAGGATCCCACATGCCGCAGAGCGGCTGGGCCCGTGAGCCATGGCCGCTGAGCCTGCGTGTCCGGAGCCTGTGCTCCGCAACGGGAGAGGCCACAACAGTGAGAGGCCCGCGTACCAAAAAAAAAAAAAAAAATGGAACACGGGGTCTGACTCCGTTTTTAGATGTTTGAGTGCTGACACTTGTTAAGCCTCACCCTCCTGCTTCCCGTCTACCCCACCGCTGGACAAACTGATAAAGCCTGGGTTCTCCCCTCTTTGGTGTAGGTAAGAAATTCAAATAGAAAGTCCCTGCCTGTATGTGGGACCTCATCCCAACCCTTCCCCTTTACCATAGTAAAACCCCAGGCAGTGTTCTTGCTCTCAAGCCATCTCAGACATGCTTTGGAGGCCTGCCCTGCTTTCCCCAGAGACCTCATTTATGTACACAATAACCTTTTACACATCCTCAGTGTGTGTGTCATCATCAGTCTGAACAGCCAAACCAAACTGTGTGTAGGGATGCTTCTGCTTTTGCAGGGTGAGGTCGACAAGCACAGGCAGACAAAAAAATGTCCTGATGATGGATGGAAAAGAACATCTGTATTTTCAACATTAAAAGGAACCATATTTTCGACTTTCAAAACTCTAATGGCTTTAATATTGATCTCAGATAACATTTCAAAACAAGATACTTTGTCATAACGTATCAAAGTAAATATAACAGGATACTGAGAGTGAATGTTTGTGTGGCTTTGGCAATTGGCAAGGGAACACATGGCTAAGCTAAAAAATAAAATAAAATAAAAATCAATCCTACATTCTAAATAAAGCTGCAAGCACTGGGGGTAAAAAGTCCTCCAAGGGTTATTAACTGGTAGGCCAACTAACTTTGCTGCACTGACCACAACCCCAGTGCTATATCCACTATGGAGTGTTTCCCTGGACCCATAATAGCAGTTACTTTACAGAGAGGAGGGACTGGATAAGTAAATAGTCAGAATTAGAGGCATGCATTATGGAAAAGTTGAGAATATTTCAACTTTTAACCTGTTCACCTGTTAAATGAAAGCGAAATGTTCCAAAAAGCCAGGTTATAAAAGAATCATGTGTAGATATTGAGGCCCTTTCAAGGGAGTTATTTATTGTATACTTATGTCCCGTAAGATGTCAGTTTAGGCATTGGATCTGATGTCTCCTGCACTTCTGGGTAAGAGTAGAGACATTGAAGAGAGAAATGCTATACAGACACCAAATAATTTCATAAAATTTTTCATGGTAATGATACTTTTTCTGCTTGATTCTATTCAAATCTGGAGTTGGTCACTTCTAAATAAAAACATTCAGTAACAGACAAGTATGTGACAGTCTAGACATGGTGTAGTGACACAAGTCACTTATGGTGTTGAAACAATCTTATTAATAAATCCTTTCCTGTGATCTCGTTGTGTAAATGGGAATTACTAGATTTTATTTTTTAAATCCTTTTTACTTATTACATACCTCATTGCAAATTTCATGGTAAACTATACACTCCTTAGTGCAGATATTGATATTAGATGTATTTATACTTCAATCCCAATTCCTACACTGCATCTCACTAAGCAGATGTTAATTATTTATTAAAATTGTTAAAATATTTTGTTAAATAAAGGTATACTTAATTTTAAATTCATATTATGCAGCACTGAGACCTACTGAAATGCTCTAAGAAGGAAAAAAACAATTATTTCATTGCTGTTCATTCTTAGATAAGTTATATTTCTTATTTGAGCCTTAATTTCGTTTCGAGTAAGATGATGGTCTTGTATTAAATGAGTGTGATCTGGGGACACTACCTGTGGTAGTGTTTAAACCATGGGCTCAGCAGGCAAATAGCTTGGTTTTGAATTCTGACTCTGTCTTTTAATAACTGTGAATTTGATAAGTTATTTAAACTCTCTGTCATATTTATGACAGGGATACTTGAGTATTAAGTGCTAAATGCTTATGAGTGTACCTGGAATAAAAGTACATCCCTATCTATATTATTTGTTATTATGAATTATTGTGTTAATAATTAGTCCTAAAATTTTAGAAGAAATTACCTGGTAGACCACTTACCAGTTAAAGCACATACAAAATATCTTATTTCAGCATATAACATAGGAAACAACAGAATCTAGAATATAAAATAAACATGTATTCAACTAAGTTTTTTTTAAGTGATTTGAAGGCACTGCAGTTACAAAATTGTTACTAAAATCTTTAGCTTTTTAAGTTTTTTCCTTAATAGATGGATTATATCCTGAAAAACTATCCATTTGGTGAAGTCAATTTCCATGCATTTTTTATAAGATCAGAACACATTTTTCTATTTAACAACAGGAAATTGGGGAAGCAGATGAAACATGAAATTGAATCTCATGAGAGACAAAGGCAACAATTACAGTAAAATCACTTTAAGGCAGTTTTAGGAGCCAATCCCTCAAACAGCATTAACAGGAATATTCTTGGGAGAAGTATGAAAAGATATATTGACAAGTAACGGATGAACTCGTGTTATAATCAAAAACTTTATCTTAAGAAAGTATTTTGTATTTGTATTTCCCCGTATGAATTTAAATGGTATCCATGTGTTATGTTTCTCTTCCCACTGAGGGCTATCAGGGCTGCTCATTATAGGTTTGTTTTTTTTTTGTTTGTTTGTTTTTTTGCGGTACGCGGGCCTCTCACTGCTGTGGCCTCTCCCGTTGCGGAGCACAGGCTCCGGACGCGCAGGCTCAGCAGCCATGGCTCACGGGCCCAGCCGCTCCGCGGCATGTGGGATCTTCCCAGACCAGGGCACGAACCCGTGTCCCCCGCATCGGCAGGCGGACTCTCATCCACTGCGCCACCAGGGAAGCCCTCATTATAGTTTATGGACAAGTGTATACTATATATTTTTACTTCAGTTTCCATACAAAATTCTTGTTTTCATTGCTCACTAGGGAATAAATGGGACTCTCCCATGATTTAGTACCAATGGTATTATTCCTATAGAACATTTTTTGGACCATTTACAAAATTAAAATATCAGTGCATGATCGAGTTTGCATAAAGGACTGTGGCCGTGTGCTAGAGAAACTCTGCTTGATGCATGTTTCTGATTAATCAATCCTCTCATCTTACACTAACTTCACTCCTAGGTCTCCTGATCCAGCTTATGCAACTATTGCTCGACATATAATTATATCCTATAATTTACTGTTTGTTTATCATATCATGTGATTTTTCTGTTGATTAACCAACTATGACATGAGATACTCAAGACAAGTTAGTGGCTTAAGAGTGTATTTCTCTCCCACGTGATGGTTCAGGGCACATGTTCCAGGTCTGTGTGTAATTCTCCTTCATTTGTTGATTCAGACTTAGGACCCTTCCATCTGCTCACTCCACGCTCTCCAAGGGCTTACTCACCATCTACATGGTGGAGACCTGCTAGCCACGCCTAGGCTGCAGATGGCAAAACGGAAAGGGACGTGTGAAGCTAGTATGCTGCTGACTTAAAAGCCCTTGGTCAGGGCTTCCCTGGTGGCGCAGTGGCTGAGAGTCTGCCTGCCGATACAGGGGACACGGGTTCGTGCCCCGGTCCGGGAAGATCCTACATGCGGTGGAGCGGCTGGGTCCGTGAGCCATGGCCACTGGGCCTGTGCGTCGGAGCCTGTGCTCCACAACGGGAGAGGCCACAACAGTGAGAGGCCCGCGTACCGCAAAAAAAAAAAGCCCTTGGTCAGAAACAAAACATTTCTGTCTACATCCTATGCCCTTGCCAAGTGGTCAGACACGAGTGAAAGAGTAACTGAGAAATGACGTCCAACTGTGTGCTCATGATGAAGGGGTGGTGAGGAATTTTTTAGAGAGAGTCAACAGTCTCTGTCACCCCATTAATTTCCTTAACTTTTACTATGACAAATGTTCTCATTTGGTATTTAAGGTATTATTAGGAGTCCTTAGAAGGGGAAATAGAACACCCTAACAATATTTCATTACATTATTGCTTGATAACACGTCAAAATGAAGTGATGCAGGTGTTATTCCCTTGTGTATTCAGTCTGTTCTCCTCACCCAGAGGGCAGGGTGTGCCTTGTAAACTCAGGATGCAGCACGGGTCTGGAATAGACTATGAATATGTTCAACACCTTGGTTATGGCGTGAAGAAATGTGGCCAGGCAAAATTAAGATGTTCTTACTACTTAAAAAGATGGAACTGCTACTATCAATTAACTGTGCTTTGATCATGACACCAGCGTTTTGTCACATATTTCTGACACTAAATTTAAACAAGAATATGTGTAAAGAGGGTATCTGTCAACTAAAAGCAACTTACTAAAGACTGACTCAGATGAAGTAGTAGTTCACTGCCATGTCATATGAAGAATGATAGCCAAACTAAGACTAATTAGCCTATAGGAAAACAACAAAACACATGAGAATATGACAGCTGTTTCAAAGAAACATATATTGCTGTTTCCGGAGCTCTGAAGAAAATCTATATTTTTTGGTTAGAAGTTCTTAAGTTCCATTTAAATAAGTAACTTTAAGATATACCAGGAGGAGTTGACCAAGATGGTGACAGAAGGCTCGTGAGCTTCCTTCCTCCCACGAACACATTGAATGTACAACTACAGGAGGAAAAATTGCCTCTGAAAGAGATCCAGAAACTAGCTGGGTCACTCCTACAGATGCAAAAAAAAAAAAAACCCCTCATAGAAAGGAGTAGGAAAGGCTGAGACACAGACCCCAGGGCTGACACGGCACCATACAAATGGGAGGGGCCCCCAACTCCTAGCTTCTCCCTGAGAAGTAAAGGGTTTGGACCCCACATCTAGACCCCCAACTTTTAAGACTCCCACTGGAGAGACTGGCTTCCAAAACATCTAGTTCAACACCAGTAATCAGGGCAACGAAAGTCAAAACCAGAGTCAGATCACCTTGCACCAATTAGAATGGTTATTATCAAAAGCCCAAGAGATAACAAGTGCTGATAAGGTTGTGGGGAAAAGGGGACTCTTTTTCCCTGTTCATGGGAATGTAAATTGAAGCAACCACTATGGAAAACAGTACAGAGTTTCCTCAAGATTAAAAATATATCTAACATATGATCCAACAATTCTACTTCTGGGTATGTATCCAAAGAAAATGAAATCAGTATCTTTAAGAAATATTGGCATTGTCATATTTATTGCAGCATTATTCACAACAACCAAGGTATGCAAACTACCTAAGTATCCACCAGTGGATAAATGGATAAGGACAGGGTGGTATGTACATGCAATGGAATATTATTCAGCCAGTAAAAAAGAGGGAAATCCTGCCATTTGGAACAACATGGGTAGAGCTTAAGGACATTATGATAAGTGAAATAAGCCAGACAAAGAAAGACAAATATCTCATAGTATCACATTTATGTGAAATCATAAAAAAAAAAAAGTTGAACTTATAGAAACAAAAAGGAGGAAAAGGGTTGCCAGAGGTTGGGTCATAGAGGAAATGAGGAGAGGTTGGTAAAAGGGTACAAAATTTAAGTTATAAGATGAATAAGATCTGAGGATCTAATGTATTATATGGTGATTGTAGTTGATAACACCGTATTATATAAATGAAATTTACTAAGGGAGTAGAACTTAAATGTTACCGCAAAAAAAAGAAATATAAAAAATCCCCAGTCACTTGAAGGTGTCATAGAGTAAGTCAGATTCTGAGTGTTTCATACAGATAGCATCTATGCATTCTATTTGTGGTAGGATAACAACATCTATAACTTATGTGAAAATCTTAAAATCCTAGATCAAAGCCAATGTAAAGATTTAAATACTTTTACTCCAAAAGGGAACTTCATGGTAAAGACTGCATCAACCTAAATGTTAGCTTTCTCAACAAGTTTTGAAAGATAAATGATATTTAAATCATTTCAAAAATATCTTTACTAATTATAATAAAAGGAATACATTGTTATGTAAAAGAACAAGTAAGTTTACCTTAGTATATTAACTTCAAATGAACCAATAGCATCATGTTTTATTAAATATATATATAATTTATTCATGTATATTTTATTGATTCCCTAAAAAACACATCATATTGTGGAGATTGTAAAGATAAATCATAATTCCAGAGATCAAGGGACTTATAATCATAAAATTATAGAAAAGTTGCTACAACTCTGGTTCTATTATATACACATAGTCATTTTTATAGATTCATTCCAGATTCTTGATCAAAAATGCAATTATAAAATATAACATTTGGGGAACAAAAACAAAATTTTCCACAAATTTATTTAGGGAATCTGACACATAAAATCATATTTTAATGTACATGTTTATGTTGTCAACTTTATAATATGGAAAATGTTATTTTTATTAAATTTTTATTAAAAGAACTCCATAATGACTGTCTTGGAAATGCCCAACAAAGACAGTCGTTGTGTGTACATTGTTACCAGGCACTGAGGTGCTTTTGGAGCATTCTATGTTATTTTTCTAGTCTTAGTCGTGTAAATAACCCCTTTATAACTTTTCTTCATAAAGTCACACTGTTCCTCAAGACAGAGATGTCATCAAATTTCTGGCTTTGTCCAGCTTGCAACTACCTAATTTTTACGACATGTTCCTAAGTAGCTCAGAGAATCAGATAATAACTGAATTTCCTTAAAAACATAAATATATTTCAGTAAACATCTGAAGGCATTCTCTCTTCAATTAGGTGACACTCAACAAACAGTATTTGGTTTGCTAAATGAGAAAGTAAAATCATTCAAATAAATAAGCAAAAGTCATATTGCAAATGTTTTTGTAACCTGCCTCCATCAATAAATTTAATATAACAAAACTGACAAGCTATTTTGATTTTATTTACTCTTGCCTTGAATTTTAACTCTTAAGTTACAACAAGACAATATTAAGAAAGCCAAAATGAGTGAAGATGTATTACTGTATCACATCCATTATTGCAAGAGTTTCCATTCTCCAAAGCAATGGAGGAGTAATGCCCTTTTCAAGTGTATCAAATGATCTCCACATTTGCAGACAAGCATCTGTTAACAACATAAATAAAATGCAAGTAAAAGCATAAAATATGTAGTTACATGGGAGCAACTATAAAAAGCATTTCTCTTTAATTTTCAATAAATTGTCCATGGCTCAGCTACAGAGAGTGTCTATAATAACTCTTTGTGGAAATAAATGCAATTCATTCCACATCTGCAAAATATCTGGAAATATAATAAACATAAACATACTTAAAATATTTTTATCATTATTTTACCAGATGTAACATATTTAATTTTAGTTATCATTTGTGTGTGGATGGATTGATGGAATAGAAATTTATGAGCCTGTATCCATCATGTATCATCAATATCTATCTTAAATTTACTTCATAGCCCATAATGCATTATATTACCACACTTCCCTTCTTACTACTTCTCTGTATTTATGCAGCAACAATTGGCATCTTTAATTTTCAAATAACTGGAAATATTAGTTCCTCTGAAAGTGACTGAATTGAAAAAATATGACACAACCTCCTTGTAACATTCTAACGCAGTCGGTTGGCTAAGTTTCTGGTCATCTGCCTCTTCTTAGGGTTGGAGTTAAGAAGACAGTGGTTTGTAATTAAAGACTTATCTGTCCATCTTTCTACTCTTATTGCCTCTTCTGCTTGATGTTTTGTGAGATTGTATCTTGCAATTAATCACTTCAAAATGAAGTTCATAAAAATTTCCCACAGACTTTGGTCAATGTTTTCACATTTCATCAATTTCCAGTGTTCATTCTAGTATTTTAATTTTCTACATCTTCATGAAAATCTACTGGGAAGCTGGGGGAGACGGTAGCAGAAACATCTAGAGGATCATGATATTGACCTTTCTCTTGGGTGGGCTCCCTAGGAAAAAGACTTGGAGATGGCATGTGCAGGAAGTTTACTGGAAAGTTCCTTTGTGATGAAGGCCTGTGGGGAAGTGAAGGAAGTAGGAGAAGAGAAATTATTGAAAAACCCAGAAGTTGCAGCAAAGACTTCAGAAGATCCCACAACATCTTCTAGAACTGGGACGGCCCTTCAGAACTGTCCCACCTAAAGGCAAAGTGGGTGACCACTTATATTCCCTACATTGACTAGTCATGGGCCGCAGGCTGCTCCAAGAAGGGGGCATGAGCTTAGACAAGGCTGAGAGAAACTTCCACAGAGTGATTTGGCTAAGAGCTTGAGATGCCACTGCTTTCAGCTCCTAGAAGAAACAACGCTCTAGTCTTAAAGAAGAAATCTTGATAACGCACCATGGCGTCCACAGCTATCGTACATATGACATCACTATTGGTTGAAAATATTCTTAGGGGTTACCTGTTCCTGTCAGAACCATTTATAGTGTCTCTTGAGTGGTGGTTCCAAATTCTTGCTAAGTTTTGATATGGAAAGGTGCAAACCACAGCTCAACATATATATATGTTGAGCTAAAAAATTAAACATATATATTCATTTATATCTAAATAGGTAATTGTATCTAGCCAATTAATATCTGAAATAACAAGTGAAGCTACGCCTGAACTACATGACTATTTATGGTATACACAACATGTATATGAATGTATTTACATACTTAAATACACATGCGTATTTATATATGTATATATGCTTGTGTCTATGCATGTATGTACGTATATAATTGTATATTGACTGGGTGACTCACTATGCATAAGAATGTCTCTATTAGTTCGTGACACAACCTAAAAACCCATATTTATTCTTAATATAATATAGATATTTAAATCTAATCTTTAAAATAGGAGCCAAACATGTTAGGTCTAATAATAAATCACTTTTTACTTATCATCTTTTTAAAAAATTGTAGTAAAATACATAAAATTTACCATTAACCTTTTTTTTTTAAGTGTACAGTTTAACAGCACTAAGTACATTCACATTGCTGTGCTACCATTACCATCATCTATCTATAGAAGTCTTGTTATCTTGCAAAATTGAAACTCTGTACCTATTCTAAAATACTCCTAATTCCCTCCTACTCCAAGCCCTTGCCAACCATTATTCTACTTTCCGTTTCTATGAATCTGATTACTCTAGGTACTTCATATAGGTGGAATCATACAGTATTTGTTCTTTTGTGACTGGCATATTTCACGTATCATAACGTCCTCAGGGTTAATCCATCCTATAGCACATGTCAGAATTTACTCCTTTTTTAAGGTTGAACAATATTCAATTGTATGCATATTGCACATTTTGTTTATCCATTCATCCATCAATAGATACCTGGGTTACTTCCACCTTTTGGCTACTGCAAATAATGCTGCAATAACATGGGTGTACCAAATATCTCCTTAAGATGCTGTCTTCAATTCTTTTGGGTATATACCCAGAAGTGAAATTCCTATATCATATGGTTATTCTATATTTAATTTTTTGAGGAACTGCCATACTGTTTTTCATAGCAGCTGCACCATTTACATTCCCATCAACAGTGTACAAAATTTCCCATTTCTCCACATCTTTGCCAACACTTCTTATTTCCTATTTTTTGATAGTAGTCATACTTATGAATGTGAGGTGGTATCTCATTGTGGTTTTGATTTGCATTTCCCTAATTATTAGTGATCTTTAGCATCTTTTCTTATGTTTATTAGCCATATATATATTTTCTTTGGAGAAATGTCTATTCAAGTCCTTTTTCTCTTTTTTAAACTGAGTTTGTTCTTTTGCATGTGTTATTAAGATGTAGGAGGTCTTTATATGTTTCTAGTATTAATTCCTTTACAGATTTATGATTTGCAGATATTTTCTCCCATTTTATGGGTTTCCCTTTCACTCTGGCAAAATTGTTATGTTGATGCAGTTCTTTATCTGTAGGCCTTATTTTCCTTATCTCCTTGATACATTTTTCCTCAGCAGTTAAGCTTACACACCCCAGGCATGCATCACTAAATTCCTTCAGACAATTTTTCATAAACTGTATAATAATATTCACACCTTATCTCTGCAAGTAGTGATCTACACTGTTATAATAATACTGAGCAATTCCATCAAATGTGTTTATTTTCTCTATCAGATTTGCTCTTCTGTCTTCATTGTAGATTTAATTTTAATATTGGAATGGCAGTAACTCTGTTATACTGCAGTAGACAATCAAAACAGATATAAGCTTTTCAAGCAAGTAAAATACTTATGTAGTGGTTCTCAAGGAAAAATCTTTAATTCCTTGAAACATTTTCATCTATTCTATGCCTTAGAATACCAAATTTATTAACTTCTGATTACCATTCCATCTTTATAGTAATTATATCCACCTTGTCTCTAAAGGTTAAGTGATACAACTTGACATCTATTTTAGAATTTTATCATGCCTGTTGAAAATAGGGAGCCTAGTTTCACAACATTATCTCTACTATCAGCTGTGGCTTACAGAATGAGTCATGCTGACCTAAACAACAAAGGCAGTGTACATTTCACCAGAAAAATTCTTATGAGCCCAGTGAACAGATAGCTCTTTGGCTTTCTCAAGAAACAAAGTCATCCTGTGGGTTCTCTTACACATTTTGAGTTATTTGATCATTTTCTCCACACCCTGCAAAGGGATTTGTTTTTTTTTTTTACATTTTTATTTCAGGTGAGCCATCACATTTGCAAGTTTCCAGGATCGTTGGTTTCTGGTGTTATAGAAAACACTTAAATTCTAAACCAAAGAAGCGTCTCTCTCTCCATAACACATTTTAGTTTATCCAGACTTAATTTCTTATTTCCTGATATTCCATAAACTCATGGGCCACTCACAAACATGCTCTCAAACTCTCTCATGATTAATTACTGCATGTTACTTTGATTTACCAAGGTTGCTTTGGTGTTCATGCCATTGTGTACAGAGCTTGCTAGTCATACCAGCAGATTCGACCTCACGACTGGACTTATGGCCAGGAGAGGTAAGTATTGTCTTACAACTCATCTGTCTCACAATTTCAGGGTAGATGTGGTATGTCCAGTGAGGAAAACTTGGATAGGAATCAATACTGTAAAATGTCAATCCACAATTCTCCCTGAGTCCCAGTTCTACCACTAAAAAAAGTGAATGAAATGATTTGGAAAAAAATGAAATAACAATTACAATATGGAATAATTACCTTTATGCTGAAAATAATTATTTTAAAAATTAAAATAAAGATGAACAAACTGGACACATCCCAGCTGATCTAATACTCAACAAGGGTATTAGATTAGCTAATATCAAAAGTGTACAAATATCAAATTAAGAAAGGTCAAGAGAAACTCACAGAACAAAGACATTTAATAAAGGAGAAACAAAATATATCTCTATATATATATCTAGAAACCCAGATGAAATGTATGCTTTGGAGAAAATATGGTATAGAAAAACCGCAACCGGAAGATACAGAGAGTGTAAACAATTTAAAAGAACTTCCCAGTAAAATGCCCAAGAATTGTACTTTTTTTCTGAGGGGAATTTTACCAAATCTTTAAAGATCAGAGAATAAAATCATACCTAAGCTGTTTCAGAGAATAGAAAAGAAAGGACATTTTCCAATTTGTATGGGGGCATACTGAAGTGTAATTAATGTAAATGATAAAACAATACTCTAGGTCAATATCACTTAAGAATATCAATAAAAATTATTATCAAGCAATCCCACAGAATATTAAAGATAATACATTATGACTAATTACATTTTTGAAATTCAATGATTGTATAGATTAAGAAATCCTTTAATATGATACATTCTATTTATAGAACTTAAAAGTAATAATCATTTCCATGCATACAAAAGTATATTTTAAAAAACTGAACTTCTTCAACAAATACCTGAGATAGTATCAGTTTTACAAATGAAAAAATTGAGGTTCAGATGGTTTAAAGGATTTTGTTGCAGATGACAAGCTAGCAAGTAGGAGGTATGGGATTCCAGCCTTCACCCTCCTGATTCTAAATGTCACTGTAACCCAGCTCTCACCAGTGGGCAAGGCTTTCATTCACATGCTGGGCAAATTGCTCTGTGCCAGGCACCATTCTACATGCTTTATTTCCATCATCCTATTTAATCCTCCCAACAGTCACATGAGATAGGTAAGATAATTCTCCCTGTTCAACAAAAATGGAAACAAGCCCAGAAGCGTTAAAAAAAAATTCAAACTTCTATTAATTATAAAAAGAAGCAATAAAATAGTATGATGTGACATATGGTTATTACCTCTTTATATTATAAACTCAAGAGTCAGAATCTTATTGGTCAATGCGTACAAACTTGCAGCTATAAGATGATAAAGTTCTGAGGATTTAATTCACAACATTGTGAATATAGTTGACCATACAGTTTTATATTTTTAAAAGCTGCTAAGAGAATAGATCTTAAAGGTTCTCACCACAAAAAAGAAATGGCATTATGTGACATGATGGTGGTGTTAGGTAACACTACAGAGGTAATCATATTGCAATATATAAGTGTATCAAATCGACACATTGTACACATTAAACTTACACACTGTTATATGTCAATTATATCTCAGTAAAGCTTGAAAAATTGTATATAAATAGAAATAAAATTATTAAAAAGAGAGAGATCCCACCAAGCTCTGGAGCCCTTTCTACCATGTGAGGACACAATGAGAAGTATGTCACCTGGGAGAGGCCCCTCAGCCAACCATGCTGGCATCCTACCTGGGACTTTCAGGCTCCAGAACTGTGAGAAATAAATTTCTGTTGCTTATAAGCTACTCAGTCTGTGGTATTTTGCTATAGCAGCTTGAACGAGCTAAGACAGCACTATAATAAAAATTATTAATGCTACATCTCTGATTTCCATCAGATTTTATTTTGTTAGTCTCCACAATACCATGCATGCATAAGTGTTGTGAGAGCAGGAAAATTCTACAGAATCCATAGAATGAAACTAGAGCAGTTAATAAACCAAACGCTGTGATACACTGTTAATTTGGGTCCATGTAAACTTCAAGTACGAACAGTATTAACATTGTGAGACTGTGTTTAAACAATTGTTAATTACTTATGTCTTATTTTTATCCAGATGATAGATGTGTGTATTTTTAAGGAAACAATGCTTTTTGTCTGTTTTTTTTTTTTTTTTTAATAGAAAGCATGCATTGAGAAAAACCTTTCACTCTTTTACCTGGATTTATAAATCTAGGTCTCAGCATTTGTTTTGGAGGGAAAGTGGGGAATAAGAATATCAGGTCCCAACACTTAGTATGTAGTTTTCAGTAATATAACAACATTATACTGCATATTGTATTAATTAAAAACAGGACACCATGTCTACGCAGACAGAGCCCTACGGGTGAAGGGGTAGGGTATAGAATCTTGTCTTAATCTGCTTTGGAAAAATGCTATAAAAAACTGCTATAAAAAGCTACCACAAACTAGGTGGTTTATACACAACATTTATTTCTTATAGTTCTAGAGACTGGGAAGTCCAAGATCATGATGCAGCAGATTCAGCGTGGTGTCGGGTGAGGACAGATTCTTTGTTTGTAGACAGTGCCGTGTGGTGGAAGGGCAAGCAAGCTCTCTGGTCTCCTTTATAAAGGGCATTAATCCCATTCATGAGGGCACTACCCTCATGACCTAATCATCTCCCCAAAGGCCCACCTTCAAATAACATCACCTCAGGGCTTAGGATTTCAACACAAGACTTTCGGGAGAACTCAAACATTCGGACCATAGCAAATCCCCTATCTCAGCCATTCCTTTTCTCTTCTGCAGGGTACACAGACTTCACACATGTAGGCTGTGCCCTGACAGATACCCACTCACTGCCTTCTGTGCAGTATGGTAACATTGCTCTCATTCAGTCCTGGAAGCCTCCAACCCAGAGATATTGTTTTTTCATTCTGCAAGAAAAACCCTGCTAATCTTCAGATAGGGCACAGAGAAGTGGCTTCAGGGTGCAGAATGGACACTTCTCTTATAGATATTCACCTTATCCCTGATTTATGCCACACTTTCAGCTCACATTTAGGGGAACCTGAAGCCACTAATTCCTAAGCATTTTCAGAATTTTGTCAGGGAAATCGGGGAGCATCTTGAGTTCTCCACCATCAGTTTACGATTCTTCTTTCTTGCGTCTGTTAAGTCAGTTATCAATTTTACATTTGCTCTCTAGCTTTTGTACTTTGTTGTTGTTTTCTTCATTTATATTCTCCTGTTTTTTGTGGAATCATCTCTTCAAAGTCCCAGTACTGTCATTTTAGGGGGATTCTCTGAGGCAAGGGAGGTAAATCCATATACTTAGTTCAGTGATTCTATATGAAAAGAACATGTTTATAGTATTATCTATCTTTCTGCCTACATCCTTGAGGTGTTCAACACTAAAAGAGAAAAACATAAAAGGGAAATCATGAAAGTGGATAGAAAAGCAGAGAACTGCTAGAAAATATAGGGTGACATTTCAAACACAACCTGGATGATACTACCTGCCTGAAGAAGAGGTTTCTTTCAAAACTATTTGTTTCTCCAGTCATATTCTATTACTCACACATACAAATGTCATAATGTAAATTTTAGCTCAATCCAAACACATTATCAAAGCAAAAGAAAATAGCAGAGCAAAACAAAGCCTAAAATATTTATGCTACACTAATCACCTGCTACTCCCAATATTGTCAATTTTCTCTGCACCATACGTAGACTGTTCAAAGAAACATTGGTATGGTGTTCTGGACATATACTAAATAACTAAACCTAATGTAATTGCCTGGCAGTTCTCAAATACATTGAAAATGACTTGCCTTGTTTTAAGATAATATTTTAAAGGTTTTTTTTTCCAGTCATTTTATGAGAAGAGGTGTAAAAGCTGAATCTTCAAGAGGCAAAATATGCTTTTTCCGTAATTAATATTATAATTTGAGGGAATGTAAAACTGTGTAAGTCAATGTAGATCATATCATTTGAAGTAGTTATTCTGCTGAATAATGTTAAACTTTGCTTCCAAACAATAAACTCCGTGACTAAAAATTATACAATTTTTTATTAATATATAAACATTTCTTCAGCTTTCCATTTGTTTAGTGTGTGGGAAGCAAGCAAGTAGGTGTCCTGAGGAGCTTGTATTAGTAACTGTCTGGTAATTTTCTTGCAATTAGCCAAAGATTTTTGCTAATTTGGAGGAGAGAAGATAATATGAGAGAAAACAGAGGGATATAAATATTGAACTAAGAGTCAGAGAAACTGGCATTAGAATTTTGGGTGAAAGAAATTAACCAAGCGTACATAAAGTACTGTTATTTCACCTTTGTACACCATAAGCTAATACATTGAAATGTCTGTTTCATGACCTGTAGAAATCAGGAAGCCTTTTTGTCACTACCAAAGGCAAACATAGACTTTGTTTAGGCTTGAGAAGAAAAGTAAAACTTCATAAATGTTTTCCCTTATATAGATTATCAGAAAATAGCAACACACACACACACAAAAACAAAACACAGCATGAGCTTAATTCTGAGGAAGATAAAAAGTTGAAGTACGAAGTCAGGAAGATGAAGAATGAAGAAATATGAAACAGAGAGAGAAAAGGAAAACTCAAATTTCCTCAGTGTACACTGCATATCAATGAAACTAAAGGGATATCAAAACATGGAGAAAAATGTGGTCCTTATGCAGATTTTAAAAATTGGAAGTACATTTACTGTGGCAAGCCCAAATCAAGTGTGATCCACACGTACACAGTTTCATTTATACTATTTTACCAAGTTAGGTGGTGTTAAGGAACCCAAGGGACCGACTTATTGAACCAAAATCCCAAGATATCAATTTATTTCAAAGAAGATTAATTTATTAATTTAGAATGAGAGATTTTTCTGGTTTAAACTCCTTGTACTATTTCCTGGAAGCAAATCCATCATGGAGATGAAAGTATAGACAAGAATTATGCTTAATGAGAAAAAAACTTAGAACAAAAAAAATGAGACCCCCAAAGGATATTTTCATGTGACAGTGACATTATGGATTGTCTTTCTAAACTAAGGCTTAATTATGCATTTAGAATACAAGCAACAACAACAAACATGAAGAAACTATTTCCTTTTATTATTTCCTAATAATTTCTGGACGCTACCCAAAATGACACCAACCTTTTTAAAAACATCATTATTTCTGAAAGGTTATGATTTAAAGGAATTATTATGTTAATTTAAATGCTCTTTAAAATCAATTTTAGCCGTAAACATAATTGGAATATTGATAACTGTCCCTCCAAATGCTAAATTCTGCAGATGGCTAATCCCATTTCTCACATGATGATCTCTATTTGTAACATTTCAGAGGAAAAAGATGTTCTATTTGGAGTATGTCACCACCTACTCCCTGGCTATTAGTATACAGTGCACTTCCTTAGTACTGTTTAAGATGATTTTTGTTTAAAGGCTTTAACAATATGAACGAACCACAGACAAACACAAATCATCGTGTTACTCTTCCAGGAGGAAGAGTAACCACCAAAGGAAAGGAAGAAACCACCATGTCAAATTGAAAATATATTCTCTTCTTAGATTCTGTAATAATACGAGATCAAGCCTTTCAAGATTTACCAAACGTACTAATACCTAAAAATTCATCATCGTCATCAAGTCAAGAAATAATGGACCATGAAGGCACAAAACAACAGTTGATGCAATAAACTTGTCTTCAAAGTACAGAATTCCAAATTCTATTGATGTTTTTTAAAAATTTTGGTAGCCACACATTTTTATATCACTAGCTTGTATCAAAATTAAAATGTATTTTATTTTATTAATATATTTATATTGTATTTTATTAGTAAATAATGGAAAGATAATTTGGCTCCTGGATACAAGATCGAAAACATGGTATACATTGCCAGTTGATATCGACTAAATGTTTGTGTCCCCCCAGAATTCATGCATTGAAATTCTAATCCTCAGTGCAGAAGTACATGGAAGTGGGGCCTTTGGGGGGTGATGAGGTCATGAGGGTGGAGCCCTCATGACTGGAGTTATTGCTTATATAAAAGTGGCCCCAGGAAGCTAGTCTCAGTAAGAAGATGGCTATCTAAGAAAGGTGGCTTTCACCAGACATTGAATCTGCTGGCCCCTTTATCTTGGGCTTCCTAGCCTCCAGAACTGTGAAAAATACATCTCTGAACTTTGTAAGCCACACAATCTACAGCATTTTGTTACAGAAGCCTGAACAGATCAAGATACCATTGTATATCTAATTTTAATTGTTCTGTACATGAAACCTTAATATTATTGATCTTTTGACCCATTAACAAGGTATATCTCTTTAAATTATACAGGTCATCTTTAATTTTTCTCAGCACTATTTGTACTTTTCAGTGTGCAAGTGTTCACTCTTGTCAGAATTCTTCCTGTTTTATGTTTTTTATAATATTATACATCACTTTATTTTAATATCAATTTCTGCTTTTTATTCCTATATATATAGAATATAGTTGATTTTTGCATATTGATCTCATATTCAGTCTTTATCAAACTTATTAGTTCCAGTAGCTTTTTTGGAGATTTCATGGAATTTTTTACATAAACTATTATGCTATTTGCAAATAAAGACAGTTTTACACTGACTGTCCTCCATTTTAACTTTAATGTAAAATCTACTTGAAAAAAGGAAACTTTGTACATTTCCAGAGGACAAGATATCTGGAGGGATTAAAAAATATATTGATCAAAATGATAAGAAAAGTTTATGTTTAATAAATTAAGAACATTAATAGGAATGGCTCAAACACCCTCTAATTATCCCCGTGTGGCATGTTTCTTAGGTGTGCTGCCAATAATAATAGAATATAGTGCTTTTACTTGATGTAATGCTCAAAGGAAATTGATAATAAGATCTCACTCACAAAAACTAAAATAATCTTTGTCTTCATTCACATCTTTGTATTGGAATGAAGGTGTTGCTAATTTTCTTTCCACACATGTGAGATTACACATGCGTTATATGTTTAGCTTTGTACAATACACCTTAGAAAAAGAGGACTGTAGTTCATTTATGGAGAGTCAGAGAGGGCTACCTAACACCAGTTTGTGAAAAATTACTGGAGAGTGAGAATTGCTTATTTTGCAGAAGAGAAAGCTTGATATGAGAAAACTTACACATGCTAGCTGATAATGGCTCCTAATATCTGAAGGGCCTACACATGAAAAAATTGTATTTCCATCCCACCTACTTGGCTTTATGTTCCTTTCAGCAAATCATGTGGTATTGGGTTTTATAAATTCACTTGCCTTCAAAGTTTTAACATGATGGTATTTGGCCCATTACTACCCCACTACTGAAAAATTCTAAATTCAAACTTCACACATTGGTCCTGGTGACAATGTTTTGGCTCTGTTTTTCACAGTTAGAAGAGAGATGATTATTAATATTGTTGTTTCTTGAATTTATTTTTGGTACAGTTAAAACTTTTCAAAATTTCAGCATCTTGGTAAATAAATTTGAGAAAAAGAACAATTATTACAAGTTGGCAGTGTTTGTATTTACTAGTTTTTATTAGAAATACTTGAATAACTACCAAACTAACTAACACTACCAACTAACACTACCAAAATTTATCACAATCAGAGGAATGGGATTTGTGCTTATCTAGACATTATTTTCAGAGCAGAACTCAATTAAATTTTTATGTAAAATAGATGGTAAATACAACTTTTTTTAAAAAGTTGACCTTTGTTGTCTTTATTTGATGACTTTTCTATAAGCCTAAGTTCTTAAGGAAATTTTACATTGCATATTCTATATAACTGAAAGAAATAGCTTTAGGATCTAAAATATGAAATACTAATATTTTATCTCCTGTTTATTTGCACATCTCTCACTCAATATTATTTTCAGTAGAAAAGTGACTCAGTTTTAGTGGGAGGTTTAAATATTTTGGTAAGTATTACAGATGATTAAAACTGAGTATTCTTTCAATGAAATTCTGCCATTCGCAGCAATGTGGATGTACCTAGAGAATATTATGCTTAGTAAGATAAATCGAAGAAAGACAGACACTGTATGATATCACTTCTTTGTGGAATCTAAAAAATAAAACAAATGAATGTATATAGCAAAATGGAAACACACTCACAGAGAGATAAAACAAACTAGTGGCTAAGAGTGGGGAGAAGGAAGCAGGAGGGGGCAAGTTAGAGGTATGGGATTAAGAGATACAAATTACTATGTATAAAATAGGTAAGCAACAAGGATAAATTGTTAGCACAGGGAATTATAGCCATTATCTTGCAATAACTTTGAATGCAGTATAATCTGTAAAAATACTGAATTACTATGCTATACAACTGAAACTAATATGCTATAGTAAATCAACTATATTTCAAATAAGAAAATTAAAAATAAAAAGGGGAAAACAGTGTGCTTTCAAGTTCTTACTCTCCATTTTTATTTAGATAAATTAATCTGATCAGGTTTATGAAATAAACACCACCATTGAATAAATCTGTGGTGTATAGTTTCTTACGCACAGCAATCAAATAACATATACAGATAAGGTAATAATATAGGTGCATTTAAGCATAATTCATTTTCAAAACTACATCAAATAACTAATGCTCATAAAACACTATTTTTCCCAGGAACTGTTTGAATTGCTTAACATACGTTAAGTCACTAAATGGTTGTAGGTTTATTATTAGCTCCATTCTACCTATGAGAAAACAAGCCACAGAGAGGCTCAGACCTGCTGAAGCTGGAAACAGCTCAGCTGGTTTCATACTCAGCCTATGAGGCGCGAGAGTGTTCCCTAGAAAGTAATTTTAATTTCCATCGTGTTATAATGCTTCTTAATGGAATTAAGAAATATGTTTGTTCACTTTGTATTTTACGGAATTCATTTTATATGATTAAAATTGCGATTCGCATGCATAAAGGGTTTGAATGTGAGAAATTTTAAAGATCAACTCCATGTTTTAACTGCGGCATTTTTCCATTTCGCTGCAAGCGTGAGCAACTATTTGCTATTGTAAATCATTTGAGTATCCGCACTATATCAGGGTATGAAGGATCCTTGAACCCTGCTAAATAATTCAGGAAATTTTCATTAATCTTCCTTTCATGCTTGTGATAAAATTCGAACTTCAAATTGAAATCCCAATTTAAATATGAGTATCCAATATTGCTGCTGTACGAACTGGGTACCAAGAGGGTTTCCAGAGTCAGACTGTTTCCAAATGCTTTCAGTTATGTGTACAACAGTAATGCTTAATAAAATATAGAAGGAATTTTCAAGTATCATTGAGACCACTTCATGAAATTTTAGATTAAAAGGAATAAATCTAAATTATTAGAGTAAAAGAGATAAATGTGTGGAAGTAAGTTCATGCGTTTATTCATTTACCCAACATTTATTCAGAGCCAATTTCAAAATTCACATCCATGTTATCCATGATGATGACCCAAGATGTGGAATATTTGAAACATCAATAGAGTCCACAGTCTCCTTTTAATCTCTGTTTCATAGAAGAATCAACTCTGTTATCAAAGTGTTAAGAAATGCTTTCCTATCTGACTTCTGCCTAAGGGTCTCCTATAAAGTAGGCTACTTATTATCTCTCACGTTGCCCTTACACCAGGTTCATTGGTAGAGTAGAAATTTGCTTTATGTACCTCTCACTCTTTCTGTCAGTGTTGTATACCAATTTTCTGTTCATTATCCCCTATTTATCCATCTTTCTCTCTACCCAAATCTTATCTTCATTATTGATCTAAAATCTTAATACAGATGATTCATCCTCTCCCCTTTACCTACCCACTCTCAGGATCATACCCTGAATCCTATCACCATAAATACTTGTTTCCTAAGTAAAAAGAAAGGGTATTTAGACATCTTGTTTTCCGAAACCACCATACAGCCTTCCTGTGATGAACACCATCAACTTTTTCCTAAGAGATTCTCAAACTAACTCATTTCCAGATATCTACCTATAAAAAGGCAGCACCTTTTCTATATTACAGTTGAAATGATAGTTCTAAAAGCTAAATATAATGATGAAAATTCTTTCATCGTACCTTACTGCAACTGTAGAGAAACTGCCCCAAAGTTGTCAATATAACATAAATCTTTCAAGAGCTAGTTCTGCTTTTATTCCATAATTTTTCATCATGCCCCACCTCAAGGAACTAAGAAGTACATTTGAAATTACAAAGAACATTGTATTAGTCAAGGTTCGCCAGAGAAATAGAACCAATAGAAGATGATAGTTAGAATGATAGATAGATAGATGATAGATAGATAGATAGATAGATAGATAGATAGATAGATAGATAGATAGATAGACAGACAGACAGACAGACAAATAGATACTTTAAGGAACTTGGGTTTTGACAAGTCCAAAATCTGTAGGACAGTCTGGCAGGCTAGAAATTCAGGTCACAGTTGATGTTGCAAACTTGAGTCCAAATCCCTTCTCTGGGTAACCTCAATCTTTGTCCTTAAGACCTTCAACTGATTGGATGAGTTTGACCCATGTCACTGAAGGTAATCTGCTTTATTCCGACTCTACTGATTTAAATGTTAATCACATCTGGAAAATATCTTCACAGCAACATCTCAGTCTAGTCTTTGACAAAACTATTGATCAACATAGCATAGTCAAGGTCATACACAAAATTAATCATCAGGGACAGCAAGGAAAAACAAAAGATATAAGATGTAATGTTGAATAAAAAATTGCACATCCATACTGTGCATATTTTAATGAGTATGTATTGACTGTGATGAATGTGTGTAGTGGAAAAAATAATGACAAGTTACAGAGTGGTACAGTGTCATACCACATAGGTAGAATGGAGAATATAGCAATGCATAAAATCTGGAAATAATCTCAACATATATCCTTTATATACGTTCATATCTTTTTATACTGTACATTTACCTCTTTCAGATAAAGCCCCAGAAATGTGCTTCTAGTGCGAACGAGTAAATACATTTTTATTTTTAAAATTTAGAAAAAAATATTTATCTAAAAATTACCAAGAAATAGAAAGGTAGTAGTTACAAAATCTGGTTTAAAAGAATAATAATAATTAACATATATGTTCTGAGTGGAGAACATATATTTATATCCCTTATTGACATGGAAAGAATATAATACACTTTGACATCAAGTTATTTTTGACCATGAGACTTTAGTTGATTGGAGGTAGTTAACCTTTGATGTGAAAACATACCAACACACTCTCTAGAAAAATTAAATTAAAAAAAAGAAAAGAAAAAGTAGTTTTTGAGTCCCTCTACAGACTCTTTAGAATCACAGGTTAGACTGGGCTGTGGACCACTGGGAAAACCGCCTCCAGCAAATGTCTGAACTTAGGAGAATTGAATGCAAAGCAAGAACCTAACTGAACTAATGTTTCTGGGGACACGTTGGTCCAGCACTTGCCAGTAGAAGTACATTGCAAGTAAGAAATGAAGGGTAAACATGTAACCTTAATTTTCTAGTAGCTACATTTTAAAAAGTAAAAATAAGGTTGTTATGTTGATTTTAATACCATATTTCATTTAAAACAACACATTCACTATAGTATTTCAACATGAAATCAATATAATATTATTAATGATATTATATATTCTTTGTGTTCACATTGCCTTTGAAAAGCTATGTGTATTTTACACTTATATGACATCTCAGTCCAAACTAGCCTCATTTCTCATGCTCAAAAATACATCTGGGGCTTTCCTGGTGGTGCAGTGGTTAAGAATCCACCTGCCAATTCAGGGGACACGGGTTCGAGCCCTGGTCTGGGAAGATCCCACACACCGTGGAGCGACTAAGCCCGTGCACCACAACTACTGAGGCTGTGCTCTAGAGCCTGCACACCACAACTACTGAGCCCACGCACCACAACTACAGAAGCCCACGCGCCTAGAGCCCTGGCTCCTCAGCAAGAGAAGCCACTGCAATGAGAAGCCCACGCACCCCAACGAAGAATAACCCCAGCTCTCCCCAACTAGAGAAAGCCTGCGCGCAGCAAGGAAGACCTAATGCAGCCAAAAATAAAATAAATAAATTTATTTTAAAAAATTATTAAAAAAACCCAATACATCTGTCTTGTCACTATCACATAGCAAATATGGCATGTGGTAAATATATAATAAATGTTAGTTATTATTACTGGCACTATTTTAAGGAGTTTGATTTTATTTTATATGCAAAGTAAGACATGAACTAGTTTAAGTAGTGGTGTGACATAATGCAATAAACATTTTAGAACAATGACTCTGCCAGCTGAGCACATTTGCGGTAGATGAATTCTTATTAGAAGTATTTACAGACCAGTTAAGAACCGTTGCAATAGTCCAGGTGAGAAAGAATGATGGCATGTAACAGGAGGATAAGAATAAACATGGAGATAAGTGAATACATTTGAGATCTGTATAACAAGTATTCAACAGAATCAACAGAACTTGATGAGGGTTTGGATATGGGTGAGTAAGAAATGGGGAAATCAACATATTTCAACTAACAATCATCCCCATCATCTTCTGGTCCTTGCTGAATTATGGACAGGAAACATTGCGAGCAAATTTCTGGTTGAGGTTACCAATGAGAAACTTTGAAAAGAAAAAAATCAAAGCCAGTTTGGAAGGCAGAAAAGAAGCAGAAACCACTGTTTCTCCTGCAGTGGTTTCAGGCATAAGCCTGTGTTTTGGCAGACATGAACTTATGTGGCTCTGCAGGTGCTCCCCTGAAAATTTCCCTGTCTGCTGTTATAGGCAGTTCCTATTATTGTCTAAAGTTTCCTTGTATTTCTGCAAAACTGATTTTCTAAAATCTAAGACTGAAATTAAGAGTTAGTAATAACTCTCCAGGCCTTGACTTCTCCAGTATTCTAACAGAATTTTAAGGATATCATTTAT
This sequence comes from Globicephala melas, assembly GCF_963455315.2. NCBI lineage: Eukaryota > Metazoa > Chordata > Mammalia > Artiodactyla > Delphinidae > Globicephala > Globicephala melas. The sequence continues at coordinate 19,854,591 of NC_083326.1, forward strand.
TGTATTAAATACCTATCTGCGGGAAAGAGAGGTTTCTATTTTTCTGTCTGATTCTGGCCAAACTGTGCCTGATGTGAGAAATGGGCTGAACCTCCCTCCCAGTCTGCTTTATTTTGGTTTTAACTCTACTGATAAGGTGTAGTTTGTGAGATCTGGAAAGTGAAAGAGAAAACTAAAGGCAATTATTCCAGTCGTGGTGGGCAGGAGGGCAGGACACATGGGCTTCTGAGGGAGTAATATATTGCAACTCCTCAGGCTTTAATATTTTTTTCCTGCAAATTTCCTGTCCTGTGCTATAGGCATCTGTGATCATTGGCATTTTCCTGCTAGTTTGATTACTCTTTGATTTCCTAAAACCTTTCCTAGGAAAGGTTCTCCTAGACTTTTGTAAATCAAATCTTCCAATAATTCTTATGCATTTAATTCCTTCAATTACTTTTTGAGTTACCTAGAGTGATAATAATCAAGCTTCAAAAGGTACATACTCAGTCCTATAAATTATGCTTTGCAATTACAAGATTAGGATATAGAGTCAGAAAATAATGCAACTGTATTTTAACAACAAACTTGAAAGTGTTTCTTATGATATTTTACTGATACCTCTGAATAATGCAAAATCTGTAATAGTGTTTTTAGAAGACATACACATGTTAATGAGAGTATCTCACCAGAATTGATACCTTAAGGTACAATACTAATAATCTTTTGTAGATCGACGCTGAAATTTAAGCTTTCAAAATGTTTGTCCAAGACTTCAATTAAAAAATAGAAGACATTTTATCATATTATCAGATTCAGTAAAGCTGAGAGATTAAAAGAATAAATTGTATACTGTTGAAAATTCTCCTTCCTTTGTGATTTTAGCCAGTCTACTACCTACGTTTATTTTGACATTTATCAAATCCAAATATTTAACTTTTAAGAAGTCACAGGAGATCTTTCACCTGCTTGGTACTTTTTCCCATGTTTGACATAAGAATATATAAAAATAAAGTTGGTGTAAATTCATGCAATATACATGCACAGCAGCATGCAGGCTGTGGCATTTCATTTAATTCTTATTAACTTGAAATAGGAAGCACCTATGACCCCAAAACAGCAATCATCTCTCCCAGCCCAGCTTTAACTATTTGCCTTTTTGGATAAGTCGATTTTGTAAGGAAGGATAATTTATACCTATCTTAAGAGCCTAATTTATTATTTCATTGATGACCTATTAAGCCGTCAGTTCTGTACTATGCCCTGTGATTATTAAAGAGATAACTTTTTGGCATGATAAATTAGGATCAGTTCAGAAAGAAGTATCAGACAAGAATTTTTAAATCTAAGCTAACTAGAGATAAAAAGATAAGTGACCACTCCATCTTCCTATGTCCTATAAAGTGTCACTCTGGGACTTTGCAAATAAAGTGACTTGCATTTAATTCCTTTTCTAAATGTACTTCTCTATGCATTTACAAGTTTCTCAAAAAGTGAATGTGGGTGGAGAGAGTGCTTTAAAACTATTTCAGAATATGCTCCACTTATATTAATTTTGAAATCAAGAAGGCTGATCCACATTGGACTATATTTCAGAATAAAATGCCCATAAAGATACTGTAGTTCCATTCTGATACATTCATGTTTTAGAGGAGTTTCCATAATTCTTAAGTAAAACATTAAACCCACTTCTCCGTTAAATTATATAAGAAAAAAATAATCTACAGGCTTTTGCTTTAAAGAAATGACAGGGATGGCCACTACTTAAACAAGATCTGTATCTTATAAGAAGTACTGTATATGATAATCACCTTGGGAAAAGTGTCCATTCAAAGAAATGGCTGCACTGGGAGAAGTTATGGATGAATTGTAGAGTCATATGCTGAAAATCTAGGTTATTTCAAAGTCATACAATCTTCTTTGAACCATGCAGGTTAAAGCAGAGCCAAACGAAAAAAACCTGTGCCACAGAAGCATATCCTTTAAGGGGTCAAAGAACCAGATAAAAAAGTAATTGCTGTTCAATTGGTTCATTGATTGGATAGTGTATCAATCACTGGAATATGTCCAATTAGAAGCTTAGATAATATTTACCTGGCTATAAAGAACAGAATATGTTTACTATTCGTAATTACAATAACCTTTAAGTATCAAGTATCATATCATTTACTATATATTTTCAAATACATTTTCTAATTTGACCTTCAAAAACAGGCCAGGTAAATAAAGCAGGTGTGTTTAGTGAATTCCTACAAAGAACTGTAATAGGCATAGGGAAGTTATGACCATTTAATTTGTTTTCCTCAATTCTAGCCTCCTCTCTCATAGAGATATTACTATATTTGACTTTTCACATGAATAAACTGAAGTAGGAAATTTTAATTTCTTGCTGACATCTGACAGAATCTACATAAAGGCTGTTCTTCATAATCCAGGCAAATTCCACACCAGGTTGTTTAACTTTTAGGACACTGAAAAAACTATCATTATTTAAAGCACTGAAGTACTAACATATAGCTATAAATGTATTGGATTTCCAAAGAATACCTTAAAACAAGGGTTAGAAAACTATGGCCTGTGAGCCTGCTGCCTGATATTACAAATAATGTTTTATTGGAACTTAGCCGTGCCATTAATTTATGTATTGTCTGTGGCTGCTTTATACTATAAAATCAAACACTGAAAAGTTGCAATAAAGACTATATGCACGTCAAGGCTAAATTATTTACTACCTGAGCTTTTAAAGAAAGACTTGCTGACCACTACCTGGGATTCACAAGGGCCACAAACAATTTCAAATTACAACAAAACAGTAGGAAGAACGCAACCCACAACAGAGAGAATTCAAAACCGTAGCTTCTCCCAGAGAAGCGAATGGTTCTAACTCCACACTGAGCACCCGAGCTGCTCATCTGGCTGGGCACCCACTGAGACACCTGAAAGATGAACCCCCAAAACATCCAACTTTGAAAAGCAACATGGCTCGCGGCTCGCGACCACAATACCCGGCAGCGAACTGAGAAACCGCTCCTAAAAGGCTTACCCCAAGGCCCAGCACAGAAGCAGCAGTTTGAAAAGCACCAAAACTTTATATGAAGGAAGCCAGTTTGCTAACCTTAAGGCGTTGGTCTGAGCGTCAGCGGCTGCTGAGATAAACTCCAGGGACAGAGACTGGTGGGCGTAGTCTTTTTTTAATGTTTGTTTTGTTTGTTTTGCGGTACGCGGTCCTCTCACTGCTGCGGCCTCCCATTGCGGAGCACAGGCTCCGGACGCGCATGCTCCCATTGCGGAGCACAGGCTCCGGACGCGCATGCTCACGGGCCCAGCCGCTCCGCGGCACGTGGGATCTTCCCGGACTGAGGTACGAACGCGCGTCCCCTGCATCGGCAGGCGGACTGTCAACCACTGCGCCACCAGGGAAGCCCGGCGTAGTCTTTTTTTTTTCTTCTTTCCAGATAGTGCCACCTTTGTGCTCCCCTCTGCGTTGCCCCAGCTGGTGGGCTCCATCTTCATGTTTTCCTTCTGCCTTGCTTAAATTTTGACGAGAGATTTCTGGCACAAGCAACGACAGATAAAGAGCTTGGAAGACGTCACCCCCATTCTTACAATAATAACAGCAAAAGCTGAACAAACTGAAATTCACTGACTTTTCTTAAACCCGTCAGATAACTGATATTGCAGCTTATTATTGGAAGACTGCCACGCTGAACTTTGGAAAGACAGGTGAATCCAGTCAGTGTCAGCTCCTGGACCCATTAACTGGTAGTTTGAACAAATTGCTGGGGACTGAGTGTGGTCTAGCGTGAGTGTGAGAAACTCCTAAAAGCTGCAGTCTTTGGTGGATTTCCCCTCTGGAATTCCAGCAGCTTTTATGAAAAAGAGCCCCAGGTCCCCCAAAACAAACAGGAAAGAAAATGGAGAAGGGAGAAAGGAGAGAAGAAGAAAAGAAAGAAGGAAGGAAAGAGAAGGTAACAAAGAAAGGTTCCTTGTGTTTCTGGCAGTGGGGAAAGAAAAATAATCTTTGTGAAAATACGCCCCGAATATTCTTGGTAGACCTGTAGAGCAGGGTTATCGCCGTGGCCTTACCCTCCAGGGAAACAGACCTTTCCAGAGACAAACCCACCTAGAGACAAGGGCATTTATCTAAGTCTAGCTCCCACTACCGTTCTGCCTTACGTAAGCGGTGGGGGGAAGAAAGAAATACTTGTGAAGGTCACAGCATTGGGACAGAGGGCCACTAAGAGAACTAATCATAAGCTGAGATTTAATCATAATGTTATAGAATGCTTCCCCTCCCCCCCCCACATTATTACCACCTCATAAGAGCTCCAGTAAATAAGAATGGATTATAAATGAAATAACCGCAACCCAAGGACTCCATGTAAGGAGACAAACAGAAGGACGAATTTGAAGATATATACATGTAATCACTTTAAATATGAATGGTATAATCATTAAAAAAAAGAGATTGTAAGAGTGGATATAAAAATAACCCACTATGAGCTGGGTATATGAAATGCACTTTAAATGTAAAAAGTCAAATAAAAGTAAAGGGATGAGAAAAATGTACCATGTAAATATTAATTTTTAAAAAACCTCGAATCTGTATATAAATTTCAGAAAAAGTAGACTTCAGGACAGAGAAAAGTATCAGGTATAAAGAGGGATATTATATAGATTATAGACATAGACATAGAAATAGATATAGTCAATTGTCCGTGAAAATATAACAGATAACGGTCCTTAATGTGTATGCATCTAACAAAAGAGCACCAACATGAGGCAAAAACTTAAAGAACTAAAGGATACATAAACAAATCCATTCTTTGACACTTCAACACCCTCTTTTAGTAACTGACAGTTCAAGCACGCAGAAAATCAGTAATAATATAATTACCTGACCAACATTGTCATTCAATTGAATTGACATTTATAGAATACTCCATCTAAACACAGCTGAATAAACACATACAAAGTTTCATCCCAAAAGGGTACTTGTTAACAATTCTGATACTGCTAAAGATGTATATTAGAATTGAATAATTAAGTAAATGGATGGCAGATATTAGAAACCACGTTTCTCACTGTTGGAGCATAGTCTAGATAATAGCAAGTGTAGAAGGCTAGAATGACCCATTAGCTAATGGATTAGTGTTGGAAACATAAGTATAAGCTCAGGTTTTGCTTAATACAGATGCAGATGGTTGCACATGGAAATATTTATGATATGATTAAGATATGTGTATCTACACATGACAGTAAACACATGTATATTTCCCTGCTCTTACGGCTGAGAGCCTAAAAGGAGGAAGAATAAAAAAAAAAGAAAAACCAGTACCCGAGTAGCAATAAACACTCTTATTGCCCAAATCTTGGTTTCTAACATCATTCACCAGTAGAAGGTCCCAGAGCTCATTGGAGAAATGGCTGCTTCTGGGAGTGAAGCAGGAAATATACAAAATAAACCTAGAACATCTTATTGTGCCAGAAAGTAAGAAAGTGCTACGCACAGACATATACACATACACAGAGTCATGGGGGGGTGTCAAAATGACACAAAATCCAAATATAAGAATTCCTAATGGCCAAAGCTGGAACAATCTGAGCAACAAAATAAAGTAATATTGGATAATAACCCAAAATATAAAGTAAATATCCATGAGTATATACTGATATAAATAACTGAGTGAATACATAATCAGGAGACCTGTCTCCCATGCATAAGAATCTCTAAAAGTATGCACTTACTCTGCCCTCAATGAGGAGAAGCATAATTCCCCATTTCCTAGATGTGGGCTGTACATAGGCACTTGCTTCCAAAAATATAGTTTGAAAAGGGAGAAAAAAAGAGTAACTTAACTGTGGAGAAAAGTGACAGATGCTACCCCAACCAGGCAAAGCCAACAACAGCAACAACAAATCATGTGGAAAGTGTGTCCTTGATCCGGTACGATTAAAATGGCACCTCAGTGATCTGCCCCCCAAAACACACAACCCCAGTCGAAACACTAGGAAGTCATTAGTCAAATTAAATTAGAGGGACGTTCAACAAAATTCCTGACCACAGATATTCAAAACAGTCAGGTTCATCAGAAACAGTGAAAGCCTGAGAAACTGTCACAGGCAAGAGGGGCCTAAGGAGCAGTGAAAACAAAGTGTGTTGTATCCTGAATAGGACCCTGGAACAAAGGAGACATTAGTTAATAGCTAAGGAAATTTTAATAAATTGTGGACTTTATTTAATAATAATATATCATTCTTGGTTCATTAATTGTAATAAGTGTACTATACTCATGTAGAGTGTTGATACTGGGGAGACTGGGTATGTGGTATACGAGTAGTCTGTACTATCAACGCAAATGTAAATGTAAAATGCAACATAACAAACGTAAATCTAGAATTGTTTGAAAAATAAAGTATATTCACAATTTTCTTGGGAGAGAGACATTTGTGGCCAGAGTTGCCTCATGAGTCAAATCCTATTGCAACACTGATTGCAAATGAATGGCGCCCCTAAGAGTTTCTCTATGCATGGTTATGCCCTCTACCTAGCTGTCTGCATTTGCACAAAAACTGGCATTCACTACTTGTATATTTGGGGCAAGCCTAGCTTTGAGGTAATTCTTATGTACCTGCAAGCTAAACGGTGTCACCAGAAGGTTCTGTCTAACATCTAAAGAAATTCCACTGTGTGGTAGGTAAATGTGTATGAGGTACAGTATTGTATCCACAAAAATCACGTGAACAACCATCTCCTTATCAAACTTCTTCAAACCCAGCTCAAATATCACCAGCTTATGGAGTGTTTTCTCACCACACCTCTCTGCCCTATCCCCTACTGGGCACTGCTAGCTTTGGGATTATGAGAAATGTATCGTTGCACACCTGTCTCTCATTTAGAGTATATTTTGGGTATTAAGAGACCTTGTAGTATTCTCTTTGATTTTCTCAGCATCTCCTAAAGTGCTTGCCATGTAATCGGTGCTCAGTAAGTATTTATTGATTGGGGTTTTAAAGGGAAAATTGAATAAATAATAAATATGCTACATGTCCTTAGAAAGAACCAGGGATGAGAACATAGCAGAATAGATTCTCACTATCTTATGATGTGACTTCTGCCTCTTATGATATATGTTACTATGAGTTGTTATATATACATAATGGTATTTTTCATTGCACAACTCTATAGGTACTTAGTATAACTAGAACCAAATCATCTTAAAAAATGAAACAATATAGGATCACATAGCTATCACATTTTAAAGATATTTAATAGTATTATTCAAATGGATCTTTTGAAGAAAATAATTGCTTAAGTAACAAAATATCGTCTAAAATTTGCATTTTCAACTTTTCTTGCTACTTTTAGTAGGTGAAGGACACTTTAAGGACATTGTGTCTTACAAGTAGTTTAACAGTGGTTTAACTGTATGAAATTTAACTTTTGAAAAGATTAACAATGTTTACTCACATTATATTTCCTCAAAGAATATCTACTAAATACTTGAGTATTCCAAACCAAATTGCTTGACTCTTTTATTACCAATGCGAAGCAGTATGGGTATGATATTTAAAAATTCATTGTTATTCTGATCCTCTCTCATCTGGGGCAATGTGTTAAGTCAAAAGCTAATTGTAAAAGCCACATCTCAGATAATTTCTGCTTGAATAAAGGAACTGTCTGGAAGAAGAGAGGCATCTTGAATTGCTTTATAAAGGTGTGATGTTGTTGAGATTCCCAGTCTCTCAGTGGGAAAGTTGCCATGTTTAACATATTTAATACATTTAACTATCCTACCTTTCAGAAAAGCAATTAGAGGTCATAATGGAATACTCTGATTAACTTAATGTTATATACAGTATGAAAATCAATGGAAGTGATTAGGGAAGGGAAAATATGGGCTGAAACCTTCCTCAGAGATTAGCATACATGCCACAAAAAAGTAGCATTTGGCTTTTGGAAGTGTAAGCCGTGTGGCAAAGCAAGAGTCAGCTTGGAAATGAATAGCTCTGATCCAACAAGGCATTTGAGTTCAAATCCCAAGGTTCCATAAGCTTTGTGCAACCAATTTAATTAGAAAAAAGAATACGTTATAAGGTAGCAAATGATTTACAAGGGCAGAAACCCTTCTGCAATCTGGAATGTTAAATACAATACGATGACTCATTCCTAAAAGCTTCAGCTATGACTTTCAGTTCTAGTTATCTATACATTTTAATAAATCTAGTAGTTTTTATTAATGTTGCAAACCAAAATTTTTTTAAAGGATGAAAACCATAAGAAATTCAGGATTTTAATGTAATATAAAATTCTGTGTGGGTTGGTGCTACTTCCTCATACATATTCAGTTATATTCTCTTACTCTGAGCTGATAATGGTAATGTTTGCTTTGACACAAAATACAGAAGGGCCCATAGTCTTCTCTCTAAGTAAAAATGGGTAGAATGCACCCCCTGCAGGGGCAGATTATATGGGTGTCTTGTCTACCTTGCCTTTCCCAGATCAGAGTCAAGTTTCATTTCATCAATAGTAACAAGGCATTTTAATTACTTGGTTAGGAACACAGTAATGATTCAATGCTAATAACTGCCCACCATGTTTTAATATTCACTCTACAAATATTAAGAGGAAGGATTTTAGGTTACATTCTTTCCACATGGAGAGTAGAAAGAGAGCATGGAGAATAGTCACTTGAATACATTTCCTTTGCAAATGGCTCTAGGTATGTGGCTCCTGAGTTATTCTCTTTCTTGTTTTCATCCTTTCCAGGTTTATTATATTAAAGATTTGCATCGTTTTTGGCCCGAAAGTTTAAGTTTAAACAAAGAATTTCAAGTTAAAAACTTGAAATTTTTAAAGTCAAATTAAATTGACTTGTATCATTCTGTGTTGACCACCTTAAAAATTAAGACCAGAGGGCTTCCCTGGTGGCGCAGTGGTTAAGAATCTGCCTGCTAATGCAGGGGACACGGGTTTGAGCCCTGGTCTGGGAAGATCCCACATGCCGCAGAGCAACTAAGCCCGCGAGCCACAACTACTGAGCCCATGTGCCACAATTACTGAGCCCACGTGCCACAACTACTGAAGCCCGCACACCTAGAGCCCGTGCTCCACAACAACAGAAGCCACTGCAATGAGAAGCCCGTGCACCACAATGAAGAGTAGACCCCGCTCGCCACGACTAGAGAAAGCCTGCGCACAGCAACAAAGACCCAGCGCAGCCAAAAATAAATAGATAGATAGATAAATAGATAAATGAATAAAGACCATATTTGAGTATGTATGTAGAAAGATCAAAAATAAAAACAATTACAATTCAGATGTGCAAAAAATCAGTTGATTGATATGCTTCCCAGTGTGTTAATTTTATATGATGACCATATATCCCAATATACAATCACACATTACTGTGGACGAAATAGAAACTTCTATTTTGTTTTCATCCTGAGTGAAGAAGATGTGTGCTGGCGAAACCAATAGATGACCTGGTGCTCAGTAGTGATGGTGGCTATTATCTTGGTATTTCAGGTGGTTTCTTGGTCAGTTGCTGTCTCCCTTATTCAAAGAGTACTACATTCTTTAATATGATTCAGACCATGAACTCTGATATCAGTAGAGGAAAGCTAAAGGAACATGTCAGGCTTATTATCATGCTTTTACTCCTAAGGCACAGATCATTGCTGAAAAATACATCAGGGAATCATCTGTGTTTATTTACGAAAGCTTACTTTGTGCTACCCAACCACATCAGAATAATTCAACAATCCTGCGAGTCTTGATGTTCAGTTCTCTGTTTCTATGAATCTCAAAAGTCATTGCTTAAAAATAGCTAATCCTTGTCTCTGATTGAGGATTAAATTATGAAAAATAAATCAAGCACATTCTAAGATACAGAAAATGCTCAAATAGAAAAAAAAAAAAACAGCAAAGAAAGAAGCAGGGGGACGTGACAAAAGCAATGTAAATGAATGGTAGTTGCTCTGAATTCCCAATGTGAATTTAGTGTTTTTTTCATATTCTTGCCTAATCTTCTTTCTTTCTTTTGCTCATTATTTATTTGCTATTCATGACAACATATACACAAGTATTTATTTTATTCCCTTTATGGGGGGATTATTACTAAGGAGAGGGAAAAATATAAGTCATATTAAGTAAATTAATATACTGGATTTTTATGCCATTATCTAATATAACAATAATTTGAGTATCCTTAAATAATCAATCTTTCTGTTCTCAAATATGTTTTGAGGGTGTCATTTCTATGGTTGATTAGTAGCAATAAGGAATGGTATGTAATAATAATGGGAAAAGTAAAACGTTCAGCACTTCATTTTGATAGAAACAGTTTCAGTAATAATAATATAAAAATAGCTCAGTATGTTTTGAAAAAAGAATACTAATCAACTATTTATCCTATCTATATGTATATATAATTTATATGCTACCATAACAACTAAAGTAACAAAAAAAATCACTGGTAACCAAATGAATAAAGCCCCTACATTAATAACATAAGGAGGTGATGCAAATTAGAAGCCGGTATGGTATGATGGGTGAAAGCCTGGAATCTAGAACTAACTTGCCTGGGTTTACATTATCATCACGTATTACATGTATGACTTCAGGCAAATTGCTCAGTCTTTCTTTGTCCCAGTTTCCTTATTAGTATGCTAGGAGTAACATCAGTACTTTTCTCTTATAATAGAGATTTAAATAACACTTAGAACAACACTTAGAATAACACCTGGAAATGCAACTGCATTAAAAAAAAAAAAGAAAAAATAAGTGAGAGAGATTTAAAGGAACAGCTTTATTTATTTTCTTTTTTCACATCTTTATTGGAGTATAATTGCTTTACAATGGTGTGTTAGTTTCTGCTTTATAACAAAGTGAATCAGCTATACATATACATATATCCCCATATCTCCTCCCTCTTGCGTCTCCCTCCCTCCCACCCTCCCTATCCCACCCCTCTAGGTGGTCACAAAGCACCCAGCTGATCTCCCTGTGCTATGCGGCTGCTTCCCACTAGCTATCTATTTTACGTTTAGTAGTGTATATATGTCCATGCCACTCTCTCACTTCATCCCAGCTTACCCTTCCCCTCCCTGTGTCCTCAAGTCCATTCTCTATGTCTGTGTAAAGGAACAGCTTTGACATATTCAGAAACATCTGAAAGAATACAAATCTCATCATTAATACTTTCCTGTTTGGGGCCAGTAGCGTAATTGAATGAAGAGCAGTAAGAGGCAGTGACTCCTTTGCAAAGCACAGAGGGGAGCTGAACTCAACACCAAATCTCACCTTAGCACCAGCTGTCACCCTGGTCACAGTCTCTCACTCCACCTCCACTTGTTCCTCACCATAATTTTTCCAGCGAGGATGCAGATATAGCATTTGTTAGGATTCCAATCAGGGTTCATTATGCAGTACTCAACTTGGAGATGCTCAGTAGATGATTTTAGTGGATAAAATCTTTGATGTTTGTTATTTACTTATGGCGGATGGGTGAACACAAGTGTGAGAAATACGTAGGATTTTCACAGTTCACACTTTTTGCTAGTATGTCCTTTGGTACAGATTTCATTTTCAAGCATTTATGTAAAAAAATAAAGTAACATGACTGTAGACTATTTTATAAAGTGGGAGAAATTTTTGCTCTTAAAAACTATGTTATTGGGACAAATTATTTTAATAATGTGTGATAATGGTAAGGTAGTATGAATAAATATACCATATGATTTATCAACTTCTAATTTTATTTATATAATCGCTAAAACTTAAAACATTTTCAATTGATCAGATGAAATTCTATGTAAATTGAATTTGTCATGTGCAGGTATGTTTTAAGTTTTAAAGAGAGTTAAAATTAGTTAATTAGCTCCATAGAGGAATAATACGGAGGTCATCTGGGATAAGAAAGGAGTTTCTGAAAATTGAGGTGGCAGTATGAGCTGGATAATTGCCTAGAAGTTGCCTGAGTCCTAAGATTGGATAGAAGAAAAGGAGATGATAAAAATGTACTCATCAGAGAACATATGGCAACAGGTCCTTAATTTTTTGTTTTTAAAATGAGAAAGGACAGGGGAATGTAGATAGAAGCCAAAGTGCAGCTTTTCATTTTGTATCTTCAGAGTTGCTGAGAACAATCTGCTTTGTAATTTAATTTTAAATTCTTAACATAAAATTAGAACTGTGGGTATCAAACCTTAGATATTACAACTGGTATGAAAGCTTTCTCTTGGAGCCATTAGCATGTGAACTTCACGTTTTCCATGTAGTTCTAATAAAGCATAGAAATAACTTCATTTCTCCATTAGTTACAAAAGTGAGCAAAACCAACCCTTTCTTTTTTGATAGTTTTTGTTTGTTTCTAAAATATTTATACCTAGAAAAAGTTGCCAGCAAATGTTGTTACTACTTAACTTAGCAGGTCTTTTTCCAAATAAATGTCACAGAGGAGTGACTTTCAATCAGAACATCTCATACATAATGTATAACTTGAGCAATTAATTTTTTCCTTTGGTAATAATGGCACATTACCCTGGAAGGGTGAAGGTGTGCAGGCAGGAAGTAACAGCAAGTTAATTATTGTCCTGAATTAATTCATTTTCTTCTCTCCATTTTTTTTTGTATTATTAACCACAGTCAGCACACTGTACATTACATCCCCAGGATTTATTTATTTTATAACTGGAAGTTTGTACCTTTTAGCCATCTTTGCCCATTTCCACTTCATTTTCTTTTTGGCCATAATATTTCAAGAGTAAGGAGATAAGTCTATGATAATTATATATAAGTCTATATATAAGTCTATGATAATAAGTCTATGATACTTATCTATAGATAAGTCTATATTAAGCTAAACTTAATATAATTATAATAATTATTATTTTAAGAATCACAACAGGTAAAAATGTCATGTTTGCTATACATTAAGCCCAGTTAATTATTTATATGTATTATTTCAGTTAATTCCTCCAATGATATGATGACTTATATATCCTTAATATCCCTATTGTACAGATGAATCCCATATATTATCTCTATTCCCTTTCCTAGGACAAAATATTCTATAGATTTGTACCTCTATGTAATCATGAATATATGGTCATTTCCATGTCCAGCCTTATTTCTAGCTGAGATAAACCACTTAGCACTAAAGAAGCCAAAAGAACATATCACATTTTAACTATTAAAATGAATAAGCACAAAGAAATAGCATGAAATAAAGTTGTATAAACTATTGTAACAGGCTTTCAAATGTCCTAAGAACACTATAAATTATATTTACTTTTTTTGTATTTTGCTAATGTTTTCTACTAGTAAGGTGAAATTTAAATTATTCAAACTACATGAAATGCCAAATTGATTTGATATGTTAATGTATCCACTTTATCGATTAGTTTGTAACTTGAAAGAAACATCATGAAAATGTTTCATTTTATTCCGTTTTTAAGAAACACTTGCCTTGATCTTTCTTATGCCCACTTTGGCCAAGGTGGTTGTCTCTCTCCCTGTTCCACTTACTCTGCTGCATCTGGACCTCTGGTTTCTGGGTGGGGATGGAGAGATGAGAGATAAAGGGCATATAAACAAGGCTGGCTCTATCATAATTTCACAGCCAAAGTTCTGTGTGATGACAGGCATCTGACTGCTGGCACTCTATTCTGGAGCTCATGCATTGGGTATTTGGAGACCTTTTAAGGACCAGAGGTCCCTGTTTTTCCTTAGCCTGTGTGACACAGTCTTTGGATGACTGATTTAAGCTCCCTTTCAGCTTCTACATTCTGTGCAAAATTTCTACACCTGGAACCACTTAACCTATGGGAAATTCATGCAGTTTTGCCTTGCCAAAGGCTAGGAACTGCATTTTTCCCAGTTTTAGCCCTCTCTGTTTCCCTGCCATTTCATATCAGGCAGCTTCCCATCCTTAGAGCTCTCTAGGAAAAAAAGACAGCAAGAAATACTAACGTGTCTCAAGGATCTAATCTGTGATTGAGATGCTAGTCTCTAATGTAATTGTGAAATTATAGTTTCCTGGAAGAGGGGATAGATAGTAGAAAGGAGATAGTTGATAGATGGATATGTGGATGGGAGGATGGTTGGAGGGGTACATAGATATATAAGACAGAAGTAATTGGATATGTAAAAGCCACATAATCCTTTTCTACATTTATTTCCAGCTTTTAATGTACTTGATATCTAATGCCTATTTATATCATATAAAAGAACATGAAGCTACCTTGTAGGTTTTGTGTAGCCCTGTGAGCTTAACAATGCATTTGTTACCAAGTTGTATTCTAAAACATGAAGCATAGAATTCTCATGCATCGCAAATGTTTTCCTATTCATCACACTTCATGGGAACTTATTCATATGAGAACTTCTACAGCAATCATCAAAGGATGTGTTTTGACTAAACAGTATAACATTATTACCTTTCCTCACAGCAGGAAATGATATCAGTAAGTACAAACAAGTTAAAATACCAAATTCATATAATTTCTAGAAAGATTTTGAAAAATCTTATTGTAACCCAGAACTACCCAGTGCTAACCTGGTTAGAAAAATACATTAATTTCACATTAATATTCAACAATGTCAATACGGCTTCTATACAGGACCAAGTAAAATAGATTGGGATTCATTATTACATTCATTTAAGAAATATTTATTGGTCACATACCATGTGCTAGAAACAATTTTAGACAAGAACAAATGAAAAAGTCCGACAACCCCTTGCCCAATTAGAGTTTACATTCTAATAAAGGATAAAGGCAATAACAAGTAACATATATATAATGTACTTGCTACAGAGTAGCTGAGTGATTTGATGCAAAGAAAGGCAGAGCAAGGCACACAGTGGGAGAGAGTGGTCTGGTAGGCCTTTCTGAGGAAGTTGCAATTGATCACGGACTTGAATGAAGTGAGGGAATGAAAAATAGAAATGTTTGGAGGAAGATTGCTTCAGGCCTAGAGCATGGCATTAGAAGAGGTCAGAGCACACAGAGATAAGCAGACACAGGATAATATATGACCTTGTATGTCAGGTCAGAAAACTGATTTATATTTCAAATGCGCTGTGAAGCCCTTGGGATCACTCAGTGCTAGAAAAGAAAGGGATCTGTGCATTCCAGCAGAATAAGGTCAGCTGTTACGATGCTGGGCTGATATTTATCGAACTCTTGCGTTTTGTCTGGTACTACGTGTGCTTCCTGTTGTACTTATTCTTCACAACAATCGTGTGAAATACATACATTGGACCTCATTTTACCGATCACAACCTCAGATACGGAAAGATTAGACAGTTCGATAAAGTTCACACAATTATTTAAATAAAAGTGAACTAATTCAAACTCAGATCTGATAGGCTCAAGCCATGTGCTTAGTGAACAACTATTATTGCTAACATTTTCTGATCCCTATAAAGGATTTCAATATTTTCCTGTTTCAACCACTAGTAACTTAAGACTTACACATAAACCTGTAAGTTAATGAAGGGTGCTGTTTAAGTAGTGCAAGTATTAATGCAAAGCTGTGCTATTTCATAAATATCCTCGCATTGAGTTACCTTTATTAAAATTTACAAAAATGAGACCTTAATGTCATGTCTTTAGCTTAGGATACAGCTGTGTTCTTGCAACAGCTGTGTGACTAGAAAAAAAGGTTAAAATAGTTATTGAAATATTACCAAGTATAACTTCTAGAAAATTGCAACTTCTCTACAAGAATCAGAGAGTATTTTCTTGATATAGTTTAAAAGGACACTTTCTAGATTAGCAAATCGGTATCCAGCCCTGAATCTCTTTTCCTATGTACCCTATGATTGACAATCCTATCATTAACTAAACCAGAATTTATTTTAACACATCTTCTTAGTGCCACTGGACTCAAACACTAAACTTAGTGATGCAGATACTGCATTTTTATAAGGTGTTCATCCAAGTTGATAAGTTGTTTATAAGGCTTTCATTCATGACTGAACTAACTGCAGGCCTCTGAAGACCCTATTTCTTTTTTTCTAATCTATTTTCCATGGATTGCTTCATCTGCTGTTTATCATACATTCCAGTTCAACCAAGATTATATAGCACTATTTTCTAAATACAGGGTACAGCCATTCATGGAATAATTCATGAAAATTTCCCTAACTATACTCTTCCAATTTTTATGTCCATATGATAGGAATATAAATGTTCTCTCAACCCATACATTTTTTTACCTGCAAGTTTTTACTTTATTTTTGAATTTTCTTTTGTTTACTGTTCCTACTTTTCCCTAAGTAAATAATGATATGAATATACCAGGAGTTTCTACAGCTTATGTCCTCTCTACTACATTTAATATCTTCCTAAATTGTTTTATTTCAAGTCTGATTTTCTCAGGCTTTTGTAAAATGGTGACATCTGTGTTGCTGACATAATGGTACCTGATTGATACTGATGAAAAAATTCTCTTCTATTACATGGTATGGATGGTATTGTCTTAAAGTACAGAGAAAAAATATATTGTAGCTATTGAACTACTCCAACTTTAGCTCAAAATTATTTGAAGTACTTGATTAGAACATATATGGTCAATTTGGTTCAGCTCAGTTTCACATGCTATTAATAAAAAATGAACACATAAAGCTATTTTGAGGACACAGTATTCACTACTTTCTTTCTGTTCAACCTGTGAATTTTGAATTCCACTTTGATTTGGATAGAATAATTGAGAATCATTCTTACAAGGTTGATTAAAATTAAAGTGTTTTATTATCTTACTATCTAATGTTACCTTAAAGCTTTATGTCCAGCAGCTTAGCATACTTCCTTCATAATGTTACCATAAAAGTAACTATTGTACCTAATTTTATATTCCATAATAAAAAAAATGACACAGAAGAATCAGTTATAGTCTAATCTCTTAATAAAAAAGGAAATGCTGAGAATTTTATCATGTTTTATTTTATGCATGGTAAGAGCAGGGCAGCTGATCGTAACATTTAGGATGAATAATAACTCCAGTTTGAATCCAGTACTCCTTTCATTTATATTATTTTTAGTAGCAATAAAATTAGAAATCAAAAACTAAAATTAAAAAAATTTCACACTTTCTACCATTTTCTTAAAGTTCAAATTTAATGTTCAGTAAATGTTGATATGTGTTTTATCATAGTATTGTGACATGATAAAGATGTATTTTGGATACATAAGAAAATAACATATGAAAATCTCCTAAACAAAGTCTATGTCCCTTTTTTTATATAAAGCTGTAATATCAAAGAGAATACAAATTTACACTATATCTTTGAGTAATTAACAGATACAAAGCATCTGTCTAAATTTGAAATCAGTTTTAAAATGTGGTCTTGATGACATTTTTAAAATATCAAACTAGAATGAATCATAGACTCTCAGTCAGAAGCTTGCTTATTCATAGAAAAGAAACAGTTTTTAAAAGATGTATATAACCACCGAGATTCTCCTAGGTGTTTATCTCTGTAGAGTATCGGGAGCTTAACACACATAAACTCTTCACTCTTACTTTGTAAGATTTTAAAAATGGATAAATGAAATAATATTAAGACAGTCTAGATCAGGGCCCTTTTCACATTAAACTTTCAAAAATTTTGAGAATTTGTATTGGATGGTATTGGAAAAATGTCAGAGGAGTATTTCAGGGGCACACTAGAGCTGGCCTGCCTTGGCACCCGAGAGCTGACTGTTAGCTTCACTTCACCATACCTGCAGTCAGTGACAATGGATGGGTAGCTTGAAATAACCATGGGATACTTACCCCAAGAATATCAGAAAACATTATAAATTGGGTCTTTTCCTTTTTCCCAAGAACCGGAGTATACAACTCTTTACCAAGAGACTACCAGTTTGCCCAAATACACATTAGCATTTAAAAAAATTTATTAATAAAAAAGCCCTAATTATTTGACTGCATAGCTGAACCAAACATGCATGCTAATCTTTTAAAGCGAGGTCCCAATTCATTAAGGTAATCATAGTTTTCATCCTGATCACAGACTGCTGACCCTAAAGAGCTCAGGGATCCAGCTAAGGACCCTGTCCCCTCAAAAGCATAGGTCTGGAGGGAGTCAAAAGGAGGGGCACAGGGATCAGTGTTAGCCTCTTCGAGCTTTTCTAGAATGAATTTCCTGAATACAGCACTATCTGGGCCAACCTGCAAAGACTGCCTGTACAGGCTCCGAATCTCTACCCTGCTGGCTCTCCGAGTCTTGCGTTCCCGCATGACTGTGCCACCCTGCAGCTCCACTATGTCAAATGCCTCTGTATCCTCCTCTCCGCCACCTTCATCATCATATCTGAATATATTCTCTCTGAAATCTTCACCTTTCTCAGGAAATAGAGTCTGTTTCCTTCGTTGTTTCAGACCTAGTTTCAAAAAAATAAACCCTGTCAAAGAGAGCATACAAGAACATTAATTAACACAAATATAATACAATATTATATATTATAAATACATATGCTTCATATTACCCATAATATTACTATTATATTATAAATATATAATATATAATAAATATCATATATTAGTATGTTATCATATATTTATACTAAACACATTATTAAATATTGTATGTTACAATATTTTATATTATATATTATACATAAAAATATAATGTACTATTTAATAAATATTATGTCATAATATATAATATGTCATAATATATTATATAAGATATTGTTAAATATTGTTATTTATAATAAACTATATAATTCTTGCTTCTGTTACAAGCTCAAGACATAAGCTTCGATTTTCTGATTGTAAGACAAAAAGATATATTTGCTATTGAAAATTTACTGAAGGGACTTGCAGAATGACAAGGAAGTATAACAATCTTTCTGGCTGATGGTTTAAAGTAGAAAAACATCATAAAAATATAGTGAATTGGGCTTCCCTGGTGGCGCAGTGGTTGAGAGTCCACCTGCCGGTGCAGGGGGCGCGGGTTCGTGCCCCGGTCCGGGAGGATCCCGCGTGCCGCGGAGCGGCTGGGCCCATGAGCCGTGGCCGCTAGGCCTGCGCGTCCGGAGCCTGTGCTCCGCGACGGGAGAGGTCGCGGCGGTGAGAGGCCCGTGTACCGCAAAGAAAAAAAAAAAAAAAAAAAAAAAAAAATATATATATATATATATATATATAGTGAATTGTTTATGATGATCAATTTAAGATTAAAAATTTTATATTTTTCTTATATATTGAAAACGGAACAAAGCAGAATCTATATACATCTGCGAATCTCAGTAACCAATGATCCATGTTAGTGGAAGTTAAGCACACAGAACTGATTTGTTTTTCGCCATTGAGACAAATTCTGTGGTATAATTATTTTCTAAGCTAATATTTATTGACTACAAAGTATGTACCAGTCATTTTTCTGAAAGCTTTACATTTATTCATTGATTAGTTATGATACCCGTATTTTATTATAATTCTCTATTAAAGATAAGGAAATTGAAGTGCAGAGAGATTAAGTCACATACCCAGAGTCACACAGCTAGGAAACAAAAAGCTGGCATTCAAAACCAGAAAGTTGGTTCAGAATCCGTGCTTTGTTATACCATATTAATTTCAGAAATTCCAAACCTATCAGGTTTCTGAATCATAACACTGGTATGTCCACATCGATCAATTATATAAGATAATTTTAGCATTGTGTAGAAATAGAACAATTTCAGAATGCTTTTTTAAATTTTAAAGAAAAGTGCGTGTGTATATGTGTGTGTTTGTGTGTGTTTCATAGATAGCCAATCCTTACACAATCTTGGATCTTATGTAGCTGTTCAGCATTTCATCTATAAGAATTGAAACAGGAAGTAATGTTATTAATATTATCACAAAGAGAAATACATTAGGCCATATTTTATATAAATTTTACATTTAAAGAAATTGAAATAGTGTTCTTGAAATAAGGCCATCGTGTTTGAATCCTGGCACTGTACTTTAATACAGCAGAGGTATATGGTTGAAATAGAAAGGGATCTAATAAATAATTTTTCAATCTATGAAAATTGAAGAGCGTATTCTTGAAACTTTCACAGGAAACTGCTGACTACTGGTTTACCCTGATTTCCCACCTTCTCAGTATTACTCGTGCCCTTGACTGTGAGGCTGCCCTTGGTATTTACTTGCAGGGTTTCGGAACTAGGTTTAGTTCTGTACCAGTGAGTAACTTAGTACTTGCATCCTGCAAACATTATACTGTTTTTACTACTTCTTGCTTCTGATATCTAGCTATGTAGCTCTAAATTCAGTTTTATGATCAAAGATCATTAAAAATAATTTTGAAAAACTGAAGCTACGTAGAAATGAAGGGTAACTTTGAATGGTAAAAGAGGAA
Source organism: Globicephala melas (assembly GCF_963455315.2). Lineage (NCBI taxonomy): Eukaryota > Metazoa > Chordata > Mammalia > Artiodactyla > Delphinidae > Globicephala > Globicephala melas. Next base: position 19,874,927 of record NC_083326.1, read on the forward strand.
AGCTTTGAGACAGACGAGAAGAGTGAAGGCAAAGCAAATCCTGAAACATTTTGTATGTCCCTTTGAGCAGTGAGTTTGGGATTCCAGAACCCATGGCTGATACCATTGCTGTCAACACTCTGTAAAGTTGTGTTGGCTTTGATATGAAGCTATGAGGGAAAGCAAGAGAAGGGTTTAGATTATATATACTGGTATGTTAAAGAAAGGGAAAATGTTTTGCTAGATGCATGTAGTTTTGAAAGCCTGGCTAAAACATTTGGGGCCTCATTTGCCTCATCCGTAAAATGAGAATAACTTATCTCCTTGTGAAAACAACAGCAGCAACAAAAACAAACAAAAACAGGTGGAGCTATTTTACTATTTCTTTTGTGTTTAGCACTTTAAGTAAGACCCTCTCTTTTACATTTTTTCATCTTAACATTTACTTCCTCAATGCTCCTAGGCTTCAGTGAGCTGCAGTATCAGGTTGGATAGAGGTGTGTTATGGAATATTAGCACTTCATTTACTAGCTGCATGACCCTTTGTAAACCATATAACTCTTGGAATTTCACTTTCTTCATCTACACAATGAAGGTGATAATAGTCGCCACTTCTTAAGGTTATCTTCAGGATCAAACTGCATAATTTCTGTAAAGCACTTAGGACAGTCTCCTGGAGTATAATAAGCACTCAATGGAATCTCACCACTATTATTACTAATTTTTATATTGCTACATATGTTACAATGTGTGTGTCCAAAACACTCTTAAAAGGATGGGCACAGGTATACTCATATACTCATAGAATTCAAGGATCAACTATTTTCAACCTGAAGTGCATATTCACTCTATTTTTCATTCACTCCACTTGATTTTAGAATTGTAACACATTAAGAAGGGCAATTAAATGCAGACACACACACAAGCCCACACATACCATTATAATGGAATTAACTCTTTTCTATATTTATCATGTTACTGTCAATAAATGAAGATATGCTCCGTTCACACAACTTACCACATATTATCATAATGCATATCAGAATAGCAATTATGACTTCTGTCCTGAATCCCATGGAAAGCATAAGATCCTTATTACTGCAGGTCTGTGTGCTACCAGTGTCATCACAGGCACAGACATGTATGGTAAGGGTGTTTGTGCTTGTAAGTGATGGGATTCCATTGTCAGCAATTAGGATGGATACGTAGAAGACAGGCTCTTCTTGAAGGCTGAAACCAGTTCTATTAGTCAAAATTACAGCTGTGTTATCTAAAACAAAAATCCATGTGCATGATTTTTTCAATAATACAAAAGAAATTCAGACCAGTTAAATGTACTAGAGGCAGCAGTGTAGAGCTCAAATAAGTTCAAATAGGGAAGAGCAAATTTCTGATAAAAAAGACAAGAGATCAACTCAAAAAGTCATTATTGATTTTGACATTGCCTAAATCCCAATTTAAAAATTAGATAAAGTATATGAATCAGTTCCAAAATGTTTTTTGATAAATATATGAAATGTACATGTGGAACACAGAAAAGAAAACAGCATTTTAATTAGATATCAATAGTAAATAGGGGGTACTAGCATTAAATTTATAATGACAGTATCAGTTTCATTTGGGTTAAATACTCATGACAGTGCTTTTTCTAGTAGAAACTCATTATTTTCACAAATACTATAAATACACAAGATTTTCAAGTCATCTCCCTATCACAGCAAGTGATCTCAAATAATGTATTTACTAATAAGACAAAAGAATTCATTTTACTTGGTGTAAAAGATTCTATTAGAATGTTTCATTTCACTTTGACATTATTAACCCATTTTCTACTTAAATTTCAGAGAATCGTTAAACCTTGGTAGTACTGATTAATTCACCTGACAAGATTCAAAAAATTAACAAAAATAAACAATATATACTTCAACACATTTGAAATTGCTTTTCCCTCAATCCCAAATTATTCTAAATAGTCTTTTCCAGGGCAGTTTATTGTGTCTCAGTACTAGTGTTTCCCCCCGACTTGACTTTGATTTTTTTTTTTTTTTTTTTTTCCGGTACGTGGGCCTCTCACTGTTCTGGCCTGTCCCGTTGCAGAGCACAGGCTCCGGACGCGCAGGCTCAGTGGCCATGGCTCACGGGCCCAGCCGCTTCGCGGCATGTGGGATCTTCCCGGACCGGGGCACGAACCCGTGTCCGCTGCATCGGCAGGTGGACTCTCAACCACTGCGCCACCAGGGAAGCCCTTGACTTTGATTTTTGGTATTGGCATTCCCTGAAATATTTTCTGTGGCAATCAAACAAATTTTAGAAGACACAAACAAATAAATGGAAATATATAAATGGAAGAATTTGAAATAGGCAAATGCAAATAAATGCAAGTCTTTTGAAATGTATGCCTACTTATGACTTTTCCCAAATCACCTTTTAAAAACTAATTCTCCATCATGCTCTTGAAGTCTATAAAACCCTTGTGATTTTATTCACTAGGCAGATTGAAGAGGTGAGAGAGCTTATATATTTTTGGTATGTATTTCATTAAATTCCTTGTAACTGCAAACATTAAACCAAATCAATTATTCTCTTTATGTTTCAATATATTTATTTTGTCCCACTAACTTATTTTATATTTACATAAACAAAACTAACCCACAGCTTATTTCTTATATTGATATTTGTATTTTTTTAAATCCTAAATCTATTTGAGTTTCCTTCACTGGGGAATTTGACAAAGGCAAAAGGAAAAGAACGTGTCTGCATTTATTCTCCCATAACAGATCTCCCCTTATATAGAGCTTAAACTCAGTTGCAAGGAAGGACAGCTGCAGGTGTTTGGTTATAGATGCTTGAGTAATGAATCCCACAGTGTTTCATATCTTTGAGATATGAAGCAAAATTAGAATAGAAATCCATGTAATGACAAAAAAATATTTTACTGAAGTGAAGGAAAAAAGAACAGAGTGGCTTTGTAAAAAGTTATTCCCCTTCTATATGGAAGGAAAAGGAATTCTGTCCCTCTGTACAAAATCCTTTAGAACATTTTGTTCTCAGGCTGATATAATCACTTTGTTTTGAAGGAAAAAGCATAGTCTTAAGCCAATTCCAAATACTTATAGCTCCTAATTAATGACTCCAAATATCTTTCAATCAATCAAGCTAACATGATTATATATCATTTTCTTCCCCAGACATGGGTTGAAGTTTGAGTTATGTGAAGACGTGAAAGGAACCATGGTGTCAGAACTGCAATTATATTTGCAAGGTCATTCAGACTTTACAGGGGCCTATAGCCAATGATGACTTGAAAAAGTGCTTCTAATTTAAAGAAATCCAGTGGGAAATGGGGAAATGATATTCCTAGGACAGTACTTTGAGTTCTGTTTCCAATTTCCATTGCCACTCCTTGCTTTATTTCTCAACATTATCATATTTCAGGTATAGTATAAAAAGTAATGTTACAAATTTCCTTAAAATTAAACAAGATTCTCGAAGAAGAATGGATAGAAAGTTATTATGAGTGAATGGCATTACCTTGATTATCTATGATTGTAAAACTTGAGTTATTTTCTACCACAGATACATTAAAGTAAAAGTGGTGATCTTCTATGGATTCATCTCTATCCACTGCACTGATGGTCTGAATCACCTAGAAAAAGATAGGGATAAGTTTTTTATATTATTATTCAGAAAAATGATCATTATCATTATTATATTCTTATTATTATTAGCTTTTATTAAAATTGCTTTACCAAAATCTTTATGGATATTGCAGAGGATATCTCAAACTGGTGGAGAATATGAAAATATTTTTTCAGGTTAAAAATATGTTTACTTGGGTCTTCCATGGTGGCGCAGTGATTGAGAGTCCGCCTGCCGATGCAGGGGACATGGGTTTGTGCCCCGGTCTGGGAAGACCCCACATGCCGTGGAGCGGCTAGGCCCGTGAGCCATGGCAGCTGAGCCTGCGCGTCAACGTGAGAGGCCACAGCAGTGAGAGGCCCGCGTACAGAAAAAAAAAAAAAAAAAATATATATATATATATATGTTTACTTGCTCCTTTCAAAAGAACATTTTAATATTACATAATAAATGAACTCTTGTTAACAGAGGAGAAGATTTCCATAAGCTAAGTTCGTTAGAAAACATCCTCCCATCCTTCCTGCCTCGATTTCTCCCTTCCTTCCTTTTTTCCTTCTCCCTTTCTTATCTGAATACCAACCATTATGATTTGCTGAAGTTATATTTTTCCTGCTTATATTGACAGCATAGCTGTGGTAAGCTTATTGTCTTACTAGAGTATTTGCTAAAGTAATGAGCTTTTAAATTGATTTGAGGAAGTAACGCATTTAAAGCTTAGGGGCAATGTACATGATTTCCTTGACCCACAAAGATTATAGGAAAAGTGTTCCACGTCAAATAAATCCCTCTCTCTATCTCAGATCATAAAAAAGTGAAATAATGCAACTATGAACAAACGACAATTAGTTCTTTGCTTTCAAGACATGAAAGTGTCAGTCAAGTAGTTAATTATTGTCAAAAAAGAGATGTGCTGTCAAGATCAAATAATGAGATTGTGATTAATTCTGGAAATTAAAGTAAATTGACTATAGAAGTTATTGTTTTGAATTTTCTAGAATGAAAGTGCTTTTAACAATGTGTCAAACAAAAATATCCTTAGTTACAAGATGACAGACCCATAATTTATAATGTTACACTTCAAAGGGTATCTCCCCACATGCATAAAGAACCTTGTGAAACTAATGCAATTTGTACATTATTTCTCTACATTGATTTATCTTTTCCCTCATAACACGTTCTTAATTAAATCATAATCATGTAATGTTAATTAAATAATCTAATAAAAGAAAACATTTTTATTCAATTCATGCCTACAATAATAAATGTTCATCGTATGAGGATAATTATTTTATTCTGGGTTATTATAAGATTTTGTATAGCCAGGGCGAAGGGCAAGGACTTGGAAGTCTGATACTCTGAATTCTGCCTTTACCACTTAATTTTCTAAGCTTAAAAACTGGAGATACTTTTTTTTTTTAACTTTTTAATTTTTTTGTCCGCATTGCACGGCTTGCATGTGGGATCTTAGATCGCTAACCAGGGATCGAACCTGTGCCCCCTCCACTGGAAGCACAAATTCTTAACCACTGGACCGCCAGACAATTCACTTTGCTGTACACCTGAAACTAACACAACATTGTAAATCAACTATGCTCCAATAACATTTTTTTTTAAATGGAGATACTAATACTTAACTTTTAGGATTCATTTTTAGGGTTCAATGTCTTAGCTTGCCAAAGTGCTTGTCATATAAGCAGTACTCATTTTTACGTGTTTTCTTCGGGAAAACATTGTCTTGTTGGGATTTGCATAGGATGGTGTCCTGAATACTGTGAGTAATCTTGTTATATATATATTTGCTCAGTTAAGATGGATAGCAAATTGTAAAAAAATCACGTTTATCTTGTTGGCATATGCAGCCTTGATGTTTAGACAAGGAATAATTTATCTTACTACCTGACTTCCTGTTTTAGACACATGCCTCTGACTAAATGTTGGAAATGTTTTTCTTTCCTGTATGAAGGCTCAAGAACACTAGAGAGATTTTGACTTTGTATATATTTTAAAATACTTTAAAAACCAAACTACCAGGGTGAGCTGTGACAAAGCGAGAGAGAGGCATGGACATATATACACTACCAAACATAAGGTAGATAGCTAGTGGGAAGCAGCTGCATAGCACAGGGAGATCAGCTCGGTGCTTTGTGACCACCTGGAGGGGTAAGATAGGGAGGGTGGGAGGGAGGGAGACGCAAGAGGGAAGAGATATGCGAACATATGTATATGTATAACTGATTCACTTTCTTATAAAGCAGAATCTAACACACCATTGTAAAGCAATTATACTCCAATAAAGATGTCAAAAAAAAACCAAACTACCCTATACATATGTATAGGTAAATGGAATATGTACAGGTTTCTCCTGCCTTTTTCAATGAACATACCTCCACTTATAAATTGCTTTGTAAACTGGGTTTCCATATGTTTTATTGGGTTCCACCACTTTACAAAAATAGGAGCCCACTGACATAATAGAATCAGTCACATAGTGGGTATCATTAATTCTATTGAACCAACCTCGAACACGTATATTTTTCTTGAAAACGCAAATCTCTAAAAAGGGGTCAACATTAATATACCTTCAAGTCTTTTTTTTTTTTTTTTTTGCGGTACACGGGCCTCTCACTGCTGTGGCCTCTCCCGTTGTGGAGCACAGGCTCCGGACACACAGGCTTAGCAGCCATGGCTCACGGGCCCAGCCACTCCGTGGCATGTGGGATCTTCCCGGACCAGGGCATGAACCCGTGTCCCCTGCATCGGCAGGCGGACTCTCAACCACTGCGCCATCAGGGAAGCCCTACCTTCAAGCCTTGAGTGAGGATATTGATTTTTTATTTTAATATAACAATGGAAAGTTTTTCATTTTAATTTTAAAATAAAATTCTAAGAAGAATCCCTATTTGTTGCATTGGTTAGATTTCTAAACTATATACTTATATCTACTTACCTGGAGCCTATCTCTGGCCTTATACATTTATGAGAGAAGCAAAGAAATCAAAATGTAAAGCTCATACAAACATACAGAATTGTTTGACAAATTCTGAAACTGTAGCTTTTTCATTGCTCTTTGCTCTCTGGGCAGAATTTTGTCCAATTTCCCTCTGACACAGTACATGTGATTTCCTGTCTATACTACTTTGAAGTCTACAATGGAAATATATTTTGTAAGCATACAGAACCTAACAATAACCACCTTTCACTGAGAACTTACCTATTGGCCAGGGTTTGTTCTATATATTACCATAGCTGATCTTTGCAACAATCTTGTGGAATAAACCTTATCATTGTCCCAACTTTATATTTTCTTATATTAAGCTTCAAGTCAGTTATATATCTTAGGTAGGTAAAATTGCAGGGTCAGAATTTGAATGTAAGCTGATGCAACAGCTGGTGTGAAATATGAGTAGTATATGTGCCCCCCAGAGCCCTTTTTTCAACTTTATTTAGATATAATTGACAAATAAAATTGTAAGATATTTAAAGATAATCAAGGAAGACATATAACTATTTTCCTTCTATTAATTACCTTTCATTACGGCTTTTTTTTTTAAAGAGGCACCCATGGACCAGCTTACTAAAATGTCATTCCCAGATTAAATAGCCTGATTTTAAATCAGTCCAATACTCATTTCTCCACAAACTATAGGTATGGCCTTTGTTAAACATGCAATTTTTTGAAAGCTAGTCAATAAGCAAGTGTTATATACTGTGATTTGGAGCAAACAACTCAATTGACTGTTTCCTTACCTCTAATGGCAGATATCAGTGAAATCTACTTCCAAGGTTAGTTGAGGAACACATTTTTGAATTATTATGAACTATAAATTGAATTATAAACTATAAATCAATACACAGGTACTGAGTATCAATTGATGTAAATTATTAATTCCCTGAAATGTGCTTAATAAATAATTTCTCTCAATGCAAGCTATATTAATTAACCAAAAAGTGGGAGTTGCAGTAAATGAATATGTGGAAGGATTTTTAAAAATCTTATCAAAATTGCTTATCTAGTTAAGACCGTCACTTCTTATAGTACTTCCAAATCAGATTCCAAATCAGATCTGTTTGACAAAATAAATCTATGGAATTCAAAAAGGTTGTTGAACACCTGTTCAAAAGGTCAAAGTGCTAATTAATAAAATAATAGAGCCACAAGATAACTGAGTCTGTAGTCTGTTTTCTTTCTTTGTTTAGAATGTTTTTAGGGGAAAAATGTTGAGATGCTCATGATATTCTAACATTTTGGTCCTAGACAGAGGCAGAGCTACTCTGTTTTAAAAAAATAAGTTTTCACAAAATTTTATTAGATGTATTTAAAAGCCATAGATATTGCAATGTTTTGCCATTAACTTGTAGAAATCTACCCATATTCTGTTACAAATTATACATTATTAGATTTTTATCTCAATATATTTATTTTTTATTTTCCTTTGACAAATTAAATTTTAATCATTCTTTATAAGTTCACATAACATCATATATAAATTTAAAATTAAATTATGAAAATATCTAATTAATATCCCAAATGTATCCATTTAACAAATATTTCATTGACACTTGGAACATGCCATGTCATCTCAGGTCTGGGTGTCCCATGGTGGCTGGGGTCAAGAGTGTCTCTCTCACCACTGTTTACATTCTAGTGGAATAGAGGTAGAAGCAGGACTGCAAACTTAGAGTGTTGAGTAAGGACCTAATACCTAAAGTACAGAATAAAAGCATATAATAAAACACCTAAAGTACATAATACTTAAACTTTTGGGGTCAGAGGACCTGGCATCTAAACTGAAATTAGATTTTACTTCAGAGTTGATTGGTGGCCACACAAACATTTATTTAAGGAGGGCATTTTACAGAGTTTGGACTTCACACCAATGGCCACTCACAAGTTTTAAACTGGGAAAGGCAAAAGTATTTTTATTTAGAATCCCAAATTATTGGGGGAAGTTTTGCATTTTAAAAGGCTCATTCTATGGACATCCTTAGTGTGGGTATGAAAATAGAAGACCTAGTTAGCAAGCTTGGGAGCAACCGGTTGGTAAACAAAACTCCTGGATGTGCTATACAAAAAGACAGCAACAATCAGTGATAGGATGTAAGTTATTTTAAATGAGAAAGTACATATAAATTACTGAAGTGTTTGCATAAACTGAAGATGGTACAACATGCTTCCAGATGGAGATACAGTTTCCCAGGTCCCCAATTTTCTCTAAGGGTAGGTCGATGTCACCAAAGTAAGGTCTTTTTATCATTTCTAAGAAGGCATACAATATATTCTTCTGACCATTGCCGCAAAACTTAAAACTGACTGTCATAGAAGCGGTTTACGTGCCTACAGGCTTACCTAACGATAACTAATGAACAACCGTAGTATATCTCTGCATGTCGGCTGTGAGATCGGGTAATTCAACATTTGATTTTACAGGAACGTCCCTCAGCAGAACTAAGGATCACTGCGCAAGTGTTGCTGGCCCTTGTGAGCTTAGTAAGAGTGGGGATAGGGTACGATGACAGATGACAGAAAAATTTAGGAGATGGAATCAACTGAACTTAATGATTGATTGGATATAAAGAATAAAAGCCTAGAAAGAATTAACGATAATATCCATTTGTCTTTCTTGCACGACTTGGTGAACTGTAGTAATTTTGCTGGGGACACTGTAAAAAAAAGGCGGGAACAAATCTGGTGTGACCATAGGACACCCGAGTAAGTATTTTATCTAATTAGTTGGACCTATAGCTTAAAATACAAGAGAAAGAACTGGCATAAAGATCTAGAAGTCACTTGAATATGAACTGTATTTAAGACATATTTGTGGAGGATAGCAGGAAGAGTGAGTCTGAAAAAAATGAAAAGTATAGGACACAAGAGAGAAAGGAAGATGAAGAGAAACCAGGGATCACACTGTGGGATCACAGAAATTTAGTCAAAAGAATACTTTTACATGGAGACAATGTAAATGTTTTTACATTAGACAGTGTATTGGTATGAAAGAATCTAAAAATCACTGCTATTACACTTTACTTCTGGAAAAGAGATTTGGTATAAGTCAAGATAACGGGAATCATTAATTTGAAAAATAACTATTTACACTAAACAGAAAAGACAAATTGCCCTAACGTCAGATCATTTATTATATTCACATTTTGCAAACCAATGAAAAATTTTCTCCTTCCTCTCCTCCCCATTCTGGCCATTTACACACTAAGAAGAGAAATAAAACTTCTGTTTACCCACATAGGTCGTTAAGGAAATGTCTGATTTCCTCCAGAATACAGTGCAGCTATTCTGGTATTTTGATTTTCTATAATGAATGTTATTATCTACCCAAAGCAGATAGATATAGGAGACCTTTTAACTTGTCATCTTGTCCAGCTGTTTGAGCCCGTGGGAAATGGGATGGGAGTGATTTTCATAGTATGAGAAAACATATAAAATATATCCCTTTTGATTTTTAATTCATTACATGTGAAAATCACAATATTCTGTATATATTATGTCAAATAAACATTAAAATTAATTTCATCAGTTTCTCTTTGACATACTAAAAACTTTAATTGTGATAAGAGCACTTGACATGAGATCGACCCTCTTAACACATTTTTAAGTATCGCTAACTACAGAGACAATGTCGCATGCAGATTTCTAGAGCTTATTCACCCAGCTTAATGGAAACCTTATGCCTGTTGGATAGCAACCTCTCCTCTTTTAAAAATATTTTTAAATGTGCCTTTAAGAAAATTTAAAATTCTGTCATGTTTATTTGTCAGTATTTTACTAGATAATCTTATCTTCTCAAATAAATTTTCTTCTTTCCAGTAACTCTGTTTTGTATGTATTTTATATATTATTGTGTGGACCTAAGCTTCAGAACACTATGCATTGATAGTGTGGAAAGCAGGAATTCCTTTCTCATTACTGTTTTAAATTATGCTACCATGTGTGTTTCAGTATTAAGTGAGATTTTGACTATTGATTTGAGTACACTATTTCATTCTTACTATTTATATTATGTCTGCATTTTGACTCATTTTATTTGTAATCCAAAATTTAAGTTTTTCTCAAAGGACTTCTTAGCATCAAATGAAAAGTTTACACATATTTTTACATTACGTGTAAACTATATCACTATATCTAAGGAAAATATTAATAGGTTTTAAAATATTGTTTTGTTATTCTCCTAAAAATACTGAATATGTTTTCTCTTATGGATTGGGTTTTTGGTGACATATTTAAGAACTCTTTGCCTAGCCATAGAAGAGAATTTCTTCTCCTCTGCTTCTAAAAGTTTTGTTGCTTTAGGTTGACATTTAAATATATGATACATTTTGAAATAATCTTTGTATAAGGTGTGAGGTTAAGGTAGAGTTTTCCATTTCCTCCCTATGAATACCCATTTGCAACAGTAAAATTTGTTGAAAAGACTTGAGAATTTAAATGTATTTGTGTATCTTCTCCCCAATACTGCTCATATCATCCAGATTTTCAAATTATTAGAACACACAAATATCATATTATAAAACAGGGATTTAATTTTTACTCCTATTTACCTAATTATTCTTTCTTTTTCTTGATTTGCATTCTCAAAGGTATCATTTCATTGTCTTTCAAACAATAGTTTTGAAATAAAATAATTTGGTAAACAAATATTAACTTAAAGAAAGAAAAATGATAAATGCAATTTATTGAATTATTACTCCAGAGATTTAAAAAAAGCTTAATGTTTCAAACCAATCAAAATAAATCAAGAATCTGACCAAAAAAACTCCAAAAAAAAAAACCAACATCAATAATATGTTTATATTGGTTTTTGTAACTTTCAATTTTTATTTTATAAGTAATGGTTTCCTTTAAGCATTGAATGAGAGACATTGACCTGCTTCCACCCTCATCTGCATACACAGTGACAGTGTTGTTTCTATGCACTATCCAGTGTGCACAGACGACTCATAGCTCATCAGAATCTCTTTAGAAGGTATGGGCCACATGTTAAGAACTTGTAATGTATGACACTACTCTTAAATGTTTGCTGCTGTTAGTATTTACAAAATTACTTTGAATAAAGTTCAATTCTACCAATTTTCTCATATAATAGTATTTTTAAAGTATTTTATCTTTACTAACCCTTTTGTAGAGCAAAAGTTGTATCATTCTTTTTCATATGAGGAGACCAGTATTCAGCATGGTTAGATTATCACTGAAATCAGTTAGTGTGGATGAGTTTAGTCAAGTTCTCTTGCTATCACGCCAGGCGATCTTTCTATTATTGCTGCTTAACTGTCGTTATTGATGTTTCATTCCCACAGGAGGGGAAACATATTTGAATTACATAACTGATTTTTAGACAATAAAAAATACCAATCAGTCCATACCATGCCCCAAATTAACACTAGAAAACAAACGTTCATTGCAATCCTCTCTAAAGGACCACATTGTCTCTCAAAAACATGAAACAAAACAAGACACAACAAATAAAAAACAAAGGACAACAGGTAGAGAATAAAGGGAAGAAAAATTATTTTGCTATCCTTTTCATTTTTTCTCAAATGCTAAGAGAAGCAAATCCATCAAACTTACACAAATACACACAGTTATCATTGGAAAGCAGTGTACATGTATTGCTTAAGACTAAATTAAAAGTGTAGTAGAGGGCTTCCCTGGTGGTGCAGTGGTTGGGAGTCCGCCGGCCGGTGCGGGGAACGTGGGTTCGTGCCCCAGTCCGGGAGGATCCCACATGCCGCGGAGCGGCTGGGCCCGTGGGCCATGGCCTCTGGGCCTGCGTGTCCGGAGCCTGTGCTCCGCAACAGGAGAGGCCGCAGCGGTGGGAGGCCCGTGTACCGAAAAAACAAAAAAATGTAGTAGACAATGCCACTCAAAAAAGAGAAAAAAAACCTAGAGAAGCCTGAGTTAATAAATACTTCTTTTTTTGACTCTGTGGTCACTTTGATGCCAAGAATGATAATTAGCTGGAAAGAAAATGGCTTGTTGTTTCATTTTCTGACGTTCTAGCACAGTTAAGCAATCTTCAGTATGTCAAAATAAATTCATTAACAAATTACCAATGTTTGTAAAACAATCAAATCCCGATTTGAGATAATCAAGAAAATATTGTATATATAATAGAACATGGTTTTAAGAAATAGATATATTGGTTGAAATTTGTTTGGAAAATTTTTAATAATTTTAAAATGCGATACTTTTGCCCTTCCTACCTATTCATAGATCTGCACTACAAAAAACGAACCAGCAAAGCTCATGGAAAATCTCATGAATTCTTATACACATAGTCACATTATAAGCTTTAAAAAACAAGTTTCACAATTCAAAGCATTTTCCCCTAATTGTTTTTGAACCCAAGTTTTAAAAATTTGATAATCTTGATGTCAAAATAAAGATAAGGGAAAATGTTGCTTTTACAGGATGACACTGATTGTTCTGGAATCTAATTGTTTCAAATTGTGCTACTTCAAGACTCATTAGTCTGGTTGTTCTAATAATCTAAGAGCTAATTAGAAAGAATGCTTTTCTTTTATTGGTTTTAAGGTGATTTATTAGGTAATTGGTATTCCAAAACATCTTTCATTTTGTTTGTTTTTCCTAAATTAAGTAAAATTATCTATATGCTTAAATTATATTTTATACTCATTTTTATATACTCACTTGGTATTTCTATAGTCATAAGTAATTTACAAATATGTTTTCTATAAATCAATTTATTAAAAATGTTCACTTCCTATGAATATTAGTAGTAGATTCTATTATAAAAGACTATACAGTAAAATGTGGTTTTGATAAAAATGAAAAATAGATTAATTTATAGTAATACATATTATAGAAAATGATTTGGATAAACTTCAATAGGACCACTATATTCTAGAGAAAACATTCACATTGACAAATCATTAACATGTCATCTGTTTTGGATACAAAGTACCTGGATATTTATTTATTGACAAATTTATTCATAGTATTTCCAAAAGACAGTTACTACAGCAGTATCAAGGAACCAGCTTTTAATAAGAAGATTTCTTATCAATCAGCATGCCCTCTTATATGTTAATAACAGAAGCACTTTTTTTTTCAGTTTTTGCAAATAATTATTTTCCCTCTATCTTTTGCCTTTAGTTTTAATTAAAATTTATTGATATACCAAAAATGTATAGGATTTGTGAATATATTTACTTGTAATGGAAAACATTTACTAAATTTGACACTGTTTTCAATCATTTTATTTTTTAAATAGAATTTGCTTCTTCATCCTTTGTCTTTTAAGTTTCTGAGAGTGTGTGTTATGTAAAATTGATTTTTTATCTTTTGGGTATCATCACCTTATAATATTTTTCATATTAATTCTATTACATTTACGAATTGAGAGTCTTGTACTAGTCCTAGGATTCAAGTCTCTATTAGACATTTAGATGAAGTATTTTGGTCAAAAAGCCCACGTTATTTGCCATAGCTGTATACATATATATTGTACACACATTTATGGCAGAACTATCCTAACTAGTGCTGAAATATAAGTGGGATTATCTTTTGCAATTTGAGAAAAAATTATTTACCTCTAAATATTTATAAGTGTTCTAATTAAAGAGGACCTCTGAAAATTATCATACGTATCTTTCTCTAAAATATATTAATTGTACATAACTGAAGAAAATAAAGACACTTGCAAAGAAATAACAAAATGAGATGGAGTTTTCCTTACAGTGGTCTTCAATACTATTAAAAATATGAGAGAGAGAGAAGAAGAGAGCTAAGATAGTAGGGTAAGAGAAAGAGAGAGCAGGGTTTTCCTTGGTTTACATGGACAGATATCCCAATTTTATTTAGATATTGCATCTACATTTTCTATAATTCTCCACTAAAAATATCACAGAATCTTGGAAAAATAACTGATTTGAGATCTTGAACAGGAAATATAAAATGATCCTATGTATCAGTCTATTTCCAATTGAGAGAGACAGTAATTTAAATGAAGGAAGTTTACTATAAAGAATTATTAAGTTATAATAGGGGAGTAACTATAAAGATGTAATGAGAACTCCAAAGGGTACTCTGGGGTTCAGTGAGATCACCTAAGGACAGAAAAATGTGGAAGGGAGACAAGCTTCAGATGTCCTTGGAGGAGGTGTGGTTGCGGCATCTTGCACGCAGGGCAAAGGAATTTACTGGGCTAGAACCAGTCCACATTCTCCAGGCAAACATGGATAATCCTCCAGGGTACAAGTGGGCTGGTGGTTGGAAATGTAGAGGGAATTGGGAGACCACTGCAGGTGCAAGGCCTGGAGCACACAGTGACGACACTGGCAGGGCTGTAAGACCTCCTCTGGCCTGGGCTGGAGTCCTACAGTTGCCAAGGGAATGTACATTTGGGACTTTGGGAACCATACTTGTGGCTAGGCAAAGCAATACATGTATTTCCACACATCCAGTTAGCTGGTCAACCGTTCAGCATGAGAAAGGGAAAAGCAAAAATGCTACACACATAGAAGCAGGAAGAGGAGCCCTTTTCCTCCTGCAATGTGCATTCCGTGCCCTTTATTGACAAGACTCAACCTTGCACTCACAATAAAAGATGCTCTAATGGGCCAATCCATTACCATAGTTTCACAGTGCCAGTTCTTTTTAAGCAGGTAGTGAAGGATGAATGTGCAGCTAGGAAGCAATAAATTGGTAAGTGGCAGAGCCTAGAACATATTGCTGTACCAAAAACGATGAAAGCAATCAAAGACTAATAGGTCGTGTCTAAAGTACACAGAAACGGATACAAATTCTCAAGATAAATTTTTCTTAACATTGCCCATTTATAAATCTGTGATATAGATTGCTTACATTCTTTTCTTTTGTTTTTACTTGAGTGTATGTATGTGTACCCATGCAAACGCACATGTATTTATTTTTTAAACTAGCATGGCTCTGGGTTTTTTGAACATCAAAGAGGACTTTTCTTTGTGTGTGTGGTGTGGGGAAGGAGAGTGTGTGGGAGAAAAAAGAGTGAACTTCACTTTGGGATTCTTAGTATAAACAAATTCACACCAAGTCTATTGTCCTTGGCACAAAGTCTCCCCTCAGATTTTACTATTAAGAAGTTTTATGTTTCTTACTCCAATATTTTCTAAATTACATATTCTCTATATTTTATTCTTAGAAATTAACTTTGGGGAACCTCAGGCTGAGAGGTGTATTGCAAAAGGTTCCTCTTTCTCATTACATTCCCTTTCTCAACTGCAATCAAAAGGTGAGATTCTTTCCTCTCTGCTTTCACCACCCAAATTTCCTGTTTGCCATCTGGGGAAGTATATGCTGTTTCTTCATCTTCTCTCGGCTTAAGCCAGAATTTACACTATGTGACATGTATAGTTCTCATTTTATGTTTTGATGGTGCAGCCACTTCCTTATTTTATTGATTATTTATTCTTTATTTTTAATAAAAAAATTCCCTCTGAAAAATTTTAAACAGAATGCTCTTAACAATATTTCACTTATCAGCACCATTTGGTTTTGTTGTCAAGATTATGATAAACAAGTAACTTTTACTACCCTTTGTAATGTTTTTATGAAACTTATTTATATAGATATAAAACTTAAACTAATTATGGTTTCTACATAAAAACCATTCAGTTACACAAGATATGCTTTACTATCTTTTAAAGCAAATATTTTCTGAGAGCTTAATCCATTAAGTTTTAACGTTCACACATTACTATCAAACTTTTAGGAATGAGTAAGAAATTAACAGCACTTTTGAAAGTTTGTATTGGTACACTGGGAGGTATGTATTAATATTTGGTGCTTTGTTTTAGTTGTACTTGAAGGAAGCCTACCCAGTAAATTTCAGACCAGAAATATGAGTGTAAGTTAGTCTGATTCCACATGTAACATCTAAGAAAACATGGGGGAAACCATGACAATCCAGGAGCCATGATAGCCCTAATGCCCATATTATTTTTTCTTTTTCCATGTTATTAAAATAAGGTCATTGCCATGTGCTAGGAAGAAAGTACGCATGGTAATGTTGCACATATTGGCAGAACTCAAATTGTCCGTCCATTGAACTGATTTCAATTCATAAATCATAGTGTATGTAGCAGTGCCAGTGGGAATTTTTGGAGTCCATTTGAATTTGAGTGGAAGAACATTATAGGTACCCATGCTATGTACCATTCTTTCAGGTACATATAGACCTGGGAAAAACTCCTAGGTTTGACAGTGACATCTATGAGCCCTCTAAGAACTATTTGATGATTTCTGGCCTTCCTCCTTAAAGGAAACTGATTGTAATATAGGGCTGATCAATGTGACTTATTCTGAATTTGAGCAGTACACATTCCGGGAAGGAGGTGAGGATCAGCTGTATTGACCTTATTTTAATTTTTGTCCTTAAACTTGTAAATGTAATTACTTATGAGTACAGAAAGAGAAAAACGTTTTTCCTATTTCTCTTTGGATTGAGCAAGTAATCTAAGGATAGCTAGTCTTTATGATTAGAAGGGCATAGTTAAAATGAGCATCATTCTTGGAGATTGACACAAATAATTCCTGCTTAACCACTTATAAGCTATATGATGCTGAAAGAGTTACCTAAATTTTTGAAGCATAATATACACATCTCTAAAATTATAAAAATATAGAATTTCATAGATCTTCAATGTTGGTTTACATGTAAACTCTTAGCAAGTCACAAGAGAACTCTATGCCACTGCATCCAATGGACATTTTTCTTCCACAGCAGAGTTTAACTCTCAGTATAGTTTTAGAGTTCATGGAACCAAAAATTAGTATTTGTGTTACTTTTTGAGCAGTTTTACTTATTTCTAAACATTGGTATTTCATTTTTTTAATTCTTAGAAGTGTCCAAATAATAAAGAAATATCAATTTATCTTTAAATAAATAAATTAACCCTATCTTCAATTACTGAATGGTCACACTGGATACTTTTATAGATCTAGGATACATTATAAGAACTTAGTGATATGATTCTTTTTATGCCTATTTCATCATCCTACAAATTTCACCATTACTCATAAAGTTTTCCCAATGTGCTTTTCAAAACTTATATAAAACTTGTATGATGAATGGTCTAGAAGGTTGATGCAACAATAAAATAAATTTTCCCATTGCACCCTTCTCTTCTTTGTAAATGTATTGCTCAAAGTATTGCATCATCTTTCAAAAAAGATATAAAAGCAATGATACACTAACTTTTTAGTCTGATATTGTTCTTCATTAAAAACAGTAGAAAATTCAAATTTAAAATTTTACATCCATAATGACAAAGAAAATAAAATTGCCAGAGGAAGATATTTCACAGTTCTTAGGTGAATTAGAAGATGAATACCAAAAGCAGAAGCCAGCACTATAGACTCAAGAAGATGGTGAAACTGATCATGTAAACAAAGCTTTAGACTGTGAGTCCTCAGATGAAGACAGAACACATGAATATTTTCAAAATCAAGAATCAATGAGTGAACAATATGATTCTAAGGATAAAGTAATCATCCTTTTAGTCATTCAATAGGAAGGACTTCCTTACAGAATATTTTTTAATGAGAATCTGGGCTGTTCTGTTTTGCTAAAATTAAATGTGACAGTGTTTTTTCATCTATATAAAAATTTTGCAGCAAAATCTATTTGATTTATCCTGAAAATTGGTAAAGACAGAATGTATCCAAATGCACCTGGAAGGAAAAGGATGCAATAGAATATTTCTTTTTAAGTAGATTGATTATGCTATTTGCTTTTTATAAATCTAAAGATTAAATGCTCTGCAATCATGGAACAAAGAAGATAGCCATTCTCCAGCAAAAATATGAGCTGTAAAAGATTTTTTAAAACTTCTCAAAGTATTATATATTGACAAATATGTATTTGCCATGTTTGCATTTTATTAACATTTGATCAGGAGGGTCATAACATTCCCCTCAGCTTGACTCAGTTTCAGACAAATTTCTTCCTGACTAGAGACTCCTGATGTACATTTTCTTAGAACAATTACACTAGAAAACTTCTAATCACAAAATCTTTCTCTGTCCCTTTGGAATAGAGATAAATCTTCTCCCAGCCTTTTCTCACTTTATAATGCCAGATGGTCTTTCTCAAGGACCTGGAAACCATTCCTCTGAAATGTAATCATCAAGAAAGACAGGGCCCCTATCTCCCGGTCTCTATGGGAGATCGGGAGCCTAACTTCTGCAAGAGTCAATCAGCAAACGTAGATGGTCTAATCACATTGACCAACCTCTCTGCTGACATGCCCTCCAGGACGTTTTCACTAGCTCACACCAGTGTTTAAAAACTCTCCTGCTTTTGGTTTCAATAGATTTAAGTTCTCTCTCCCCTACTGCAATAGTCTCAACCTTTTGTAATAATCTTGAATAACATCTTCCTTGGCATCCTTAACAAGCGTCCAGTGCAATTTTGGTTTGCCACATTTTAATAAAGTTGTTTGGCACTGTCTCTTTATATAGCTGTGAATTGTTTATAAAATACATTTTTTTAAGTAAATGACCAAATGGTGAACTGTGAGAGCTGTTTTTTCCCCTGAAATAGTGGGAATGGAGGCTATTGATACTTCTTCCTTCAAAAACTATCACCTCTATGCACGTCCACATCAAAAATCTTTTTGTTTCCTTTTTACCTCACTGGTCACACCTACTTAGTATCTTTTGCAGGCTTCTCTTCCTTTAGCAAATCCTTAAATATTGCTGTTCCCAAAGGCTCTGCCCTATGTTCTTTCATATTCTCACTTTATATTTTCTTCCTGGGTGACATCATATACTTTCTTACCTACAAATATTCTAGTAAGTCCCAAATTGTTGAATTCGAATGGACCTTTTCTTTTCTGCTTTTACCTGACTGTAAGCAGTAAATAAAAAAGGTAATAACTCCCTCCCCCTTGGAACACTTTCTTTATTTGGTTTCTAGGCTCCCATACTCTCCTGGTTTGCTCCTTACAACTCCCAGTACTTACTACGGACTATCTGGGTCTCAGCCTTTAGACTTAGTCTTTTCTCTGTCTACCCTCTCTCCTTAAGGGATCTTAACACACTAAAAGTTTTAAATATCACATATAGGCTAATAAATTCAAATGTATATCTACAGAGAATTGTAGAGAAAAATACCGTATCATTGTTTCAAGAAACATAGTCTTCATGCTCTGTTCATATATTCAGCTAATTATTATTACCAAGAATATCAAAATAAACTTGCTCATTTATCACAAATATCTTATAATCTAGAAAACATGCAAAACTAGAGACAACTTGTTTGACAAATGTGTAAGATCTATTCAAACTAGGTATAGATAGGGAGCAAAAACATGGTGGTGAAATGCGTGGATTCTGATGCCAGCACTTGTTATAAAATATCTGTTTTTTCTTAGGAAGTAACTTCTCTGGGCCTCAGTTTCTTCACCTGGAAAATGAGGCATGTAATATATTTTCCTCATATATTTCTTGAGAATTAAATGGGTTAATGCTATAGTGTTTGCTAGAATCATGTGTGGGACATTGTCAACATTATTTATTTGTTTAAAATTGGTTAGATTACTTATGGTAAATTTGAGTTCAGTTTGCAATATAGTTAAAATTTAAACAGAATTAGATAAAGACATTTCAGAAAGGAGAGTTGATATGAACAAAACTACAAATTAGAAAGTGTTATCTATGCTTTAAAAAACAAGCAGTTCAGAGTATGAACAAGATTTTTTTTTTAAATCAAGGTAGATCAAATTGTGACCAAATCAAAGACAGTGATAAATATGAGGCCAGGGAGTTTTGCACTTTTATGTGCTAGTTTTGGAAAAGCCACTGAAGTTTTTTTTAACACTGAAGTCAGAAAACTGTGCTGTAGGAAATTTCAACTGCTCTGCCTTCTGCTATTATTTCCTTTGTACCTAATGTCCAAAGATTCTTATGATCATGCTTTCACTGTCAGTGAGCAATGAGTAGAAAAAACAAACACTCATTTCTCAAAAAAGGTGATTATTCTGCTATATTATAAATGTACTGACTTCTGAGTTCTTGCCTAAGAGTCAGGGTCTGTGAAAAGAATGAAAGGTCCACTGAGTCAGTAAATACATGAATGGATTCTAATGCACTAGTGAAGGGAGCTAGCTCCTACTAGGAATGTATATCTCCATCTTGCCACATGATGAAAAAGTTGCAAAAGGTTTTTATAAACATTTTAAATTATGATTGTTATTATAAATGACAATTGAGGAGTTAGGATAAAAGTTCCAGTGTAGTCATTGGACATAGGTAGCATTATTCTAGAAGCATTTATCACCATGAGCTAGAGCTCTGGTCTAAGTCTTTTACTGTGTAAATCATGTTGCATTCCCAAATCTTCTGCCCAACTCAGCCTGGTCAAGACCGCTGAACATGCAATTTTGTTGGGTAAGTGGACTTACCACCAAGGACATTTACAGAAAGAAATGTATAGCGTATGAAGTAAATTAAGCCTATTTTTTTTTAAGTTTGAGTCTACATTGTCCCATCAATGGGGTCCTCTGAATATATTCATATTTACGTAAAGTATGTAAAACAACAAACCACACTAGTTTTATACTTTAAATTTGACATATATAACT
This sequence comes from Globicephala melas, assembly GCF_963455315.2. NCBI lineage: Eukaryota > Metazoa > Chordata > Mammalia > Artiodactyla > Delphinidae > Globicephala > Globicephala melas. The sequence goes on from NC_083326.1 coordinate 19,896,143, forward strand.
ATAAAATATACTACTACTTATAATAATTGTAAAAATATAATTTACCTGACATATGTAAATATGTATAGGTTAGAAAATTGTAAGATAAATTGATTATTCCCCAAATTATGTGACTTTTAAGGCAACTGAGTTACTACATTTAAAGTATCATTTATTAGATTTACATGAATTATTTACGTGATTTTTTAAAAAGTTGCCTATTTGTTGATGTGTCCAGGTAACCAGGTATGTTTGAAATGCTTGAGAAATTTAGATATATCAAATTTTTAAGCATAGATCTATTTGTAACACCAAGTTTAAAGAGATGCCTAAGCCCAGTGTCTATAGAAGCGATGGGTCCCAGTTCACTTGCATTCTGTTTTTGAATCTTTCTATCCTATGTTGTATGTTCACAGGTTTCTAAATCAGTTTGCTTTTGGATCTAGAGGACAGTGTGCTGCATTGTGGAGAGTCTCTGAAAGTTTTATGTTAACCTTTCACTTTATCAAAAACTTTATCAAAAACTCTGGGTACAAATCCATTTAAAATAGATATTTTAAGTTTAAATTCATTTGTATATTTATAATCATTTTTTATTATTTTTAAAAATATTTAGGAAATACTTATAGGCAAGATTTGAAAATTTGAATAAAACGTATTCTAGCATAAACTTAGCTGAATAAATTTCACAAGACATTTTAAGACCCATGTAAAATCCAAATTGTCTTCAGCTAGCTTTATTGATAAATTCAAGCCTACTTAGAATAATTGATTTTATAGTATATATACTTATTCGGTATTTTGAAAACTAGTTTATAAGTTTTTAAAATGTTTTATGACATTTAATAGGATACCTAAAAAAATGTAAAGTTATTGTGTACTGGAACTGAGACACTCAAAGAAGAATCTAATTTAAACTCTACATTTTACAAATGAAAAAAGGTAAGCTCCACATGAGAAAATGTGTGAAAAAAATTGTGAAGTAATGATAATTTATTTCAAAATGAGTATGCTTTCATAAGTCTTTACATACTTAGTAATTCATTTGAAATTGAGCTTCATTTGTGTTGATGTCTGATATATTTTATATATCATTTTATCTTTATCTTCATGACGAATGGAAAAATAAAAGTTAATTAAAATTATTTATTCTATGGAATCACAAAAAATAATTTTTCTTTATTGAACTGACAAAGTACAAAGGATTTACTCTTGAATCCTGACTGTTAGCAGATTTTTCAAACATTTGAGGAATTTGGAAGTAGAAAATGTGAAGTTTATATATTTTTTTAAAAGAAAGAAATTTAAATTATACAGAATTTACAGCATTAAAGCATGAAATTAATATAGCTAAATAACGCTTATTTTTATCATTTCAAAGTGGGAGGACTACATAGCAAAAGTTATTCTATATAATACAAGGCAATGTTTCGACGTCGGCAATTTATTATGGATTCTTACCTGACCAGAGACTGCATTTTCACAAACGTAAGTCTCATAGTATTCGGAGAACTCAGGAGCATGATCATTGATATCGAGAACTTGCACATACACAGGGACTGCAGAACTCTGTTCTATACTGTCTGCAAATTGAATAAACGGAATGAAAATAAAGAATGCTAATGCTGTCTTTAGGGGAAAAATGGTCATGAAAACTGCATTAGAGGCTACGTGGTATATTTTTATTTTACTTGAATAAAAGCTGAGGACAGGATAGGTATATAATTCATCTATTTATTAACAATACAGCCTAGAAAAAATGTTCTCAACACATTCAGCTCAACCAGTGTTAATCCAGTGCCTTGTATCTGCCATGGACTGTAGGAGCTGTTGAGGAAAAGTAGTAAAAGTAAAGGAGATAGTCAGGTACATGAGCACCGTCCACTCTAGTTGTGATGATCTAAATTGTCTTCAGACATGGTCAAATGTACTAGGAGGTAAAAGTGCCTGCAGTTGAGATGTGTTGCTCTATCATAACTTTCACAAAGGCGCTTGCTCACCAGAAATGAGGAGAATGATAATTTAGTCCTTGTGTTAAATATGAAACACAGAGCCAGTGATGGTGGAAGGATTAAAAATAGTGGGATGTTAGCCCTTTCTAGAACCTAATCTGGCAATGGATAGTAAAAGTTAAACTACACATATCTTTGACCCAGTCATTAGTTTGGGAAACCTATGCTACAGTCCAAGGCACCAATATATAAGCGTCTGTAATTCAATTTATTTATTCCAGAATTGTTTGCATCCCAACCAAACAACTGGAAGTAACCCAAAAGGGATTGGGGAAGTAAATTACCACCAAACTATGAAATTGTGTATGCTTATTAAAAATGAATGCATCAATGTAACACATGTAGTAATATCATGAACTTTAAAAATGTATTTTAATCTTGGTTCTCAATTTGAGAAAAATGCTTACCACTGTTTGTCTCAGTTGGTTTTCTGTAAAATGGAAATGATACTAGTAACAAGCTTATAGAGCTGTTATAAAGATTAAATGAATTAATACATATGAAACATTTAGAAGATCACTTATATAAATAAGCAATAAACACTAAATACTATTATTTTATTTATCTACTAACTAGAAGTAATATACATGATGTTTTGTGAAGTGCTAAAAAACAATTTGCAGCATAAGGTATTGTATATTTGTATATCATTATTTTAAATCTTTCTTTTTTATTTTAAAAAGCCATGGGAAGGTACATACATTGAAGAGTGGGGAGAGGGAGTTTCTTTTGTTGGTCTCAGTGTTTTTATTTATAATCTTACATGCTCTTTCTTTTAAAATCACAAAGCATTATATTTGCAATTGTAATTCATAAGGGCAAATACAAACTTAAAAAAAAAAAGAGGCTTAACTCTACCTGTTGAAAATTAGGGAAAAGTCTTTCCTTCCTTCCTCTTAGAGAAGAGGACATAATATTTATGTCTAACAATACAAATAACACATTTTAAAGACTCTGCTTTTTAATAACTTAAATTGTAGTACTTCTCATTTAACAGAAGTTAATGATATAGTCTTACAAAAAATTCCCCTTATATATAAAATAAGATTACAGTGGCTAATTATTTGCATAAATTCATTAAAACATGCTCTTTCAATAGTTGAAGGCTACTTTACATAGAAACACATTTTTCAAAGATGTCCAGTCCTCCTTTGAACTGATTTGAATTCTTTTCTCAGCAGTCTTGTAAGTAATGATATAAATAATTTGTTCTCAGAAATATGCAATGAATAAAAGTTTCTTGCTTTTAGACAAACATCTTTGTGTTTTCTGACACCAAAAGCCTTGGCGTTTCCTCTGTGCAGCAGGCATTTACTCCCCTGCAACATTTGCTCCCCATCATTTATCGTTTAGTTAAACAGAAAATTCAAAACCCAGACCCAGTCTTTCTGCAGTTTCCAAAGAGCTATTCAATGTATGACAAAAAGTATGCAAGAGATGCTTTGTACTCCACCGTCTCATCAGCCTACTGCTCAATAAGGTGAGTAGTAAGATATATGTTCAAAGACTTTCAAAGAACAAGCCAAGAAAGTAAACACGATTACTAAAATTCTATGCAAAATCAGTTTTGAAAGGATGCAATCTAAAATATTGAAAACTCACAAATTGAATCCTTTACTGTACTATATTAAAACCATTGACTAAGTAATAGGGAAGATTTTGATAATCCTTTCCATTGTGTTCTATCTATTCTTTTGAGCCTGAATGAATATGGTTGATCTAATTCTGATTGAGAATTCTGAAGACACAATCTAAGTGTTAAACTGGGATGATTTTATCTATGTTTTGCAACCTGAAAATGGAATCATCTGCTTCTCTGTGGAAAAAAACTGGTCACTACTGATTATTAAAGATGTGACTATCAGCACTGCTGACACAATGAGTTTAATTTGAACACATTTTACTGGGCAATATTTTATATATCCAGTTTGAAAAAACTTACAAAATTTATATTCAATTTTTAAAAATTGATTTAAAAATGCATTCATGAAAAATATGGTAAGAACATATAATTATATAATTAAAAGTTCTTAGAATTTCAAGGGATTTTTTGTTTATTTCTTGTGTTTTTCTGAATTTTCCATGATTTATTTCTTGCATTAAACATTATTTATTGCCATAATAAAAATGAAGATATTTAGTGGTAAGTATATAAATAAGATGTAGTAAGAATGTGCAGACATTTTGAATTTAAAATAATAAATTAAATACACATGTATGAATTGACATATAAAATACCATTTAATTCTAATTTCAGCAACACTTTAGCTTTTGTCTCTATGTTTAGAGATTACTGAATGGTTTAAAAAATATGGGGAACCAATATATGGTTCCCAAATGAGTACTTACATTTTTCTGTGGCTGTAACACTTAGGTTATACCAAGCACTAATCTCTCGATCAAGAGGGTTAGTTGTGAAGACTGTACCATTGTCATCAATACTGAACACTTTGCTTCTGGTAATAGAATACCTGCACACACAAAAATAACTCCTTAATTTAATTATTTTCCCCATATAATACTCTTTAAAGAGTGTATAACACTCTTTTTAAGCAATAAAATATTATCAGGTCCACACTCTACACAGCTAATGCAATGCTGAACAATTTTCAGAAAGGTGCATTCTACATTTAAGATTCAACTCAATGGAGACAGAAACAAAAAACACCAAAAACCTAAAACAGTTCTAGATTTCAATTGACACGTGTGAAATCTAGACACATGTCACTCATTCTTATTCCCAGAAGAGAATTTTCATAAGTGAATGACTTGGTTAAAAAGAAATGGCAAATGTCTTTTGCAAAATGAAGAGAAGTACAAATAAACGGGGGTAAAAATGAAAGCTTGTGAACCTATTTTTTCCTTTGAAGCAATGTAAAACAAATTCTCAGTTTAGGCTGCTGAGTCTCCTTGTTACACCACATAGTTACTTTCTAAATCTGTGCATCATATTATAGTTACTTGATTGCTGACATATGAGAAATGTTTGTTTTTATTTAAGGAAATAATTAGATAATATCTAATAAAAATAAAGTATGTATTTATTACATATATTTATATACATATATATGTGTGTGTATACACATATAAACATATCTATATATATACATATATAAACATATATACATATATAAACATATCTCCTGAAAGTGAGGAAGTAAGGATAGTAGGTGTAATGTGCTATTATTAGATCATGCATGGAAAGAAGCCAGATAATAGAATTCTCTCATGCAAAAGCCCGGAAAATAATCTCAAATTCCACAATGAAAGAAGACTTTGAAGTACTCAGCATGTCTTATCTGCTTGCAAATGATCAATAATTAAAATTAAAGAAGAGTAATAACTAGGGTTCAGTGATGCCTTCTCATTGCATATATATTCCTAAAGATTTTGATAAGACATCAATGAGATTTACCATAATTATGTGGCAAAAGATGAGAATATTTTAATCTTGATTGACAGTTCTCTAAAAATATCACACTAATTTGTAGGTTGGTGTTGAGGGGAAAATTAAAACAGAAACTACAAAGAATTAAGCTTTAAAAGAATTCGGTTTTAGCTCTACTCATTTTTAAACCTTTATAAGCAATTTGCTTACATATCCACAAGTGGTCACATTTCCTACTTAGATTTGTTGACAAAATGAAACAGTAGTTTAATATTTTGTAGTAAGGGTACAGAGTATCCTGTTTCTATAATACACCATTCCAAATAAAACCAACCAAAAGTTTGAGATTATTTCCTTATAAAAGTTTTAAAAAATTATGACCCTGAGTCATCAGTAACATTTAAAATAATAGTGAATACACACCATTTAAGAAAGGAAAGAAGTGTGTTATACATATTAGAAAGAGCTTGAACTAAAAGCTTAAAAAATAAAGTTTTAATCTTTGGTTTGCTTCACAGTTCCTTTTTTAAAGACTCTTCATTCCTCTAAAAATGCTGAGTGAATAGAATGTGGCTATGTAATGTTTTCTCATTGCTAAGAGCTCTTGACAGAATGATAGAAACAAAAGATTCTTCCATACATAAAAGGATGTCTTTATATCAGGTTCTTAATCTTTGTACGCCTCTACTATTCCCACTTCCCAGAAGAAAAACTGAGGCACATAATAGCCAAGCCCATATACAAAGCCTAGAGATTCCCAAGTAGGTGCAACTCCACCAGATCTTTCAAGAATTTTAAAGTACTTTTATAATGCACAGGTGAAAGATGTTTAAAGACAGCCTCTTCCACTTGTGAAAGATGCCATGATACTATACATAGAGAATCCTAAAGATGTCACCAGAAAACTACTAGAGCTAGTCAATGAATTTGGTAAAGTTGCAGGATACAAAATTATTTGGTAAAGTTGCAGGATACAAAATTGGCATTCCTATACACTAATGATGAAAAATCTGAGAGAGAAATTAAGGAAACACTCCCATTTACTATTGTAACAAAAAGAATCAAATACCTAGGAATAAAGCTACCTAGGGAGACAAAAGACCTGTATGCAGAAAACTATAAGACACTGATGAAAGAAATTAAAGAGGATACCAACAGATGGAGAGCTATATCATGTTCTTGGATTGGAAGAATCAATATTGTGAAAATGACTATACTACCCAGAGCAATCTACAGATTCAATGCTATCCCTATCAAATTATCAATGGCATTTTTTACAGAACTAGAACAAAAAATCTTAAAATCTGTATGTAGACACAAAAGACCCTGAAAAGCCAAAGCTGTATTGAGGGAAGAAAACGGAGCTGGAGGAATCAGACTCCCTGACTTCAGACTATACTACAAATCTACAGTAATCAAGACAATATGGTACTGGCACATAGATCAATAGAACAAGATAGAAAGCCAAGAGGTAAACCCACGCACCTATGGTCAACTAATCTATGACAAAGGAGGCAAGGATATACAGTGGAGAAAAGACAGTCTGTTCAGTAAGTGGTGCTGGGAAAACTGGACAGCTACATGTAAAAGAATGAAATTGGAACAGTCACTAACACCATATATAAAAATAAACTCAAAATGGATTAGAGACCTAAATGTGAGATCAGGCACTATAAAACTCTTAGAGGAAAACATAGGAAGAACACTCTGACATAAATCACAGCAAGATCTTTTTTGATCCACCTCCTAGAGTAATGGAAATAAAAACAAAAATAAACAAATGGGACCTAAAGAAACTTCAAAGCTTTTGCACTGCAAAGGAAACCATAAATAAAACAAAAAGACAACCCTCAGAATTGGAGAAAATATTTGCAAATCAATCAACAGACAAAGGATTAATCTCCAAAATATATAAATAACTCATGCTGTTCAATATTAAAAAAACAAACAACCCATTCCATAAATGGGCAGAAGACCTAAATAGAAATTTCTCCAAAGAAGACATACAGATGGCCAAGAAGCACATGAAAAGCTGCTCAACATCACGAATTATTAGAGAAATGCAAATCAAAACTACAATGAGGTATCACCTCACACCAGTTAGAATGGGCATCATCAGAAAATCTACAAACAACAAATGCTGGAGAGGGTGTGGAGAAAAGGGAACCCTCTTGCACTGTTGGTGGGAATGTAAATTGATACAGCCAGTATGGAGAACAGTAAGGAGGTTCCTTAAAAAACTGAAAATAGAATTGCCGTATGACCCAGCAATCCCACTACTGGGCATATACCCAGAGAAAACCATAATTTAAAAAGACACATGCACCCCAATGTTCATTGCAGCACTATTTACAATAGCCAGGTCATGGAAGCAACCTAAATGCCCATCAACAGACGAATGGATAAAGAATATGTGGTACATATATACAATGGAATATTACTCAGCCATAAAAAGGAATGAAACTGGGTCATTTGTAGAGACGCGGATGGACCTAGAGACTGTCATACAGAGTGAAGTAAGTCAGAAAGAGAAAAACAAATATCGTATATTAACGCATGTATGTGGAACCTAGAAAAATGGTACAGATGAACCAGTTTGTAGGGCAGAAATTGAGACACAGATGTAGAGAACAAACATATGGACACCAAGGAGGGAAAGTGGCGGGCAGGTGGGTGTGGTGGTGTGATGAATTGGGAGATTGGGATTGACATGTATACACTGATGTGTATAAAATTGATGATTAATAAGAACCTGCTGTATAAAAAATAAATTAAATTAAATTAAAAAAAAAAACCAAAAAAACACAACCTCTGTTAATATTTGGGTGTGCTCACTTATTTTTCTCATTTATTTTACATAATATTTTACTTGTAGTAAACATACGACTCTAATGATTTTTTATTATTATTATTATTTTTGATTTTGTATTATTTTTAAAGAATCATGCCATGTCTTTATGTTCATAAGCATCATTAGAAAGCATTCATCATTCATTGCCTTATTTATACCACTGAGATTAGATATTTAAATTGTTTCTACAATTTTATTATTATAAAGAATAATATAATGAAAGATTCAATCATGAAAGCATTTTTTAAAATTATGTATTCTTTAGTATTGTCAGAAAAACAAACAGGTTAATATACTCTTTAAAATCTAAACAATTAATTTACTGACTTGTATATACACACACATATATACTTATATTCATTATTAAAGTTCCTGCTAATAAATAGGAACTGTATCTACATATTAGAAGGCAGCATTTTATGATTAGGAATTACAGTGGAAAAGTGGAAGCATCGTCTCTCTCAGAAATTTAAAGAAGCTCTTCTTTGTGTCAGTAGCTCTTCCAAAGAGCAAAGCAGTACCCAGCACCTTAATAAATATATGGAAGTTTGTGTAAGTCCCTGGACTGTAAAGTATGGAAAATGGATGAGCAAGGGAAGGTGGTGGAAGGAAACATGTAAAAGGTTTTGCTTTTATTTTTAACCAGAACTATGATGCAAATACAAAAAAAAACAGAAAGAAAATATACTACCTGAATATAACAGACTAATTTAATAGATGGTAAATATTGTTTAATTGCAACACAGAAATTTATTTCTAATTGATTGGACTTACTTCACTTTTACTCCTTTAGCAGTACCCTATAAAAGCTTAGTTTATTTTTGAATATCATTTTAATTAAACAGTGTTTAGATGAACCACATTGTGATCAGCTTTGTTTCTGCTCTAATTTGGCATAATCAAGGGTTTCTTTTCCCTCACCTTCTTACCCCAATTAATAGAGAGTTGACTGTATCTAATTTTAGTTGGTGATTGCCTCTTTCTTGCACGTTTTCAAGTTCTTATTTCACTGCATCTTAACCAATAGTGAGGCTTCCTGTTTCAACTTGTTTAAACTGTTGCAAATTTTATAAGTACCTTAGAGAGAAATACAGATCTAGATATATCCTTGTTACATTAATATGAAATTTTATTTTCAAGCTAATCTGTGTTCCCTCATTTACTAATGCAAAGCTGGCCTTCCAGACATACCTGATAGGAGATTTCCTCTGATCTGGATCTGTGGCAGAGACGGTGCCTACAAATGATCCGTACGGGCTTCCTTCAAAGATTTCAAATAAGTAATACGGGAGGAGGAAAACAGGAGGTTCATCAACATCTTCCACCTGGATCTTGATGAAAGTGGTGGAAGCTTCAGTATGGTATTTCCTGAGCTGCTCATCAACTCGGCGGTTTTTAACTTTTGCTCTAATACGATAGTGGTTCTGGTGCTCAAAGTCTACTCTCTGCAAAGAAATGCAGTGTACACAGAAAACTGGTATCAGTGACCCGAGGAATTACTTAAGAAAAAAAAGTTTTTGTTGTTAAATTAAGTCTCAGTTGCTTTCCAGTTAGGTTTTACTATTTATGTTCTTGGATCCCTCTGATATTTTCATTAAGTAGTTGTGTAGCAAATCCCTATGTGTATTTTGTTATTTATGTCTATTATAAAATGTTTTGGGTTAATAATTATATTTTTTATCTAGGATTAAAAGTATACTTTTCTGAGTATAAATATGGAGTTGAGAATTAATTTCCTGTTATTTAAGATAATTTCAAAAAGTTTCCCCTGTGTATTAAAATCTTTTAAAAAAAACTACTCTACAATATAATTCAAAAGATCTCGGTAACAATTAACTCTCTCATCAATTATATTTGAAATATATAGATATAAAATATAAATAACTGAGCTTTTTTCTTTATGTTTTCAGAAGTATCTTGCATAAAACTGATAATTAGCTATTTGTATATTATTATTTGTAATTAATACTAAGATGTAGGTAATAATCATATATGTTAATATTCTAAAAAATGAAATATCTTAGAATTTTTTATAAAAGCACATATAATATATCTTTTCTTTTGCTCCCTAAACTAAATCACAGGGTCTTATTTTAATTACGTAACAAAGCAAAAACTAACTGGTTACACAAAATATATATGCATTTCTGATTTGATTTTGCATTATTATGCAAAACAAATAATTTTAATGCATCTACCTTTTTTAATATAATTATTCCTTCTTGGGTCTCATTATTAGTAATGACATCGAACGTTTTTGAATCATCTTCTATGCTGTAATCCATTTCTGCATTCTCTCCTATGTCATTATCATATGCCATGATTTTTCCAATCGACATCCCAACAGATGCAGATTCAGAGACAGTCAAGCGAAATAAACCTTTAAAAACAAAATTCAGGATATTTTGCACAGATAATTAACATAAAAAACTCCTAAATATAACACCCTCCCTTTATTATGGGCTGTCGGGAAAATCATACCCACCCTTTTCACCAATTACTTGTTCTAAATACCTCTCTCTGTTGCTCTCTCTCTCCCTTTATTATTTTGCAATCTGAACATTTCCCTCATATCTTTTTGAGTATCTATTATTTTCTCTTAAATATATCTTAGGAAGTCCTTTCACCAGTACATATAATTTCCAAATTTCTATTCATATGTATACCTTCTCAATATTCTTAGGTTTATTTTTATTGTATTCTTCCACCATGCCAAATTAAATTTAATTAAAAGAGTTTTTCAATTTCACTCAAGAATTCTCTGATACCTAAAATAACCAATAAATATTGAGTTGGCCAAAAGGTTCGTTTGGGTTTTTCCATAAGATGTTACAAAAAAGCCTGAACGAACTTTTTGGCCAACCCAATATAAGTATGAATTAAAGACGGTAGAGTCCAAAAACAAATAGTTGAGTTCTAAGGGTAACAGTTTGACTTTGAGAATCTGAGCCTGGATTGCATTAATTCCATTCCATTAGTGGAAATGGAAAAGAAAGATATGGAATATTATGCAACCATAAAAAAGAATGAAATAATGCCATTTGCAGCAACATGGATGAACCTAGAGATTATCATACTAACTGAAGTAACTCAGAAAGAGAAAGACAAATACCATAAGATATCACTTATATGTGGAATTTAAAATGTGACACAAATGAACTTACCTATGAAACAGAAACAGATTCAGAGACATAGAGAACAGACTTGTGGTTGTCAGGAGGATGGGGGTGGGGGAGGGATGGATTGGGAGTTTGAGGCTAGCTGATGCAAACTATTGTATATAGAATGGATAAACAACAATGTCCTACTGAATAGTACAGGGAACTATATTCAATATCCTCTGATAAACCATAAAGGAAAAGAATATCAAAAAGAATTATATATATGTATAACTCAATCACTTTTCTGTACAGTAGAAATTAACACAACATTGTAAATCGACTATGTCTCAATAAAATAAATTTTAAAAAGAGAGAGAAAGATGAAGTCAGATGACCCCATTGTTTTGGTCACAAGAAAATACTGGCAGTTATATTTGAAATACATAGATATAAATATAAATAAGGTTTTTTCTCTTTACTTTTCAAAAGTAACTTGCATAAAACTTACAAAGAACTAGTCATTCATATATCATTTGTAATTTATGCTAAAATGTACAAAATAATCACAGGTGTTAATATCCTAAAGAATAAATCTTTTTAGAATTAAAAAAAGGAGCATGTTCAGTATAATTTTTCTTTAAAGGGATTCTTGACTTCCTTAGTAGCATATAGCAGGTCATTCCACAGACTGCTTTGTGAGATTTTCCTTTTTTAAGTGGGAGAAATGTTACTTTAAAGTTGGTAATATTTTGCTGTTTTCAGGAAGTAATAGTGTAACTGTGCTACTGTGTCTCTTTCATTGTGGGAAAATTAAAAGAACCGTTCATTTGATTGTACAAATTAAAAATTGCCAACAAGTTAATCTGGAGGAAAGAGTGACACTACCCTAAATCTGAAAGCAGATGCTTTAAGCACTTTGCTAAATCAAGACTTAGTTTGTGCTATTTTCCATACTTTCAAAAATTATTTATTAGAATCCTTTTTACTTACTGTCTTTAAATATAGGCTTATTGTCATTAACATCAGAAAGTTTGATTAATACACTTGTTGTTCCCGACAGTGCTCCAGGCAGACCAATCATGTCTTTGGCTTGAATAATCACCCAATACTCATCTTGCAGTTCTCTATCCATTTTAGAAGATATTCTTATGACTCCTTTAAAGACATAATAAACTATAATTATTATTTCATTATTAACCATGGCATCTTCCTAGTTAATTTCTTAAGAATTCAAACATAAAATCATTCTTTTGACACATTTTGAACGACTACAATGTGCTAGATGCTGCCCTGGAGAAAAAAATACAACAATAATAAGTCAATCACCACTTCTGCCTGAAGTTTAGAGTGGCCATCACAATACTAATAGTAGTGGAATCTTAATAAAATACTATGTTAGGATGAACCACAGGGAGAGAAGAAGAATGTCTTATCTTTACCTCAACTTATTTTCTGCTTTCTTCTCTAACATAATATTAGGGCTCTACAATTAACTTTTCCCCTAAACTTAGAAGAAGTTAGTTTATTATGGATACATGTAAAACTATAATACCAAATTTATGAAAAATATTGTGCACCTGTGATGTTAAGTTTATTTTGAGTCATAATATATGAAGAAGAGCTGATTTTTGACTCACAGTTATTCATAATCCACCAACAGAGATATTCATATACATATTGGACCATGGAAATGTTGTAATAAGTGTTCACTTTCTATAAAATTATTTAGTAAAAAGTTAATCATCACTGAAAACAACCTAGGAAAAATTTAAGGTGGTGAATAGAAGGGTTGTAATCCTAAAGATTTGGGGAACACATAATACAAATATAAGAAAGAGAATGGCTAATCTTCAAATATGTCTGGGGAAAAAGTGTTAATTAAAAAATTGTGATACCTGTAAAAAAATAAAAGAAGGACAAATTGGACCACATTATGATGAGATTTTAATTGTGGACTGAAGTGTTTCACAACTATATTATATGAATCAGTATGGAAACCATGGAATATATGAAACACATGCTCCTAATATCTCCCTGTGTGTGACTCAACAGAGGATTGTGTTTTCTATTAGCAAAGGAGAATAGTATTAGAGTATTAGGTGTAGAGATTAGTCAGCGAGTGAGACGAACACAGAGGCCTTCACTTCCCATGTATGGAGGCTTCAATTAACTTTGCTGACTTTATTTTCAACCTGTCTTCTTACCTTCAGAATGGATAAAGGACATATATTCCTAGATCCTCTTACACACTCGAAAACTTACCTCTTCTGTGCTTTGGCTTCCAATTGTCTTGCTGTCTTGCTGTCGGCTCTACTGCTCCTCCATTAATACAATTAATTGCTTTAGCTAATTTGCTCAATATGTTTAGCTAATTTGCTCAGCCCTCCAGTGAGGGCTGGAGGAACAGACAGTGATCAAAATGGTTGTGAAGATCCAGTGTCACCCAGCACACATCTACTACACAGATAGCCCATTTTCTAGTCTCCTCCTCGGTGCTTTTTCACATTGGTGTCTAGTTAGTCTAAGAGCTTAAACACTCTCCTTTCTCAGGAATTTCCTATACATTCTTCCCATAACCTAGAATGCCTTCCATGCTCTCCTCACGTTGGTCACGTCACAGCTCAGCATTCTGGTTTCAGTGTATTCTGCCTTGGCCACACAATATGAAGGAGTTCTTACTTTCTTCTATTGAACCTTGTTTATTTCACTTCATAATATTCACAAACTTAGTGCATGTATTTATTAATACACAAATGTTTAATATTTATTTGTAAGTTCCAAGAGAAAAGAGTCCCTGTTGCTTTCCTTTTATTATTATTATTATTTGTTTTTGTTTTTTGCGGTACGCGGGCCTCTCACTGTTGTGGCCTCTCCCATTGCGGAGCACAGGCTCTGGACGCGCAGGCTCAGCGGCCATGGCCCACGGGCCCAGCCGCTCCGTGGCATGTGGGATCTTCTCGGACCGGAGCACGAACCCGTGTCCCCTGCATTGGCAGGCGGACTCTCAACCACTGCGCCACCAGGGAAGCCCTATTATTATTTTTTTAATGTTGCAATGGTGTCCTGCTGTAAACCTAGTATACTGTACAATGCTTGTTGCATATTCAACCCTTCTCAACGAAAATTGTGTAAGGGAATGTCTTAAGGCATCCATTGCATGTATTAAAATAACTTTAATCTGTACTTTCAGAATAATAGAAACTAGGTATTATCCTGGGGAGAATTAAGAATATAGTCACTCAAATCATATTTTTCAGAATCTGATTCTCAAAAGAAACTTGACTGATAAAGGCTGACCTATTTAATACTTGCTAAATGAATGAATCAATAACAAATGCTTAAAGACCCAACACATGCTTTAATTTTTTAAAGCTTTTCATGTCATCAAGATGGAAATAATATTTGTCTCATTAACAATCACAGAATTTTATTGCTTTTGGAACTTGCCACATTCTTTGTTGGTTAGTCAGGTATTTTTTTTTTCTCATCTTTAGAGACTATAAATAAGCTCATTTATATGGGTTTAATCTTTGTAGTGACCAAAGCAATCAATATTTGTCCATCAATCAATGGCACATAATTCTTAACTGTTTAATAGATGTAAATAAATAAGAGGAATTTTTAAATTTATTTTATAAAGTATTCAATTGATTAACAGAAATTGGAGAAGGACAGAAAAAGCAAATGTTGTATTCATGTGAATCAAAAAGACATACAATACAGAACTTTTTTTTTAAGTTCCTACACCCAGCCATAAACTCAGCTTAATCTCATTCTGGCTGGGTGTACAGGTGGAACTCTGTGATTTTAATTTGCATTTCCATGATGACTAATGAGGTTGAGCAATTTTAATATGCTTGCAGGCTTTTTGTTTGTCGATTTTTTGCCAATTGTTTGTAAATGTCTTTTCCCCATATATTTAAATTGGGTTGTCTGTAGTTCTGTAATTAATTTGTAATAATCCTTAAGTATGTTTTATATCCCATACACAAATCATTTGTGGTATGGGTGAGAAAAATCCAATCTCCCAACCTTAGAAAAACCAGCTAAAAGATTAAAAATAATTAAATGCTTAACATTACAACCCATTTATTTATTGAAACATCACGTCTACTTTACAACATGTTTGTAGGCAGAGAACTTTTGCTCTGACTTTGCCTTAGAATCATGTTGAATTGCACTTCGTTTCTTCCAGGAATACCTGTTGTTGGTTCAATGGAGAAATATGGTTGGCCTTGTCGTAAGCTGTACAGGAGACGAGCATTATTGCCACTTGAAGGATCATCAGCATCACTTGCTGTCACCTGGATGACAAATGTTCCTGAAGAGAAAATACATAGTTACAAGAAATTAAGTCTATGGTCTTCTGGAAACATGGATTCCAGTTCTGTAAGGTATTCTTTCTTTAGCAAGGAGGATGATGATATGCAATAAAAGACTAGTCCTCCCTGTTCTGAATTATAAAACAAGTATCTTTCTGTATAGACAAGAAAATAAAACCTTATACAAAATAACCCTAATTTCCATACACCATATAGAGTTTTAAATATGTGAATCCATGATCTAATGAAATATAACTATTAACCCGTTACAATACGTAATTAAGGATCATTTAAAGATGTGTTATTAGCAGAGGAATCAAAGGGAAATTAGAAACAGTTTTCTTCAAAAAACAATGTTGTGACCTGTACCTCAAAAAATTACAGAATATTAGTAAAATATTAATAAAGATTATTGAAATGATCTCGACATAGTGTGAAGATAAGCATAATTATTTGGCTTGCTTCATCCCCTTCTGTAAAATGCCTACTTTCTTTAAAGATTTTTTTTTAAGTGCAAAACAAAATCTACCAGATTGATAAGGTAAGTATTCTCATTAAAATTCAGTAACAATCAATAAAACTCATGGGAAATAAGTATTTGTATGTTTAAAATTAATGGTCAAATTAAAAATATTTCTTTAATGAGCTTTTAAATTATTTTTATGTAAACATGGAATCTAGCATTATGGGTCTTGCTGGAAATCCACATCTTTTGAAACACTATGTTCTATGTCAATAAGAATGGCAACACAAATGGCACTAAATCAAATAGGCTTGTGATTTTATATGAAATTAGCATTATGAAGTTTTTCATTACAATCTAATTTTATAAACTGACACATTCTAACATGAAGCCATTCTATGCTTCAGTAATAAAAATGTTGAAACTTTTACTGTGGTCCTCAATTGCATGTATTGATAGTATTTGCTGTTTTGTTTTAGAATTGTTATGTTAGTTATTTAACGCTTGTTTTATACTGTCCTCCATTCAACATGTAGACACTCATTAGTTTCAGGTGTTTTAAATACATTCCTGCCATTTGAGACAACATGGTTGGACCTTGAGGGCATTATGCTAAGTCAAAGGCAGAGTATGCAATGAATTATATGAGGAATCTTAAAAAAAAAAAAAAAAAAAAAAAAAGCAGAACTTACAGAGACAGTGGATTACTGGTTACCAGGGTCTTGGTTGTAGGAGAATTGGGATGTTTGTCAAAGGGTACAAACTTACAGTTAGAATATGAATAAGCTCTGGGGAGATTATGTACCTTATAGTGATTATAGTCAGCAATACTGTATTATATACTTCAAAGTTGCTAAGAGACTAGATCTGAAATGTTTTCACCACGGAAATGATAATCATGTGACATGATGGAAATGATAGCTAAGGCTATAGTGGTAACCACATTGCAATATATAAATGTATGAAATCAGCACATTGTATGCCTTAAACTTACACAATATTATCAATTATATCACAATAATACAAATACTAAATAAATGAATAGATAGATATATCCCTGTAGGAATCGTAAAGAATTATTCCAACAAAAGGCTTCTTAGAGACCATTTCTATCAGTTTGTAATAGGGAAGTCTTGTTCTTTTAACTATGCTTCTATGCACTCATCCATTTCCTTCCCCTACATTTCCTCATGATGTCTCCATTTCATTTATTTCTATCAGGGTTTCCTGTCTCTAGTTTGCAGAACTAGACCACCTGTATTTGGCTTCAGTAACAATAGTCAGAATCATTGTACTGTTAGTTGTTGACCAAGAGAAATTCTTAATTAAGACTTTAGATTTCTTAGTACCGTACAAATAAGAATCAGGAAGACCAAGAAAATGCACTGACTCATAGACCACCCATACTTCATTTCTAGAGACAAGAGCTATGGAGTTAGGTTGTTCTTCCCAGTTCAGTTTATTTTAAAGCCCATTTTAATCAACGCTTCATTTACTTCTAACCAAAACATACCTCTTCAATGTCCTAATATGTCATGACCTTTTTCTCTACTAAATGGAAAACTTAATGTAATATATTAATGTCACAAAAAATAATTTCTTTGCGTGTGGGGTAAGTCCAAAAAAGTCAAACTCAGAAAATTTAGTGGATAAAAATATGATATTATAAATATTCAGAATAACTCTCTCATGTGAATTTGTTAGGGAGTTCAATTTCTAGGAAAATAATTATTGTTCTCCCATATAAGACTCACTGCACTTTTAAATTAAAAGTAGCAATCCTACAGAACTGGCATAATTCTACAATGTTTCAATGTTTCAAACAGTGCTTGATAATGAACCATTGATGACTAACCAGTGATTCACTTTTTATGTTTGTGAGAGAGTGAGTGTGTGTGTGCGTGCGTGTGTGTGTGAAATCATGTGCCTGTGAATCTTACTATAAACTTACCATGGAAAAAAGAAATGTAAAATAAATTAAGATGATACAAATATGCAGCAGAATTTCCAAAAGTTCATTGCATAAAGTCTTGCTTTATTTTTACGCATAATTTGTAAATGTCGCCTATTAAGTTCAGAAGGACTTTAGCAATGTTCAACTCTTACATCACTCTGATGATCTGATTTTATTTTCTTCAGTTGTTTCAGTCTTTCCTTTTTTCCTGTTTCAGTTTTATTGACATTACAATTCATTAAATACAGATTAAGCAACTTTAAACCCTCTAAATATTTTCTAAATGTTTTTTCTAAAAAAGTCAATAGAGAGAAGTAAGCCTGTATACTTTCCTAATCAGTAATTTAAATACTGTAGAAATCTTCAAAAAATAGTCAAACGTAAATAAATAGTAATAATAAATAAACATCAAAGCAATTAAGAAATACAAAAATATTTGATAATATTTTGTATATTTATGTTTTCCATGAGGACTTGTCATGTGTAAGAGGAATTGTGCATTCACTCGCAGTTAGGTATGCTATACTATAGTGCATACAAAGTTGAAAAAATCACTATGAGGCCAATAATGTGTCTTTCATGGAAATAATCAATAATTGTTTCACAGTACCACCTTCCTTGTGTCACCAGTTAAATATAGGCAACAGACACTTAGTTGTTGCGTATCATCTTTAATGTGCATTACTGACTCGATCAATGTATGAAGCATGGTACATGTCACATATATAATCTAACCTGTTTAGTCTCTCTTTATTCATTTTACTGTGCTCTCACTAAAAGTGACAAAGTTGGGTTTATTACATTAATGGATCAAAAATTAAATTCTCTCTAAATTATATTAGAAATAAATGTATTTCTAAAGGATAAATGGTCTATATGTACATTAATGAAAGATATCTTATGCAGACTATTTTAACCTGAAATATATCATCAGAAGGATATTCTTCATACATATTTACATTATTTAATAGGTTTCTTAGCTTAACTGTGTTTTATCATATAGTGTACTGGGTTATAACTAGCCCTCTTTCAGATTTAACCATGTCTTAAAACAACTTTATTCACTGCCCACATGTCTCACACACTTTTTCTCACACACCATGAAAGAAACTGCAAGTAAAAAAAGTAGATGTCTACCAAATTAACTCTGGCTTGTTGTAATGCAGATACTAATAAAATTTTTAAAAAATTAAAAATCAGGGACAAATGCTTCTAGGACAAGATGCCAGAAAAAAGAAAAATAGGGTTTAGTAGGGCTGTCATAGGTAGAACTGGAAATCTGATCGCCCCACTTTAGAACACCGGTGACAATGCAAAATGATCACAATGATTATGTGTAAAGGGAAGGGCCAATAACCCAGAACGAATATGTGTATACTGAATCCTCTCACCCTTAACTCCTATTATTCCACCTTAAGACACCATCCTGTAATTAGAATTGAATAACTGATGGCAACTCCTAAAAATTTAAATTGACTAGATTCATGAAATTGAATTAGCACGGAATGTAGACCAGAGAGTGGGAAAAGCCTTCTCTTGGTGACTGAAGGATCCAAAGGTCATTGTGAGCCTCTGAGTTGAGTCAGCATAGCTTGATCACAGATGGCCTATTTGGAAATGCAAAGAGCCAATGATGGACTCTTGCAGCCTGAAGATCTCTTAAATCAGTTGGTATGTACCCTGTTAAGTGAACAAAAGTTTAATTCTAAAAAATTATTGTCTCAGAATCAGATTTTAATAAAAGTAGTTTCTCAGTTTACTTGTTCCTATAATAAACTTCAACATAATATGTTGTAATATATCAATTCTGCA
Organism: Globicephala melas; assembly: GCF_963455315.2. Classification (NCBI taxonomy): domain Eukaryota; kingdom Metazoa; phylum Chordata; class Mammalia; order Artiodactyla; family Delphinidae; genus Globicephala; species Globicephala melas. Next base: position 19,916,025 of record NC_083326.1, read on the forward strand.
TTCTATCCATTACATTGATAGTTGATATTGTTTGCCTATATTACCCTTGAGAGATTTTCTTCAAACATGCAAAATTTAAATCAGTTGTGTCTTTCTAGACAGCTTTCTAGAATCTTAAATCTAGTTTTGGCAAAGGACTTTATAAAAATAAATTTAAGACGATATTTGACTATGCCCACTTTATCAGACATATCATATTGCAAAAACTTATTTTACATAGGTGATGCAGCATGTAAACTTGTACCAAATGCTTGAGAAATAATAACGTTGATTTTATTCAACCTCAAAGCAGCTTCCACAGAGTTGGAGGATCTCTTCTTGTGCAACATCTCTCCTCGTGTCTTTCTTTGCTTACATGACTGACCAATCTCATTGATTCTAATTCAGCAGTCAACTAAGTTCTAACACTTTGGTCACCCTGTATGTTTGCCTTTTCTCTACCTAAATTCTCTACTAAGGGGATCTCATCCTTTGTCATGCTCTCCATGCCAGCAATATGCCAATAACTCCAATACTGATATATGCAATTCTCCTCACCCTGCAATGGAATTTTTTTTTTCCCAGAACATGGCATGGCTGGCCCCTTTGTATCATTTCCTTCAAATGTCACCTCCTAAATGTCCCCATTTCCTCCAGTCAATTAATCATCATCATACTTTACCCATACTTAACACTTTAATAACATACAATGTCAAATATTACCTGGCTTATTTAAAAGAGTTATTTACTGTTCGTGTGCTATAACTATAAGTTCCATACTAGCTGTTACTTCATATATTTCCTTTACAACTGAATCCCCAGTCTTACAAAAAGTTCCTAGAACATGTGAGGCCCATAACATATGCTAGTTGAAGAAGAAGGAGGAAGAGGAGGAGAGAAAGGAGGAGGAGGAGAAGAATGGAAAGGGGAAAAAGAAATATCACTGCAGGACTTCCCTGTGGCTCAGTGGTTAAGAACCCGCCTGCCAATGCATGGGACACGGGTTCAAGCCCTGGTCCGGGAAGATCCCACATGCCGCGGAGCAACTAAGCACGTGTGCCACAACTACTGAGCCTGTGCTCTAGAACCCGCGAGCCACAACTACTGAGGCTGCGTGCCACAACTACTGAAGCCCATGCACCTAGAGCCTGTGCTCCGCAACAAGAGAAGCCACCACAATGAGAAACCTGCACACCCCAATGAAGAACGGTCCCCACTTGCCACAGCTAGAGAAAGCCTGCGCACAGCAAAGAAGACCCAGTGCAGCCAAAAATAAATAAATAAATAAATTTATTTTAAAAAAGAAGAAATATATCACTGCCTAGCTATCAAATAGGACAATATTAATGTGTCAATTATATCTAAGGACAGTTTGTCTTGATACATGCTACACAGCTAAATTTGTTTAGGCTGTTGTTAAAAACCTATGTTCTGAATACATGTAGAAATAGGTCTTTAAATTGTTACCTGGAATGTTAAAAAAAATGAAGAATCAGGAAAATATATAATGGAATATACATTTTTAGACTTCCTGGCTAATGAATCAAATGTTTAGGTGAGGCAGTTTTAAAGCACATTAGCATAATTTAAAAATGGCAATTATTAAATCACATTGAAGTTTATCATACTTAAGTAAATTTTGTGAATTAAATTTTACTATCTGTTGTATTATTAAACTTTTCTGACAAAGAATGAGTGGACAAATTTTGTATAACCATACCATGATTTTCCCCCTATTGGAAAGACATGTCTGATTTACATCTCATGGAAAGCATTCTCTTCTACAAGTATTATATTTAAAATATTTATTAAAGTGACATTGGGTTTGAAAAAGAACTTAAAAATGGATATGGCTAAACAGAGGTCTGCAACCATTTTGTTCTGTTTTTAGTTTTCATGTTCCGTTGTTTAGATGCATCTAGGATTCTAGTCTTATAAATTGGTTTCTCCTGTTTTTATGTGTGACTCTTTCAGGATGATCTTATGTATTTTTTGAGATACAAAAGGATAGTTTGTTTTGGAAACTATTTTATTGAAGAAACCAATAAGTGAACAAGCTAAAGAATTTTATGTATACTCAAATAAACGTTTCTTTCTATTGAAGACTGAAATTATATTTTAACAAGACAAATTACTTATTAATATATAGTATGATTATTTACAAGATTTTAATCATTAGTCTAATTTTTCAAATATTTTACTTAACACATTTGCAGAAGGAAGTACCCGTGTAGAACGGTAAATAATTCACTTCCAAAACATATGTTCGAAATTTTAAATCTGCTTTCATTGTTAATAGGTACATCTTTGACGTAAATTAATATGCAATACCTTCTGGAGACATCTCTGGTACAATGGCCTCATAAGGTTCATCTAGGAATTTTGGTTCATTGTCATTGATATCCGACACTCTGATGACAAACTCAGACTCAGGTTCCATAGCCCTTCCAGTAGTGGTGTCTATTACCTGGGCTCTTAGAGTGTAGAGGGACCGTTCCTCTCTATCAAGCTTCTGTACAGCATATATGTCACCTGTTCTTTCATCAATAACAAAAATACTTCCAGCTCCAGCTCCCAAAAGCTTGTACTGGAAAGAGTTGTTTCCATTGTCTAAATCAGATCTTAGCTGCAAGTGCAAAGAGAGATAATTTACTTTCCAAACATGTTAAGACAAATTTTAATCATTGCATCTTCATGTCTGTTAATTATTCCCTAAGTTAAAAATTCCATATAATTCCCATATTATATTAAGTGAGGTAAAATGTTAAGTTTAAGATTAAAATCTATCACCAGGCAGAGAAGTCTTTGAATTTTCAACGTAAAGCGCTATACAAATTTCATTACTCTAAACAGATGATTCTAATTAGAAACTATAATGATTGAAAAACAAAGCCCCTTTTATACATTATGCACAAAAAAGTTGGTTTGTGTTTACTCTATATGATTACATTTTTAGTCACTAAAACCATACTTTCAAATATTTATATTAGATGGGGGCCTAGAGACAGAGAGATAATGATCTAAAATAAATTTAAACAGTGATGTTCTATCTCTAGGCTAAAAACACATAGAAAACATGGAAATATTAGTGAGAAAATTAAGGAGCATGTTGAGAAGATGATAATAATCTCAATCATCCATAAAATCTACAAATTGCTTTATATTAGTTTTCTCAATTAATCCTCATGCATTCATTGTAAAATACACATAATTGATATAATAAATTCTTTCAATAGAGAAGGAAAATGAGACTGAAAATTTTAAAAACTTTCACAGCGTCACATGGTTTTGGGGTAGAATTATGATTTACACCAAAAGGCCTGTTTGATCTCAGATCCTCCCCTGCAAACCAGTACCTAACATGGTCTTTTAGTCCTTGAGTTTTAGCCAAATTAACCCTAACTCTTCCTTTCCAACATAGGTCACTCAGTTATCAAATGTACTTCTTTTGTCCTCACTATTTTATTTATTTAAGAGCAAAGTAAATTTGTTCATTATTCATAGTGTGAATGGAATTTTGAATTTTATATATAAAAAAGATGTCATGATATAGGTAACATTGTATGATTTTTCATATCCAACTTATTTTTACATAAAGAAAGGAAGCATTAGAGAATAATCTCTTAATTATTGTGAATCCATGGTTTTCTTGATTCACCATTTATGAATATACCCTTCTGCAAAGTAAGAGCTTCTCTGAAAATTTACAAAGTTAGCCAAAAAATACAACCTTAATTTCATAATTTTTCTGATAGCTTGAAGTACAATATATTATTCTGGACTAATTAATAATTTTTTCTATGTGATTGTGGAGAATATCTAAAGATATCTAAAACAACTAATTTTAATAATGTGTTGAACATCACTGCTCTACAATGAAAGAACCAAATTGGAGATAATAAAAAGATAATAAAAAAGAGTTACAGCTTTTAAAATTTGAAAGTCCTTCATTACTCATAAAAGTGAAATCCCCATGCCCCAGTGATAAGAAATTGTGGAAAACAAATGTATTCTCCAATAAGTATACCAAATGAAAGCAATGCATAGCCGCTGGTTTCCAAATATTATTTCAATGTAGTTTGAAAATTTGAATGTTAGAATGAAGACAAGTCAAATTCAGTCATGAATAAATGTATTTCAAGTACATTCATGTTAATTTTCATAGATCAGTGACCTTGATCTTTTTAAGGACCCATATTTAATTAAAAAAAAATTGAACATCTTCCTCTTGTCACAAAATGCGTTAAGTTAAACACATTTCAATTTTGTGGATTCTAGTGTTATAAAATTTTCTGTATTTCCATTCAAAAATATTTTTTCAATTACATAGTTACTATCAATTTGGCAAATGAATATGACTAAATTTTTACCTAATTGTGCTTTCCAAATTTAATCTCTTTTAACAAACAGATCAAAAAGAAAGTTATTTTGGACACATCAACTACATTTTATTTTTACCAGCTCTATTATTATAAGCATGTACGTATTCATTATTACTCTATTTTAAACCAGTTACCTGCATGTGGTTTAAGCTTAATGAGGCTGTTTAGAGGAAACGAATCTGTTAGAATATTTTCATAAATATTTTTACAGAATGAAAAAGAAGCAAAATAAACCGCTATATGAAAGGAGGTAATGGGAGATATGTGTAGGGAGCAGAAAAACAAAACCCAGAAAATGTGAGTTATTCAGTGACTAGTCCCTGTTCTGACTGCATTGATGCACTTCCCTGTAGAGCCTTACCACTAACATTCGCCTGCCAATAGTAGCATGTCTCCTTATTCAGTGGTGGGAGAGCCTATGGGGGTCTGTGGAGTCCACTGTAAATATGGCTAGAGACTCAGGTAACTAGCAGACACTTAACAACGGACCTCACACTGTTCTGCCTGTGCTTTACCTGGAGTTATCTTAGAAGATAAAAAGGGATGAGAAATATTACTTATAGCAGGCAGGCACACGCGCGTGCGGGTGCATACGCGCGCGCGCAATTGAAATCTGTTTGCCTAAAACCCTAATCTAGGCCTTTGGATGAATGTACTCATATATTTGGCTGATGGGACAGATGAACCCATATGGAATCCAGACAACACACTAACACTGCAGCTCTCCTAAAAGGGCTAGAAAAAGAGAGTTAATAAATTTTGAGTGTTTCACACTTTGGGCCCAATTAAATTTTAGTGTCAGTTAATTAGTGGTTAAACTTATTTCAGTACATTCATCCAGAGAAAGAGCCTTACAGAGAAGGACATGATATTATAACTACCTCTGTTTGAAGAAAATCAAATAATAGCAAAACCCAAAAACATAAATAGGAAATGTTTTGTCTCATTAAGGAAATTTTCTTAAAATGTATTCTTATAAGAAAATGAAATAATTATTTGTTTTACGTCAACTTCACTAATCAAATGAAGTGTGTAGGCTCTTGAAGCTACATAACTGTAAAAGGACTTGGTATTAATCTGCTTCATTAAAAATTAATGAGGGGTAAATCAACACCTACTTAGCATAATGGAAAATCAAGCTAAATACCGTTGGCAAACATTACTGTTCTCCGTGTGGTGGCTTTGATCCATTACCAAAAATAACATCATCACATTTCCAGATGTTGATAAATGCTGCAATTTTGTATGAGGTTAAAGTGAAATTTAAAAACCAGAGCTTTCCCTCTTCTTCAAGTTTTTGCGACTATTTTAGGTGCTTGCAAATATAAAAATCAATTATGCTGGTGTTTGAAGCTTTCTAATGGTTCCACTAAGAAAAACGGAGAATTCATCAAATACCAAAGCCTCCTCCACTCTTTCGATCAGATTTACAAGGTTATTTCCTGTAGCACTTTCAGAAAATCAGTACCTGGCCAATGTGATGTCTAGTCTTATTCATTTCTTCTGGTACAAAAAACTGGTTCCACATCCAGCCCCGCCTCACTCTCAAATGAGATCCCGCTGGGTGCTTAACTTCCTCTGTTTTAGAGTTTTCTGTTGCTATAAGGCAAGGCAATAGGAGAGGAATTCCCAACATAAAAGGCAGCAATAAGCAGCAATTCATTCTGATCTTGATTCCAACTGGTACTCTTCAGAGAAACAGTATGTTGCAAACAAAAATCTTATGTTCCCTTGTAAGATTTTTAACTCTTAGGTATCTTTCATATTCCTAGAAAACAAAAAACAAAACAAAATTCTCGACATTTAAAAAATAACATTTTCTCGCATAATTGTTAAAGACATGATACAACTTTTGCATCTGTAAAAATGGAACAGAAATACACACTCATCTTCCAGTTAAGCTACTTAATTATGTTTTGTAACTCAGCAATAATTTGAATGGCACAGTTACAAATTTCTGCTCATTGTAGTCATATATTTGCCTGACGGTTGAAAAGTTGCTCTAGCAATCTCCTTGATTGATAACTGACACTGAGATATTTTTAAAAATTTAACCTGCTTACTTCTTCCTTTCTATCTCAGTAAAATTCAAACTATCCAATTAAATCAACCATCAAGCCAGGGAAAAATGTGACATTTTTCCTCTTTTTCAATAGATATGCTTTGGCATCCAGTTTCCCATGTTATGGTATTTTACATAGCTAATTAAATAGACAAAATGGCAATTCAACTTAAAACCTGGGGGATTTAAACATTTACACCGATTTATACTGATGTTATAAAACATCATGTGAATAGAAATCCTGTTAAGATATTTTTATATTGCAAAAGATATGAAAGAAATGTTTTTCATCTTAACAAAGAAATAAAGCGATTTTAAAAAAAATAAATGAAAAATTACAGTGCTTGGGTAAAATGGCTGAATGTTTATAATACGTAAAATGGAGATGAAAGGTATCTTTTAGTATGTAAATATTAAGACAAAAAACTCAAGCTACTGACTTTTCCATTTAAAATTTTCCATTAACCTGATACTGATCATACCAGCTCTCCATGATATGATTGGTAATTCTCACTCTTATATGAAACTGAATAACTTTGCAATTTCCACATCTATATAGAGCCTCCTTATAACCAAATTGGATTTGTTTGTTTGGGATTAATAAAGAAAAATAATTTTGTCCAATCTACAATGCCATAATCAGCAGAAAAGTCATAGAATCTCTTTCTGCTAGGAGTTTTTCATATGACCTTGTTTTGAATTTTCTCCACATATTTTTGATTGTCCCTGACAGGTTTTTTAGGTCTTTGGCTCGTTAGGAAGAGTTGTTAAAAACACCTAATTAAGAAAGAACACATTGTCATAAACGGGGATCCTGTGGTCCCGCTGTAATTCTTTCAAGCAGATGTATTCTTTGTTATAAGTTTACTTAATGAAAGTCATGAAGAAATTCAGCTGAGGTGAAAATTAAAGATGAACTTCACCCTATGTTAAATATTTGAAATTCTTATGTCTGTTGCTTAGAAATAGCTAAAATATATATTTTGATAGCTAGTGAATAATGAAGACATTTGGAACAAGTACAGTTTTCTTTATGAGAAGATATTTTATATACATTTGTAAAACTATCACTAACAGTGATATGAATTATGCTTAAAATGTTGGGTAAATAACATCTATGTTAACTTTATATTATGGTATCTTCATACATCTAAACAGAGTATAATGAACACCTATATACCATTACTTAGGTTCAAAATTATCAAAACACGGTCAGTCTTGTTTAATCTGTATACATATCCACTTCCTGATATTAAAACAAATTTTAAATGTCATTATCATTTTAACCATTCATTACACACACACACACACACACAAACACACTTGGGCACAAATGCTATATGACCTTTTTAAAGATAAAATTGAATACTAAAAATTAAGAGTAAGTCTTCAATATAATCAAATATCCAACCAATACTCAAATTAAAATTCTTTAGACATCTTTGAGTCAGGATTCAGCTATGTCCACACAATGCAGTTTGTTGAGACATTCGTTAAGTCTCAGTTAATCCACAAGATTCATGACTCTAAATTTAATTTTTCTTTCCATTTATGTCTTGAACAAACAAGGTCATTGATCCTATCGAGTTTCCCACATTATGGACTTTTCTGACTGCATGCCCATAGTGTGGTTTAATATAGTTCTTTATTCCCTTTAAATTAGTAGAGTCTTGATTAGATGCAATTTTAAATATTTGTCAACAATACTCATAGCTGATGCTGTATATTTCATATTCCATGATATCTGGAGGCACAAAATACTTAGTTTTGTCACATTTTGTTTCCTGTCCTGAAGTTGTTGTTCTTGTTCCTAAGATTCATTAAGAATTCATTCATTCATCACTGTCATTTGAATCATTTATTATGAATTTCCTAGTCACCCTTTCTTTTAAAGTTTTACCAGTTATTGATGACAATTGTCTAAATCAAATATTTCAGTGACCATGTGATGAAACACAGCAAAAAAAGAAAAACTCAAAAAATGAAACTCCTAGAACTGAATGATATAATATCTGAAATCCAAAATTGTTTTATCAAAAGATTGAACATTACAGAAGAAAATGTCATTGGCTTAAAGATTGCTTTATGGAAATAATTCAAATTAAAGTAGAAAGATAACATTGACAGTAGAAAAAATAATTTTTTAAAATAGAGAGAATTTCAATAATTATGGGACAATCTCAAATAGTATAACATATATATATATAACTGGAACCCCAAAAAGAAAGAAGAGAAAATAATAGTGGCCAATGGTTTTTCAAACATGCAGAACAATATCCCACCCAAAAAGACACTCAACAAACACTAAGCAAGAATAAAACAAAACAAACAAAAATCATGTTATTGTAAAATTACTAAAAATAAAATATAAAGAGAAAATATTAAACACTAACCAGAGGAAAAAGGGAAATAATAAGAATATCCATTAAATGTTCATCAGAAATAATGTAAGACTGATGGCAATAGAATGACATGCATAAAGTTCTGAGACAAAAACTTTTAACATGTAATTACATATCCTTCAAAACAAGAGTAATATAAAGCAAATTAGAAGAATTAATCAATAGCACAATTGCACTATAAAAATATTAAGTAGAAACTCTTCAGAATGAAGGACATATGAACCAACATAAAGTAATGAAATTAGAAGGCAATATTAAATATATAGATAAATATAAAAGGCTTTTTTATTAATATTTTTAAAATACTTTACTATTTATAAATTAATAACAATATTATGGGATATATAACATGCAGAATATAATGGCACAAATAATGGGATGTGGGAAATTAAACTATCTGGTGGTCAGCTTCTTACATTATAGATAAAGTGATATAGCAATTATTCAAGTAGACTGCTGTGAGAAGTGAAGGATGCACATCGAAATCACTAGAGCACTCACTGAAAACAAACAAAAGGCCATATTAAGTGACTAAGAAAGGGAAAAAAGATTCCAAAAATTACCTTCTATTAGTACAATAATAAACAGGAGAATAAGGGGAAAGAAGTAAACTCAAGAGTGTATAGCAAATTTAACCAAATGAATCACTGCATTAAAAAGAGACTAATAAAACACAACAACTAATATGCACTGTTTGTCAGTTTTGGATTTAAAAACTTAACCCAACTATGTACTAAAGAAATCATTTAATTATAAATACACAGATAGGTTGTAAGGACAAGGATGAGAAAAGATATACCATAAAATAATAATCATAAGTTAGCTGAAATGCTGTATTAATATCTCAGAAACAAGACCTCAAGACAAGAAGTATTACCTGCCATAATAAGTACATTTATAAAGATAAAAAAGTAAATTGATCAAAAAGGCCTAACAGTCCTATGTGACTGAAGTTAATATCAGAGCTTTAGAATACATGAAATAAATATCAACAGCGCTAAGGAGAAGTAGACAGTTATAATCGTGGAGTAGGTAACACTGGTCTCCTCTATTGAAATGCCAATAGGACAAAAAAAATCACTGACGTATAAAAAATGTTAAAAGTACCATCAATCAACATAAAATAATTAAGACTATAGATTGCTGCACCAAATGGAATATAGTTTCTTTTCATGCACTGCTGGTGGGAATGGAACCCGGCACAACCATTGTAGAAAACAGATGCGGAGTTTGTTAAAAACTTAAACATAGGCTGACCGTATGATCCAGCCATTCTGTTATCAGATATTTGCCCCAGAGAAATAAAATTATTTGCCCATACAAAGACGTTTACAAGAATGTTTAAAGCAACTTTATTTATAATAGCCCAAACTGGATACAAATCAAATACCCACCAACAAGTTAATGTATTAACAAAGTGTGGTATGTCCATGTGGTGTAATAATGCTCAGTAGTAAAAAGAAATGAACTATTGATGCACAAAGTGACATCTCCAATAGTTATGCTGAGTGAAAGAAGCTTGACAAAAAGTAGTTCAGATTGCATGTTTCCATTTATATGTAATTCTAGAAAATTCAAAGCTATTACAGTGACAGAAAACAGATAAGTTCTTGAGAGAGAATAGAGATGGAGAGGAGTAGGAAGAAGGTATTACCAAGGGTCACAAGAGAAAATTTGGGGGTGATGGCTATGTTCATTATCTTGATTGTGATGATGGTCTTACAGAAGTATAAGTATGTCCAAAAAATGAAACCAAAATAACCAAAGTCCAAATTGTTAATCTTTCTATGGATTTTCTACCCACCTTGTGATCTGTGGAACAGCAGCATCTTATTAAAAATGCTGAATCTTGAGCTACTCCAGATATACTGACACTGAATTTGCATTTATCACACTATGTGTGAGATCGTATACACAATGAATTTTAAATAGCATTTGTCTATCAAAAAACTGATATAGTTTCTTCATGTCAGTAGTTTGAGAAAAAAAGTGAGGGGTTTTAAAGAAGATAATATACTAGATTAAAAGATGTTTAAGACACAAAACAAGTGTAAAATGGAGATATTATCTAGATCTTGATATGTATAAGCCTATTTTTATCTTTACATTTTTATGAATCTGTAATATTTAATATAAGTTGGTTATTAGATGATAAAGAGAAAATATTGTTAATTTTGTTAGTTATAAAAGTTTCTTTGTGGTCATACTGGTAATTAATATCCTTGAAATTGGTTAATAAGTATTTGCACAGCTATTTTTTTATTCTTCACTTGTGTTTAAAACATATATATTCAACAACAACAAAAATAAAAATGATTTATTTTTCATTTTTAAAATCACTATGATGGACCAAAATTATTAAATATTTTAGTACCAGCCATTGATGAAAATATACAGAAAATAGAACTCCTATACAATGTTAATGAAGCTGAAAATCTGGACAATCATTGTGGAGATAATTTGTCCAAATTTAGTATATTTAAAAGTGAGCTTAATCTATAAACTAAGAGCTTCTTTTTTACTGCTTTACACCTAGAAAAATTTATCCACTTAGAGGCAAATGTCAATTGGATTAACTAGAAAAAATGTATATAAAAAAAGTTCAAATTAGGGCACCACGTGATACCAGATAAAAATGTTTCAGAGTTGTAAGATGATGCCATATGAGACTATTCTCATAAGTTGATTTTGTAAAATAAGCTTAGGAAAAGAAAAACAACACACAAAATTTATTATGGTAATTAACATGATAGGAGAAAGAGAAACTGGTTTGAAGTTTAGAAGTATCTGTCACATTTTCCTCCCTCTAAAATAATCTAAAGGTGTCAAATCATAATATTCATTAAACCTGGGTAATTTTTCTACCATATGTTATTTTTTTTCAGTTTAAGTGTATGATTGAAATATTTAAAAATTAAACTATCACTATTTCATATTCCTGTATCATAACAAAACAGATATGAATACCCTTTCATTTGAACCTCAATATAAAAATAGAGGAATGAAACGGTGGCAGTAAGCATGCCCAAATGATGATCTATTGTGACTTCGTTTACACTCTTGCATATTCCAAATATTCTATAATGGTCATACATTTCAGGGGAAGGGAAAAACGTTTCAAATAATAGTCCACTTCTGATTGAAGAGTGTTGACAGCTGTCAGCAGTGCCAGACTGAGAAATATTCAGGGCTGAGTTCAGGCTAATAAGGAAAACTGTTATCAGTTAGTATGTCTGAAATGGGCCCTAGAGAATCTATTCAGAAATTTTAAGTGACCTGCATAGTACCAAATAGAGGTAGGACTGGAAATCTAATTTTAAGGGCATGGAGTGTACAATATATATTGTGCTTTACTGAATGGAAGAAAGAAAATGCATATATATCTAACACTGTGTATGACATCTTTTGCTGATAGTTCATGTTATTGAAGTTGAATAAAGATCTATAAATTGCATTTTAACATTTGGACCAGTCTTGAACTAGATATAATAAAATATTTTCTATTATCTCCTTTTGGACCGTCATTTTCTCTCTTACTCTAAAGATTCTTGGGGTCACAAAAAAAAACAAAGGGAAAGAATAAGTCAGAATGATGGATTTGGTGGCTGTGTGTGGGGAGATAAAAGTTGGAGCTGGGGAAATGTGGATGGGATAAATATAGAAACTTAATCCTATTTGTGATCTCAAAAATCAAGGGAAACTTGGCAGTCTCTTAGAGTGACATTATAAATAAAGGCTTTTACACGGCTTTCTTAGAACTGCTAATAAGAATACAACAAGAAATGAGTGGATATAGCTTGCAGATATAAGTGAGAAGGAAGAAAGACAATTTTTGAACCAAAAATTATAATTAACCATGTGCTAGTTCTTTATTAATAAATCTAGAATGTTAAAGACCTTTTCTTTGTCCCATTTATAAACTCTCGTTAGACTTACATTTTGAGTATTTACTGTGGAATTAAAAGAGTATGCCACACATGAAGCAATATAGTGTCAGAACACCTGTATGAGAATCTCCTAAGCCCTCTTTGAACTTACAGCCTTCCCCATTCACTATGTGTGTAGTGTCCTAAAATATGGAGTCATTCCATTCCTGGTCTGGCTGTTGTGAACTCTGTTCTGGAGTAGTGGGGAGGGCTGTGGATTAATGAGCCCCATATTTGGAGTGCTATGTGTTGACAAGATTGAACCTGACCATGCAAAATATTCTAGAATGAGAAGAGACAGATTCCAGTTGATGAAATACACATTGGCAAAATCTCATTTTTAAAAGTCTCATATTCTACCTTTTATACCCCTTCCACAAGCTACCAAAATATGATTTATTCTTATATTTTCAAGGCTAAATCTTGGTATGCTTCTGAGCTGAAGATTGGCCTAAACTACTTTTGGACTATATTCCTCACTACATGTTGCCAATGCAATTAATATGTAAAGAACTTAATTATGTCTTTATTATTTTTGTAATCTAATTTTAATTTAGCCATTGCATGTCCATAGGCTATTTCTCACACTTATTTTCTTGTGTGACTGCTGTGAAAATACTTTCTTTTTTTGAAATCTTTTAATGTTCTTGTGAAAGTATATAACATGGACAAATAAAACAGTGCTTTATTTCTAACACCTAAAAAGGTATTCTAATATATTATTTCTGGAGGTAAAACCCATATGTATTTGTCTATATTTTTCTATCATTGTATAATTTTAAAACACTGGAAAATCACTGAATACCCTATATATCATTTGGAGAAGATATACAAAATTGCTCTCAGAGTTGACAAAGAAACAACTGAATAAAAACAAATTTCAAAATTCATGTTAACATAATGTTATTCAGTTATTATGTTGCTGTAAATGTTGTGCTGTAAAGTCATTTAATGAAACAAATATGCTGCTACACTTTTTTAGGTGAAAGAAATAAATTAAATACACAGAAAATGATTCCATTAATTTGAAAATAAATGTAGACAAATTCAGAGAAGAAAGCCTGGAAGACTATACCCTCAAATGCAGATAGAAATTATCTGTGAATTGAGGAATTATAAATGGAGTAAAATTAATATGTATTTCTATTTTTTAGTTTTAATATTTATTTCATTAATACATATATACACAGAGCTTTATAATGAATTATATAACTATTTTACATAGATTAAGGTTATGTAGCACCATAATGAAGATCAAGAGTTTACTATTTACTGACTGAAGTTATTCTGTTCTAAAGGCTGCTTGATGGAGTGAAGAGCGCCACCTGTGGGGCCCTACCAACCAATAGCTGTGTGACTTTGGGCAACTGGCTTAACCTCTGGGTGCCTCAGTTTTGTCACATGAAAAATGAGGATGATAATAGGGCCTATCCCTTTAGGTTGTTATCTTGATTATATGAGTTGATGTACCCAGAATATTATCTGACACATTGTATGTGCTATGTAGTTTATTTATTTTAAAAAAATTTTTCCATGACATTAAAATTTTATTTTTTTAACTTTTTATTTTATATTGGAGTATAGTTGATTAATAATGTTGTGATAATTTCAGGTGTACAGCAAAGTGATTCAGTTATACATATATATATATATATTTCAAATTATTTTCCCATGTAGGTTGTTACATAATATTGAGCAGAGTTTCCTGTGCTATATGTGTTATGTAAGTATTTTAAACTAGCTCTATAAGAATAGCTACCTATACATGGGTAATAAAGATCTAATGATTTCTTTATTTCTAAACTTTGAAGTAGTCAGCTATTGTGATTTCTGCAAACTTCATGCACATATAAAAATTTTATATATGACTATTGCAAACATAGTGTAGGATACATTGTCCCTAATGTATATGTTCTGCATGTATTTTCAAAGGATTTGAATGTCATTATATTTTTTCCAAGCATGCTAAGTGACTATGACAAATAAACATTGTCATGCTTGAAGAAATATGTGATATAGCATGGACATATATAGGCTGAAAATGATCCCAGTGTGACTCAAAACAATTATGTTTTCAAAGAAGACTAATTATGACTTAAGGGATGAAAAATATTATAATCTATGCACTTACACAGTTTGTAACTGAATCTAATTAGAAATTGTCTTTTCTATGACCTCTTCTTGGTTACATAAAGATAATTATTCCATCTGTGAAAACTTATAAAAATACAATGTATTCTGAAAGGCGTGTGGAAGGCTGAAACTAAGCTCAACTAAGCCAGCTTCTCATAGAGAAAAGCAGATGGCAATTAATATAATGTCTCTGTCTTCAGAAAACCATTGAGTAGGCTTGGCAAAATAATATATCAAAAGACACATTTTGCAATGATCAGGAAGTTCCAAAGCTCAAAAAATTCTGAAAATCATGGTTTCTAAAATACTACTTCAAAAATAAGATAAAATGTTTCTCTTTATCAGTTTAAGGAAGCATGTCTAACTTCTTATACTGGGATCTAAATGTTTGAAGAAAGTAAATTTTATAAAACCTCAGTGTGAAACTAATAGTAAAATGAGGCTCTTGGGGCTGTGAGTGGTAATATTACCAGAGAAGAAGTAGAGATTATTTTCCTTTTTCTATTTTAATTTGACTGATTATTTGTGAAAGAAAAGAAAATGAATGCCTCTTAACAGTCCCCCTTATTCCATAAGCATCTTTATAATTCTTTATAGAGTAGTAACATAGGTGGTTGGGGGAAGGTTATGGACTGCACCTTGAAGTTTACTTTTTTTATGTTGTATACACTGCCTCAACATTCATTTCAAAAAAGATACTCTATATTTGTGTGAATCTATTTAAAACCTTATCTACTTACTTAAATGCAGAAGCAAGGATATTAATAATAGAAAAGTGTTAAGTTCTTGAACAGTTCTAGCTGAAATATCTTGGGAACTCTGTATCGCTTACATTTCCCATCTCAATGTCTACCTTCATATTTCATTTATATTTATTTTTATTTTAAACATTAGTTAATATGATGTTAGTTTTCAATGAAATAATTTGAATTTTCTAATCAGTGCTAAAAAAGCATCTGCAATTCCAGGACTTTGAAATGGTTGTTCTGTTTCTCCCATCTATTGTAACAGTTTATTGCCCACTTGAAGGTTCCAGTGCATCCCAGCACTCAGATTAATCACGGTGCCCAGAAAGGGATAATATGAGTAACAGCAGCAATGTATAATATGAAAACAGAATTGACAAAACTTGATGGCTAATTGGATTTCAAGAGAGATTTCCTGTGTAGGGGATGTCAAAGGTAGGTTTGGAAATACTGAGGTTGAGATACCTGCAAAAATTACAGGCGAAGATTCCAAGTGGGCACTTGGTGATTCCAGACGCAGCAAAACCTGTAATTGTTATCATGGTATCTTCCCTTCCACCCAACTGCTCTAAGAAAAGCCCAGCTTTAATTCTGTAGGATTTCATTAACTATCTCTAACTTCTGGATAATTAGTAAGCTGAAATGACTGTGACTGGGATATGACATAAGAGAGTAAAAAAGGAACTAAAATCTTTTGACCACTGTGGTAGACATATCATGGTTTACCAATAACCCTACTACAACTGGGAAGGGTTATGAGATTAATTTTTTTTAATGAAATATAAGTAAAAGTTATATGCCTATTTTTTCAGACCAGAAGCAGTAAAAGACCTGTGAATAATTCTTTTATCTTTCTTTTTTTAGGCAACCAGATGCTGTAGTTATGAGATGGTGGAGTCTCAATCAAGCTTGAGTCACTGAGGGACTGCATCCCCACTGACTCTTAAGTATTTGTGGTATGAGATTGCTGAGAACTTGGTTCATAGATTAGCACCCTGATAAAATCACCAAATTTATTCTTGACACTATAGTAGGTCGTCCATGTATTTTCCTGTTAATCTTCCTTGTAATTCAAGGAGATACTAATTATTAACTTCCATTTAAAAAAAGAAGAAAGATCAAAGTGAGCTTATATAAACTAATGAGAGAAAGGGGATCACAAAGCCGAGCTATAGATAATAGCTGAAATAAAGACTTGTCAGAGTAATAGAAGAGATAAAAATGCCTAACCTGAAAGAATACAAGAAGTCGAGTAGGGTCAGAGTTGGGGAGAAATATGATGTGCCCAAGGACAAGTACATTTGCATATTAATTTCAAAAACATTATTTCAAACAGCTGCCCAAGTTAAGTATTTTCAAGTTAAGATATGAAGCATGGTTTAATAGGCTACAAATCTCTGTAGCTTGTATAATTCAGTTAACTTTTTCTTGTGTATATGTCAAGTCTTGGTTTCTCTAGTTCAATTCAGTCCTGATTTTTCTGGGATATTTTCTCCACAATATTAGGTACTGAATTATTTCTTCTGCCATTTCTGCAGTATTTTTAAAGCAAATGGTTAAAATCTTTTATCTTGAGTTTTATTTTTCTTTGTGATTTCCCCATTTGTTGGGTACATTCAATTTTGGGTACATTTCTCAAGCATTTAATACCAGGATATTTTACATGCATGTCAACAATCTATGAAATACTAAAATCAGTTTTGGATACGACACTAAAAATAAAAACTTGAAAGAAATCTTCATTTCATCAGAGTTATAATGAACAACTTTTATTTATTTATTTTTAAAATTATAATAGAGATTTATTTAAAGTAATACATTTACAGCCCAGATAGTTCTACATTGTACATTTCAGGTTTAACCAACTTCATAAAAATACTTTACGATAGCTGCATCCAGATTTAGACTACATGATTTTTTTTTTGCCCATTCTTCTCTCTCTTTTCTTTCCCGAATAACCTCTTTCAGATGTGGTTCAAGGTAGAATTTATCCTCCTCATATTTTGTCCACTGCTCTTTAGGCAAGATCTGCTGCCTCACGGTCAGGTCCAGGGCTCTCTTAATGCGAAACACCCTGTCATTATAAAGGTTCTCAGGAAGCCTTCTTATGGCTTCTTTTACATCGTCATTCTCATATATTGTATCATCTCGCATTAAGCCCAGTTTATTGAACCCGGCAGCATTGTAACACCATTTTCGAATACCCTGCTTGATGCTGCAACGGCAGGCCTACCCGCCATTTTAACCCGAGACAGAAGCGTTGCCTGCTGGGTAAGTCCTAGAGGTCACGCAAGGCACAATGCGCAGGCGTGTTAAGTCAACGTCGCGAGGAGGGGCAGGGGTTGGAGAGAGAGAGAGAGAGAGAGAGAGAACGAGAGAACGTGCAGGTGCAATTCTGGCGGCCGGCATGAACAACTTTTAAAATTAAGGTTAGCTGGGATAATGAATTTCCTGGAAAATAACCGATTTTAATCCTTCCCCCCCACCAAGGTGCATAACCTATTTCTTTTCTTTCTCAGGTAATTAGTTAAGGTATTAATTTTTTTGTTTGGAGTTATGCTTGAACATAGATAGATAGACCTTCAATCTGGTAGCATTCCCATGACTTGAGGTGGCAAGCATAAAATATTTTTATGTTAGCTGTTTTTAGTCTGTGGTGTTATTTAAAATTTAAAACAATAGCACTTAATAGTTCGAAAAAAGAAAAGTAGATGTTAAATTTTTACTGTAAATAAAGAAATGCTTTACTATTTTTTATCCAAATTATTTAATTTATTTTTTTAACATCTTTATTGGAGTATAATAGCTTTACAATGGTGTGTTGGTTTCTGCTTTATAACAAAGTGAATCAGTTATACATATGTTACCATATCTCTTCCCTCTTGCGTCTCCCTCCCTCCCACCCTCCCTATACCACCCCTCTAGGTGGTCACAAACCACAGAGCTGATCTCTGTGTGCTATGCGGCTGCTTCCCACTAGCTACCTATTTTACGTTTGGTAGTGTATATATGTCCAAGCCACTCTCTCACTTTGTCACAGCTTACCCTTTCCCCTCCCCATATCCTCAAGTCCATTCTCTAGTAGGTCTGTGTCTTTATTCCCGTCTTACCCCTAGGTTATTCATTTTATTTTGCTTAGATTTCATATATATGTGTTAGCATACGGTATTTGTCTTTCTCATTCTGACTTACTTCACTCTGTATGACAGACTCTAGATCCATCCACCTCACTACAAATAACTCAATTTCGTTTCTTTATATGGCTGAGTAATATTCCATTGTATATATGTGCCACATCTTCTTTATCCATTCTTCCGATGATGGACACTTAGGTTGTTTCCATCTTCGGGCTATTATAAATAGAGCTGCAATGAACATTTTGGTACATGGCTCTTTTTGAATTATGGTTTTCTCAGGGTATATGCCCAGTAGTGGGATTGCTGGGTCATATGGTAGTTCTATTTGTAGTTTTTTAAGGAACCTCCATACTGTTCTCCACAGTGGCTGTATCAATTTACATTCCCACCAACAGTGCAAGAGGGTTCCCTTTTCTGCACACCCTCTCCAGCATTTATTATTTCTAGATTTTTTGATGATGGCAATTCTGACTGGTGTGAGATGATATCTCATTGTAGTTTTGATTTGCATTTCTCTAACGATTAATGATGTTGAGCATTCTTTCATGTGTTTGTTGGCAATCTGTATATCTTCTTTGGAGAAATGTCTATTTAGGTCTTCTGCCCATTTTTGGATTGGGTTGTTTGATTTTTTGTTATTGAGCTGCATGAGCAGCACGTAAATTTTGGAGATTAATCTTTGTCAGTTGCTTCATTTACAAATATTTTCTCCCATTCTGAGGGTTGTCTTTTCGTCTTGTTTATGGTTTCCTTTGCTGTGCAAAAGCTTTGAAGCTTCATTAAGTCCCATTTGTTTATTTTTGTTTTTATTTCCATTTCTCTAGGAGTAGGTCAAAAAGGATCTTGCTGTGATTTATGTCATAGTGTTCTGCCTATGTTTTCCTCTAAGAGTTTGATAGTTTCTGGCCTTACATTTAGGTTTTAATACATTTTGAGCTTATTTTTGTGTATGGTGTTAGGGAATGTTCTAATCTCATAATTTTACATGTACTTGTCCAGTTTTCCCAGTACCACTTATTGAAGAGGCTGTCTTTTCTCCACTGTGTATTCTTGCCTCCTTTATCAAAGATAAGGTGACCATATGTGCGTGAGTTTACCTCTGGGTTTTCTATCCTGTTCCATTGATCTATGTTTCTGTTTTTGTGCCAGTACCATACTGTCTTGATTACTGTAGCTTTGTAGTATAGTCTGAAGTCAGGGAGCCTGATTCCTCCAGCTTCGTTTTTCGTTCTCAAGATTGCTTTGGCTATTCGGGGTCTTTTGTGTTTCCATACAAATTGTGAAATTTTTTGTTCTAGTCCTGTGAAAAATGCCAGTGGTAGTTTGATAGGGATTGCATTGAATATGTAGATTGCTTTGGGTAGTAGAGTCATTTTCACAATGTTGATTCTTCCAATCCAAGAACATGGTATATCTCTCCATCTATTTGTATCATCTTGAATTTCTTTCATCAGTGTCTTATAATTTTCTGCATACAGGTCTTTTGTCTCCTTAGGAAGATTTATTCCTAGATATTTTATTCTTTTTGTTGCAATGGTAAATGGGAGTGTTTTCTTGATTTCACTTTCAGATTTTTTGTCATTAGTGTATAGGAATGCCAGAGATTTCTGTGCATTGATTTTGTATCCTGCTACTTTACCAACTTCATTGATTAGCTCTAGTAGTTTTCTGGTAGCATCCTTAGGATTCTCTATGTATAGTATCATGTCATTTGCAAACAGTGACAGCTTTACTTCTCCTTTTCTGATTTGGATTCCTTTTATTTCCTTTTCTTCTCTGATTGCTGTGACTAAAATTTCCAAAACTATGTTGAATAAGAGTGGTGAGAGTGGGCAACCTTGTCTTGTTGCTATAAACTTCCCCCTTAGAACTGCTTTTGCTGCATCCCATAGGTTTTGGGTCATCGTGTCTCCATTGTCATTTGTTTCTAGGTATTTTTTGATTTCCTCTTTGATTTCTTCAGTGATCACTTCATTATTAAGTAGTGTATTGTTTAGCCTCCATGTGTTTGTATTTTTACAGATCTTTTCCTGTAATTGATATCTAGTCTCATGGCGTTGTGGTCAGAAAAGATACTTGATAAAATTTCAATTTTCTTAAATTTACCAAGGGTTGATTTGTGACCAAAGATATGATCTATCCTGGAGAATGTTCCATGAGCACTTGAGAAAAATGTGTGTTCTGTTGTTTTTGGATGGAATGTCTTATAAATATCAATTAAGTCCATCTTGTTTAGTGTATCATTTAAAGCTTGTGTTTCCTTATTTATTTTCATTTCGGATGATCTGTCCATTGGTGAAAGTGGGGTGTTAAAGTCCCCTACTATGAATGCGTTACACTTTTTTTTTGTTTTTTTGCTTTACACGGGCCACTCACACTTGTGGCCTCTCCCGTTGTGGAGCACAGGCTCTGGACGCGCAGGATCAGGGGCCATGGCTCACGGGCCCAGCCACTCCATGGCATGTGGGATCTTCCCAGACTGGGGCACGAACCCATGTCCCCTGCATCAGCAGGCCGACTCTCAACCACTGCGCCACCAGGAAAGCCCTATGTTACACTTTTTTGGTCTATTTCCCCTTTTATGGCTGTTATTTCCCTTTTTATGGCTGTTAGTATTTGCCATATATATTTTTTTCTTTTTTTTTTTTTTTTTTTTTTTTGCGGTGCGCGGGCCTCTCACTGTTGTGGCCTCTCCCATTGCAGAGCACAGGCTCTGGATGCGCAGGCTCAGTGGCCATGGCTCACAGACCCAATTGCTCCATGGCATGTGGGATCCTCCCGGACCGGAGCACAAACCCGTGTCCCCGGCATCGGCAGGCATACTCTCAACCACTGCACCACCAGGGAAGCCCCTGCCTTATATATTGAGGTGCTCCTATGTTGGGTGCATAAATGTTTACAATTGTTATATCTTCTTCTTGGATCGATCCCTTGATCATTATGTAGTGTCCTTCTTTGTCTCTTGTAATAGTCTATTTTAAAGTCTATTTCATCTGATATAAGAATTACTATTCCAGCTTCCTTTTGATTTCCATTTGCATGGAATATCTTTTTCCACCCCGTCACTTCAGTCTGTATGTGTCCCTAGGTCTGAAGTGGGTGTCTTGTGCACAGCATATATATGGGTCTTGTTTTTGTATCCATTCAGACAGTCTGTGTCTTTTATGGGAGCATTTAATCCATTTACATTTAAGGTAGTTTTCGATATGTATGTTCCTATTCCCATTTTCTTAATTGTTTTGGGTTCGTTATTGTAGGTCTTTTCCTTCTCTTGTGTTTCTTGCCTAGAGAAGTTCCTTTAGCAGTTGTTGTAAAGCTGGTTTGGTGGTGCTGAACTCTCTCAACTTTTGCTTGTCTGTAAAGGTTTTAATTTATCCATCAAATCTGAATGAGATCCTGCTGGGTAGAATAATCTTGGTTGTAGGTTTTCTCCTTCATCACTTTAAATATGTCCTGTCAGTCCCTTCTGGCTTGCAGAGTTTCTGCTGAAAGATCAGCTGTTAACCTTATGGGGATTCCCTTGTGTGTTATTTGTTGTTTTTCCCTTGCTGCTTTTAATATGTTTTCTTTGTATTTATCTTTTGATAGTTGGATTAATATGTGTCTTGGCGTATTTCTCCTTGGATTTATCCTGTATGGGACTCTCTGTACTTCCTGGACTTGATTAACTATTTCCTTTCCCATATTAGGAAAGTTTTCAACTATAATCTCTTCAAATATTTTCTCAGTCCCTTTCTTTTTCTCTTCTTCTTCTTCTTCTGGGACCCCTATAATTCTAATGTTGGTGTGTTTAATGTTGTCTCAGAGGTCTCTGAGACTGTCCTCAGTTCTTTTCATTCTTTTTTCTTTATTCTGTCCTACAGTAGTTATTTCCACTATTTTATCTTCTAGGTAACTTATCTGTTCTTCTGCCTTAGTTATTCTGCTATTGATCCCTTCTAGAGTGTTTTTAATTTCATTTATTGTGTTGCTCATAGTTGCTTGTTTCCTCTTTAGTTCTTCTAGGTCCTTGTTAAATGTTTCTTGCATTTTGTCTATTCTATTTCCAAGATTTTGGATCATCTTTACTATCATTATTCTGAATTCTTTGCGGCTCGCAGGCTGTAGAGCGCAGGCTCAGTAGTGGCGCAAGGGCTTAGTTGCTCTGCAGCATGTGGGATCTTCCCAGACCAGGCCTTGAGCCTGTGTCCCCTGCTTTGGCAGGTGGATTCTTAACCATTGCACAAGCAGGGAAGTCCCGACCTCATTTATTTTTGCTAAATTTTAATTGCTTGTCTTTTTCTACTGATTTTTAAGCATTATTTACAGAAGCTAAAAAAAATTTAAAAATTGCTGGTTAGGCACATACATTTAAAATTTCTTCCAATTTAGGGATGTTTTTCACTTTCTTTATGGTGCTTTTTCTCATGCAGAAAATTTTTGAATTTTTACAAGAGTCTAAATTGTCAGGTTTTTCCTTATCAGTTGCCATTTCTATGCTATTATAAAGAAATCCTTTCCTACTCAAACATTTTAAACATTTTCTACTCTATGTTTCTGAAAAAAATTCCTGTTTTGTGTCTCACACTTAGTACTTTTCATTAATTCACATGGAAATTTTTATTTTTGTTTTATTTGAGTTAAGGAATCAACTTTACCTTTGATCATATAAATGGTAATTCTCAGAACATTATTTTTGTTAACCCATAATTGCCTAATAAATTTATAATGTCACATTTGTTATGGACTAAGTTAAAGGCTCTCTTTTCTTTGTAGACTAATGACACTTTTAAATATTATATTTATATGTATTACTATATTATATCTATCTAGATCTACTGGTACTAATATTTTTTTTTCTTCAAATGGTTCTTTAGCATTTTGTATACACTTTAAAATTAGCTTCTAAAGTTATATGAAAAAATCTGAATATGTGGTTGAAATTTTCTTGATTTTATAGATTCATTAAGGAAAAGTTTGTCTCTATCTTTTACATGTTGAATATTTTCTCCATTTTTAAGCATCTCATCATTTATTCAGGTTTTTAAAAAATATTTCAATACAGTTTTTCTTTTATATTTTTCCATTAAGACTTTGACCATTTATATGATAGTCATTCCTTAATACTTTAGAGTTTCTTTTGCCATTTAGGTTACACCAATTTAACAATTAACCTTTTTGGCCTGATGATAATATTTTTCTTCTTTTGAATCTAGCATATTTTTTGAACTCTCCTATTAGTTTTAATTGTTCTTTTATTCTGTATGAGTAATAGTAATTCTATTTCTTCCTTTCTAACCACACTTCCTCTGAGCACTAACCCAACTCCTAAATCATAACCTCCTAATGATTACCTTACTGATGGATTCAATTCAGCTTATTTGGTTCAAAAAGAATGAGTAGAATTATTATGAATGGACACTTGTATGTTCAGTCCTATAGATTTCCACTTTCAATTTCAATCCCAGAGCCTGTAACCACATGCTTAAGTTGAGTGCAGGAGAGGAAAATTTAAAAAATTAGGGCCACACAGGATGCAATGGGCAGCAAAGGCTCACCTATTTCAACAATGCCAAATAAGAAATAATTTAAAAGTATGTAACATGCACACATACACACAGACACAAAATTCTCACTTTTTTCCCTGTCTTCACATGGGAAAGCTTTTAGTGTTTAAACATTAAGTGGTTATATATTGTCGAATTTGTTGTATATATCTTAGAAGGCTAAATAAGTTACTTTCCATTTCTACTTTTCAAAGAAATTTTGTTATGAATATGCATCTTTTTAAAATTGAGATTATGAATTGAGATTAACACATGGTTTCTTTCTTTTAGTCTGATCTGATAATTCACAGAATAAATAGATTCAGTAATATTGAGGCACTCTTGTATCGCTAATATATACAAACAACTTTGTATATATATGTGTATATTTATAATATATATAGAAAGCAATATGTAATGTAAATTTGTATTATATAAAATATTATACATGACAATATGATGTAGTGTAGGTAGTATAAATATTTTATATAGAATATACATTAAAAGATATATAGGATATATAGCATATGATATTTTCCAGGTAATATCATATGCAAAATTATTCTATTTCTTCTCTAGACAGTCCTGGTTTGGTATTGGAATATCTTATCTATATAAATTGAGGAACTCTTATGATTTGGATGACTATCTTAGGTTGTTTGAGAGTGGACTTGTTAATTGGTCCCAAGTAGACACTCTCTTTACAATTCTTTGGATTTAACTGATTTTTCATTTTTATGACTAGAACTAATCAAAGTTGCATTACGCACACACACACACAAATTGTATCTAAACAAATAGAACGTTGTGTTTATTGCCAGGCTCCAGCTGTGTGTGTGTGTGTGTGTGTGTGTGTCTGCATGTGTGTATGGAATTTATACAGGGTGAAAACTAAAGTGTAATGCATGCAGATAAACCACTGAAATATTGATTAGAAAATATAACATATATTCCAGGTTTCCTTTATTATCTAATCCTAATGAATTCACAGCTTTCAGATAGTATATAACTAACAAAGAGTGATTTTCAATGCTAAGAAAAACTAAAAGACAAATTTAGAAAAGTAAAAATTTTAAACAACCATTGATGAATAAGGTACACTTTTGAAGATTTCATGAACCATGAAATAAATCAGAGCAGTTTTACAAAACCATCAGTTAACATATATTTTGAGTCAAAAATTCCACAATCTTAGAATGACACAAAGTTATTGTTTTAGGCATTTTTCACCTAAAACATTGTTTTGCATGATTATAAAACATTATCAGTTAATTATTTTCATCACATAAATGATATCTGTTAAATTGAACATATATGTCACTATAAAGAAAAGACAAAGGAAAAAATATTTTTCTTCTTACGAACAATATATTCTACTCTCCGAAGAATTTGTTACAGTTATTTATTTTGTCCTCAATTTCCATTATAAAGATATTATTTTGGTTTTCACTTGTAGAAAATCTTTTTAGCCACTTCTTATTATAGTATTGTAAATAAAGACACAGTTGTACTCTATTTGACAATTTTTGCTGATGTTGTATTAGTAGCTCAATAAAGCCTAGTCAAATATATCCAAAAAATGTTTCTTTCTCCAATTATCAATTGTTTTCACTACATCTTTACAACTACAATATCTATAAATTTATTGTACCATCAAAAGCAATACTTCGTAAGCACCACTTCTAAATGGTGTGGAAAATATGATTCTGTTATTGAAAAAGGCATAATATAAACATGATTTTTTCAAAGGCCCAAATCATAGTGAATGAAAAAAAGAGTTTAAAGTCATATACCCTGTATTTTGCTTGTGTGAGTGTGTCTGTGTGTGTCTGTGTGTGTATAGGATCAATGCAAAATTTTAAAATTCATAAAATAGTATCATAGAATCATATCGTGTCAGATTCTCAGGAACTGGGTGAAATATTAAAAGCATTTCAGCAAAAACACTTTTTTGACAATAGTAGTAATAATGATTAGTTTAAACTCTGAACACGTGACAATACTGTTATTATTTTATGTTGGAGCTGATTACATTTTTTCTACTTTAAAATTTTTACTATGCATGAAGAGAATCCCTTGATCCTTAAATGTATAAAGTAAACAGTAACTTGGTTAGTTCCATCCCTCTATTTGTGGGAAATGATTTACACATCTTATTCTACTCTGGATAAAATGTAGATTTTCCACTCCATAGCTTCTGATTCACCAGTTAGGTATTTTTAACAAGCACTATAGGTGATTCTAAGGCAAATAGTCTGAGGACACTACCATCATCATTATCATTATCATCATCATCATCATCTTGTCTAACAAGTATTGAGGACTTACTCCATGATTATAACTATACAAAGAGTATGCCATTCTTTAATTAATTTGTCTTACAACAATTCTAAGGTATATTTTCTTTTAATGTTGCTATTTTATAAATGCAGACAATGAACATATGTAGGTTAACTAGCTTTGCTTAGCCATGTAATAATTGGTGGGATTGGAGTTAAATCCAGAGAGCTTGTTTCTTTCTGAGTGGGTACATTTAACCAATGTGGTTGCAGGATTCTGGAATATGGATGCTATTTTGGCAATGAAATATGTGTGCAGATATTGGCCAAGGTTTATTTTTAGAGCAGTGGTTTCTGAACTTTCATATTTTATACTCCTATCAGAAAAAAATTGCTGAAGGTGGACTCCAATATTTGTTGTATATTTATATACTAATCATTTACTTCTACAACTTTTACCACTATATAGATATTTTATAAATCACACTGATAATTGAAATGCAAAAGAATGAGATAAAACATCAATACAAATAGAATTTCTTATATTTTCCCACAGCTCAGTTGACGGTCTTGTGTATGCCCTATGTTACATAAACACCTATTTGGAGACTGTTCTGCAAGGTAGAGGAGCACCAAATGGCCATGTTGGATGTTCCAAATCCACATCCCCCACTTTATCCTGCTTCCCTTCTCTTCAAGAGAAGAGTCTGCTCTGGTTCTCAGACTAACTTTTACCGTAAAGCCCTGATCATGTAGTAGTAACTTTCTGGTTGCCAAATTATATCTAGAATGGATGGTTATTATAAATAATAAAGGTTGAGGATACATAATAGTACATAAATGTATGACATGAAGTAAAGAATTAAATCAAATAAACCATATAATATCCATCTGGTTCTTTTTCTTAATTATATTACTTATTTAAGTCTTCATTTAATATTAAATTAATGCTAACTATTAAGGAAAATCTGTATAAAATGTAAAGATTTGTACATATATAGATACAAGAGTTGCATGGTACTAATCAGGGTGCTTAAACACTCTCAGATTGAGTTTCTCCAATTGTAAAATGAGATAACATACCTGACTTCTATGTATGTTGTGATGTCATTTAAAAAGAACTGGAACTGCACCTGGAACATATTAAATGTGCAATAAAATTAGTTATTATTATGCCATAAACATGGCATTTATTTAAATGTTTATAATCACAGATTTCTTTGTAACCCTCTAATTAATCCATCCTTAGGGTGCATAAGAGAATCACTAGTAAGTCCCCATTACCACAGGAATAAAAAATCAAAAGAGTAACTGTCAACATTAATGTTGTTTAAATCATAGAGGAAAGAACTCCTTTCAAGACAGGGCAACAAAAAATAGGAAATATTTGCTGCAGACTGTATACAAATGATTTCAGGTTTATACACCCAAAGCTAACGTATGCAGTTTCTATTATGTGAAAAGTCAGGTTTTGAAGTAGAAACGTACTATAAATAGTGACAAGACCTAACACACTTTAGAGATAGAATCAGAAGGCTAAAACCATCACCTTATAGTACCATTGTCACATCTAAATATAGATTTAGAAAAGTTGATTGCATGAACTTGTAAACTGAAATCTATCTACTTGCCTATCAACTTTCTTTAATAAAGAAACATATATCCTCAAGTACAAAGCTGTAATGATAGTTGGGGATATCTAAATCAATCACCTGAGTCATTGCCAAAAAAATCTAGTGAAATCCAATTTCATGACTAGTTTTTTAAAAGGTGGAGGGTGGTTAAAAGATAAATTTGAGAAAATC
Source organism: Globicephala melas (assembly GCF_963455315.2). NCBI lineage: Eukaryota > Metazoa > Chordata > Mammalia > Artiodactyla > Delphinidae > Globicephala > Globicephala melas. Next base: position 19,944,401 of record NC_083326.1, read on the forward strand.
TCTTAGGAAGTAGAATAACAAGGCATAGATCTAGAAACATGGATAGAAAAGATCAGGAAATTAGAGGGTTAATTCAAAAGGCACAGCATCCACAAGTAAATCTCAAAGAAAATGGAGGGGAAATACTATTACAGGATAAATGTCCATTTACTGTCTTCATGGTCTCTCATTCAGTCTACAGAAAAATGCAGTCTGTTTTTTTCCGCCAATACTACTGTACAATGCAACCAATCCATTGAGGTCAAAAGGGATCCCCTTTATTTCTTTCTATAAATTTAATAAATACTTTTATTTATTTTTTTTAAATTAACTTCACAGTGGCATGGCACATTGTTGCCTGCACCATAACCACACATCCTTTTCAAAAATCTCCCTTTTTTGGTTTGCAAAACTCCATACACGTTTGTGGTTCTCTTTTGTCTGAGGAATCTCTATTTCATTTTACTGTCCTATTTCTTAAATTATGGAGTTGCATTCTTAAGGAATTTTTTGTTCATTTGATTCATGTTTATCTCCTGGTTTTATAGCTTCAATTAATATTTATATCCTGAAGCATCACAAAGCAATCTCAATAGTCCATATATATCACTTTCCTGATCTACAAACCTATTTTCCAAGAGGCATTTCAATGTCCATGTCTCACACAGAAATAATTATCTTTTATCCCCCATTCCACATCATCACTATGTTGTTTCTTTCACTGAATGAAACCAGGTTCCACTCAGAAACTCTCAGTTGAATAAAAATTCCCCTTTAATATTTTCTTCACTTTACCTCTCATATATATTCAGGCTTCATCTATGGTCAATTCTACCTGTTAAATCTTTCAAAGATATGCACTAATCTCCTACAACCTCTAAATTCCTAAACCACAATTTCTTGTTATTAGTTGCTTCTCATACCAGCAAAATAAATTGGAATGATATTTTGAAATTAGAAAATATCTTTCAGGAGTGTTAAAGATTTCAGACCATTTAATCTACTAAACTCAGGTCTGAAACTATCCTACAGAAAGAAACTGACATTTAGAAAATTCTGGTGCAATGCATTTGTTTATTGTGTGAAGAATTTGGAAACCTAATTGTTGAAGCTAGTTGAGTAATTTTTGACATCTACACTCAGTCAAATGTTTAAAGAGGTTGGACAGAATTATGACAATGACAGTGCATAGTTTTGTAGTAGAAAAACTATATGCTATCAGGAAAGTAGAGTTTGATAGTGAGTTGTATTTAATTAGAAAAATCAGTATTAACAAACGAGCATGAAAAATAGATATCTTTCCTAAAGTGCCACTAAAAGAGACCATTACAATATCAGCAAAAATTTACCTATTACCAGCATTAATATGCACCCTAAGTGTCCAGATTTTGTTTCTTATACCATTCATTAATTAAAAACAAAAACTGGTGCATCTTGATGAACAGCTCAAGAGAAGTTTTACAAGTGATTCTCAACAGTTAGAAAAGAGTGGATTGAAGAGTGACTAAAGGTCAAGAATTGAGTCCCAAGAGTAGATGTGTCTCTCAGAGTAGTTGCAAATAGATGGAAAGCAGAGATATGTCTCTGCCCTAGGGGGCTTAGAGTTAATGAAGAATTTTTTAAGATAGAAATTACAGTGTTTGAGAGCCCATTTGTAGGACAATTAAATGAGCAATAATAAGCAAAGATGCTGCAAAGAAAAAAATAAACCAAGCACCAAAGTAACCACTCAATAAATTCTGTTTATTATTAAGAATGATAATATATAAGTAAATAATAATAATGAATTACCACTGTTTATGCTTTGCTATGACTTTAGAGTTAAACAATAAATTCAGGAACTTCAAATAATCTCTCAGAATATTCCATGTGTTAAGATAACACTTACTCAAATCAACTTCAAAACTGAAATAAAAAAGTTTATAAAGAGTTTACTATTACAATATTTACTCACAAAAAGTTGGATTAAAATTATAAGAAATTCTGGGTCCTAATATGGAATGTACATTTCAAAGGACATGTTTTTAAAGGAAGTGAGAATATATCTATATTTTAGTACAAAATTTTTTTTTTTTTTTTTTTTTTTTTTGCGGTACACGGGCCTCTCACTGTTGTGGCCTCTCCCATTGCGGAGCACAGGCTCTGGACACGCAGGCTCAGCGGCATGGCTCGCGGGCCCAGCCGCTCCGCGGCATGTGGGATCTTTCCGGACCGGGGCACGAACCCATGTCCCCTGCATCAGCAGGCGGACTCTCAACCACTGCGCCACCAGGGAAGCCCAGTACAAAATATTTTTAAACAAACACTCCTTCAAGATAAGTAATAGATGTTTTAAAATATATAAAACAGTAAACGTACCTCCAAGAGATGGGATGGGTTAAAAATACATAGACTTAAGGAAGGAAAATCATCATGAATATAGTTCATTTGAGACGCAAAATTGATTTAAAAAGTAAAATAGGATATCTTACTTAAATTTTTTATTCCTTTGTAATTGATACCAGGGAAGATAAAGATGCTTTTTTTTAGTGCTTAATGTAGAAGCATTCAGTATAACTTTTTTTTTTACGATTTTTTTATGTGGACGATTTTTAAAGTCTTTATTGAATTTGTTACAATATTGCTTCTGTTTTGGTTTTTTGGCTGCAAGACATGTGGGATCTTAGCTCCCCAGCCAGGGATTGAACCCACAACCCCTGCATTGGAAGGCAAAGTCTTAACCACTGGACTGCCAGGGAATTCCCTCATTCAGTATAATATTAATGTAGAAGCTGAATGACTGAATTATTGAGGGAATAAGTGTCTCTGTTTTTCCTAAAAATTTAAGTTATGTGCACTATGAGACACTCCAACCTGTCAACGGGTAGGGAGAGTTCATGTATTCTGTGGAAAGGGATGATGTTCTTACATGAAATAATTCCTTACCTAATTTTTTAAAAACCCTGGCAACCCTTATAATTGTTTTGTAATATGTAGAAAGGAACTAATTAATATCTTACTAAGATTTGTAATATTTAACTCATATACATATAGCCTTAAACATGTATTGCTTGTCCTTTTTTCCCTACAAAACAAAAGCTTAGTGGTATCATTATAATACAATGTCACATACCTCATGAAAATTATTCTTATGAGTTAAGAACTGTGTGTTTTAAACGTTGGTTTAAAAAAATCCTATGTATATATGGAATATACATATATGCACACGTGTATACACACACAATGACAGCACTGTTTCACACCTTTAAAATAATTTAAATTTGCAGCAACATGGGTGGACTTGGAGGACATTATGCTAAGTGAAATAAGTCAGGCAGAGAAAGACAATTACTCTATGATATCATTTATATGTGAAATCTAAAAATTATACACAACTAGTGAAATTAACAAAAAAGAAGCAGACTCACAGATATAGAGAACAAACTAGTAGTTACCACTGGGGAGAGGGAAGGGGGGAGGGAAAATATAGGGGCAGGAGATTAAATGGTACAAACTATTAGGCATAAAATAAGCTCTAAGGATATATTGTACAAAATGGGGAATATAGCCAATATTTTATAATAACTATAAATGGAGTATAACCTTTAAAAGTTGTGAATCGCTATATTGTACACCTGTAACTTATGTAATATTGCACAGAAACTATAATTTAAAAAGCCACTTTAAATTTCATATAAGTGACTTTATTAAATCTGCACTCTAACATGGCACAGTATTTTAACAAATAATTTGTGTGGGCTTAAAATTATTAAATGAGTATATATGTAAATTTGAAATTTGACCATAGATAAATATATATACACACATATGTGTGTATATGTATATATGGGTATGCATGTATAGAAACACATATGCTTATTTATTATTAACCAATAAATTTGGAGTCAAATTCTGATATGCCTGTAGAATTGGCATAGTTAGTAGACATTGGTTAAGGACAGAAAATGACCAAAGAGCAACCGACGTTTTAAAAAGCCCCAAGACAGAAGTCCAAATTAGAAGAAGGGGATTTACATCCAATTAAAAAATTACAGCGTGGCCCTTTTATTTTTCATCTAACACTTTGGGGAAAGAGTTATATTTTGCTTCACTAATTCAAGAGCAACTCCAAGAACTGTCAAGAAGTATTTGCTTAATGACAAAAAATACCATTAAAATTTCAAACAGAAGATTCATCCCTATCTTTTTCTTTTCTATCTTTTATAGTGTTCTAGTTATAGTTTATATCTGTGTCTGAATTTGGTGGTATTATCTCTTTATCAAAGGAGGTCATACAAATACCATATGATATCACTTACATGTGGCATCTAAAATATGACACAAATGAACTTATCTACAAAACAGAAACAGACTCAAAGATACAGAGAGCAGACTTGTTGCCAAGGGGGAGGATTGGTCCGGGAGGGATGGATTGGGAATTTGGGATTAGCAGATGCAAACTATTATATAGAGAATAGCTAAACAACAAGGTCCTACTGTACAGCACAGAGAACTATATTCAATATCCTGTGATAAACCATAAAGGAAAATAATATGAAAAAGAGTGAATCACTTTGCTGTACAGTACTTCAATAAAAAAATTTTTTTTATAAAAGGAGGTCATAGATACTCCACTTGAGATTTTTAAAAATAAAATAGATGGCAAACTCTCGAAAACAATTTAGCTTTAATCCAACTTAAAGGCAGAAAAATGGTGGCATTTTCCGTTCCCATGATTTATGCATAATTTTCTCATTTCCACAGGAACATTTCTAAATTTTGCACTTAGAGAAAATTACCTAGGTTATTTTTAGCCATAACTAATGTGTCAAAATTACTCCCACTTTAATATATTACACTGCTAATTTACAAAATTCATTTATCAAGTAAGTTCTTAGAAGGAAGGAACAGATAAAATGTAAATGTACTGATCTTGTATGTTGATAAGTCACTGTTCTATAATAACATCTCAAACTTGACTTCATATGCCAAAGCAGAGTCCCTGAAAAATTATGTTTTGCTTTAAGACATTTTTTGATGATTCTGAATGTCTTTTATTGAGTACTAATTAATGCGACAAATTTCTGACAAAAACATTTCTACTTTACTAATTCTAGAGGCGTTTTTAATGTGAGACAAGAGTTGTCTTACTGAATCACATCAGAATATTCAAGAGGACATGCAACATTTCAAAGAGAAATTGATTTGCTGTAAGTTGTGAAAAGGTGGGTTTTAGAGCATTTTAGCTGAATTCTTTTAATTGAGTGGTGGCAACAAAACTCTCTAGTGGTATAGGTCTTTAAAAAAAGGGTCAAACATGTTTCTTGTCACTATGGAAAAAGTAACTCATTCATTTGTCAAATTTGCGAGCTGTCACCAGCATGGCAAGAAAGAAAGGATTCATATGCTTTATTAAGTTCCATATTTGTTTATGTTTCATCCTTCATCTGTTATGCCAAAGCAAAGATACAGGTATTCGAAGATCATGGTTATTAAAGAAAGTCATCATGACAACAAAATATAAAAGTTCCATTTTCCCATGTTCATCAGCATGGTTCTCAAATATTAGGTCAGTAGCAATAAATCCCAATCTAAATAAAGATATATGAAAAGCTCAATGTGTTCTTTTAAACTGTGTAATACATTTATTCCTATTGCATTAGTATTCAATAACATGTTAAATACTATACTATAAGACTTTAAATATAACATACTATTTAAAGGGTACATGTTAAGAGCATGACTGGCAAAAAATTTACTACCAATTTATATTTAGCTACTGATTATTATTTATCAAATTATATGTACTACATTATGACAAATTTCTGAAAGATGGGTCAGGTTTCTTAAGAATGCATGGGAGGAATTTGTGCACATCATTTTAAAACATCTTCAACTTATGATAATTTAATTGAATTATTTTTTAAAATTTCCTGGAGATAAGTACCTTAGAAATATTTCAAAGGGGGAAACAAAATAAAAAAATATATACTTATGTAATATATGCTTTAAGACTTCTACAAATTGTGTGAAAGCGTGTGTGTGGGTTTAAGCATAAAAGGGCACAAGTAAAGAAAATACTAAAATTGAAACCATAGTACTTCCCTGGAGGTCCAGTAGTTGAGACTCTGTGCTTCCACTGCAGGGGATATGGGTTCAGTCCCTGGTGGGGGAACTAAGATCCCACAGGCCATGCAGTGCAGCCAAAAAAAAAAAAAAAAAATTGAAAACGTAGAAGGAAGATATAATTTACAGAATAATCTGATTCATTTCAGTCATTGTTAAACACTTTGGTAAAGTAGAAAACACATATAAAAAATAAGAGGTCAAATGATTTCTAGATTTCACAAACTGGCTATTTTAAAAGATTAAATAATTCTAGACTTCTAATTTTGTAATGTTTATTCCTTTTGGGAAATATTTTTACTGGTTACAAAATTTGGTAAACAGAAATGTTCAGATTATATTGAAATTTAAATATTTTCAAATTAAAAATTTTAAGTATATATATTTGCATGCTAGTGATATTTAGACACTTAAAGTATTTAGAATTTGAAATAAACAATATTATATAAATGTATATTATTTTATTACATTACTTCATATTGCAAATACATCCAAAATATAAATATATATTAATATATAAATTTTTATATATTATAATTATATAAAGTTGCAAATATTTTAAATAAATAATGTTTTCTCTCTGGGTATATTAATTAAAAAATAAACTTATAGAGCTAAACTATAAATTTATATAATCTAAAGAAGAGTTTGCCATTCTATTTATGTATCTTTGTTGTTAATCTCTTCAGGTGTTATTTCATATGCTAGTTACTGATTTACTAAATCCCTTTGGCAAATTTACATTGAAATATTTTATTAAAATTAGTAACCCGATTAAAATTATTTGTAATGAACTAGAATTGAAACAATAATAAATGCCTTTCACAGTTTGCATTGCTTAACTTATAGTTTTGTGTAATTTCATATTTGATGAATTAGCCTTCTTACTTCATGTAATAGATGTAATAGATTACAAATTAATATGTGTACATGTAATAGATATAGTAGATCACAAATTAATATGTGTTTGTATTCATAATATGCTCAATAGTTTACTTTTTTTAGTAGTATTTTTGTAACATTCTTAATTACTTAAACTTTTTCACTCTAAGAAATTTTGAAAGTCAATAGAAAGTTTGATAGCCAAAAAAACCTGGCAAAGAGGAAGAAAATAAAATAATTATGTCAACTTTAATAATAGATTGTCCTTCAAAGGAACATATAGTTTTATTGACATATGTGAAAAGCTCCATACAGAATATCATTTACTAAGAAATAATTTATTATTTTAAAAATATTTACTCTATAAATAAATATTTTTCTCATATCTTTAAGGTTGATAACTTTACTGCTCATAGCATCTGACAGTAGAGAGGTAAATACAGAAAAAACTTAAGAAACAAAATCCTGGAGAAAGAAAAAAAAGCAGTAATGCTACATTCCTCCCAAGAAACTTGTTTTAAATTTTCTAGATATAAGCAACTTTTATTTTCCTCAATCTGAACTGTAGAGATGGCAAACTGATTTTTGTTTTAGAGAATGTTCAATGCACATGTCAAGTTTTAAAATTTTTAGGAAATTTTCCTTATGAAGTGCAAATTAGCAGAGTTCTTCAAGTACTTTTTGGCCCTATTTTCATTGAGTTAATTTATATAATCAATACATGCCTGATTATCACATTCTTACCTGTGTATCTTCAAGTTCAATAAGCTCTGAAGAAACAAATTCAAAATTCACATGAAACACATGAGGAATAGTAGGAGAGTTTGTCCCGATTTTGTTTCACAGGCTTCTCATCAAACCTTATATGTGCCGCATTGCTCTGAGTTACAGACACTTGTGCTTTTAGTACCAAGACCTTCAGTATGTCACTGCTTACTGAATGCTATTTTGGGTTCTCTGAGCAGAGCCATGAACACTGAGCCTTTGTGCAAAATATCATAAGGGCATTCTGATGTCCGTTCATAGTCTGGGATTAATATGCAGACAGCTCCAGCAAGTAGCATGAGCTGATTTTTTTCACCCTTTTTTGCTAACAACAACCAAAAAGAAAATAAAGTACTTATTGGCTTGAGGTGATAAGGAGGGAATTCAACTTATGTAAGAGAATTCTGCAAGTGGAAAGGACATGCCCTCTACTTGGGGATTAGCTGATGAAACAAATGATCAATTTAAACCGGGCACAGAAGTTACTACAAAGAGAAAAGCTTTTTAACTGTGAGTCTATGCCTTCTGGCTGCTCCTTAATTCAGTCTTTCTATTCAGGAATAAAGTAAAATACAGAAAGAGAGGGCAATGTCTAAATTATAATCCTCTTCTTTTCCTTGGTTTATGCATTACCTAAATATAGTTATTGTATTAAATTTATAATTAGAATTTGTTATAGTTATTTATTATGAAATATATAATATTATACTCCACTGTTTACTCAAGTTGTTTTTAGTTAAAAATCATCTTTTAACCAAATCAGAGAGAGGTTAAAAAAATGTGAACAGTGTCTAACACTATGATTGATGTATATAAAATTTAATATTTTTATGGTTTACATATGCAATTATTGTGAGGAGACAGCTTCAAATTTCAGAAATATACTTGAGTCCTACAATATCGGGAGTATATACATGTTCATTGTATTTTTTATCATAACAGTGGAAGGAAAGTAGGAAAAAGATTACAACCAACGTTAGTGAGAACTAAATAGATTACATGACGTCTGATTCATGCTTACTCCGTTTTTCAATTCATAAAAACCAAATTTCATTTGTTACCATTTGCTAAATAAATAGACGTTAGATACCTCTGTACCATGTGGCAAAACCAAACAAGAATAAGTTAAATAAGTTTTTTCCCAAGAGCTATTTTTTAAATTTTAATTGTGGTAAGAACACTTAACATGAGAGTTACCCTCTTGACAAATTGTAAAGTGCACAGTACAGTCTTGTAAACTAGCAGCACAACATTGTACAGCAGATCTCTAGAACTTTCTCATCTTGTATAACGGAAACTTTATACCCATTGAACAACGGCTCCCCATTTCCACCTGCCCCCAGGCCCCATCAACTTCCATTCTACCCTCTGCTTCTGAGTTTGACAAATTAAGACACCTCATATAAGTGGACTCATGCAATATAGCCTTCTGTGAATGCCTCATTTCACTTGCATAATGTTCTCTAGATTCATCCATGTTCTAGTGTTTGGGTAAGGATCTAACATCTTATGGAGTATTGTTTCCTGCCTTGATACAGTATCCAGATCCACTCTGAACTGCAATTACACTTTTTCAACCTGACAGCCTGGTGCCACAAGATGTCCTGAGGGCTTATCTTAAGGCAAAAGAGAACAAGTGTGGATCAGCATTTTCTACACCGATTGTTATAATACCACTAAAAGGACAATCAGGACTGTAGGAAATCCACTGAGACAGTACTAAACTTTCTAAAGAAGGTACAGTTTGAAACTATATATTTTATGTAGAATACCATTAACAGCAAGTTTTGATTTCATTAAGGGAAGAGCTGTCATAAAACACATGTAAAGTGACCAACTAGATTTGATTTTAATATAGCACAAAGTACTATAAATTACTAAAAAATGCTTGTCCTCCCTGGGGGACAGATAGGCTGGAATCCAGCAAGTCTCTACAGGTATGCCAAAATCAAGAATGTAGACTTGGCTGGACTGAGGGGACTCAAATAAGCTCAAATAAGCTTAGTCATCAAATAAGCTTAGGGATTACTTCTAGTGCGTTTTCCTCATATCAGGAGAAAAGTCTTTTTCAGGAGTGTGAGGGAAAAGAAGTAGTGCACGGAACATGACTGTATAAGAATGGAGAGTCTCAGAATTAAGTACAGCACTATCCATAGGAGAGCCAAAGCCATTACACTACGGGTTATTGGAGGTCTCCACACCATAGAACAAACGTAAGGCAGGGTGGACAATTCCTGTGACACAGACGCTGTTTCATAACTACACAGAAACATTCTAGTAAACAACTGTCAGCTTTCACATGCAATCTGGGGGAATTCTACAAATGTCATCTGCCAGCAGGCTGATGAAAAGAGCATGAAGTTTTAGAAGCATTCAAGCCAGGATTGAATTGAGTCAATCTAAATAAAGATTTAAATTAAAATAGTACAATTCATCAATGCTCTGATGAGCCATCAGTTTCTTTTTTAAAAGAAGATAATTAAGGAATGTAAATCCATTGACTAGCTGCAGACTGGACCAGCTAATGAAGTTCAGATCTAACAGCAGGCAGAGGACAAAAGCCAAATGTTATTCAAGTTCTGACCCATCCCTTGAGATAAAACTTCATTCATAAAGTTTAGGTCTACCTACATCACAGCATAGATGATCAAGGTGACTTTAATTAGATATAAAGGCTCTAATCAGCTGTGGTCTGGATGGTAGAATTTAAGGTCTACATCCTGATCATCACAGTCTTGGAGCATACTATTATTTATTATAATAATATATTAGTCTTATAATAAAATTATATTCATGAACGGTTTTGGAAAGACTCATAATGTATTAAGATAGAAATAATTGAAAAATGTATTAACTGTATGTCACAGTATCAATTAGGATTCTTTTGGCTGCCATAGAAACAACAATATAAATTAAAGTTTAAAAAATGGATTAAACCTTGGAGAAATGTGGAACATACATAGAAAAATGAAATAGGCTTAGGTTTAGTTGGATCCAGTGGTTTCACACTGCAATCAGTTTTCCAGGTCTGTTTGCTCTCCTCTGGTGCTTAAGAGTAAGTAAGTGTTTCCCCAAGAGTGTCCCAAACACTCCACTTTTACCTTATTGACTAATATAATCATTTGTCCATATCTGAACAAATTATGCCAAAGAGAAAAGCTTAGAACCATTAAGCCATTCCTGCACCTGGGAGTAAGAACTACCTGGTAAATAGATTAATGTCAGCTAATCAAGGTTAGATTTTTTTTTTTAACATCTTTATTGGAGTATAATTGCTTTACAATGGTATGTTAGTTTCAGCTTCACAACAAAATGAATCAGTTATATATATACATATATTCCCATATCTCTTCCCGCTTGCGTCTCCCTCCCTCCCACCCTCCCTATCCCAGATTGTTGAATCTAGTTGGCAATCAACAGTATTCACTATAGACATGTATGTAAAATAGCTTTTTAAAAAGCTGAAAATAAAAATTTTTTTTTCTGTGAATGACTTTTAGATGGTATTCTTTTCTAATGGTCCAATTTAATGTATTTTCTTTTCTTTTTTTTGAAATTGTGAGCATATATCACAATGATAAATAGAAGATAAAATAAAATGAATAACAATAAAAATGACAGTAAAACACTAGTTAATCCATATATTTCAAACAATGGCAAAATCCTTTTTTGTTAAACTCAGAAAACTTGGCTCCTAGTAAAGAAACATTCTATTGAATATGGCAACATTTTGTATGGTCTTAGAAGATTTACCTTTTGAAGTCTAGTTGCAGTAGCCATTGATTTGCTCTAATTAAAATGTATCTGTTCATATATCTATATTTTCTTCTTTTATTTTCTGTTTTGTTTTGTTATTTTTTTTTATTTCCTGTGGGCAGAACTTACTCTGTAGCTCTGCATCTAAGAAATAATTTGGTTTGGTTAAACTACACAAACCCCGTGATAGAGGAAATTGACATTGAATAATACATAAATAACAAAAGTCCCATTCTATAAAAAAAGTATTTTAGTAACTGGTAATACATAAACAATTTATAATAATGGAATTCAGGAGTACAACCCCAGAAAGGTAAAATTATCCCTCTTGACCCCTGGCTCTTCAGCTATCTATCTATCCATCTATCTACCTATCAGTCATCTATCATTTTTCCTTTTGCAAGACATTGTGTTCAAGGTTATAGTTACATAAAGACAAATAAGACTCTAACCAACCATCTCTTGAAAATGTAAAGCACACATCATTTTTAAGCATTAAACAAGATGCTTAACAAAATGAAATTAAAAAAAAAGAAAATCCAATAAAATCACTTTGAAAGAGAGGAATGTTAACCTCCACTGACTATGTGATGAGATGTGAAATACGTGTTATTTAATCAAGAGAGAATTTAATCATGAGAGAATTTTAGAACATAACAGCTGTTTGCAGACTGAGCTGTACTGTACGAGATGTCCTGACTATTGTTTAAGTTCCCTGAAATATAATGGTACCTCTAAGACATTTCTGCATTTTATGAAAGATTTTGCATATATCTATATAAAGAAAAATCCTGTTTAAGTGGCATATGTTTAAATTAATGAAAATTAGTCAATGGAAACTAGTAGTGTTTTAATGTTAATTAAAGGACAATCTTTCTCCACATCAGGATCTGCAAACTAAGAAGCCAGTTGCGAAATACACCCAGCTTTCTGTTTTTATAAACAAAAAAAGTTTTATTGAAACACAATCATTCTCCTTTGTTTACATATTGTCTAAATTGTCTGTGGCTGTTTTCGTACTCTAAGGGCAGAGTTGAGTAGTTGCAGCAGAGACTCTTGACCTACAAAATCTAAACTATTTACCCTGGGACTTCCCTGGTGGTGCAGTGGTTCGGAATCCGCCTGCCAATGCAGGGAACACGGGTTCGATCCCTGGTCCAGGAAGATCCCACATGCTGGAGCAACTAAGTTCGTAGTCCACAGCTACTGAGCCTACATGCCACAACTACTGAAGCCCGTGTACCTAGAGCCCGTGCTCTGCAATGAGAGGTGACCACAATGAGAAGCCTGCGCACTGCAATGAAGAGTAGCGCCCACTCGGTGCAACTAGAGAAAGCCTGTGCGCAGCAATGAAGACCCAACGCAGCCAAAAATAAATAAATTTCAAAAATATAAAAATAAATAAAATAAAATATTTACCCTGGCCATTTACAGGAAAAGTTTACCACCTTCTGATTTATATTCATGTGATGTAGTGATTTTAAGTTCATATTTATAGCATAGTTTACTTAAAAATTAAATTACATGCATTTGATCAATAGATAAATAAGCACACATAAATAAACAAAAATCTACACAGCAGCAATCATCTTGTTCTACATTATCTTGCCTGTCGGTGGGTCAATGAATTAATATGGTTGAATAAAGTGTTAGCTTTTATAAAGATAGCTTAAATATTTTATATTTACCTAAAATATATACATTCAGGTTAATTTTATACATATATTTTGCCCTAGGGTGTCAAGGCATTTTCTTTGAGATATTATCCTCGGAATGAGTCTCTGCATATTTTTCTATAAAACACATTCATCATATGTCTATGTTTTCCAGTTTGTTTAAGAATAAAGAAGGAGAAGGCTTCTGGGAAGATGGCGGAAGAGTAAGACGCGGAGATCACCTTCCTCCCCACAGATACACCAGTAATACATCTACACGTGGAACAACTCCTACAGAACACCTACTGAATGCTGGCAGAAGACCTCGGACCTCCCAAAAGGCAAGAAACCCCCCACGTACCTGGGTAGGGCAAAAGAAAAAAGAATAAACAGAGACAAAAGGATAGGGATGGGATCTGCACCAGTGGGAGGGAGCCGTGAAGGAGGAAAGGTTTCCACACACTAGGAAGCCCCTTCGCGGGCGGAGACTGCGGGTGGCAGAGGTGGAAGCTTCGGAGCCGCGGAGGAGAGCACAGCACCAGGGATGCGGAGGGAAAAGCAGAGAGATTCCGGCACAGAGGGTCGGTGCAGACCGACACTCACCAGCCTGAGAGGCTTGTCTGCTCACCCGCCGGGGCGGGCAGGGCTGGGAGCTGAGGCTCGGGCTTCAGTCGGAGCGCAGGGAGAGGACTGGGGTTGGCGGCATGAACACAGCCTGAAGGGGTTAGTGTTCCACGGCTAGCCGGGAGAGAGTCCAGGAAAAAGTCTGGACCTGCCGAAGAGGCAAGAGACTTTTTCTTCCCTCTTTGTTTCCTGGTGCGCGAGGAGAGGGGATTAAGAGCGCTGCTTAAAGGAGCTCCAGAGACGGGCGCGAGCCGCGGCTAAAAGCGCGGACCACAGAGACGGGCATGAGACGCTAAGGCTGCTGCTGCCGCCACCAAGAAACCTGTGTGTGAGCACAGGTCACTCTCCACACCTCCCCTCCCGGAGCCTGTGCAGCCCGCCACCGCCAGGGTCCCGGGATCCAGGGACAACTCCCCTGGGAGAACGCACGACGCAACTCAGGCTGGTGCAATGTCACGCCGGCCTCTGCTGCCGCAGGCTCACCCCACACTCCGTGCCCCTCCCTCCCCCCGGCCTGAGTGAGCCAGAGACCCCGAAACAGCGGCTCCTTTAACCCTGTCCTGTCTGAGCGAAGAACAGACGCCCTACGGCAACCTACACGCACAGGCGGGTCCAAATCCAAAGCTGAGCACCTGTGAGCTGTGAGAACAAAGAAGAGAAAGGGAAATTTCTCCCAACAGCCTCAGAAGCAGCAGATTAAAGCTCCACAATCAACTTGATGTACCTGCATCTGTGGAATACATGAATGGACAACGAATCATCCCAAATTAAGGAGGTGGACTATGAGAGCAAGATTTATGATTTTTTCCTCTTTTTGTGTGTATGTGTATGCTTCTGTGTGAGAGTTTGTCTGTATAGCTTTGCTTCCACCATTTGTCCTAGGGTTCTATCCATCTGTTTTCTTTAAAAATTTTTTTTCTTAATAATAATTTTTTAATTTTAATAACTTTATTATATTTTATCTTACTTTATCTTCTTTCTTTTTTTCCCTTCCTTTCCTCCATCCTTCCTCCCTCCCTCGTTTCTTTCTTTCTTTCTACTTCTACTAATTCTTTCTTTCTACTTTTTTTCCCTTTTATGCTGAGCCATGTGGATGAAAGGCTCTTGGTGCTGCAGCCAGGAGTCAGTGCTGTGCCTCTGAGGTGGGAGAGCCAACTTCAGGACACTGGTCCACAAGAGACCTCCCAACTCCAGCTACATATAATATCAAATGGCAAAAAACTCCCAGACATCTCATCTCAACACCAGCACCCAGCTTCACTCAATGACCAGCAAGCTACAGTGCTGGACATCCTATGCCAAACAACCAGCAAGACAGGAACACAACCCCACCCATTAGCAGAGAGGCTGCCTAAAATCATAATAAGTCCACAGACACCCCAAAACACACCACCAGATGTGGACCTGCCCACCAGAAAGACAATATCCAGCCTCAATCACCAGAACACAGGCACTAGTCCCCTCCACCAGGAAGCCTACACAAACCACTGAACCAACTTTAGCCACTGGGGACAGACACCAAAAACAAAGGGAACTACGAACCTGCAGCCTGCAAAAAGAAGACCCCAAACACAGTAAGATAAGCAAAATGAGAAGACAGAAAAACACACAGCAGATGAAGGTGCAAGATAAAAACCCACCAGACCTAACAAATGAAGAGGAATTAGGCAGTCTACCTGAAAAAGAATTCAGAATAATGATAGTAAAGATGATCCAAAATCTTGGAAATAGAATAGACAAAATGCAAGAAACATTTAACAAGGAATTAGAAGAACTAAAGATGAAACAAACAACGATGAACAACACAATAAATGAAATTAAAAATACTACAGATGGGATCAATAGCAGAATAACTGAGGCAGAAGATAAGTGACCTGGAAGATAAAATAGTGGAAATAACTACTGCAGAGCAGAATAAAGAAAAAAGAATGAAAAGAACTGAGGACAGTCCCAGAGACCTCTGGGACAACATTAAACACACCAACATTAGAATTATAGGGGTTCCAGAAGAAGAGAAATAGAAAGGGACTGAGAAAATATTTGAAGAGATTATAGTTGAAAACTTCCCTAATATGGGAAAGGAAATAGTTAATCAAGTCCAGGAAGCACAGAGAGTCCTGTACAGGATAAATCCAAGGAGAAATATGCCAAGACACATTAATCCAACTATCAAAAGATAAATACAAAGAAAACATATTAAAAGCAGCAAGGGAAAAACAACAAATAACACACAAGGGAATCCCCGTAAGGTTAACAGCTGATCTTTCAGCAGAAACTCTGCAAGCTAGAAGGGACTGGCAGGACATATTTAAAGTGGTGAAGGAGAAAAACTTGCAACCAAGATTACTCTACCCAGCAAGGATCTCATTCAGATTTGATGGAGAAATTAAAACCTTTACAGACAAGCAAAAGCTGAGAGAGTTCAGCACCACCAAACCAGCTTTACAACAACTGCTAAAGGAACTTCTCGAGGCAAGAAACACAAGAGAAGGAAAAGACCTACAATAACGAACTCAAAACAATTAAGAAAATGGGAATAGGAACATACATATTGATAATTACCTTAAATGTAAATGGACTAAATGCTCCCACCAAAAGACACAGATTGGCTGAATGGATACAAAAACAAGACCCATATATTTGCTGTCCATAAGAGACCCACTTCAGACCTAGAGACACATACAGACTGAAAGTGAGGGGATGGAAAAAGATATTTCATGCAAATGGAAACCAAAAGAAAGCTGGAGTAGCAATTCTCACATCAGACAAAATAGACTTTAAAATAAGGACTGTTAAAAGAGACAAAGAAGGACACTACAAAATGATCAAGGGATTGATCCAAGAAGAAGATATAACAATTGTAAATATTTATGCACCCAACATAGGAGCACCTCAATACATAAGGCAAATACTAACAGCCATAAAAGGGGAAATTGACAGTAACACATTCATAGTAGGGGACTTTAACACCCCACTTTCACCAATGGACAGAACATCCAAAATGAAAATAAATAAGGAAACACAAACTTTAAATGATACATTAAACAAGATGGACTTAATTGATACTTATAGGACGTTCCATCCAAAAACAACAGAATACACATTTTTCTCAAGTGCTCATGGAACATTCTCCAGGATAGATCATATCTTGGGTCACAAATCAAGACTTGGTAAATTTAAGAAAATTGAAATTGTATCAAGTATCTTTTCTGACCACAATGCTATGAGACTAGATATCAATTACAGGAAAAGATCTGTAAAAAATACAAACACATGGAGGCTAAACAATACACTACTTAATAACGAAGTGATCACTAAGGAGATCAAAGAGGAAATAAAAATATACCTAGAAACAAATGACAATGGAGACACAACAACCCAAAATCTATGGGATGCAGCAAAAGCAGTTCTAAGAGGGAAGTTTATACCAATACAATCCTACCTTAAGAAAAAGGAAACATCTTGAATAAGCAACCTAACCTTGCACCTAAAACAATGAGAGAAAGAAGAACAAAAAAATCCCAAAGTTAGCAGAAGGAAAGAAATCATAAAAATCAGATCAGAAATAAATGAAAAAGAAATGAAGGAAAGGATAGCAGAGATCAATAAAACTAAAAGCTGGTTCTTTGAGAAGATAAACAAAATGGATAAACCATTAGCCAGACACATCAAGAAAAAAAGCGAGAAGACTCAAATCAATAGAATGTGAAGTGAAAAAGAAGTAACAACTGACACTGCAGAAATACAAAATATCATGAGAGATTACTACAAGCAACTCTATGCCAATAAAATGGATAACCTGGAAGAAATGGACAAATTCTTGGAAATGCACAACCAGCCAAGACTGAATCAGGAAGAAATAGAAAATATGAACAGAGCAATCACCAGCACTGAAATTGAAACTGTGATTAAAAATCTTCCAACAAACAAAAGCCCAGGACCAGATGGCTTCACAGGCAAATTCTATCAAACATTTAGAGAAGAGCTAACACCTATCCTTCTCAAACTCTTCCAAAATATGGCAGAGGGAGGAACACTCCCAAACTCATTCTACGAGGCCACCGTTACCCTGATACCAAAACCAGACAAGGATGTCACAAGGAAAGAAAACTACAGGCCAATATCACAGATGAACATAGATGCAAAAATCCTCAACAAAATATTAGCAAACAGAATCCAACAGCACATTAAATGGATCATACACCATGACCAACTGGGGTTTATTCAGGGATGCAAGGATTCTTCAATATATGCAAATCAATCAATGTGATATACGATATTAACAAATTGAAGGAGAAAAACCATATGATCATCTCAATAGATGCGGAGAAATCTTTTGACAAAATTCATCATCCATTTATGATAAAAACCCTTCAGAAAGTAGGCATAGAGGGAATTTTCCTCAACATAATAAAGGCCATATATGACAAACCCACAGCCAACATCATCCTCAATGGTGAAAAACTGAAAGCATTTCCACTAAGATCAGGAACAAGACAAGGTTGCCCACTCTCAGTACTCTTATTCAACATAGTTTTGGAAGTTTTAGCCACAGCAATCAGAGAAGAAAAGGAAATAAAAGGAATCCAAATCAGAAAAGAAGAAGTAAAGCTATCACTGTTTGCAGATGACATGATACTATATATAGAGAATCCTAAAGATGCTACCAGAAAACTACTAGAGCTAATCAATGAATTTGGAAAAGTAGCAGGATACAAAATCAATGCACAGAAATCTCTGGCATTCCTACACACTAATGATGAAAAATCTGAAAGTGAAATCAAGAAAACACTCCCATTTACCATTGCAACTAAAAGAATAAAATATCTAGGCATAAACCTACCTAAGGAGACAAAAGACCTGTATGCAGAAAATTATAAGACACTGATGAAAGAAACTAAAGATGATACAAATAGATGGAGAGATATACCATGTTCTTGGATTAGAAGAATCAACATTGTGAAAATGACTCTACTACCCAAAGCAATCTACAGATTCAATGCGATCCCTATCAAACTACCACTGGCATTTTTCACAGAACTAGAACAAAAAATTTCACAATTTGTATGGAAACACAAAAGACCCCGAATAGCCAAAGCAATCTTGAGAACGAAAAACGAAGCTGGAGGAATCAGGCTCCCTGACTTCAGACTATACTAGCAAGCTACAGTAATCAAGACAGTATGGTACTGGCACAAAAACAGAACTGTAGATCAGTGGAACAGGATAGAAAGCCCAGAGATAAACCCATACAATATGGTCACCTTATCTTTGATAAAGGAGGCAGGAATGTACAGTGGAGAAAGGACAGCCTCTTCAATAAGTGGTGCTGGGAAAACTGGACAGGTACATGTAAAAGTATGAGATTAGATCACTCCCTAACACCATACACAAAAATAAGCTCAAAATGGATTAAAGACCTAAATGTAAGGCCAGAAACTATCAAACTCTTAGAGGAAAACATAGGCAGAACACTGTATGACATAAATCACAGCAAGATCGTTTTGACCCACCTCCTAGAGAAATGGAAATAAAAACAAAAATAAACAAATGGGACCTAATGAAGCATCAAAGCTTTTGCACAGCAAAGGAAACCATAAACAAGACGAAAAGACAACCCTCAGAATGGGAGAAAATATTTGCAAATGAAGCAACTGACAAAGGATTAATCTCCAAAAGTTTTAACCAGCTCATGCAGCTCAACAACAAAAAAACAAACAACCCAATCCAAAAATGGGCAGAAGACCTAAATAGACATTTCTCCAAAGAAGATATGCAGACTGCCAACAAACACATGAAAGAATGCTGAACATCATTAATCATTAGAGAAATGCAAATCAAAACTACAATGAGATATCATCTCACACCAGTCAGAGTGGCCATCATCAAAAAATCTAGAAACAACAAATGCTGGAGAGGGTGTGGAGCAAAGGGAACCCTCTTGCACTGTTGGTGGGAATGTAAATTGATACAGCCACTGTGGAGAACAGTATGGAGGTTCCTTAAAAAACTACAAATAGAACTACCATATGACCCAGCAATCCCACTACTGGGCATATACCTTGAGCAAACCATAATTCAAAAAGAGTCATGTACCAAAATGTTCATTGCAGCTCTATTTATAATAGCCCGAAGATGGAAACAACCTAAGTGTCCATCATCGGATGAATGGATAAAGAAGATGTGGCACATATATACAATGGAATATTACTCAGCCATAAAAAGAAACGAAATTGAGCTATTTGTAATGAGGTGGATAGACCTAGAGTCTGTCATACAGAGTGAAGTAAGTCAGAAAGAGAAAGACAAATACCGTATGCTAACACATATATATGGAATGTAAGAAAAAAAATGTCATGAAGAACCTAGGGGTAAGACAGGAATAAAGAGACAGACCTACTAGAGAATGGACTTGAGGATATGGGGAGGGGGAAGGGTAAGCTGTGACAAAGCGAGAGAGAGGCATGGACATATATACACTACCAAACATAAGGTAGATAGCTAGTGGGAAGCAGCCGCATAGCACAGAGAGATCAGCTCGGTGCTTTGTGACTGCCTGGAGGGGTGGGATAGGGAGGGTGGCAGGGACGGAGACACAAGAGGGAAGAGATATGGGAACATATGTATATGTATAACTGATTCTCTTTGTTATAAAGCAGAAACTAACACACACACACACACACACACACACAAAAGAATAAAGAAGAAATTTAAAGAAAGATGTGAAGGCATACAGTTTAATAAACTATTTTTAAGGGATGTTTTAGGTTATCAGTGAATCATGGTAGAAGGTACACATAGTTCCCATATTCCCCCTGCCCCACACATGCAGAGCCTCTTCTACTGTCAACATCCCCCATCAAAGTGGAGCATTTTTTACACTTGATGAACCTACAGGGATACATAATTATCACCCAAAGTCCATAGTTTACATTAAGATTTACTATCGGTGCTGTACATTCTATGAATCTGCAGAAATGTTTGGACATGTATCCACTGTTACAGATACAGAGTAATTTCATGGCCCTAAAAATCCTCTGTATTCTGCCTATTCATTCTACCCTCCCCGTTAACTCCTGGCAACTACTGATCTTTTTATTTTCTCTACAGTTTTACCTAAAGTTTTACAAAATGTCAAATATTTGGTATCATACAGTATGTAGCCTTTTCAGATTGGCTTCTTTTCCTTACAATAGGGGTTTAAGTTTCCTCTATGTTTTCTTCATGGCTTGATAACTCACTTGTTTAATCCCTGAATAATATTCTACAGTTTATCCTTTCACCTACTGAAGGACATCTTGATTGCTTCCAAGTGTTAGCAATTATGAATAAAGCTGTCATAAACATCCGTGTACAGGCTTTTGTGTGGATATAAATGTTTCCTATTTGGTTTCAATGATTTTTTTCATATCCATTTTTTAAAATGCTTTTATTCATACCCTTCAATAGCTTTTTAACACCTTGCTTTTAATAAGCATTTCTAGAACATATATCTCAGATTTAATAGAAAAATAATGGCTTCTACTTTTCAGACATATTTCATTTGTTATATTTTATAAATCTATGTTTTCAATAATTAGAAAACCTCATATAAATATTTTGCAAACTAACATAGCTGGCTGTTTGGAAGAATATATTTGCATGGTTGGGAGAAAAAGTGTGCTCATATATCAGAGAGTATTACGGCAGGTTCAGAGTGTTCTGTTTTGCAGAAGAAATGGAAAGCTTCAGTTACTTCATTTTATGGTACATATGGAACGGCTGTGCTATGATAGAAACTATTTAATACTCACTGCATTTCTGCGATGTAGTTGTTGGTCCCCTTTACATTTGAGTAAATGTGAGACAAATAGCAAAGCAAGGTCTTGAAGAGTCAGAGGATATTTTATGCCAAAGCCTATATTACACTCACTATAACACAATCCCTCTTTACTGAAGAAAACAAACAACTTTTAAAAGAAACACTTCTCTTAAAAACATGATGGGCAATCTAATTTAGTAGTATTATAGTAGCCACCACTTGTAAAGCAATGAAACTAAGCATATAAGCACTTAAACTAATGTCCTTTCTTCCTTAATTGATTCCTTTTTTGTCCTTCCCAAGAAATTTTTGACCATCTACTATTTCTCAGGCCCCTGTCTTAGTGTTGGAGGTACACTCAGGAATGTTCCAGAAAAAAAGTCTCTATCTAGATGAAGTTCATGTCCTAGTTTAGAGCATAGTGAATAGACATGGTAAATTAGTAAAATGTATAGTATATTAGATAAACAAAAGTGTTAAGTAGAAAAATAGAGGAGGTAAGGGGGGTAGTTAGTATTGTCACGGGGTAGGAAGCACAAAATTTTATACAGAAGATTCAGAAAAGGTCCAACTGAGGAGATAGCGGGTAAATACATGACTAAGATGAGGGAGTGAGCCCTGAAGTTATCAAGCTGAAGAACAGCTTAGGTCACACAAAACAATTATCCAAAAATGCTCAAGAAACATCAAGGCATCCTTCATGGCTGGAGTGCAGAGAGGTAGAAAGCAGAAGGTGATGATGATGTGTGTATGTGTGTGTGTGTGTGTGTGTGTGTGTGTGTGTGAGACTTGTGCACATGGGGGCAGATTTTATAAGGTCTTTCTGACAACTTTAGGTTATTTGGCTTTTACAAGGAGTGAGTTGGGAAGCATTGGACAGTTTTAAATGAAAGACGATGTCATTTTATTTACATTTTAAAGAACAAATCTAGTTTATGGGTTGAGATTACAATGTCAGGGGTCATGATGGAAAAAAGGGTAAGACATGTTAAGAGCTGTTGTAAAAATCAGATCTGTTTTCTGGATTATAGCAAACTTATGAAGCAGGTAATAATTGATCAGGCAAATCTGGTTGTAAGGAAAAGAGATTTATCTCCAGAAATGACTTGGCTACTTTCTCTCTCTGTGTTCCTTTTCCAATTAATATCAAATTACGTTATTAATCTCCTCTCTCTGTGTATGGCTTTCTTTCACTCAGAGTTTCTGTTTATTTATAATTTATCTTATTTATGGCTGATTGTCAACACAAATTCTTAGTGACAGATTTTCAACTTCTACTAGTAAATGCCTATTCTCTTCCTGTTGAAACTTCTAAGGGGACAATAGCCAGGTCATGGAAGCAACCTAAATGTTCATTGACAGACAAAAGGATAAAGAAGATGTGGTACATATATATAATGGAATATTACTCAGCCGTAAAGAGGAATGAAACCGGGTCATTTGTAGAGACGTGGATGGACCTAGAGACTGTCATACAGAATGAAATAAGTCAGAAAGAGAAAAACGAATATCACATATTAACGCATATATGTGGAATCTAGAAAAATGGTACAGATGAACTGGTTTGCAAGGCAGAAAAAGAGACACAGCTGTAGAGAACAAACATATGGACACCAAAGGGGGAAAGTGGCAGGGGTGGTGGTGGGATAAATTGGGAGATTGGAGTTGACATATATACACTAATATGTATAAAATAAATAACTAATAAGAACATGCTGTATAAAAATAAATAAAGTTAAATTTAAAAAAAACTTCTAAGGAGACAAAGTAGTTTATGTACATCAGCAATGATCCTATACTCCCTTACTTTTTGGATTCACAAACTCTGTCATTTTCAATGGCAAAGGAAGTAGATGGTGTTGTACACAACAAATGGTAATTCTCCAGGGCATCCCTTCCAGCAGCAGTAGGATAAAGGATGCTGTGACTCTTTTGGGTGATATGGAGTTGTCAGGCATCATAATATAGGCTGGTTGCTATTATTTTCATCCTCATATAAGGAGTGAGGAAACTAAAGTTCAGAGAATGCCATGCAGTTAGAATGTTTTGCAGCCATATCTCAAGCTTCTGTCATCTGATGCCAGAAATGACACAGTTTCCAGTCTATCACATTGTCTATATTTAGGAATGCAAGCGAATATACAGCATTCATTCTTTCACAGAATGTTTACTGAGTGTTACTATGTGCAATGTACTGGGCTAGAAATAGACAAAAACAAACAAATCAAAATTCCCACTACTGCCTTTCCCTACAGGAATCATGGCATCTATTAAAGAGCTCTGCATTGTACCAAATGTCCTAATGAATTTTAAACCTTTAACACATACACACTCACATGCTTTAAGTAGCTTATGTACAAACAATAACAAAATTGGACACACACATATATTATAGTTTTATATTCTATATATATTCCAATTTTAGAATTTATAATTGTTATTTGCAGGAGACTTTGCCCAACCATTAATTCTTGGGTTAAGTTACTGGAAGCCTAACACTTGAAACCTCCCTATATTTATATACTACATAATATAAGCCTATAGATATGGAAGATATAGACTAATATTTATTTTACCTCAACTTCTCTTATACGTTCCTTCCATACAATTATTTTAATTAATCCTCATAACAGCCTCAGTAGGTAGATGGTTTTCCCATGTCAGGGTTGAACAGATTATAGACCAGAGAGGTCAAGTAACTTCTTCAAATTGTACAGACAGTAAATGATAGAATGAGAATTCAAGCTTATGAAGTACAATACCAGTCCCTGTAATCTTGACTACTACGTTTGGGGATTTTGTAGAGGGTGATTAAGGAGTGAGAAATGTGCTTGAGTTGACAAGAGTGAGTGGAAGACACAGGTGGTTTGCTTTCAAATGATCCTCTTACTAAATTATCAGATAGAAGATAAATCTGTATACAGATACTAGTAATATATGTGAATTGTGGAATAATAACAAAATGATAATAAATGGGCACTTTTTAAACATCTTTATTAGAGTATAATTGCTTTACAATGGTGTGTTAGTTTCTGCTTTATAACAAAGTGAATCAGCTATACATGTTCTGTATTTTTTTATCTGCATTCTATCATGACACTATCAAAGAATGAGAGTGTAAGATTGAGACAGAAATGAAAGATGTCATGACAAACAAACAAACAAAAAATA
Source organism: Globicephala melas (assembly GCF_963455315.2). Taxonomy (NCBI): domain Eukaryota; kingdom Metazoa; phylum Chordata; class Mammalia; order Artiodactyla; family Delphinidae; genus Globicephala; species Globicephala melas. The sequence continues at coordinate 19,969,139 of NC_083326.1, forward strand.
TTTTAAGTATATTTTGAATTAAAATGTACAAAGAAGGGACCATATGCTAACGTAAGACTTTTCAATATGGCAATAGCAAATATTAATATTTATAATGTTTTTCTCTGCCCAAAGCATGCTTCCTGTAAACTGATTTTATTCATTTAACAATTTATATGATCTATCTTATATTTGTTTTTATGATTGAATGAGGACATATGGAGGAAATGTATGTTTATTTTACCTTAAGTTATATTTTTTAAGTTCTTGCATTATTCACACAATACAATTTGGCAAGACTAATATAGAAAAAACAAATGAATTAAATGTCTTCTTGTGAAGCCCCAAAGAAATTCTTACAGATATGTATGTTAACCTCTCAATACTTTGTTTTCTTAGTGATGGTGGATTCTGTTAGGATGATTAGCCCCACAGATTCATCCTTATTGGGATAATAATGGACACTTTTATCCAAGATACCAGAGGATTATCTAACTACATTACATTTAGGTCTAACATACATTTAGGTCACACTGTGTATACCGAAGCATTTTATGGTGAATAAAGCAATCATTTTGATCTATGCTAGCATTGTTTGGAATCAACAATAGCTAATGAGAAGTCAAGAAAAGAGTCACCTATCATATGTTTGCTGATGATATGCATAATGTATTGGTTTTCATCTTCCAAGGGGCAGATGGCAAGATGGGATTAGATGTGCAATACTGGGGGAAGTGCCTGGGAATGATGAACATGAAGAATCAGAAGTAACTAAGGAAAACAGTCAGACCACAATGCAAGCCTGATGCCTGTGAGAAGGAAGTGGAAAGGAAGGAGGATGGAATAGGAGAGATTTAAGATTACAGCATTATTCTGATAAATTGTTGGTTGAGCTCATGGGCAGTCTTTGACTCAAACCATCCTTTGAAATAGAGTTTCATAGAAATAGGCCTGTACTAGTAGCTCTGTCACAGTCAATCATTGGCTGGGAGCAGCCTCAGGGAGTCATGAATGTGGCACCAACATGGTGGTGGATCCAGAGTCCAGAGGGATATTAGCGGGGGCTGTCACTCAACCATGCTCCTCACAGCAGAAGATCATATAGAAATGTTCATGGCTATCACAATTACCATACTGAAGTGGTTTGCAGAAAGACTCTTTTTCTCCCCCTATTACAAATGTATAGAGACTCACAAACTCAATATCAAATGCCAAATATTATTTTTGGTAGATATTTGTAAAATCAAGTCACCTACCATCTGACTAACTATATGGATAGCATGGACTAAAATAGGGTAACCAGAAAGTGTTCCCATCATTTTCTATTTTACATGTATCTTCATCTGAAAGCTCCTCCAGGAGAGTGGACGCCCCCACCATTATTGTCTTTATTCTGCTGCTACTGAGCATCACTTTCCAACCAAAACTCTATTGTGTCAACTGGATTGACACTCCTTTTCTGCTGAAGCATGAGAGAAATAGGCAGTAAAGGCTATTTCCTCATAAGCCTGCTTTAAGACTAAGATAAAAGATGCATATGTTATGAATATGTCTTTACTTAAAGGAAAATTTTACTATGGAATTAAAATTTTGCAATGATAAAGAATCTAAAAATCTTGAAATTTTCCTTGAATCTTAGAAAGACAAACACTTAGACTTTCCTAAATAGGCCGTCACATGCTTCTTTCACTTCTGATGCAGCTCCGTTATTTCCAAGTTTTTGCCTGTGCTGCAATTTATTTATTGTCATTTTGTTTGATAGTGAGAATTGTCAAAAGCATTTCTCTGTAGTCAATGGTACTTTTATCAACTTAACTTACACTTCATATTAAAATGATTACAGTGAACTTCAGAAAGGTATACAAACCAAAGTTTCTGCATATGAGAATGAATGTCTTAAATCATTAGTTTAGATGTTTGCACCTGAACTGTGCAAGTAAATAAGAAGCACTTGACTTAGTTGGAATGAAATTGCTCTAGTGGCATTAAGGATATCCAATAAACAATGAAAAGTATGAAAGCTCATAAGACATGATAAAGGCAGTTCTGTGTAACAAGTTATGACACTGCTCTTTATAAGGCTGGCATCAGACCTTGTGTGCATTCCCAGTGGGAAACATTATAGGATAATCCAACATAATGCACTGTCAGGCTAACATTATGGGCTTGTTTTCCTGTACTTCCATATTAACATTACGGGGAATGTGAATATCCAAAATCAAATATAAAATCATTCTCCAGAACATTACTTCAAAGGTATGGAGAAGAAAATAAATAACTGTAGCACATTTTTCACTAATGTTCAAATAAAACTGATGGTTAGTTTATACAAACACTGAAATTTGAGATATAATTACGTATATATGAGTGAATTTATGTAATGTTACTGGATCTCAACTTCATTCACACATAACCATTATAAAAATATACTAAATCCAAGGGCATCTGAAGAGTTTTTAATGTTAAGTATCTGGTCAATTCAAATATCATTTGGCATAGGATCTTACTGGAGAAACATATAAAATCATTTGAATTAAAAGGCTGGTAGTCTCTGATAAACTAAATTTAACTTCATTGCTCGTAACTGTTTTGATCTGTCTTAGTAAGTTTTTGCTTTCACTATATATTATAAATAATAAATTCAGTTCCGAGGAAGCAACTTACTTGTAGAGACTGATTTATGTTCGAACACCTTCTTTTTTCCATTTCAATACATCTTTTAGAAATCGCAAGAAGAATGTTTAGATGTTAAGGAAATCTGTAGCAAAAGTATTTCTAACCTAAACCAATGAATAGTAGTTGTTTTCTTCACCGATAAAATTGATAGCTGATGCAAGCTGTATTTTTTTCTTCTGTACTCTCTTGGTAGGTATTTTTGCAACAAGATAACAATTGCTTCACTGATTGCTTCTCACTGGGAAACACACTTAAATGGGAAATGCACTATCTAGGTAGTTTCTGTGAGGAAAAACAACTTTGTCACTGGGTGAAAGAAGTATGTAAAATGCATTACTTCAACATTTTTTTCAAAGTTGCACTGGCATACAGAGGATCAGGAACGCTTGTTTGTATTTGAGTCCACAGTGCACTATGGTTTGCCTCTTTTTATAACAAAAATTTCCCCTCACTATGACTATATTTTCCTTAACATGGACTACAAAAATGGGTCCTAGGTTAACAGTTTATTCTACATGTAATTATAATTAAAGAGGTATGTTTTGGATAAAAAATCATTATTAGACTATGACTAATGCCTAAATTAATTAACATGGTTATGTTGGATAAAAATATGCACTGTTTTCCTGTGTTAAGTGGATAATTTTCTGTAAATGGTTGTATCTGTCAGGATAGACTAACTCAGGCTGTGGTTTAAAAGAAACTGTAAAATCTGGGCTTCCCTGGTGGCGCAGTGGTTGAGAGTCCGCCTGCCGATGCAGGGGACGCGTGTTCGTGCCCTGGTCCGGGAAGATCCCACATGCCGCGGAGCAGCTCGGCCCGTGAGCCGTGGCTGCTGGGCCTGCGCGTCCGGAGCCTGTGCTACGCAACGGGAGAGGCGACAGCAATGAGAGGCCCGCGTACCGAAAAAAACTGTAAAATTTTAGCAGCTTAAAAAAATAAATGATTCTTTCTCTGAAACCTACATTTTCTAGAAGGTAGCTGGGACTCCACTTTGTGTATATTCGCTCCAGAACTCAAGTTATCAGGGCAGACACTATATTGAATTGATGCATGTTGTCAGGGTCTGATAATGAAAGACTGATGGTTCTTTAAATTTCCACCTGGACCTGACAAATGTCACTTCTGCTCATGTTTTATGGGCCTTCGATGGAGTGGGGCAGTGAAATCATAATAGGCTCCTAGAAAGAGAGCCAGCAGTATTAGAGGGACTACCACAGAGCATCTATTTGTCCAAATATTGGGCTCCTCTCCTTACCACATGCAGACACACTCACTCAGTCCTCTGGGGAACAATGCAAAAGTCCCATCCAGTTATTATGTTCCAGCCCATCTTCCAAAAATTCTGAGTGATATCTGTTTTTTTTTTTTTATCATGTCCAAATGTGATTCCTCTTGGTCTAGAGACCTACGTATTAGAAAGCCAAGTTTTCTCAAAACTCAAACAATGTGCAATGATAGAATAGGTACAGAGCCCACAATATGCTCTTGAATTTGGAAAGAATACAAAACACACAGAGCAGTGACCATATAGGTAGCAGTTTTGAACTCTCCCAGGAAAGCATGGCAAGAGCCCTTACCCCAGCATGGGAAACACTTCAGGGTTAGGTCTTAACTCTGCTCCCTAGGAAGAAATAGCCAATTAATTTTTCTCTGTAAATTTTGACATCACATTCTGGCAGTTTCTTTTTATCCTTTATTCTCCCTGACCATGTCTAAATTAGATTGGAGAATATATCCTTACCAGGGCTAAGCAACTTTCTCAGCCCATTTCCTGACTCTAGACACCTGGAGACCAAAGGGACCCTTTAAGGGACTCTCAATGAATTGGATGGTGCCCACCCTTATTGGGGAGGGCCATCTACTTTACTGAATCCACAGATTCAAATGCTAAGCTCATCCAGAAACACCCCCACTAAACATACCTAGAAACAATATTTAATCTAGGCACTCCATGGCACAGTCAAGTTGACACATAGAATTAACCTATCAACAACTTTTTGTTGTTGTTGTTAGAATTTAAAACAACTTCTTAAACAACAAGGTCTTACTGTATAGCACAGAGAACTATATTCAAGATCCTATGACAAACCATATTGGGAAAGAATATTAAAAAAGAATATAACTATATGTATAACTGAATCTCTTTGCTGTACAGCAGAAATTAACATAACATTGTAAATCAACTATACTCCAATAAAACATAAATAAAAAAACTTCTTAATTTCTTAATTGTGGGGTTACTTAACTTCCTATACTCAACTTGAATGTTTTCATGCCATTGCTTATTTTTTAGTATGCTATCTAATTAATCTATGACTTAAAAAATAATCTATGTATGATATTAAATGATAAATTTGCATGCTGAGGGTATGAAGGAGGGAAAAAAAATTCCTTTGAAGGGGTTCAGAACAAGCCTCCCCAGAATGTGCCACTTTGGCATGTGGATTATTTTAAGCTGAAGACAATCAAGGCCCAAAAGACTCAGAAAGAGATTTTTATTTCCCCCTTAACTTCCTAAAATAATTTAGAAGGGGTGCCTGGCTCAGAGAGAGAGCTATTACTAGAGATAACCTTTTATCTGAATCCATCTGTCTGACAGGGCAAACATCTAATAATCAAACATTTGCTCTTCTTATTGCCTTGTAAATTATCCTCCACCCCTTTGAAGCCCCAGGCCCCTATCCCAATCCTTAGCTCAGAATACAAGATTCACCTGCACAACTTGCCCTTTGGGACTCCCATGCATTCATAATTAAATTTATTTTTCTCCTATTGATCTGTCTTAGGTCAATTTAATTATTAGACCAGCCAAAGAACCCAGAAGGGTAGAGGAGAAGTTTTTCTTCCTCTACACCCTCTAAACTTGTAGGTTTTTGGCTGAGACACCCCTGTAAAAAAAAGACAGATTAACAGAAAAACAAACAAAAGTTTTATAACATGTGTACCTTCTATATACGTGAGAGATAGACAGGAAAATTGAGTAACTCTCTGAGAGGGTCCACACCATCACCTTAAACATCATCTTCCTCTAAAGACAAAAGAAAGATATTGGAGGTCTGGGAGCCGCTTATGGGAGGTTAACAGGAAAGCACAGTAAATAGGATATGGTTGTTATGAAGATTTAAGACACTATCATCTCCATTGATAACAGTTTCTAGAGATTTGGTCATCCCTCTCTGGTTATGGTAAGGGAAACACCTGTACAAATGGAGATTTCCCTTGCACGCGTAAATATCTCTTACAAAAGGGTAACTTCTACTCAGTTTTCAGAGCTTCTCCTGTGTCTGCTGTCTTTTAAAAACAGCCAGCTTAAGATAATCATCATGCCAAGCATGCTTATTTTGGGGTGAAAAATTCTGTTCCCCTTCACGTGTGAGATGCACTGAAATTTCATTTGTATCAGAAATTCATTACAAGAGAATATGTAGCAAAATACTTATTGCATATAAGTAAGGAAAATATTTGTTATGTTTCAGTAACTATGGCAACATTGTATATATTTTGTCAAAGAAGGGAGAAAGCTGCTCTCTGTTTCCAATCTTGTTTTTTTATACCACTTTCCTGATATCTAAATTTAGCAAGAAATGTTTACCTTGATGTAATTATATTTCCAATACCTCACAAATTAAAAAAATACTAAAAGTTTACTCAAACTGAAGGCTGTTTAAATAAATGAAATTAAAAAATCTCATACTAGAGGTTTATGTTCTTACTAATTTAGTGAAAAAAAAATTGCATGATAAAAATTTTAGAAAAATAAAACTTTAAAATGAGACTAGTCAAGTGTAGGGGAGCAAAATTTGTCACCCCAAAATGTGTCTCTTTGGCATGAGAATTACTTTATATGAATTATTTTTAAGAAAGAGCAGACACAGGAAGTCTTTCTTTTCACCTTCCCTTTAACTACCTAAAAGAATTTAGATAAAGGGCCAGTTCAGGAAGGGTATTATCACTAGAGATATCTGCAAAGAATGTGGGCTGGATGGAGTGGAAGGAACTCAGAAGGGCTTGGAGACCAGTGTACACTAGGTGTCCCATTGTCTCTGCATGGTTCAGTAAACATATGTTTACCAAACATTTGTTTTCCCACCTCCATGTGAATTGCCTCCCTTCCCTTTGAAGTCCCAAACTCCTACCCCTTCTCTTTCTTTCCATTGGCACATAAGCCTCAACTGGCTAACCTGTCCTGGAGCTCATATTCCTATGGAGCCCTGTACATATGTATTTAAACTGCTTTTTTTCTCCTGTTAATCCGTCTCACATCAATTTAATTCTTAGATCAGACAGAAGAACCCAGAAGGGTAGAGAAAAAATGTTTTTCCTTTCCCAACACAAGTTATTATGGCATGTTAATATTTTTGACATGACTAGGTGATTTGTAAACTATTTTGTAAATTGTAATGGTTCTGTTTTTGTTTTTAATAAATGCAATGGGATGCTTCTCACTACTATTTAAGTAAATTATTGCTGTTGGTTGCATAAAAATATGGATCAAACTTATGCAACTACAAAAGAAACGGTAAGTAGATGAAAATTTAAATTTGCATGTAATTTTCCAAAACTTTATTCTTTTCTAAATCATCAGGCTCATATCTAAATTAAAAATATGCTTGTCATGGAGTTTATCCACACTCACAGAGATACATTTAACAAACCCAAGTAACACTTTCTTCAAGTTATAGTTCATACTACATTCAATATCTTGTAATAACCTATAATGGAAAAGAATCTGAAAAAGAATATATATATATATCTGAATCACTTTGTTGTACAATGAAATGTATTGATAAATCAACTATACTTCATCAAAAAAAAAGAGGAAAAAAAATGATATAGTTCATATACTTCAACTTTTCTCCAGCACTACTAGTTTCTTTGCTCAGAGGCAAATTAATATAGGAAGGAGACATGGAGAAAAATGATGATCCATTCTTCAAGGGATATTAAAACATAACCATAACAGACAAAAATACATTCCAGTCTCCTCAGATTTCTACAGGCAGATGATTCTTAACTGGCAAAATATTAATTGATTTCAATTCTGCTAAAGTTAACAGCAATATCAAGAAAAACTAAAGATAAATTTATCATCAGACCTGACCTAGTTCTCCAGAGTACTTTTTTCAAGTTAGATTTTAAAGTAAAACTACATAATGTGACCCAAACCCTGACACCAGTTATCTGGGTTTTTTTTTTAAGTGTTATGTTTTTGTTTTTAATATTCTCTATAGGATGATAACCTATGCCCATGTCAGTAAAATTATTTGCACTTCCAAAACAGAATAATGCCAGGTGAAGTGACATAAACCAGTAAGTGGTAATTTATTTTATTACCTAAATTTTAAATACTTTAAACTTCTTCTGAAGAGTTTGTCTGGTTTAGAACATTTCAAATCAAACTGGAAAAGACCTACAAAATTACGGGCCCTATTTTTTGGACCTGATGGCCAGATGAAAGAATTTTATACATATTTAAGCAATATTTATAATAATATTTATCTAAGTCAGTGTGGTTTTGGTGAGTTGAATGACTAACACTATTTATGAGTGACGGGAAAGTATAAAATAAAAGAAAAATTCTAAGTATTTGAAAACTTTATGTTGGGTTCAGTACCAGAAAGAATCTCCTATTTTGAATATAAAGAATAATATAATTTGATTAGCAGAAAATGTTGTTTCATTTTAACCCACAATAATTCATGTTGAACAAACGTTTCATAGTATTGTTTTTGACAGGCATGGATTTAATAGTTTGCCCACCATACCTCCATCACTCACCTTGACTCTTATGCAACTCACTCTCATTTCATATAAAAACTATTAATAGTTGCCAAACCTACCCTCTGATTCCTCCTTTATTTCTTTCCCACACAGCCATGATGTACTTTATGACAGGGGTCCCCAACCCCCGGGCTGCAGACCAGTGTTAGGATCCGGGCCACGCAGCAGGAGGTCAGTGGCAAGTGAGCGAGCAAAGCTTCATCTGCAGCTCCCCATCGCGCCCCATCACTCACATTACCGCCTGAACCCTCCCTTCCCACCTTCCGTGGAAAAATTGTCTTCCACGAAACTGGTCCCTGGTGCCAAAAATGTTGGGGACCGCTGCTTTACGAGATTTAACATCTTCCGGTTTTACCTAGAACTAAAAGCAAAACTAGCATCTCCTCCACAGCCCTATGCTTTCTGACCACATCCAGTTCATTGGAGGCCAGTCTGCAAGGTCTCCCTCATGTTTTCATCCTGCCCTTTGTGAGTTTCTCTAATAAGTTAGCTCTTTTCATTTCAGAGTAGTTTCATGTTCAATTACGTTAACCTAGAATGTTTGTTTCTTACACCTGCACCTTTCTTATCCTTTCCTAGTCTTCAAACATGCACATTCTTCAGACTGATTCTTACTGTGAAAGGAAAATCAAAATGGAGTCAGTATTGATAAGAAATTCTCTAAGTGGAGTCTGGAGGCCATTGAGGAAGTATGACCTTACGCAGGTCTCAGCCCAGATGGAGTCCGAACTTTGATCCCTGATTGTCTTAATTCAGGCATCCAGAACACCTGCCCAATGTTCCAGAAACTCAAGATACATATCGGATCCTTCCCTAAAATAACTCCTGGCAGTCTGTCTCTTAAGGATAAACATTGTCTTTCTTGTATCAGAGTCAAAATAATAATTTGGGCCAGGGAATTTAACAACCTCGTGGCTTTTGCCTTTATGAGTCCCTGACTCTTCCTTTTCCCTGGAACACTCTTTCAGTGTTACCCAAATCTGTGTCTCCCGAATTGCCGTTCCTAAGACCCCAAATAAAGCTCTTTGTCCTTTGCAGGCTCAATACTGACTATTCAACATTACCTACCCTGAGATTTCAGCTAAAATGTTACTGTCATACAGAAGCTTCTGTTGACCTCTCCTGTGTAAAGCTAAATATTTTCTCTTGCCCTGATTTACAGAGCCAGGTTCAATTCCTTTACTGCACTTGAGATAATGTTAAACAGATATGTTTACGAAAAACTTTTGTTTTCTCATTAGATTGTGAATGACCTAACATTAGATATGAAGTCTTTTATTTTCACCACTAATTCAAATGCCTATCATCGAGTTTGGGACTGAGAAAACATGTACAGTACATAAAAGTCACTTTGAGTAGATCATTTCCCCTGAAATTTTGGTTTTGACAGTGTAAAACGCTCAGTAGGTAATACCTTTGATCTGTTATTGATTGGGACAGAGATGTGTTACAATGTCGTGTAAACTGAAATAATTTTTTATAAATTTTGCTTTTCTTCTTCCTACTTTATTTCTTTTATTTCACTAGTGCTTTCTTTACCAGGCATGAGGAGTAAAGAGAGCATGTGAGCATGGGAACATGACATAATACTAAGGAATACTGAACCCTGGAAAATACCAAGGCTAATAATTAAAGCATCCTTACTTAAGCCTCAGTTTTATGTTTTGAAAAATAAAGCTGGTAGACTAGCTAAAGTTTAAGCACCTCTGAGGCTGTAAAGTCCAATTTTTCCTTTAAAAGTATGCCACATGAACTATAAAAATCACATTTATATATATGTGTTCATAGGTAGATGTATTTATATTTTGTTTAGGAGTGGAACATAGATTTCTAGTCCTTTGTGAATGATTGAAAATTAATCTCTTACAACTTTTTTAGGCTTTTTCTAAGTAAACCATTCTTTAGCAACCATTCATTTGCCCATTGGTTTATTATGATGGCATGTATTGTACAACAACTATAAGTAAATATTTCTGTTTTATGATGTGACAGAAATAGGATAAAAATGAAAAAGCCATAAAACCATTCCCCCAGTGAGTATAATGATTAACTTAAAATTTCTATCCTTAAGAAAATAATTTTATTATTCTCTCCAAGGCAAAGTGCTCATGTGAGCAGTTTCTCACAATTAAGAGAAATTTGACATTAAAGAGAGAAATCTACTTTTATAAAATGGTGATCAAACGAAAGGATATCATCAAGTAAAACTGTATCTTTTAGTTGACTTTTTATGAAACTATTCAGAATCACTAGTATGTACAACATGAAATTATAAATTGGGTTGAGATTTAAATTGTCTTTAAGAATCAGAAAAAAATGTGTGATTTTTGAAAAATGTGAGATTTTTCTCTTTGTGATACTGTCATTATTCTTATGCACCAAAAAAAGTGGTTTCATTTTGAAAAAGACCTTGAAAATCATTGAGGTGAGTTTCCCTGTGAAACTTCTGAAATGATATTCTTCCATTTTTTGGCAGTGATAATGTTTTTACACATTCTGAAAGACAACTCTATTCAGTTGTAAAGAGTTGGGGAGTGGAGACTGTATTCCACTCCACAGAGAGCTAAAATAAAATTTTTAGCACTCCACAGAGAGCTAAAATAAATTTACTTGTTTATAAAGAGAAATTTTAAAACTAAGATTTAGAAAAGGTCAGGTTACCTGTAGGTCAAGAAGCATATTAATATTCAGAAGCCATCATTACACTGGATCTTGTAGGGACCCAACTCACAACTTGAAGAGGAATCATTTAAATGCAGACAACAGCAGGTCTCTAAACTGTATTTCAAAGGCAAAAATTAAAGAGTACTAAATGCCAAAATAAAAGAGATTTGAAATGTCTTGGAGCTTAATCTTTTTCTACTTATTCCTGAGGTTTCCATCATATCACTATTGAGTATCTACGAATTACTGTGTTTTTTAAATTATAATTTTTCATGCCTAAAGGTATGCTATCCACAATCAAACACACAGTATAAAGAAAGCGTTGGTGATAGCTTATAAGAAAATAAAGTTTTACAAACATTTCTTTCTGGATATAATTAAAGATTGCTGGGTTCTGAATGTCCTGTTCTGCCCTCTGCCTAGCACACTCTAGAATTCTTCTATTTCCTCCTTAAATGAAAATTGTCTTCTTCTGTGTAGGACAGGTTAACTGTGGTCATACAGGATGTTTTCCAATGCCAAGAACTAAGTTTAACATTAGAACCAAAGAAGACCACAACGAGAATACAGTCTCTACTCCCTAACTCTTTACTCAGAGCCTTAAAAACCACCTTCTGATTTGAGATAATTTGAACCCCAACTTACTCTTTAATTTCTGTTCATGTAACCCTAAGAGGACTCAGGTTTTATATTTCTTCTCTTGTACTCTTAGTGCCATTCTATCTCATTCACGATCTTATCCCTTTGCTTGTCAACCCCTATTTCCTCTATCCCTTCTATACCCTGTTAATAAAGCTGTTCAGCATCAGCAAAATGCCTTCTATCCAAACTCACCTGCCAAACTCCCACTTGGTTTAAGTCTAATTCTATGCCAAGTTTCTATAAGTGTCCGAACAAATTGGGAGAAAACATCTTTAAAGATGCTGATTGATCTCATTACATTTTCATGATTATAATCCCAAGGAGGCTCTTCTTGATACCCACTAATCACCCTATTTCTAGGTATATACTCTCTCACTCTCTTTTCTCTTCAAATATTCAAAACCTCTTCTCCTTGGATGTTGTTGATCTCAGTTTTATTGCTCTAAGTACTGCATATGATGAAGATTCCAGCATTTTTATGTCTAGACGGAACTTCTCCCTTGATATCCGAATATTATATACAACCAGCTAATTGACCTTTCTAGGTGGACGTCAAAAAGACATGTCAAATATCACACTTCAGTAACTGAGCCTTTGATCACACCCAACTGTTCTTCCCACAGTCTTCCGTATCTCAATTAATGGCAACTTCTTTCTCCAATTGTTTAGGCCAAAAGGTTCAAGTCATCCATGTTTCCTCTCAGTTTCTTAAACACCTAATTCATTGTGTCAGTGAGTCTGTTTCTGTTACCTTCAATATACAGCTTGAATCTGATCATTTTTCTTTATACTATAAGCCAATGTATATACTCCAGAAAACCCCTACATATGTAACAAGACACAGACATGCCCAAAATCATCAGATCTTAATAGAAACTCTGTAAGTAATATTCCTGCAATATATATGGATATTAATATACATACATCAAAATAAATGCAACTCTTCTGAATAGAAGATTAATACATTTGTTAATAATGTATTAATAGAAGATTAATACATTTGAAGATTAATTAACATTTGTTAATTCATTCAAAATATACTTACTGAGCTCAAACTCTGTATCAAGCAAAATTCTAGATATCTCAAATACATCATTAAATAAAACAAAAATGCTTGCGTTAGTGGAACATATTCTGGTAAGAAGGCACAGAAACTTTTAAAAATAAACATAATTAATATATTACTGATGTGGTATGTTAGTTATAAAAGCAATGAAAAATGGAAAAGAAATGGTAAATAAGAAGTGGGGAGAGAAACAACGGAATATTTTTTAGCAGGGAACAAAAGCTACCTTTCACATATTAATGTTGCTGAATCTTAGATATTTAATAGTAAGTTGAAAAAGCAAGATGCAGTAAGTTCAATATGTTATAGTAAAAAGTATATTTATCATGGATAACCTATTTATCATAAAGCTATTAGGAAAACATGGAATGAAAATAATTGTGGTAAGCAAAAGAATTAGAAGGAACTCCCAGTGAATATCAGTAATATACTTGCTTAATTTGTGTGGTAAACTAATGAATTTTTATTTTATTATTGGTTTCAGAAAATTTTAAAAAAGATACGAATTCTGCTGCAAGTATCAAATATTCTCTTTTAAAAAATAAAAGAAAAATGTTTGTAATAGTTTGCATAGTTTTATGTCAGCTCCTAGTGCATTATTGCACACATTCTTAAAAGGAAAAAAAGAAAAAAAAATCTGAAAATATATAACTAAGTTATCGAGAGTCCTTACATTTTCTGGGTGAATGGTAGGTTACCTCGAGTTGACAAAAATTTTTGTCAAGATGTATTTGTTTTTAATAAGAAATTAAGAAATTTTGCAAATACAAAGAAACAATATGAATTTGAAAAGAAAGATATATAACTTCATAATTAGAAGAAAATTCTGAAGAGACTCTTGATGGCTTTAGAAAAAAATACTGAGTGGTACTAGATTCTTAGACGTATGATGATTATTCAAGTGGAACCTCAAGTCTCCACTGGGTTCCTACTACCAGTGGAGAATAAACTCCAAATTCCTTTTCAAACCCTGCAAAGACGGTAGAGATTCGGTGCTTGCCTCATTCACAGCCTCTGCTCCCACCGTACTCCCTCTCACCTCACTGGTCAGTCTAGCCCCATTCCTTGCCTCCTTGCTGCTACTCAAACACCAAGCATGTTTCTACCTCAGAGCCTTTGCATTTGGAATGTTCTTTTTCTGTGTATTCACGTGGCTTAGTCTCTCCATTGTCCCCAGTCTTTTCTCAGAGTTAACTTCCTGATTGTCATGGTTGCTACAAAAGCAGGAAACATTAAAAAAAAAAAAAAAACACACACTATAAAAGCTGTCCTCTAAATATAAAGTGTTTGATTCTGGAAGTGTAAATTGGTACCATTTTATGGGAATGATTTGACAACATCTGTCACATTCAGAGAGCAATTTTTGCAACAAGCAAATGTGTGTTCACGATTTTCCTTGCAGCATTGTTTGTGTTAGCGAAAAAAACCTGGAACAAAGTACCTGCAAATAAGGTTATGGATGGAATAGGGAATAACTGAATATTTGGGTAGGCCTATGGATATTCCATGTCTGCAATGCACAGAATGAAGAATTTTCTACTGCCCTGCACAAAATGTATAATGTCTAACAGGACATATATGATGATAATTTTTTGAGTTTTGAACTTTACTCCATTTTGTATACAAAGACAAATTTTTTTGCATGATTTTAACCACATTGAATATATATTTTTCAGAAATACAAATCCTGTGTAAACTGCAAGATGATAATTTATTCTATTTAGAATATTTTCAGAAAATTTAAAACATTTTGCCGAGATGTGTCACAATGACAACGCTGCAGGTTTTATTATTGCAAAAACAGCATGCTTATTTTCATCTATATTTGTACTGATATTTACACTGAGTTTAAGTACTGGTGCAAAGTGATTATATGTTTTCTAGTATGGTCATAGTTGAACTTTCATATTGAAAGCCATATTATTTTATTATAATTAACTTTTATTTCTCCTTTTTGTAATTACTATTAGGACACCTTATTGACCCCTTTAAATTTTTGCACATGTTTTGAAAGATTATTTTATCAGTGAATTCTGTTGCAGGATACAAAATATTGTTGCAAAAATTTTGTTTAAATAGTTGAACATCATAGAGAGGAGAAGTATTTCTCTTATCCTTTGCTGTTCAAATATCAATGTTTATTAGTTGGACCAACAACATTGGCATTCACTTGGAATCTTGTTAGAAATGCATAATCCAGGGGCAGATCCACCCAATCAGTACAGATGTTAAATCTGTATTTAACATCTGCTGTGCATTCATATTCACACTGGTATTTGAGAAGCACTGCTTTAATCCATCTATTCCCTCTACTTTTCCACTGCTAATAGTTTAGTCCTTTATATTTTTTTAAGGGTTCTGCAAGAGTTTAAGTGCTTTCTACTGATGTTTCCCTCTATCCACTCTTCAAAGAGTAGAAATGATTCTTTTGTTAAAAGAAAAGCTCTAATTTGTCCGATCCATTCAATGGCACCTGGGTATTCTTAGGAAAACACTGACAGCCTGACCATACATGACCCTTCCTCTTACCAAGAAGCCATGTGAGACCTAGTCTCAGCACACCTCAGCCAACTCATTGTGGACAAATTTGAATTGCTGTGAATACAAGTCTGAGGCTTTTCTGTTTATCCACGTTCTATGCTGTTTCTTATTTCACAGTCTGTGCAAGCACTATTCACTTCATTTCAGAAGTTCTTTTCCATCCCCTGACTCAGTTCCTTCAATTTTGCTAGTCCTTACTTTTCCTTCCAATATGAACTCAGATACATCTTCCTCAAGAAAAGCTTTCTTTAAACATTAATAGTCATTGTTTGGTATTTTGTTTCAAAAGTTGATATGTTCTAAATTATATTATTTTTTACTGAAAGATCAAACATACTAATAGATAATGGCCAGACCATATATGTGATAAAACTTCAACCCACAATCTCTGCAGCAATCAGTCAGGAAGCTGAACATCATTGGCAGTGATCTACCCAGAAGGTTAGAACTTGGTCAGTGACAGATAGCTTGCCTGATGTTTACCTCTGCTTCCAACTCAGGACCAACCAGAGAAAGCCAGATATGCTCCCTCAGCCAATTACAGAGAATGCCTCTAATTAGCCCACCTACAGTTCCCCACATCTTCCAATCAGAGCATACCTGGAGGCTTCCCTCGATTTTACTATAAAGTTTATTCACTTCCCTGCCTGCCTTTGATTCTCTACCAAAGGCAAGGGACAGTGGCTGACTTTCTGGCTATAGCAAGCTCAGAATGAATAGCCTTTATTTTTTCTCATTTGGATCAGCTTTGTTTACTTCCACATTACTAACTTAATGATTTCAAAAATTTGTCTTTATCTTGGATGAAATTCATATAGTGTGGTAGAAATAATAAAAGGAGTAAAAGGAGATTCTATTATTCTCCGTGTTTTTCTCTCAAAACTAAGCACTCTCAGTCCAGAATTAGATTACCTCTCTTTAAGTACCAAATAAATTTTTGGTGTATGTGGCCAGAGCACAGACACATTGACATAATACTATATAAGAGCATTTAAGAATTAAGGAAAGTATCTTTTGTTCTCACCCTTCCAGCATTTTAAAAATCTGTCCGTTTTTAAAAATATTCTGCTTTGTTGTATATAGCTGGTTTGCTGAATACCAATAAACACAAGACTATTACCTGCGGAGCAATCATTTCTAGGAAATTAATTTCAGAATAGTATGCTACTGCATTGTATTTGTGTGCAAGCCGTTTTCGTAGAAAACTGTATCCCCATACATTTGACAGAGTTAAATAATGCAATTATGGAATGCAATAACAGAAGTAGAAAGAAAAAGCTACGGTTTTAGATGGAATTTGAAATGGCAGCTCTGATGCAGAAAGATAGAGAAAGTCTGTTCCAGATGTTAGTCACTGCTACAGAGAGGACGGGGAGGGATATTTTGCGTGAAGTGACACGCGAGAGATAAATGGACTCCATGTATTTTGGACATCAATTTTGATTATGCAATTTCAAGTTATGAACCTAAAACTGGGAGAAAAAGCAACTTCTTTTATCTGAAAATATAGTTTGATTTGGAGCTAGATTCAATTGATATTTATTGAGAATCTGCTAAGTGCTAGATAACATTCTGGAGTTTTAGATATATTGTTATTATGAGATGCTGGAGAATCCCTACTCAAAAGTTCATGGAAAAAAATAGCTATGGATGGGGCTTCCCTGGTGGCGCAGTGGTTGGGAGTCCGCCTGCCGATGCAGGGGACACGGGTTCGTGCCCCGGTCCGGGAGGATCTCACATGCCGCGGAGCGGCTGGGGCCGTAAGCCATGGCCGCTGAGCCTGCGCATCCGGAGCCTGTGCTCCGCAATGGGAGAGGCCACAACAGTGAGAGGCCCGCGTACCGCAAAAAAAAAAAAAAGCTATGGATGAATGCAAACTCAAGATGCCCAAGAACATAGCATTAATTATAATTACGTTTATCAAGTAATAATTTTATTTCTAGATTTGAGAAAAGAATATATTTTTTATATTTACTGTAAACATTTACTTTATACAGGAAAGTATAACCCCAAATCCCACCACTCATAAATAACTACTATAAATATTTATATAAAGACCTCCAGATTTTGTCTATGCATTTATACACCAATTATATGTGTGTATATCATGTTGATAAGTACACATGAATGTATTCCCAAATGGGAATGTAATATGAGAAATTTTAATATTTTCAAATGTTATCAGTGTACCTCTTTGAGATAACACAAAATTCAGAATCTCCCATTTGAAATCAGGGATATGAGTTTAAATGATTTGTTGGTACTCAACAATTCTGTGGAGTAACCATAAGTAACCAGAAGAACTAATCTCATTCAAGAGTCCCACTCCCACAGCTGGAGCCCCACGTGCCTGGTTCCACCTCCAAGGAACCTTGATGGTCAATACCCTCCGAGAAGATAATCCTCTTTTCCCTTTCTCTCAGGAATAAAGCGAATACCCACAGCTCCCTGGCTGTGCTGGGAGCCTCAGGAGTCCACAGAGGCTAGTGGTTTCGAAGGAGGGGTCCTGTGACCTCAAATTTGTATAAGAACTTTTTTTTTTTCCCCAACAGACTTGCTTTACAGCCGATGCCAGGGCTGTCATGGCTTCCCTGTGCGATGTACCTAATCCTTCTCTACCCTTATTAGAATATATTCCTAGTGTCATGACTTCAAGAATAAGATAACTCTCCCCTTTTAACCCAATCTTAATATTGCCCTCATCTCAGCTTAAATCAAATCCCACGTCTTCCATGGAGGCTCCTCAACATTTTCTCTAATTCCTCTGAACCACTGTGAAATTATCCCCTTTACCTCTCACACCAGGGCATGTACACAAATATCTTTGTAAAACAATGGCTCTAATTAGCACCTAACACCTAGAAGTCAGGCCTTATATATGTTTGTTTATCTAAGCACCCAGCAGCGTTTCTTGAATAGAACTGTACCATTGAGGATTTCCTTTGCTAGTGATTGAGAGCCAACTAGGACTAGATTAAGTAATTTGGTTTTTCATAAGAGAAGGACAGAGGTGAAGTTAGCCTTATTTGGGGAATCAAAGTTAGAACTCTCTAATGTCTGTTTCCGTGGACATTGGCCCATTTTCTTTTGTGCGGGTAGGTTTATGTGTATTTTTGTGTGGGTAGGTTTATGTGTATTTTTGTGTAAATGAGTGTATGAGAGGGTTAGCGAATATTATCACAAACAACTCCCATGCTAACCTTACAAGCTCATTGCAAGAAAGTTAAAAATGACTTTTTTAAACAGGAGAGTCAAGCCAGAAAATTCTAGAAAAGGAATGCAACTCTTGACTGAGTGGGGATGGATTTACTTCAGCGGTGATGGGTAGGGAGAAGTGTAGATTAGCTGGGGAATATTTTTCCTACTAAAAATAGAGAAAAACATCTTCATTATTTACTGATTATCTGACAGAAGTTTCCCCTATCACATTTTTTTTTTTTTTTTTTTTTTTTTTTTGCGGTATGCCGGCCTCTCACTGCTGTGGCCTCTCCCGTTGCGGAGCACAGGCTCTGGACACGCAGGCCCAGCGGCCACGGCCCACGGGCCCAGCCGCTCCGCGGCATGCGGGATCCTCCCGGACCGGGGCACGAACCCACGTCCCCTGCATCAGCAGGCGGACTCCCAACCACTGAGCCACCAGGGAAGCCCTCGCTATCACCTTTTTAATTGTAAATTAGTTGACAATTAGATGCATTATCTCAATCTTATCCAAAAATAAAGTATCCCCCTGTGTAAAACTACTATTGTAATAGAAACTAAACACATTATTTTAAAATTTTTAAAAGTTTTGGCATTAATTGTGTACATTGATACTAACAAATTCTGTGAGAAACGTAGCATGGTTATTAACATTCTCAGTTTTCACATGAAGAAATTTTGACCAGAGACTTTAAACAATGTGTTCAAGAGTATATGCTTAGTGGTTTTTATAGCTGAACCCAGAATCCAAAGCTCACTGTTCATTCCACTACCCAGGATTTTATGTATGAACAGCTAATTTCCATCACATTATTTATCTGTACCTATGCCTTCTTGTATGTGCATAATTAATAAGAAAAAAATCCTGAATTAGACAGCCCTTAGACACATAATATGGTATATTTTTCAGTTTTGAGTGATTATACTTTTAAAAGTATCCTCATCTTTTTTTTAGAACTCAGGAATCAATGTTAATGGTTGATTTTTCTGTACTTCACCAGAGCAGGTTGAAGCAGAAGAAACTCCTGTGTGTTTGTCAGTGTTATGCAGGTATAATTCCACGTATCAGCTATTTTTACTGCTCATTTTCCATATTCACTCTCTGTTTTTCAATTAACTGAGAGGTAAAGAACTATAAGGAGAGAGGGAAGAGGAATAATGGTTAATATTTTCTAGTCACAATTTCCATTTTAGGATTTCTATTTGAGTTAAATAGCACCTGGAGAGTAAGGCAGGCAATAAATAAATGTACTCTTTCTTAATGAAAGATCTTCTGCCATCTCCCAAATGCTTCCTTACCATAATGACCTATGTCATTTTAAAAATTACCCAGGATACTATCAAGTGAAATTACTCTCCTGAGTATTTGTATAAACCTATGCATGACATTATGTGTAAACAGCCCTAAAGATCTACGTCATCTCTCCAAATATAGTTATTAAGTTCTAATAAATTTATTGTAGTGAGTCAGTTCTTTTCCTCTGGTTCTCTTGTTCCCAGCAGAATTGAGTGTTCATGGGAAAGAAAAAGGAGGGAAATAGTAAAATCATAACTAATATATGGACATTCTCTTTATAAAATCAAAGGTTAGGGCTACTGGAAGTGGGTCATTTTTGTTGCAGGTAGTGAAACCTGGAACAGCAAGGCCTCTGACGGGAGAGGATGATTAGAGTAAATATCTCCTCAGAGTCAAGTTAATGGATAAATTTAAAATACAGGGTGACGAGCACCAGATGCTCAATCAATACCTAATACTGCCAAAGCCTGAAGGCCAGGGAATGGGGAACAGTCAGTCCCTTCATGCTGTGGTGTTTGTGCAGATGAGTCAGGAAGAATAGAATAGTCCAAACCAGAGCCTATAAGAAACAGCATAGGGTTACTTTATTTCAGCTGATCTTCCCTTATTGCTAGAATGATTAACATATTTGGGTCTAGAAAGCTCTGTCTGCTGTTAAATTGGAAGGACTCTCATAGTTGCATTCCAAAGAGGCAATGTGGGTTCTGGGTATGGACATTTAGGTGTGGTCCATCAAACATGCCTTAAGAGAAATCAAGAAATGGTGCAACACTGTGTAATTTTTCATAAGAAATTTTATATATATATATATATAAAACATTTACAGCCAGTAAAACCTTTACAAAATCTACATAATTAATAGTACAAATCCAGTTAATGGGCTGAGATTGCTAATCTAATTCATTGAAATACAACAATATATTTTCCAATGAAAATTTTTAGAGCATCTGATGTGCTCCAGGTGCTTTCTCAAATATATCATATTGAATTTTTACATGATAGGAAATATTAATCCTGTTTTAAAGATGAGAAAATGAGTATCAAAGAGGTCAAACAAGTTACACACTGGCATAAGGAAGAACCCTGGTCATTGAGAACTGCTTTTGCTTCTGCCCCTGTCCTGAGAGAGCCCTGTTACCCCATCATGCTGTCCTGTACATGGCTTACTTTTTTACAGGGATAGTTCTGGACAAACTAAAGAAGATGCTTCTGGATACTGTAGGGTACACTGAATAAGGAAGTTAACATTTATAAACACACTATCAATGACCAGAAATGAGGGATGCCAACAAGTATAACTGGGTTTTCCAGAGGCTTTTGGTGCCTTTATTTAGAGCTTAATTCTTAAATATCTGTTATTCTCAAAGAGATCTTAAATGGAGCAAGTTACTGTAGAAAAAAAATTAAATCACATTATAAAATTACTAAAAATCTCAAGAAAAACTAAGATATACTTGAATCTTCTGACATTTTGGGGAAAAGAAATTAAGGAGGAGATAAACAGAAACTGTGACCAGCTTAATTATAAGGACGTATGCTGTGCCAGCAGAGTTGGTTTATTGGGACAGTGACCCCTGAATAAGTGTCACGTTTCCTACTGATTTTAAATTTTAGCATCCCCAGCTCTGTTAGGTGAATAGCGAATAACTAGAATTCTAAAATAATTTTAGATATTTATCTGAATTTTCAAATCTTATTATGTGCTGCTTGGATGACAAAGTTGTTAAACAGAATAGTTAACTGCTTTTTTCTATCATTCCCTACTTTTCCTGAGAAAACAAAATGCTTTTCCCTCAATAAAGGATGGTATTTCTATCCTCCAACTATACTTTTACAAAAGGAAACAAAGACACCGTCTGTAGGAACACTCCTTGGAAATAAAAGTCCTCCATTTACAGCAAAAAAACAACCATTTGAAAATTTGGGGAATATAAACTTCATTAAAAATAGAAAATGAGTTGCATAGAACCCTGTGAACCTGTAGAAAATCAGTTTAAAAAACATGTGATTTAAATGCTCAGATATGTAAATCCTGTACTAGTTGATCGACTTTATCACCAGTTTATACTCTTATCATTGGCAGCAGATATCTGACTATATTCACTTTGATTTACTCTACAGAGACTTCTTCAGATTTAAACCTCTTTAACCAAGACAAATGGAGTGACAAATGCAATAAATTAGATATGCATTATACAAGCAGACACATTTTAGCCCTGTAGTTACTGAAAAATAAAAGGCAAAGGAAAACAAAGCCTCAGACCTATTCTTCATCTTTACTAAAAGGAGATGCCAAAGACCCAGTTGGGGAGAATGCAATTTTGAAGAAGTAGCAGTCATTACACAGGAGATGCTTCTGTGGATGTTGATGATACGGGTTCATTTTTTTCCTCTCCTTTCTATTTCCTTCTGCCTCCCCCACTACCCCACAAGACAGCTTGGAAAACTTTGGCAGATGTTACCCTTCCAGGGTAGTGCCAAGCAGCCATCTCTCTTCTGCTGTGACAGCTTCCACAGGAGGGAACTGCCTGTCCCACTTCGTTCAGTATGTTTGTGAATATTTGATTTTCACAGAAGACAAAAGAGGGTAAGACGTCTGGGATTCAATAGAAGGTCAGAACGGCGATCTATTTGCCTGGTCCAGCTTTCTTTTATACTCTGACATCTGGCACCCATTACCAGAACAAATTAGAGCAATTCCAAGCAGCAGCAGAGGAGGACTTCCTGTTCTCAGGCAGCACAGTTATCAACGTGAACACAGGAACTGAGGCTCAAAACAATGCAGCCTTAGAAATAGATTTGCGGCAATTGCTTTGCTGACTTAAAGCACAGCTCGTGGTAAGTGTAATTAAGAAGAAGATGTATTCTATCACAGAGTCGCAGTTATATTGATGAGTTTCTGCTAAATTTTCATGTTATTATAATATATGAAATCCAGCTATGTGGAATCCCACTATCAAAATCTAAACATTATATTATCAACTTTTGTTTATCTAGAGAGAAGATGATCACCAGAAATAGTATAAAACCCAAGAATTTAACTGTGCTCTTAGAATGCTACGGTGTGTTTACGTAGGTCATTCATAAAATTCATCGTTTAATAGGTCTTTCTTCTATTTAATTATTCCCATTTTCTTTATTACACATATTGGCTGTCTTCCCAAAATACCCCTTGGATTTTTCATGCCTAAATATTCAATGGGAGTAGCTAAACTCCTTTAATATTTGTTTTTCCTCTTTGGAAATAATTTTCAGCATCCTTTAAAAAATTCTTATTTATTCAAAAGAAAAAAAAACTCTTCTAGGGAATTGCTACAGACAAAAGTAGCAAGCAACACTATTTAAACAGAATATAGAAATGAAATTTCTGGGTAACTAACTCAATGACCATGCTAGGTTTTCATCTAATATTTTGTGATATTAAATATACAAATCACAGGGCTAAGTCACTAAATGGTGGCTTAGGATGGCATACTGTCTCATAAAACAATTTTGTGATTTATTTTTAAAATGTTTAAAATAAATTTATAGTCATGAGGGTGTATTTGAATTATATTTTAAATCACAAGAATAGGTGTTACTCTAATCAGTGGACAGAATGAAATGTATTCTCAGAGCTTTAATTTTTCATTATTGATTATATATATTTAAGATATATTTATACATATTCATATATGTATAAATACATAAACACATGTATACATATTCCTCATTTATTATCACAATTTCTACTTCTTTTCTATACAGGTTTCTTCTCTCTCTGCCTCATAATAGATTTATTTACGTTATCATTTATATAAACTTCTGACATCAGAGGTTTTTTTCCTATATATATTTGTGTTCTATATAGTAGGATGGGAATTTATTAAACACTAAATAACAAATTATCTCTTTTCTACTCAAACATACAGTTATTTAATTTACATGTAGGAAGCTAAATGCTGACACTTTACCTGTACTTAAGCAAAAGCCTGATGTCAAGAGGCAGAAAAAAATTTGGTGACTCACCAAAAATTGTTCTCTTACTTTTTATTTATTAATTTTTTTAATGCAGCATCGTCAATTTGTTGGCTGAACAGAGAGGGATACCTACACAATAGAGGAATGATACATTGTCCAGCTGCTCCATTTGCTGTGAATCCTATGGGCAGTTGTCCTGGACAGCTAGGACATGGGTGCATAGTGATTGAGTGGTTGAGGTTTTGACTGTTCTGCATTGTCTTCCTAGAGTCTATTTGTTTCTGGTAATTTAAAAAAAAACATTTTGTCTCTTTTTGTTGTTATTTATATCTGTCTATTAAATGCTTGACTAGTTGGGTCTATGATAGCAGTAAGATGGAAAAATCCTCTTGTATCCTTTTATAATTTCTCTACATAATCCACAAAGAAAATGAAAACTTAATCTCTCAAAATAAGAAATACATTCAGGGCTTCCCTGGTGGCGCAGTGGTTGAGAGTCTGCCTGCTGATGCAGGGGACACGGGTTCGTGCCCTGGTCCGGGAGGATCCCACATGCCGTGGAGAGGCTAGGCCCGTGAGCCACGGCCGCTGAGCCTGCGCGTCTGGAGCCTGTGCTCTGCGACGGGAGAGGCCACAACAGTGAGAGGTCTGTGTACCGCAAAAAAAAAAAAAAAAAAATATATATATATACATATATTCAGTTATTTAAACAGGAAATTCATATTCTAATGTGGAAAAATGGTCAGATGTTTCTATTCAATTTTCAAATATTCTATATAATAATGTTTTCTCATTACATGAAGTTTAGATTATTTTGTCCAGTTAAAACAATTTAGATTTTATCTAAATCTACCGTGGAATTTATTAATTTGTAGTAGATCAATGTTAAAATTCATGTGTTGAAACCAATCTTTAAGTGTGAAATATAATGTTTAATTTTTATTGCTATTTTACCATATAACTGTATGCATAACATTTTTTACACATATCCTTATGTCAGAGATTCACACATTCTACAAATGTCTATAGATCATAAATTCAATTTCAAAGAATTTAAGGAAAGCATGATATTATTTTAATTCATTAAGTTGCCAAGATATTAAAGCTTATAATTAACCATAAATGTCTGACCAATATTCAATTTTACAGGAACAATTTTTAAAAAATTGATAAAACAATCATGAGATATTACTAAATCATGTTGTTGAAATAAGCAGTGATTTCACTTTGAGTGTATGAGAAATACAATTGGAAAGGTCTTGAGCCACTAATAACAGCAAAAGCTAATTTGTGAGAATTCCCATGTTACACCTTTAAAATCTCATATAGTTCCCAATTATCAGTGCAGTGATAATAAATACAAGATCAAAGAAAGTGACACCTTTAATAGACTTTTGCTGATAGTTATGTAATTAAATATTTCTTCTTGGCTTACGTAAAATGACGGCTCAAAATTAATTCTAAATTTACACCACCCTTAATATTTCCATAGAATAATATTTTCCATAACTGCTGAAAACTTAAATTTTATATGTGCTATTTTCCAAGTTTATTAGAATTCTTTTTCCCTACATTTCAAGTAATGAAATTTTTAGATTGAATTAAAATTATTTTGATTACATATTCATCAGATATTTCTTGAGTATAAAACTTTTGCCCAGTACTGAAGTAGCTATAAGGTAGGATTGAAAACAAAGGAAATGTAAAATTTAAAAAGTTCCAATGGGGCTTCCCTGGTGGCATAGTGGTTGAAGGTCTGCCTGCCGATGCAGGGGACACACGTTCGTGCCCCGGTCTGGGAAGATCCCACATGCCGCGGAGCGGCTGGGCCCGTGAGCCATGGCCGCTGAGCCTGCGCGTCCGGAGCCTGTGCTCCGCAATGGGAGAGGCCACAACAGTGAGAGCCCGCGTACCGCAAAAACAAAACCAAACAAACAAACAAACAAAAAGTTCCTATGGCTTGGAAGCAGGGAGAGGAGTAACACATAAACAAATATAAAGTATAATAAAGCCTAAGTAATTGAAAGGCAAAAGAAGACACAACCACTTTTTAGTAAGCAGGGACACCCTCTTTGAACCATTTGAAAAAACAGACAATTGTTTATATAGATGATTCATTTATTCTTTGAGATTTTGTAATTTTTCTTAGAAATTCTCTTTGGTAATTCAACTTGGCAACCCTAGCTTTATAGTGAACAAAAAATTTCTATGAAATTTCTATGAAAAGGAAAATTATCAACATAATAGAAATAGCTTCCATGTTTCTCCAACTTCTTAGACTGACTTAATGCTCTTTATACTCAATATTATCTACAGTCCTGTCTCTGTTTTATATCTATCTACATCTGTATCTATATTCTATGTCTAGTCCTAAACATATCTATCACTATGCCTTTATCTATATCTACATCTGTAGTTTTATATACACATTTATTGTTTCCCTACTTAAAATGTTATTTATTGTGGCTGGCTTCATACAGCTGGTGCCTAAAATTTTGTCCCTAGCATCTAGTAAGCATACAATAAATGAATGAAATATTAAGCACGGAGCAATATTTAATCGCACTTCACTTATTTCAGCAATGTGTTTGTCAGTCACAAAGTAGTAAACATGACCCTGCTCTTCTCTGAAACTAGGATATTAAATGTATTCCTCTCATAAAAGATATTTAGTGCAGACTTATTTTGATGGTTTACACTTAGGCTACATGAAGTCCAACAAAAAATGTTGTTATCACCAGCTAACTACAACATCAAACAGGAAAGAGATGTCTATCTCTTTACAAACACCAGTAATTTTGCACATTTTCACAAAAAAAGTCTTCACAATTGATATCCTATCTAACACAAAAAGGGGAGGGGAAATAAAAATTGGTTATAAATAGGTACCTGTCTTTTTTCTTTTTTTCTAGTTTTATTATTGACATATATCACTGTATACGTTTAAGGTGTACAGCATAATGGGTCGACTTATATATATTGGGAAATGATTACCACAATAAGTTTAGCTAGCATACATCATCTCATATACAATAAAAAGAAAAATACGAGAAATACAAAGATAGATACAATAAAAAAAAGGAAAAACAATTTTTTGTGATGATAACTCTTAGGGTTTACTCTCTTAACATTCATATATACCATACAGCAGTGTTAACTGTAATCATAATGCTGTACATTACATCTGTAAGTACTTATTTATCTTACAACTGAAAATTGGTACTTTTCGACCACCTTTCTCTAATTCCCCCCCCCCATTTCCCTGGCACCTGCCATTTTCAAGGAGAGTTTTGTTTGTTTTATTTTTGTTTTTTTAAGCTCTGCAGCTGTAGCTTAGTTAAAAAGTGTGTTTGGAAAGATGCAACCAGGTATTAAAACACATTGCAGAACTTCTGGGATGAAAAATGCATCGGTTTGGGCTTCCCTGGTGGCGCAGTGGTTGAGAGTCCGCCTGCCGATGCAGGGGACACGGGTTCGTGCCCCGGTCCGGGAAGATCCCACATGCCGCAGAGCAGCTGGGCCCGTGAGCTGTGGCCGCTGAGCCTGCGTGTCCGGAGCCTGTGCTCCGCAACCGGGAGAGGCCACAGCAGTGAGAGGCCCGCGTACCAGAAAAGAAAAAAAAAAAAAAAAAAAGCATCGGCTATGTATGAGAAAAGAAAAGGTTTGCTGTATTTATCTTACACGTGTCTTACGTTATGTACAAGCCATATATGACTGTGTAAGGTCCAGTTTTGTCCTCATTGTGCCTTGTTTAGTACAATCAGTTAAAGGAAATTTAGTTAAAGGGAGCTAATTCTAAGGTCTGGAAAATGTTATTAGAAAAGAAAAAACTTGCTTTTAGCTGGAAAAAACATCATCTAGCTGGGGGATTCAGGACTGTGAAAAATGATCTCTTAAGAAACAATATTACTCTATGCAGTCTTAAAAGAGCTTCTGGCCTTTCTAGGAATTTCAAAGATTCCTGGCATTTAGCAGATAGAAGGTAGTTTTACTTGAAGCTAAAGCTAAGAAATACTTTGTTGCTTTCACCAATTTTGCAGCATAAAGGTCTATGACATATACTATGAGTTTGATAGATTCTAAATTCATGACTGTTTCAAGTAGAAGGGATGATCAAGTGCTATTTTAAGGTTTTGTATGATCAAGTGTGTATATAAATTCCTGTTAGCTTCATATAGGATTAACGTAATGCTTCCTGACTCAACTTGGTGCACGGGCTTGCTCCAGTAATTGACTTCTAGTTGGAAAGATAGAGGTTAAGTTGGTTCAAGGTCTACTGCAGTGTACTCAAGAATATTAATTCTTATCATCAGAAAATCTGCCTAAATAAATATTTCCATCATCCTTGCCAACCAATGATTATACAGTTAAGTTACTGTAAAACTCATTGCTGATAGGTGTGGTTGGGATTGTCATTGTTACCCTTTAATTGTAACACACTCCAAAATGCCCTGGCTTCAGGGATGAATTATATATTTACCCTACTTTAAGTCCATCTAGCAACAGCTAGTATATGTGAGTTTGGCAATAATGAAACTGTAGAGGGAGCAGAGTGGTGATATTGGTCATTGTAGAAAATTAGAAGTGTAATTTATCAAAGAGTAAAAATTATATTTTTACATGTAGTTTCCCTAAGCAGTCATAAGAAATAGGCAACAAAGAAGAGAATCTGTATGCCTAACTCTAATGTCCAAATATTTGCTCTGTTTCTATGTGCTGATTTTCTGTTCTCTGCTTTGGTTTTGCTTTGCTGGCATAAATTGTTCATACCATTACCTTATAATCCTTTTGTATCTTTGTAAGTTCCATAGTGATTTCCCTCTTTTATTCCTGATTTTAGTAATTTGAGTCTCCTCTCTTTCTTTCTTGGTCAATCTACCCAAGAATTTTCAATCTGTTGATTTTTACAAAATTGAGCTTTTGGTTTAATTCATTTCCTCTATTGCTTTTCTATGCTTTATTTCATTTATTTTCTTCCTTCTGCTTCCTCTGAGTTTAGTTTGATTTTTGTTTTTTTTATTTTCTTAGATTGGAAGGTTAATTCACTGATTTGTAGTTTTTCTTCTTTTTTAATGTAATGTTCAGAGCTATAAATCCCTCTTAAGGCCAATACCCTTTATGCTATAATTTTTGGTATGTTGTGCTTTTATTTCCATTTGCTTCAAAATATTGTTTAATTTTCCTTATGATTTCTTCTTTGGCCCACTGGTTATTTAGAAGTGAGTTTAATTTCCACATATATGTGAATTTCCCAAATATTCATCTGTTATTGATTTCTAACTTATTTCCATTTTGGCCAGAGAACATATTTTGTGAAATTCAATCTCTTTATATACATTTATACTTTTTTTTTAAAGTTCTAGTATATGGTATGTATTGGAGGATGTTCAGTTAGCACTTCTGAAGAATGAGTATTTTGCTGTTGTTGGATGGTGAATTCTATAGATGTCTTTTTGGTCTTATTTGTTTATAATGTTGTCAAGACTTTTATTTCCTTGTTAATCTTCTACCACATTGCCTTATTTATTATTAAAAGTGGGTGTTTTGATGTCTGTAATGATGATTGTTGAATGTGTATATCTTCCTTCACTTCTTTCAAGGAAGTGAATTCAATATGCAAGACTTTTTTGATTCCTGCATATTGGGGTTCTGTTTTTAGGTGCATGTATGTTTATAATTGCTGCTACTTCTTGATGAATGGACACATTTGTCATTATGAAATGTCCTCTGTTGCCTCTAACAAAAGTTTTTTTTAAAATCTATTTTGTGAGGTTGAAAGAAAAATGGAAATACAATCTTTTTGACCATGTTTGACTGCCATAGAGTTCTGTGTCATGGGGCTGGGTGGATGAGAAAAGTAGGTAGCCTGTCCTTCATAAAGTAAACCAGTCTCAGACTGAAAGCTGGAGGAAAATGAGACCCCAACTTCTTGGTCATGCATGCCCAAAATAAAGCACCGAGGCAGAGCTCGGAGAAGGATGATAAAGCTTCTTATTCTGCCATTCTGGAAATCTTTCCCTGTCCCCCTTTTTTTTTTTAATTTATAGGAGAGATTTATCTGAAGAAATACTACCATGTATAAAAAGCACATGAAGTCTTAATTTCCACTCATACAGTGGTAGATTTTACACAATGTGTAATAAAAAACTTTTAAAATCCAGAATGCACGAAGTGCTGCACAGTTTGATCACTAAGTCATTAGTTGATAAGAAAATGTTCACAGCAAAATTGAGTGGAAGTACAGAGTTTTCCATCTACTGCCTGCCCACATGCACCCAGACTCCTCCATCATCAACATCCCACACCAGAGTGGTATATATATTACAACCCATGAACCTATACTGACACATCATTAATACCCAAAGTCCACAGTTTACATTAGGGTTCACTGTTGGTGCTGTACCTGCTATAAATTCAGACAAATGTATAACGACATGTATCCTCTATTATAATACCATAGAGAGTAGTTTCACTGCCCTAAAAATCCTCTGTGTTCTACCTATTCATTCCTCCCAACCCCTTAACACTTAGCAGCTACTGATCTTTTACTGTGTCTATAGTTTTGTCTTTTCCAGAATGTCATATAGTTGGAATCATACATGTGTAGCCTTTTCAGATTATGTTTTCACTTGGTGATATGCGTTTAGGGTTCCTCCAAGTCTCCTCATGGCTTGATAGCTTAGTTCTTATTCTGTATAATTTTAGATATTTTCTTTTGCATAACAAGAAAATGAGGATTATTCCAAAGATGCATTTATATCTTATAAGTCAAAATATATTTTTCATATAATATGGTTTTCTCTGTTTTGAAAAATATTTCATGTTACCCTAATTTAGCAAGATTTTCTAGCAGTTAATTATGCTTGTGCTTCCAACCATTAGAAATCTCAGACTTTTGATGGATCCACTGAATTCACATCATGCAGTCAGGTTCTTGTGGAAAATTACAGCACATTTATTTCTCATCAATGCTGAAGTTACCTTCTGGTTAAGTACTTAAAAAACAAACACTTTTCAATCTTTGAAGCCATTCAGTACTACTGAGAGACAGTAAAATGTAAATGTTTTTAAAGTAATACCTATATAGGTATATATGCGTGTATATGTATAATCTGACATATATTATCCACTAATGAAGTTCATTACATAACATTGCCGCTCCGCGGCATGTGGGATCTTCCTGGACCGGGGCACGAACCCGTGTCCCCTGCATCGGCAGGCGGACTCTCAACCACTGTGCCACCAGGGAAGCCCATTGCTGTAATTTTAATAATGGTCTTGATTACTAACACAGTGAATTTCACTACCTTAAAGAAGAAACAGCATTACATCAACTGTTAAAATAAAGCAAAAAATATGCTAGTTACTTATTATCTGTCATATCTTTCATGATATTAAGTACTATTATCTCTCTGTTAAAAATACATTTTTGCATCTATTTTTTCCTGATAATACACTCTTTAATGTTAAATAGTAATTGTACATCATAACTATCTTGACAGACCACTAATAAGACTCAAGCATCGTGGTAAAATGATGAGTTAAAATTGTCACTTCTTGGGCTTCCCTGGTGGCGCAGTGATTGAGAATCTGCCTGCTAATGCAGGGGACACGGGTTCGAGCCCTGGTCTGGGAAGATCCCACATGCCGCGGAGCGGCTAGGCCCGTGAGCCACAATTACTGAGCCTGAGCATTTGGAGCCTGTGCTCCGCAACAAGAGAGGCCGCGATAGTGAGAGGCCCGCGCACCGCAGTGAAGAGTGGCCCCCGCTTGCCACAACTAGAGAAAGCCCTCGCACAAAAAAGAAGATCCAACACAGCCATAAATAAATAAAAATTAAAAAAAAGAGTTCCAATTTCAATGGTCAGCTACTCTTACAAATTCCCACAATCAGAAAATGCAAACTTTAAAAAAAAAAAATTGTCACTCCTCTGCCTTCTTTTTTCTTACTAAGAGCATTCAGAAAATATCTGATTGCTATAAAATGCTTACATGGCAATATCTCTCTATGATATAGTTTAAAAGCACTACCAGTTAAACATGACCCATGTGATGAATACCTACTACATTATTAGTAGTTGGAAATCTTTTTATTTCTATTCAGCTTTCTATTTTTTATTCCTTAAATTTGAATTTGGAGTAATTAATTTCTAGTTCCCCTGAGCAAACAATAACAATATTGGGGACCAAATAATAAATGATCTCAGGTAACTAAACCATGTCACGAGATTGTCTTACTGCAGTTTGATGTTTCTTGTATCATTATAACAAAGACCAGGCTGTTTTATGCACATAAAACTACACTGACATCCAGACAACCAATTATTCTACATTCTTCAGGCTTCTGTACTACGTATTTTTGTTGTGTTTTAGCTAGAATGTCTTTTTCCAATGCTGAATAGCTCACCCTTTGAATACCCAAAAATATCTTTGTAAATTTTCATACCAATGAAATAAGAAATAGTCATGAAATTTCAATTATACATGTCACAATGATTCAGTATTTAGGTTTCCATGTATCCCTAAAAATTTCTTCCACAAATATATAAATAACATTCTGTCTTTACTTTTTCCTCTCAGAATGTAATTCTATGTGAGTCTTAAAGAGAAGAATAGTGGTCTTGATTTTCCTAATTCATACAGCAGCAGACAGGGGTGTGCAAGGATAAATAGGCCATGTAATCTTCCATCCAGAACAGCACAGAATACTGGAAGAGATAGACATGTGAACAATTATGACAATTGGACAACTGAAGTAAGAGATAGCTACAAAGTACCATGCAAACACAAAATAAGAAGCACCTCAGCATCACTAAGGAGATAAATAACATCTTCAGATTGGTACATTTGAGTAATTGTGAATAATGAGTGGAATTTTTCCAGAAAGGTAGTCACTTTAAAAGGAGACTGAAAAAATACATATTCTCAATCAAATCCAAAATTATCAGTTTTATAAGAAGACATATACTAAACCAGAATGTCAGAAGCAGTGTGGGTAAATACTTTATTTTGCTGCAGAAGCTAGTTCCTTTACTCTATGACCCATGCAGGACTGGGGAAATATGCAGTTTCTACAAATAACTCCTCAGAGTGAAAGGCATAATCATTCTTGCATTGAATATGAAAACTATCAACTCATGTACTCTGCTCTTTCACAGATATATGCTTCAGGATATATTGAACTGTGATATGGAGGCAAAAGTTTAACATGGTTAAGACATGAAAAACCAACTGGGGGGCTTCCCTGGTGGCGCAGTGGCTGGGAGTCCGCCTGCCGATGCAGGGGACACGGGTTCGTGCCCCGGTCCGGGAGGATCCCACATGCTGCGGAGCGGCTGGGCCCGTGAGCCATGGCCGCTGGGCCTGCTCGTCCGGAGCCTGTGCTCCGCGGCAGGAGAGGCCACAGCAGTGAGAGGCCCGTGTACAGCAAAAAAAACAAAAAACAAAAAAACAACTGGGAACAAATGAGTAAGGTGGCACTCCAGAATCAGGGAGCAAGTGTATCCTGCACGATGTCATATAAGAAGGTCTAGCTTTGGGGGTGGCAGAGGGTTGAGGTGCATGAGAGTTGAAGGCAATATTATTCTTTTTTAATAAATTTATTTATTTATTTCGGCTGTGTTGGGTCTTCGTTGCTGTGTGTGGGTTTTCTCCAGTTGTGGCGAGCGGGGGCTACTCTTCATTGCGGTGCATGGGCTTCTCATTGCGGTGGCTTCTCTTGCTGCGGAGCAGGGTCTCTAGGTGTGCAGTCTTCAGTAGCTGTGGCACGTGGGCTCAGTAGTTGTGGTTCATGGGCTCTAGAGCACAGGTTCAGCAGCTGTGGCACATGGGCTTAGTTGTTCCACTGCATGTGGAATCTTCCCCGACCAGGGCTTGAACCCTTGACTCCTGCATTGGCTGGCGGATTCCTAACCACTGTGCCACCAGGGAAGTCTGAAGGCAATTTTTAAAAAGTCAAAATTCATAATATATATGTACAAATGAAGGCACCTGGAAATCCTGAGAATCCAATAAGCAAAACCTTAAACTTTAATATGAACTATTAGGAATGATTATTCCCATTAAATATTTTCTTCTATCTTTCTACACTTAAAAATAATTACTCAAAGGGGGTTACTTTCTTGGGCATGCTCTCTGGTCTTTTTGCACTTATTTTCTAAAGAGTAGCTATCTTATGGTAATTATTGGACTGATATTCCACCTCATACACCAGTATAGCCTGTTTACCAGTCTTCTCTGATTGGTTCATGTGTCCATGTTAATTGGATGGTAGATTGATTCTTATTGGTTGATGCTATTGCAGGCTAGTTGTTAAATACTTTCAATACCTCTCTTGGTTCTGATAGGCATTAAAAATATTAATAATACCATTCATTTTGTTTCATTTAAAAGGTTAACAATTAACTTTGCCCACTTTTACAGCATCTACTTACATTTCTCCAGTCATTTAAACAGAGTGACTTAATGTATTTTCTTTAAATAAAATCTAAAGTTTTGAAGTGTTTAATTTTGTTTCTTTGCTACAGTTTACAAGGGAAGTAATGAGAAATACAGGACCAACATTTTTCAGATAAGGGAAATCATAAATGTTTAGTCATAAAAATACATACATTGATAATACTATATGCAGGCATACACATTTCTAATTAGAAACAGATACAAAGCCCATTGGTAAATTGAAATAATGTTAATTTTTTTCTCTTTTTTTTTTTGTTTTTTGTTTTTGTTTTTGTTTTTGGCGGTACGCAGGCCTCTCACCATTGTGGCCTCTCCCGTGGCGGAGCACAGGCTCCGGACGCGCAGGCCCAGCAGCCATGGCCCACGGGCCCAGCTGCTCCGTGGCATGTGGGATCTTCCCGGACCGGGGCACGAACCCATGTCCCCTACATTGGCAGGCAGACTCTCAACCACTGCGCCACCAGGGAAGCCCAATGTTAATTTTTTAAAAATAATTTTTCTTTCATCAAGTAAGCAATTATGGCTTAAAATTTCATTTATGTTTTCTACTCTCTAATGTAAGGGACTTTCTTCCTTTTCATACATTTGTAAGAAAGATTTTTTTTTTTTTTTGCATATTACATCAACCAGTATGTGGGCTTGTTAAAAGCTGACAACTATATACATATTTGTATATTATATAAAGTTGGATGTATATGCATCAAACTTGAATAATATTCTCCAAACTTAAGCATATATACCACCTCATAAAATTAACTTCTAGATTATAAAACTATGACTGTATGTTTTATTTAATATATTTAGTATTTGAAATACAATAAAATGTTATTCATGAGTTTAAATCAAATGTGTTATCTCTCTCTCACATAGAAATTTATATACAATTTTTACAATAGCTGACCTTGAAAGAAAAAAAGTATAGAAACCTATTTCCCTCTCTATTTTAAAGACAAGATTGCAAAGTATCCAAGGAAAATGACAACAGACAAATTAGGTAACCTAATTTAAAACGTCAAAAAAATCATTTAATCTTTTCCATCAAAATATGTTCTGAATTGTACTTTTGAAGCTTTTCAATTTGTACATCAGTGTGTAACTTTCTCAAAGCAAATTACTTTGGTTTTATTTGAAAATAATGCTTCTCCCACAAAGTCCTCTTTTCTTTCCTACTAAAGGCAATTACATCAGAGTAAGGTCTTTGTTGCTTAAGGATTAAAATGCTTTAGCTACTTAGTCAGACAGTGTGTTCGTAATTTCCATGTCATGCAGTCAGTTAGTCATTGGGAATTATAACAGTACATTTTCTGGAATATTGGAATATTGGGTAAAAATGCAGTTGAAAGAAAGAGAGGATAATTAGTCCTGATTATCCAACTCTCTCTCCGGTATCATCAGGACTAATCCTTACATATCTTCAAGAATCCTACTCTTCTCTGATGACCCAAACCCTTCAACTCATCACCTCTTCAACACTAGTGTGGATTATGATCTTTACCAGCAAAAGTCCTAGGACACTGCTTTCAGAGGATTTTTAGAGTGGTTGTTGTATATTTCTAGCATTTTTCACACACTATAGTTTCTGGAAGTGAGATAAGTGACTTTCAATGGAAGCCAACCAGAGGATGATCCAGATACTGGAATTAGCAGATAAAACCTTACAGTAACTTTTAAAAAAATGTCTAAACAGTTAAAAAAAAAAAAACAACATTATGATTGTGGAACAGATGAGGTATCTCAGCAGAGTAATAGAAAAAAAAAAAAGAACAAATGAACATTTTAGAGCTAAAATTTACAACATCTGAACTAAAAAAATCACTGAAGGGACTTAAGATCAGGCTAAGTATGGCAAAAGGTAGGATCAGTGAACATGAAGATAGAATAATGGACATCATTTAATTCACAGAAAAGATAGAAAAATAAAAGCTTGAAAAGAAAAGTGAGGAGAGTCTCAGTGAACGTTCAGACAGTATTAACGGAGGTCCAGAAAAGAGAAAATGCGGCAAAACATTTTTTCAAGAATTAATGACTGAAAATCTTCTGGAGAGTAAATACTATCCAGAAGAAATATTCTTCAAAAATAAGGCAAAATGCCATTTTAGAGATAAAAATTGAGAAACATTTTTACCAATAGACCTGTACTTCAGGAAACATTAAAAGAATTCCTTCAGTATGAGCAGTGTTGACACCAGATGAAAACTCAGATTTGTAGCAAGGAATAAAGAGCACCAGAAAGGGAAAATGTGGGAAAATATTTTTAATACACATTTTTGTCTTAATTTATTTAACACATATAATTGTTTAAAGCAAATATTATAACTCTGTATGACAGCGGTTAATACACACACACACACACACACACAAATACTGGGAGAGGAGTGAATACTCTGTTTCAAGTTTCTTTTATTTTATATGAAATAGTATAATAGAAACTTTAAGTGGACTATGATAAGCTAATAATGTACAATTCCTAGAGCAATCACTGAAGAAATGAAATAAGAAAGTGAATGCAGTCATAGCTAAAAGTCAATAAAAATTAAAATGGCATGCTAAAGTTAATTCAAATAAATTTCTAAAAATTCCTTGCCCCTACAAGGACATTCAATCCATTGAGGTCCTGCCCATCTACTCCCTCATATATTCTCATTCCTCCTTTTCCATATAGGATTCCAAGACTTCTAAAATCAATCATTCCTTTGCACACACCTTCAACTCCCTTGTCTGTCTGTCTGTCTCTCTCTGTTACATTTCTCTTGAAAGCTACCTCTACTTACTCAATGTCTGTTTTTGAGCATTTCAAGATGAAGTGTTGACCATTCTGACTTATCTGAGTTAAATTTATCACCACAACTTCTCATTATGGGTGAATGAATCTTCTAATTTTCTCTAGTAAAAACACTCTTCCTTTTTCAAAAAGGATTTGTCTCTTTACATCTCCATCACAGTCTCTTCCTTTCATACTCACAGATGATGCCCTTGACTTATGTCACTAAGGAAGGAGAAGCAACCAAAGGAAATGGTTCATCTTGCCATCATTAGATCTTTCATTCTGCCTGGACCCATAACTGTACCCATATGCCCTCTTGTAAAAATGAATGCCTGTCCTGCCTATGTAAGGTTAACCACTCCACTTTTGCAATAGATCTCAAATAATTCTTACCTATATGAGAAAAATATTCCAGAAATGAGCTACAGTTTTTTTTTTATCATTTACTAGAACACTTACATCACAATACATTTTAATAATGAAAACCAATTAAATAAACAAGTAGCCAGTATTATAAACAAAAAAAAAATCAAGCTCAAATTGAAATAATGTGATTTTATTCAGGATCTCAGAATTCTTACTGAAATATAGAACTGTACTTCTTTTTAACAGGACACAGAAAGAATGAGGGATAATCTCAACTGTGAAGACTAAATTGTTTCAAATTTTCCTAAAGATTATAGGAAAAAGTATTAGTCATATCATTGATAAGATTTTGGCAAGAAAACAAGTGCAACATGAGATGCTTCAAACCGAATTAGGTAAAGATGTATGTGTCTATGTGTGTGTCAGTTTTTCGGGGTGAAATAAATGGCTATGTAAATTTGTGTGCTTTACAGTCACAGAAAAAGAAGAGACAGGAGAAGCTTATTTAATTGCAGGAATAGATTCATAATTACTCATAACTCATAAATATATCTTCTATATCTTTGAAATGTCAGTAAAACAGAAAAGAAAATATCAGATTTTATAATTCATGTTTTACAATCAACATAAGGGAATTGCATTTACCTTCTATAAATTACTTCATATCACAGCATCTTTTAAAATTTTCATTAGGCATCATACCAAATTATTAATAAAAGTTCTCTGATTTCTTTTCAGTATTTCTTAAATGCTGCAACATCTTTGTTTTACCAGAACTTGAACATCATTACTGAGAGTAAATTTTCATAAGTATGAAAGAAATGTGTTCAGAAATGAGTTCTGTCTCATATCTAAGAAGTTTAAACTTTTTCCTGCTTTAGAATGTATAAAATGGCTTCTCATTGCCTGTCTGTTAAATCTGAGCTCTTTTCATTTTTTCTGAGACACTCTCTGATTTAGTTCCACTCGATTATGACTTGCTTGTCTTGTCTGTTGCTTCAGTCAGACAAGTCATCTCTCAGCCTCCTCACAGGCCACTGCCAGTGAGTTCTACGCACGGGTAAAGAGTCTCAGAGAAAATGAGTGACTCTTTAGTTGAGGGAACAAAGGCCAGAGCACCAAAGGCAGCAGAGGTCAGGAACAGAATTCAATGAAGAGAAAGAAAATGGAAAAAAATGGTTGAGTGGAGGACAGTAAAATAAGGGAAAGATTTGTTAAATGTAAAAGGAAAAAATAATGTTTTTTTTCCCTTAAATAAAATGTTTGGCACAATTAATGCTTTGAAATAATCTATTTCATATTTTTTTTTTAGCAAATATTAGACACACTTCAAAAGAGAATTACAAACTAATGATTTAAATTTTAAAATATCTTTCCTAGAGCTGAGAGTCCATAGACATGAAGAAAAGAACATTTGGATTTTCACCATGCTTCGCCCTGCCTTTACCCAGGTATGGTCTGAAACAGCAGTTTACAAATGGCAGAAGAGATTAACGAAGAGTTGACTCCAATCATGCTGTCTTTAACTGACCAACCAAAATCCAGAGATACTAAAGGGGGAATATATCTTACCTGTTTATCTTGTTTTGGGCTGTAAATTCACAGAGCTTGCCAATATTTCATCTGAGGCAGGATAAATGTTTCCTCCCCTAAGTAAGTACAATGAGAGACAAATGAATTTGCATTTTTATTGCATTACACAAGCCATACTTGTTTGATCTTATTAGTTGCACTAGTTTGCCTTGATGAGTGCCGTATCTTCAATCTACTTATTATATGAAATATTAGCATTCAAGACGAGCATTTTCTGAATTTACACCTGAGAAAGATTGCTGACTTCCACAACAGTTTCACACTTTTACGTATGCTCGTGGTGACTAACGTTGATGCTTCAGATGGCATAGAGGTTGGATTTACTTCAGTCCTTTAGGATAGTAGGAATTTCAGTTTGAAAGGTGAGTGACACTGGAGAAAATGGAAAGTTAGGAGAGTCCTAGGAAGTATGACCACGCATAATTCAGGAAGGGGACTCTAGCAGGGACTGGGAAATAGCAGGGTATAGGGGAGTGAGTCTAGCAGGGGTCCAGGAGGCTTCTCTGCACCCTATGAGAACCTTTTACACTATCTCTAAATTGCAAAATGAAATGGAAGTATGATTGCACTGTATCTCTGCTACAAACTTAGCAAAGTAGCACAACTAATTGGAAAGAGTTAGCTAGTATTTGCTACATTAATGAGTAACTCTGGCTGTTTTGTTTGTTTGCTTGCTTGTTTTTAAAGCCCATTAATTATTTTTTTCTCAGCCTCAGGTTATATTGTCAATAGATATCAGACTCTTTATGAGGGAGACATCTTTTCCAATGTCATTTTATTCAAAACACTTAAAAATATAACGATTATCTTCATTGAAAACTCCCCCTTCTCCCTCAAAAAACATTACCGTATGAGATAAGCAATGTATTTTAGGCAACATTATAAACTCACTACAATCGCTCATATTTTTCCCCAAATGAGTGAGTTTAACAATGATATTAAAAACGAGGTGAGAAAGAAACACAATTTCAGAAGGCAGAGCATAGCATATATACGGGTGTCGCTTGTGAATGAAGCTATGTTTATGTCACTGATAGTCAGTTTCAGCATGTGCTGTCCTGAAGTCTACAAGCTGGACAGAAAACTGAAAAACAAGATCAAGATATGTGGTGTGATTGTTAAATGCTGGGAATCAATAAGAGGAGATAGCTCATGCTGGCGCATCTCAATCAGAAGTGGAGTGAAAACACAGGAGGTGGGTGTACCAAAGGTAGGCAGCTTTGCAAGCAAAGCCCCAGGAGCAGCTCATTCACTGCGCTCAGAGATCTGCCTTTTGCACAGCTGTTTACTGTAAAACTTGGGGGTTTTACAGTAGAATTTTTTTCACTAAAGCACAGAGTTGTCACTGATTTTGGAAATAATGTATAGAAATCACAACCAAAAATTAAAATTGAGAGGACCCTCTGAAATACCAGTAGGATGGATGATTCTGTCTAAATTCATTCCAGGTATAGTTAGTACAAGCTTTTTAGGGTACTTGGTATGTGAAAGGCAT
This sequence comes from Globicephala melas, assembly GCF_963455315.2. Classification (NCBI taxonomy): domain Eukaryota; kingdom Metazoa; phylum Chordata; class Mammalia; order Artiodactyla; family Delphinidae; genus Globicephala; species Globicephala melas. The sequence continues at coordinate 20,009,622 of NC_083326.1, forward strand.
TGGGCTTGGTGTTAAAATTAAAAGGATGGATGAAACTAATTATTGTTCTCAAAAACAGCCTACTTTGCAAAGGAAAGAAATTCACATCAATTAACATTTTGATATGTTTTGGTAAATAACACAGTTGGCTTACACAAAGGGTCCTGTGGGAGGAATATCTACTATGTAAGACCAGTAGGAGAGCTTTGAGGGTCACCCCCTGTGCAATATTTTGCTACACAAATGGGTTTTAAAAAGGTGCTTGTGTTTTAAGGCATAATAATGAAATTAGGCACTGTTATGACAAAAACATTCATAAGAGTAAGTGGGGGAAGCTGAGGTCCTCATCAGAGCGGGGTGATGTAATCTGATGTACATGAAGGTGCCTGGTGCCCATGAATCACAGCCCTTTGTAGGTAGATCAGGGCTAGGTAAACACTTCCAGGTGGTTTACCAAACCAAAGATGACTGACAAAGATGGACTGTTTGCTTAATCAATTTAGTTTAGTCTAAAATTTTATTTATGTATTTATTTTAGGATGGTGGTTCACAGGTGGAACACAATAACTTCGATGACCTTGGGACTCAAATGATAGTTCGAAGTAGATAGTTGGAAATATTGCCTCGAGCAAATCAGGAATGCCTCCTAAGAACTTCTGCGGTAGTTTTTGTGTCCAGGAGTAGGATACATCAGGAGATTTATGGGGGAATAGAGCAGAAGTGTCAAACGCTTCTGAGATAGATATTCAAGGCAAAGGTGTGATGAATAAGAGGGTGGCAGAGGGATTCCTTTTTCCCCAGGGCATGTACAATACTATTCTACTGTATTTCTGTTGTTGTTCTTTTGTTTTGTTTTATCCCCTAACCTATCTATATTTTTGTCTTTTCTTTCCTAGATTTGAGTTCTCAGAAGCCAAGGTCCTCTTCTAAATGTCCGTCTTTTCCCAACACAGTGTTATGAAATGTTATGCTAAGGGAAATGAAGGGCAAAGCCTTCTGTATCTGACTGGAGGTAAACCTTGGTCACAGTTTCACTAACACTTGGACATTGCAGGTAAGTGGAGCACTCATCTGTGCAATACATGCGTGATAACCACGCACACAGCCAACAGGCTGTCCACTGTTGATCAAGTTCAAACATGCAGCACATTGAACAAACCATATATCCTGAAGCACACATTCACAATGATTGAGGAAAAATGACAAGACAAAATATTGAAAAGTTGGGCTTCCCTGGTGGTGCAGTGGTTGAGAGTCCGCCTGCCAATGCAGGGGACACAGGTTCGCGCCCCAGTCCGGGAAGATCCCACATGCCGCGGAGCAGCTGGGCCCGTGAGCCATGGCCGCTGAGCCTGCGCGTCCGGAGCCTGTGCTCCACAGCAGGAGAGGCCACAACAGTGAGAGGCCCACGCACCACACACAAATATATATATATATATATATATATATATATATATATATATATATATGTTAAATTTGATATAAATTGTAGATTTCTGATTCTCTCAACTGAAGTAAATACCTATACACAGAATAATACAAAATGATAGATTTATACTTGCAAATCAGGGAAAGGTACTGGCTTGAAGTCTAACAGACCATGTTCAAAACCACGCTCTGCCTTTGCTGGCCTCTGACCTCCAGCCACTTACTTAACCAAAGCCTCGCTCACTTAACACGACAACTGGACATCCTCACACAAGTTTACATTCAATGAATCTTGACTATTATTATTTTTCTGCAAGTGGTATAGATAAGGTGTTTCATTATATGCTTCTGAGGATGAACTCACAAGTTAAGTTTCAGAGATTAGAAGCCCTTTTGGAAAAGTAAGATAAACACATGAGAAATTTAATTTGGGAAGCAACAAAAATGTGTATGTGTGTGTCTTTTGTTTGTATATATTACTCTAAGTATATTAGAGGTAAAGATAGTACATGGTTAGTGTAGCCATAAGAATAAAAATATAACAATAAAATACAAGGAATACATGACAATGGAGAAAACTCAATATGCAATCTAACCTTGAAAAAGGTGTAGCAAATTTCACCAACTTCACAGATATTGTGGTATGTTAGAGACCGAGAATAATCTGATTTTTCAGCCCAGATTGGGGTAAGTCAAAAATAATACCAAAGCTTACTGAAAATTAAAGAATCTGATAGCAGATGGGGCCTAAACGTTCCCTACCATAGAGGTCAAGACAATATTGAAGGACACTTTAACGGAAGAGCTGGGAGTCCACCTATATGAAGGTATCCTAAGGGCAATGATGATTTCTAGTCCCTACTTCAGAGCAGGAATTGGATATAGAAATGAGTGCAGTTTGGCAGTATGTGGGCTGGACAATGGGATAGTATTGGACAGTTGTTCTTGCCTTTGACAGTCTTAAGCTACACCACTAACTGAGCTTATGATGAAGCACCTTCTGTGTTTTTGTTATATTCAAGCTTATTTTCCTGTAACAAGTATTTTTTCAGACATATTTTCTTAAAGGATTTGAATACTATTTCATGGAGAACAACTAATGACCATGTAGTTGGTGTTGACATCTTTATAAATGTCTCAGTATTTCAAAATAGAACATTTTATCATATATATGATGTTCAAAATATGTCCAGACTCGATATGCCGTAAATATTTGTCACACTCAAGAAATCAAAGCACAGCTAATGAATACAAAAAATAAAATTTTTCTTCATTTTCAGAAAAATTTTAGTCAGCAGTATTCATTTTTATTTGTCTAGTTTTACAATAGAATCATTTATGAGATTCTTTTTTTTTTTTTTTTTGCAGTACGAGGGCCTCTCACTGCTGTGGCCTCTCCCGTTGCGGAGCACAGGCTCCAGACGCGCAGGCTCAGCGGCCATGGCTCACGGGCCTAGCCACTTCGGGGCATGTGTGATCTTCCCAGACCGGGGCACAAACCCGTGCCCCCTGCATTGGCAGGAGAACTCTCAACCACTGCACCAGCAGGGAAGCCCCCATTTAGGAGATTCTTATCTTAACCCATCCATCAGTCTGTGTAATTTGTGAGCAAAATTTTATATAAGGGAAATGTACGGCATCAGGGTTACTTTTTCTAGCATTATTTGCTCTTCTCTTTTATTTATTCTTAGGCCACCTCTCTAGTCTCTGTAAGGTCTTAAATCATTTCTGATTAAAATTTACTATCTTGAGAGTATAATTTAGATTTCACCTCTGTTTTTCCTCTCAGCAACATTTAAATAAGGGAAACAAGAGAGGGATGTCTGTTTATCACCTAGTTTATCATTTTAGAGATTCCTTACTAGTTTTGATTAGAATTTGTACTGTTTTCCATAATATGCATCACACTTCATATCAATGTCAATCCATAGAGTTATTTGAAAACTTTATAAAATATTTCACTAGATGGAAATTCAGGGACCATAAGTGTAACAGATGAAAAAATTGAAGTTGATGGATGTTATACAATTTGCCCAAGAGTTAGTTGGCATAAGAACTAGAAATAAGACCATTATATTCTGAGTTAATCTATCAAACAGTCAGTAGGTAAATATGGACAACCTACCAAAATTATTATAGTTTTTCATTTTATTCTCTATGAGTTTTGCATTTTTCTACTTTAGCTGCAATTTCATGTTGCCTTTTTTCCCCTATATTTGATAACATAAGTTTGGCACTGATTTAGAGGAGAACAGCCAGGACAATTAAGAGGGATAGAAAAAAGTAGAGGGTGTAACTCAGAGATGGTAAACGTACAGTTCGGGGAATTCATGAGGAAACCTCCCCACCAGGACCCTACCCCAGTTGTGATTTCTTTTCTTCTTCCTTTTGCTACATCATTTCTCAGCCATCAGTTTTGTTACATTATTCTCCTTAAAGTATCATAGTTATTAACATTTGGGGGTATATCCCAATCTATATGTTTATACAATACACTGATAGAAAAGAGTAACCATAAAACATGCTATAAGCAATGTGTTGATGCTTTTTTTCATGCACATCTTCTTATCATTCCACTCATTTCATATTTTGTTTTCCATCATGTGATGAACATTTCCCTTATTTTGTAATGTTGCTTGGAAAATGATTCATAGCTCAAGGCTATGACCAAAGAGTATAAAGGCAAATTTGTTTCAAAATGCCATTTTTGTGATCTAAACCCCTAATGTTTCCAAAGCAGCAACTTGGGAACATTGGAGCTATTCAGTTTTGGTTCACAACAGTCAGTCTCCTCAAAGGTTGCATTGTGCTCTGCTTTTATGAATTACTTGCCTAGTAATATTACCTTCTCCAAACTCATAGCCACATTCATGTCCAAACTTCAGTATCATTCTGCTCAATTCTCCTAACAAACAATAAAATGCAATTTTTTTTTGCCTGTTCAGACAGTAATTATCAACTTTAAGTTAAATAAGAATCAATATTCCTTACAGAATGAAATGCAAAAGCCAATTTGAGCATATTTCTTAAATCTATAACATGTGAAATCTGGACCACTTGCTGAACAGGATCCTGATTTCTCAGGAAGGTTATTATACATTTACCATTCAACCATGGCAGGAATCAACTTCATCTTTGTGAAATATAAAATAAAACAGGACAATTATGAATCATGTTTCTAAAACAGATAGTTCTCTATAGTTGTTATACATGAAAACTAATAATTCAGTGACTGATTTCATAATACTCTTTAGCTAGTAAGATAAGAGCATAGAATGTCCTTGAATTAAAGGCTCAAACTTAATAGAAAGATCATGTCTTCTAAACTTGAAAGAAGAAACCAAGAAGGTTCAGTTAATTTAAGCAAAAAACAGCTGCTCATACTGATAAATATACTTTTCAGCTACCAAGGAGTGGCAGAGCAAGGAAGAGACATATACATTTGAGAGGAAAAAAATCATAGGAATGGAAGTAGTGTTTGTATTGATTATAAACTCTTTAATTATTCCCAATATGGGCCCTGAACTGAAAGCAGCATTTCGCTTTGGCTAAACTATTTAGTCAAGCAAAGGCAATAGAAATCAGCATTTGTTTCTTTGCTATTTGATTTTGTTTGTTTTGCACACATTTGTTTTCTTTCTCCTGGGGAGTCTGATTTCTATGTAACTGGGGACAGGCAGTTGGGCTGTTGGTTAGGAAGTTGGTGCTTTCCCAGAGAGTTAGATCCTTCGAAATAAACATGGGGCCCAAGGTATACCATGTGCCATGCCACACTGCTATGGAATCAATCTGTCCAGTGCAAATCATGAACAAAATATTAAAATGAGTATCATATAAGATGCACTGCCTTTGCTGTCTGATAGACCTAAATTTGAATCTTAATTCATTTTTTTACAAGCTATGTAGCTGCCATTTAAGAAACATATTTACCCTAATGTCTTATTAAAATAGGGATACTACATTCTACATCAAAGGGCTGTTGCAAGGATAGAAAATAATATAAGTAACATTAACTAGGCCAGTAACAAATACATCAACTTTCCTTCCATTTTGTGCAAACCATTCTATAAAGTATGCCTACTAGCTGCTCCACTGATTTGAGATTTTATTTATTACAAATTTATTTATGTTTAACCTATTTATGGTAGATTTATGGTAAGCTCTATTTATTTTATGTATCTACACAAGAGTTATTATTTCCAAAGCAACCTAATTCACATCTAGAGAATTATATAGCTGCTGAGAAAGTCAGTTCTCTGTAGCTTTTACAAATTGGCTCAACCAGGGACACTTTTACTTAGTTTTAAAGAAAATCATAATTCTTCCAATGAACTAAGAAACATAATACAAAACTTGGCAAGTCAACACTTAGATAAGGCTGTGTTTGGATGACATTTAAAACCAGACACTGCTACTGAACATATGCTGAAGATTATCACAAATTAAAGCTTTGATGGGGTCTTCTTCCATCGGTACATTTGTTGCTTGTATGTTTTTTAAAAACATACAATTGTATGTACAAACAACAATATACAAACAACAATTGTATGTACAAACAACATATACAATTTTCTTGTTTGTATACGATCTGGGATGCAATAAATGTTTTGGAAAGTTAAGCACACTAAATCCATTTAGCTTTGGCAACATCTGAATGTCTGTGTTTCCAAGTTTTATATTGATTCAGAAGCCTCCATTAATGTTTCTGAAATCTGAGAAAACAAAACAGTAAGCTGTTTTATTCTTGTTTTTCTGTGTCATTACTCATAAAATGTCAAGAAAAACTTTCTTTGAATGTTATGCAATTTAACACATCACATATCATTGACATCATAAAATAAAAGCATGAGTCTTATTTAGAGATACCTAAGCATACCCCTCTTATATGTGGAACTTTCAGAGCAAAGGCAAAGATATTTACTTTTTGGTTAAGAGAGTATGTTATGGAAAGTGATATAGAGCATCTTTAATGAACAAATACATTTGATTCAAAATGTCACAACTTTTTGTTTCCAGCTCCTCTATTGAATAGAGACATTGTGAAATTACATTCAGTGTAGGACATCATATATTCATTGTGACTTAAATCTGTTTCTTTAACCAATATTTGTTATGAAACAATCAATAAGCTTTCAGCAGATACAGCGTCTTTAGTTGGAAAGTTTATAAAGCATATTGTAAAATACAGAGGTAGAAAATATTTCATTTCTGAGTTATCTGAATATGAATATACCTGAATATGAATACACGAATAAAAATACATCTGAAACAAACTAAGAGCAATATATGATTCTTTTTTTTTTAATTGACTGAATTGTGTTCTCTCAAAACTTATATGGAAAATCGTAATCCTCAATGCCACTGGATTTAGAGACAGGACCTTTAAAGAGGTAGTAAAGGCTGAATGAGGTCATAAGGGTGGGACCCTAATCCAATAGGACTGGTGTCCTTATCAGGAAAGGAAGAGACACCAGGGAGGTATGAGACAGAAGAAAGACCATGTGAAGACACAGCAAGGTGGCCATTTGCAGCCAAAGACAGAAGTCCTGGAGAAATCAAATCTGCCAACACCTTAATCCGGCACTTCCAGCCTCAAGATCTGTGAGAAAATAAATTTCTGTTGTTTAAACTAACCAGTCTATGGTATTTTGTTTTGGCAGCCCTAGCAAACTAATAGAGTATTTAACTTTTTTCAATATAGAAGGTCGTTGACTTATGATGGCTTGACTTATGATTTTTTTGACTTGACAATGGTGCAAAAGCAATACATATTCTGTAGAAACCCTATTTCGAATTTTGAAACTTGATTTTTTCCCAGGCTAGCAACATGTGGTATGATCCTCTCTTGTGACGCTGAGCAGTGGCAGTGAGCTGCCGATTCTAGGCAGCCACAGGATCCCAAGGGTAAACAACCAATATGCTTACAGCCATTCTGTTTTTTACCTTCAGTACAGTAGCCAATCAATTATATGAGATACGCAACACTTCACTATAAACCAGGCTTTGAGTTAGGTAATTTTGTCCAACTGGAGGCTAATGAAAATGTTCTGAGCACATGTAAGGTAGGCGAGTCTAGGTGTATTACATGCATTTTCAACTTACAATATTTTCAATTTACACTGGGGTTATGGGAACATACCCCACTGTAGGCAGAGGAAGGTCTGTATTTAAGTTGGGATTAACCTCTTAGTTTATCTTTTTTAATCTTTATTTATTTGGATTATGACTGTCGATTTATAACCAAAACAAAATTCAGAATTTTGTTTGAAAAATACGTTCATGTCAGCTTAAGTAAAGCCATTGGACTAGCAATATTTATTGAATGCCAAATATTTTCCATGCATTGTAACAGGTTCTAAAAACACCAAGATTAATTAAGCATAATCCTTGTCCTCAAGGCACGTATGGTCTAATGAAAGATACTGACAAGCATTCCATTACTTGTATCAAGAGCTGCAGCCAGGAATCAAGTTGAGAATCCACTTGAATCTAAGCTTTATTCATAGGTGATATGGAGAAGTGTCTGATGAATTGGTGGGCAGGTTATATTAGCCACCTCAGACCACTAAACTCTAACAGGAGAAGGAGACACGTATGTTCCCGGAACAGAGTCTCTTCTGTCAGCAGCATCAGGGTCCCTTCAAAAGGTCTATTTCATTAGCTTTCCACATATTTGTTGCATAAGTAAGACATCTGCTGGAAAGGCATGTTGCCTTCTGCTCTGTCCTGAGGAGTAAGCCTTTATGACTAGGGAACAAATCCTGACTCTCAGACTTGAGAGATATTTTGGAATAAGTCACAAAAATATTCCATCCCACGATTAACAATATATTCCTTGCTAATATTACTCCCAGATACATCCCATGCCTACTCAATATACCAACCAATATTGAGAACACAGCTTGCAAATCCCAGATGATTTCTGCTACCTGAAGACAATTCCGTTGATTTGACTACTCACTCTTTGTTTTCTAACAATTGTCTGTGTAGGGAGGGTGGGGGAATGACTTTCTTCACATTTTCAGGATAAGTGCCTTGGAGACATTTTTACTTCTTCTTCTTTTTTTTTTTTTGGTACGCGGGCCTCTCACTGTTGTGGCCTCTCCCGTTGAGGAGCACAGGCTCCGGACACACAGGCTCAGTGGCCATGGCTCACGGGCCCAGCCGCTCCGCGGCATGTGGGATCTTCCCGGACCGGGCCACGAACCCATGTCCCCTACATTGGCAGGCGGACTCTCAACCACTGCGCCACCAGGGAAACCCGAGGACATTTTTGAATAGCAGTTTTCAGCCTCTGTAAAACCGGTAACTGCCCTTTATGAAGAAATTAACTGGAGTTACCAAAGTCAAAGACCTTACTTCCAGGGCTTCCCTGGTGGTGCAGTCGTTGAGAATCTGCCTGCTAATGCAGGGGACACGGGTTTGAGCCCTGGTCTCGGAGGATCCCACATGCCGCGGAGCATCTGGTCCCGTGAGCCACAACTACTGAGTCTGAGCGTTTGGAGCCTGTGCTCCGCAACAAGAGAGGCCGCGATAGTGAGAGGCCCGCGCACAGCAATGAAGAATGGACCCCGCTTGCCACAACTAGAGAAAGCCCTCGCACAGAAGCGAAGACCCAACACAGCAAAAATAAATAAATAACTTAATAAACTCCTACCCCCAACATCTTCTAAGAAAAAAAAAAAAAGACCTTTGTTCCAAATATCACCTTGCCATTGGAATGGTAGCGTCACATTTCCCTTTCCTGCATGCATGCTGGGTGTTAGACATGAGACCACAGAGAGAGCACAGTCAGAAACAAGGATGTATACCTATCCAAGCAACAAATAGCAGCCTGAGGAAATCAGAGGTGAGACAGCTGTTCTCTCTTTTTTTATATAAATTTATTTATTTTATTTTTATATATTTTTGGCTGCGTTGGGTCTATGTTGCTGCACGTGGGCTTTCTCTAGCTGCCGCGAGCGGGGATTTTTCTTCGTTGCAGTGCTCGGGCTTCTCATTGTGGTGGCTTCTCTTGTTGAGGAGCATGGGCTCTAAGCACGCGGGCTTCAGTAGTTGTGGCTCATAGACTCTAGATTGCAGGCTCAGCGGCCATGGCTCACGGGCTTAGTTGCTCCACGGCATGTGGGAATCTTCCCAGACCAGGACTCGAACCCGTGCCCGCTGCATTGTCAGGCAGATTCTTAACCACTGTGCCACCCGGGAAGTCCCTGCTGTTCTCTTGAGTTACTGAGTATTCCAGATGTCACAAAGATCCTTCTGTTAATTCATAGTCTGGGCTTCACTTTTATTTACAAAAACCCCTTAAAGAAAAAAAAAAAAGTATCCTTCATTTGGCTGTGATGATATAGGTCAAATATTGATATTACATTTGGGAAATATTCCCTTTAGTCCTTACAGGAAGTAGGAGAAGGTATCTGTGCCTTTCAGAAAAGGCACTTATTTTAAGGCTACAAAAGAATAAAATCACCAAAGAAATTTCTAGGATGAAAGATTCAGAATTAGTAATGCCCGATTCCTACATTTGGTTGTGTGCGCTGACAGCCATCACTGATATAGGGAATATAGCTACAACAAAAGAGTTGGAGTGAAGAATAACTCAGCCTGAGATTTGCATTTCAGATGCCTGGAAAAGCAAATTCAAGAACTTTAGCATACTGGTAGCTACACAGAACTTAGTAAGTAGACCGCAGTTAGGCAATCAGGACTCTGCATAGAAGTAGTAATTGTACTTCAATATGCTCTATAAGATGGAATAAGTCCTTGGCCAAGTAATAGTGTATGTAGAGAGGAAAAGGAAAGAGCTTACAAGAGAATCCGGGGTTGCAGTAAAAATCAACAATAAACAAAGGCCAAGGGGTTGGGGGTGGAAGGCAAAGGAGTAGAAAAAAGGAGAAAAAAAAGGTTCAGAGGAGAGAATGATGTCAAGGCAATCATGGGAAATGAAGATTTCAAGGAGGAAGAAATGATTCACTCAATTCACCTACTGCAGAATCTAATGTCAGCTAACAAGCAAAAGGGCCCTTTGGTGTAGGAATGAAAATGTAACAATGCACAGTGCTAAGCAATGCAAAATGCACTGTCTTTGGGGCCAGAAAGGTTTAGACTGAAAGTTAGGTTTGATAGTTTCTAGTTCCAGGACCACCAACAAGTTATCCTTTTTCAAACCTGAAATTCTCACTCTATAAAATAGGGGTAATAGTCTCACCCTCTTTTCCAGGGGAAAGGTAAAGAGTAAATGCGAAGAACTTGAGAAGTATCATTTCGCGGGTAGATTTCAGCTTTCCCTTTGAATGTTATCAAACATCTCACAAAGAAACATACCTGACTCCATAAGAAATTGGGTTGAACCTATAAGCTGCTTCTATTTCAACCTACAACCTCTGTGTCAAAAATGAGGTGGAGCTTGGATCCAGAACTGCTCAAATTCTGCCATCCATTTTCATTTCCCTTTCTCATTGCATGAAGCGTGAACACAAAATCTTTCAATTCAGGACTATGTGAGTCAACTACTTTTCAATTTCTAAATCCAGTCTTGATGAGCATGTGGAGAGGAATTTTCTCCCTCCTTTCCTCTTTCTCTGTCTTCCCTCCTCTGCCTCCCTCCCTTCCTTCTTTCTTTCCCTCCTTCTTTTTTATTTTCTTTCAGAGGAAGACAAAATTAGTTTTTTTTTTTTAACTGAAAGATGTTATGCAAATTGAAAATAAAGCCTACATTTGGTTTTCCTCTGATTTCTAAGTTGGAGTTTTTAGTAAATCTTTTTTTTTTAATGGATCTTTAATGGAGTATAATTGCTTTACAATACTGTGTTAGTTTCTGTTGCACAACAAAGTGAATCAGCCATATGCATACACATGCCCCCATATCCCCTCCCTCTTGAGACTCCCACCCATCCTCCCTATCCCACTCCTCTAGGTCACTGCAAAGCACCGAGCAGATCTCCCTGTGCTATGCTGCTGCTTCCCACTAGCCAACTATTTTACATTCGGTAGTGTATATATGTTGATGCTACTCTCACTTTGCCCCAGCTTCGCCCTCCCACCCCATGTCCTCGAGTCCATTTTCTATGTCTACCTCTTTATTCCTGCCCTGCAACTAGGTTCATCAGTACCATTTTTTTTTTTTTTTAGATTCCATATATATGCATTAGCATACGGTATTTGTTTTTCTCTTTCTGACTTAACTTCACGCTGTATGACACTCTAGGTCCATCCTATACTCTATAAATAACTCAATTTCCTTTCTTTTTATGGCTGAGTAATATTCCATTGTATATAGGTGCCACATCTTCTTTATCCATTCATCTGTCGATGGACATTTAGGTTGCTTCCACATCCTGGCTATTGTAAATAGAGCCGCAATGAACATTGTGGTACATGACTATTTTTGAGTTATGGTTTTCTCAGGGTATATGCCCAGTAGTGGGATTGCTGGGTCGAATGGTAGTTCTATTTTTAGTTTTTTAAGGAACCTCCATACTGTTCTCCATAGTGGTTGTATCAATTTACACTTCCACCAACAGTACAGGAGGGTTCCCTTTTCTCCACACCCTTTCCAGCATTTATTGTTTTTAGGTTTTTTGATAATGGCCATACTGACTGGTGTGAGGTGATACCTCATTGAAGTTTTGATTTGCGTTTCTCTAATAATTAGTGATGTTGAGCATATTCATGTGCCTCTTGGCCATCTGTATGTCTTCCTTGGTGAAATGTCTATTTAGGTCTTCCACCCAATTTTTAACTGGATTGTTTGTTTTTTTGATATTGAGCTCTATGAGCTGTTTGTAAATTTTGGAGATTAATCCTTTGTCAGTTGCTTCATTTGCAAATATTTTCTCCCATTCTGACGGTTGTCTTTTCATCTTGTTTATTGTTTCCTTTGCTGTGCAAAAGCTTTTACATTTAATTAAGTCCCATTTGCTTATTTTTGTCTTTATTTCATTACTCTAGAGGGTGGGTTAAAAAAAGATCTTGCTGTGGTTTATATCAAAGAGTGTTTTTCCTGTTTTCCTCTAAGAGTTTTATAGTGTCTGGTCTTACATTTAAGTCTTTAATCAATTTGGAGTTTATTTTTGTGTATGGTGTTAGGGAGTGTTCTAATTTCATTCTTTTACATGGGCTGTCCAGTTTTTCCAGCACCACTTATTGAAGAGGCTGTCTTTTCTCCATTGTATGTTCTTGCCTCCTTTGTCGTAAATATGCAACTCCTTACAAACAGAATAAAACACAAAACAGCAACAACAAAAAACAAGCTGGCTACGACTCTACCTTTAAATGGAGGTACATTCAAAGAAATGGCAGTCTGACCAAAAATTATTCAAAACAAAATTTTTTTATTTGATCTAAGTCTATGGAGAAAACGCCGAGCAGGTACTGAATTTCTGTACAGATCGTAAAAGAGAAACAAACCTCTAAAAGTCCTTACTCCGTCTTTGTTGCCAAGTCAGGGCTGAGACGGAGGTAAAGCAAGTGAGGTATGAACCTTAGGTATAAAGTTTAAGTAGGCACTGAGAATCTCTATAACAAACACAAATTGTATTTATTTCAATGCACTATTGAAAAATCAAAGTTAATGCCAAAGAAAATCATGATGAACAAAATACTGAGATTTTACATAAGGATGGGATCCAGTCTTGCACAATTCACCTCCCTTGTGTCACCTCTAGTCCTTGCTCTTTTGTTGCTCCAAACTTCTTCTCTCACACATATGCTGACAGCCTCTCCAAATTCTTATTCTTGGTGCACACTATGCTACAAATACACACACACACACACACACACACACACACACACCACTCCCCCTTTTAATTCCACTTGAGTTTGTTCTCTCATTCAGCCTCCTTTCTTTATCATATATTAGCTATTTTTGGCATAATATCCATAAAATCCTCTTGGATTTCTCTAATTTTTTAACCCCCTTTATTAACTGTATTTGGCACAATAAAGGAGGGACCAATGACTGACCCAGGGAGAAAGACTCTTGTCTTTAGAGGAACTGTATCTAGGATTTATGATGAGAGAGATGTAAGATAGAGTAATAAATGATAATGGTAAATGAACTTACATTCATAAACACGTGTTCATTTTTTCAGCACTTTCACACATGGTATGTTGTGTGTTCCTTCTCTGTGACTGACATAAGGAGGGTATTATTACTACCCCTATTTTACAGATGAGAAAGCTGAGGCAAAGAGAGGTATATTTCCTTGTTCACCTATTTAAAAAGCATCTATGCTTAGCAGATAAGTTGTGTAACCTGATCCTTTACTCACTGTTTTTTATTTAGAATTCCATATTTGTAGAACAAGTTAAGATTTTGATTCATAATTGGAGAATTATTATTCATGTGAATGCTTCCTGTGTGTTGTGAGAAATTTGATAATGGAATAGACTAGGTGAATATGCTGCATATAACAGCAATTATTCTGACTCTGCCTAATAAAACAAAAGTATACAATAGGTTTGTGTCTGTTTCCAACCAGCTTTGACAACAATGATGGTACGTGCTGTCAAAAAAAAAAAAAAAAGCACCATCCAAAAATAGTTTTCTTGCCTTTTGGGTTGATTTATCTGTCAAAATGATGAACCAATTGTGCAAGGAAAATCAGCATTTAGGGGGTATCTTTTTTACCTGTCACAGCAGTCTGTCCTGCCAAAGTGTAAGCTGATAAAAATGCCTGAAGTCTCTCCTTATCAGCCAACTATAGTCCTGATTTTAAAGAAGGAAAACTAAGTGCAGAGCAAGATGCTCAGGAAGTAATATAATGAAGTGAGTCCTGAAAATAAAGGAAGCAATAGCTTTTTAAATCTGTCTATATTACAATTCCTTGTAATTAAAAGAAAATAAGGGAAAATCAGAATGACAATGATTATTACTAACCCGTTTCTCATATATTCATCCATACTTGATACCAAACTCCATACCAATGTGCTCATATAAGAGTTCAACTGGCAGCCATTAAGGAAAAGGGTCATACCCCTCTGGAATGCACCAAAAAATGTATCAAATTATTTTCTAAAATAGCCCAAAGCAGCTCAAGTAGTTTCAGGTTGCTTCAGGCATTCTTAAATTCTTAACTGACAAGTGTTACGGAATTTAGCTGTAATCATCTTTTCATTCAAGAAGTTAATAATTGCAAAAAAATAGAAACTAGCTTCTCCATATTTGCACATTTTAAAATGGAGAACAAAGTGTACGATGCCCTTCAGATAATATTTATCTCTGACCAAAATTGCTAAATAATGCTGACTAGAGAAAACTAACAAAACAGATTTCTTCAGACAGTTCTGACTCTAGAAGGCATAATCTTCTTTAACGACAGCAACTGGGAAATGAACTGCAACAATAATTGTATTGGGGTGAAAATTATCATACTTGTATACAGTTTTCTGAAAAATAGTCTCTGTTAACTCACTAAGAATCAAGCAAAATAGATTACTGTGGTTTACTGAACCTGAGTCATTTAATAAAACTAGAACTCATACTAACATGTCGTAGATCCCATTATAGCTACATATTGCTGAAAATAATTTGGTATATTTTCCATATTCACTGACAGCCAAGGATCTGACTGTGTTCCATAAATGATTTGGGAACAACCTTGAAGGCAATAAAATGTGTCTTCTACCTCATGCTCACTTAGGGTAAATAGGCTGTTAAAGATCTCACATCTCTTCCTATCCAAGAATATTCCAGGGAGATAATCATTCACGTTCAGCATGAACTGCTGCTAATAGCAGAGAGCTTACTAGCCAGCTCTTCCATTGTCAGGAAACTATTATCCTTCTTTTTTTTTCATTATTTTGAGCCAAAATCTGCTAACCTTATACGTTCTTCTCATTGTTCTTAAGTCTGTCTTATGAAACAGTTTTAAATAATTATGGGATTTTTCCAAATATCAGGTCATCAAAATCTGTAAGCTGCTATCACCACTCTTCCCTGTCTTCTAATGCAACCATTTAAATATCTCCAATTTCCTCAACTGTTGCACTTATAGCATACAAGTTAGACATCTAAACTCCATGTCAAACTCCAGATTTCATTTTTGTATGTTTTCAAGTTTGTGAGACACAGGGGTGATCATAGAAATTCAAACATATTTATATAAAAATAGAATTGATTTCAGAACTAATACAGTAGAACTGAGCTCCTGACAAGACATTCCTCCCTCCTCCCTCTCTTTCCAAATTTAATATGGTGGAAATTACTTCTTCCTTCAGAATGTATTCAAATTCTGATCACCTCTTATTTCCCTCATTGCTATGACATGGGTCATCATCACTCGCTGGATTATTGTAAATAACCTCTTCACTAGGCTGCCTGCAACTTCCCTTGTTATCTTATCAAAGATAAGCCCTGGAGTCCAATATTATATCCGGCATTTCTAACTCCAATATAGAGCTAAGTGCTCTTCAATATAAAGAACTATTCTTAATCTTAAGTTTATAAGTTTATCTTTCCTAGTTTTTAGTGTGGATATAAAAATGAATTAACTTCAAAGTTTGAAATTTATATTTCATTCTTGTCAGTTAAAAATTTGAATTTTCAAAAATACATTTCCTTGGGCTCCCCTGGTGGCGCAGTGGTTGAGAGTCCGCCTGTCCATGCAGGGGACACGGGTTCGTGCCCCGGTCCGGGAAGATCCCACATGCCACGGAGCAGCTGGGCCCATGAGCCATGGCCGCTGAACCTGTGCGTCCGGAGCCTGTGCTCCGCAACGGGAGAGGCCACAACAGTGAGAGGCCCGCGTACAGCAAAAAAAAAAAAAAAAAAGTTACTTATGAAATGTCCTCATGTGGATTGTTACTAAAATGATGTACCCAAAAGCATGTTATAAGAATTTCAAAGAAAAATGAATCTGAGAACTTAGGTTTCAAATGAAGGCAAAGGAAAAAAAAATCTATATGGACAACTGAAATACAAAAGAGAGAAAAGTACTTATTTACCAAGTTGTTTAAACCAGTATATTGGCTGATAGCGTAAACCCTTCTGAATTCTTTACCCTGCCCATTCATTACATCTCTGTGTTCTGCTCGCTTTTATTTCAATATTTTTCTGAAATCAGTTCCTTCCTTTTCATGGCCTTTTTCACTCTACTGGCTTAAGTTATCATCATTATAGCAATATCTACCAAACTGGTTTTCCTACTTCTACTCCTGTAAAACACAAATTGATTTTAACACAGTAGCCACAAATATCCTTTGAAAATGAAAATATAATTGTGCCAGTTCTCTACTTAAAAACTTCTTAGTCAGTTTCCATTGCCTTCAGGCAAAATTCAGACTCTAAAACAGGATCATAAAGATGTGCATTATCAGGCTCCTGTCTCATAATCCACAGACAGCTTTCTAACCGTTCCTGTGAACTCAGAATTCACATTTGCTTCCTTAGTCCCCCAAATTCTCCAAGCAAGCATCTTTTCAGCTCAGAACATTTACATGTATCATTCTATCTGCCTGGAAGATTGGAACTACTCTCCATAGGCCTAAATCTATATTTGTCCTTCAGGTCTCAGCCTAAAGTTCACTAACTCAAAGAAGAGTACATGGATGCTCCTATCCAAATTAAGTCTTCCTGGTGATTCTTTTCAAGAATGACCTTTTCAAGGTCATCTGTACTATTTCTTCATAGAATTTATTTTAATAACTGCTTGATCTTAATGCCTGTTTGTTTACTCTTTTTAACAAGATTATAAGTTTCATGAAGGCAAACATTTTCTTTTCTGCTTCATTCACCAGTGTATCCCTGAAACCTAAAAAAAAAAGTCTAGTACACAGAAGGCACTAAATATTTTTTATTGAGCAAATGAATCTGAAAAAAATTTTTTAAATCTATTACAAGTACTTAAAATCATTATTGAACAATATAAATTACCCAGCCTTCAAAATAATGTATATGGAGATGTAGAAATTTTCAATCTACCAAACTAAGAGTCTGTTGAAATATGAGGAAGAAATAACTAAATAAAGCAGTTTCTTCATTTCTTTGCTATAATCACACTATACATAATATGTGGGAGATAACCATCTAAGTATTTTGACAGTTAACCAGTGTTTCTTCTACTACTCAAGTCATTAACAGAGATGTATGAGGAGGATGTGTGTGGGGTGTACATAAAAGGAAAGTGAGAGAAAAATTTAACATTAGAAATATACTTAGAAAAAAAATAGCATGGCATTAATTACCTGAAACAACTTAAATGTGTATTAATTAATACATTTCTTTGAGTAATTCAGAGCATTATCTGTAAATCTCCTTTCCAGACCTAGGAAGTCCTTGCTAATCTTTGCCTGCAGGCGCTGCTGTGTAACTGAACACTGGGTGGTAATAGGTTCATTTGCTCCACTGATTGCAAGACTTTCTCCATGGGCCTGATTTTACCACAACTGACATGTGCATAATTCCACCAGAAGCCAGTGGTAGTTTTGCATGATTAAAGATGGCAGAATCAGGACCATACATACATTTCCATGCAATGTGCTTGAGAAAATAGCATACAATACATTAGGTAAACATATTTAGAATGAATAAACACACTCAGGTAAATTTCAAACATCAAGCTCCTGGCAGCACTCCAATTTGCATACCTAACTCCTTTTTAAACAGGGCTTAATTTTGCCCTCTATATTATTAGATCATAGTAGCTTTTGAACTCCAAAATACATAACTTGCACTGTACAGATGATGCTAATTATCATTTATAAAATCCAACTGCACTCCCTTTTAGCTTTAGACTTCCTTCTGTCGTTGTAAGCGAGAAGGGCACAGCAGGGTCTATGACTGGGGGAGAACTTTTATGCATATTCCAACTCAATTCATGTGTTATCAAGAAAAGGACTGAGCCTTGAATTATTTGCCTAACTGTGCTTCCAGCCATATAAAAATGCAGAACTTCTAACCACAAGATGCATATTATACCCACTTAATGGCATAAACCTGCCATTGCTTGTAGTTTATGTACCCTAGAGTTCAAACAAGCAGTGTTGTACCAGTTTTATATTTTGTTTTCTATTTTTATTGAGCATTCCCTTCCATAATCTCTGCTAGTTTCTGCCAAAAGCCATACAAATATATAACATATAATCTAAGTAAAAATACCAGGGCTTGCTTTGAAAGCAAAGCTTCAGAATAAGAATCCCAGTTTCCTTCCAAATGGTGATGAGCCTGGAGCAGACAAGGCAGAGATTCATTTGTTTCCTTGGATAAGACCTGTTTTAAAAAGATGTTACTTGTGTAAGAGCTGTTAAGACTACAGTAGACCCTTGAAGAATGGGGGGGTTAGCAATGTTGACCCCCTCTTTCAAATGAAAATCCTCAAACTGCTATCTCTGCTTCAAACCCAGATGAATTGACAAATGACTCACCCAAGGGCAGGACACTGAAACAGTTTACATAGCATCAAGACTCAAACCCCAGTTCTATTACTCCATACACTGTGATCTCTAATTGAACAAAAACTTTCTCCCGTACTTAGTTACTTTAAAGATATGTAAAATGAAAACACAAGTACTATATTTATTGAAAAGTATTCATGTGTAACTGGATCTGTGCAGTTCAAACCTGTGTTGTTCAAGGGTCAAATGTAGTTTAAAAATGAATGAAGCATAGTAGTGTATGCCACCCCAAAATATTCCACTTTGACATAACAATTGTTTTCAGCTGAAGGTAATTAAGAAGCAACAAAGGCCGGAAAAGCTCTATTTTCTTCTTCTTCTGCCTAAAGGCAAGATATAAATTCTCCTTTTACTGGAGACAGGCACTTATTCCATTTACATTAAAAACCTTACTCTTGTAAATAGTGCTGCAATGAACATTTTGGTACATGACTCTTTTTGAATTTTGGTTTTCTCAGGGTATATGCCCAGTAGTGGGATTGCTGGGTCATATGGTAGTTCTATTTGTAGTTTTTTAAGGAACCTCCATACTGTTCTCCATAGTGGCTGAACCAATTCACATTCCCACCAGAAGTGCAAGAGTGTTCCCTTTTCTCCACACGCTCTCCAGCATTTATTGTTTCTAGATTTTTTGATGATGGCCATTCTGACTGGTGTGAGATGATACCTCATTGTAGTTTTGATTTGCATTTCTCTAATGATTAATGATGTTGAGCATTCTTTCATGTGTTTGTTGGCAGTCTGTATATCTTCTTTGGAGAAATGTCTATTTAGGTCTTCTGCCCATTTTTGGATTGGGTTGTTTGTTTTTTTGTTATTGAGCTGCATGAGCTGCTTGTAAATTTTGGAGATTAATCCTTTGTCAGTTGCTTCATTTGCAAATATTTTCTCCCATTCTGAGGGTTGTCTTTTGGTCTTGTTTATGGTTTCCTTTGCTGTGCAAAAGCTTTGAAGTTTCATTAGGTCCCATTTGTTTATTTTTGTTTTTATTTCCATTTCTCTAGGAGGTGGGTCAGAAAGGATCTTGCTGTGATTTATGTCATAGAGTGTTCTGCCCAGGTTTTCCTCTAAGAGTTTGATAGTTTCTGGGCTTACATTTAGGTCTTTAATCCATTTTGAGCTTATTTTTGTGTATGGTGTTCGGGAGTGATCTAATCTCATACTTTTACATGTTTCTGTCCAGTTTTCCAACCTAAGTGCCCATCATCGGATGAATGGATAAAGAAGATGTGGCACATATATACAATGGAATATTACTCAGCCATAAAAAGAAACGAAATTGAGCTATTTGTAATGAGGTGGATAGACCTAGAGTCTGTCATACAGAGTGAAGTAAGTCAGAAAGAAAAAGACAAATACCATATGCTAACACATATATATGGAATTTAAGAAAAAAAAATGTCATGAAGGACCTAGGGGTAAGACAGGAATAAAGACACAGACCTACTGGAGAACGGACTTGAGGATATGGGGAGGGGGAAGGGTGAGCTGTGACAAAGCGAGAGAGAGGCATGGACATATATACACTAACAAACGTAAGGTAGATAGCTAGTGGGAAGCAGACGCATGGCACAGTGATATCGGCTCGGTGCTTTGTGACCACCTGGAGGTGTGGGATAGGGAGGGTGGGAGGGAGGGAGACACAAGAGGGAAGAGATATGGTAACATATGTATATGTATAACTGATTCACTTTGTTATAAAGCAGAAACTAACACACCATTGTAAAGCAATTATACCCCAATAAAGATGTTAAAAAAAAAAAAACCTTACTATTAGTTTCCTCCCATATATTTACCTTCCCACACTTTGCCACGCTTAGAAGCCTAAAACTGCTTTCCTTTGTTCTGCCATTATTCTATTGATATATTATTTTTTGTAGAAGATGCTGTAAAAGCCAGAGTTCTAAGCCATCACTTTGAGTTAATTTTGTTTTCAGGTTTCTTTCATGTGATGCCTACTCCATGTATTAAAAAACTATTTGTTTTCCTCTTGTTAATCTTTTTGTTAAAAGGTCCCAGCTGCAAACCTACAATGGTTGGAGGTAAAGTTTGCATCCTCTACACTGAGTGCTTCTTACAAATTCTCTTTTCTCATTCTTATTCTCAGAAAAAAACTACATTTTTCACTTGTGAATCTTTAAAATATGGATATTTCCTCTAAAATCCAGGTACGTCTTTAAAAAATAAATTAGTGATGTAAATATTGCAAACAATTATAAAAGAAATAATTATTATAATTCACTTCAGTTTAAGTCAAAGTCATTTACTCACTTACTCATTCACTCATAATTACTTGGACCTAACACTCCACCAGTTTCTGGGGACATGTTTTTTAACTAAATATATATAGGCCCAGTTTCACAAAGTTTACAATCTAAGAGGGATACAAGCAAGATACAGTTAACATACGTTATGGCAGTTCTATGATGGAGTGATATCCAAAATTCAAATGCTAGTACAAACATTGTTTAAAATTTCACTGATTACAGATGGCTGAGTCTCCAGGCATCCCCACTAAGGAGCAAAGCCCTACAGATGTCTCCAAACCCATCTATCTGCCGGATTAACAGTCAATGCTGCTAGAGCCAAAAACTTGCCCAATTTGAATTTTTAACAAGCACATTTTTGAGATATAATAAAATGACTATTGTTTTAAGTCTTTATTTTAGAATAATTTCTGACTCACTAATAGATAACTAATATAACATATTTTACCTGGAAGTGTAATGCTGTTTTAACTAAAACTAAACTATAAATTTCTGGCTTTGGGACTACATGGCAAGCAGAAGCTAGAAGAGCCTAGAAGACCCCTGTTGTAAAAGCTGCAAGGCCTCAGGAATTCTTGAGGAGAGTTGAAAAGACAGTGAGGGAACTGTTATTGGAGGCTAGAGAAATGGGCAGGATGCTTGGTAACATAGTTGTCTGTAATCACATGTAAAAGAAAATATAGCTAATGGCCTGTTGGACTGGGCTGAGATTTCCATGTTGAAAATGCTAAATAGTTATCAGAGGTATGGTCATAGTAAGATGTGCCCCAAAAGTAAAGATTCAGTTTCAAGCAGATTTTAGAAAAAATATAAAGGAGCCAGTGATTATTGCAATCTAATTAAAACCATTTCTTAAAAAACAAAACAAAAAAAACATTTCTTATGACCAGTTTCTCCCTCAAAAAGCTCCTCAAGTAAAAAAAATGTCTTCAGGGTGGAGGTGAAATCCAGAATACTTCCTAAAACTTAGACTGAAGGTTAAGATCTTAACACTGACAACTGAAGAAACTTTACTGAGATTTCAAACAGATTTAAGGGCAGGCCTAAATGGGCCTCTAAGAATCTTAAGTGTGTTGTTCGCATTGTAAACTGACTCTCAGCACAAAGAAACAGAATTGTCTAGACTGAGGTGAAATATTAGTGTGACTTTTGTCTAATGAATTATTTCAGTTCACAGAAATGCCACGAAGTGTTTAAGTAAATTTTACCACTTTGCATGAAAACGACAGAGACAGTATAATGTATTATAAAAAGTTTAGAAAGGGGCTTTTGTATCTTCAAATTTCTATAAATAGGATGCCGGCTGAGAAAGCTACTCAGCTTTAAACCCAAGTCAGAGGGTAGAATCAAGAGCCCGAAGAGTGAAGTAAAGACCCACAAAGAGTATTTTCCAGGCTGTAGAACTTGATCCTATTCAAGAAACTGGCAACATGTGCCAGTAGATTGCAAAATTACTATGAACCATTAACGATTCTACATGTTTTTTTCTTTCTTTAAATGGAAATCTCTATTATAGTTACTCTACGCATGACTCATCATTGTGTATTATATGTATCAGGGCTGAGGGGGGAGATGATACATCTCTGTAGTTTGTAGGTCTCAGTTCAAGAGAAACTGTATTCAAAGAAGTGAACCTAAGAAAACACATAGAAGGGATCTAGCACACACCCAGAAATGTTACAGGTAACACCATCCTAGAATTTGTGTCAATGCTGTATTGAATTTGTGACTTAAGACAAAGTATATATGCTATACTTTCTCAGTATAACAAGTTAAAAGCTTCAAAATTAAAATTTACTTTCTGCTTTACTATAATAAATTGACCAAGTTGAAGGGTACTTAAAGGATTGAAACTGAGAAGGTTCATCTGTACCTAGAACTGATTTAGAGGACAAGATCCTGAACTTCAAACCAATGATGTAATGAAATGAGGCTCTGGGGGTCCTTGGAGATAACTGAGTTTCTTCTGTGTGTGGGAGGGATATAAATAATATATAACCAGTGAGAAGACTCTAGTATATTAAAATGGCCACAATATTTTGCTACTTCTCCCATTGAGAGATAGAGTTTAATTTTTCTCTTCATGAATTTGGCTGGTTCCATCACTGATTTACAAATAAAATAAAACATTATAGATGTGCACTGTCAATTTCATGGACTAGGTCTTAGGAATGTGGCAAACTTCTTTTATTGTCACTTAGAACACTAACTCAAAGTTAAAAAGCTGCTGTGTAAGAAGCCCAGCTACCCGGAGACCATCTTGATGAAGAGGTCATGTGTAGCCACTCCAAACAATAATCCAAGGTGAGTTTAGCCTTCCAGCTGGCTCTAGCAAGGCACTCAAGATGTGAACAGAGCCAATTTGGACCTTCTATTGCTAGTCCATCAGTCCTGAATACCAGTAAGTGACTTCAGTGGATGTCACATGGAGTGAGAGAATGGCCAAGTGACACCTGTCCAAATTTCTGATCAAACAAAACAAAACAAAAACAAGACCAAACAAAAACCATGAGATGTAATAAAATGCTTTAAGACACTAAATATTAGGCTAATTTGTTAAGAAAAATTAGATAATAAGAACACAAGTGTTGGGTTACATGAAGATAGCCATTTGAAAAATATACAAGATAGTGTTTGAACGTTACTTCTCAGTCTGTATTATCTTTGGGCTGGTTTCTTTTATTTTATATATATTTGAAATCCTAAATTATTTAAAGATACTGATTGAAGTATGCAGAATATTCAGATTAAAATTTTTTTCATAGAATGGAAAAAATGTAAGAACAATATTATCAGTTGATGTCTAAGAACATTTACAAGAAAAAATCTGCAACATACTGCTTTGGCTCACCTATTACTATACACTTTAATAACCATTTAGAGGGGTCTTCTGAGATACATTAAGCAAATAATGATGAGTATCTTAAACTCTACTTTTATATTTTTTATTAGGTAAACCACATGTCTCATTTTCAACTGCATTTTTCTTTTCCTTTTCAGTGATTGTTTAATTTATAATACTTATTAAAGGGTGGATCAAGAAATT
The DNA here is from genome assembly GCF_963455315.2 of Globicephala melas. Classification (NCBI taxonomy): domain Eukaryota; kingdom Metazoa; phylum Chordata; class Mammalia; order Artiodactyla; family Delphinidae; genus Globicephala; species Globicephala melas. Next base: position 20,033,736 of record NC_083326.1, read on the forward strand.
CTCCCTATCTGAACTTATAAAAAAGTAGATAAACTATTGTCTATCCCTTCATAAGCCTATTGTTATCACCTTAGTAACATTCAATACCTAATAGTCTAAAGTCACATTAATAATTTTATAACCTATATTTTGGATATATAATACTTGAAGTGTAATGGATAAAGCTCACTAATCACAATAAAAATACATGTCTCATTATAAGAATTTTATTACAAAGGTCACTTCTCAAATAATAATATGAATTTAATAGATTTTTCAGAAAGATGGAAGTAATCAGTAAAATGTGAAAGTAAATAAGGTAGTGAGGAGTATTTGAAGTAAAAGTTTAGTAGTGTTACTCTCCTAAGTTTGTAACTGTCTGTTCCACTACCATGCCACATAATGCTGTCTCTGAATTTAACAAAAATGTGATGGTTTTCTAAATATAATTGATATGATTCTATATATGGTCTTAATAACATATTGATATAGTTTCTGATCGGTAACTAAGCAGATTTTAATACTATGTAGATTTTAATACTATGCAGATTTAATACTATGTAGAAAGAAAAGAGAAAGCTCTTCTACAGAGAGCAGATTAAAATCAGTGCTTCTAATTATTTTTATAGAAAGTATTTCCATGTAGATGTCACCAAGTTCACTTGTATTTTATTCATCCACAAAATGTTCGTAATATTATAGACATTTATTAAGTGTGCATGTGATAATTATGAGCATTAATATGATAAAATTTAATATGAATTCTATATATTATATAATATTAATATATAGATATTATTTTATATCTTTACTGTGAGTAATTTTCAGTTTTCACCTTAAGAGTATGTTAATATTTATACATGGAAGAATTTTGGCATCAAAAACCAAAGCCTAGGGACTTCCCTGGTGGTGCAGTGGTTAAGAATCCACCTGCTAATGCAGGGGAAACGGGTTTGAGCCCTGGTCCGGGAAGATCCCACATGCCGCAGAGCAACTAAGCCCACGTGCCACAACTACTGAGCCTGCGTGCCACAACTACTAAAGCCCTCGCACCTAGAGCCCGTGCTCTGCAACAAGAAGCCACCACAATGAGAAGCCCAAGCACCGCGACAAAGAGTAGCCCCCACTCGCCACAACTAGAGAAAGCCCACGCATAGCAACAAAGACTCAACGCAGCCAAAAATAAATAAATAAATAAATTTATTAAAAAAAATCAAAGTCTATTAGCTATATTTGAATATTTCAAGAATAAATAGAATGCCCTAATAGGTACCAATGGAAGCAATATGTTTATAAGCAAGAAAAAAAATCCAGTTCTTTTTAAACAAGATATGTAAGCATATTTATTGTTCAACGCCCCTTGAATTACTCTTTAAGGGGTAGAGCATATGTTTTTACCCTAATACTTTAATCTTTTCTTGCCAAATGACTCAAAATCTTTTTACATATTTTTGAGCCAGGGTAGAGGAAGAATTCTGTGGTAAAGTAATTAAGCAATAAAAACTACCTATGTAAGAATGAGACTCATTAATTTCTTTTCAAAAATGTGTGGCTTTCCCATACACTCCTCACTGTCTTTCAAGAAAATCACCAGTGACTACAGAACATATTTTGTCTATTGGACAAAGAAAACTAACAATTTGTGAGCACTGTACATTCTACAATCTACATTCAATTTTATTCAATCCTTACAATTTCCCAGTAAGATTGTTATTATAATCCTTACATTGCTGATAAGGAAACAGAGGCTCAGAAAGTTCAGATAATTAGCCTAAAAGTAAACAGAGCCATCATTCAACTTGAAAGAAGGTATGTGAATAAAAAATATCAATCTCTACCACTGTATCCATTTACCTTATACCAGTTCTTCCAATCTGTGTGAGCTTCAGTCACAGCATATAATATTCATAGACCGGGTGTTTAAATTTACAAAAAGTGACACCACAGCTAAGATAAATATTTTTTAAAGTCAAAACCAAATTATTTGTGTTAAATATTATACATTTTCATTTTTATTTTTCTGGATCCAATGCTGGGATTTCCATCACTCATTCTCCAAAATGTACCCTTTTATTTCCAATATTGTATGGGTTGGGGGCTAAAGTCTCTTTCTAATGAGAAGGGCTCAGGGGTCTCCATGGTATCTACATAGTTTTGTTGATAATATACTATGCCCTTCTTAGAGCAAACAGAAAATTCTGGGGTACGGTGAGGATGGAGCTCTTTAGAGCCTGATTTCCTTTACCTATTATCAGTCTATATTATATAGTCACCAAGATTATTAACAAATTTAGTACAACCCCTTGTGTTAAATCGATATTGGTATTGACTTCAAATTTGAAAAAATATAAGTGACTAAGTGGGTTGGCATGAAAAAGTTAACCTAGTTGAGTATATAACCAAAAAAAAAGGACTGAAGTACAGTTCTGCTTGGAATGACAGAGTCCATGGTCTTCAGTTAAGCTTGTAGCTACCAGTTCTGAGACCACCTGTCTGAGATGCTGTCTCTCTCCTGGCTGGAGGGAAAATATAATCAGACATCTCAGGGGGAGCTGTGAGCTTCTGAGACAAGTTCCTATTCCCCTCCCATTTGGCCATCCTAAAATGCTGGTGAGATGTTTTACTTCCATTTTCTCTTCTATATTGAGGGGCCATGGGTGTTGGCAATGAAATAAATAATATGAAAAGCATCTGCTTTCTTTCTCATGTCAAGTAAAACAGAACCTGAGAGGACAATGTAACCAGGTCACACAGCTGATGATTGAGTGACAGTCTATGGCATCGTTAATATACTCGGTCTGGCAAAACATTGTTCCATACCCTTAAGTAATACTACAGATGTGTGGGTGAATAAGATCTACCTTTATGTGCAGAACTCTGAAATAACTAGGTAAAACAAACTGAAGATGTTTGAAAGATTATGCCATTTAAAAACATCTTTTCCATATTTTTGACTATGTGATAATGCCAAGGCAGCTAAAGCTAATGACCATATTTACTGCAGCACCCACGTCAAGATTTGGGGGCAAAATATGTGTCTTTCAGTTGGATGCAAATCTGGGGTAGTTTATTTTGGGCAGGAAAAACGTTCACCAGAATAATTTATAATCATTAGTTCAAAAGAGATATCCCAGTCGGCAGTTTAAGTGAAAGAAGTGCTTGAACTCTATTATTGAGGATTTTATTGTCAAGTTAAATGTGCAGATTCTAATCATTAAATGCAATAATTGTAAATAGACCTACACAAATACTTGTCTCTTTTTTATGTATTTTTTTCAAACTTTTTTGGTACAGTTTTATTTATTTCTTCTTCTTTTTCGCATAAAAAAATGAACCTCTTGGGAGTTAACAAGGTTAATACTGGTAAGGTGAGATGGAGGTAAGACATAGAAAAGCTTTGAGCATCAAGGGACTTCAGACAAAATCTATTTTTTGTTCTTTCATTCAACTGGTGAATAAACTGAGATCCACAGGAACTAAATTCCTTTTTGAGTTCAAAAAGCTGGATTCATTATTTTATTACAAAACAAAAGGAAAAAAAAACAAGCAAGGGATGCAATAGAAAAACTATAAACAAAACAAAATAAAAAACAAACAAGAATGTGCCTCTTTTCTGATTCTCTCCATGAAAATTATTTCACTAGTTCCAAGTATTGTCTCTTTCCTCACTCCATATTTCTAAAATAGTTCATTTAGCCTTCACGTATATAATTACACATTGTTTCAATAATTCTAGCATTGTGAATCTTTTCCTCATTAGTTCATATAACATATATTCATTGAGTACATGCTATGTGTGCTGTGCTGGGAAGATTGTCCCTGAAAGGACTAAATTCTATTATGAACCATATACATTTAAATATATTAATATGGGCTCCCCTGGTGGCGCAGTGGTTGAGAATCTGCCTGCCAATGCAGGGGACGTGGGTTCCTGCCCCAGTCCGGGAAAATCCCACATGCCGCAGAGCGGCTGGGCCCGTAAGCCATGGCCGCTGAACCTGCGCGTCCGGAGCCTGTGCTCCACAACGGGAGAGGCCACAACAGTGAGAGGCCCGCGAACCCAAAAAACAGACAAAAAAACCCCCACAAAAATATATTAATAACAGTGAAAAGGATAAGTACACAATAAGATCCATGCAAAGTATGCTATGAGAATGCTGACTTCAGTAAAGTTAATAAATATCTGAGTGCCTCTTTTCTTTTAGGTACCGTGCTTCTACCTAGAGATCACATAAATAAATAAATAAATCGGACATGCTATGTGGCATGTAGCATAGAAATAGATACGTCAACGAAACATACCAGGGCAATATTATGCATTCATTTATAGCAGTGGGAAAAGAGCTACCTCCAGATGCATTTACGAACTGTGCATCTGAAGGAATAATACCAGACCGAACTCTTCAAAGATGAGAAGTTGGCTGATAAAAAATGGAAAAAAAAAAAAAAAAGGTCTCCAGGCAGAGGCAAAGATAGAGAGGTGTGAAATGGTATAGTGTGGTCAGGAAACTCTGGAGCAGTTTTGTACCTTTAGAATGTGAAGTGCAAAAAAGAAAAGAGGCTGAATATGAGGTGGGGATGAAGTCTTTGAGGTCATAACACTTTCTGTTATGGAGCCTAAGCAATTTTAGACTTTAAACTGAAGGGAGTAGAATGATACGGATACTTTTTTTAATGTAGAGAATGCATTTCTTTAGAAAGAACAAGAAGGGTGGATTGATGTGTAATCGTGGCAAAGAGAAAGCTGAGAGACTAGATCAGTAAGAAGAATATGCCTGAAGGAGACGTGTTTCGGAAAATGATGGTTTCTAGAACATATTTGGGATAGGCCATCAGCAGTATATCGTTTATTGGATGTAGTGGTTAAGAGATAGAGAAGAACTAAAAAGATAAAACAAATGCTTTGAAGGGAAAAATTAAGTTAATCATTGTTTTTTACATTATGTATATAATATTTATTGTGCTAGCCTCTGACATATAAATATTAATAAGAAACGGACCAGGAATTATTCCAGATTTTTTAAAAATAAATTTGTTTATTTATTTATTTTTGGCTGCGTTGGGTCTTTGTTGCTGTGCGCGGTCTACCTTTAGCTGCGGCGAGTGGGGGCTATTCTTCCTTGCGGTGTGTGGGATTCTCATTGCGGTGGCTTCTCTTGTTGTGGAGCATGGGCTCTAGGTGCACAGGCTTTGGTAGTTGTGGCACATGGGCTCAGTAGTTGTAGCTCGCAGGCTCTGGAGCGCAGGCTCAGTAGTTGTGGCGCACGGGCTTAGTTGCTCCGCGGCATGTGGGATCTTCCCTGACCAGGGCTTGAGCCCATGTCCCCTGCCTTGGCAGGCGGATTCTTAACCACTGCATCACCAGGGAAGCCCATATTCCAGATATTTTTTGAAAACTATATAAAATAACAGAATATAGATCTAATTCTTAGGTATTTTATAGGGTATTTTATTAGCTTTCATTCTCTGAGAAAAGCTAAGATGAGCCAGAAAAGACAGAGCTTTTCTCAGTACCAAGATATGGCTCTTCCACTGTAAAGTTACTTAATTTATCCTGATTTTGAATGATCTTATCTACAAAGGAGACAGAAAATCCTTTAGAGTAAAAAGAGTTTGAGTGTGTTTATGGTCAGAGACTGCTCAGATTAATCAAGTTGTCAAACTCCCAGAACCATTATACTGATCAAGATGTTGGAGATACCTAGTAGAAAAATAGAACGTGTATCTTTTTTTCTACGGTAGGTATTAGAGAGTTGAAATGACTATATTATATCTCAGCTGTAGTGAATCCTTCCTACGCTACACTTGTAGAATACCTGAATAATTATGATAAAGAAAGGTAAGATTTTTACCCAAACAGTTAGGATGATTTTCATACATTAAAAAAATTCATTTACAGAGCCTTGAGTTTTGAAAATATCTGGAAAATTGCACCACGTCAAAACAGGGATCCGTTGGCTTAGCAGGTAAGTGTAAAACAAACCCACAGAAACATATGAATGTAGAATTTCATACTGAAGGGACACATGGTTAGGATCCAGAACTCCAGAGTCTGTACTAACTGCTAATTATACTTGTGGGACCTTGAATGCATCATTTCCTTTCTAAGACCTTTAGTACCATATTTCAAAAATGAGGTTTATAATTACAGAGGTGAAATAGGTGCTGTTGACAACCAAAGAAAGTGAAAATAAGCCTCGTTGAATACCAGGCTGATATTCCCAACAGAACACAAGCAAGGCTCAGAAAAGAGTATAGACAAGGCTCTCCAGATGCCACAGAAATGGTTAAATATGCCCCTCTTCTGACTAACAACTCTAGCTCCACTTTAATCCCTCTGCCTTCTGAATAAGCACTAAGATAAACCATCATAATTTGCTCCCCCTTCTTACACTGTCCAATCTGGAACTGGCTCTTGCTTCCCTATTCCCTGCTCAGAATCAGCCAGCACAAACCCAAACCCTTTTCATGACACTATCAAGGCTACTCTGAGTACCTTCTCCCATGCTACAACAAGTTAAATAAGACGAACTTTATTTGACTATGAAAAACATCATGTAGATAATTTTTATACCCTATGATTAGGTCTTGTAGAAAGATCACATCCAAGTGTGCAACCAGAGAAAGCTTCATAGGGTTGCAGTTATTTTAAACTGACATAAATAAGAGAATGTCAATGTATAAATGAAAGGCTGGAGATATAAGCTGATTCCAGGTTGAGAACAAACAGAAGCAAAGGCCCAAAGATGAAAAAAGCTCAGTTTTTAGGTTTAGCCAGTATGCATCATTTTATAACTCTGGGCACAAAATAAATCCATATTTCTTTCATTTTCTCAATTATCAATTACTCACTGGAGTAACCACCTATTGTTAAGAAACAGCCAAGTGTCTTTGTCTTGAAACCTCCCAGTCTAAAATTGCCCAAGAATTGGCTTATCCAGCCTGACAGAATTCGTTTTTTTTTAATGCCCCAAAGCCAGAGATAATTACTTCCAGAGCATTCCATAGTCTGTTTATTTACCACCACCATGCTGTCACTGTTAAATTCTGTACCTGTACCTAGAGAAACAGATGTGATAAGCATCTTATGTTTAGATTCCTGTGCAGGCACAGCAGTTCTTCACAAAAATAAATTGCTAAGTTTGGCTAAAGGTGCTTCCCCCTTTAGATTTCAAAGTTTACACCATTATTGTCAGCACTTATTCTTCAAAGAACAACCACAGTGTGGAACCGAGCAGTTAACGATTAAGACAATAAAGCCACAGGCTCAGTGTCTGATGCACATTCCTGCGTTGTTTTACAGATACTATAACTGCCAACAGAGGAAAGAAAGCTAACTGCATGATGACCAGACTGTAGCCATGACATAAGTTTCTCCAACTTGAGCAGTACTGAACTTGTGGCTAGCACAATCCCAAAAACTGGTCTCAAGAGAATGGGATTAACATTCTTGATCATAATAATCTATATCTTTGTGGGTATCAAAATAATTGTAGCTTGCTCTGCCCGTGTATGTAAATGGGCAACCACAACTGTCAGCAAAGAGATGCTACAGACTCACATCTACATCTTCAACTCTGAGAATACGGCACCTATGTCATCATGAAGAAGTTACAGAAGACAGATCTTTCTAATCCCATAGAAATGGAATGCTGTTCTGACAAGTGAGGAGTTGCAAGCAGCTCTTTACAGGAAACCACCCTCAGCAGGAAGCCCCTTTTCTTGTCATTTTAGCAAAGATATATTGCAACCAACTTTTAAAGAAGGCACTCCCATGCTCTGCTCACCTCCGGCCCAGTCACACCTTTCAAACCTTTTAACCACACAATACCTTGTCCAACTTGTCAGTTCTTTTCATAGATCAAAGAAATAGAAATAAAGGATAAGGAATCAACAGATGACCAGATCTCTTCCCTAGCTTCCCTTTAGTAATCTCCCGAGCAAACTGTGTGACCAAACTGTGTGAACAAGATGACATATAGAGGAAAATCACAAGAAGTGGACAAGCCTGCGCACAAGCCTGCACACGGTGGGGGGATGGTGACAACCCTGACCCCCCATCTCAATGATTAACTGAGATTACTTCTCTGCTTCCCTTTAAAACTTTCACGGCTGAGCAGAATCTTTGGAGGTGGTTTTGGGGGGTCTGAGACCATCATTTCCCCAGATTTCCAGCATTCTGACTAAAGGTAACTTTTCTTTCTGCTGACATCTGTGAGTATGGATTTTGTAAGTGGCGGGCGGTGAGACCCGATTTATTTGGTAACAAGTGTGGCGGAAATATAATTAAAAACAAAATCTCCCAACCTATAACACCTTTCCATAAATGTAGAAGAGGAAGAAAACAGTTTTATTATTGAATAAGCATTAAATCAGAATGAGATATGCATCACAGGCAATCCGCTATGAGCTTGCAAAGACTGAAAGAAATCTCACTGAGGTAGGAGGTCGATGGGCCCCAGGCTGAGCAGCTGGATCTTGTCTTCTGCTGACACTTCAAGTTAAAGATAAAGGCAGGAGCAAAGAGGAGCTGAACTCAGCTTGAGTAAAAAGATAAGACTGAAACCACCAGGTGGCGTTTCGGGGGCTCCGAGGAACTCCGGTCCTTTATGTTTCAGTGCAGAAGGAATTCGGTGAGAGGCAAAGTGATAGATAAGAAATGGTTTATTAGAATAGGATGCTTGTGAGGCTTACAAGTGGGCAGGTGAGTGTTGCGCTGCCCCAAGGGCTTAGTGGGTTACATTTTTATAATCAAAGGAAGAGAGGGGAAGGGGAGAAGACCACCTTCTTTTTCATTCTTTGAGTCTTCCATCATTAACTTCTCCTACATGTCGGGCAGGGGAGTTTTTGACCCTATATGGTGCATCCAGGACCATCATGGCACTAGGGAAAAATTATTTCAGGTCTCAGCACAATGAGGGCCTTTCACTTTGAAACATCACCTTTCCATAAATCGTTCTTTTTGTGTGCAGACAGCATGTCCTAGGGGTCATTACCTTGTTGACATCACTGGGAAGGTTGTAGGCCTTATTTTCCACTATTGTTTTATTGTTTTGGGGCATGTCTCATGCTTCTGTTGCATGGTTTTGTTGTTAAGCAAGCCAATCTGGCTTTGACGCTAAGTGACATGCTTTGCTTTATGAGTCAAGCAAGCCCACGTTGTTTCAGAATTTTTCCATTTCTTTCTTGAATGATCATTAACTTACTGTGGTCTCCCAAAGTCCCCTAAAGTTCCCTCTCTATCTATAATCCCCCAGTGGGATTTCTGAGCTAACTATTGATTATCCTACTCTAACCCTATCAAGATGACCACATTTTTCACTCTTGAAATCAAGGAGACCTTCCCAACTAAACATGCACAAAAAGGCTCCTCAGGGGTCAAAAAAGGGAGGGGACTCCAGCCCATAATATGTCCTGCCAACCTCCCAGAGACCTTCATGCTGGAATCCATCTTGGCTAAACTATGCATGGGCACACTGGGGAGGTCTGTGAGTCAGACCAAATATGGGCATGCAGTAAGATGAAGCAAGATGATTGGGCAGAGGGAACCCAGAAAATTGCCCCTATATGAACAATTTAAGCCACCCCAACAGTGTGCAACTCTCTCTGAGCCTGCCTGTGTCTTTCTGCACTTATTTTTCTTCTAAAAACAATTTACCTGCTTCACTACTTTCTGTCTCTTTGCTGAATTCCTTCTTCAAAGAAGACAAGGATTGAGGTCCTGCATCAAGCTCACTGGCCCTTGTAGTCTAGTGGTTAGCATTTGGCATGCTCACTTCCATGGCCCAGGTTCCATTCCAAATCAGGGAACTAAGATCCCCTTTCAACCTGCCGCACCCCATGGCCCCCTGAGATCACCACCCTTTATAGGGCCAAGCAGATGCAGCTCATTACATACATGTTCTCAAGAAAAACACCAATTAGCCCAAAGAGGATTTAACAGAACCATTCTTCATGCATAGTTTATCCTACATTTACGTGATAACTGGTGTGACCATATGTGTTAGCTAACTGGCTTTATCCAAAGGAAAATTAAACATCCCATGTTTTTATGACAGGAGGTAGTTTTGGAGCAAGTGGCTCTTTTTTTTCTTTGCGGTACGCGGGCCTCTCACTGCCGCGGCTTCTCCCGTTGCGGAGCACAGGTTCCGGACGCGCAGGCTCAGCGGCCATGGCTCACGGGCCCAGCCGCTCCGCGGCATGTGGGATTTTTCCAGACCGGGGCACGAGCCCGTGTCCCCTGCATCGGCAGGCGGACTCTCAACCACAGCGCCACCAGGGGAGCCAGAGCAAGTGGCTCTTTGAAGTTGGGTTCCTGCCCTCCTCCCATAGAAACTGTAAGACAGAGGCTGCACTATCTTCCTCAATAAATACATTTCAAAGAGATGACTCCCAAGTCCTTGAGAAAGGTATTCCTAGGTCTTACAGCTGGCAAGGTTTATTTATTTTGTTTGTTTTGTTTTTTAATTTAATTTTATTTATTTATTTACACAGCAGGTTCTTATTAGTTATCTATTTTATATATATTAGCGTATATATGTCAATCCCAATCTCCCAATTCATCCCACCACCACCAACCCCCCGCCACTGCTTTCCCCCCTTGGTGTCCATACATTTGTTCTCTACATCTGTGTATCTATTTCTGCCTTGCAAACCAGTTCATCTGTACCATTTTTTCTAGATTCCACATATATGCGTTAATATACGATATTTGTTTTTCTCTTTCTGGCAAGGTTTATTTAGCTTTTAAAATATTTATATATATTTCAAAGACACAGAACTTAAAAGTTTTCTAAAGTAAATGCTCTAAGAAAAGAGAAAAGGAAAAGTCTTTTTTCTTATTTTCAACAGGGAGAATTAAGACTTTTATTTTCAATATGTATATGCTCTTAAATGGGTTACTGATCAAAATAATTATATGCTAATCAATACTTTCCACAAAAGTTTGGATCCTTGTGTTGGGCCAAGCCTAAACTCCTCCAATGTACAGTAAGTCCCCTACATACGAACCTTCAAGTTGTGAACTTTCTAAGATGCGAACGTGTCATGTCACATCAACTAAGGTGTGAGTGAAATTGCACCTTGCCTTACAGTCTCCTATTGTTGATGATCCTTCAGCTGTACCATCTCTCACCTACTCTCCCTCCTCCAGTCAGTAACTCTTCTTGCCTGTTCACTGGATGCCAGCTGTTGTACTGTACTACTCTACTTTTTAAGGTACTGTACTGTAAGATTAAAAATGTCTTATTTTTTGTGTTTATTTTTTATGTATTATTTGTGTGAAAATTATTATAAACCTATTACAGTACAGTACTATCAATACATAGCCGATTGTGTTAGTTGGGTACCTAGGCTAACTTGGACTTTTGAACAAATTGGACTTAATGAATGCACTCTTGGAATGGAACTCATTTGTATGTAGGGGGCTTACTGTACTTTTATTTCAGAGACTTCACTGACTTTTCCTACTTCTAAGTTTCAGCTGGGCTAAACCAGGTTTATCCTGAGATTTTCTTAACACAAAATCTTGAGGAGATGTGGGTAAGAAAGTGATCAATTTTCTCTCTCCCAGAAATATTCAGTCCTTACTGACATCCAGGCTCCTTCACCAGGTTTGAATACCTGTAGTATCATGAGAGGCATTAGCATTAAGTCAAAGATTCTTTTATACTTAGTCTGAGTAGATAGCAGCCTTATTGCTCTACATTTGCATAAAATTGAAGGAATTTAAATGACTCATTCCAGAAACCGGATCTGATGCAGCTAACCTGAAGCCTTAATATCTGACACAGGAGTAGGTAACATTTTAAGAACCTCTTGGCAAGGGGAAATACTCCAAAGTCTCCCTTTCTTTTCCTCTTCAACAGCCTTGGGGAGAACAGGGTAGAGGGCTTAATAACTGTTTTTTGTTAATGGGAATCCTCTCTTCTCTTCCTGTTTTCTGTGATAGGAGACTGAACTGCATGGATTATGTCAAAGAGCTATTTGCTTTCTGGAATCCTGTTGCATTCATCCAATGAGGATTCCCAGCATGAGATCAGATGAAAAGAGGCTGAGTGAAAATATTTCAGGCCTGGTTCTCTAAGGTTACTTTGGGCTGGTTGTGCTCTCTATGCTTTGCTCTACCTCTCAGTGTGGTCTGCCTCAATGACTCTATCTTGATTGGACCAAAGAATGATGACATCTCTACTCCTCCAGTCTGAGTTCTTGCACTATCACTTGTAGTTCCAATGCAGCACGTCCAAAACTTTATAGTTAGCCTCTTGGTACATAAAGCATCCTCAGAGTATCCTGTTTTAAGCTTGCTGCCTCCTTCTGGGATAGGGACTGATACATATTTAAGTACTGGGGCACTAGGAAGCAGAATCTCAAAATGGAATTCTGGAATTGGCATGTTCATATGTGCAATGTATGTGCAAATAATTAACTTTGCTTTGGTAAATAAGACATATGTGATCCATCCTATGCAATACCAACAAAATTCTTCAGAATATCACTGGTTATGATACAGAGTGAAGAGGGGTTGGAAGGCAAAGCAGTGTGGCATCAGGTGGTGGTGGTTTTATCTTTTTAAGGCCACAGTCACGTTTCTCCTTAGAGTCATCTGGAACAGACACAGGGGAAATGAATTATTAAGGAAAGGTGTTTAAGAAGAAGACAGTTTTTCATGAGACCCTGTCTTCTGAAGTGATAAGAAAAGTATGATTGAGAGCAAGCCTCGATTCTGATTATAGTGAAAAATGAATCCTCAGCTGTGTCCAACATGAAGTGTATTTAGGGCTGAATGCTATAGGCTTAAGAGTGTTGTGAAGGATGCTATGATGGAATTAGATTCCCTGATCTCCACAGAAGTGAAGCCATCTCATGGCAGTGGAAGAAGTTGGTAGTACTTAGGTATCAGAGACAAGGCTGCCACAATAAACCATAAGATTGAAACAGAAATCAGAGCCTTTGGATGCACAGGGTGCTAGTTTGGGTAATTCATCTGTGGGCCACTTAGAAAATAAATGATTGAATAGTTTCCTAAGTTTTTCCATGACATGCTTACAAGAAAAAAAATCTAAGATTGCTGGGCAAGTGCATAACTAAAGTCGTTGTAACGGGGCTGTACTGCCTCTTACTCAGTTCTGAGATGGAGGCACTTTGGAGACCACCATACTCTACTTTGACTGCAATGCCAGGATCCTTGGGGGAAAGATATAGAACATGAATTTCCTCCAAAGTTTTCAAAAGGGTGATTATTTCCCAAGAAAACAGAAATACACAGACTTTCTAGGGGTAACTGTATATTGATACTGAAATTAGTTTTACCTGTAAGCTCATCTCTCAGAGCGAGGGACAATGAATGGAGGCAGGTGACTGAGGAGGTGGTCAGGGGTCTGGATGTGTCCTGACCCCAGTGAATCTAACAGCACGTGTAGTGGGACTATAGACGTATTCTGTAGTTGTTTGTCTTGGTAGCAAATATGTGGTGGGAATATATATACCCCTCTAAAATGAGAGCTAAGTTGCTGCATCTACCTACCATGATGAAAGGCATAACTCTGAGTGGATCCCTTTGGATTTGGGAGGCAATATATGTCACATTTGAACTTGCTTCTAGAAACCACTTGTGGGATAATCTGTGAAGTTGCCAGTTTTAAGTGGCAACCAACATACGAATAGGTGCTACAGAGGTCTCGACTGATGTGAGCTTCCCTGTCACTTGGAAATTAAGAATTACCAGTTTCAATAGTGTGGGAGGCAGATAGAAATGCAGAATAAAGTCTGACAAGCAGTTCCAATAGGAGAGTCACAAAATATATTCCAAGGTTTTTGGATAAGTCTATCCCTTCTTTGTTGATTAATACTGTTTTAAAGCAATTCTTGGTCTACTGCTAGACCCTAACAGAGACTGTACATTTGATCATGGAAAAAAGTAACTCTGTGATTTAAACTGCCGATCATGTATGGAATATTATATCATCCATGGAACTATAAACTTGGACATGCCCAGCACCAGCATTTTATTATAAAACAGAAATGTAATATAAATGAAGAGGGTTGAATACATCCATAAGGTACCCACAAATCAGGGACTTAAGACCTGATTAGAATAGAGTCCCTGAGAATGGAAATTAGATGGTATTTACCCTGCATGATAATTAGTTATAAGTAATAAAGGGAGGGGAAGGATTCAGTTAATTCCAAAGATTTGAAACAGAGTGAAAGGGAAGTTATTGGTACCAGTTATAGAACTAAAAAGGACAAGTGTTGTGGGGAAACAATATACTTTTTTGGAATGCCATTAAGTCTTGCATCTGGGTAAAGACATCAAAACTAAATAAGATCCTGAGATCCTGATCCATAGATCAGGATTCATCTCTCTGTATATGACTGTTGGGAGCTATTCTGAGGCAGAACCTTTGGAAAGTCTAAAATTAGTGGAAAAGAAAATATTTACTGAGGTAGTAACAAAAAAGTCAGAGAGATTAGAAAGTCAAAGGGCTATGAGCTTGAAATGAAAGGAGAACAAGGGCATAGAAAAAAGATGTGCTGAAATTGTCAATTGTCACTGAGAAAGTAAGTCACACGGGACTATGAAAAAAATGTTCTAGAAAGAAAATCCTGCTCTTGTTTGTATCCTCAGAGCCGAACGGAGTGCCTGGAACACCTTAGTATTCAAGAATTTGCTCGTGGATGCACACATGTAAACTAGAGTAGCCCTATATTCATACAGATTTGTTGGTGATCACCAAAATATCAAATACACCCTTGCTGTTTTGATTTCTACATCACTCCTGGCAAAGTTTCTGATATCTCATGGTGAAGCTGACACATTTTTTTTTTCCCCTTGGAGAATTACTTTTATTTTTCTCTGAGGTAATCCTCCCCAAATTACTCTAGTTGAGATATTCAAGTTTTATTGTTTTTATTTTACTAGGGGTTCACTGTCCTATGGTATTTATAATATAGAGTTTAGAATGGATTTCAGGGAATAGGAAATAACTTTCAATACTGCTTGGTTAACAGAAAGTCTTTCACTTGCCATTTCATAAATTCAGTCAGCACAGTGTCCTTTGCTTGTCTCTTCTGACTCATCAATGTAGAATGAAATCTAATCAATCCACGATCATGCTAATCAATGTACTGTGCTACTTCCATTGCAGCAAAGAATAATGTTGTTATAAACTCAGTTACATTTTAGAATAATGCAAAAATTGAAAGTGCTAATCTATGTGATATGTTAATGAAGCATTTTATGACCTGAGGCTTCACCGTCAAAATTCCATTTTGATCCATCAATTTTCATCAACAAATTAAAAGAACTTGTAACTCAAGAATGGGAAACAATGAATTTAAAGTTACAGCTTATTATTTATATGGAATGTTACAAAATAGATTACTCGTAACGGCAGTATATAAAAATACACGGGCATTGTGAAATCAAAAATCAAATTATTTCTGTACCACACTGAGACAAATATTATAAAAGGCTGTTATCTTCTAATTGACTGAATGGTTTTTTTTTTTTTTTTTTTTTTTTGGCGGTACGCGGGCCTCTCAGTGGCCATGGCTCACGGGCCCAGCTGCTCCGCGGCATGTGGGATCTTCCCGGACCGGGGCACGAACTCGTGTCCCCTGCATCGGCAGGCAGACTCTCAACCACTGCGCCACCACGGAAGCCTGACTGAATGTTTTTATAACTAAACCAATGAAATGTCCTTTTCTGATATGGAGAAACGAAGCAACGTATCTTCTTAGACTTCAGAAGAAGTTTCACTTACTTTTTAAGAGTACTTGTATTCATTCACATAGACTAGCCTTCACCTTCCTCCCCTCTTTCAGGGGTAATCATTTATATTTTGTTATTATAAACTGGAATACACCCTTTGTCCTTTTCTACATATTACCTTGGTCACAATTAAAAGATAAGATTCAATTGATCTTTATCACACAAGTACGTCCCACAATGCAGACATATAAATCAGTATCAGAATGAGTCTCACTATACATGTAATTATATCTATATCTATGCATATTTCTATTTATTTTTCCACCCTAACTTGTTTCTTCTTGAGTCATTTTTCTGTTTCATATTGAATTGCTCTTCCATAAAAACAATTATTCCCATATACATTCTTTTTGTCTTTATATATCCTTTAAATAAATCAACCTGCTTATGTATCTGATTCACAATTTTTACTAGGCAGCCCCAAAGGTGTGCATGGCTTTGTGCAGAGAATTAAGAAAAGCCCTGAGTTTGCAGGGTATACAGATGAGTTTTTTAATACTAGGAGTTTTATCTCAATATATATTTACCTTGTACTCCTTCCTACACATTTTTGAAGAAGCAGCTTCAGGGATGCACTTTCAATGAATAGCTCCATTAGACACATAGATAATAATTATGCATTCAAATAGATACTTGGACTCATTTTCAGTTATTTACCCCATTTGGACTTTATTTCATCAGAGAAATTACTAGAATGACTTTTATATCAAAGTTAATTCATGCTCTACAATCATGGAATAAAAGTGATATTAATAAATACACTTTGATGACCTGTAAAATATTTATAAGATTTCAAATCTTACACAATAAAGAAAATAGGAATTCAACATTTTATTCATGAGTATATTATTATATCAAAATATTCATATTAGTAATGAAATATTACTCTTGCTACTACAGTTAGTGCTAGCTTAGTACAGAGAGAGGAGAGACAGTACAGGTGTCCCTTAATTTTTTCCCATCTATTTCTATCTGCCCAAATTGGCTACAAACAGATACAGAAGAAACTTGCCATGGAAGCAAGTGATAATTTGGGATGATTAATACTCTTTATAAATAGTGTCTAACTCATAATGATCAATAAAAACTGTGAGCTATGTTCCCTCTAGAAAAGGTTGACATAGACATTCTCTCTGAAAAGGTAACATTAAAGCTGAGCTTTTAATGATATGAAGGAGTCAGCTTAGGGATGAATAAGGCAAGAGCATTCCATGGAAAGAGTACAGTTTCTGGACTGCTCTGAAAAGTAAGATTAATTT
The DNA here is from genome assembly GCF_963455315.2 of Globicephala melas. Classification (NCBI taxonomy): domain Eukaryota; kingdom Metazoa; phylum Chordata; class Mammalia; order Artiodactyla; family Delphinidae; genus Globicephala; species Globicephala melas. Next base: position 20,050,749 of record NC_083326.1, read on the forward strand.
GCAGAATTCCTCCCAAAAAGAGAAGGCTAATATTGAAACGGAGAGAGCAAGTTATTGAGTATAATACAGGGTCTGAGAGGAAGATGGGAACCAACCAATTCATGCAGGGCCCTCCCTATAGGTCATTTTAGCACTATGGAATATTATTCTAAGTACAATGGAAAACTGGCATTAATTACTTTAGCTGACTGATCCAATATATATGTCACAAAAAATCAATCTGGCTGATAGAAAATGGATTGCAGGAGCAAGAGTCACACAGGAAAACTACATCAGAGGCACAGGCACTGGGTCCAATTAATGTCTGATGGCAAACTGAATTAGACTGTTGGTAGCAGAAATAAAATCAGAAGGAATTCAGCAATATTTAAGTAGTATGGGCAGGCTTGGTGATGAAACTGGTATGATTTCGAAGAAGAAATTAAGAAAGATCCAAGGTCTCTGGAATTCACAACTGGAGACACTAAATCATACCCCTGTAGATTTGATTCAGTTTGGGTCATTTGATGCATTTTGTTTGCCCCTGAACTCTCTTTATGCCATTCTCATTGCTGTACCTCAAATTCCTCTGACCTTTTGCCCTTTCTTACTGTGATGGTTAACTTTTTTGTGTCAGCTTGACTGGTCCTTAGCCCAGATAGTTGGTGCCCAGATATTTGGGTGCTCAGATACTTGGTTAAACATTATTTCTGGGTGTGTCTGTGAGGGTTTTTCTGGATGAGATTAACACTGGAATTGGTGGACTGTGTAAAGCAGGTTGCCCTCTCCAGTGTGGGTGAGCCTCATCAAATGTGCAGGGCCTGCATAGAGCAAAAGGCTGAGTAGGAGAGAATGTTTTTTTCTGCCTGACTGGGTAAAAAGATAGATAGATAGATAGATAGACAGATAAATCTAATTTGATTTTAAATGATTCGAATAGCTTAACAGTATGACTTGTTGATTATGTAAAACTTGACTGATTATTTTTAAATTCAGGCTGGGAAATCCATCTTCTCCCGACTTTGGACTGGGACTCAGACTGGAATTTACACCATTGCCTCTCCTGGTTCTCAGGCCTTTGGGCTCAGACTGGAGCTACAGCACTGACACTCCTGAATGTACAGCTTGCCAACTGTAGATCTTGGGGCTTATCAGCCTCCATAATCGTGTGAGCCAATACCTAATAATAAATCTGTGTATATGTATTGTGTTGGTTCTTTTTCTGTGGAGAACTCAGACTTACATGCTTACTAGATAATATCCTGTTTTATTCTAAGATTTGCTCTTGGGAGAGCAAGAAGTCTTTTGTTAGTTAACGGCTTAGTAGAGCTGCAGAACTGAAATTCTTAGATATATTCCTTTGGGGATAGAGACCTTTCCTTATCCAGGTAAATAATTCAGCTCTCCTAGTTGGTAAAGTATGCAACTAGTGGTCAAGCAGTTCCAACTCAGGTGACATTTCTTGCTCACAAATCATCTCTTTCCTAAATGAGCTTTGTAACTGAAGTATAATGCATGTAAATGAATATGTACAAATTATCATGTACATCTCAAGAAGTTATCATAAACATAATTCATGTAACTACAACCCAGGTAAGGACATAGAATATGTTCAATACCTATTACCTTTCTTTTTGTTCCTGCTCTATTATTGCTTCTTCCCTCTTTCTTAATAGTACTCATTACCCTGACCTCTAATATTGTGTAATTTTCACCTGTTTTTGAACTTTACTTGAATCAATTATATGGTACATTCTTTTGTGCCCATCTTCTTTCATCCAATATGATATTTATGAAACCCATTCATTTTTTTCTTGTAATGGTAGTAGTCCTTGTATTTTTTAAAAACAGGTTTATTATAATCAACATATGATAAACTACAAATATTTAAAATGTACTATGAGCTTTGGCATATGCATAAAGCCAAGGAATGTGTACATGATCCCCAGCAGTTTCTTTATTCCCCTTTGTAATTCTTCTGCACTCGCCTTCCCCCAAACCCTCACCCCCAACCTCAGGCAAATAATGATCAGTGCTGTTACTATTTAAATTGCAATTATTAATAACAGTTCATTTCATTTCCTGAACTTTTTCATAGTTTACAAAATGTTTTATGTATATGTAGTTCTGGACACACCTTGTGACATGGGTTGGATTAAGATTGAGAAAACAGAGGTTCAGGGGGGTTAAGCCATTTACTTAGGGTTGATCTACTAAATAACAAGTAGAGAACGTAGCCTAATTCAGGTCTTCTAATTCCAAGTTCTTTGCTTTTATTACATACAAAAATTCTAACACTGAACAATAACATTTTTTTCTAGTCTAACTTTAGATTTTCCTTATTGTGACAAAGCACTTATTTCTGAGGTTACCAATATTTGCATACTTTAAAAGTTTAATATTCTTAAAACAAAATTTTCCTACTCTCAGTGGTCTTCATACTTCCTAATGAGTATAGCTGACATTTAGGAAGGCATAATTAGTCAGGTTATCACTTACTACATTGTTGAAAGATCACTCAGGCATTTATGACTCTGATTTTCTAACAGGGGATGACTTATAGATTATATAAAACTTGACTGATTATTTTTAAGTAAAAGAAAAAGAAGGAGAGATAGGAAGAGTAAGACATTATACACTTCCTCATATGCTAACTATAATGATGAGGTTCGCTTTGACACATTCTCTCTGTCATCAAAACGATGACTGCCCATAAATATTTGTTATGTACTTGAACCTACGGCAGAGGGTGACAGATTCCAATAAAATATTCAGTGTGATGCTTTGAGGTCTTCAGAGGAACATGAAATAGTTCCCAAACTGCACATTACTTGTAGTTTTCTATTACATACCACACAAAATGTCCTTGACATTCAAGAGTGCACCATTGTATTTTAGTCTACCTCACTCCGGGGTGTATTTGAAAATACCCTCCATTTGCCTTTAATAATAATGACTTGTCATATGGAATCCAGATCTCGGCTAATCTAACATAATATGTACTTGATGGTTTTTATTAACGTCAAATGAAACCCAATAGTCATCTGAAACATTTTTTCCTTCTGTCATGCAATGGTTCTCATTTCTGACCATTAACGTAAAAGGTTAATAAATGCAACTACTTGAATATTATTAATATTCAAGGTGCATGGCAAGTGAATCATTTTGCAGACTTATGATTTTTAAAGATTCTGGGCCATTAATGTTACTATTTTGCAGGCTTGTAAAATTGCACCACGCAGCATGCATGCTATACTTTGAATGCTAAAAGGTCTGTGAAGAATTCTTGCTGCATTACACTTTACTCACCTTTATTGAAATTTGGACTCTTTCTTTGGAATGTAAAAGAACTCTTTCTCTATCTCTGTCTGTCTCTCTCTCTCGCCTTAATAATTTATTCTTAGTTGTTCTTATTCCTTATTAATAACTAGTTATGTTTAATCTATTTTATTTAATCCCTCGCTTTATAGGGTCTCTGATTAAAGTAAAATCAACCCCAGATTTTATCTAGGATCTATTTAATGGTCAGTGTACACTGTCATATAGATTAGTGGTTAAATATGTTTAACTACAGTTGTAAAATATGTCTCAAATATGAAAAGCATTTGAACTGATTTCAGGCAAAATTCACAGACTGCTACTCAAATCACTAAAGAGGTGTAGTGTTATAAAAATCATGGATTAAGAATGAGAATTTAAAGACTTGAGCTTTGCCTTCAAGATGGGTCTTTTAATTTTCTTTTTCTCAGTCTGAATATGAGGTACTTTTCTTCTCTTGAAGCTGAAATCCATTTCCTACAGTGCATTTTATTTTCAAATAAATACCTAACAATAAAAAAGGATACATTAGCTGAATCAGTCTTGTTAAAATAATTAGAACTAAGCAAAACATTCAATGCTTGCTAGAATAATCATGGAAATCTGTGTTAGGATATTTAACTAATCATTATTATACAGGAAAATGTCTTTTGACGGCAGTTGACAGAACCAAAGGAAGAAAAAAATTTACAGGGGTAGAGCCTTCGTTTTTCTCGGTATCTGTAATCAACTGCCAGAGGAAACCAATTATAAATGTTACGGATGCAGAACATAATTATTAGTTATCTATTGTTCCTGAAGTAATCCTGAAACAAGCAAGATAATTCTGGAAGCAGTATCCTGGCTAGGTTATTTGTCAAGTACATAAAAACATAAATAGCCACATATGTACACAGTGTAAATGTGTCCACAGAAATACTTTTTTTCTGTTGTAGTTTACAAGTATAGAACATTTTAAGAGTACTGTGAATCTTTACCTAAAATATAGTGATTAATATTATCAATAAGACATTACCCTATCAAGCTCTAGAGCAGCCATGCTCTTGACATAAAAGATTTTGACTCTAATTTTCACTTTGTATTAGCAAGTAAAAATCAAAGAGGTCATAGGTATCTTCTTCCAGGAGGATGGGGATAAAATTTATGGTGGAGCATAAATTCTGGTACCAAAAATAATTATACTACTGGAGTTCATTTGAGGTTGGTGTGATCTGAGGCTTTTAATAAACATTAAAGTTAGCAAGAAATCCATTGGAAACTTTTAAAATTCAACTGCAGCTTCATTGAGAGGTATTTGGTGATGAAAAAGAAACAAACGTAGAGGGAAAGATTTTTGAGAAACTGAGGCAAACATCTTAGGTAATATTTGATACAGAAAAGACTTTTTTATTTTTGCCCACACAAAAGGATTATCTCCAATATTGCACAAAGCAGAATTTTAGGTGAGTTTTACATATCAAAATACCAGTATTTGCATGGATTAATGTTATAACAAATAAAAATAGAAAAATGAAGCATTAGATTTAGCTTTTTTATGAAGATTTTGTGCTCTGAGAACCAGCTGGCAGATAATGAGAAGTAATTTTCAATTTCTGACTAAGGCCTGATTTTTAAAAAGGCAACAAGTTGACTTGAATTGCTTGGGACCACGCGGGACAAAGATTAAGAGATACCACTGAGCCTGACTTAATGACAAAGGAAAATCTGGATCCAAATCAATAGAGTCATCTCATGCCCACTACTTGCTATAAGATTCCTCAATACCACATGCAGGAGAAACCGACCAGAAGCAAATACAAATAGTTAAAATCTCATGATAATCAGGTAAGTACGTGTCCCTCCAAGTCTCAGCTCATAAATGTTGTTAATGCTATAAAAATTTCCCCTGGTTTTCAAGTGCAGATAGACAATTTCTCTTCTGAATCTCTATAACTTATATACATGTCTCTTTTAAGACACTTATAAAATATACGTTAAATGTTGGTTTGGAATTTATAAGTCCTCATTACTAGGGGGAAAATGCCTATAAAATAACTTTAAGAAATTGTTTTTAAAATCCATGAATTACCCATGTTAAGAGAAATGAATGAAAAATTAGTATCAGCTTCAGTTTTTACTTATACAATAAACATAAATTCAAGAGTTGGTAATTCTAATATTGATTGTAAAGATTCTCTAAGGATTTAAACATCTATAAATAATCTTTTAGCATTTTTCTACTCTGCCTAAAAAACTTAACTCCAAATACATGTGCTTTTCTTCCAGTTATGCAAAGTATTAGAAGACCAAGTAATGAAAATTTTAAGAGATGATGATAATATTTTAACAACAAACCTGGTGTTCACTGATTGCCAGTGAAGTAATGGGGAAATATCTATATCCTTAGCTATGTGTAACTCTCTTTAGAAACAGCATGACATATTTGATGAAATAAAATTTATAAAACCTAAATAATTCCAACTAGAATGGAAGTAATTAGCAATCCATAAAATTAAACTTTGTCATATATTTTTAAAAAAATAAAGTGATAGTTGCCATTGGGTTTTGTTTTGATTAAGGCTACAGGCTCATGGGAAACGTATCATTCCTATTTATCTTTCTATCTGCATCAACTGTTAAACACTTGATGCAAAATATATATTTAATATTCATAAATATATGGCTGAAAAAGGAAATTGAAGTTCAAAGATACCAACTTTTATTTGTATACATACAAATATATGGAAAAGCAGGGACTCAAACTCAAATATTCCATGTATTTATTTTTTCCAAGCATGATTAAAATATGTATATATTTAGGTTGTTCAATGTAATTATTTCATTTGCATATACATTGCTAAATGATTATCACAATCAAGTTAACTAACACATCCATCACCTCACATAGTTACATTTGTGTGTGTGGTGAGAACACTTATGAAATACTCTCAGAAAATTCAAGTATACAACACATTATTCTTAATTATAATCATCATGATGTTCATTAGCACTCCAGAATTTATTCATCTTATAACTGAAAGTTAGTACCCTTTAACCAACCATTTCACTGTTTTCCCCAAGCCCCCGGCAACCACTGGTCTACTCTCTGGTTCTGTGAGTTAGATTCTACACAGAAGTGAGATCATATAGTATTTGTCTTTCCGCATCTAACTTATCTCACTTAGCACACTGTCCTCTAGGTTCGCGTGGTTCATCCATATTGTCACAATTAGCAGGATCACCTTCCTTTGTGTGGCTGAATAATATTTCACTTGTACAAAAAATACATACATTTCATGGAATGAGCATGTTTGGGTTGCTGTGTCCTTGGACCTTAGCAGACCTCAGATTTGGGCCCCATCATTCTGTGTCAGAAGCTCAAGTTCCCCCCAGGGCCTTTGGACTCCTCAAAGGCTATAGATTTGTGGCCCACGCGTGCAAAGTTCACTCCCCCACTTTGGTCTCAGTTGGTCCCTCCCTGTACAGTCTTTGGGCCAGAGCATGTCCCCCCCTCCCCACCCCCCGAACCTGACAGGGCCTTGGGGTGAGGTGACACTGCACTGTGACCCTGAGTTGGGCGGGGTGCGTAACAAGAATTGGGGTTCATGATGCGTGGTGTGAGCCAACCTCCTTAGGGGAGAGGGCAGGTCCGGGGTCCCGCGGCAGCTGGGGCACCTAGGTGTTTCTCCTCCCAGCACTTGCCTACCGGCCCCCGTGGATCTCGCGAGATTCCACAAGATGGGGCTTCCTCAGGAAAAGACTGGTTGTGGCTGCAATGACTTGGGCCTCATTCTGCCTTTTGTTGACTCCACCCCGATGCTCAGTGCATCCCAGCATGTCCTCCCCCTGCCCCTCCACCAAGACCGGTGCGGACTTGCCCTACACACCCCAAGTCACGTAGTGCGCCCTGTGGGATCCAAATGCACCTTGTTTGCCTTCTTGGGAACCCCGACACTCCACCCACGCGAGGCAAGACAACAGCAACTATATATACATAAACACACATATATATATATATAAAATATTTCATTTTCATTTTCTTTATCCATTCATCTATTGACACTCAGGTTGTTTCCATATCTTGGCTATTGTGAATAACGCTGCAATGACTATGGGAGTGCAGATAGCTCTTTGAAGTACTGACTGAATTTATTTCCTTTGGAATATATACCCAGAAGTGGGACTGCTGGATCATATACTAGTTCTTTTTTTAAATCTTTTGAGGAACCTCCATAATATTATCCAGAGGGGCTGCACCAGTTTAGATTCCCATTGTCTCAAGCAGTACACAGATGGACAGCTGGGAGAGCGAACTTTCGTAAGAATTCTTACCTTTGCCGGCTTCGCCAGTTTTCCCGGGATGCTGTCTGCAGGCTCCAGAGTGAGCGGGGCATCCCAGAGGGTCTCACTTGGTCACCGGAAACTGTAGGCGAGGGAAATAATTTTCGCTCCACCCTTCATAGAGACTGCCCAGCTGAGGCCCTTTTCCTCGGGGGCCCCTCCTAAATGGACGAGCCTTTCTCGGTTAAAAGGCCTCCGCTGTGGGGCTTCCTTGATGGCGCAGTGGTTGAGAGTCCGCCTGACGACGCAGGGGACAAGGGTTCGTGCCCCGGTCGGGGAGTATCTCACATGCCACGGAGCGGCTGGGCCCGTGAGCCATGGCCGCTGAGCCTGCGCGTCCGGAGCCTGTGCTCCGCAACGGGAGAGGCCGCAGCAGTGTGAGGCCCGCTTACCGCAAAAAAAAAAAAAAGTTCTCCGCTGTGGCCACCGTAACTCATGATCATTCTTGGTCAGGGTACCTGCTGGGCAGCCTTAAAATAAAATTTTATTCAGCCGAGGCCTCACACGAGCCCAGCCCAGTTTCAGTCAGACCCAGTCCGAGGCTGGAGCCGGCCGGTGTACGACTTAAGACGGAACCAGTCTGACCCGGACTCCGTCAGAACTGGAACCCGGACTGCTTTCTAAGTTGCACCGGATCCGACCCTGGACCCCCTGCGGTTTCTAAGTCGGAACTAGGCCAACTCCAGTTGGTTTCGGGACCCAGTTTGGGGGAAAAAAAGACGCTCAGTCTGAAAGCTCGTGACGCAAAGCTGCTGAACGAGGACCGGGACCCGAGGGGACGTCCCCACACCTCCAGAGGCAGCGAGCAGGCAGCGGCTCCAGGGAGCTCAGCAGGTACCTCCGCCTGGTTGCTCAGGGCTCCTGGGGGCTGCTGGGGTCCCTTTGCTTTGGTTCTTCTGACACTAGAACTGTTAAAAGATAAACTGAGGCATATTCAAGTTTTTAAGAGTTTATTTGAACAAAAATCCATTCCAGTCAGGCAGCAGCAAACTGGCAGTGGTTAGGCGCGCTCCGCCGACAGGCGCTGAGGAGAGGCTTCCATAGAGGAAGTGTGGAAGCCAAGTAAGGGAATTGTTGGTTGGCTGTAGCTTAGAGCCTCGTTGGCTGTTTGTGATTGGTTGTCCTTAGCGTTTTGATTTCTCAACCTCGAGGCATTTCAGGCTTAGGTTTTGGTTTGCTTACGGAGGCCTCCACCTGGTTAGAGCCACAGTATAATGGCCTCCTTGCTTAACAGTTGTATGAGTTCCTTATAAATTTTGAAGGTTAAACCCTATGTTTTTAGTTTAACATAGTCCCACTTGTTCATGTTTGCTTTTGTTACCTGTGTTTTTGATGTCATATCCCCAAAACCATATTGTCAAGACCAAAGGCAAGAAGCTTTTCCTGTATGATTTCTTCCAGGAATTTTATGGTTTCAGGTCTTACATTTAAATCTTTAATCCATTTTGAGTTAATTTTTGTGTATGGTGTAAGATAAGGGTCCAACTTCAGTCTTTGCATGTGGACAACCACTTTTCCCAGCACCATTTATTAAAGAAACTGTTCTTTCCGGGTTTGTATTCTTGGTGCCCTTGTCAAAGATTAGTTTATTGTATATGTGTGGGTTTATTACTGGGGTGTTTGTTCTGTTCCATTGGTCTACGTGTCTGTTTTTATCAGTGCCATTCTCTTTTGATCACTATAGCATTTGTTTACATACTAATATGTGGAACAGCAGGGGATCAAACTGAAGTATTTTCTACTTCCATTTCTTAAATTATAACATTCTTACTATAATTTAGTTTTAAGACATTTTACAAATTTGAATAACTAAGGTTTTATAGTATTCAGGCAGAATTCTATATCAATAAAGACTCGCCATAAGAGGTCCTGTGTTCTTCTGACTTACTGTATTTGTACATAAAATTTTCCAAAACATAAAACATGTACAGTGGATATTGAGTTTGACTTGAGTCACTGGGAATCTCTCAATTCTTGATCAATACATTTGTAGTAACAATGATTTCAGAAGCTGAAGATTTACAGATCTCGAAAAACAGTTTACTCTTTTTTTTTTTTTTTGCAAAATATAAGCTGGTACTATTTGCCCACCATGCTTCTTTGCTCTTTTTGATTGACTGTCTAGAGGTCAGTTGCTCTGTGGTAATGAAATGAGTTTAGTCAACAGAGAAAGCCAAAATGGAAAAATACAAGAAGAGGTTTTTGAGAAATATGTAACTTTTGTAGCTTCAGTGAGGTCCAAAGATTGATAAAACCACTTAAAATATATTCATTTAAATGGTTGGTCTGTTTTAGGTTTTATAATGCTGGCTTTCTGTTACAGAAATATCCCTTCATAGATACAGATGTGAGTCAGAAAGGTGACATACACAGACAGTGTTCTAGTGGAGCTGTCCTTTACAGCTCCTCAAATCTTTCAAAATTTTGTTTCTGATTGTTTAGCTGGAATGACTAGAGATTTGGTCTCCATGAGGGACAACTGCATGCACCTGCTTGGATTTCTGCTGTGGTGGTTTCAGATTCGGGCAGTAGTGGAAAAAGTTGCAGTTGTTGTAGGCAGAGAAGCTATGACTATAGTCAGATATGAGGTGCAAGGATCTGAAAGATGAGGCCCACAGTAGGAAACATTATTTTGCAGACTTTAGAATAAATCGGGTAATTATGATACTAGTTCATCATCTCATGCTTAGATATTTCGATTTAAACATTTTTTTTCCCCTATGACTCTTTGGGAGAACATTTGGAATTTCAGAGCAAATAATTTATTTGTTTATTCATATAAAACTTCTATTGTGTTAGAGCCAGGAAAATAAGACATAAGCAAAAACAAAATATACTATGTCTGTCCTTTAAAACTTACAAATCAGTGAAAGAAAAAAGTAGACAATAATAATATAAGTGCTTAAATACAAATCTAAGCAGGATAATATATAAATCCAATAAATAAAAGTCTATCTCAAAAATGTGTGTGTCTTTCTCAGATTGGTGCTGAAATCCATTCTGCAGATGAGAGTTCTGCTACCAAAAAAAAGAAAAAGAAAGAGATGATTTCCTGTAATTGATTCTATAAAAAGTGTTGAAAACAATGAAGGTGGTTGTACATCTAGATTTTCTAATTTATAAGGAAAATAATGGATTACATATCTCTATACCTGAGCCACAGTTTTTGTATTTTGCATATTATATTGTTATGTCGAGCAAGCTTTGGATGATACTTAATCACAGAATTGACTTATTATTTAGAGTTTATTAATGTTAAGTATTTGGGTTTTGTGTTATTGTAGCATCATTATTTCAAACAACACAGAAATTAATAAAATATTCATAGATTATAAATTAGTCATGAATATTAAAAAGCCTCTAATTCACACATTCAATCAACTAATTATCCATAAAAATATATTTACTACTTGAGTTGCAGTCTACCAAGAGTAATTTTGGCAGATAGAGTAAATATTTCCTTCCAAAAGCAGTATTTCATCTTTTCTTCAGCAAAAAGAGAAATAAAGCACACAAGAGAGATAACAGTATAATAGGAGTATGGAAGCTGCGTCATAGTCCGTCCCCTTATGTGGGTAATTATAATACTAATATGTTCACGATGTGTTTTATTTTTATGAATATACCCTGAGTGCCATGCAAATCCACATAATATAAAATATAATTGACATATAAAAAAAAAGATGTTGAAATTCCAATCCAAATTACCACATTCTAGGAGCATATGTCATATACATTTTGCCATCATGAAAGCCAAATCTTTTATTAATAGTGTCCTTGTTGCCACCATAACTACCCTGCTTCCCCTATATCCCTTTCTTGTCCCCCCAATACTTATATACTGGAAATTAATAATATTTTTCTTTTATATCTCTCATATTTTTGAGATGTTGGTTTTGTTTTTTTTTTGGTCAACTGATATTCTAATTAGCTTTGGTTACCATTTTCTTACATTTATTTTCTCACCAACCATTTTGTTAGTTTTGCCTTGCTGATATCGACATTGACTTTTTTCTTTTACTAGAATAATGAAAGAGGGATGAATTGAAGAACTGTTTGGGTATTGAAATTTATATTTTATCTTCAGTATAACTTATAGAAAAACAGTCATAACTGGGCATTAATGGCAATTTGAATGAAATTTTAATTTCTGTTCTTGAGCTTTTTTGTTATAAAACAATCTACATTTTATTTATCTTTAATTACACTTGATTCAATGACTATTTCCTGGTTCTTAATAACTACTTAGTGAGGATTTACTATTTTCCTGGCACTGTGATAACCACTCCAAATACATTATTTCATATTCTCTACAACAAATCCATAAGGTGGATATTTTTATTAGTCTATTTTAAGACTATAAACATATTAGCTTATTTTTAAATGATAAGTTTATAATTTAAAGGCAACAATTAGCCATTTCAAGGTCAGATTGCATATAAAAGTAGCAGAAATTGTATTTTTGTTGGCTTGTCTGCCCAAGTCCTTAATGGCAAAACATGATATAAATGTATCACTTTATCTTCTCCCATTAATTTTGGCAGTTACTCTGTTTCCTCTAGGTTTTATTCTTATAATGAAAATACGTTATAGTAATCAATTTAAAATACAAATCACAGTTTCCTGTATAACTTATATTCCAGGGCTTCAAAAGTTTTCCCGTAAAAGCAGACAAATCCCTACAAAAAGATCTCACCAATTTATTCATGCATATCAGAGTATTTCTTCACTCAGGCATTGAATTAATTAAAGAATAATTTGTATTGTCCAAGCTAGAGGAGGTATGCTGAGCAAGTATGCAAGGCAGGAAGAGAAAGTTTCTTTTGTAAAGAAAAAGTGCTTATTCATCAAATTAGATGTATTCATTTACACAAGAAGTTTACAAATAAAACTTGATTAACTGTGAACATTAGATTTCCTTTTTATTTTATAGCAAATTTTCTAATCTTGGCTGACAATGTTAATTATTTGATTAACTTGTAAAAAGCACACAGCTCTTCCCACGTCTCTTTAGAGATCTTCTGAATCAAAATCTCTGAGAGGGGCTTCCCTGGTGACGCAGTGGTTGAGAGTCCGACTGCTGATGCAGGGGACACGGGTTCGTGCCCTGGTCCGGGAAGATCCCACATGCCGCGGAGCGGCTAGGCCTGTGAGCCATGGCCGCTGAGCCTGCGCATCCGGAGCCTGTGCTCCGCAACGGGAGAGGCCACAACAGTGAGAGGCCCGCATAAAGCAAAAAAAAAAAAAAAAAAAAAAAAATCTCTGGGAGGACAAACTCAGTTACACTAAAATACACAGACACACACACACACACAATCTACAGCTAACCAACAGCAACAACAAAACTCCAATAAAACCCAGCTTGATATTGACAATCTTTATAAAAGCTGTGATTACATTCACTTTACAAAAAAATCTGATGATAATTGCTTCTTGATGACTAAGAAGGAGAATTCTGTGTTCCCTGTACATTGTAGAGTTGGGTGCTCTTGCGAATTTAGATGTTTACATTGAATGACATTGGAGAAAATGTGTTCTGACTTCAGGTGATGTCCTGGAAGTTCCAATAAATAACTTCTCTGTGGTTTAGGCTTGTGCTTTGATATGGTAATTATAAGAATCATCTTCTCAAATCATTAAAATACAACTTAAGGTTAGAATTATTCCAGTTAACTACAATCAATCTTAAGTAATTCAGTTTTTGGAAAAAAAAAAGCATGTAATTTAGATGTTGCAATATATCTTCATGCTTTCTTTGAAATTAAGCTGAATTCATGATGACTTGTATAAATTTGGCGATATATGTGAAAAAAGTGTTTTTGGTAAATTTTATAGCTACATTTTATTGAAGGGATCACCTTCCATTTGTGAAATTATAATGTTTTCATTTTATAATGAATATAGTTAAGATAGGGTTTTTAGTTGATATAAATGACTATTTTAAGTTTCAGAAAAGTATCTTATTTTTATGAAAAGTGAATGGAGAGCTGTACTACATGCTGATGTGATACATATGATAAAATGATTGCCACAATAATGTTAGCTAACACTTCCATCATGCCACATCACTCCCTTTTTTGTTGTTGTTGTTATATGTTAATTATAGCTCAATAAAACTGGGGAAAAAAAGAGGATGGAGAGGAATCATGTAAGTGCTCTTACTGCCATTTACTTATTATTAAACATAGAAGGAAATTTGGAAGATCAGTTTGAAAAGATTTTGAAGATAAAGCTTTTACCTTTCAGATCATCAGGTATCATTTGGAATACTGTGCACGTATTTGAACTACTTCCCTTAAGAGTGAACTAACTGCCCTACAGCATTATAATTACTGATAAAACTTTTTTTGCATCTCAACTAATTAGTGAGACCTACATTATTATGTTCAAACGTATTTGTAAAACTTTTAAACTGGAGATATTTTTAAGAACTTTGAAAATACTTTGTAAAGCATTTTAGAATTTAAAAAATACTCTCTTTAAAACAAAAGCTTTATAAACCAAATCCAGACACAGTTGGTTTTTGTCCTCTTCTTATTTTTTTCTCTAATAGTGATAAAAAGTAAGTCAGGTTAAATCTCAAATATCAAACCATTTCCCCACTAATTAAAAATCCAGTATTTTCTAAAAGTTGTTCTAAATATTTTCATATTTCACATTCTTTTTACTAGTGAAAGATAGATCTCAATGTTTCACTTCTGAAATTCTTATGACACCTATTTATATTAGAAAAATGATGACTTCTTATTATTCAATGCCTGGGAAAGGAATGTGGTGTCTGACCATGTGTTCATTGGTGAGGCAATTTGCATTTGCTAGAGAATAAAGCTCTATCCAAACACAAACAGATTTGATTTCCATTAAATTTAAGATAGTTAATTTTTAGGGGGCAAAACATATTTTGTTTATACTTTGTATGTGGATCTACATGGTGACTGTACATTTTTTGACCATATGTTTTACAAAATTTCCAACTACTTCTTGAAATTTGGAATGCTCTAGAACAAAGAACAATAGACTAGTATCATGAATTGTATGTTCTTGTCCTAGTTCTGAAGCTGAAACTTTGAGCAAATCTTACCTGTTTTAGTATCTTTACTCATGAGATGAGATTGCAGGGCCAGGTGGACTCTCAGGTACCTGCCAGTCTGAGCATTCTGTGAAAACAAAGATTTGTTTTCCTCTTCGCAAAAAATCGGTAACGTATTTTATTGTATCCGTGGAAGCCAGTGATTCCTACCTGGTTTCAGGACTTTTCAGTGCCTATAAGAATACTGCTCACTTGCTCTTCTTAAGACTTCAAAAAGCCTAATAAAAATCATCAAGGTATCTGCCATAAGATCATAAGATGAATTGTAATGCCAATTTCATACACAGGAAAGGAATTATGTCACTCTGCAAAGTAATTAGGAATATACCGAGGCTGATTTCAGATTTGCCAGATTTTAGCAGATCTGATTTCCTGGCCATTTGTTTTTATTTTTATTTTTTTGCGGTACGCGGGCCTCTCACTGTCGTGGCCTCTCCAATTGCGGAGCACAGGCTCCAGACGCGCAGGCTCAGCGGCCATGGCTCACGGGCACAGCCGCTCCGCGGCAAGTGGAATCTTCCTGGACCGGGGCACGAACCTGTGTCTCCTGCATCGGCAGGCTGACTCTCAACCACTGCGCCACCAGGGAAGGGAAGCCCCTGGCCATTTCTTGACTTCTCCTGATCTCTAGCTGCCGTAGTGGGCTTTTATGTGTGCCAAGCTCCCTGATCCACACTCTACTGCAAATGTTTTAGCCTCATCCTGAGAGAATTCTCCTTGTTTCTTTCCAATTGACAATTTTCTACAAATTCTGTAGATCCTAGCTTGAATATCACTTGCTCAATTAACTTTATTCCGAGTAACCCAACATCCTCTTGTCCCTTCTTCACTGAATAAACTAATTTTATTGGTTTTTCATCATTTGTTCCAGTGTTTCGTTTTAAAAAGGCAATCAAAACCAAGCAAAATTGGGTACCTATTCTTAGATTTTTTTTTTCATTTTATTACACAAATATTTTCATAACACAGTCACAGTTTTGTATTTTGGTTCTTGCATTAACAAGCCTGGAGCTCTTTAAACAGCATACAAGTGTGCAGACATACAGTATATAGAAAAGTTCTTATTTGTATAAATGCAAAGTTTTCTACTATGTTGATATATCATTCTTTATATATCATATCCTAGCATATAGACACTTGAAGCTTTCTCTCTTTCATTAAAAACAGTGAAACTTTTTTACATATGCCATTTTGTTTCAGGATATTAGTGGCCTCATAAAATTAGTTCGGCATCTTCTCTACTTTTCTATTTAATTTTTTTCTATTTACTCAAAGAATTTGAATAGAATGGGTCTTATTTCTTCACAATTCTTAGATATTCACCAAGAAGCTATTTGAGATTGGAATTTTCTTTGTGAGGAGGCTTTTATCTATTAAGTTAATATCTTTAATAAATATAGGGCTCTTCAAGTTATCTATTTAATTGAACGAGTTGTAGTATTTTGTGTCTTTTGAGAAATTTATCAATGTCATCTATCTTTTTGAAACTATTATCTTAAAGTTTTATATAATGGCTTCTTAATATATTTTTAATATTTTAACATTTCTAATTATCACCTCTGTTTAATTATTGACCTTAGTCTCCCCTTTCTCATCTTTATTTCTCTTTTTTACTTATTATTTTTCCTCTATTTCTCTGTTGTGATTTTTCTATTTTATCTCTTGTAATATCAGGTCATGAATTTTTAAAAAGTTCTGTCAGTAATTCTTGTCTCTATGTTGTCCACATCAGAAGCAGAAAAATAAACGGGTTGTAAATATAATGTCAGATATTTTCACAAACCTAATTAACTGTGATGACAAATGCATACTAACTTGAGCGTTTTGATAGAGTAAACTTTGAAAAATCAGATTTAGTTGATATTAGATGGTATCTGAAAGATGGTCTAGACATATTGTTCTGTAGCATCAATCTGTTCAATATATCAAATATAAATATTTACCTAAGAATCCCATCTCGCTATGCTTTGGTCCCTATTCTCCTGTTATTTCTTAGCTCATTGACTAATAGGCTAGGAGAAGAGGCTCTGGCTATTATTTCCTTTGGGCAGTAGATGCAGTGATGATAGCCAGGTTACATAGAACATCGGTGAAGAATAAAATAGAACCAAGGGCATACCTGAAAGGATGAGCAGACAGTGATGGTTCTTATTTCAGATCCTGAATTTATAGACTTTTCTAAGTCCCTGTAACATTTCCAAAAAAGTATCATTATTATTAAAAATATTTAAGTACATATTTCCAATTTCATAAAATATTTTTATATCTGGTTTCTTCTGAAAAGAAATGATTATTGTGTTGGTCCAGTTAGAAGCTCTGTTTATTCCTTTATGTGTATTGCTCTAATTACCCATTGATAAAAGTCTGTCAGTGGATAATGCCTGAAAACATTATCAAATGATTTGGTAATGATTCATGCAGAGCAGTGATATCTTTCTTTATTTGCCTAATCAGTATCACAGTTTTCAATTTGCCCAGATCATTACCTCTGGCATGTCTCATAGTACTTCTGGGGCCCAAGAATTTAGGTAAAAATTCTAAAATATACAGCATGTGTTGCTGTCAAATTGTTTTTTTCTATCTAAACTACAGAAAAGATTGTTTGAAGTATAAGCAAAGTATATAGGATGAATTTTTATGAAGAGGTTTAGTATCTTCTTAACTTTAATATTTTAACATTTTATATTAAATGTTTTAGAAAATGTTTCAAAATATTTAACATAATGTTATATTACAAATATATTTAGATATAGATTGAAAAACTATAAAAAGTCAATTTCTATATAGTTCTTTGAAATATTCTTATTTACTTGATTTTTCTTCAATGTTAAGTCCTTAGCAATAACAGTTTTATCTATTTGTCTATCTATCTGGAAAATGTTGGTACTATCATAATATAGTAATGTGGCTATGAAAAACAAGGTGGTAATATATCATATAGGACCTTCATTTAATGTATATTTTGGCTGATATTTTATTATTTTATTTCTATAATTTTCTTCACATTTTCAAAATTATTTGAATAAAATAAAATAGGTTGTTGGGTGCCTACTATATGATATGTCTTCCATGGTATTCATATCACCTAATATTTATATTAGGTATTAATAACACCTAATATTTATAAAGTTCTACTGTTTCTCAGGTAATGTGCTAATAATTTTTGAGAGGATTTTCTAAATGTATCGCAATCCCCTGATGTAGGTCTATTTTTAGCTCCACTTTATAGATGAAGAGGCAGAGGTCTATCCAGGATGAATTAGTTACCCTGAAGATATACTTATAGGTGGTGGCAGAGTTAGGATTTGAATCTAGTCATTTGGATTACAGCATCTAAGAGGTTAGCCACTACTTTTGCTATCGAATTCACACAACAAACTATTGAGAAGTATTTTTCTAAAAGCCACTAGTTTACAGACACAGAAAAGTTTAATGTGTTTATTCTGTATTCCTTTCCTAATATACACCCCTCGCTACACCTAGCAAATGGACAGAGGAGATTTGTCTTTTGGACAGAGAGCTCTACTAGCAATAATTCTCTTGATTCCAAGCCAAAAGAATCTCATTATATGGTTCTGTTACTTGTTTCAGGCTGAGGTGCTAATGAGTCAAGCAGGTAATTTATTTAATAACTGATAAAAGTCAACATCCTTTCTTTTCCATAAGAAATATCCACTTCTGTAGATAAAAGCCAAACGCACATACATCATTGAGATAAGCCCTTCTCTGCCTTGAGATTTCTGTAAAAATACTGAGGGACAACGTTAAAAAACTGAGGCATGGTTTTACAGACGGATCTAAGATTCATGTCTGTAAGATATTTAGAGGCTTTTTTTTCTACACTACCAGTTCTTAAGGCATTTGAGACCATGTGTTTTCTAAGAGCACCCTAGAATGCATTTCTCCCTGGAAGCCAAATATTAATTTTGTATCATTGCCATTTAGAGAGTCTGGGATAAGTTAATGATTTTATCTTTAAACTCACCATGTGGGTGGTGTGTGTGTGTGTGTGTGTGTGTGTGTGTGTGTGTGTGTGTTCATCAACTTTAAATGTACAATATGATAAATTTGAAACATATATACAGGAAGGTAACCACCACCACAAACATAACATAGAACAATTCTTTTATGCCAAGTGTCCCTTCATATATTTTTGGATTCTAGATCCTCCCCAAACCCTGACCTTGGCAACTACTGATCATTTTTTCCTATCTTGTTTTTTGTGGAATTTTATATAAATGAAACTGAATAGGATGTATTCTTCTGTGTCTAGTTTCTTACCACAATCCTTATGAGATTCACCCAAATTATTTTGTGTATTCTTAGTTCTTTTCTTTTTACTACTGAGTAATTCACCATTATATGCATATACTACAATTTGTTTATCCTTTGAGTAGATTAGTGATGGTCAATAGGGATTTTTCTAGTTTGTTTTATTATGAATAAAATTTCCATGAACATTTGTGTAAGTCTTGGGTGGACATATGTTTTTATTTCTCTTCTTAAAATGCAATGGGATGGGCATGATAATATAAAAAGTACTTATTTAACTTTTTAAGAAACTGCTACATTGTTTTCCAAAGTGATTGAAAAATTTCGTGCTCCACCGGATGTTTGGGAATCTAGTTGTTCCACATCCTTGCTAAACTTGATATTGCCCAGCTTTTTAAATTTCAGCCATATCAATATCATTGAGGTTTTAATTTTAATTTTTCTGATGACAAATGGTGATGAGCAATTTTTCATGTGTTTATGGGTGATTTGTATTTTTTTATGACCCGTCTGTTCAGTCTTTTGCCCATTTTTAATTGAGTTATTTGCCTTCTTATAATTCATATGAGAGTTCTTCATACATTATAGATACAAGACCTTTGACAGATATATATTTTGAAAATATTTTCTCCTAGCCTATGTCTTACCTTTTAGTATTTTAAGTTTTTTATCGTTAGCAGAAGTGTTTTTTTCTTAATCCAAAATGGCTGAACTTTTTTTTCTACTATCTTAAAACTTTTAAGTATATAATACATATTGTTAATTATAGTCACCATGCTATACATTAAATCCCCAGAAATTATTTATCTTATAGCTGGAAATTAGCAAAAGTTTTACATTTTTATGAAGTCAAACTTAGAATTTTTATTTATGTTTTTTTCTACTGGGTATATGGAGAAATATTTGTCTAATCTGGGGTCAGAGGTTTTTATGCTATAGTTTTTGTAAGACTTATTCTCTTACCTCTGAAATTTATATCTATGATTGATTTCAAGGTAATTTTATAGCACATGATGGAGTCTTTTTTTAAGTAAACATATTCTGTTCTTTCAACATCATTTATTTAAACAACTATTAATTCCCCATTGAACGGCCTTGGCATCTTTGTTGAAAATCAAATGGCCCTGTATGTGTGAGTCTGTTTCTGAACTTTTTATTCCATTTAGTTATATATGTGTATATGTATATATCCTTTGAGTCAAAACCACAGTCTTCATTATTGATTCAGAACATATTGAATCTATAGATCCATTTGTAGAGCATTAATATAATAATAATGACTCTTCTGATTTGTCTTAGCAGTTTTTTTTACAGCACGTACAGATATTTTGTTAAATATATTCTTAATTTGTATTTTGATGCTTTCATAAATACTAATGTTTTTAAATTTCAGTGTCCAGTTGCTCATTGCTTTCTTTCAGAAATACAATTGAATTTTTTACATATTTCTTTCATATTCTTTCATATACTTTCATATTCATAACAACTTCATTTTCAATAGAAATAATTGAAAGGAACATCAGTCATTCTTGGCAAATGAAAGATCATGAATAATTTTTTTTGTTTTTTTCGGTACGCGGGCCTCTCACTGCTGTGGCCTCTCCCGTTGCGGAGCACGGGCTCCGGACGCGCAGGCTCAGCGGCCATGGCTCATGGGCCTAGCCGCTCCGCGGCATGTGGGATCATCAAGGACCGGGGCACGAGCCCGTGTCCCCTGAATCGGCAGGCGGACTCTCAACCACTGCGCCACCAGGGAAGCCCTTTTTTCTTTTTTTTTGTCATGAATAATTTTTGACAATTTTTAATTTTGAGAATGTTTCTGCTGCTGCCACTGTTACTATTGCTGCTAATTAACAGTACTGCTCTTATAGGCTATGATATATTTCTGATACATTTCTGATAAATTATTTCTAAATATTAATATATAAAGTGCTGATGATTTTTGCAGAAAATTTTTCTAAAATGATTTAACTCTTCATACAAACTGGTTTCATGTAAGTCTGAATTCATTTTGTTTTTTTTTTAACTTTTCATTTTGAGATAATTGTAGATTTAGATGCATTTGTAAGAAATAATGCAGAGAGATTCTGGATCCCATGTACTCTTTTTTGAGTTTCCTGCAATGGTAACAGCTATGATAACTATAGTACAATATCACAACTAGGAAATTGACTTGAATATGATCCATCAGTTTTATTCAGATTTCACTTATTTTACATGCATTCGTGTGTGTGTGTTTGTATGCCTTTAGTTTTATGCATATTCGTCACAAGGTACAGAGTTATGCCATCAGAATTGTTCCTTGTGCTGTACCACTCTATAGCCATAGCCACAGCCACATCCTTCCTTCATCCCTGGCAACCGCTAATCTGCTCTCCAGCTTTATAATATTGTTATTCCTAGGACGCTGTATAAACAGAATCATACAGTATGTAACTATCAGAGAGTTTATTTGCTTACTCAGCATAATTCCTTTGAGACCTATCGAAGTTGTACATATTAATAAGTTTCTGCCTTTTATAGCTGAGTAGCATTCCATGCAGGGATGTAACACAGTTTGTTAAACCATTCATCAGTTGTAGGACCTTTAGGTTGTCTTTAGTGTTTGAGTTTTGTCAGAATCCTGCTATGAACATTTCTGTAGAGATTTTTGCATGGAGATTGATAGAAAATATATATTTATGGACAAAGCAGACACAAATTATTCACCTTTCAGACCAAATAAAATTTTACACTAACTACCTTGCTGATAACCAGGACACAGCGTTCAAATAAATCTCTTGTTGAAGATAATTGTTTTCTTCTGTCTTGATATTTTTGTTAGCTCTAAAATGATATATCAGGGTGGTAATTACTAAAAATCTGAAGACTATGCTCTGTGGAGTCAAACTTCCTGAATCCTACTTTTTCCAGTTTTTATTTGTGTCATCTTTAGCAGGAAATAGCCTCTTTTATCCTTAGTATTTCTATGTGCAAATGTGGGTCACTTTAGTGTATATGTGATGGATGGTTGAAAGGACTAAATATGAGAAATTATATGAAACATTTTGCAGTCTTCTCAGATAGTAAGCTTTAAAACAACATTAGGTATTTTACTTATTTTGATAGGAAACAGTTAATTTAGCCTTAATTTCCACAGAATTAAAATAGCCTATATTTCTAAAACTCCCTGAAATCTATGAACTGGTATCATTATTCATTTATTCATTGTCTCAGAAAATTAATGCAGTACATTTATGAGAGTGATTTGCAGGTATTATTTTGCTTAATTTACAAATGAAAGAAATCAATTTTCTCAGATATTAAAGATTTATATGCAAACATATTGGTAGAGGGTAGGAGACCCTAAACTGAATGAAAGTATTTTTGTTTTACCCAGTTTAGTGTGCTGATACAAACCAGGCATGATTTTTTCCCTAATGCTTTAATGGCATTGAGCAAAGGGAAATTTTGCATTAGGAAGGATGGGAGAAAAGCCTTATTCTAAAAGAATGTGAATAAATAGTTACCTAGGATATATTTTGCTATTTAATTATTTTTAAGGCTAGGAGATGTCTTAAAATAAATACAGATAAATTTTCTCACACAGTTTCCTAGTGAAATTTTATGAAAAAATATGATCAATTGTAAATTCAGAAAGTTGAAATACATTGTAAGATACATTTTAAATAATCTTACAAGCACTCTGATTAATTCTTTATTTTTATTCCTACATCTCACAGTGTCTCACGCTATGAAAATTTGACAGAACTCCTGCTGTTCTTGAAGGAAATAGGAGAACTTATTGGCAGACAAAAAAAGAAAGGCAGACAAAAGAATGTGCAGCAAATCATAATACTGTATAATGAACATTTATATAAGATTATATTTTACTTATTATGCTGTAGGGTACAGAGAGTGGGTGAAAGTTAAATACAGTCAAAGCATGGTACTACCTTCGGGGAATTTCCTAAGTTTCCCCCACAACTACTTGTTTGATTTTTTGGTCCTATTTATATCACCTATTGTATTAATGAATGTAGGTTAAACTAACTGTTTTAGTAGATTTCATCATTTATTATGAGAAAAAGCTTCATATCTTTAGCCAACTACTAATCTGGCAAGCACTTTTCCCTTAGGACCAATATGGAAGGGTTAGTGTTTGTGTCAAAGGAGCAGTGTGCTAAGGATATTATCAGTCTCCTAATTACCTTCTTTAATTGTCACCAGGTGCAGAATTCACAAGCTATGAATGGTGATTGATCGAAGGCTGTCATCAAGCTAATTGATTGTGGTTCAAACTTTCCTTTTTATTCCAGAAAAAAAATGGATAAATGATATAGATATATAGATAAAAGTCTTTGAATACTCTCTGAATTCATGTTACTAATAATTTTAGGATATGTATGTGTTTCTAATTTTCTTTTGGACTTGTGGATTGAAACAAATTGGAAAAATTAGCTTTACTATTATAATGAAGGCCCAATCTTCCTCCACCTTTTTTGAGTTAGTATTTCTTTAGTCAGAGGTGATCTCCAGTGAAAATGGGTGCAGAGGTTAGGCTGAAACACTCTGAGCCAATCAGCATTCATTATTTGCTGTTGGTATATTATTGTTGTATGGGGGCCACTTTCAAAATTCGGGCAGTTAACAAGTCCTTTGTACCTTCTACTCTGCCGAATCAGGGCCTCATGTTCTGTACGGATGAGTAGATAGCTAAGATTCTCTCTGCTTTCTCTTGAGCCTGCTCACAAGTTTGCAAAACCAAGCTGCCTCCCAGACCATGAGGGATATGTGAAATTTCAGTGAGATCTGTTTTGACTATTTCATTTCCAGGTGTCTTTGCTAAGTGTCTGGCTTTTCTTCCAGATCTTTGCTTGTCTCATGCAGTATCACCACCTCCGGGTAGCTGCATGCCTGCCTTTTCAAGCAGTTTGCTCCCTTTCTGGATTCTCCCTTTTTGTTTTAGATAAAGTATCTGAATGTGACTTTCTATAGGTTGTGCTTTACTTCCACATTAAAGCAGCCTGCCCTGCCCTGCCCTGGAAGAATTACTGCAATAGAGTTATGAGATGGAGTTGACATGGGAGCGTTTTCAGGCCAAAATGGCATAGACTTCCATTCTTATGGGGGTTCAACAGTCTTTTTGAATAAAGACTTTGCAGTGTGAGGTGTAATTCTAATCAGTTTCCAGAAGTGTTGACTTTTGAGAATTTTATCTAGTTTTATACTTGTTTTTGGAGAGAGTATGTGTGCTATCATTCAACCTTCCTAGAAGTCCCATCCAACACCCATATGCTTTTGCAGTATAGGAGATCTAGGAATCTCTAACCATTTTTTAAAATGTGATTCTCTACAACATAAAAATACTGTTCATCTGGAGAAGAAGGCACATGTTCCATAAATTTTACTGGAAGTGAAGAATGAAAAAACCTCTAATACAAATATGGAGATGATTATCTAGATGTTATTTTTCAATGACAATTTAAATAGTTAAATCTTTAATATTGAGCATTGAAATAAGTCATTCAAAACCCATTTTCTACTATTATTATATTCAGTTGAACAAATTTTAAAAGTGTGCAATACAGTATCCTATCTCTGATCCTTGTTACATGAAATATATCTGGTTGGTACTGTTACCAACTTTCATTTTATAAATAAGTTTTGATTAAAGAAGTTACATATAGTAAAGACAAAAAGGGAAGACCAAAATCTGCAGATATTTTGCCCTTTTTGTTGTACTTGTGTGGAAAGGTAGCTAGCACTTTGTCCTCTCATACATTACATGAGACAAACTAAAAAACAACCTAAATACAATAATTCTCTAAGACATAATTGCAACCTGATACTTTAGAAAATTTGTGTGAACTATATTGTAATGGATCACTTTTTTAAACAAATTTGGAAAACTTTCCATGAACATTTTTATTTAATCCAAGAAACAAGACTTAAATTGGTTAACCTGGTAACAGAGTTTCTTTTCATATTCTACATGTATATTTCAATGATACAGAATACTTCAAAAAGGTCAGCATTCTGGAGAAGTGTTGCCACAAGAAGATGCAAAATTCATGTCTATCATTCTATTGAATATTATATTTGCTATAAATGAAAACTACTGAGATTTTTCTCATCCATTTGAATATTAATAATCATGGATTGAATCATCAAATATCTATATATAATTGACAAATTTTGTTCAACTGTGTATATAAAAATGTAATTTGAGATTTATTTTCCTTATAAATAGAAATATTCCATGATTTGGTTTAAAGTCTTCCATGCTCAATTTTTTTTTTTTTTTTTTGCGGTACGCGGGCCTCTCACTGCTGTGGCCTCTCCCGTCGTGGAGCACAGGCTCCGGACGCGCAGGCTCAGCGGCCATGGCTCACGGGCCCAGCCGCTCCGCGGCATGTGGGATCTTCCCAGACCCGGGCACGAACCGGTGTCCCCTGCACCGGTAGGCGGACTCTCAACCACTGCGCCACCAGGGAAGCCCCATGCTCAATTTTTAAAACAAGAAAAAGTAATAATTTTGTAAGTAAATACTGAAAACTTCAATTTTCTACTTTAATACAGTTACAAAAATTCTAACTAGAAAGTTTATTTCCATCTAAATTATATATTTATGAAACCAAAACATTTGAGTTTTGGGAATATTATTCACTGCAGGATTTGAGGATTTATGATGGGGAAAGATTGGCTACTCACACTTTCTGTTTTATATATATTATTCATTGGCCACAGAAACCATGTCGTTAAATTAAAACCTATACTCAGCATAGTTGAAATAGTGTAGTTGCAATTCCCAAGGAATTATAAACACTATACACACAACATCACATACATTCAACTCTAAAATTGACAAACTGCAAAATTTTAAAGACATGGGTAAGTGCCAGTTTCTCCCACTTTATATGATAATACATTGTCCTGGCAAAATGTGAGGAAAAATGAGAACAATCTTATCACCCTAATAATTAAGCCGGAACTTGGATCTCATACATAGTTCAATTTTCTTAGCTCAGTCCTGTTAAATGATGGAAATACTCTTAACATTTTGTATATCAATTGTTAGCATATCAGGAAGTAATGTATTTAATCATTTTATATGAGCAGGACAAGATAGTTAACATATAAAATGGCATAAAAATAAAGTTAAATAATGTTCCTTCTAATATATTAATATTTGAAGCTTATTGAAGTGTGCTTTAATGAATAAAGGTCATCTGGTAAAAATCTTTTCAGATTGCAAACTGTATATAACATGGAATAAAATATTAACATTGATTTATTAATGAATCTGAGATTAATGAAATTATTTAAAAGAATATTAAGAAATGCAATTTTGTTTTTATTTGGAGAATAATCATTTTATTTTTACTCTGTTAAGACTGTTAACTATACTCAAAGTCTAGTTCACAGAAGTTTTTGATTAAGCATAGATTTCTAGATTTTATATTATATAATGAAGGAACAGGTATTATTTCTAAGAAAAAAAAATGCCAACTCTTTTTTCTACCCATTCCTTCAAGAAGCCTTCCTTAACTTCAAAAAAAAAAAAAAAGTAGCTTTAGCTACTTCTCTGGACTGTTTCCATCACACTACATGCTTATTTCTATGTCAGCACTTAAACACAGTGTCCATATATATTTTTCTGTTTTATTAGGTCCTTGAAAAGAAGTTGTTTTTAATTTCTCTATCCATATTGGTTAACACAATATTTAGTATAAAAATATGTGCTGAACTTACATTTGATGAATGAATGAGTCAATAAATCGATGAATGAATTAAAAAATATTGCCATAGGAGATAAATACAAAAATCTTCAGTATTTGTCGATGGATTAATATTATTGTGAACAATAAGTTTAATATAATCTTAGAAATTTCAATAATAACATGAGAAAGAATATTATCAATCATTTACTTTAATGTCCATTTTACTATTAAGAAAACAGAAACACAAAGGCTTAAATGTTTTTTCCTAATATTTTGATAGAGAAAAATTCAAAAAGACCTGGGACTTCTCCTTATTATATTTGGCCAGCTGCCTTTTATAAATTATGCAAGCACATATACATAACAATTAGGACAAATAAAAGTCATGTAAAATAATTTTTCCTTTAGAACAAGTCATAT
Source organism: Globicephala melas (assembly GCF_963455315.2). NCBI lineage: Eukaryota > Metazoa > Chordata > Mammalia > Artiodactyla > Delphinidae > Globicephala > Globicephala melas. The sequence goes on from NC_083326.1 coordinate 20,077,851, forward strand.
TAATTGTAAGCTTGTTTAAAGAAATTAGTGTCTTTCTTGTTTTTTAAGAAAGTAAATCTCTTTTCAGTTAATAATTTAGTAGGATCACTTTTTGCTTTATTTTTTCTTCAATTATTTTACAAGAAACTGTATTACTAGCAGATTGTCCATTGAAGAAATCACCTAACTCACTTGCGTTTACTACTGTCCATGGATAGCAGTGTATAAACTTACTAGAATTCAGATCTGACAACATCTCATTGCCACGTTGAATATTTTAAGTTATATTTATTTTTAAATGGTAGGAAAATTCATGTTTCCTCTATTGTTTCATAGTAAAATCCCTGGAATTTCAAGATATCCTGAATTTTATGTCATGAAAAGAACCATTTGTACTTTTCTACTCTTCTTTCAGCTCACACAAACTAATTCATTAACATATAGCTAAATAATTATTAATTCCTTTTAAGTCTCACTGTATATTTATGACCCATTTCAATAAGAATTGCCACATACATTAGACATATATTTTCAGAAATGACTAAAGAAAACCTTTTAATGCGTTTTTTCCAACCTGAAAAATCATACCAAAAGTTCATAATGTAATTGTTCCTGTGGCTTGCTTGGCATCATATAGCAAGAACCCATTATATAAATTGCCTTGCACAGAGCTTTCTGTTGCTTTACACAACAGATCCATATCGTGTCAATATGGTCCACTGATGTCTAATGGTTATTTGTGTGCTGTGTCAGTAGGAATTTGTTTTAAAGAAGAATTGTCTACGGGAGTTTGCCATTTGTTTTTTTTCTTTTTTTTTGTGATACGCGGGCCTCTCACTGCTGTGGCCTCTCCCGTTGCGGAGCACAGGCTCCGGACGCGCAGGCTCAGCGGCCATGGCTCACGGGCCCAGCCGCTCTGCGGCATGTGGGATCTTCCTGCACCGGGGCACGAACCCGTGTCCCCTGCATCGGCAGGCAGACTCTCAACCACTGCACCACCAGGGAAGCCCTGTTTTCTTATTTTTAAAACAAGCATGTACAGGTTCAAGCTGTAGCCCAAGATATTGCTATTCACTAAAGTTAGATAAAATTTAGCCCAAGATATTGCTGTTCACTAAAGGTAAGATAAAATTTCATAATGGAAATGGAAAGAAAGATCTAGCACTTTGTGTACAGGATAGTAAATAAGACTATCTCTAATAGTGACAAAGAATCCCATATTAATGTAAATGTTAATACTAGAGGAAACTGGGTAGAGGGCATATGAGAACTCCCTGTACTATCTAAATTTTTCTGTAAATCTGAAACTATTCTAAAATGTATTAAATAATTTAAAAAAAAATTCCAATTCGAAAAAAAGACTATCTCATGTTTTTTGAGGTAGAAAAAGAAAATTGGGCATTGCTAATCTGATATTTTAATTTTTTACCCAAAACTGTCCTAAATATTGTTTTACAGAAGTATGCCAACCAAGAAAACTACATCAAAGTCTAGATAATCCCAGACTATTTAGTCTCATGTTATGTGGTATGGATGAAATAATGCAAATGCCCTCAATCTATTTGCTAATTTTTCATGAAGTATTTCATAAATGTACTATTTCAATGGGGATATTCTAGTGATCAAAATAGTTCATGTAGTAACAATAGGTAATTGCCAGTAGAAATAAATTTGGTTTAAATTTCAGAAATCTCAGTAGTTGGTGATAGTCACATAATCTGAATAGGACCCTGTGGGGCCTTCCTGAGAAAAATCCCTTCCCCATATCCTCTGCTGTAGCTCTTCTCTGAAGTACCAAGATAATAGTATCTCATGCATATTTCCTGAGCTTTTCTGCTGCTAAAAACACCACCAAATGGAAGAAATTAACTATTTGATGTCATGAGCAGTAGCCCCCCCAGACCTTCTGGCGCTTGTGGATTGATAATGTTAACTGCCCTGTTACCTCACCATCAACCAGAGAATTGTGCGCGAGGTGATCACATACCCTGAGACCCCCTTCCCTCTTCTGGCCTTTAAAAATGCTTTTCTGAAACCTTTTGGGGAGTTTGGGGTTTTCTGGGGGCATGAACCACTGCTCTCCTTGCATGACCCTGCAATAAAACTTTCTCTACTCCAAAGTTTGATGTTTTGGTTTGTTTGACCTCACTGTGCGTCGGGCACGTGAACTTGCATTCTGTGACAGGATTTTTTTTTTTTTAAAGAAGAGAGAGAAATTCATTGGAAATCGTGATTGGAAAATCATTAATGTCTGACTATAATCTGTTCCCTGTTTTAGAAGCTAGGCTTTGATAGAAATAGGGTTATCCAGGTATGTTTAACATATTAAAAGTTCATTATATCAGCTATAAACAATGTCATTAACTTCAAATAAGATTATTTCTTTCTGTTCTAGAAGTTCTCATTGACTGTTGATTAATTCCCAAATATTCTGTAAATTTAATTTTTTTTCATTTTCAGTTTTTAATTAGATGATTTTCTTTTAATACTACCAATGTATTATTGTTCAAATTATTTTATTGAAATAAATACACCTCTTTTTCTTATAAGGCCCTCCATTTACTACTAATAAAGGCACCATGCTGTTTACATCTTCCTATGTTCTTAGTGTAAACCTAGGTTGCTTGCTTCCATTTTTTAAAAAAAAAATTATGATGCCTGATTAATTTCCACCTGTTACAAATATTTATACCAATTTATTAAGCACTATGCTGACAGTTGTTAAAAGAAGTGAAAGTAGTATGGTGACAAAAATAAGGAAATACTTTAATTGCTTAGATTATTAGTCACTCTTTCTTGCTATTTTAACTAACATATTTATAAGTAATATTTACAAAGTTTTGAAGTGGAGTTTAAACTAGTACTGTCACTTTTTCAATTTTCTCCCCTTACTCTTTCTTCTTGTGGTGGCTTTTTTCTTAATTTAGGTTAATCACTCCTTATGTAATATGTCTTTTATACCCACTCACTTTCTTAAGAATCTTTCTTTGTTACTGGTTCACTTTGTTACTATAGTTCATGCTCTTTACCATATTCTCAATTTTTAACCAAACTAGTGGATTAGGTCCTGGGAGAGAGTATCATATAATGGGATCAAAAGGCATTGGCCTCCTTAGCTTGGCAGTAGGAAGGTGACAGCATAGTGGATTCCAGGCCAGTCCTGTGCTTCACGGCACAGGGAAGCCTCCTTAGGGAGGTCTGGGGTGATGGAGGCCTTTGGGTTTTCTCCAGTCACTTAACACACAAATGCCTGTGGCCCAGGCTCACCCTCATTGGATGGAGTTCATCATATCATCCCCTCACACTGTTGTGTGGGGTGTAGCATCAGGTGTACAGAGCCCTGTTGTTAGGGGGTCTCAGATTAGAAGCTCTCCTGGTTCTCTGCCCTTTAAAAGGGCCACTCTCTCCCTCCTTTAAATAATACTTGTTCCCCAAATGAGTCTTTGTGTCTCTACAGTTACTTGGGTAGAGTATACACATATACATGTACCTCATTTTATCTCTTACCAGTTAGTTAATGGATTCATGGATGTGCGAATTGCTTTCACTTTTGAATGTTATTGAAAATGCTACTATAAACATTAATGTGCAAATCTTTGTATGGATGTATCATGTTTTCATTTATCTTGGATAGATACCAAGGAATAGAATTCCTGAATTATACATTGTTAAATTTATGTTTGATATTTTAAGAAACTTCCAAGCTGTTTCCATGGTAGCAGGACCATTTTACATTCATACCAACAATATAAGAAGGTTCCAGTTTCTCCACATTCTTATACATATTTAGTATTATATCACTTTTTGGCTGTAGCCATTATAATAGGTCTGTAGGGGAATCTCATTGTGGCTCTTATTTGCATATTTCTAATGACAGGACAATATTGAGCATCTTTTCTTCTGCTCAGTAGCTGTTCTTATCTTTTCTTTTTCAAAATATCTTTTCAACCCTTTATTGCATTTTTATGTCTTTGACTTTTACAGGGTTTGTGTTCTATACATATTCTGAAAACAAGACCTTTACCTAATATAATTTGCAAATATTTTCTCTCATCTATTCTTTTTTTTTCAATGATCCAGTGCAGCCAAATAAATAAATAAATAGATATTTAGTTGGTGTCTTTTGAAGGGCCACCTTATTTAATTTTCATAAAGTGCAACTTATTAGTTTAATGTATATTCTACTCTTGATATCATATCTAGAAATCTTTGCCTACATCAAGGTCAGAAATATTTTATCCTATGTTTTTATCCAGAATTTTAATATATTACAGTTAGGTCTATAATCTACTTTAAATTATATTTTGGTATGATATGAAGTATCTAGCTCTAAAAATTAATTAATTAAGTACACATAGAGATATCCAGTTGTCCAAGTGTATTCTAAAAGACTGTCTTCTCCCATATGAATTGATTTGGCACCTTAATGTGTAAAAAAATGGACATCAGTGTGAGTTTATATTTCTGACCTCTCTATTCTGCTCCACTGTTTAACATGTTTGTCCACATGGCAGTATCACTGTCTTGATTAATGTAGCTTTGTAGTAAGATTTCAAAATTGGACAGCATACATCTGCAAGTTTAGATAGTGTTCTTGTTTTCATTCATTTAACAGTATTTTCTAATTCCATTAGAAATGGACATATATTTTTTGGACATTAGACATATATTTTTCTCCAAAAAGCCTGAAGGAAAATGTACTGATTTGAATAATGTCCTTCCATGTTGGATCAATTTATTTAGAAATGTCTGTATTTTGAAGCCACGCTGCTAGGTATTTGGGGTATTAAAAATAATGAATAGGGCTTCCCTGGTGGCACAGTGGTAGAGAGTCCGCCTGCCGATGCAGGGGACACGGGTTCGTGCCCTGGTCTGGGAAGATCCCACGTGCCGCGGAGCGGCTGGGCCCGTGAGCCATGGCCGCTGAGCCTGCGCGTCCGGAGCCTGTGCTCCGCAACGGGAGAGGCCACAACAGTGAGAGGCCCGCGTACCGCAAAAAAAAAAATAAATAAATAAAATAAAAATAATGAATAAGATACAGCTTCTGCCATTTTGGAACACCTTGGAATTGAAGCTGTGACACAAAATTTGAAAAAAATATATAGGTTTTTTAAAAAAGTGGTGAGGTATTTCAGGCCTCTATGAAGAGCGAGCATGGAATATGCCTTTGTGTTCTAGAAAGAGGATTGATAAGAGGATTACCCAGCTGATAAGAGGATTGTGTATTTATTTTAAAACTACTATTAAGAGAACTGTGGAAATAGCTAATAAAACTACACATACATTTTCCTTTTAACACAGCAAGGGCACATCTAGAAATTTACTTTGAAGATAAACCTTCAACAATAAAAAATTAACATATTATTTACTGCAGTACAGTTTTTAATTCCAGAATGTTGGATACAACATAAATGTACAGACATAGGGGAATTGCTGCATAAACTATGGTGCATCCATACAGTGGAGTACTATGTACCTATAAAAACTAGGAAAATGTCTATGAATAGAAATGAGAGAGATTCCATGGCATCTCTGGTATACCAGATTTTGTTTTAAAAAACAGAAATAAAAATTACTCATGGCTGCCTATTTGGGCACCTAAAAACAAAGGAAGAATGAACCAGAAGCTAGTAAGTTTGTTTATCTACAGGATAGGCATTAGGAACAAGATAAAAAGGCTGGTAGGGGAGACATAACATTGAATACACCTTTTCGTATATATTTTTTATTTTTGGAACCATGCTGTTTCATATACTCAATAAATAAAAATCAGTAAGGATGTGGAGGATCACAAGAGCAATAAAAATAAGAAAAATAATAACTGAATTACAAATGAGAAATACAACAATGTTGATAAAATACGTGGAGAACTAACCCAAGTAATTTTGAACACACTATGTTGAAAATATAATTTGAATTAAAAACAAAAAGAACTATAAACAGTATTATATTATGGTTAAGGAGCTTTTTTATTCATGGTGATATGACAAAGAGTTTACAACTCTTTATATTCTAAACTTGAATAAATCAATAAATATATTGTTGATAATAAAAGCCAGGTTTCTCAATGGCAGAAAAGGGAATTACCAATATTGAAAGGGGAGAGTATAGAATAAATCCTATGGTGTTGGACTGGAATAATAGAACCCATAGGGTTTAATATACATACTTAGATTGTTGTAGAAACAGATGTGTATTAGTGAGTGTGTTATACATTTCTGCATTTTTTTGTGTATGTATATACATATACATATATACACACACACACACACACACACACACACACACACACACACATATCTATCCATCTCTGTAAATAAAGATACACTCCCTTTTCTCTCTGAGCTAAGTGGGCAGGAAACAATTGTGCCCAGTAGAAACGAGCACACGTAGCACCCACACCTTAGCTTCCAAATACTACTCTGCAATAATCAACAGAGTTCCTTAGAGAAATATTTGATCCCAAAGCTTGGGGAGAGAAACTGGCCTTGGGCATCATGTTGGGAAAATAATAATATTCCAAGAATATTGAGGGAATGTCAAAGGAGTCAACATAAAGGTACTCTTGTTGACCAACTGTGCAGCAAACTGAGCAAATGATGAGAGTAATTGATTAAGCACGTTGATTAAAATTGGAAATCGTGAATCCCACAGGTATACATAAATGAATATGCGGAGTATAAAGAATATATGGAAATTTTTATACTCTGTTTCTGGTTTCCTATACATCTGAAATCATCTCATAATAAAAATTTTAAAAGTGATAAATTAAAAATGTGATGCTTTATAAATTCTACATAAGTTATCTGTATAAAATAATTTTAATATACATAAATTAATAAATACATAAGTAAATTGGGTAAGGGAAAGTTCTACCTTACAGTAGAATTCTAGCCCATAATTAATAGAGCGTTAATGGAAGAAGAAATCACCATTTAGCAATCCTCCAAAGGACTCATAGTTTCAAGCAAAAGTCATTGACGGATATTAAAACTAGAGGATGAAAAACAAAAGATAAGAATCAGGATATTTACAAGGTCTAAAACGTGTGTATATAGTAACAGAGTGGCAAACCATAAGTTTACAGTGGAGTAAATTGGCCAGTGGAGAAAACTGACAGGCGCCACTTTGACTGAGTGATCCAAATTAGCATCTCATGTAATAGACAAATAGGCATCTGTACCTTTTGATGTGCTGAGAAGAACATGACATCACTTTTGTTATATTCCTGCCCCAAATTAACAAACTGAACCAGATATACCCATGAAATTATAGCATACTCTGTAGATGAGATAATTGTATGGATCAGTATTAATTTCCTCATATTGATAATTGTACTGTGGTTACATGAGAGAATTTATTTGTTTTAGGGAAGTATATCCTAAAGAAAGCAGAAGAAAAGGGACATTACATTGGTGATTCTCCAGAGTTTCAGAAAAAATACATATATGTGTAGAATATGTTGTATAAATATAAATGTGTGTATATAAAGCTTTAGACAGATATGTATATATATACATATTTATATACATACATATCAATACATACATACATACATATGTACATGGATAATGATAAAGCAAATGTGATTAAGTGGTAACATTTGTAAAATCTAAATGAAGAGTGAATGGAAATTCTTTGTACTATGTTTGCAGGTTTCTTACAAATCTGAAGTCATCTCATAATAAAAACTTAAAAAGTAAACAAAAGCCAAATGTGATGACTTTATAAATTCTACATAAATATCTGTATAAAGTAATTTAAAACTTCATCAAATGTCTTAAAATTTGACCAAACTATTTCAAATCTTTAAAAAACATCTGTTAAGAACTTAACCTGAGTCAAGGATTGAATAGTTAAAAAGCCTTAGGTAATTCAAATGATTTATAATTTTTCTGGATGTTTGATGACATGTTGCAATGGAATTATTTTATTTTATTAATTAATTAATTAATTTATTTTTGGCTGTGTTGGGTCTTCGTTTCTGTGCGAGGTCTTTCTCTAGTTGCGGCGAGCGGGGACCACTCTTCATTGTGGTGCGCGGGCCTCTCACTGTCGTGGCCTCTCGTTGCGGACGGAGCACAGGCTCCAGATGCGCAGGCTCAGTAGTTGTGGCTCACGGGCCCAGTTGCTCCGCGGCATGGTGGGATCTTCCCAGACCAGGGCTCGAACCCGTGTCCCCTGCATTGGCAGGAAGATTCTCAACCACTGCGCCACCAGGGAAGCCCTAATTTTATTTTTTTATTTATCTCATCCTCTTTCACTCAAAAAAAAAACCAAACTCTTTAAATTTAAGAGTTGATATTACCCAGAAAGATAATTATAGCAGAATGATGTAGAAGTAAATTGCACCAACTTTGATTGTACATAACAACAAAGTAAAATTGTTTTCTACATTCCTACAGGATCATTATAGAAAGTACTATGTGCTGTGAAAACATTATGCTATTGTCACTGCTAGAAAGCAAATAATTCTTTTAAGCCATTGTTAGAATGATTATAAAATTGTGTTTACAAATCTTGCAAAGAGAAAAGTTTTAATCATTACCAATTTAAAGCTCTGCAGTTTGAATGGAAAACATTCCAGAGAATAGAAGATGCAATACATAATATTACATATAGTTGTGTGTAAATAAAGATAATTTTTCTGGTAATTTTATTTCTTTTTTACTTGATTTGATTTGTTTTGGTCAAATACACATGAATAGCAGTAGAGAAACTTTAGTCTAAATTTATATTCTTATTCTTTCTATACCACTTTGAAATTGAAACATAAATCTTTTATTGTGCTATTGTATTCAGGGTAATTCTGCTTTTACATGCTTTTGTGCATGCTTTTACAACATATATGACTAATTTTTCTTCACTGGGCAAAATATAAAGATTTTATACTACAAATTACATAGTAAATTTAATACCCTGATTTTGTACAACTGCCCCTAAGGAATTTAAATTGATGACCCAAAAATTTAAAATATGAAATAAAGTTAATTATATTACAGACTCTGGGTCTATCCTTATGAAATTAGACAGAGCATAATGAAATCTATTAGAGAAATCGAATATTTTCTTGTCATTGACAGTATATGTTTGAGGAGCATTAATATTTTGGAAAAATAGACTCAATTAAAAAAATAATATTTCTTCCATGGGTTTCTTCCATGGCTAGAATAGAGATTTGGGCACCCATACTCAATACAACCATAACAGTTTGTGTCCCTACCCCTTTTGAAAATCCCCAGCATACTTTGATGTGTACATATCGCCTTCAGTTGTGCTCTGGGGCAGGAAGACCTCAATCCCACAACTAATGACCATTTTTGTTAAAAAGTAGATCAGGTAGTGATGGAGAGGAAAAAAAGGATTAGGGGTGGGTGCAGAGGGAGAGGGCAGACATGCACCATTGCCTATTGTTTTACTAATTTTGTTTTCATTGGTCACAGTGGCCAGCTTTGACTCAATTAAGCAAAGTTTAATTTGCAATTAAGCAAAGTCCACTCAAGGCATTATACTGAGTCATTATACTCTCTTAGCTTTAGGGATGCCTGGCTCATCAGCCACTGACACATTGTCTTTGACCGAGACTGTGAGAGGAATTTAGAGAGAAAGTTTTCTGCTGGCTTTGGAGAAATATATTATCACGTTATATGACGGCCTCTAGGAGCTGAGAGCAGTGCCCAGTGACAGCCAGCAAGAAATCGAGGTCTGTAAGACAGTAAATGGGTGTTGTTTTAAGAGTCTAAGTTTGTTGTAGTTTGTTACACAGCAATAGAAAATTAATCTGCCGGCTGCATAAAATATCCAGAGAAGCCAACTCTCTCTTTTCTTTCCTTCCTTCCTTTTATTTTTTTAAACAAATGGGATTATAGCACACATTACTGTTTGATGTTGTCCTCACATTATCATAATATATTATGAACATATTGCTCACAAGAAATATAAATTGAACTTTAGTGTTCTAAGTTATATTAGATAACCTTGTGATTTCTAGCCATTTGCTGCTATGATTTTGAACACTTGTAACTATATTTTTACATTTTGATAATATATTGTTGCTGAATACAAATCTCAGTTAATTAAATACTTATTAAGCATGTCTTTACTATTATGTGTATTCTATGAAATCATGAAATCCAGGACTTTAGTTGCACTAGTCATAGTTCAGTTGCTCAGAGCAATTTATGGCTGATGGCTACCATATTGGACAGCCCAGGTATACAGGATATTTCCTTTGCCGTAGGAAAGTCTACTGGATAAATCTTGTCTGTATCGTAACTCAGCCTTAACTATTTTGTATTATAATGATAAATCACATCTTCTTCTACATTTTTGCATGTACTGTTTTAACTTTGTAAAGTTAGGTGGGTGCCATAATCAATCTCACTTGAATGCCTGTACTCAAGACACACTCAAAATATTCAAAATATACTAAGTGTTGGCAAGTGTTCATCAAATTGATAATTACGTATTACTCTCCTTGTTCTCAGGTTTGATGTGTTTTCTTTTCTTCAAACACAATTACTATCAAATGCTAACTTTGATAGACTTTGTGAAATAAGATGATTAACTCAGAAAGTCTCCTTCTTGTCTTTGAAAACTATTTTCAAGCTTATTATTCAAAGAAAAGAAGTGAAGATGGAAAAGTCTACTATTTGTTCTCAAAATCAGCCTACTACTCTTAGGTACTTAAATCTAAAACTATATTTTTTGATATTTTAATGTCTTTGGGGACAGGACACTATAAATGGCTAAGAGCTTGTACCCTGGGGCCACAGCTGGAGTCATAACTGACTCTTATTAGTTGTGAAATGTCTCTGTACTTTAGTTTTTTCATCTAAGAACTAGGGATTATATATTAGTCCCTATCTCCAAAGGTTTTTATAGGAATTGAATACACTAATATACATGCAAGATTTAGAACTTGGAAAATATAAAGTATTCAGTGAAATTTAGCCATTATTATAAGAACACTTTTTTTTCTGTAATTTGCTGAAAGATTGTACCAGCCAATATGTATGTTTTATGAGACTGAGAAGATAAGGAGAAACTGTTAAGAAATATAATTGTTTTCAAATAAAAAGAATGTGGGAAGTTTAGATATCATGCTATCCTTTATGAACTATGCTAGATATAAATTACCGGAATCCCAAAAACAATACTTTTTCAGGCTCAGAAGAATAAATCTTTGAAGATTTCAAATGTTCAAGGCCACATATGCACATCTGTCATTTACTTTTGCTTGGTATACAACTGTTTTAAGCGTTCTTGGAGCAAATCCTTTTCCTTTGGGTTTCTCTAAAAAGGAGATGTATAAGTCATGAACCATAAAATTTCCTATTAAACCATGATTGAACACTAACCACTATCATATGTCTCATTATGAAAATTATAGCTAGGTAGATGCATTCAGAAAACCTTATATTAGCTTCAGTATACTCTCTGATCTGAATTATCAGTTTAATTATCAGATTGTGGAGAATAGAATATCCAAATACTTTTCAGAAATATTCTTCATCAGCAATTTCATTTTTCAAGTGTTTCAATGTATTCCATTTCTAAGGCATTGAAAACAAACCTCAAAAGGAGGCATATACTTTCCTTCCAATGTTAAAGCAATAGGCTTCCTATTAATGATGATAAAATAGGTTTCTGTATTTCAGTACATTTGATTAACACCAAATACATTTTTAGATGGGAAGAGCATTTCATCTTTGATATAGCAAAATAGCTTCAATTTCCTGGAGAGCCTATTAAATTCTCAGCCATTGCTGAATGGTCTCCTAGAATAGGTGCACATTGTTGTGGACCAAACTAATGCCTATCTTGCCTAGAACCACAGGTTCCAGATCTGCAACATTATAGTGATGGTTTAGAGCTCTGTTTATGCTTGTGAAAGATAGGGGGAAAGGGTCCAAGATAATCAACAGAAAAACAATTTTTACAAGATGGTAGATATTACCCTGTAGCATATGCTGTTAATACCACACCATTTCCCCTCAGTTTTTACTATTTCTAGACCCAGTGGCTGCCAAACGTGAGTGCCCAAGGGTCTTTGCCCAGCATACTTGGTATAGGCTGGAAGTATCAATACTACAAAGTTAACGCTTCCTAAGAGCAGCCAGTGAAAGAAGGGATTTGGTGTGACGTCTTAGCTGACTTGCCCCTCTGTTGTGATAACTCTGAGATATTTTCTACACTGTCCCTCAGAGTTGCCTGCAGGAGCTTCTGTTGACCATGTCGTCTGTAATGGCCTCTTTCTCTTCCTCTCTCGCATGCTCACTCCTCTATAGATGATTCCAGAGATAATCTGCCTAATTAACTAATTGCACCAGTATACTTGCCCCAGGGTCTGCTTTGGGGAGAACTCAGTTTAACTGGATAGAGAAGGTAAGTTGAGTAAGTAATCAACTTTGCAACTGCTACTCTCGGTCAGCTAAATAAAATTAAACCCCAGATTGCAGATGTAGTACTTGGGCCATGTGCAATTTCACTACTATCCACATATTTCTCTTGCTAGTCCTTTGAGAGCCATACCCACAGGGCAGAGTGATGGTGCAAAGGACAGACAGTAGACATGGTTCAGTCAGTCTTATATTCCAATATTCACTTTCCTAACATTTCCTAATATTCTCCATTAATATTTGTCTACTCTTAGAAAGAAGGCTTCCTTTCAAAAATAAATAATAATGAGACAGTAGCTGTCATAGGACTGTAGAACAAAGCTTCAGCTAAAAATAAGGAAGTCACCAGACAACAATGAAAGGAGAGATTAAAAATAGAAATGGTTATAATTGTAAAAACATCCCTAAACATATAAGAAGAATAATTGCTTAAAATACGGAAAGTGAATATTGGGAAAATCTATTTTAAAAGTGTCTTCCCACCATGTAGAATCTCAGGTAATATTGTATCCTTGTTCTTGTTTTGGGGGAAAATTATCAAAAAAACAAACAAAAAAACTTGTGGAAAAGTTCTAAGCAACAATATGATGATGGAGTATCTGTAGTAAAATGTCTGATGTTGATCATTGAATAAATTTAATTATAAAATATGGGTAAAATACTTTAAAATTAAAGTAATATAATAGAAACTAAACTGTTAGGTGAAAGAATGGGATATACATGCATCATTAAATAGGCATCAAACATTCCTAGAATTGTCCATATGAATCTTTCAAACAATGTGAATAGAATAGAAGAAAATCAGTTCCTTTTTTCACTCAGAATGATGCTTTCGCAGTGATAAAATATAGGTGTTTTTCTAGAATATCTTTGGTCATAGGGTCTCAGAAAATAAGCTTAGAAACCATAGAAGATAGATGCAAAACAAAGAGACTAATATATTGCATTTATTAGGGACTTTAAAACAAATACGATTAATACGTATAAAGAGAATTTTAAAATATAAACAGTATAAAAATGAAGTATAAAAAATACAACAGAACTTTTGGAAGTAAAATTAAGAATTAAATAGATGGGTTTAACAGTAGTTTAGGAATAACAAAACAAAGGATTAGAGAACTGAAAGACTGATCAGAAAATGTAGGTTGAAGCACAGCAAGACAAAAGGATAAATAAATACAAAAGAGAAAGAAAAAAAAAAGACATAGAGGAAATGTTGCATACATTTGTAATCGGGTTTCAAGATGGAGAAGGTAGAGAGAATGGGGAAGGTGCCACATTTGAAGAATACTTGCCAAGAATTTTTCATTAAAAATGATAAAAAATATTAAACCATAGTTCAGGAAACTTACAAATACTAAGCTGTATATAAAACTGACTTAAAAAGTCACGTGTGGAATTGTTTTAGATACAGACTTGAATAACTACGTATAAAAATGTAATTTCAAGAAAATCAGTGGAGTTTGATCATCAATGGGAGATTACATGATATCAATAAATTATTTTTAGTTTTGTTAAATATGATAATTGCATTCTGTCTGTATAAAAATATACCTCGCTCTTTTGCAAATGTATAGAGGAACATGAAGGTTAAAATTATACAACATCTGTGATTTTATTTAAAATATTTAATATTCTGCACACAAATATTTTAAAAGTACAGATACATAGTAAAGTAGAACCATGTCAGCTCTGACATAGACTTTCTCATTTATACTTTTAATACTTGTTCCAGTCCGAGGTTTTCTAGTAATACTTACTTTTCCCTCATAAAACTAATCCATTTTTCATGGTTAACTCAATTAAAATTAGATAATATTCTATTTAATAAGATATAATTAATTAAAATATATCTCAAAACACTTATATTGAAAAAGTCCCTCAAAGGCCATGCTCATCCTCTCTGCACCATGGTATTTCCATCAGAACACTGATACATTAGGACCAAATGATGGTATGAGATGGAATCTGTATCTCATACATTACAAAAACCTATTTTTTCTTTGTAGATTATATATATTTACCTATATAAATATAAAACATATATATGTATACAGGTATAAAGCTTATAATATTTCCTTTCTGTACCTCAATCATGGTTTTGTATCTTCACATAGGTGTGTGCACAACACTTCAGAAAGCATTGATTTAAATGGCCACAATTTGAGCTATTCAAAGTCAAATACTACTATGATAGTTCATTATTAGACATTTTGGTACTGTCCCATAAACACACTTTATGCAACAAAATATCAAGACTATCTCATACAAATATTTTTAATAATATTTATTAGGTGTATGAGAAATTAGGAAGGTATCCTGTGATTTTTGTTTCTAAAGGTACTTTTCTTGGAGGAAACTTCTTAAATGAGTTGCATGGAATTTGATTTGAAAGTACCCTTTTGATTTACTTGAAAAACACTATGGCATTTTTCATTGCTCCAAGGACCTTTGTACTGCTTTTACAATTAAGACCATCAATCTTGAACATTTTTATTGCTGATTGTGGTGCAGGACTGCTTGGCTAAGCCTTTGAAAAGTAAATGATTATGGAGTGGCAATTTCTGCTTTGACTTTGGTGTTTGCTTTCCACAGTCTCTTACCCATTACTATGGATGAGAGACTTAGAAGAAAAAAGTTTGGTGGTTACTGTGGGAACTTAGAAGGACAGAAAACAAATAAAAATATAAAACAATAAAAAGAAATGAAATTGAGTTATTTGTAGTGAGGTGGATGGACCTAGAGTCTGTCATACAGAGTGAAGTAAGTCAGAAAGAGAAAAACAAATACCGTATGCTAACACATAAATATGGAATCTTAAAAAAAAAGGTTCTGATGAACCTAGGAGGAGGACAGGAATAAAGACACGTAGAGAATGGATTTGAGGACATGGGGAGGGGGAAGGGTAAGCTGAGATGAAGTGAAAGAGTAGCACTTACATATATACACTACCAAATGTAAAATAGATAGCTAGTGGGAAGCAGCTGCATCACAAGGGGAGATCATCTTGGTGCTTTGTGACCACCTAGAGGGGTGGGATAGGGAGGGTGGGAGGGAAACGCAAGAGGGAGGGGATATGGGGATATATGTATACATATAGCTGATTCACTTTGTTACATAGCAGAAACTAATACAACATTGTAAAGCAATTATACTCCAATAAAGATGTTAAAATATATATATATATATATATATATATATATAAAGCAAAACTGAGATTCCTAAGGTGCAAAGTAAGCAGACCTATAAGAAGTTATGCTCACATTCTATACCTCTCATTTATTTCCAGGACTGAGAATTATCTGTTTCTCTATTACCATATTTTTAGGTTAAAAAAAATCATTTTCTAAATAGCACAAAAGATATTTCTACTTAGCTTTAGTCTCCCAAGGTCCTAAACTCCTAACTACGTATTTCATTCTAATGATCTCATTTCTTGATTTATAGTAAGAAAAAAAATTAAGGGAATAAAATTTCTTCAATTTTTGCACTGTGCTCGATTCCATCCCCTCTGCCCTTCTCAGATGGAGTGATCTTCTCTCGCACCTTTATTTTCATGGGGGCAACTCCAGTGTTTCTTTGATACACATTATACTAAAAGACATTTACCAGTTTGGAGAACCCCAGTGCCAGGTCTGTTCAGCTGCCCCCTTTTTTGGCCACTTGAGGTGGCTGCTAACTTCTCTGATTATGTGGCCAGCTCAATTCAACTCAATTCTGGCACTAACTACCCATAGATAGAATCAGATTCCAGTTTAAGGACTCAGTCTTACAAGACTCCTCCCAAACCCCCAACACGCACGCACACACACACACACACACACACACTTCAGATGCCAGTTGCAAGCCCAGGTTATGATCTGAGCTTCTTACCCACTAGCTATATATTCAAGATTACAACACCCTTCTCCTTGGGTTGGTTTAATTTTTTAGAGCAGCTTATAGAACTCAGAGAAATATTTTACTTATTAAGTCACTGGTGTGTTATATAAGGATATAACTCAATAGCCAGGTGGAAGAGATGTACAGAAGGAGGTAAGGGGAAAGGACACAGAGCTTCTTTGCCCTTTCCAAATCACCACTCTCCCCAAATCTCCACGTGTTCACCAATCTGGAAGCTCTCCAAACCCTGTCCTTCTTGGCTTTTGTGGAGGCTTCATTACATAGGCATGATTAATTAAACCATTGACCATTGGTTATTGATTCAACCTCCAGCCCCTCCCCACTTCCTGGATGTCAGGGAGGGTGGGATTGAAAGTTCCAACTCTCTAATCACAAGGTTCATTCTTCTAGCAACCAGCTCCATCCTTAGGTGGATCCCAAACTCACCTCATTAACATAACATAAGATACCTTTATCACTCTCTTCACTTAAGCTCCAAGGTTTTAGGAGCTCTGTTGGGGGAAAGGGTATAAAGACAAAATATATATTTCTTCTTATAAATCACAGTATCACACACACAAATATTATGTGCTGTAATGCAAATATGTTTGATTTTGACCAATAAAGTTTTTAAGTTCAAAATTTAAAAAAGAGATAAATACTAAATCAGTGTATATAATTGTAACTTCTCTGATTTGTAACAGGAAACCCAGCATCTCTCTTCTACAGGACTAGATCAATCTTAGTTCTTATGTCTAATGTTGCATTGTACAATATGAAATTTAGATATTAACCTTGCCATTTGTCATTTAACTTTGTTCAGTTTTATAATACCAGTATCAGTAGAAAATAGGAACAATTCCAGATGTTTTAATACTTAAAGTGTGGAAATATAGAGCCATAGTTTTTCTCATAAACTTTTTCTTTTGAATAATTTTAGACTTACAGAAAAGTGCAAGATGGTGCAGAGAAATTCAGTATACCCTTCACAGAATTTGTTTCCCCTAATGTTGTCCTCTTACGTTACCATGATACCTTTGTCACATCTAAGAAACCAGCGCTGTTACATTACTATTACATAGCCTCCGGACTTTATTTAGATTCATCATTTTTTCCATGAATGTACTCTTCCAAATTCCAGGATCTAATCCAGAATACAACATTGCATGTAGTGATCATGTCCACTTAGCCTAATGAGGTTTATGACAGTTTCTGAATCTTTCCCTGTTTTTCATTTACTTTGACAGTTTTGAGGAGTACTTGGCAAATATTTTGTAGAACGTCCCTCAATTTTACTCAGTTTGAGTTTTTCTAAAGTTTCTAACTCATGATGAGATTAGAGTTAAGGGTCTTTGGAAGGAATACCACAGAAGTGATTTGCCCTTTTTGTCACATCTCATCAGAGGCTGCAAGGTTGGTGACTTCAACTTGGTCACGTGGTTAGAATAGTGAGACCCAGACTTCTCCACTGGAAAGGTATGAATTTTCCCTTTCTGTGCTCTACAAATAAATCCATTTCACACAGTGGATGTGGAGAGCTAACTAATACCTCCTGAAATGGGAGTATCTATAATATTATTTGGGATACTTCTGTAGGATTTGTCTCCTTCCACATTTATTCATTCTTTGCTCATTTATTTATATCAGTAGAGATTTAAGTATGTTTATTTTATACTTTGGATTATAATCTAGCATTATGTTGTTCATTTTTTTGCTAAAATACTTCCACATTTAGCCATTAGGGATCCCTTTGTCCCTTTGACTCATCCCTATCCTTCTATTTTTGTGCACTTCCATAATTTCTTGCATGTTAATATTTCCAACTTAAGGCCACATAGATATTCTATATTTTCTTCCAGAAATGTTATTATTTTATATTTTGTGTTTAAGTCTAGGATTGATTTTGAGTTAATTTTTATGTGTGGTGTAAGATATGTGTTGTGGTTCATGTTTTTAATCAATTTCATTTATATATTTAAGGAACCTAGCTTTCTCTTTCCCTCATTCTCTCTACTGTTTTCCTGTTTTCAATTTCATTGTTTTCTCCTCTAATTTTTATTATTTTAATCCTTCGGCTGTGCTTAGGTTTAATATGCATTTTTTTCCATTACTCTCCTAAGGTGGGAGCTTAGGTTATTCATTTTAGGTCTTTCTTCTTTTCTATTATGTGCACTTGTGAAAAATAATTCCCTTTAAGCATTGCTTTAGCTGTACTTACAAATTTTGATACATTGTATCCTTATTTTGATTTAGTTCAAAAGTTTGTTTTTGTTTTTAATTTACCCTGACACTTTCTCTTTGTCCCATAGTTGTTTGAAGGGGATTTTTCTTAATTTCCAAATACTTACAGATTGTCTAGATATCTTTCAGTTATTAAAGTTTAGTTCCATTAGGAAAATACATATTTATAATTATTTTTGTTTAAATTTGCTGCCTTTAAAAAAGTGGCCTAAGGATATAGGGTCAGCGTGTCTGGGTGGTTTTAGCAGTGGCTGTTCTTCCCATGCACCAGTTTGTATTGATACCATTTGGGGTAGGGCAGAGTGGGGCAGTGGGACTTCTCCTGATTCTTCAGAATCAGCCCACTGAGAGCCTGATGAGGTTCCTGAAGGCAAATACAACAAGGGGATGGGAACTTCTCTATGCTGTGTTCCCTAGGAGTGTCACACTCTCATGCTTGCCCACACTCTTCCTCCAGCAATTTGTCAAAACTTCTAGTCACATTTTCTGCAGCATCCCTCCAGGCTTTACGGGGCCTTTGGTGCTTTTACACAGGGAAGCAAATCCTCAATTTTTGTGTCTCACTGAAGTCTGAGATCCAGATCCAGAATTTGGCATGGACATTTGCCCTTAGGTATCAGTTTTCCTATGGGTTCACAACAAATCTATAACTTGAAGTCTTTCCAGCTTCTTTTTTTGTAAGGGTGAGAATGACATCTTTCTAGCTCTCTGTCTCTGAACAGAAACTGAAATCTTGTAATTTTTAATATTCTTTTGTACTGCATTTTAATAGTTTCCTCTATCAGTTTTTCATTCACACTCCATAATAATTGAGAAAAATGAACTGAAAAGTGTTAAGTCATAAAGGTTGAAATTAGATGATTTTCTTTAATCATCTACATTTTGCAAAAGTGGATCAGGCCATCAACTTGATTTCTGGAAAGTTGTTTAAGCATAGAAGGATGACACCAATAGAATGAGTTTCCTTAAATCTGTTTTACTGGAATGAATTATTAAAATCATAATTTTTTCTCATGTGAAAATATTCAACAATTTAAATGAGCCATGACTTCAATCACAAAAGTGTCCACCTGTGAACGGACTTGGAAATTTTTCTTGAATGACACAAATAGGTTCATTTCATTCATCAACTGTAAAACAAAAGAAAGAAACAAAATAGCCCTGACTACCCCAAGAATGAGACACCAAAAAGCAGTCCGCTGTACTATACACAATTATGTGAAAAAATTATTGAATTTTTTTTGGTTCTAACTCAGGATCATATTCCTGTTTTTAATAATTCCTGTTTTTAATAATTACTACAAGGCTTGACATTTTTGCTTTTTTTGCTTTTTTTCATTCTGTTTCAGTATAAAGCTCTTCATGGTGAATAATGCTGTAAGCAGCAGATATTCTATATTCTTGCAAATGATGTCTCTCGTTTTTCTATTTCATAAGAAGTCTGATATTATTGTTGCATTTTGAATGGAATTTTTTTCTCAAAATCATTTAACAGATATATATATATAACACTGTGCGTTTGGAGGTAGTTGCCTTTTATTTTCCTTTTTTCATAGTCCTCACATTTATTGCAACTAATTCCTATTTAAATATCTTGCTTTGTAATAAAGGGAATCTTCTAAAACCTCTCGAATGACTGTATTTAGATGAAAACCCAAACTGCTTACAATGACCCTCAAAACCCTAAATGATTTAGACTCTTCCTTCTAATGTCATCTTGTACCTTATATACTCTTTTTTGTGGTGTTCCAATAATTCTTTCTTTCTTTTCTATCCCTGCATATACCAACTTCATTCATAGATGAGTACCTTTACACAAGCAAGATATTCATTCTTTCCGGAACATTATTTTCAGTATATTCACGTGGATGGTACCTTCTCAGCATTAAATGTCTAACTTAAATATC
This sequence comes from Globicephala melas, assembly GCF_963455315.2. Classification (NCBI taxonomy): domain Eukaryota; kingdom Metazoa; phylum Chordata; class Mammalia; order Artiodactyla; family Delphinidae; genus Globicephala; species Globicephala melas. The sequence continues at coordinate 20,098,261 of NC_083326.1, forward strand.
ACTTCCCAGGGAGACATTTTCTGAAATCACCTGTCTTTATTGTTGGTTACCAAATAAAATGTAAGTGCACAAGGGCAGATGCCTTTCCTGCACCATTCATAGTTGCATATCTGGTTTCTAGAATAAGTCCCAGTCCCGACACATGGCAGGTTATCAGTAAATATTCTTTTTTTTAATACTTATGTATATTATTTATTTTTCTTAACATCTTTATTGGAGTATAATTGCTTTACAATGGTGTGTTAGTTTCTGCTTTCTAACAAAGTACATCAGTTATACATATACATATGTTCCCATATCTCTTCCCTCTTGCATCTCCCTCCCTCACACCCTCCCTATCCCACCCCTCTAGGCGGTCACAAACCACCGAGCTGATCTCCCTGTGCCATGCGTCTGCTTCCCACTAGCTATCTGTTTTACATTTGGCAGTATATATATGGCCGTAACACTCTCTTACTTCGTCCCAGCTTACCCTTCCCCCTCACCGTGTCCTCAAGTCCATTCTCTACGTCTGCATCTTTATTCCTGTCCTGCCCTCAGGTTCTTCAGAGCCATTTTTTTTTTATTTCCATATATACGTGTTAGCATGTGGTATTTGTTTTTCTCTTTCTGACTTACTTCACTGTGGATGACAGATTCTAGGTCCATCCACCTCACTACAAATAACTCAATTTTGTTTCTTTTTATGGCAGAGTCATATTCCATTGTATATTTGTGCTGCATCTTCTTTATCCATTCATCTGTCAGTGGACACTTAGGTTGCTTCCATGTCCTGGCCATTGTAAACAGAGCTGCAATGAACATTGTGGTACATGACTCTTTTTGAATTATGGTTTTCTCAGGGTATATGCTCAGTAGTGAGATTGCTGGGTCATATGGTAGTTCTATTTTTAGTTTTTTAAAGAACCTCCATACTGTTCTCCATAGTGGCTGTATCAATTTAAATTCCCACCAGCAGTGCAAGAGGGTTCCCTTTTCTCCACACACTCTCCAGCATTTATTATTTGTAGATTTTTTGATGATGGCTATTCTGACTGGTGTGAGGTGATACCTCATTGTAGTTCTGATTTGCATTTCTCCAGTGATCAGTGATGTTGAGCATTGTTTCTTGTGTTTGTTGGCAATCTGTATATCTTCATTGGAGAAATGTCTATTTAGGTCTTCTGCCCATTTTTGGATTGGATTGTTTGTTTTTTTGATATTGAGCTGCATGAGCTGCTTGAAAATTTTAGAGATTAATCCTTTGTCCATTGCTTCATTTGCAAATACTTTCTCCCATGCTGAGGGTTGTCTTTTTGTCTTGTGTATCGTTTCCTTTGCGGTGCAAAAGCTTTTAAGTGTCATTAGGTCCCATTTGTTTCTTTTTGTTTTTATTTCCATTGCTCTATGAGGTGGGTCAGAGAGGATTTTTCTGTGATTTATGCCATGGAGTGTTCTCCCTATGTTCTCTTCTAAGAGTTTTATAGTGTCTGGCCTTACATTTATGTCTGTAATGCATTTTGAGTTTCTTTTTTGTGTATGGTGTTAGGGAGTGTTCTAATTTCATTCTTTTATATGTAGCTGTCCAGTATTCTCAGCACCACTTATTGAAGAGGCTGTATTTTCTCCATTGTATATTCTTGCCTCCTTTATCAAACATAAGGTGACCATATGTGTGTGGGTTTATCTTTGGGCTTTCTGTCCTGTTCTATTGATCTATATTTCTGTTTTTGTGTCAGTACCATACTGTCTTGATTACTGTAGCTTTGTAGTATAGTTTGAAGTCTAGGGGCATGATTCCTCCAGCTCCATTTTACCTTCTCAAGATTGCTTTGGCTATTCGGGTCCTTTGTGTTTCCATACAAAATGTGAAATTTTTTGTTCTACTTCTGTGAAAAATGCTACTGGTAGTTAGTTTCATAAGGATTTATTGAATCTGTAGATTGCTTTGGAGAGTATAGTCATTTTCACAGTGTTGATTCTTCCAATCCAAGAACATGGTATATCTCTCCATCTGTTTGTATCATCTTTAATTTCTCTCATCAGTGCCTTATAGTATTCTGCATATAGGTCTTTTGTCCCCTTAAGTAGGACTATTCCTACTTATTTTATTCTGTTTGTTGCAATGGTAAATGGGAGTATTTCCTTCATTTCTCTTTCAGATTTTTCATCATTAATGTATAGGAATGCAAGAGATATTTGTGCATTAATTTTGTATCCTTCTGCTTTATCGAATTCACTGATTAGCTCTAGTGGTTTTCTGGTAGCATCTTTAGGGTCTCTGTGGATAGTATTGTGTCATCTGTAAATAGTAACAGCTTTACTTCTTTTCTGATTTGGATTCCTTTTATTTCTTTTTTTTCTCTGTGCTGTGGCTAAAAGTTCCAAACCTATATTGAATAATAGTGGTGAGAGTGGACAATCTTGTCCTGTTCCTGATCTTAGTGGAAATGGTTTCAGTTTTTTACCATTGAGAATGATGTTGGCTGTGGGTTTGTCATATATGGCCTTTATTATGTTGAGGTAAGTTCCCTCTATGCCTACTTCCTGGAGGGTTTTTATCATGAACGGTGTTGAATTTTGTTGAAAGCTTTTTCTACATCTATTGAGATAATCATACGATTTTTCTCCTTCAATTTGTTAATATGGTGTATCACATTGATTGACTTGTGTATATTGAAGAATCCTTGCATTCCTGGGTTAAACCCCACTTCATCATGGTGTATCATCCTTTTAATGTGCTGTTGGACTCTGTTTGCTAGTATTTTCTTGAGGATTCTTGCATCTATGTTCATCAGTGATATTGGCCTGTAGTTTTCTTTTCTTTTCTTTTTATTACATTTTGAATAAACTTTATGAAAACCTGTAAAACAATCCAGAATCTGTATTTAAATTCTCTTACATTGCCGGTGGGAATGTAAAGTGATATGATCAGTTCAGAAGAAATGTCTGCTAAAGGTAATAATACTCTGTGACACAGAAATTCCACTCATGGATATATGTTCAAGAGAAGTGAGTGCTTATGTCTATCAAAAGGCAAATCTGAGAATGTTCACAGCAGCTTTATTCATAATATCCCCAGACTTGAAACCCAAGTGTCCATTAAGAACAATACACAGAAATGAAAAAAAAATCAACTATGGATGCAAGCTATTGGAACTACTGAAGCTATTGGAACTACTGAAGCAACTACATGGGTGAATCTCAACCCAAAGAGAACCACTGTACGGTTCCATCTATATGAAGTTCAAGGACATGGCCTGTAATATTCTTTCTTTGTGACATCTTTCTCTGGTTTTGGTATCAGGGTGATAGTGGTCTCATAGAATGAGTTTGAGAGTGTTCCTCCCTCTGCTATATTTTGGAAGAGTTTGAGAAGGATAAGTGTTAGCTCTTCTCTAAATGTTTGATAGAATTTGCCTGTGAAGCCATCTGGTCCTGGGCTTTTGTTTGTTGGAAGATTATAATCAGATTTTCAATTTCAGTGCTTGTGATTGGTCTGTTTATATTTTCTATTTCTTCCTGGTTCAGTCTTGGAAGGTTGTGCTTTTCTAAGAATTTGTCCATTTTTTCCACATTGTCTATTTTACTGGCATATAGTTGTTTGTAGTAATCTCTCATGATCCTTTGTATTTCTGCAGCGTATTGTTACTTCTCCTTTTTCATTTCTATTTCTACTGATTTGAGTCTTCTCCCTTTTTTTCTTGATGAGTCTAACTAATGTTTTATCAATTTTGTTTATCTTCTCAAAGAACCAGCTTTTAGTTTTATTGATCTTTGCTAACATTTCCTTCATTTTTTTTTCATTTATTTCTGATCTGATCTTTAAGATTTCTTTCCTTCTGCTAACTTTGGGGTCTTTTTGTTCTTCTTTCTCTAATTGCTTTGTGTGTAAGGTTAGGTTGTTTATTTGAGATGTTCCTTGAGGTAGGATTGTATTGCTTTATAATTCCCTCTTAGAACTGCTTTTGCTGCATCCCATAGGCTTTGGGTCGTCGTGTTTTCATTGTCATTTGTTTCTTGGTATTTTTTGATTTCCTCTTTGATTTCTTCAGTGATCTCCTGGTTATTTAGTAGTGTATTGTTTAGCCTCCATGTGTTTGTATTTCTTACATATTTCTTGTAATTGCTATCTAGTCTCACAGCATTGTGGTCAGAAAGGATACTTTATACGATTTCAATTTTCTTAAATTTACCAAGGCTTGATTTGTGACCCACGGTATGATCTATCCTGGGGTATGTTCCATGAGCACTTGATAAGAAAGTGTATTCTGTTGTTTTTGGATAGAATATCCTATAAATATCAATTAAGCCCCTCTTGTTTAATGTATCATTTAAAGTTTGTGTTTCCTTACTTATTTTCATGTTGGATGATCTGCCCATTCATGAAAGTGGGGTGTTAATATCCCCTATATGATTGTGTTACTGTCGATTTCCCCTTTGATAGGTGTTAGCATTTGCCTCATGTACTGAGGTGCTCCTATGTTGGGTGCATAAATATTTACAATTGTTATATCTTCTTCTTGGATTGATCCCTTGATCATTATGTAGTGTCCGTCTTTGTCTCTTGTAATATTCTTTGTTTTAAAGTCTATTTTGTGTGATGTGAGAATTGCTACTCCAGCTTTCTTTTGATTTCCATTGGCATGGAATATCTTTTTCCATCCCCTCACTTTCAATCTGTATGTGTCCCGAGGTCTGAAGTAGGTCTCTTGTAGACAGCATATATACAGGTCTTGTTTTTGTATCCATTCAGCCAGTCTATATGTTTTGGTTGGAGAATTTAATCCATTTACATTTAAGGTAGTTATCAATATGTATGTTCCTAGTACCATTTTCTTAATTGTTTTGGGTTTGTTATTGTAGGTCTTTTCCTTCTCTTGTGTTTCCTGCCTTGAATAGTTCCTTCAGCATTTGTTGTAAAGCTGATTTGTTGGTGCTGAATTCTCCTGGCTTTTACTTGTCTGTAAAGTTTTTAATTTCTGCGTCGAAGCTAAATGACGTCCTTGCTGGGTAGAATATTCTTGGTTGTAGGTTTTTCCCTTTCATCATTCCCTTTCATCACTTTAAATATGTCCTGCCACTTCCTCCTGGCTTGCAGAGTTGCTGCTGAAAGATCAGCTGTTAACCTTATGGGGATTCCCTTGTATGTTATTTGTTGCTTTTCCCTTGCTGCTTTCAATATTTTTTCTTTGTATTTAATTTTTGATAGTTTTATTAATATGTGTCTTGGCATGTTTCTCCTTGGTTTTATCCTGTATGAGACTCTCTGTGCTTCCTAAACTATTTCCTTTCCCATATTAGGGAAGTTTTCAACTATAATCTCTTCAAATATTTTCTCAATTCCTTTCTTTTTCTCTTCTTTTTTTGGGACCCCTATAATTTGAATGTTGGTGCGTTTAATATGTTCCAGAAGTCTCTGAGACTGTCCTCAATTCTTTTTATTTTTTCTTTATTCTGCTCTTCGGTAGTTATTTCCACTATTTTATCTTCCAGGTCACTTATCCGTTCTTCTGCCTCAATAGCAGAATAGTTATTCTGCTATTGATTCCTTCTAGAGAATTTTTAATTTCATTTATTTTGTTGTTCATCATTGTTTGTTTGCTCTTTAGGTTTTCTAGGTCCTTGTTAAACATTTCTTGTATTTTCTCCATTCTATTTCCAGGATTTTGTATCATCTTTAGTATCATTACTCCAAATTCTTTTTCAGGTAGACTGCATATTTCCTCTTCATTTGTTTGGTTTGGTGAGTTTTTGCCTTGCTCCTTTATCTGCGGTGTGTTTCTCTGTCTTCTCATTTTGCTTAACTTACTGTGTTTGGCGTCTCCTTTTTGCAGGCTGCGGTTTCAAAGTTCTGTTGTTTTTGGTATCTGCCCCTAGTGGCTAAGGTTTGTTCAGTGGGTTGTGTAGGCTTCCTGGTGTAGTGGACTGGTGCCTGTTTTCTGGTGGATGAGGCTGGATCTTGTCTTTCTGGTGGGCAGAATGTCCGGTAGTGTGTTTTGGGGTGTCTGTGACCTTATTATGATTTTAGGCAACCTTTCAACTAATGGGTGTGGTTATGTTCATGTCTTGCTAGTTTTGTGACACGGGGTGTCCAGCATTGTAGCTTGCTGGTCGTTGAGTGGAGCTGGGTCTTTGCGTTGAAATGGAGATCTCTGGGAGAGCTTTTGCATTTGATATTACCTGGAGCTGGGATATCTCTGGTGTACCAATGTGCTGTACTCAGCTCTCCCACCTCAAGGCACAGGCCTGACGCCCAGCTGGAGCACAATACCTTGCAGCCACATGACTCAGAAGAAAAAGGAGGAAAAAGGAAAGAAAGAAAGAAAAAAATACAACCAAATGAAAAATCAAAGCCACCAATGATAACAAGTGCTAAACAGTATACTAAAAAAAAAAAAAAAAAGAAGACAGAGTTGTAGGACAAATAGCAAAATCAAAGCTATCAAAGCTATACAGAAATATCACACAAAGAAGCATACACATACACAGTCATAAAAAAGAGAAAAAAGAAAAAATATATATATATATAAAAAGAAAGGAAGAGAGCAACCAAGTCAATGAACACATCTACCAGTGATAATAAACTTTAAACACTAAACTAAGATAAACATAAAACCAGAAACAAATTAGATGCAGAAAGCAAACCCCAAGTCTACATTTGCTCCTAAAGTCCACCGCCTCAATTTTGGGATGATTCGTCGTCTATTCAGGTATTTCGGAGATACAGGGTACACACGTTGATTGTGGAGATTTAATCCTCTGCTCCTGAGGCTGCTGGGAGAGATTTGCCTTTCTCTCTTTGTTCGCACAGCTCCTGGTGTTCAGCTTTGGATTTGTCCCCACCTCTGCTTGTAGGTTACCTGAGGGCATCTGTTCTTCACTCAGACAGGACGGGGTTAAAGGAACAGCTGCTTCGGGGGCTCTGGCTCACTCAGGCCGGGGGGAGGTAGTAGTACAGAATGTGGGGCGAGCCTGCGGAGGCAGAGATCAGTGTGACATTGCACCAGTGTGAGGTGCGCTGTGTGTTCTCCCAGGGAAGTTGTCCCTGGATCACGGGACCCTGTCAGTGGCGGGCTCTACAGGCTCCTGGGAGGGGAGGTGTAGATAGTGAACTGTGCTTGCACACAGGCTTCTTGGTGGGTGCAGCAGCAGTCTTAGCATTTTATGCTCGTCTCTGGGGTCTGTGCTGATAGCGGGGCTCGTGCCCATCTCTGGAGCTCGTTTAGGTGGTGCTCTGAATCCCCTCTCCTCACGTACCCTGAAACAATGGTCTCTTGCCTCTTAGGTAGTTTCAGACTTTTTCCTGGACTCCCTCTCGGCTAGCTGTGGTGCACTAGCCTCCTTCAGGCTGTGTTCACGCCGCCAACCCCAGTCCTCTCCCTGGGATTTGACCTCCGAAGTCAGAGCCTCCAGTAAATATTTTTGAATAAATGAATATTATATCTCTTTCCAATTTATTGAAATAATCAGGGTTTTAAAAGTAAAAATAATGGAAATTATATTTATAAATCCTTATTTTAATAGAAAAACTATCAGTGAACATCATGTTGGCTGTTTGAAATATGAAAGTTTGAAAATATGTATTTTTAAAAGTTTCATAAAAATATCCTTGTATTTCTTATGAGTTAGAAACTTCAATCTGTTATAGCTAACTGTCCATTGATTCAAAGGCTCCCTTCTATTTGGCACTTAGAAATCACTGGTCAAACTGCAACACTGAACATTCATCCTGGCAAACTAAGAACCTGGGTTTTCATAAGTCTATGGATAATATAATTTCTGTAAGAAAATGTGTTCTAAATTTCAAACATCTGATTATCAGCCAATACTGGAACAAAGGTCATTCATATATTTTTTTTTTCCTTCGATAGTGACCATCAGTTGTCAAGGACAAGTAGAAAATACACCAAAACACAATTGTGTCTTCAATGCATCACATATATTAGAGTTGCTTTTTTTAGAAACTAATTTACCTTAGGATACTAGTCCATTGGTTATTTGCGATGTCAAATTAAAAAAAAAAAGTTTAGTCATATCAGTGCCAGAGATTAGATACCTTAAAGGGAGTACAAAAAGTATAAGGGTTAGGGATGTCAGAGCAGAGATAGGAGACACCAAAGGAAATTAGAAATGTCTATGTAGATGAGCTCTCTCCTTCCGGGCGACCTTCTGCTTACTTGTCTTGCTTAATCATTATTGTTGGAAGAACTCCAGAAGTACTGCCTCCATTTGTCAAAGGACTCCCAAATGATGGGAGAAAATTTAGGCTTTAATGTTCCTATTCATTAAGGCAAAGAGCCTTTTCATAAAATATAGAAAGGAGAGATTTTATAGAATATATAAACTATGTAGTTTATTTTCACATAATATCATTCTGAATATTACTATACTTAGGTTCTGGTAGTTCAAACTATTAGGCTTACTTCTCACAACCTCCTGAGGTTTAAATATTTTGTATAATTGCCAACATTTCTGGTGAGAAGCATTTATAGCAAACGTTCATTCCTTGCATTAAAGTTTACACCACCATCAGCCTGATGTACTATTGATCATTTTTTACGGTGATTGCCAAAAATCTTTCTGCTAGAGCAATTTCCTGTAATTGCACTTGTACAAACAGCTAGTGACATTTGGGGGTAAGGGTGAGAATTAAATAGATAAAACATTTTTGAGGCTCTAAGTATTCCTGGTGATTTGATTATTAGGCTGATAACATTAAAGCAAGACACTGGTTCCTGGTGTAAAAAAAAAATGCTGTTCTATCATAAACTTGTCTCTAAAGGCAGCCAGGCTCTATTATTACTATTATTATTGTTATTATTAAAACTATTTTGAGTGAAAATCAAAGTTGAACTACCTTTACTTCCCTGTGCTCATGACACTGCTCCCACTATTGATTCAGTAACCAAGATTTTGTATATATACTGTCTAGTGAAGAATGATGTAGTTGAAAATAAATGATCTACTTTCTAATGCTGAGTTCTAAAAGAGACTCTTGCAATGCATTAAAAAAAAAAAAAAAACAAACTCTACCTGTAGAGGGGTTTCAACTTCAAGATATAATTTTATCAAATAATTTTTTTCAGTCCCATGGGCTGAGAATTTTGGAAACTTTGTACAAAGAAATTCAGAAGGTAGAAAAAGGAGTAATGCAGAATGATGTTTGGAAAGAAATGCCTTCCTAAAAGAGGGTTAAATCTCATCCAGCCAATGAGAATTGGATAAGGCTTAACCTGAACTTAAATGTGGGTATGAAGTTTGTAGCCCTTGAATCTAGGAGAATGAAAGAAAAAAAAAAAGAACCGCCGTTTATGTTTGGGAATCTCAGAATAGAGGAGTTATCGACTAGCTCCTAAAGGTAGCCTCCAGGAATATTGCCAGGAGATCCACATGCCTCAAAACAGCAGTGACTGAGCTGAGGCTCTAAATAATGGGCCTGAGAAGCTCTGAAAATCTCCTGAACTCTCAGTAGGAATGTAAACCTATCTGCAAATGTGCCAATAGACCTGAATAAGCTTTGGAGACAAGATTAGGAGAAAATCAAGGGAATGCTTGGGATATGAGGCCTCAGAATAGAAGGATACGTGCATATTTCAGTGTGGATGCAATGTGAGAAGTGACTTTTATATACTGTGTTTGGCAAAGTAATAACTTTTTTGTTTTGAATTCTATTTTATTTTTATACAGCAGGTTCTTACTAGTTATCAATTTTATACATATTAGTGTATATATGTCAATCCCAATCTCCCAATTCATCCCACCACCACCGCCCACTCCTCACTTCCCCCCTTGGTGTCCATACGTTTGTTCTCTACATCTGTGTCTCTATTTCTGCCTTGCAAACCGGTTCATATACAACATTTTTCTAGGTTCCACATATATGCATTAATATACGATATTTGTTTTGCTCCTTCTGACTTACTTCACTCTGTATGACAGTCTCTAGGTCCATCCACGTCTCTACAAATGACGCAGTTTCATCCCTTTTTATGGCTAAGTAATATTCCATTGTATATATGTACCACATCTTCTTTATCCATTCGTCTGTTGATGGGCATTTAGGTTGTTTCCATGACCTGGCTATTGTAAATAGTGCTGCAATGAACATTGGGGTGCATATGTCTTTTTGAATTATGGTTTTCTCTGGGTGTTTGCCCAGTAGTGGGATTACTGGGTCATATGGTAATTCTACTTTTAGTTTTCTAAGGAACCTCCATACTGTTCTCCACAGTGGCTGTATCAATTTACATTCCCACCAACAGTGCAAGAGGGTTCCCTTTTCTCCACACCCTCTCCAGCATTTGTTCTTTGTAGATTTTCTGATGATGCCCATTCTAAGCAGTGTGAGGTGATGCCTCACTGTAGTTTTGATTTATATTTCTCTAATAATTAGTGATGTTGAGCAGCTTTCCATGTGCCTCTTAGCCATCTGTATGTCTTCTTTGGAAAGATGTCTATTTAGGTCTTCTGCCCATGTTTTGATTGGGTTGTTTGTTTTTTTGATTTTGAGCTGCATGAGCTGTTTATATATTTTGGAGATTAATCCTTTGTCCTTTGATTCGTTTGCAAATATGTTCTCCCATTCTGAAGGTCGTCTTTTTGTCTTGTTTATAGTTTCCTTTGCTGTGCCAAACCTTTTAGGTTTCATTAGGTCCCATTTGTTTATTTTTGTTTTTATTTCCATGATTCTAGGAGGTGCGTTTAAAAAGATCTTGCTGTGATTTATGTAACAGAGTGTTCTGCTATGTTTTCCTCTAAGAGTTTTATAGTGTCTGGCCTTACATTTAGGTCATTAATCCATTTTGAGTTTATTTTTGTGTGTGGTGTTAGGGATTGTTCTAATTTCATTCTTTTACAAGTAGCTGTCCAGTTTTCCCAGCACCACTTATTGAAGAGAACTGTCTTTTCTCCATTGTATATCCTTGCCTCCTTTGTCATAGATTAGTTGACCATATGTGCGTGGGTTTATTTCTGGGCTTTCTATCCTGTTCCATTGATCTTTATTTCTGTTTTTGTGCCAGTACCATATTGTTTTGATTACTGTAGCTTTGTAATATAGTCTGAAGTCAGGGAGTCTGATTTCTCCAGCTCCATTTTTTTCCCTCAAAATTTCTTTGTCTATTCGGGGTCTTTTGTGTTTCCATACAAATTGTGACATTTTTTCTTTTAGTTCTGTGAAAAATGCCATTGGTAGTTTGATAGGGATTGCAATGAATCTGTAGATTGCTTTGAGTAGTATAGTCATTTTCACAATATTGATTCTTCCAATCCAAGAACATGGTATATCTCTCCATCTGTTTATGTCATCTTTGATTTCTTTCATCAGTATCTTATAGTTTTCTGAGTACATGTCTTTTACCTCCTAAGTATTTTATTCTTTTTGTTGCAACGGTGAATGGGATTGTTTCTGAAATTACTCTTGCTGATCTTTCGTTGTTAGTGTATAAGGATGCAAGAGATCTCTGTGCATTAATTTTGTATTCTGCAACTTTACCAAATTCATTGATTAGCTCTAGTAGTTTTCTGGTGGCATCTTTAGGATTCTCTATGTATAGTATCATGTCACCTGCAAATGGTGACACTTTTACTTCTTCTTTTCCAGTTTGTATTACTTTTATTTCTTTTTCTTCTCTGATTGCCATCGCTAGGACTTCCAAAACTATGTTGAATAATAGTGGCAAGAGTAGACATCCTTGTCTCGTTCCTAATCTTAGAGGAAATGCTTTCAGTTTTTCACCATTGAGAATGAAGTTTGCTGTGGGTTTGTCATATATGGCCTTTATTATGTTGAGGTAGGTTCCCTCTATGCCCCCTTTCTGGACAGTTTTTATCATAAATGGGTGTTGAGTTTTGTCAAAAGCTTTTTCTGCATCTATTGAGATGATCATATGGTTTTTATTCTTCAATTTGTTAATATGGTGTATCACATTGATTGATTTGCATATATTGAAGAATCCTCACATCCCTGGGATAAATCCCACTTGATCATGGTGTATGATCCTTTTAATGTGTTGCTGGCTTCTGTTTTCTAGTAGTTTGTTGAGGATTTTTGCATCTATATTCATCAGTGATATTGGTCTGTAATTTTCATTTTTTGTAGTATCTCTATCTGGTTGATGGTGGCCTGGTAGAATGAGTTTGGGAGTGTTCCTTCCTCTGCAGTTTTTTGGAAGAGTTTGAGAAGGATGGGTGTTAGCTCTTCTCTAAATGTTTGATAGAATTCACCTGTGAAGCCATGTGGTCCTGGACATTTGTTTGTTGGAAGATTTTTAATCACAGTTTCAATTTCATTACTTGTCATTGTTCTGTTCCTATTTTCTATTTCTTCCTGGTTCAGTCTTGGAAGGTTATACCTTTCTAAGAATTTGTTCATTTCTTCCAGGTTGTCCATTTTATTGGCATAGAGTTGCTTGTAGTAGTCTCTTATGATGCTTTGTATTTCTGCGGTATCCCTTGTAACATCTACTCTTCCATTTCTAATTTTATTGATTTGAGTCCTCTCCCTTTTTTCTTGATGAGTCTGGTTAAAGGTTTATCAATTTTGTTTATCTTCTCAAAGAACCAGCTTTTAGTTTTATTGATCTTTGCTATTGTTTTCTTTGTTTCCAGTTCATTTATTTCTGCTCTGATCTTTATGATTTCTTTTCCTCTACTAACTTTGGGTTTTGTTTGTTCTTCTTTCTCTAGTTCCTTTTGGTGTAAGTTTAGATTGTTTATTTGAGACTTTTTTTGTTTCTTTAGGTAGGATTTTATAGCTGTATAGTTCCCTCTTAGAACCTCTTTTGCTGCATCCCATAGGGTTTGGATCATCGTGTTTTTGTTGCCATTTGTCTCTAGATTTTGTGATTTCCTCTTTGATTTTTTCAGTGATCTCTTGTTTATTTAGTAACATATTGTTTAGCCTCCATTTGTTTGTTTTTCTTATGTTTTTTTACTGTAATTTATTTCTAATCTCATAGCGTTGTGGTTGGAAAAGATGTCTGACACGATTTGAATTTTCTTAAATTTACTGAGACTTGACTTGTGACCCAATATGTGATCCTGGGTACCGTTCCTTGTGCACTTGAGAGGAAAGTGTAATCTGCTGTTTTCTGATGGAATGTCCTATAAATATCCTATAAATATCAATTAAATCTATCTGGCCTATTGTGTCATGTAAAGCTTGTGTTTCCTTATTAATTTTCTGTCTGAATGATCTGTCCATTGGTGTAAGTGAGGTGTTAAAGTCTCCCATTTTTATTGTGTTACTGTCGATTTCCTCTTTTATAGCTGTTAGCATTTGTCTATGTATTGAGGTACTCCTGTGTTGGGTGTTATATATTTATAATTGTTATATCTTCTTGGATTGATCCCTTGATCATTATGTAGTGTCCTTCCTTCTCTCTTGTAATATTCTTTATTTTAAAGTCTATTTTATCTGATATAAGTATTGCTATTCCAGCTTTCTTTTGATTTCCATTTGCATGGAATATCTGTTTGCATCCACTCACTTTCAGTCTGTATGTGTTCCTAGTTCTGAAGTGGGTCTCTTGTAGACAACATATATACGGGTTTGTTTTTGTATTCATTCAGCCAGTCTATGTCTTTTGGTTGGAACATTTAATCCATTTACATTTAAGGTAGTCATTGATATGTATGTTCCTATTACCATTTTCTTAATTGTTTGGGGTTTGTTATTGTAGTTCTTTTCCTTCTCTCTTTTTTTTTTTTTTTTTTGCGGTACGCGGGCCTCTCACTGTTGTGGCCTCTCCCGTTGCGGAGCACAGGCTCCGGACGCACAGGCTCAGTGGCCTTGGCTCACGGGCCCAGCCGCTCCATGACATGTGGGATCTTCCCGGACCAGGGCATGAACCCACGTCCCCTGCATCGGCAGGCGGACTCTCAACCACTGCGCCACCAGGGAAGCCCTCTTTTCCTCCTCTTATGTTTCCTGCCTAGAGAAGTTCCTTTAGCATTTGTTGTAAAGCTGGTTTGGTGGTGCTGAATTCTCTTAGCTTTTGCTTGTCTGTAAAGGTTTTGATTTCTCCATTGAATCTGAATGAGATCCTTGCTGGGTAGAGTAATCTTGCTTGTAGTTTCATCCCATTCATCACTTTAAATATATTGTGCTACTCCCTTCTGGCTTGTAGATTTTCTGCTGAGAAATCAGCTGTTAACCTTATGGGAGTTCCCTTGTATGTTGTTTTTCATTTTTCCCCTGTTGCTTTTAATAATTTTTCTTCGTTTTAATTTTTGTCAATTTGATTACTATGTGTCTCAGCATGTTTCTCCCTGGGTTTATCCTGCCTGGTAATCTGCACTTCCTGGACTTGGGTGGCTATTTCCTTTCCCATGTTAAGGAAGTTTTCGGCTATAATCTCAGCAAATATTTTCTCAGGTCATTTCTCTCACTCTTCTATTTCTGGGGCCCCTATAATGAGAATGTTGGTGTGTTTAATGTTGTTCCAGAGCTCTCTTATACTGTCCTCATTTCTTTTCATTCTTTTTTTATTTATTCTGTTCTGCAGTAGTGAATTCCACTATTCTGTCTTCCAGGTCACTTATCTGTTCTTCTGCCTCAGTTATTCTGCTATTGATTCCTTCTAGTGTAGTTTTCATTTTACTTATTGTATTGTTCATCTCTGTTTGTTTGTTCTTTAATTCTTCTAGATCTTTGTTAAACATTTCTTGCATCTTCTTGATATTTCCCTCCGTTCCTTTTCTGAGGTCCTGGATCATCTTCACTATCATTATTCTGAATTCTTTTTCTGGAAAACCTTCTTTTCCAGAAGGTTCCAAGTGGTTGCCTGTCTCCACTTTATTTAGTTGTTTTTCTGCGGTTTTATCTTGTTCCTTCATCTGGTTCATAGTCCTCTGCCTTTTCATTTTGTCTGTCTTTCTGTGAATGTGGTTTTAGGTCCACAGGCTGCAGAGTTGTAGTTCTTCTTGCTTCTGCTGTCTGCCCTCTGGTGGATGAGGCTATCTAAGAGGCTTGTGCAAGCTACCTGGTGGGAGGGACTGGTGGTGCGTAGAGCTGGGTGTTGCTCTGGTGGGCAGAGCTCAGTAAAACTTTAATCCACTTGTCTGATGATGGGTGGGGCTGGATTCCCTCCCTGTTGGTTGTTTGGTCTGAGGCAACCCAGCACTGGAGCCTACCTGGCTCTTTGGTGGGACAAATGGTGGACTCTGGGAGGGCTCACGCCAAAGAGTACTTCCCAGAACTTCTGCTGCCAGTGTCTTTGTCTCCTTGGGGTGCCACTGCCACGCCCTCCCCACAGGAGACTCTCCAACACTAGCAGGGGGGTCTGATTCAGTCTCCCCTGGGGTCACTGCTCCTTCCCCTGGGTCTCGATGTGCACACTACTTTGTGTGTGCCCTTTAAGAGTGGAATCTCTGTTTCCCCCAGTCCTGTTGAAGTCCTGCGGTCAAATCCTGCTACCCTTCAGAGTCTCATTCTCTGGGAATTCCTCATCCCGTTGCCAAACCCCCAGGTTGGGAAGCCTGACTTGCGACTCAGGACCTTCACTCCAGTTGGTGTACTTCTGTGGTATAATTGTTCTCCAGTTTGTGAGTCACCCACCCAGCAGTTATGGGTTTTGATTTTATTGTGATTGCACCTCTCCTACCTCATGCAGCTCATTGCGACTTCTCCTTTGCAAAGTAATAACTTAAAAGAACAGTAATTATTTATTTTTCCCACAAATCTGCATGTTGGGAAGGACTCAGGTGGCAGCCATTGTCACCTCCACAGAACAACAACAGAAATGGCCCAAATGCAGCTGCAGTATCTACTGTCCATGAAGCTCACACATGGCACACGATGCTGGTGGTTGACTGATGTCTCAGCTGGAGGCACTAGCTTGAAGATTGTTGTTCCTTCCTTCTGGAGGTTTGCACACAGCTGCATGGGCTTGGGCTTCCTCCAGCGGAAGGAAAACTGAGTTCTAATGATGAACATTCCAAAAAGCCTGGTGAAAGCTAAAATCTTCTTATCACTTAGGTTCAGGAGTCTCATATATCACTCTACACCATTCTGTTGTTCAAACAAGTCACTCAGGCTTCCCCACGTTCAAGGTTTGTAGAATTTGATTCCAAAACTCAATGAGAAAAGTAGCAAAAACAATACACACACACACACACACACACACACACACACACACACACACACACATATATATGGCAATCTTTAATCTGCCACGGTTTACTCTCTGGCCACAAATTAACTATGTTATTTCCCCATGTAAAGTAAACTCATCCTCTCCAAAACCTTGAAAAAGGCTCATCCTGTTATTTCATTGGTGTGAAGCCCAGGATCTTGTCATGTAAATAAACCAAGTCTACTGGAAGATGAGACTGCACAGTTACTGTTCTTCAAGTACCATTAGCTTTGATTCAGCTCTTACATTAAATCAAAAAGAAGTTGAGGGACTTCCCTGGTGGTGCAGTGGATAAGACTCCACGCTTACAATTCAGGGGTCCCAGGTTCAATCCCTGGTCGGGAAACTAGATCCCACATGCATGCAGCAACTAAGAGTTCACATGCCACAACTAAGGAGCTGGCAAGCCACAACTAAGGATCCTGCAAGCTTCAACTAAGACCCAGTGCAAATAAATAAATAAATAAGAACTTTGACTTAGAAACTTCTAAGTTGTAAGCCTTCAATTGAATAATGTATAGTATTCAATTGAATAATGTATACTTCTCTCCAAATCAAGGTTTGGTTTGGTACAGTTCAGAAAAAATAAATATATCTCATTATCAGAATCTACAAAATTAAATATTCCTATCAGGTTCTAATTGTGTATTATTCATTTAATTTTACTGTTTCTACTATTTCCATATAAAAATAAAGGCTTCTTCTTTAAATACCATGCACGTTATCATAGAGGTGACTGTGTGTGTGTGTGTGTGTGTGTATGTGTGTGTGTGTGTGTGTGTGAGCAGTTTTGCTCCTCTTAAGGATCATAATTTGAATATCTATTAATGCATTTCAAACATGTCTAATCACAGAACTTTTCTTAGCTTAACTTAGGAAACTTTCTCACCATAAATATCTAGATCCCATTAACAAAGGCGTATTTTGACACCAACAAATCTTATCTAGTCTTCCTGACATTTTATTGTCACTTTTTAAAAGCATGCCATTTGCATTCTTGCATCGTCATGGAAAAGCTTCTAGGACACCCTGAGCACACTTTTAAATCATGATTTCAGACCCTGCCTTTTCCTTCAACACATCTGTCTCTAGGACTTTAATTCTCTTGCACTTTGCATTTGCCAATATCATAGATTAAAATTGTTCACCCACGCTGACCTTTGTATTTGCATCTGTTTGAACCCAAACTTTCATTAAGAGATTTCTACCAATTAGGTACATTCATATTTAGACTATCTCTGTGTAATGACTACAGAATTTGGAGGGCTTAGATGAATGTATGCCAGTAAAACCTGAGGTTTACCTGTCTTTGCTCACATTTGTTTAACCAATTAAATTCTTCTAAGGAAACTATTCCCAGTTCACACTTATAAAAAGATAAGATCTTATTTTCTAGGATTATTATACAAAGTTTAGAATTTTATCATTTAAGAATAAATTTTAAAATGTTTAGCTAAGTGGCATTGTAATTCTTGGTATAGTAACGTAATTCAAAACTAAAAGTTTGTTTCCAAATTCAGATATCTTAAAACTTTGAATAACAAATAATTCTATTGGATGTCACACTCATTGTTTCAAAGACACTGTAAGGCAGATATATTCTTTTTTAAATTAATGCCTAATGGATGTTGTTTTAATGAACTTGGAAGGGAATAGGAAAATTCTCTTTATTTAATGTATAGAGTTTCCTTGTGTTATCTGCACATTTCACAGTGGCTTCATAATTAATTCAAAATTGAGTCAAGAACAATATTCATGAGCATAGTCAGTTTTTATTTTTTCCTTTTAATAATAACAGTTGTCAACTGGAGACTAATATGTGCCCTCTTAATATCCAGATAAGTATATTTAAATATAGTTATAAGTAAAAGGAAAATAAACAAATGTAGGCATTTCAAATGTTCATAAATAATGTTATGGTAAAACGTCCTATAGATTCAAACATGTTAATGGAAGAAATTAAATAAATGTTACATATATAAAATAGCAATTTAGCTCAATAAAAAACTGTTATAATTATTCATGAGGTATTTGGATAAACTCAAATAATACTTAATTTTTAGAAATCGCTTAATTTTTAAAATAAATAAATAGATAGCCAATTACTATGTAACTATATGTTATTTTAAGTCAATGTATTTAAATAATAATGAAAGAATATACCAGGATACCTGTTTTAAAGGTACTGGAGCTTTATAGCATCTTTCTCATATTTGTTCAATTAAAAGGATCCCTTTTCTCAAATATTTGATATTGAGATATAAAATATCCCAAATATCCACAGATATTTAACATTTAATTTGTTCTTCTCTTAATTTTAAAGTTCCTTTGAGAATACATTTAGAGCAGTCAAAATGAAGGAGAGTAACAGTGATACAATTTTGATAGGTATCATATGCTAATAAATTTAGTCTAAGAAAACATGCTAAAAATATAGAAACTTTTCTGGTTGAGCAGTGAAGTGATGTATGAACAAACTGCTGATGAATGTGCCATTTTCACAGACATGCCTGTGAGGAAGAAGAGGTTCATTGACTTCTAACACTGACTCTTACTATGCTCTATTCCATACAGACTCAACAACACCCTACCCCACCTGTCAGCCGCCTCCTCTCTTTCTTCCAGCCCCTCTGCAGCTTCTCTTGTGTTCAGTTCCCTCTGATAGCATAGTGGTATATTGGCAGGTCCTCTGTCATTAGTTTAAATACTTACAGTCAATACCTCTGTCTATGAAGGAAGCAATATATAATCTTTAGCTATATGTCCATGTATGTATAAAATTTTAATGAAACATGTGCAAAGAGATAACATAAAATGAAAACACTATGCATTACTAATTTTCACCTAAATATGTTTTAATTTTTAAAATCAACCTAGATAAGCTACTTTTAGCCGCGAGAGAGCTTCTAATTTATTTTAATAAACCTCTTTGCCAGTGAGTTTACTATTTATTTTTCCCCTGTAATGCCATATATTTGCATTAATCTTTAAAACTTACAAAGTGTATACACATGCATTTTCCATCTTGCCTTATTAACTATCATTATTCTTCTAGTTTTTAAAATTTTAATGTAATGTTTTTCATATAGTAAAAATAAAATATACCCCTTATAATACATCCATTATAATTTCACCACCAAAGGTGATTTATATCACATTATTCATGTCATCTCCATGTATATATGATGTATATCTGAATATAGTTGAGACCATAGGTTATGTGCAGTTGTATATATACTTTGTTTTTACATAAATGTGTATTAGTGTTATTTTCTAAAAAATAGTTCATAAATACAATTTTTGGTAATTTTATACTTTTTTTGGAACATAAATAAATTTCAGTTGGGTCAGTGACTTGCCCGATTTCATATGGTAGTGACAGAGTAGAACAAGAATTAATGCTCAGGTCTTTTGATTAGAGCTCAGTGTCTTTTTTACAATATGATTTCTTTTCCCCCAAAGCATAGTCACTTCTAGAGTGATAAACATGTAGTGGAAACTAAACATGTGAAAGAGAAAATTACATGGACATCTATGACATAAGCTTCATTTAATCTATAAAGTTGAGTAAATTATGTAACATTTAATAAGATCAAAAATGTATTTTCCCTTAGAAATATGTAAAAATTTCACTACCTGAGAAAAATTTCATCATAGAATTTTTGATGTGCTAATAAATATTTCCCTCCCTTCCCAAAATGTGTAATGTCTAATTGACAGAGAAAACATACTTTCAAGAAAATCAAGATATCATTGTAAGCTGTTATAAAGTGAGAGCCAAGATAGATCTTAGTGGCAGTGCTTCTTGATGAAGCTTTAGTCATATAATGATAAATCAGGAAAATTTTAAAAACTATTTAAAAAACCTTAGTTTTAAAAACACAAATTATATATAGAGAGATGGTAAGTAAAATATTGATTTGGGGCAGCATAAAATAGTAAAATATTAATTAATGTGTTCTTTCCTGCCCTACCATTTGAAAACCCTTCCTTTAACAGGTAGATGGATGGCTAAAGCCAGAGAGAATTCACATTAGTGAACAAAGATGCCTCATTTTAATTCTGTATTCAACAGTCACCATCTGGTTGTCAAACAGGGTGGATTTGAAATGGGGACAAATGGAGAATAATTCTTCCTCTCACCCTTGCTTCTTACTTTATGCTAGATAAAATTCCCTGAGCTGGACAAAGGAGGAGAATTTGAAAAAGGAGAAGCACAGGAAAATTAGAATGTTTGGAAGACTACACACACAGAGATAGGCACACTACAGACACACACACACACACACACACACACACACACACACACACACACACACACACACACACACACACACACACAGACAAGACCTGGTATAATAGTAAGGGACACCGATCTCATCTTGAACTCTGCTAGTCAGTAGATTTGCATAAATCTGGAGTTGGGAATAGAGCTCAGATGCCACTAGGAGTCTCAAGTTTCTTAAGGGCCATGAATTACCTTACCTTAGAAGAATACAAATTTAAAAATAATATAATATAGTGGTGAATAGTCTTGATAGTCAGATGAGGGGACTACTTAGTGAGGTGCCTAGTGACCAGAGGCCCTGACAGTTAATAAACACCTCAATAAAGACTTAGGAAGGAGAGAAGCTGACAATAATCAACAGTCAAAACAAGGCTGGTTATATAATGGGGAAAACATCAAATAGTGACCAATAAAAATGGAAACAAGAATTAGCTTTTCCTGTGTCCCCCAGCTATCCAGCAATGAGTAATACATTGTGTAGAAACTTTCCAGGGAGGAACAAGACATGGAGACAAAAGGAAAAGGATATGGTGGGAGGGATGACTCAGTGATTGGCCTGAATTTCATGAGAAAATACTGGATACAGTGATATAGGTTATGTAAACCTTTGTCCGAAAGCCATCTCACAATCAGTGGGCAGTGTAAGTCTGTGAATATAACTTGTAGTGCTATTCGAAGTTCTAGAAGCACAGTTGAAGTAGAATTCAGTAACTTGAGCAGATATGTTCTCTTCGTATTTCACTAAATGAAGGCCTTAGTGATGGGAAAGTTTAAGTAAAAGTCTTTGCAACTCTCCTTTCCTAGTAAAATAAAAAGCTAAGTGGCGTCCATGAGGAGATGCCATAAATTGGTGTTGAAACCACATTCCTTCAGATGGGACTCGAACCCAGACACACCTCAGGTTGGGACTTGAACCCACAATTCCTGACTTCGGAGGGGACTTGAACCCACTGCCTTTTAATTGAAACCACTTGCCTAGTGTCAGGACTTACTGAAGCTCAGGTTCTTTTATCTCGATGCAGAAAGAATTCAGCGTGAGGCAAAGTGGCAGGGAAAGAGTGAGTTTATTAGCATAGGAGGCTTGTGAGAGAGGACGAGCATGCAGGCAAGAGGGTGCAGCCCCAGAACAAAGAGGGCTACACTTTTATAATCAAAGAATAAGCGGGGAGGGGAGAAGACCACCTTCTTCCTCATTCTTGGGTAGATGTCAAGGCGTACACCATTAGTTCCTCCTTTGACCCTATATGGTCTAACCAGGACTGTCATGGTACTATTTAAATCATGTCTATATTAGCAAAAGGGTGGTGACATATACTAAAATATGGTAATTCATCTCCAATTTCAGTATAACATCCCCTTTCACCTAGTTTCTTTCCCCTTTCACTTATATTCCTGTCCTGGCTACATGCAGAAATGCTATTCTTCAAGGACTATTGGGACTTCCCTGGTGGTCCAGTGGTTCAGACTTCACCTTCCAATGCAGGGGGTGTGGGTTCAATCCCTGGTCAGGGAGCTAAGATCCCACATTCCTCATGGCCAATAAACCAAAACATAAAAGAGAAGCAATATTGTAACAAATTCAATAAAGACTTTAAAAATGGTCCACATCAAAAAATTCTTTAAAAAAATTTTTTTTTAAAAAGGACTTTTAACTCCCTGACTTCATGTAACAAGATGTAGACCCCATATCTACTGTCTTGTACTTTAATCACATATGTAGATTGTTGCTTGGTTACTGGATTCTTTACTTGAGTGGTCATTAGCTTACAACAGTCTCCCAAACT
The DNA here is from genome assembly GCF_963455315.2 of Globicephala melas. Lineage (NCBI taxonomy): Eukaryota > Metazoa > Chordata > Mammalia > Artiodactyla > Delphinidae > Globicephala > Globicephala melas. Next base: position 20,120,451 of record NC_083326.1, read on the forward strand.
CCCTTAAAATTCCCTTTCTCTCTTTAATCCCCTAGTGGGATTTCTAAACTAATTATCCTACTCTATCCGTATCAGCGTTGCCATAAAATCCTGTAAACGTTAGGGGTGCAAATTTCTATTCCATCATCATAAAAGTAGCTTGCTGGATAATGAAGAACAAAGATCCACCTAAGATTGTTACAGTGGAATAATCACATGTTTTTGTCAATCATACCCACTCTTCTTAAAGTACTCTATTAGAGAAAATCAAAACAACCTTTGGCATCTGGTATATATAGATTATTAAGGAAAATGCCAGCTCTTTGTCAGGCATTTGAAAAATATTGAAACAACTACATATGCAGTTCTGTAAACAAGAACAATTTAGGTTGAGAATTTATCACTTGATTGATCACTATGCCAGGTAGTTCATGTAATAATTTAATCCATACCACACAATCTTTACATCAACCCATGAGAAAACTATCTCAGTGAAGTTAAGCAACTTAAAAATGTAGTACAGACAGTAGATAACCAGGTAAGTTTTCAATCCCAAGTCTCTATGACCATGGAGTCTTCACCACCATTATATGATAGTAAAACAATTGCTATATTAAGATATTTAGCATAGAAAGACAAATTTATAAGAAAGCTAAACTTTAACAAAATGCAGACAAAATGAAATACATGGCGAATTGTTGAGATAGGAAATACATTTAGGAGCACAATTAAGGCAATATTAAAAATGGACAATGCAAGTTTAATTATTTCATTAAAAGAATCCTCTATGCTAAATCTTGGTATTCTTGGTGAAGAACCTAAAGTTAGGTGGTGTTAAAGAAAACAGTAAGACTATCTTTTCTCTCATAGTGTGTCTTGAACTTCTGCTATCATGTCCTGTAATTTCTATGAAACCTGGCAGCCTGTGAGAAAGAAGTCTGTGTCAGAACTATGCATCCAATGTGTACAAAAGAAGTTGAAAGAACATCTATATGCTCTGTATTCTCAAATTTACACTTACCCATCACATAAAAATTTAGTCCAAAATTTTAAAATAGAACAATTTATTATTTAATAATTCATTATTTAATTGAATTGTTTACCTTGTGATGGTCTAAGACTACATTCTTTTCATACAGGAAAAAAAACTTCAGTCATGTTGTTTGCTTATAAACAATCACTTGAAAGTTTTTATTCTTTCAGTTTGGCAATTTTCTTTGCATTTATGTAATTTTCTTTGTCTTTTAGCTTAAGCATTCACAATAATACATGTGTTATTAATTGGCAGCCTGCTATTTAATTATATCAATATAATAAACCATTACCCAAGGTGTCTTTTTGTTTATATTTGTTCTAAAATATGTGTGAGCTCTCAAAGTTAATATTTGGATTAAACTTAAGTGATAATTAAATGATCAGAATCAGTAATAATACATGAAATAACATAAACCACTTTGTTCCCTAATTGCAAAGAGATTATGAGAACAATTCAAGCTGCATGGATTTTGTAAACGATTCAGTATTTTCATCAAGGCATTATAGCTTCTTTTATAACAAACAAATTGTTAACTGACTGGAAAAACATTATGAAGTCAAGATTTTATAAATGTGTTATAAAGTAGTCAGAATTTATAATCATCAATAATGAAGAGTTATATTATCTATCTGCTAAGAATTAGTTGAGCTCCTAAGTAAATGATTGCAGAAAGTGTCATTTTTCAAACATTAAATTATATGACCAAATCTAACATTTATTTTTAGGTACATCTGAGAGTCAGGGAATTTTCATTGAATCCTCTATTTGGAGAGTTATTTCAAAAAAAAAATGTGGTAATATAAGACTTTTTCACTTTTTAAAATTTCTTATTTTTATTTTATTATTTTTAACAACTTTATTGTAGTATAATTGCTTTACAATGGTGTGTTAGTTTCTGATTCATAGCAAAGTGAATCAAATATACATATAGATACATCCCCATATCTCCTCCCTCTTTCATCTCCCTCTCACCCTCCCTATCCCACCCCTCTAGGTGGTCATAAAGCACCGAGCTGATCTCCCTGTGCTATGTGGCCGCTTCTCACTAGCTATTTATTTTATATTTGGTAGTATTTATAAGTTCATGCCACTCTCTCACTTTGTCCCAGCTTACCCTTCCCCCCTCCCCGTGTCCTCAACTCCATTCTCTACATCTATGTCTTTATTCCTGTCCTGCCCTCAGGTTCTTCAGAACCATTATTATTATTTTTTTTTTTTAGATTCCATATATATATGTTAGAATACGTTATTTGTTTTTGTTATTATAGTTCCTTTCCTTCTCTTGTGTTTCCTCCCTAGAGAAGTTCCTTTAGCATTTGTTATACAGCTGGTTTGGTGGTGCTGAATTCTCTTGTCTTTTGCTTGTTTTGAAGGTTTTAATTTCTGCATCAAATCTGAATGAGATCCTTGCTGCGTAGAGTATTCTTGATTGTAGGTTTTTCCCTTTCATCACTTTAAAATATGTCCTACCACTCCCTTCTGGCTTACAGAGTTTCTGCTGAAAGATCAGCTGTTAACCTTATGGGGATTCCCTTGTATGCTTTTTTTTTGGTTTCCCTTGCTGCTTTTGATATTCTTTCTTTGTATTTAATTTTTGATAGTTTGATTAATATGTGTCTTGGCATGTTTCTCCTTGGATTTATCCTGTATGTGACTCTCTGCGCTTCCTGGACTTGATTTGACTGTTTTCTTTCCCATATTAGGGAAGTTTTCAACTATAACCTCTTCAAATATTTTCTCAGTCCCTTTCTTTTTCTCTTCTTCTTCTGGGACCCCTATAATTCGAATGTTGGTGCATTTAATGTTGTTCCAGAGGTCACTGAGACTGTCCTCCATTCTTTTCATTCTTTTTTCTTTATTCTGCTCTGCAGTAGTTATTTCCACTATTTTATTTCCAGGTCACTTATCCGTTCTTCTGTCTCAGTTATTCTGCTCTTGCTTCCTTCTAGAAAATTTTAAATTTCATTTATGGTGTTGTTCATCATTGTTTGTTTGCTCTTTAGTTCTTCTAGGTCCTTGTTAAACGTTTCTTGTATTTTCTTCATTCTATTTCCAAGATTTTGGGTCATCTTTACTATCATTATTCTGAATTCTTTTTCAGGTAGACTTCCTATTTCCTCTTTACTTGTTTGGTCTGTTGGGTTTTTACCTTGCTCCTTCATCTGCTGTGTGTTTCTCTGTCTTCTCATTTTGCTTCAGTTCCTGTATTTCGGGTCTCCTTTTCACAGGCTGCAGGTTTGTAAGTCCCGTTGTTTGTGGTGTCTGCCCTTAGTGGCTAAGGTTGGTTCAGTGGGTTGTTTAGGCTTCCTGGTGGAGTGGACTGGTACCTGTGTTCTGGTGGAGGAGGCCAGATCTTGTCTTTCTGGTGGGCAGGACCTCGTCCAGTGGTGTGTTTTGGGGTGTCTGTGACCTTATTATGATTTTAGGCAGCCTTTCTGCTAATGGGTGGGGTTGTGTTCCTGTCTTGCTAGTTGTTTGGCATAGGGTGTCCAGCACTGTAGTTTGCTGGTCGTTGAGTGGAGCTGGGTTTAGAGTTGAGATGGAGATCTCTGGGAGAGCTTTTGCCATTTCATATTATGTGGAGCTGGGAGGTCTCTGGTGGACCAGTGGCCTGAACTCGGCTCTCCCACCTCAGAGGCACCAGCCTGACACCCGGCCAGAGTATTAAGACCCTACCCTGTCAGCCACACCACCAGGTATGTGGGGAGTTTCTCGCCTTTTGGCAGTCTGAGGTCTTCTGCCAGCGTTCAGTAGGTGTTCTGTAGGAGTTGTTCCACATATAGATATATTTCTGATGTATTTGTGGGGAGGAAGGTGATCCCACCTCTTACTCCTCTGCCATCTTGAATGTCGAAACCCATTTTCTTATCTGCAAGTATTATTTGGTGAAGGTAAAGCAGCACATCAACAAGCAACATCTGAGGGCTGAGGTGGCAGAACGTCAACAACAAATTGTCATTGGCATTGCATTTATGAAACTTCAAACTGCTTCAGATCTTTTCCCTAGGAAACCCGACTTTTTCACTTTTATTGTTGAACTAGGTAGTAGAAAAATGAGTTGTTGAAATGCAAAATAATTTTGAAAAATCTGTTATACAAAATGAGAACATAAACTTACACTTTAAAGCAAGATCCTCAAGGTCAAACATAAAATAGTTGAAGCCACATACATTTTTTGAAGCCTTGGAGAAAGAAGGACATTAAAATTTACCCAAAGCCAATAATATGTCAAGCACTGTGCAAAGAGATACGACCTCTATTATCTGGTTTAATTCACATAACACCCTTCAAAGTAGGTTAAATATTCCACCATTGTAGGAAATGAGGCTTAGAAATTTACATAAGTTGCCTAGATCCACAAGTAGAATAGTGGTTATCCCAGATATTAACACAGGTGTGTCTGTTTCCAACATTCATAATCTTTTCATTATACAAAAAACATTGGTCAGGAGTATAGCTCTGGATTCAAACTGCCTGAATCCAAATATTTCATCTGCTTTCTACCAGCTTTCTAAACTAGGGTGAACTACTTAACACTCCCTGCCTCAGTTTCCATATCTTCCATTTGGGTATAACTTATGAGTATTCAGTGATACATTAACTTAGCAGGATGACATACACGTAGTAAATGCTCAGTGAATATAAACCACATTTACTTTTACTCAAGATCTAATAGCTAATTACTGACAAAGCAGAGACAAGAACTCTGGTTCTTTCATCCTCAGTCTAACATTTTGTTCAGTTCCCTGGTACTATTCTAGAAAACAAAGTTGATTAATTTTTCAAAAATATTAAAAAACAGGGAATTCCCTGGTGGTCCAGTGGTTAGGACTCGGTGCCTTCATTGCCTGTGGGCGGCCCTGGTTCAATCCGTTGTCAGGGAACTAAGATCCCACAGTCCTGCGTGGCATGGCCAAAAAAAAATTATGTACCAATGTGTCATCTATGTGACCTGCTGTGGGGGTGTTACTCATATAAATTTGACAATACAGAGGGATTCTAGAAGCAGTAGAGCACTCAGGAAAATAACCTTGCATTCTTAGTTAACCTACCACAATTCCATGGATGCTGGCAAAACACAAGAGATTCCTGTGTCAGAAATAAAAATGTATTAATCACAGCACAAGCAGCAGGAGCATCAAAATATTTGTACTCGATTCCCCTATCCCACGTGGTGCTGTGATGAATCTAGATGGATGCTACATATGCAGAGGGAAGTATCACAGCTGAAGAACAAAAAGCTTAAGGAATTTGCATTCTATAACAAGCCTTAAGAATACCTTCTTTATTGCCAGGAGGGCAATCAGAGGCAGACAGGAACCCTTACAACCTTTTTGCATAATTATCTTATTTTCATAATGTCCAGCAGCGTAAAATGATCCTGTTCTGGATGGGGAAAAATGATACAGCCCCTGTTATTTGGGTGCACTAAGCAAGGTTTGTAGGAGTACAAAATGCCCATTGTGGAGTGTCCTAACAGCAGGGTAAAACATACCAACTTGTAAAACCTTGACATTAAGCCTCCACATTTTGCTTGGTACCTGTCTGTGAATTATTTCCAAGACAAAATTTGTTTTGAATTACCTCGATCACTCTTTGTATCTTTGAAAAAGCTGCCAACGATCTGAATGGTCGAGAATCATACTCTCCCATAGAGAAACACAGAGCCTGCCATTACTTTTAACCTACGGAACTGAAGATAATAACTGTGTTGTTTTAAGTCTCTAAGTTTGTTGAAATTGTTATGATAGGAAAAAAATACAAAAGACACACAGAGCAGGTCAGGACCAAATGTGCAGTTTGCAGGCACTTTCAGTCTAAGATAGCTGACATGTTGCTCTTTTGGGGACAAATGAGTAAGAAATATCTGCATACGAGGTATAACACTGAGTATTAGTATCATTTGTTACATAGCATTTTTAATGGCAGTCTGACATTGACTGCTGCAGAGACAGAATATTATTTTCCTGCTAATAAGAAGAAACCGAGGTAAAAGAGGTTAATTGAGATCAATGTTGCAGTTAGAATGGGGCAGAACTTGGACTTGGAACTAGGTTGTTTTCCCTCCCCATTTTATGGATGTCAGTCACAATGCCACATTGCCTCCTACTTCCCCTTCCAGACACACTTGCCCTTTTGGAAGATTAATATGGTAACATGAAAAAAAACGGTATTCTATTTGTGAGATATTTTTAAGGAAACATTTATTGGACTTTGCAATAAATTGAAAAGATTAAGTGAATGGGAGAGGAAGAGGAAGGGATGAGTATATGATTATGAAATATACAGCTCTTGATATAGTTGAATAAGAGAGATATAATTACAATTCTGGAACTATGGACTTTTTAGTGGCAAGGGGTATGACTCTGTATGGGACCCATTCATACAGAGAGTCATAAAGTCACAAAACACTCTATTTCATGGCTTTTAGACATAAAAGAAGGTAAACTTCCTGCAGATAAAAAAAACAACATTTCCTTAGTATTCCTATAATACTTTCGGTTAAATGGGGGTATTTAAGGTGTATATAGATACTTTGAGCAATAATTACTATTTTCATTTACACACACACACACACACACACACACACACGCGTGGAATGCCTATAATATGTATTTGTAATGTCATCACCATCTTGGTGCAGACTTTCACTTTATCTCACTAGCACTATGGTCTTCTTGCCTCAGTTATCCTTTATATCCATTTCTTCTCTCACCTACTGAAAGTTGTATTTTAAAATAAGGGTTGGATAATCTCAGTAACCTGTGGCGTTTACACATTTTCTACAGAATACAAGTGTCTTTTTAGTATAGCTTTCATATCCCTTTATAGTCTCACACAAATAACCTTTTCTACAACATTGTTCCAAAAATTCTTCACTCACAAACAGTGATTACTTTTATTTCCTGAACTCATTTTTTTCTACACCCATTTTCATACCATTGCTGTCATCTAAAATTTAAATATCTATCTTTTATAAACTAAACTATTAACATACTTCCAATTCCATGTCAGCTGAAATACTCTCTCCTCTATGAAGTTTGCTTTGATTCCCTAAATAGCAACAAAGCTGCCTTGAATATAGCAATAACAATATTCTGGACTAGTCAATTAGGACATTCTTTCTTCTTGATTACAATTCTGTCTCATCATAATTTATGCCTTGAAAGTTTCTTTAATAAAGATCCAAATCTTAATTGTTTTTGTATCTCTTACAGTATAGCAGAATTCTGCACATATAATAGCTTCTCAATATTTGCTTAATGTAATTAAATTGGTAATTAGTGATTTTTTATACATGAAAATATATATTTACTACAGAGGCTGACCAACTGAATAAGTGTGATTTAACGTGCTTGAAATTATAGAAGATATATTTTGAAATTGTTTCCAAAGTGGCTACTACATGTTAATGATTAGCACCCTTTTTGAAGAACAGATGGTGTGAAACAATCGTTGGAGCCAGAGGGAACCAGTTTAGCTAAGATGTTTTGAAGGGATGGCAGATAGTATTACATAGTAATAGGATTTTTTTTTTTTCCATTTTAGAAAAACCTTTACGGTCTAGTTTCTTATTAGGCTTTACAAGATGCTGCATTTGAATGATGCTGCAAGGCAACACTGTATAGATTATTGGCTTGACAGTTACTAGAGACCAGTTGTGGGAGAAACTACATAAAATGGAATGTCCTCTAGGTTCAGAGCAGTGTTCCAGAACTGAATTTTAGGATTAGTACACTTTTATATGAATGAGTTCAATAAATAAGTAATTTAAATGCAGATATTACCATTTTCTATGCTGTTGGGGACTGGGGAAGAGTTACAATCTGGGGAAGATCTTTGTGTCTTCTAGATAACTTGATTTCAGGAAAAGGGCTGAATAAACAAGGAACAGTGTAACGGCTGCATTTCTTTGGGGTTAGAAAAACAAGAACAAAGGGACATATAATTCAAATATAAATGTTGAGTCTCTTCAGAAGGTATATATAAAACTGACTTAGAAATTTATGCATTTCATGATAGCATGATGATTTGTCATATAATTTTAGAAAAATGGCTTAATATTTAGCATTAGTAACCAGAATTAAATAATTCTTGCTATGTGTTTCATAATGTAACTAATAAAAAAACTGACAAGCAGGATAAGTTATTAATTTGTTTTAATAGCTATAGACAGAGATGCCTTTAGCATAAATTTTATGTAATATAAAAACTGACCTAAAACTGAAAAGAAATAAACATTCCTCTTTTATATACTAAAAACATCTTTTATAATTTACTGATTTTGATTTTTTAAAAATCTTTTCATTTTATTAATGAATAGCAAATGAAAGTTTTAAAAAGTGAGAAAAATCAAACCTTTCAAAAGTTTTTGTCTACTAGTCAAAATGTCAGATATAAGAAACTGAATAGATAACCATGGTACTAATATTTCTTTTAAGCTCTCTTTTAAAGGAATTGCAAAGGTATTAGAAGGTTTAGAATTAAGAAGAAATTGAAGTGATTGAAAGTTATGGGGCCATATCAGTTATACAGAATCATAAGGCACCACTCATCATAGAGAGGTTGGATATTATATTTTGAACATAATTATTAACTACTTGATGTTCATAATAATTTGTTATTTTGCTGTCGAGAAATTTTTAGCAGGAAAAAATATTTACTTGTGATGAATAATGTCATAGTAGACTTTTAATGAATAGATATTAAAAGAATTAGGGGAAACAATGACATTTGAAGAAAGAACAATATGTAGATATCTTGAGTTGGAATGAAAATAATGAGATTAATGCAGAGGAAGCATGGCCCAGCCATGCTTGATTTTAGACTTCTGAACTCTAATTTCTGTGGTTTTAAGCCACACAGCTTGTGATACTTTGTTATGGCAGCCCTGGTAAACTAATACATCAAATTTATGCACAGAGCTAGGCACTGGAAACAATCAAAATGCTCATCCACAACTGAAAGGATAAAGAAACTGTGTTATTTCCATACAGTGGAATACTATTCAACAAGAGGAATGAGCAAGGGATGCATTGAAAATATTGATGAATCTAAGAAACATTGTGCAAAGGGGAAGAGGCCTCCTTAGGGGTGACCATGAGCAAATCTTATAAGCCTTTAGGTCTGCAATGTAATAATCTGAACAAAGGAAGGATTTTAGTTAATAATGTATAAAGTATCTCCAACTATAATATTCAATAAATCACCTTTTTCTTGATAACAGTATATGCTTTAAATTCAGCCTGTGATTATTGAATGACTATTGCCTATTAGAGATGGCAATGGATCATTTTCCTTACCGTGTTGAATAGAAAAGAATGAGCACACTGTAACAGGGAAGAACTATGTCAGAAAAAAATCTAAATATGTTGCAATCATTTATTGTAATTTAAGTTTTTCAGTTAAAATTAAATTCTCCTTTTAGGAACATAATTACCATTTCTCCTGAGGTTATCCAAAAACTAAAAACATAAAATATTACATAACGTAGTCTAAAAACCTGCAAATTATGTAAAATTATTGAAGAGCAAAAACTGTCAAAGCTGGTATTTGTAATGTAGTTGGTCATCATATTTGCACTGCATTTCCTTTTTAAATATCAGAAAAAAATTACACAAGTTTGGTTTTTCATGGGAGAATTCGACATACTCGTTTTCTAAAAAAGCCTATACAGTCTTCTATTGTGTGCAGCATTACATATTTCTTATCTGTTTTTAACTGGATTTTAATTTTTGTCTATGTACCACATTAAAAACTTACGGAAGTAAAAACCTATTATTTCTTTTACTGTGGCATATGCTTGGAGTAGCACATGGCAGGTACTCACAAATAATTTGTAGAATTAATTAATTAATGAGTAATTTGTAGAATAATAGAGCTAGAAATACAATGGCAAATGCACTTCTGTCTTTGAGTATTTCAACATAAATGGAGGGATGACATAGGCATAATTACTTAATACAATATAATTTAAATTTGAATATTTACTTCTGGGGTTATTTGTAGTCTTTAGGCATACAAATGAATATTGTACTGCTAAATAAATTTTTATTATATTTGGTCACAAAGCTTACAGTGTATTAAAAATTATAACTCTGTTTTGTTTAAATATATATTATTTTCACTACAAATGGGTTGCACTCACTATAATTATTCCATCCCTAGTCCTTAAACACTTTTTTCCCTTTAAATGAAATCATTATTCACAACTGTTCTTTCTTGAAAAAAAAACAGAGGCAATTTGTATCTTGAGTAAAAGTATATCTGTGAAAAAGACATTTTAGCCTTTAAAAGATGGACTTATTTCAAGTCATTGATTTTGGGATGTTAAAGAAAGCAGCAGAAAAGTCTTCTTGGTAATTTTTATTGAATAGACTCCTATTCAACATAGAAAGCATGGCAATAAATAACAGTAACCTTTGTGCAGCACAGCGTTAGGATGTATTAAGGTCAAAAACTTCTCGTGGGATTGAAGACAATTTTGGTGCTAATTATCGTTTTTTCTTTATGAAATGTTAACTATCTAAGAATTAATGGAATAAATCCTTTCAACTAATCTAATATTTCAAGAGTTATGTCATCCTTAAATGTCTCACTTTTTCAATGATAATCAGAGCATTTGCATTGCCTTTTAAGGCACCGTGCCTTTTTCTTTTACACTCTGAGAATTGTAAGGCCTGCAGGTTGAACTGTATTTTTCTCTCCCTTGTATTTGATAAGGGGCACTCATCCAAGGGCAAAATCTCACATTAACATGTTACTAAACTTTGAGATTTGACTGACACAGCATTATAAACCAGCTTGATCTTTCCACTCACTTACAGAGCCATCATTTCTCACACAAATGGACATTGAGATGAAACATCCAGACAACCGTGGAAAATGGCACCTTGTTCGTGTCATAGCTGCAGTGACTAGATAGCCCTGAGAAAGCCCCCAGTCACAGGTTATTCCCCTGACACAAGTGCTCTCTGCATCAGGGGCTGACCAAGACACAGTGTTGTTTAGAATCCGAAAGATCAGGCAATTTTCTTGCCTTTCTTTTTTTAATACTAGAGATTGCTATTTGCCACCATGATGAATGCTATCATTTGTTGAAAAATTAGTTTAAGCTGTAAATCTAAGTCTTGAGATACCTTTAGCAATTCAAACTTCACTGAACAAAGCACATCAGATAATTTCAGAAAATACAAACAATTCCACATTGTTACTAGGTGTAGGGTAAGCAAAGCAATCTCTAAATTTATCAGAGTCTTTGAAATGGTTTCCAAGCATTTAATCTGATTTAAAGAGAAGAGAGCCCATGCTTTTGTATTATGAAGCACTGATATGAGTCAAATGATAGAAAAATAAGCTATTTGAGATTTTCGTAAATGAAAATTTAAGTCTTAAAAACTGCAGTAGCAATACAAGCTGGAGAATACAGTTTACCACTTAGCTTATAAGACTGTTGGGCCTTCTTAGGGCCATGAAAATCCAGAGGCTGGTTCAGAGATTTGTAGGAACAGAAAGTAAAATTTGTTACCGCATCTGTTGTTGATACAGTTTTCATGCTTAACTCACCCAAATGGTATTCATAAAAGGCTGATATGAAAATCAAAATGCCAGCTTATCAATTTAATATGAAATTCTTTTTTTTTTAATTTTTATATTATAATGGAGTATAGTTGAGTTACAATGTTGTATTAGTTCAGGTGTATAGCAAAGTGATTCAGTTATACATATACATGTATCTGTTCTTTTTCTAGCTTGTTCTTAAGTAGAGAATTTTTAAAAAGGAATATTTTGTAAAGTTTAACTTGTTATGTAAAGAATTACTGTCAAACTTCTTTGTCTTTAAGTTCCTTTCAGTATCAAATGCATCTTTATTATGATATTAGCATGATGAAAGGCTTTGGGAAATCTTGGCAGATTACTACAATGTTAGTGAGGAGAAAGGCCTTTTGAATGTATTTTCAAAAATAAGAGTGGAAGTCTTCTTGGCAGTAATTGACAGATGATGCATCACCTCCATTGTCCGCATCACCTGGGGTTTCTTTTTTTTTTTTGCTATTTGGATGTTTTATTTTTGCATTCAGAGTGAAAAATTCATAGGAAATACATTAAAAGGCAAAAAAGTGGAGAATGATTTGTAAAGGGATCTTCAAATGTTGTGCTTTATATGATTAAAAATCTACAAGCATCTCTTCTTAAGAAAAAAAAATCTTGCCACAATAAAAATCTAACTTTAAATGCTTCTTTCAACTTTTTTATTCCCTGCTCCCATTTACCCTGAAGCTGATAATAGGGGTGTGTTTCTGCTATAATGAAGGAGGTTTTAGACTTTCCATGTTCTTATTCATGTTAGTGTCACCTTTCAAGGGCCAGGTTGAATGTTCCGCTTTCTCTGAAGGCTTCCTGGATGCCTCTTCTATTCATTCACTACATTTATAGGCACTAAAGTTTTCTATGACTCCAGCATTTTCTGTGTTATATAACAATAATTTGTACAAATTACCTGGCTTTCTCTGTTGAGTACCAATACTCCTTTAGATAATTGAAAGTATTTCATTCACTCTTACTTCACGTCCAATGACTAGTGGAATTCCTCATACAATGCCTGTACCTTTCAGGTGTACAATAACCCCTTGGTGTAGTAAGAAATAATTACATGAAGAGATAACAAAGTGAGGATTGTCTCTTCAAAACCCTCACTTAGAATTCAATGTTTATTTCCAGTACTTGTGAACAATTTGACTTCCAAAAAATTAATTGAATTCAGTATTTTAATGAGTATGTGCAATGCAATCTAATTTTTCTCATCCTTTCTGCCTAAAATTGTTTATCTTCCTCACATACTATGGGTATATGAAACTTATAGAGTAGCTATAGATTTGATAGACAAAGCAATATACAGGTAAACATTATCATTTTCCATTTTCCTCAACTTTTGCAGTTTACTAAGGAAGGAAAGATTTTGTTGCTTTATGGCCTTGTTCTGTGAGTTTTTCCTCTCACATCTACTGCATTACCACTTCTTTCTGCAGAATTTCACTTTCTTCATAGTTTCCAGCATTTTTTCCCCTGAATTTATTCCTCATATCCTAGTTTTTTTCCTGTTATCTGCCCCTCTATTCTGGCCACTTGTCTGCCACTTAACTGCTGCTTTGAACCATATTATTTCACATGTGTCTCCAGTCCATCCTGGTCAGGAACTGAAGGCCAACCCTAAACTTGGACTCTCTTTTCCCCATTATCCAGAACCCTGGCCCCATAAAGCAAGCACATAACTCCAAGTTCAGCCCCATTCAACCTGGGAGAGAGAATCCTACATTTGGGTTGCTATGAAAATGCAAGTGATTACCCTTACTTGAGTGCCAACTATGGCTCAGAATTTAGACACTGGGGAAACAAAATGAGTAAAACTTTCACAGAGACCACACTCTTGGAATTTAGAGTCTAGTTTGGGGAAAGCAGACAAAAGAACAAATATATAAATAAATAAATATTAATTTTTATAAATTATATGGAGAACATATGGTAGAAAATAGTCCATGGTTTGGTGAGGGGACATGATACATATAAAAATTTTGAAAGCCCTCATTGATGAAATTGAGCAGAAGAGCCAAGTCATGTTATATCTGATGGAAGAGGTTCCAGATGGATGAGCTAGCAAATCCAAAGGCATTAAAGGTAAACAAAGTGGGTATCATCTAGAAAAGGAGAAGATGCAAGGGTAGTTTAACAGAAGTCCGTGCCTTGTGTCTTCTGAGAATGCACTCTGCTGTGGCTGAGCCCTTGCTCGGTGAGTGTTTGTTTAAATTTCTCAGGGGCAGTATCATTACAGATGCATGGCCACTGCTTCTGGAAACATTCACCCTGATTCACATAATCTGAGTACCCATGCTATTCTGAATTCTATTTGTTCAGGCTGAGACCTTGTGGTTTCCACTCCAAGTACACCAACTACGGGCAGAGGAAATCCAGATGCCACAGGTGCTAAGACTGTGCTTCATTTTACACTCATCTTCACATATTTGTGGTTATATGCACACAAAAACACATAGATTTAACAATTTCAAGTTCTCTTTCCAGTTGTCCATATTGCTAAAATCCCTCTTGATTTTAGAGGTTATGTAATTATAATCTGTCTATGTAAATGCATCTGTCTATTTAATTGTGTGTAATCAGATTAGATGGAATCAGGCAGAGGTGAGTTGAGTTCTGATGTACAAATTGTTAAGTATATTTTATATTCAGGTTAGTTAAGTAAAACTAAGGTAATGTTATTTAACTCATGAAGTTGTTAGGAGGAATAAAACATTTATGTGATGGTATTTGATGCGGCTCTTATAATAACTCCGTTATTTATGGTAAATCAGGATTTATCTATAAAAAAATGCAAAGAACCCTCTGATCTGATTCCCTGAGCCAATGTATATGGCAATTAAATTTGGAAAGAATTTCCTGTAGCTGTGACTATATTAGTAATGAATGGGCCGATCAAATATTTTGGTTCTCTTACTTAAATAAGGAGAAGGAGTTTAAATATAGTAAGACATTTTCTTATTCATTTCTAGTTATTACTCTTAATGCATTAGGAAGAAATAATTATATAGTACACATATCATGGAAAAGTGATATTTTAAAATATGCCTCCTAAAATTATCTTAATTTGACAGAAAAAAAACCACACCAGGAATCAAAACTAGGTTTAGAGAACATATTAAGACCTTTAAAATTGTCTTCTGATTTAAGGTTGGTTTAACTGGATATAGCGTTATCTAAAAGTCTTCAAATATGATTGATGGCAACATTAAAGAAGTCTTTCATCTTGAACTTCAAATAAAAATGGCACATCGAAAAGAAGATAGGGCATGAAGCCATCCCTAGGGAATCAGAATTTCCTAATACTGTGAGATCTTAACTTCACAAATTATTTAATAAAATCTGTAACACAACACTCCTAATATTTGTATTATTGCATACTATCAGTAAAGGGTTTTCTCTTCAGGGTAGTGATGTTCAGACTTACAATCTTTTAAACACATAGTAGTTTTGAACACACAGTCCTAACATAGCATGACCTCAGTAAGGCAATGGATTTTCTCACCACCTAGAAGCCTTTATTAATCCAGTCTGGAAAGGTAGTAATTAAATGAGCACCCAGTAATGCAGTCTTTTGGGTAATATGTATTTGCTTTGCCTTTGTAAGCCTCACTGAATGAAAAGTGCTCACTGATGACATTAAATATATCATCCTGCTAGGTAGAGACCATGGCATTCTCCAGGGTCCTCAATCTGGGTTAATAGTATGAAATAAGAAGGCTACTTAGATGACTGGTTTCTTTGTTACTAATACAAAAGCAAATCTGCATTGGAAGCAAAACCATATTTGCAGTGGAGAGGAGAGGCTTGTTAAGGGAAAATGCCTTTACCAAATTCTACCTAGAGGAAGTGACAGCCTTAAACATTTTTCTCTGAGTTGCATTAACTAACCCAAAGAGAAAACCACTTGACTTCTTGGACAAGGATGATATTCCTGTTGGAAAACTAAAATTTAAAGACATATTAAAAACTCTGTCAATGATGTTTGCCCCCTCTCCTCTGTAAGGTAAAGGGAATTTGAAAAATATGTAGAAATTCTAAATAGATCTTATAACAACAATTGTATAATATTAAGTTAAACATTTATTTTCTTTGAACTGGCTCATAGGAGGAATGAATGTGTTCATGTCATTATTGGCTACCCAAGAAAGAGGATGTTTTGCCATTTAATCAGTAACAGGTGAAATCAGCATACGTTCTTCATATAATGATACTCATATAAAATGTGCCTCAGTTTTTGGTGAGACAGTTACCCCAATAGGCCAGAGAATGACATGATTATATGATATTCTACCATGCACACTAAGTCCTCTCAATTAAGATTTGTTAAATAATGAAACCACCAAACTGAACACTAGATACTTCAGAAATTCTCATAAAGCTGATGAAGCTCAGGGAGTCCATGGATTTTAACTCTTCTGGTATTAAAGGGCTTGGCTCCCCCTTGGGCTGTTTTTTGTAAATTTAGTCTACAGAAGAAAAATCAGGAAGTTTACCAAGTGCACAGATTCTTTTTTTTTAATCTTGCTTTGGTATCTTTCATGGAACATCACAGGAGACATTCATTAATTTGACAAATATTAATTAAAAATCTTCAATGAGCAAAAGAAGAAGAAGGAGAAAAACCAAAATGATTCAGAAAAAAATATGTTATTTTAAAGACCCAGCAGCTTTAGTGTGAGAAGTAAGGCATATATAATTTGGATATAATAAAGAAAATAAGGTTTTATATATGTAGTATTAACTGTTACGGGAGGTCAGAGGAATAAATTACTGAAGTCAAGGTAAGTTTCAGATAACTTTAATGTTAAACAAGATACCTAATGTGTGTGTGTGTGTGTGTATCTTCAAAGTATTTATGATTTCTGGACAAAAAGGCTATATTTTCTTTTGTTTTACTAAGCCTATATACGCATTTTACTGTATTTGGGGAAGCATTCTTGCCAGTAGGATGTAGAGTTTTTATGGCTTTGGGGTGATTCTCTGTTTTTTTTAGGTTGTCCAGTTCAAATTGACCAGCATAATTCAAATAGTCACTTGGGAATATGAGGGTATTGAAGCCAAGGAATGCCCCCATATACTGTGGTTATATTATCATTATTAATCAATTAGCAATAATATTAACTTAAATATCATAGTTGATGCTGTATAGTAAAAAATTCAACACATATTTATTAAATACCTGTTATATAACAAGCACAATTTTCCTTTCTTGTAATAAAATGGTTAAAAATTATCAGAGGGTTAAACAGCCTAATTAAGCAAGACTTACTACTACTTGTGAAGCTTGTCATGTTGTGAGAAATAAAAAGGTTAAATGATTTTTAAAAAGATATTAGGCAATTTGCAGGCAGTGCTAAATCAAGAACAATTATGTATTGCCCCTATTGATATCAGGAAAGGGACATTTGTTTAACTGAGAATGTGCCAGGACAACTAGAAAATGTGAATGCTGACATTATAATTTGATGTGATCAGGTAACATTGTTTTCTGTTAAATTAGGGAATATTTTATCAGTAGTAATATTCTGAATCAGTACATACGGTAGATTAATGGAAAACATTTGACTTAGGTTTTCCAAGATACTCTTTCTATAAAATCAAGGATGCTGAATACACCTCAAATTCCTCATGAAATTATTCTTTCCTAGAGAAGCAAAAAATGATATTTAGAGTTTCATTCATGTTAGAGACAAATTGTCTCTTATTTATATTTCCTGAATCCTATTCAACCTCCTGCCCTCCTCCATCTCTTCTTCAGCTATTCTTAAAAGTATTTCTGTTCTGTAATTTAGAAGTCACTTTATGCAAATTTAATTGACTTTATTCCTACTTTGTTAAAAGGGATTTCAAAAACCTCATAATTTTAGTTCTAAGACAATCTATATTCTCATTCAGTGATTCCAAGAAATTTATCCGTTTCAGGTATCATTTGAATATTGTTGATTGCTTTTTTAAAAATTTTATAAATAAATAAATAATTTATTTATTTATATATTTATTTATGGCTGTGTTGGGTCTTGGTTGCTGCGCTCAGGCTTTCTCTAGTTGCGGCGAGCAGGGACTACTCTTCGTCGTGGTGCGCAGACTTCTCATTGCAGTGGCTTCTCTTGTTGCAGAGCACGGGCTCTAGACGCGTGGGCTTCAGTAGTTGTGGCACATGGGCTTAGATGCTCCGCGGCATGTGGGATCTTCCCCAATCAGGGCTCGAACCTGTGTCCCCTGAATTGGCAGGCGTCTTCTTAACCACTGTGCCACCAGGGATATCCTGAATATTGTTGATTTCTAAATGTGTATTTTAAGCTCAGGTCTTGCTCCTGCGTTTCAGAAACATATATTCAAATTCTAATGCATAAACTTGCCTCAGTACCTTAGATGCATCACGTCTGAAATCTAACTCATTATCACCTCTGTGAACTGTGTGTTTTAACTTGCTTGATGGTGATATTCATCCTTCAGAATCCCCACATCAGGTCTATTACCAAGTCTTTTTCCTTATTCCTCTTATTGCTCAAATGTCCCCCCTTGTGCCATTTCTACTTTTCTGCCTTAGTTTAAGACTTCATAATTTCTTACCTGAACTCCACTGACTTGTCCACAATTTCTTTTTTCCTCCTTACAGAGTTTCCCTCTTAAATGTACCCTTTGAAACGTCTGTCCATGTTGCTCCCCTATGTAAAACCTTTTAATAACTTCTCGACTGCAGCCGAAATGCTTGAAGGCCACTTCATCTGGCACCTTCACTCTCCATTCTCCTCTCCATCACTCTGATTTCTGCTCTGCACTCTAACAACAGTGATCATTTAGGGTTTTCTTTTTCTTTTTTTTTCTTATATTCTCTTTTTGTTTCTCTCTTTTTGGTCATGAGCCGCCTTCTGTATCTCATGACCCCAATGTCTTCATTTAACCTACTCCTACTTACTTTTCAAGACTTTGGTTATAAATCACCTCTTCCAGGAAGCTTTTCCTTACTCTACCCAATACCTATGGGAAGGATACAACTTTTCTAACATAGCTGGGTGCATAACACTTTCCTTGTGTTTACTGCACTGTACTATGGTATCAAAACTGACCAAACTGGTCCTGTTTTGAATTAGCTTTAAGATGATGTGGTCAAGTTACTTGAAGGTTATTAGCCGCAGTATTCGTTTCTTCCAAATGGATACAGTAAGAATAATCACTCAAAATGTATATGGTTATTGTGAGGATCAAATAAGCTAAGACTTATCACAAAGTCTGGCTTACATTAAGGAATCAAAAATACTCTGGCATAAATACATGATGAATGAATGAATTGAGGGAGTCAGTTCACTCTTCATTATTGGGCTGAATCCCTGCCTCGTTCCTTTCTGATGATTAAGAAACTTATTGATTTCCTGTCCTCAGAGAATCAGTTCTCCTTCTTTATTGAGCACTATCTGAGGCCCAGAACAGTATTCCCAAATTAGCTCCACGTGCTTTACTGGTGGCACTCAGTCTAATGCAGAGAACATTTCCTGTCCCAATGTTCATTAGCTATTTCCAGCAAGAAATGATCACCATGGAAAAAATGGTTTGATTTCTTGATTCAGTTATTTAGTATTTCTATGTTTCAGGTACTGTAGCTGTATTTTATAAACATTTCCTCATTTAGTCTTCACAGAAATATTGTGGTACTTATTTCTAGCCCAAAATTAAAATAAAGTGAGGCTCAGAGAGTTATAATGACTTTTATAAGGTTACTCAGTTAAAGGTAGAGTGGTGATTTGAAGCTAGCCTGAATGCAAAAGCCCATTAAACCAAACATTTCACAGTTCCCTTTGTTTTTCATTGCCTATTTTCCCACCCAGGAAGCTTTAAAAATATTTTGGGGAATATGGGCTGAACATTCTGAAAAAACTCATCAGGTGATTAAAATAGTGCCTGAAAATATCCTTCCAACCACTGAGACCATAGTGAGCAACCTTAGAGAGGGGTAATTTATTTCTAATTTGAAGAAAAAAAATTGTTAATGTTGAAATTTCTGTGAATGAGGCATTCAAATTGTTTCTCTTCTGTACAAACAATTGTCAGTATGTTACTCAAGCAAGGCTCAAAATTAGGAAACTTGAAGTGTTTCCCCTTCCTGTTGCTAGGGCTTATATAAATGACAGAGAACTGGTCAACCAGTCTCTACAAACCAAATACGATGCTTAGTGGAGTTCATGTGACTGTGACCTCTTTTCTACAAAACTTTTCACTTGCCATAAATTGTAGACAAACATACAATTCCTGTGATAAATGATAGTTGACTATCTAAAAATTACCCTTGGCAATAATATTCAGCCAACATGTGATATGTGTTAACCCCTGAGCTATAGAGAGATTTAGAAGTCTATCTACCTATCTATCTATCCACCTTAGATGTTTGCATATATTTTCTGAAAAATAATATATGTATGTACTTCAGAATACTTTAAAATATATTCTAATTTAGAAATCTACAAATAATGACAATTAAATCATCACCCCTCTGCCAGATATACTTTAGATGGGCAGAGGGACAAAATTATTGTGTGACTATATTGCTGAAGTAATGTAGCTATGAGTTAAGTGGCTGATGAAAAACAGAATTTACAAGAAATATCACTGGAAATTTATTTAATAGAATTCTCATTTTCTTTTCTCATCCATTACATGGATATGCTGGGAAGCTTGTTGCATTTATGAAAAGTGTACTGGTATGGACAATACAGACACAATCACATTAAAGGTATTGGAATAGGATTCCTCATACCATTGCTTTCAATGGGATAATTCAATTTTAATTTACTTACCATCCTTACCACAGTTCCTTTGTACACACTGTGTTCAGAGCAGAAACATATGTGTGTGGTAAGGTATGTGCTTTTTCATCCTGTTTTTTACAAGTCCAGATTTACAGCTTTTATTTATTTCTTCTTTGCAGTTTTCAGTGGGAAGGTAG
Source organism: Globicephala melas (assembly GCF_963455315.2). Classification (NCBI taxonomy): domain Eukaryota; kingdom Metazoa; phylum Chordata; class Mammalia; order Artiodactyla; family Delphinidae; genus Globicephala; species Globicephala melas. Next base: position 20,141,000 of record NC_083326.1, read on the forward strand.
CAACTCTGTTTACCTCAGATAAAGCATTTTAAATTACTATTTGAAGATATTCCTTACTATATTATTGAGCTACGACATTTTATTCTCCTCATACTCTGTAGTGATTTCTTATGATAGTGTATATTCTCCTGCTAGCTAACCTTTGAAGGCAGGCTGTCCAGCAGTGATAGTCTTGCCTGTGCTTTGAGCTTTTCCTGCGTGTGTGGAAGAGCACCCTCAGAGTTGCACATTTACTGCCACCTAGTGATTGAATAACAAATATATCCTGTGCACTTAAGTTACTATTCTTTAATTTTTTACCATAGTGATACTGAACCTCGGAATGATTAAAAAATGTGAACTTAGTAGTCATGTATAGACTAATACGAGAAAAAGCTCAGGACCTTGGAGGATAAAATCCCAACAACACTATGGGGCTGAGCCAGGATTTGATATCTGCTCTACTTATATTCTATCCAGGGTTCTTTTTCCCGCCACTCATCTCATCTTCTGATTCGATCATGTTGTCTTTTCCTTAGCTATTTCCTTTCAAAATATTTAGTGTGCAAATTTTTTTCCATGTTGCTGTTGTATATAGTGTCCAGAAAATTATGGGGATTTTTCAATTATGAAGCAACAGCCAAAATCACAAGATTTTATTGAGTCAGTTTATATATTGAAAATAACCTCAGCAAATATTTCAAATATATATTGTAAAAGTCGTACATTATAGTGGTGAGAAGGACTGTGTGCTGACAAACATCACTGCTTAAAAATCTTCAGCTATTAGTCCAGTAGGATTTTCATTTATTTGATGCACATATTATTGTTGCAATGTTTTGGTGAGCAGTTTTCTTAGAAGCAAGGCTTAGGTCTGTATTTAGTGCCATCTGAAAAAAATCTGATTTATAGATACAGTTTGCAGCAGACATCTTTAATAAAATACTTAAAAATGAAATAAGTAAACAATATGTTTAGTTCATATGTAAATGGATATTGACCAAAGGTGCAAAATTAAATCATGTTGTTTAGAAGAAGAGACATAGTATTTCAAAATTCTATTGTTTTTCAGAATTGCATAAGCACATCTACTCTTGTTCCTAAGTCCTCTTCAAGTGTCTCAAATTTCTCTATCCCTCTCCATATACTTGAAGATATACATCTAATATATATTTGAAAAATGCCTGCCCATGGAATTTATCCATTTGCCCCAGGCTTTCTTTTTTTTTTCCCCAATAGTCTGATTTGGGCTCTGAACATAAAGTGAGTAGCAGCAAGCTTTGGAATATCTGCCTCACTGCCGTAAAGCTGGTAGTTTGAGGTAGCAGTGGTGCCTGGCTTTGTTTTTTCCCAAACTGACTGAAGTAATTTTGTTGTTAATCATACAGTTCTCAGGTGAAGTAGAACTGATGTCACATGTCATTGAATTTGTTCACAGAGTCTGCCGTAGGTAAAGCAGCAATGTAAACATAGCATGGAGTCTCAGCGTTTGTGTGGACTTGAATAAACTAAAGATTTCAACAAATTCAGTAGATCTGGGGTAGAGTTCAATAGTCTGGGTTTTTAGTTAGTTTCCTAAACCATATTTTGAAAACAATTATTGCATTTCTTTTTCGGATTCCTCTGTCAGCTGTCTGTCCTGAGCCTTCTCATGGCTTCCACATCTTAGGGGTTACAACCTGCCAGCGTTTTTCTCACAGAAGAGAATTAAACATAATTTTAAACAAAAACTGTGGTGCTAGGGACTCAAAAATCCCAGAAATTATTGCATGAGAAGAAACTGCGAAGCCAGATTGAAAAAGATGATGTTCAGGACCATGAACTGAGGATCCAAACCAACTGGCATCACATCTGCCCTCTGAAACTCAGTTGATGTGTGACATTGGGCACGATGTGTCAACCATGGTTTTCCCTGTAAGTGCCCCTCAGAAAGGTTTAGGGCATTAAATGGGTTAATGTGTATAAGATCTCGAGCTACACAGTTTTGTTTACATTAAAATGGCATTTTACTTAATTGAATTAACATGTTAAATTAATGAAATAACATTGTATTGACATTTAATTTCTTATAATTAAGCTAAAATATGTTTCTGAATTTGTGTGATTGAATATAAACCAATTTGTTTGGCTTTTGATTTTGAGCGTGAGAGACTATGGTAGACTCACCTGTGGGCCTAAATTCTGGAAACTTTATGTATGTCCTATCCTTTCTAAGCTGCTACAGCCTCTAAATTTTACAGATCATGTAATGACTGTGCTCCGTTTGAAAGTCCTTACAGGGGCTAGTGTTGGAAGTTATATTACAGATGATTTTCTATAAATATATTTGATGTGATAATTTACTTTAAAAATGATTAGGTGGGGGCTTCCCTGGTGGCGCAGTGGTTGAGAATCTGCCTGCCAATGCAGGGGACACAGGTTCGAGCCTGGTCTGGGAAGATCCCACATGCCGCGGAGCAGGTAGGCCCGTGAGCCACAACTACTGAGCCTGCGCATCTGGAGCCTGTGCTCCGCAACAAGAGAGGCCGAAATAGTGAGAGGTCCACGCACCGCGATGAAGAGTGGCCCCCCCTTGCCACAACTGGAGAAAGCCCTCACACAGAAACGAAGACCCAACACAGCCATAAATAAATAAATAAATATTTAAAAAAAAATGATTAGGTGAGTGAGAATATTTGGAAGTTATGTTTTTGTTTTCCTATGCAATGTTTACATATATTAAGCATACATATAAGTGTATATACATATGCTTAATATATACAGCAAAATAGTGGCTTTAATATTTTGGAAAATTCAAGATCCCAAAGATATCCAATCACCTTTAGGTTACAAGGCTTATATTACCAGAATAATTGTAGCATATTCCTTGACTTTATTTCTGAACACTCAGCCTTAGTTAAAAGCCATATTCAAATAATTAGGATGTTTTGCTAATTGTCCATTTGTTTTGAAGTTTATAAACCTAATGTTACAAGTGCAAAAATCAATATACTCCTGTTTCCATTCTGCTACTTTGCAAAATAATTTTTTTGAGAAAAGCACCATACTGTGCAGATCATATAAACTCAATAATTAATTGAGTTCAGTGAAACTGAGAACCATGAACTTAGAAATGTTACAAAGTAAAATCTCAAAATATAAACAAATATCAAATAGATGTTGGAACTAAAACATGAGCATATTTTCATGTTGTTTCCTATTACCCCATGGTTATCATAGAAAGCTCAATGCCTCAACAGAGGCATCTAAGAAAACTGCTTCCTTCTTTCCTGATGACAGAACCAAAATTGTGGTTATGTGTTCTTCCATGTCCTCTGTGCCTTGGGGAACGTTGGCCCCATCCTTAGTTTCATAGAATAAATACTGATTATTCTAAGCTAGTATAGGTGAAAATGTCTGAAAAATGGTCTCTGGAAGTTGGTGCATAGAGAAGTGATGTCTGAGCTGCTGTAGCCATCCTGTGGTACATACTTCCATCAATGAAACCTGGGTCTTTGATGATGATGATGATGATGATGATGATGGAGAAGAAGAAGAAGAAGATGATGAGCCATGATTTAATCAACTCTGCAACTGGACCTTGAGCGATTTGTTGTGAGAGATACTAAATATCTTTATTAAAAAAAAAAACTGTATTATACTAGTCACACTTTCTCCTAGAACTCAGGAGTCATTTGGTTTTAGTACATATACTTTATTTAATTGGATAATTATTGAAATAAAATGATATTAGGTAAAATCATGAAAGCACCAGTAACTCATATCTGGCAATCCCTAATCTACATCAAAATGAGATATAAATATTTTTAAAAACATACAGAAAAATACTATACACAATAGTGTGGTTTTACATTATTATATATTTAGAGAATGTGCATTACTTAATCCTGAGGGAACAAATGCTACTATCAGTTTTTTTTATTTTATCATTTTACTTGTGCTCAATGCAAATCATTTGAAAGCTAGTATGTATTTCTATTTTTATCCAATTATTTTCTATTTCAGAGGATCACTTTTATTTCAGCTTCATAGTAGCTGGCCAGGGATATATTAATTTGAAACAAACAAACAAAAATGCCATGGGGGTTACCATAGTTGGTATGGTGGTAGAAAATATTAAAAAATCATCATAACCAAACATTTCATCTTGTGGTAGGTAGAGTAATGGCCACCCCAAAAATGTCCATATTTTAACCCCTAGAATCTATGAACATGTTAAGTTACACAGCAAAAGAGAATTAAGGTAGCAGATGGAATTAAGATTATGAAACAACTAAAATAGGAACATTGTCCTGGATGATCTGGGTGAACCTATTATAACCACAAGGGTCCTTATAAATGAAAGAAGAGGTAGAAGAGGGAGAATCAGAGAGATGACAGCATGAGAAAGACTGGCTTTGAAGCTGGAGGAGGAAATCCATGAGGCAAAGAAAGCAGGAAGCCTCTAGAAATGGAAAAAGGCGAGGAAATGGATTATCCTCTGAACACCTAGAAAGAAATACAGCCCAGCAAGCACCTTGATTTTAACCAGTGAGACCTGTGTTAAACTTCTGACCTTCAGAACTATAAGATAACAAATTTATACTGTTTAAACCAGTAAATTTGTGGTAATTTATTTATAAAAAAGATTCAGTCAAATCATATACTTGGTGAAAAATTGTTATGATAGTAGAAGCTATGGTGTTTATAAGGTATCTTTCCAAAATTTATTATGTGTAACATTTTAGTGAATTGCAAGATTAAAACTATACACCAAACCATGAAAGTGGAAGCTGTTTTACGGAAAATTTAGGAGAAATATTTCTGACACTACTGACAGCTTTTTAAAAAGGCAGAGAGGAGATAAGTGCTTATGATGACAACTTGTAATTCATTTTAGTTGTTTGTAATTCGTATTGATAATTCATTTGTAATAGTGGTTTTTTTTTTTTTTTTTTTTTTTTTTTTGCTGTACGCGGGCCTCTCACTGTTGTGGCCTCCCCCGTTGCGGAGCACAGGCTCCGGACGCGCAGGCTCAGCGGCCATGGCTCATGGGCCCAGCCGCTCCGCGGCATGTGGGATCTTCCCGACCCGGGGCACGAACCCGCGTCCCCTGCATCGGCAGGCGGACTCTCAACCACTGCGCCACCAGGGAAGCCCTGTAATAGTGTTTTTATAAAGACACACCTCCTCAAAAGTGTCTAGAAACCGCAAGTATTTCATATTATTAATTTTATTTTATAACGGGAAATAGTTTTTCTCATGCTGTCTTTCACTCGCACATTTAATTTTTTAAACATTTTAATTTTTTAAAGAATATCTACGTGTACCATTTAGTTTTCAACAGATATTTATTATCTCAATATTTTTTAAAAAGCTCTTTATACTGTGTTACAGTAGTTGATGAGAGCCTTTTTCTTGCATACATTTTCTGAGTATATATAAAATATTAGAACACTCTTTCAGTAATCAAATAAATGTGTCTATTAACATGCATATTTCCCCAAAGTATTCACTGTGTAATTAGTGTTCAGGTCATGAAGAAAATAAGTCATTTCATTTATGTGACTGTTAAGCATGAAAACATTGATAAGATGATATTTACAGATATAAATCAGGTGAATAATTTTCTTGAGAAGAAAAGAGAAAGCCAAACACATTAAAATTTTAACTTGTATAATTTTAAAAATAACTTTTGAATTCCACTTACGAAATTGAAAATGCAAACCCCTACAAAGGGAAGTTCATCACTATTCATTAATCTTTTCTGTGGATCGCTGAAGGTAATATCAAAAATGTAAAATCTCCACTATTTTGAAATTACAAACCTGACAAATAGTTTAGCAGTTTCTGCCTTCCTGACCTTAACTGTATAAGGGCAATTTAATGAAAATTAGCAATATGTATACATAGCACTGTCACTCCAAATGTATATCTGTTTTGTCATTACATACCCTAGTATTTTATGAATAAAAAAATAGAGATGTGAGACAAATAGTTCACGTTTGTGACTGAGCAGCCCAATCATGACCATTGGCGTTCTTTTCTGTGAACCTACGGTATGGTCTCCTAGATGAGTGGTGAATTATGATATGATACAAAGACATTTAGAAACAGCTTAGGACAACTATTTCTTCTGCTGTTTCTTAACTTGTAATTGTTAAAATTATTCTTTAGCTTTTGGCTAGCATGTTCTCTTCTGTCAAGTCCTTTTTTTTTTTTTGCGGTACGCCGGCCTCTCCCTGCTGTGGCCTCTCCCGTTGCGGAGCACAGGCTCCAGACGCGTAGGCTCAGCGGCCATGGCTCACGGGCCCAGCTGCTCCACGGCATGTGGGATCTTCCCAGGCCGGGGCACGAACCCGCGTCCCCTGCATCGTCAGGCGGACTCTCAACCACTGCGCCACCAGGGAAGCCCTGTCAAGTCCTTTTGAGCCTCAACGTGATAAAGGTTTTCTGTTTACTAAGTTTTTCTGCAAAATGCATCACAAATATTGCTTTGTTGACACCTCATTAGTTCTTAACTTTGGTAAATGAAAACATTTTTATATGTTGGAAATTAAATATTTGCAATACCATTTTGTTTCTGTTTTAATTTCCTTGTATATAAATTAATAGTAGCATGTCTTTATAAATTCTGGATTCTCTAAGTACATCTGCCTTTATTTATAAATAACATCTTTATTCATATGGTCCATTTGACTTACACAAGCTTTTCTCTTTAAATCGCAATGTTGAAGCAAGCTCAAAATGTCTAAGTATTGTGTGGAAGAAAGATATTGGTCCCATGAGTTAAATGGGTAGTTTGAATATCTATTACAAAAAAATCACTGCTATCCTTTCTGGGAAAATAATCTTTGACTGAAATTTGAATATTGATTATTGCAGCCAGTTCCTTGTCTTTGGAAATGGGAAATTGCATATTAAGGGTATCATTGGTCTTATATGAGAAAGTGACCAAAATATTTTATTTCCTACAGAAAATTTTCTGTGTAAATAAGAGGTTTCTTAGAAGATTTGTCTGTTTCCTATATTCTTCTGTATCTGGTATGTTTTACTTTGGTAAATCACACCTACAACAAGATTCCCAACATTTTGCTAATTCGTGGAAAAGTGACTTTAAAATCTAAAGGAAAATTTTGTGAAATCAACAAGCCTGGAGAGAGGTATGAGACAGAGCAAAACAACATATTGACAATTAAATTTATTTCCGTTTTAGAATCTTTCTAGTTTATCCACTTCTTTCAGCATTAGGACATGTGACTCCCAGAGTAGAAGAAATTGTTCCTTAGATATTATGGAATTGAAAATCTTATAATGCAAATTATGTTGACATCTGCTAAAACTTTATCCTCTCTTCTATTCCTTAGTGTTTTAACTCAGCTATGGTATTAATTAAAACAGAAACAGAAACGCTGTATGAGGAAAAACAAACAATTGAAATGGTGACTATACAAAGAGTATATTCAAAACTGCTCTAGAAGTTAGAGAAAAATGTAAAGTTTGTACATATGTTCAAAGTGATAAAATTACCAAATTTTGTGTGTTTATTTTCTAAAGAAAACATACAAGCAGAATAAGCCTCATACAAATTTGAAAGTAACAGCTATTCCATATAATTTTACATATGTGTATGTGTTTTCATGCATATATGTCTGCTTTTCTCTCTCTCTCTCCTTCTCCCTCTCTCTCTCCACACATACATATATATATTTATATGAATGTATGTATAAAGCTCTAATATGGATAACTGACTTTGACCTTCATGTAATATAAATAATTGTTTTCTTATTGTTGATAAATTGCATTTTAGAAATACTTAATATAAAAAATATTGGCATATTTTGGAGCACTGGTAGTTTTAACCAAAAACCTTCATGTGCAAATAGACAACATATTGTAAAAAACAGAAGGCCAACAAACAAGAGAAGATTATTATTATTATTATTTTAATAATATCAGAAAATTTGTATTAATTAAAATCCTACTTCTAAAGCAAAATGTATTTAGATAATACATGGCTATTTATCTAATAAATCACCCACTACAAGTATTCACTATAGTTCCATAAGTGAGTTTTATAGGTGTTGTTATATATGCTCAGTATAATGGCCCCTAATTTCTTTATTCACTGCCAGCTGAGACCCCTTAGCTCAATAGCCCACCATGGAGAAACTCCAATTTTTACACATCCAGTTGTTTCAAAAAGAGCCCAAACAGGCAAATATTTTGACACTTAGAACCTGACTGCTTTTCATAGAATGGGAAATCTCACACAATATCTGTTACCTATTGATAAAATAAGGTTTTGCGGTTACAAGGGTCTAAGTTGCAACTGCATTTTGGAGTTTTCAGACCTAGAGACCCAGAGACTCCCAACCAAGCTGCTGAGGGACATCACCTAGACAGATGAGTCTCGTTTTCAACTTTTCAATTCCCCTCTCCCTGGAAGTTCCCTCACCCTCCTCACCTTTTGTAGCATGGACCAACCAACCTCCCCCCCGCCCCACCACCACCCAGTTCTCCCGTCTCTGAACAGACTCCTGTGAGGGACCCCCACTCCCACCACACACACACACAGCTGTCAAAGCATCACCCAATAAAGCTTGTGTGTGCTGCTGTGAACTTGGCCTGTTTTTCTAGATTGTCCCCTGAATTCCTTGAATCCCTACACTTGTCTATAGTGTGTTACCAAAATATTTATCAGATCTGCTCCGTCTTCTTCATTAACCCACTGTCAATATCAAAAGCCACGTGTTCATCATTTTTCACTTGAACTATTTTTAGTGTTTCTAATTCTCCCATTCCCTAGCCATTCTTACTATATATTAGTAAGAGATTTTTCTCTGAAATACTCTAATATTGACACTTTTTAACTTACTTGATGTCTCTATATCAAGTTTAGAAAACATGAATATTTCGGAAAACTATATAAAAACTTTTCCAATCTGCCTTCTTATTAATTTCACAGCCTCTTATACTACCTCTCTTTTTTAGCTTTGAATCTCCAGTGTGTGTTACAATATCTGGAACATACTTTTAAATAATACTTGGTGTAAAGATGAATAGTTGTGAATAAAAACTTCATAAGTACTAGGTTTGACGTCTGGGTGATACATAGGTGTGACAGTCTGAGATGTTGCTTTTTACTGAGAACATTCTGCTAACAAATATTAGGGTATGTATTCCTGTGCTATTATGAAAATCGCCTGCTCTCTTTTGAAGATATATTTTTAATTTAATCAAGCATAAACAGGGAGTGAAGAATTGCCTGAGACAGCATGGGATTCTTTTGCATTAGGTGATCAAGAATGAGATACTCCATTGCTACTAAATAAATAAAATACTATTAAATAAAATAAAAATGAATTTGATAAAAATAATTCTAATATATGCTAGAAGGAAGGTAACGGAAAATGATAAGGAGAAAATAAGACTAAGTTTCCTTGTGTCCCATGAGTAATTCAAGCTTACAAAAATGAAACTCAAATATCTAAATACACCTGATGATTCTTGAGTAGGAAGAAGATGTATACAAGGTGAAGAGAGCCCCCAAAGAAAAGTCTCTCTCAGACAAAGACAGGAAATTGAAAAGATTTGCATGTCAAGTAGAGGGCAGTGAGGGGACAAGAAGAGAGAAGGCCTCTGAACAGATGCTAAGTTAGTGTTATTTGGACTTATATATTCAAATATGTTTATACATATATGTATATATACAATATGCATAGAATTTCTTTATATTCATTAAAATTATAGTGCTGCTAATTATAGAAGGTTTATTTTGCTGGGAATCTGGGAGAATATATGCTCAACATATATATAGGGATAACATAACATCTATTCCCTCTTATAATACCAGACAAAAAGCAAAATAATCATAAAAATCCTTAATCCAGATCCTCTTGGACAACCAAAAAATTTTAAGTTCAGTTTTTAAAATGCTCGTATTTGGGGAGGATGTTGAATATATTTGCAACATAAGAATTAAACCCATCAAAAATGAGTTGCTTATAAGTTAAAAAAGCCCAGAGCGTTCGATCCTGCAGAATATCATAATTTTTGAAAGCGTCATAGTTTAGGTAAGCCATGATGAGCTTCTAAGGCCAGCATGTTGCAGCAACTCTGACAAATTACAGAGTTGCGATTAAACCCTGGTTTTCAGCACATAATTCCTCTCTTTTTCCTGATGGTACTGAGCAGGTAGTGTGTAAAATGTTGAGAACTTAACCTCTGAATTTCATCGTGGTCATCTGGTAGTTTCTGGTGTGGATCCCTGTGACAGGCACATGCCTCTTACTTCTTAGAGTTTGCACGTGGGGGTATTGGCATCATTCTGCTTACCCCAACTTCCTTTTCCTTCCTCTTTTGTCTGCAGTTCCTGACCCTTGATCTTTGTGCTGAGACACGTTCATTACTCTCTGTTGAATAAGATATCCATCCTTAAATACTGGTCTCACTTTTCGGACACTTAACTGCTGAGTAATTTTATACATATCTTTCATTTAAAGACTTTAATTCATTTCTCAAAATTCTGACACAAAGTGAAAAGGTTTCTAATGAAAGAAGGAAAAATTATGAAAACAAAATTGTGTTTCATACTATGTGAGCCCTAGGCATTCAATTTTCACTATTATCCACTACATCATTAAAATAAGTTTATATAAGTAAGAAACACCAATTTGACAGTAAATAAATGCAGATTTCCATATAAAAATCAATATAATTAATGTTAATTGACTAACCAAGGGAGGGAAAAAAAAGACTTGAGATGATAGAAGAGGAAGTGTGGGCATCATTTTTTAGAAGGTGTGATGGATTTTCAGACAGGCATTCCACATCAGAAACAGTCAAGTTTGATAATTTTCTTTTCATTGAAACCTTGACACTTAGCAAGAGTTCTGATGGAGAAAGTTTGCGAATAACCATAGAAAAAGTGGATTCTTTGGGTCAAAAAAATGTGAGATAGATTTTTGTTTGTCTTCTCTAAGTTTAAATTAATATATCTCTTTGAAAGCCACTTTGCATGACAAAATACAATTTCATAGAATGTGTAACTGATTCAGAACTTGTTTTTAATCTTCTTTCGTTTTGTGAAAAGTCACAGATTAACTACCGCTAACACAAAAGATAGTTTAATATTATTTATTTCTATCTCTCTTCAATATATTAATCTTTTTCTCAATGAGTAAAACTTTCTCACTCAGTTTTAATGTTTATGAAAAACTATTCTTCACACTGTGGGACTTTTGATTATCCTGTACACAGAATGTTCTCATGCATCAAGTTATAATGCAGAAAACAATTTTAGGGCAAAATAGTGAGTAAATATAAAAGTCTTCTCAAACACATAGAAACAGTACACATACAAAACAAACTGAAGAGTTGAAAAAGATGGTACATCTTCAACTTTCTTCCTTGTCATACCTGTGACAAACAGAATGCTTTGGTTCTTTCAAACATGGTAAAATATTTGAATTTATTATATATAATATATGTATTATACATACACAGTCTTTAAGAATAATGTTGGCATAAATCGGTGTGGGTATCTTTTCTTGCAGTAAAATGTTAAAGATACTATCCTTTTAGTAAATTTCTTTATATTGTGTGGTTGTGAGTAAAAATAGGGTTTTATACCCAAAAATATGTTATCTAAAAAATGGCACATGTTTTCAATAGCTGTTATGACTAAAATTTAACTGAAGGCTAATCCATACTTCCTCTCCTCTCACCTTAAACAAAAGACTGAAGTTCTTTCAGTGTTTGAGAATCCCAGGTCTACTATCTTGTGTATGTGATCACTGGTTGGTTACTTGATGATAAGGTTTACAAACTTCTCTTCTGTAACAGTACTGCATGGCTGCATCCCTAGCTCTGTCCCACACAGTGGTCCAGAGTCCCGTTGGTATCTATTATTCCGTTGAATGAGTGCTTGTCTGGTTAGAAACTGAGCTTGAGATTTCAAATTCTTTGATCAGAGGATTGCCATAAAATTAATTTGGCATCTTTGAAGAACACTCTATAGTCCTGAAGAAAAGGTAAACCTTGGTTAAGTAAGCAAGAAAAATAGTTAATCAAAACTAATAAAAAGTTTGAAAATTATTACAGGAATAAACAATACGACCTCCACTTAATTTAGAACCTTGGAGCTAGTTGGTAGCTGATAAAGGTGAAGAAAAACATCAGCTTTATATCTTGCACACACCTATCCCAGGTACTTACCTTGTTTGTCTCCTGGTCCATATCATGGAAATAATTTAAACATAATGAAATAAACTAAAGTTTATTAAAATGAGAAATGTACTTTTGTTAATAATTATCTTTCTTTGGGGACTTCCCTGGTTGTCCAGTGGTTAAGACTCCATGCTTCCACTGAAGGGGGCACGGGTTGGATCCCTGGTCGGGGAACGAAGATGCCGCGTGCCGCCCTGCATGGCCAAAATCATCATCATCATCATCATCATCTTGCTTTTTTTTTTTTAATTTTATTTATTTATTTTTGGCTGCGGTGGGTCTTAGTTGCTGCGTGCAACCCAAACTTTCTCTAGTTGCGGTGAGCAGGGGCTACTCTTCGTTGCGGTGCACGTGTTCTCATTGCGGTGGCTTCTCTTGTTGCGGAGCACGGGCTCTAGGCGCGCCGGCTTCAGTAGTTGTGGCATGCAGGCTCAGTAGTGTGGCTCGCGGGCTCTAGAGCGCAGGCTCGGTAGTTGTGGTGCACGGGCTTAGTTGGTACGCGGCATGTGGGATCTTCCCGGACCAGGGCTCAAACCCGTGTCCCCCTGCATTGGCAGGCAGATTCTCAACCACTGCGTCGACAGGAAGGTCCCATCTTTCTTTTAAAATAATAAAAAGTCTTGTATATTTCATCTAGATTTTAAATTATTGTTCCTCTTGGTAAAATCTCCTATTCCATCTCCGTGATTTCTATTAATGGATATCTTGACAAAATTGAGGAAATGAAGTTAATTACCCATAATACAACATATATAGGGGTTTCATTCCTTGACTCCTAAAGTGATGTTCTCAATTGTTTTTGCTCTCTCAAGGTAAACACTTTAGATCATTATTCATAAATAATTTAGTAACTTAAATGAAGCAAACACCTTTCTTGACTTTTTAAATACTATCTTGTTAATAGGTATAAACTAGATTACCCCAGAAATAAATAAGAAGCTTTATTCTAACTGGTGTTGGATTACAGTTAGTTTTTATGAATATATATTTGTTGCTTTGTGTGTCAATTTCCAAAATAATAACAAAATCCTTTGCATTCTGCATCTTCTGTATATGCTTTTTTAAAGCGTGTGTTGTAATTTTGGCATTATTGTAAGAGATGTGGTTTCTGTTCTGATTTTCAAAAACTTGTGTCTAAAGCATCTTTCTTCTATCAGAAATCCCTGCCACTGCAGATGAGACATATATCTTCGCTATCTCAGTGGTTTTAAATGATATGCTGTCACTTACATGATGATTGCCTCAGCTGTCATCTACTATGCATGACATTCAAAATTATTGCACACTTTGTAAGAAAATAAAAGAGTTGTCACAGAAATTTTAAAATGAAAATATGTGCCCAGAATTATTATTATTTTGTGTGTAAGAAAGAAAATGCTGCTGAGGATTACTCACAATAGGGATCTGATCTGGCATGGTTTCTGCCTTACAGGTACGATGTTTTTTCATTGTTCTTTTCTTCCCCTGAATTTATTTAAGATTGAGATTTATGTATCTCATGGTCTCCTTGATGTATTCACTTTACAGTCTATAGGGGAGATTTTAAAATTTTAACACAAAGCTGCAAACAAACACAATGTTCAAACAACTGAACAGCACCTTGGAGATGTGATAACAACTCCCCCTCAGTACGTGTAGGAGACGGTGTGTGTGTCCTGCCCAGGTCCACTCCACAGGCTGGCATACCCATACCCCACCTGCTGTCAGCATTACACCTAATGGCCCACACAGCTATCCCCTTCTCTGGAGAAGTGCCTGGGGCTTATAGAACACCCTTGTTGTTGGAAGGATTTAATTATTATTCCTAGTTCTCTGATACCCATAATATTATTCACGTTATTTGTTTCTCCTTTGATGGCTTTTGGCAGTTCCTGTCTTTCAAGAAATTGGTCCAAATCATCTAAATATCAAATGTGTAGGTAGAGTTTTTTATACTATTCCTTTAGTCTTCTCATGTCCATGGGATTAGTAGTGATGACTCCTTTTTCATTTCTGATTTTGGTAATTTTTTTTTCCCCCACCTCCACCTAGAGCATAAGTTTTTGCTGTGGAGACAGCTCTGGGCATGTTTCACAATTATTTTTACTCTTTCCCTGTGGGGCCTTATAGGGAATTTTCTCAAATTTGCACCATGAGAACCTTGTGGGGGTTCATGGAGGGAAAGCCCAGGAAAATGTGGGGTCTCCCCTAAGACTGTATCTATAGGAGTTTCTTACTTTCATGCTAGTCCATAATCAGCCTCCATCATTTTGTCAAAATTACCACTTATGTGCTCCCAACAGGTTATTGCTTCAGTGGCTTCCAGTTCAGATAAGCAGATTTCAGCTGAAGTGTCCCTATTGGTACACCTGCTTCTCCAGATTTCAGGGTGGTCCTTTGCCTTCCAAACTCATTGCTCTGATGGGTATAAGAAAAATCACTGACTTTCAGTTTGTCCAACTGTTTCTGGTTCTCATAATGAGAGAGACAGCTTCCTAGATCTTTACATGTAGTTGCTGAAACCAGAAGTCTTGAGCTGTTTTTCAAGCAGAACAGTTCTTCTTTTGGAAGACATGACCATTCAACAGAATCCTAGGGAATCTGTGTTGATTCTCCAATTCAGTGTTTCTGGAGCCTCCACATTACTACCTACATCTACCATCATTCTGTATCCTGAAGCACATGCCCCAAGGAGTAGTGCAGCTTGTACCACAGCTTGAAGCTTTGCATTCCTTTCCCTTTCCCTGGCTTCCATCAGTTGCTAAGTACATCTATTCCATTATACATTAAAAATAAAATACCTGCAAGGTAGTTTCTGATTGCTACTGTAACTTAATTTGCATCTTAAAACAAGAACAAAATTATTATTTTACATTTCCAGAGGTCAGAAATTCCAATGGGTTTTATTAAGACTAAAATTAAGGTGCTGATATCAAGATAAGTTCCTTTCTGAAGTTTTAGGGGAAAATTTTTTTCCTTGCCTTTCTAGCTTCTGGAAGCTTCCTTCATTCATTGACATGTGGCTTTTATATCAGTCTTTACTGATATTCCTTTAACTCCAACTCTTCTGCTTCATCTTTTTCTTATAAGGACTCTTGGAATTACATTGAGCTCACACTGATAATCCAGGTTAATCTCACTATTTCAAAGGCTTTCATTTAATCACAATAAATAAGTCCCTTTTGTCATGCAGGGTGATGTTCCATAGATTCTAGAGATTACGACAAGGACTTTGGGAAGGGAGCATCACTTTGCCCACCACAGTAGTTACTGGATCTATAGGATTCGCTGAATTGTGCCTAAACTCCATTTATCACCTGGCTTTTTTATTTCCATTCTCATAAAACCACAATGGATTTTTAGGTCTCCTACTGTCAGCTCCACATCAGTCCCTGTGTTCAGCAGACTGTGAAAATCTGGGAATTCTCTTTTCTTCAGTGACATTTATCTTGGTGAGCAGCTTTAGAACCTCTTTGGGAAGGAATGTGCTCTGAGTGTATTTATTATGGGTTTGCAACATCTCACTTCAAGCTGATCTGGCCTTTTCTTCATTCTGGGTCAGTGAACTTGACTTAAATCTGAAACTGGGTAAGAGGGCATACTTTTTCATTGTAGTGACTGACACATTAACCTTCTCTCTGCCAGCTTTTGTTTTTGTTTTCTTATATAAATCAAGCAACACTGTCATTAGCTATTTATCTATCTCAATGCTTGTGACTTCAGGACCTATCAGCTACTACCATAAATTGTTGCAGGTCAAGAAATTCTGCTTCCCATTCAGGCCTGGCTGCTCATTTTGAAATTATGTCCACCTTGACCCTACTGGTAAATGATGCATTTCCCCTCTGTCATTCTGGGACAGGGACAGATGGCATCTTTCCCATTACTATTTGAGAGCCTACTTCTGTGACAGAATATCTGGCCTACAGAGGAAAACTATTCCTAAACCTCTCAGGAATCCTGGTGCCTTCCTCAATGGTGCATTGTTTCTTGCCTTAATAAAAATAGGGGGTTCCTTGGCCCATCCAAATAAATATATCAGATGGTGGGTTCTCAGGCCAAATATGATAAATCAAGCCTGATAGTCCCACTTCCTGAAGTTGAATGCTTCTTTATTCGACACTGATATAAGGCAGTTCTGATTTCTCTATTTAGTTTAATAAGGACCTTCACTGGATCCATGTTTTCAGTAGCATCCAGCAAACTCCTGGTACCAGCTGCAGGTGTCTTTTCCAAAACTTTCATGAGTGACTTCTCCTCCTTCTTCTCCTTCTTCTCCTTCTCCTTCTTCTTCTTCTTGTTCTTCTTCTTCTCCTTCTCCTTCTTCTCCTTCTTCTCCTTCTTCTCCTCCTTCTCCTTCTCCTTCTCCTTCTCCTTCTTCTTCCCCTTCTTCTTCTTCTTCTCCTTCTTCTCCTTCTCCTTCTTCTTCTTCTTCTTTCTTCTTCCTTCTTCTCATTCTTCTTCTTCTCCTGTTTTTGGTGACTAGGCCATTTCTTCCCAGAGCAGGGTTTATTTTTCTCCTCTCTGGCTAAACCGAGCTGCAAGTGCTGGCTTATAGCAGCAAGGATCAAAAACTGATGGATTTTGAGGAGAACAAAGATCTTTCAGAGGGCACCTACTTTAAGTGAGCTTTTATGGTCCATAGGCAAGGAATATCTATGCTTCTATGACAAGGAGAAAGAGGATATTTCAGGGAAATTTGGTAATTCAACATGTTCAGACATCAAAGTGTCCTGTAAGCTGTAGACTTAGAAGGCAATTTTGTAAGCTTCTAACTGTATACTGTGTAGAAGGAAGAGAAAACCACACACTTAGGCTTCTATGAAAATAGATTTTTATATAGATTAGTAAAAAAAAAAAATAGCATTTGGAGAAAAGTTACTCTAAAGAAAAGGAAAATATCCCAGTGATTGAGAAGTGATGTATACATCTGATGATACATTTCAATAATAGAAAAATAATTTAGAATCATTTATTCAATCTTAAAAATAAACTTAAACACTTCAACATGTATGTTGTAAAAATCAAAATAGTTTTTTACATAAATCTTAGACACAGCAGAGATCTGTTGTTAAAGATGTAGAGGAAAGTGAATAGATATCAAGCTTAATTCTAAGTTTTCCTAGGTGGATACTACATGAATTTGAACTTATATTTAACATTTTAATTGATGTAATTAAGGAACATCTTTAAAGGAAATAAGAGGACTATACTGACTGGAAGAATCACCCTTCTCTAAATTAATATTATTTAGACATAATTCAGTAAAAACATTTTCATTTTGTTAGTTCAACCACCATAGAGAGAAGTTTAGTCATCACATTTGTTTCAATGCTGTTTAAAGACTGAAAACTTTGCTAGAAATTTGAGTAAAGAGAGTCACAAAAGTATTTAACAAAATAACTGCTTTTGGGTTAGGCAAAACACAAGTAGTTATCAGGCAGCAATATCTTGAGAAGGCCACGGACTTTTGCAAATGCTGATAGGCAAGAAGGAAAAAGTGCTTGGTTACTAAATTATTGATCCACATATGCTTTCTTCTTTCTTTTTTGTGATTTTTTTGGTTTCTTTTATTTTCTAACTGCATCAAACTTTAAAGTTTCTTGGATTTTGTAATATAGACAAATTTAATTGAAATTTTAAATGCATATATTATACCATTATATTTAGTAATATATTTATATGCAATTAAATATCATAATTTTTAAAATATTAGTTTTAAAAATTCCTAGCAGAATAACATAAAATACAAGAAGCTTATTAGTCACCAATCATCATACAATCACGTCAACATTTTTCAGCCCCATTTTAGTTAATAAATAATGACTAATTCTTGTTATTTTTCTTGTCTACTGGAAATAACTGGTAACACCAAAATTCTACAAACAAAAACATCTGAAGCAGTCATCATCTAAATGCCTGCATATCCAGGGTATTAATTTTCATGACCAAGATATTTAATTTGCATTATTATAGACTGGAATACCTAAGACAGAACTGAGTAAATTTGACTGAATCTGATTTAATTCAATTATAAATTTAAAAAAAATACTAAAATTTTAATCAAAGTACTGCCAGTAGTAGCCAGCCATATTTTAGGTCAGATTACTCTCTGCCTTTTATTCTGTGATAACAGCATTTATTTTAGTATCTCTTTCAAAATCATCTTGCTTTGTCATACTTTCATTTGTTAGAAGAACATTTACTATGATCCATCAAGGTTAATGCTATGACAATGACTTATTTAAATTTTTTGTTCTCAGAAGAGAGTTTAAAAGACTTTAGTGATTTGTACTGAGTTACAATTAAGCAAGGTAACTGTGTTATAATTTGTCCTATAGTAATATAGCTTTGCAAACTTGAGTAATACAGTATAAATCGGGAATGTACATTACTGGCTGAAGGTATATAAAAATCTGGCAACCTAAGATTTATTAAGATTCTTAATCTTTAATAAAAGAAAGACTAAACAAATTATTATTCTCTATGCTATTACCAAATGTCAAATTTAACAAAGGAGACAGATGCTTAGGAGGATTTCGTTGATTTCTGCCTTAATCATTCTTTTCTGCTGTGTCTTTCTCCATATTCTCCCTAACCATCATTACATTCGAAGACTCTGCCTCTAATTTTTATCTGTTCTTTGCTACATTTTCTCTCTTTGTGATATTTCACACACCAAGAGTTTCACTAGCATTTCTTGCATGATGAATTATACATTTACACATCTGGTTCTCTTGGGCTTTAAATCCATATATCTACTACCCTAGTAGAAGTTCTTTCCTGTTCTTTTACAAATACCTTAGAAGTCTCCTGGGTTTTTTTTTCTTCCCTCCTTCATATATTACCCTTTTAGTTCATCCTGCAAAAACAAAACACATCAGCAGATTAATCTTCTTAAAAGTATAGTCGTGTATATTCTCTGTTTAAAACCCTTTTATAAATCTTAATGTCCTTAAATTTAAATAGAGTTATCTCAGCAAAGCATTTAACAGCCTCCACAATCTACCAACAACCCAGTCTCTGAAAAATTGTTTCATGATTCTCTGACAACCTGACTACCATGCTGACCAAAATGTATACATTCATCTATGTCTTGGATACATTTTGCTCCAACTTCATCTTATTTACAGTATTAATGCTTAAGAACCTGACCTTTTTATTTCTGTCACTTCTCATCTATATTTTAAGACACTGCCAATATAAAAAAAAAATGCATCTTTCCCTGATCATTTTGCCAGATAAAGTTCACTCTCTTTTGATCTCCAACTTGACTTTGTGCAAATATAATGTAATTTCTCACTATTTGTTTTGCTTCATCTTTCTTCTCTGACACAAAATAAACAATTATAGAAGAAAGTCCTATTTTGGCATTCCATAGAGACTTCATGCTTTTCTTTTTTTTAAGAAGATAAGAAAAATGAAACTGAATTGAACTTGAGTAATTTTTATAGTGCATTCATAACAGCATAAATTCAAGTATGTGGAGATTGAGGTGCTATGTATTTGAGCATGTATGTGAATTTGAAAATAGCAAAGAGCAAAAATACAGAATGCACAACATTTTCCATTTGTCAAATAAGAGAAGTGCACCAGTGCTCTTGTGGACTCTGTTACTTTTCTGTTATTCTTATTGCTACTATGTAAGTTAACTTTATATTTTCCTAGATACCTCATTTAACCAAATTTCTAGAATTTATATTTTACTATTATTGCTTTTTTACAATTTAAAAATTTTTAGAACTGCATTCATCATAAATTGTAGGTCAAATTATTCAGGTCTCTTTATTTTGAATTATATTCTTAATTAACAATATAGAAACTTCATTCTAAAGCAATACATTAAAATGACAATCATTTAGCCATTATTTACTCATTTTATAGGTTATGTGGTTACAATTTAAAATTACTTGTTTGCATTATAAGTCATTTCTAAAATTTTCCAATACATGTATTATTCAATCCACAGATTTTCATGTTTTTCACCAGCTTTTTGAGGTATAATTCGAATACAACAAAAATCCATTGTGTAATTTATTTTTAATATTTAGGACTTACAGAATTATAAATGTTTTATTAATTAGGCATATCTAAAGCTAAGGCATCTGAGTCCATATGGAAATTTAGAATGCATTAAAGTAGAAAGTACAACAAAAATCCATTTTTAAAGTGTGCAGTTTGATTAGTTTTGGCATACATAGCCACTTGTGCAGTCTGGTTTTGAAATATTTAGTGCTTGTGTGATTGTGAGTGCTAATGGTTGTTGTTGCTAAAACACAGAGAAGTAGGCCAAATGCCAAATGTATAAAATACTTTCCCCTGCTGTGAAAGAGAGTGAGCCCAAGGTATGCCATTTAGGTTCCTTGCTGGTTTTGAACATATTTTCTGTTTGCTCACAGCCAAACTTTTATTTATCCTGTTCCCTCTGACAGAATCCTCCTACCACAATATCCAACTGTCAAAATACTCCCTATTTATCAATGTTTAAATCAAATCCCAACTTAGTCTTTGGACTCCTTCTTTATGTCCTCATCAAGAAGTTCTGTCATCTATCTGTGAACTCCCATGGTGTGCTAGCTTATGTCCTTTTCTTGTTGTTGTTATTTTTGAAGATTTACCAAATACTATTTTCCATAGCCACAGTGAATTCATGGTGTCTTTTTAAGTAGAGCATATTTAGTAATTAGCTACAAAAGAAAAACTAATTAGATTTATATATAATACTGTTTATGTAAATAAATGTGTGGGTCAACGTATCAGTCACCTTGGACTGCCATAACAAAATACCACAGGCTGGTTGGCTTAAACAGCAGACATTTATTTTCTCATAGATCTGGAGGCTAAAAGTTCATGATCAAGTTGATAGCAAATTTCGTTTCTGGTTATTTCCTCTCTTCCAGGTTTGTAGATGGACGGACGCCTTCTGGCTGTGACCTCACATGGCCTCTTCTGTATGTGCAGAGAGAGCTTTGGTGTCTCTTCCTCTTGTTATAAGGGCACCAGTTCTTAAGGATTAGGGCTTCATACCAATGGCCTCATTTGACCTTAATTACCTCCATAAAGGCCCTGTCTCCAAATATAGTCATATTGGGGGTTAGGGGTTTAACATCTGAGTTTAGGGGGGGCACACAATTCAGTTCATAATAATCAGCAAAAGATTCACCTCACCATGTACTTTTATTTTTGATTCACAGATATATATTTTTAATAATTTAAGCCTTTCTAAACAGAGAGTCATCAAACCAGAACAGTTTTTCTTTTGTTTATAGCATGATCTACAACTTTAATGTAACAGATCCTTGTGAATGTGCTTTGTAGTAGATCCTGGTGCACTCTATGTCACATCTACTTAGTCAGTATCTTAGCTGAGACCACTAATGATCAGAACATGTCCAATGGAACCTAGAAAGGTAGACAGTAAGGCAATACTAGTATTCAGAGCATAATTTCTTGACCTAACGGAAATCCATAAGTCTTCATCCCTATAGCTTGACTTGCTAGTATGAGAATAGCAAAGTTAACACTATGATAGCTTGAAGGAAGTTGATATATCTTTTATTTTGCATTGCAGATACCTACTACTTATTTAATTTCATTAGGTATTTCTGGTTATTTTGCATATCCATAAAAATGATCTTTCATCTTTTTCTAACAGAAATTTTGGGAAAGAAGAAAATAGGTATAACACCTCCCCCCAAATAATTACCTGGGATATTTATGTAAAAATACAAATGTATCATTACATAAATCAAATTAAACTTATCTTGGATGTGGTAATTTAGATAAATTCTAATGTCTCGAACACTAATGTATTTATCCTTAGTCACCAAATACTGAAATTGAAAACATACAGTAGATCCTAGAGTCCATTCATTCTATTGACATCAGTTTTAATATAAGGAAAGTGAATCTATTAATGTGTTTAAATGACTGTCACAAGGTCATATCACCTGGACAATACCCTAAGTAAAGGCAACCAGGTTCACAATCTCTAAATGTCTTAACTTCACTGCATTCCTCACATGTGATTAGGAGAGCCTCTCAACTGACTTCTCATCTGAAAATTATTGATCAAAGATACTCTCTGATATATTATACTTCCTTTAGAGAGAAATTGATTAATCTTCAACTCAGATATGCTCATCTAAGTTAGATACGTTCTTAAAAAAGAGAGAGAGGGAAATTTTTACTTCTATCCTGGATAGAGTAACAGAGACCCGATTTAAACTCCTAGTCAAGGATGTTGGCTCTGAAAGGGGAAAAATATGGTGTGCCTCATGATTGTTGCAGTCAAATGGACAGAGAGTTTCAAGGCTGCAATAAGAGGAAACCAGAGGGATCCTGGCAACTTTCCCGAGTTGAGAAGATGAAGTTGGGTGTTCAGGCATGCCACAGTGTCTGGAGTCTGAGTGTCAGAGTAATGGAGAAGACAGGGCTGCGGAAAGATTCAGAGATCTACACAAGGTTTCCCTCAAGTCTTCAGACGAATGCTGATCAGTATGTGCAAGTGAGGAAACCACCTAAAGCTAAGGGAAAGCTACTCCTAAGGGAAAAGAACCACCTGAAAGTACAGAAAGAACAATCCTCAGAGCTCACAATAGTCTGTTCCCATCATCTGTAAAGGAAAAACAGTATCACGTAGAGCAGTGGTCCCCAACCTTTTGGCACCAGGGACCGGCTTCATGGAGGACAAGTTTTCCATGGATCAGGGTGGGGGTGGGGATGGTTTCAGGATGATTCAAGCACATTACATTTATTGTGCACCTTATTTCTATTATTATTACATTGTAATATATAATGAAATAATTATACAACTCACCATAATGCAGAATCAGTGGGAGCCCTCAGCCCTCTGCAACTAGATGGTCCCATCTGGGGAGGATGGGAGACAGTGACACCCAAAGTGTGTTGCTTATGTCCAGTCTATTCCATAATCTCGTTTTGGTCGCTGTCACTGCAGAAAACCCTGCTTCACAAAGATAGGATGTTGGAAATGGAAGCAGGCTTTTCAGTGCTTTTGTGGCAATCTCAGGATATTCCGCCGTGACTTTAATCCAGAATGTACAGAGATTTGAAGTTGTCTCAAACATACTTTTAAGGCCACCGTAATTTGCTGTCTCATGTAGTTGATCCTCTTCTAGCATGGACAAAGTCGATTCACCTGACTTATTCACAAATGGGTCACGGATCCATTCCTTCACAGTTCAGGCGTCTGCTGTGTTTGGGAAGTAATGCTCAAAATCTTTTGAAAGCTGAGATAGGTGACCATGCACCAGCTAGGAGAAAGAAGACCCTGGATCAGTGTCTTTCAAAGTCTCTGCTAATGTTTGAAACATGTCAAAAATCCCAGTGTTCACTCATCGCCCCCATAATTCCAGTTTGGTTTTGAATGCAGTCACTTTATCTGCCAACTTGAACACAGTTGTCGTTCTCCCTTGAAGTGACAGATTGAGATCATTGAGCAGGTTGAATACGTCACACAAGTAAGCAATTTTGTGACCCATTCTGTGTCACTGAAATGTGCTGCCAGTGGTGACTGTTTTTCTAAAAGAAGTCTCTGGAGCGGCTCTCATAACTCAAAAACTCTGGCCAGTGATCTACCTCTAGAAAGCCATCTCATTTCTGTGTATCAGAGAAGATGTGTGTGCTCTGCGTTCATCTCCTCACAGAGCTGTGGAAACAGACGTGAGTTAAGGGCATGTACTTTAATGTGGTTGATAATTTTAGTCACATCCTGCAAAACGCTGCTAAGTTCAGTTGATGTTTTTCGGCTAGCCAGCATTTCTCTATGGATGACACAGTGCATAGACTCACATTCAGAAGTGACCTCTTTGACCCGACTAGTGAAACCACAAAGCCGTCCAGTCATGGCAGCCACTCCATCCATGCATATACCAACACAAAATGACCAATTCAGTTTTCCTGGTATGTAATCATTCAGAGACTTGAAGAGTTCTGCAGCTGTGGTGTTGGTTGGCAACAAAAGTGCACATAACATATCCTCATGCACATCCTCCTGAAAAATACATTGCACAGAAACAAGCATTGTTGCCTTGTCAACATCGGTAGACTCGTCAACGTGCATTGTGTACCACGGTGACATCTTATTAATCCTCTCTAACAATTGTGCCTCAATATCCTCTGCTATTTCATCAATTTGTCTAGTTATGGTGCTAGCTGAAAGAGGAACATGTGCCACATTTTGAACTGCAGCCTCTCCTAGAAGTTCACAACAAATGTCCTTAGCAGCAGGCAGGGTCTACTCTTCACCAATAGTAAAGGGCTTCTTAGCTTTAGCAATGCGGTTAGCACTAAGAATTATGCTCTTAGTGCAGATATATTTGATGAAGTGGTGGCCTTCAATAATTACTTCTGTTCTTTGTGTTCACGCTTTTTTCTTTTGAAGAGCTCCAAAGGCTTGTCTTTTAATGCAGGGTGCTTGGTCTCCATGTGGCGAAGCAGTTTTGAAAGTTTCATGGCTTCATTGGATAGCCGGTCACCACATATTATACAAAGCCGGCTTGGAGAATGTGAATCACCTGTTGCAGTGAACCCCTAATTTAAGTAGAACTCTTGGTATATTCTTTTAAATGCAGATTTCTTTTTGTTGGCAGTCTTAGAGCCTTCTGCTGTCTCATCATTGGGTCTTTCCCCCTTTTCAAAGCTCTCCAGCAAAGTTTGCTTTTTACTCATTTTGGCTAGGGTTAGCTGGTGGGCTTACCAAAACCGTGACTGAGACAAGTGTGCAGTGCAGGAAAGAGGCGCAGACGGAAGTGGTAAATAAAGTAATGGGTGGGCGGATTCTGACCTAAAGCCTGCCACCAGATGCAGCTGTACAATTGAAGTACATCAACTTACTTGCCACTATAAAGCCTGCCACCAGATGCAGCTTAATTGTCACTTGCCACTCACTGATAGGGTTTTGATAAGAGTCTGCAAGCAATTATTATGGTCTATGTGCTGTCAAACCTCTCTGCTAATGATAATCTGTATTTGCAGCCATTCCCCAGCACTAGCATCCCTGCCTCAGCTCCACCTCAGATCATCAGGCATTAGATTCTCATAGGAGCATGCAACCTAGATCCCTCACATGCACAGTTCACATAGGGTTCGCACTCCTATGAGAGTCTAATGCCGGCACTGATCTGACAGGAAGTGGAGCTCAGGTGGTAATGTGAGCGATGGGGAGCGGCTGTAAATACAGATGAAGCTTTAGTCGCTCGCCTGCTGCTCACCTCCTGCTGTGCGGCCTGGTTCCTAACAGGCCACAGACCAACCGACAGGTACCGGTCTGTGGCCCGAGGGTTGGGGACCCCTGACATAAAGTATTCAGAATGATATAGCCTCAGCAGTGGGGCAAAATTATACCTAAATTAAAGCTGTTCTTTTTCCACCTATCAAAATTTAAAAGCAAGCACTGAAGGGATCTAACTATATCCATGTACTTTAACAGTATACCAGAACATATTTCCCAAATTCTGAGAAGAAAACAAAAATATGCAACACCAAGCAAGGTAAAACTCTCAATGCCGGGCATCCAATCAAAAATGTTCAAGCATACTTGTGTGTGTCGATGATACAATTTAATGTCGTTTTCTTCTTTGTGATTGTTATTAGTATATTGACTTTTATATTTCTATTGTGGTATTTTCTAAATTTTCAAAAGTGATCCTGCTTTAGGATTCTTGGCCCCTAGATATGTGTATGCTTGTATCCTCACTTAATTCTGTTTCCATTCAGATGTCATCTCCTCAGAAGACATCTCCTTAAAAAAGTTTAGTTGAAAATATCTGTCATGTCTCTGCTTTATTTTTACCATAGCACTTATTACTAACAATACATTATAAACCTATTTTTTCTCTCTACAGAGCTAAAATATAAGTTCAATAAGGACAATAACTTTTAAAAATTCTCTACTGTATTCTCCAGACTCTAGTGCTAGAACAGTGTAAGGAGTCAGTGATGATTTACTGAATGAATAAATCAGTCAGTAACTGGCTGGTTGTGGTTACTGTGGTCCGTTCAAAAACAGATACAGATTGATTTAGTAATTTTCAGACCATTTTAAGTCAATTCTAAATAGTTTATAGGATAAAGGAAGATTTTATTAATATATTGAAAGAATTGCTTTTATAAAGAAATTTCCATATCAAAAGAGAACTATTTATTTATTCCTTTAATTCTTGATATAATAAAAAGGTGATCAAAAAGATAAAGCATTCATCCAAGTTAGAAAATATACACATTATAAAATTTTATCTATTATAAAATAATAGGTATAAATATAAAAAATGAGTTTTTAAAAAAATCAGTAACAAATAAAAGTCAAAAATCATGAACTAAACAATAATGAATATATGTGCTACATACATACAGCCCAAGTTGATGTAGTTATATTTAAATATGCACAAGAATTGAGACAAAATTCGTAATCAAATGCAAATGTCCACTAAGATACCATAAAGTAATACTAGAGAATAATGATCTGTAAAAGTCATGTTCTTCAGAACACGTTTATGAGTTCTACTTATAATAATACATCTAGGACACAATAATTAGTTATTTTATTAAACATAACAACTATTCATCCATGAAGTTTATAAAAGGAACGGAAAGCATTGTGAATGACAAAATTCAAGAACTTGAAGGCAAAGTAGACTAGTTGTTATAATTAAATGTTTTCTGAAATAATTTGTACTCTAATATTGATACACTAGCAAAAATGCAGCAAATAAATGATTATGTTTAATAGAATAGCAATAATGTGATATATACATGAGGCATTCGGAAAGGTTTTAAAATAAATCATAAGTGTACAATTCTATGTCTTTGTCAGTGGTGATAAGGATAATTATCCAGGGTTCCTTCTGTGATGCTGGAGATCATCATAAAATTCCATCTGCAACAACTGCTAATTTTAAGGTGACTACTAGTACAGCCATTTGTAAGTCTCCCTTAATTTACCTTTTATAGGTATTGTCCTGTGATCACTTAAAAATGTTGTCTAGTGGTATAAAAACTACCTATTTTTTTCTCTCTCTGATCTCCCACCTTTTAATGCCACTTCCTTCTAAAAGAACCTAAATTAAATCCTCATATACCCACTACATTTTATACAACTAGAATCCCATTTAGTCTTACTATTCATTAATAGTTAAACCAGGACTAATATTTTTATACAACTGTACATAGTCCCAGATAATTTCATTCCTTATTAAAGTTTTGCAGATGGGGTGAAATCTTTTTGGTGAAGTTTTCATGTTTCATCGCTTCTTGATTTTATAGTCAATAAAGCACTGACATTTGTGGTAAATATTTTATGATGATATAGAAAGGACTCCATTTTGTTAGATTTCTGGGACATTGAGTGTTGCATTTTATTGAAAGTTTTCTCCACATTTTTTGAAATGGCCATGCCATTATTTTCTTTACCAATAATTCAGAATATTAGTAAATGTTTTAATATTTAATCACTCTGAATTTGTCTTATATCACAAATGCCTTATTCAACATCATCTTGGTAAGATGATTAACTTGCACTTGTATACATTGTATACATTGTAATACATTCTTCCTTATTACTATGTAATTATTGCTGAATTTGTTAGCAAAATATAAAATAAATTTATACAGTTTGTGAATAAATATATAAATTCCAACTTAAAAGCTACTCAATAATAATTTTGGAGTATACATGGAGCAAGAATAGGAATGGATATTTTTAGGAATTTTGTCTTTTGTTGGGAAGAAGCTTGCTATAGGTGGCCTTTATAGAAATTTTGTGTGTTTTCCGAGAACTAAACTGAAGTGAGAGGAAAGATGTTTTTGCTGTCAATAGACCAGATTACTATCAAATAATGTCTATCTTAATTTCTATGTAAATCTGTTAAGGAGATTTAGCTGAAATTAAGAAAAGCTAATGACAATTTTAAAAATGAGGAATTTACATATGCTCTAATGCAATATTTTTAAAACTAAGAAACCTATGATTGAATGCATATCCAGATATTCAGAGTTGGGCAGGCTTCAGAAGTGATCTAGTCTAGTAATCTGCATTCTTTTATCTTGTGGTCCTTTTAGATACCCTTTATTTTTGTTTGTTTTGGCTTCACCTTTAAACTCGTCACCATATATAGTCTTTTGGAAGTTCCAGCCCTCATACCCAAGACCTCATATCTACACGAGGCAATAACTGAGGGAGTGAGGACTTTTCTTCCCTGGACCTTAATTAAGAGAAACAAAGAAAGATTTTCCATAAACTCTCATGAAAGCCCTCCCTTAATCTAAATAGTATCACATATCCTTTCTTTAGCTCATAATGTAAGTAGCCAAAACTCAAGCCTGACACCCTGATCCAATCATGTGCAGAGACTATATGATTACCATGGTATACCTAGGCCAAAAAGGACCCACTGTTTGAACTGGGATAGGATGGCTGTTGGCTAAGCAATTCAGATGTTTACCATAGTGTTCTGGTTTTACATATATATATATATGTAAAAATATATATTTATATTTATTATTTGTAAGTATCATTGTATATATCATCTATGTACTCTTACACATTTTAAAGACTTGTTCTTTGTAAGCAATAAGGGATATATTATATTTACATACTTTAAATGTTTTCAAAATTATCAGAAAGTAGAATGATCCTTAATTCTGTTCTGATGCTTCCATTGTAAAACCAGAAGGAAACATTCAACATTTAAGTAAACTGTGGTAAATCTGTTTCAATAAATTGATATATTTGTATAGGTTTTATAAAAAACAATAACCTAATTTTAACCTTAATGACTTAAATATATGATACAACACCAGGTACCACTACAGTCCAAGTTAAATTAATTAAACTTTTTAGCTATATTTTTTATCATCTAGAACCACTCAAATGTTAACAGGTGTTAAAAGCTTCCTGAATATTGGACTGCCATTTATGTATTTATTTTTATCTCAAGTAGCAAAAACTCAAAATAGAATTTAATGTAAGCCAAATAAGGCATACACTCCTGCCCACCAGAGACTAAAGATACAGTAACTAAACCTGCATGACTTTCTCATAGCTATGTTGTATAGCTATGTGGTATAATCTACCAAACAGCTATATCTTTTTT
Organism: Globicephala melas; assembly: GCF_963455315.2. NCBI lineage: Eukaryota > Metazoa > Chordata > Mammalia > Artiodactyla > Delphinidae > Globicephala > Globicephala melas. The sequence goes on from NC_083326.1 coordinate 20,170,282, forward strand.
TTTTTTTTTCACTTTTAGCTTACATCAAAACCAAACTGGAATGGAGTGAAATTACTCCTGAAGTAATTGACAATTGAAAGTGTAATAAATATTAAATAAAATACCATAAAAGATTAAAAAACAGATCAAATAATTTCAAAAGCCTGAGAAATTATTTCATATATTAACAGCTACTGAGAGAAGAAAATATATACTTATTGTGGTATGTAGCTTAAAACCTGCAACGTTCTGCTTGTTATTTATTTCAATCACATGGAAGTAAAGTCTCTGTATTTTTTACCAATTTATAAAATATGTTTATGCATTGATGATAATTTTCTCTTAATAAAAGAATACTAATATATTTGAGCCAATGATCACCGTTAAGACAGGGAAGCAGATACAAAATAGAAGTTTCATTTACATATCCATGGCCATTTTAGAAATCCAAACAATCTAAGTATTGTTAGAAAATATTTATTAATATCATTAGAAAAAGAATAAATAAGTAAACTGACATATACAATTTTTTCTCTAGTCCTCCCTGACTTTACTGAGAGTACAGCTTAACTTTGTCCTTGAACTTAGCGTTGTTTCTATGTAAATGAATTTGTGCTGGCTCTGATTTATGAGTCATTGTGAGAGCTATGCACTGTAACATACAGCATCAAGCTAATATCTTCTTGCCCATTTAATCCACGTAGGGATTTTGATACATAACATGTGAACTTTAGATCCAACATCAGAAAAGGCAGTAAGGTCAAGCAGGAGCCCATAGACTCATTTTCTAATTTCTGTTTCATCCTGAACACTGCTATTTTTTCCTAGGGAGAATTTATACATAATAGATTTCTCCTTGATAATGAATATATACACCAATATTTGTAAATATAAATTTAATGTTGCACAGGTTATTTTTACTACTATTTTGTCAGTTTCGAAGAGAAGGAGCTTTTCTATTAAACTTATTATTATAATTTTTATTTGATTTTTAGGAGGTGACTGTGGCTCCTAAATTCCAACTGTGGCTTTAGTAATATGAAAGTTCTTTTATTTCTCTTGTCTCTGCTGAGATTGAGTTTTGGTTCTAGAAACAATTTTGGTGGTAGGTCTTGAGAAGAATAAATATCCCTTTTTTTCTTCTTTTTTTTCTCCATCAAAATGATAGTTTCCTTAGCTTAGAGGATGGCTTGCTCTGACAGACATTAATTTTGCAACTTAGGTTTTCAAGTTTCTTAGATTTGTTTCTTTGTATCCAAAAATGCCCATCCCAAAAGTTAGGGGCCTATTTGATTCTAACAAATGACCACACGTGACTAGATTGTGCCTTTAACAGGTTTTACAACTCAAGTAGCTGAACCTTCAGGTACTGGGCCTACTCATGGTAAGTTATCTCAGGTCAGCACACACACAAACACACACAAGACTGTTTTTTCCAGTGGTGCTCAGAGTTGAGAGTTCAAGTCACTATATATATATATATATATATATATATATATATATATATATATATATATATACTGTTTTTTTCCTTACTCACTTGGTCTTCTAATGCCCTTCTTTCTAGTAATCTAGTAACATGCCGTCCCACTACCAAGGTAAACATAGATGATTCTGACTGCACCGTTTGATACAGATTGCTGGTATCAACACTTCTACTCAGAACAAAAACCTTCCATGTGCTCATAAAATTCATGAGCAGCACAATCCAAAAATCCAGCTGCATGCTCTGCTTCTTGAGGCAGCTACTTTCATTATAAAAACCTCCGTATAGCATTTATGTCTTGTAACACACTTGCTCAGTTTTTGAATCAGCTTTGTGCAAGCCACAAAAAATGATTTCAGGAGTGTAGCCTCTATTTTGTTTTATTGAAAGTTTGCATAGGATTGGTACTGTTTTCTCATTAAATGCTTCTTAGGATTCAGCAGTGTAGCCATCTTGATCTGTGGACCTGTGGGTTGTTTTTGTGGTGTGAAGGTTATTAACAGATTGAAGTTCTTCATGGATTATATAATATGTTTGAATCTTTTATAACATTTTAAATTGTGTAATTTTTCTGCCAAAATACAACAGTTAATAATCACATTGTTCATATGGTTATTTTAACTTTTCAATAAAAATATACATTTTTCTTTTTATCCTAGATCCTAAGTCCATCAATCATTTCATTTCAAAACTCTCCTTTTTGTGACATTTAAATTCTGCCTTATTCTTCAGCTGGCAAGATTATATCTTCAGGTACTTTTTCAAAAAGATTTCCTACGTGTTAAATTTCTACATTATGTAGATAATTGAAAATGCTTTCTTCTGTCTTGACATGTGAATGATATCTGGTATATTCCATTGTCTTCTGTCACCTAATATCACTAAGATTTCTGAAGTAATGTAAAATATTTTATTTTACTTTTCGTATGAAGCTGACCTACTTCTTATGCTTGGGTTGCTGCAAGTTTAAAATATTACTTATTGGAACACTTCAATCTTGATTATTTCTATTTATTTTTCTTTGAACAGATATATATATTTTTTGTATCTACAGATTTGAAAGTCTATTTACAGTGTATTTTTCTCTCCTGTTTTTATTTTCTATTTTATTTGTTCTGCTTCCTTCTACAGAAATCTCAATTATTCTCAAGGTGGTTCTCCTGTGTTTCCTTATTCCACCTAATCGGTTATATTTGTGGAAGGCCGTATCATTACTGTGCTCACATTCTTGGAGATTTTACCATTTCACCATTTCTGTACCCCTCCAGTCTTCAGCATGCTTTAGGAAGCCAGCTTCTGTGCTTCCTTTTTAGGAGACTGCCTTGGGCCCCTGGAGACATTTCACCAGTAGCCACAGAGAGCTAATATATCTCTGAGTTTATATCTCCTCCCCTCTTTCCCTACTACACCTGCTCCCTGGGCAGCAGTTAACCAATGATGGCACTGCCCTCCAGTGAAATCCCAGCTCCTTTTCCCTGTAAACTATGAGGTGTTATTTACTCTCTGGAGTTCTTCTGTGATCAAGCTCATGCCTGCCCTCTGAAGGACCTTTTCCTGACACCTCCCTCTGGCTTGGCTTTCTACCCTCTGCCTTATCTGGCTCCCTCTGAGAATTCTTCCGTAATAAATCATTTGCGTGGAGAAACTCACCTTAATACATGCTTCTGGAAAACCTAAATTAAACTAATATTTCCTTACATCTATATAATATTTGTCCTTTTCTGTGTTCTGGATACTAGAATGTCCTAAAATTCATCAAAAAGGGAGAAAATAACACATGGAAAATAATCAATTAATTAAAATTTTTCTTCCCCAAGAAATCTCCATTCTTTAATATATTCCCTGACCTATATCAAAGACCTTCTCTTCAAATCAGTGGTGAGGCAGGGGGAGAGAGTGTGAATTAATTGATATGAATGTTCAACTTTCATAGCAAAGTTAGTAAAATATAGTTCTTAAACCAAACCTTTGCCTAATGAGCTTGCACTGAGCTACTAGAAGTAATCTAACATTTCAATTGACCGTTATCACACTTATAGTACTCATTCTTCTTTCCCAGTGCTGCTGGGATGTCAGGGTTCTCATTTGCCATGTTATGAAGATTGATAGAATAATATGTATGAAATACCCTGAGTTCCTGGAGATAAATTTAAGCAGAAAGTAGTAGTACCGTATTAGTTGTTATATTGCTACTCATTTTGCCTCATTTTTAGAATAAGATGGTTGGCGAAAAGCTAAAAGACAGAAAGTAAAATTAAATATGAGCTGCTTCATTAACAGTTCTTAGGTTATTTTGTAGCACTCCCCAATCCTTTATACTTCAGTTCTCTGAAGTGCAAAGTGCCTCACATTTTCAGTGATTTTTTTTCTTCCCTTCAGCGGAAACAGAAAATATCCTAAATATTGAGAAATCAACACAGTGCCCAAACTCGTTTGTTGAGAATTTTGGATTCTGCATCACAGTCTTCCTCTTCACTTCCTGTCTTCTGAAATACATCTACTTTTCTCATTAATCCCCATCACCCTCACCTAGACTAAGATGCCATTATTTCTTATCTGAATTAGTCGCTTAACTAATCATGTGAGGCAAGATATAGCACACACACACACACACACACATACACACACTTCCTGCTTCAAACACTTTTATTGTAGAGAACAGATATCTCTCCATGGGATTGATTTTGCTCTGGTACTTTTTCTTCACCATATTAACTCTTTTTTTTATTAATTTTTTTAACATCTTTATTGGAGTATAATTGCTTTACAATGGTGTGTTAGTTTCTGCTTTATAACAAAGTGAGTCAGCTATACATATACATATACATATACCCTCATATCTCTTCCCTCTTGCGTCTCCCTCCTTCCCACCCTCCCTATCCCACCGCTCTAGGTGGTCACAGAGCACCGAGCTGATCTCCCTGTGCTATGCGGCTGCTTCCCACTAGCTATCTATTTTACATTTGGTAGTGTATATACACCATATTAACTCTTTATTTTTTTATTTTTTTTTAAATTTTTTTGCTGTACACGGGCCTCTCACTGTTGTGGCCTCTCCCATTGCGGAGCACAGGCTCTGGACGCGCAGGCTCAGCAGCCATGGCTCACGGGCCCAGCCGCTCCATGGCATGTGGGATCTTCCCGGACCGGGACACGAACCCATGTCCCCAGCATCGGCAGGCGGACTCCCAACCACTGCGCCACCAGGGAAGCCCCACCATATTAACTCTTGAACATTCCTTCAGATATCAATTCAATCATCTCTTCCTCAGGATCCATTCACTTACTTTCTGGGTTTTGTCAGTTGATCCTATAGTATTACTTTATGGATAATGTATTTCTCCTTCACAGTATATACTACACTTAATGTTGTTAATATAGTTATGTGATAATTTGATTAATGCTAGTCTTACCACAGGACTATAAGATGCCTAAATAGAATAACTGATTATTTTTTAAAAATTTCATCTCCATCAATTAGCTCAGATATTTTTGTGTTGATATCAGTTTTTGTTCTTCTAAGATGAATACCCAGGAGTGTGATTGATGAGCCCTAACCTAAGTATTGAGTATACTTGAGTGCAATAGTATTGTATTATGAAGCTTTTTGGTATCTTCAGGGATATAGTGATATACCCTGTTTCATTCCTGATATTAGTAACTTGTTTCTTCTTTTTTTTTTATGTGTCAGTCTTGCTAGATGTTTGTCAATTTTATTGATCCTTTCAAAGAACCAGCTTTGTGTTTCATTAATTTTTCTCTGTAGTATTTTTCTCTTTTCAGTTTATTGATTTCTATTCTTATCTTTATTGTTTCCTTTCTCCTGCTTGCTTTGGGTTTATTGTGCTCTTCTTTTTCTAGTTTCCTGAGGTGTGAGCTTGTATTATTATTTTGATTTTCCCCTTTTTAAAAAATGTATGTATTCAGTGCTATTAATTTCTCTTCCAGCACTGCATTAGCTGCACCTAATACATTTTAATATGATGCATTCTCATTTGTATTTAGTTTAATATATTTTTAAATTTCCCTTGACAATTCCTCATTGACAATGTTTTATTAACATTGTATTGTTTAGTTTCTAGGAGATTTTTCTGTCATCTTTCTGTTATTGATTTCTAGTCCTTTTCCCATTTTGATCAAAGAATACTTTCCACATTATTTTATTTATCTTACTTCTGTTGATATTTGTTTTAAGGCAAGAGATTTGGACTGTCTTAACAAATGTTCCTTAGAAACTTGAAAAGAACATGCATTCTGCTATTGTTAGGTGGAGTGTTATAATTGAAAATTAGATATTATTGGTTGATAATGTTGAGTTTTTCTATTTCTTGATGATTTTTATCTATATACTATGAATTGACTGATCATTCTACCAACTGTTGAGGAAAATGCTAAGTAATTCTCAAATTATAATCGTAGATGTTTATATATTTTTTTCATTTCTAGAAGGTTTGTTTCTGCATATAACAATTCTGTTGTTTCATGCATATGCATTTAGGATTATTATGTCTTCTCACTGGACTTTTATTATTATGTAATATCCCTCTTTGTGGTAATTCTCTTCGCTCTTAATTTTGATTTTAATGTAGATACTCCTGCTTTTCTTGATTATCACATACATGTTAAATCTTTCCATTATTTTACTAAACTTACCCCTATTATAATATTTGAAATGTGTTTCTTGTAGACAGCTTATAATTGAGACAGGTTCTTCTTTTTATGTACTCGTCCAATCTCTGTCTCATAAGAAGTATATTTAATATGTTTGTATTCAATATCACCAATGATATTTTAAAATTTTTGTATAGCTGGTATTTTCTGTGTTATTTTCTGTGTTCTGTTTGTACTCTGTTTTTTGTTTGTTTCTCTGCTTACTTTTTTTCTGCCTCCCTGAGTGTTACTAAACATTTCCAGAATTGCATTTTGAAGTATCGATAGTGTTTCTTAGTATGTATCTGTATATCTTTGCTAGTCATTGGTATAGGTATCACGGTCTACTGGTGTTCCGTTTTACCAGTGAAATGTATAAAATGTAACTCACTTTAGGTCCCTTTACTCTCTCCCATTTATACTAATATTTTCTCAAATATTTCCTCTACATATACTGGAAACTACATTAAACAATATTATAATTTTTGCCTCAAATGCTGAGTATAATTTAGAAAACTCAAGAGAAAATCTATTGTATGCACTCAGAGTTTTACTCTGTTGTAGTTTCTTCCTTCATAGTGCTCCAATATTCCTTCTTCTATTATGTATTTTCTTTTTAGAAAACTTGCTTTAGCCATTCTTTTAGGGTTGTTTCTGGCAACAATCCTCAATTATCCTTCGTCTAAGAACTGCTTGATTTCTGTTTTTTCAATGCCACTAGAAAAAAAAAAGTCATGTCCCCCTGTTATCCGTGTTTTCTGATGAGAAATCTGATGTCTATTGACTGACTAGTTTTCTCTTACAGTTTTCCGTAGCTTGATTATGATGTGCCTTAGTGAGGATTTTTTTTTGGGGAGGCTTTATCCTGTTGGAATTTCCCTCAGTTTCATGAAGATGTAGGTGTATGTTTTTTGCCAAACCTCATATAAGTGGAATCATGCAGTATTTGTCCTCTGTGACTGACTTATTTTCATTTAGCACAATGTCTTCCAGGTTCATCCATGCTACTGAATGCGTTCAGTACATTTAGCTCATTTTTCTTTGGTCATTTTCTGGTAACAAAACACAAACTTCAATGGATTGTAAGTCAAATTAAGGATGATCGTTGTTGTATTGTGAGATGCTCAAATGTAAAAGCATGGATTATACACTATCTTTCAAACTTATACTCACAATCAAGATTTTTGGCAAAAAATAATGGGGAAAGAAACCTCATCTATTTTTAAGATGAACTGTGTCCTCACTACTGACAGTATGATTAATGAGAAATGCTGTACTTTATCTCATTGCCTGATTTTTAGAGAAAAATAACCTAGTTTAAGTGTGGCTTTTGGTTTAAGATTTGAATGTTAAGCACACTCTCATGCGTATGGACTTTGATTGTCAAAAAGAAATTTAGTTTTTCTTTTTAAATTTTTATTTATTTTTGCCTTCGTTGGGTCTTCGTTGCTGCGCGTGAGCTTTCTCTAGTTGTGGCGAGCGGGGGCTACTCTTCATTGCAGTGCAGTGGCTTCTCTTGTGGAGCATGGGCTCTAGGCGCACGGGTTTCAATAGTCTTGGCACCCGGGCTCAGTAGTTGTGGTTCGTGGCCTCTAGAGCGCAGGCTCAGTAGTTGTGGCACCACGGGCTTAGCTGCTCCGTGGCGTGTGGGATCTTCCCAGACCAGGGCTCAAACCCGTATCCTCTCCATTGGCAGGTGAATTCTTAACCACTGTGCCACCAGGGAAGCCTGGAAATTTAGTTTGTTGGATTTATGAGTTTAAGGTAGAAGTTTACATGGTTGGAATAACTGGGAAGTGACTGTTTCATACTTTAAAAAATTACGTCTTTCAGGAGGTCCTGTCTGTTATAGGTGAAGACTATATTTTAAGCTTTGAATACAGTGAACTAGAAACTTTAGAAGGAAACACTTCTATCACTTTTCTGTGTGATATAATTCACGTATTTATAGCAAACCCCAGTTACTGATGTTGCAAATTGGTTCTAAAAGTGTCTCTTCACTGTTTCAAATTGATGAAGCACTCAAGCCCCAGGTTCTTGAAAATTATTTGAAGGAAAACTCAGCTCTCATTTATTCTGTCTCAAGACGAATTAAGGCAATGTTTCCTTTATGTCATGATTGAGAATCCTATTTATAGGCATGTCCTATTATATCTTTGTGAAAACACCTCATAGGAGAATTTTAGGAATTCCTTTGATTTAGTTTTCAAGGGTCAGTTCTAGAAAGGTACTTTGGAAAATTATAGTATATATCTCTTTGCTTACTCCAGAGGAAGTGAGTAGATTATATGGATCATTATATCTTTGTTTCCATCTAAATCCGGTGATGTAGTTCATTTCTCCATTTCCAGCTCTGAAGACAAATCATTTTACAAAGCTTGAAATGTAAATGCCTAGGATCTCACCAGTTGTGCCTTATTCTTCATGTTATTGTATTGGCCAGATAGTGGCAAGAAACTAGATGTTACCAAATCACTTCCGGTTGCTTGTCGCTCGAAAAATCAGTACTCGAGAAAGAGACAAATGTTGGTAGAAGCGAAAGGTACTTTTAATCAGAATGCTGGCAATCTGGGGAGATGGTGGACTCAGTGTCCCCAGAAACCACCTCCAAAGATACTGCTCAACCATGAAAATTTTAAAGGGAAGAGGGGAAGTAATCTTAGTTAATCATTGAGATGGGGGTCAGAGTCCCCCACTGCACGAAGGCTCCTCGACTTCTTGTGATCTTCCTGTAAGTGTTACCTTGTTCACACAGTTTGGCCACACAGTTTATTGCGAGATTACTGAAGGGGAAGCTAGGGAATGGATCTGGTCATCTGTTAATTACTTATTCTTCATTTCTACTTCTTTGATCTACAGAAGGAACTGACAAGTTAGGCAAGGTATTGTGTGATTACAAGATTTGAAAGGTGTGTTAGAGCCGGAGATGAGTAGAGCATGGGGGTGCCTGGTTTAAGGTTAGTGACAAGACAAAAGGATGCCTCCTACTGAGAGCTCTTCCCTGCAAAAAGTTTTTTCCTGCCAAAAGCTGTTTACATAGACATACATGAAGATTGACCTCAAATGACCAAAATAAACAAATAGTAAGAATGAAATACATTCAAACTTGTAATATAAACATTTCTTACTTTAGCTAAATTTTCCTGGAAATATGTAATATATTTGAAATTTTGAATCACATAAATGAGAAGTTTATGATTTGGAAAATATCATGGTTTATTTACATAACCATGTCATGTTTTAAAAATACAGAAGAAACACCACTCATTTAGTTTTTAACAGAGAAGACTCAGTCACAAGGTTCATATTCATAATGAGTTTTGTCTTCATATTGAGAGGGCAATCTAAGAAATTTCTGTCTAAATTTGTATTTCATCTCCCCTTTCTTGGCTCAGTTTTTGCTATTTGTCTTCACTCTAATTATCCACTCTCCTTTCCTTTTTGATTTCTCTGCAATTCCATTTCTCTTTAATTTCCTCTTCTAGTCACTTAACATTTTCTATTATCCTTCACATTCATTCAGTGGTCGTTTAATTACCATTCATTATATAAGCCTATCAGGAAGTTGAGGAAACTAGTAATATTTGCAACCTAAAAAAACTTTTGGATTTACTGAATTACATCTAATTTAAAGCTTCTCTTGTTATGTGAATGAATATAACTCATCTCCCTTGGTGAAAGTACTACTATCAAAAAGAAATTAATTTTACCTAGGTGCAAGCTAATGTTTTGAAAATGAATTACTTCCTTATATTGGGAAATGTGGAATATGAAAATAAAATATAATGTATGAATAGAGGATATATATTTATGCATATATGGAAATGGTAATTATTTTATATACACATTTTTGTGAGTGTATAAACAAAATATTCATAACAATGTAGGATCTCTTTACACATAATATCCAAATATATTTTTTAGTATATTCATTATTAGTTTACTACCTCTATATTGTCATTTGTCTAAAAAGATGAGAAATCTTTTTGAATAACTGATGGACAAATGGAATTCCTCAAAAGAAATAACTGAATTATTTTCATTGAGAATGGGAGCATGATTATTAGATCATTTTGATGTCTAATTCAACAAACTTATTTACAAACTAAGGAGTAAATTTAAGTTATAAAGAGCTATAAATACAAATTATATTTATAAAGTATGAAGCATTATAAGATATGTTAATTCTTTGCCAAATGTGTACCTCAGAATCAACTGAAGGTTTAAAATGATCATCTCGCCTCTCAACCAAATTTAATTCCATTTGAGTCTGTCCCAGTTAGGTTTCAAGCATTGTGTTTTATAAGACTTTACCAGGGAATTTGTTGAATTTTACTAGCCAGTTACCATTGACTTTAAGAAAAACAGGAGCTCACACGTGGAACAGCAAGTATTTTGTTTCTACTCCCACATACCTTGGAATCTCTTCTGTAAAAGAAAACAATTGATACCTGCTATTTCTAATATGGCTATTATTATGAAAGAATACAATATTGGACATGAATAAAACTATATATGGGCTGGGGAAATACTATATAAATTTAGACTTTACTATTTTAAAAAATTCAAGGAATGGATATTGTGAATAATTTATAAATTTCACAGAAAAAATGCTGTGTGTTTAGCTCTATAATGTGTACATTTATATAAGTATGATTATATTATATAAATTTTTTCATGAATATATATATTATGTATACAATATACTAACTTTCATAAATTTGATGGCAGATATATCAAATTTCCCATAATACCTGAAGTCATATTTGCCTTCATGTAGAAGAAAAGAGCTTTGTGTATACTCAGGAAGTTGTAAAGAAAAGGAGATATGTTTTCAAGATAAACAGATACAAGCAGGGAAAGAATGAAAGAAGAATGTATTTAGAGAGTAAAATATATCTAGGGTAATTTGTCTTTTTCTGTTGTTTCTATCATATATTTTTCTAGTTATTTTAGGAAAAGTAATCATAAGTATTAATTAAACTATATTCATCTTTTCTTTGGGTATTTATTTTACAAACTTTTTTCTTCTCACAGTCCATGTTCCTTATTTCTCCTATTTCATACCTGGTACTGGGCTCACTTTTTCCCTTTCTCTGCCTTTTAAAATGTAATTTATTGTATCTTGAGGACAAAATTGTTTCTGTAGCAGTATACCTCCAGTTTCATAATGAAAATCAATTTGAAAAAATAACACACTATCTTAAAATTTCCTCTACAGCTTTTAAAAGAATATTTATACTAATATTTTCATGATATTAAAAGGTTTTGTTATTAAGACACTTTTCAGAAATGCAATATAAAATATTTAATCACTCTATAGTATTTTGTCAGCTGCTGAAAAAACAATCTAATGCATAGGGGTCTGGAAAAAGTAATCATATTGAACTTTATTTACATACTGATGTAACCTACTGTACTAGTTTGCTAGGGCTGCCAAAACAAAATACCACAGACTGTATGGCTGAAGCAACAGAAGTGTATTTTCTAACAGTTCTGGAGGCTAGAAGTCCAAGTTCAAGTTGACTGCAGATTTGGGTTCGTCTGAGGCCTCTTTCCTTGACTTGCAGATGGCTGTCTTCTCACTGTGTCCTCACACATTCTGTGTATTGTCTGTGTCTAATCTGTTCTTCTTAGGAGGACACCAGTCATACTGGTTTAGGGCTCAACCATATGACCTCATTTTACCTTATTTACCTCTTTAAAAGCCCTGTCTCCCAAATATAGTCAGTCTAAGGTACAGGGTGTTAGGACTGCAATATATGAAATTTTTTTTTGGGGGGGTGCACACAGTTCAGCTTGCTCTACATTCATAAATACAAACAGGTATAAACCAGACTTTAGTTAATAAGATTTTAAATATAAATTTTTAAAATTCTGTGTATTATCAGTGAGTAAAAAACATTATCTTGATGCTAATAATCATCTCTTGAGGATGGCAATTGTGTTTCTCCCCAAATTTGTCACTGACTTCTTTCATATTTTTTGACATATATGAAGTTTTCAATAAATGATGGTTTGAGTGTATGGCTGATTGGTAGAATATGTAAATGAATAAATGAATGAATCACCCTCTGAGGTGAAAAATGAAAAGTGCAGAAATTGTACTAATTTTACAGTGCTATTACAGTCAATGTACTAATGTCTATATTAATAAATGTACCAGTAAATGGTAGGAATATTTTAATCTTTCTACCAATAAAAACCTGGTTCAAATTTACTTCCTTCAAGAATCTGTCAGTCCTGCTCTGACTATTCTATTCTCACTGCACTAAGTTAGCACTTGTGAACTGAGCTTAAAACACGTTTGCTCACATCTGCTGGCATGCTATGTAAAGAAAATACTGAAATCTAGGTGTGGATATGTTTTATCTGTGCAAATTAATTTGTATGATCATCAAGGCCGCAGGCTACACTTTTAATTTCCCCCATATAACACCTAAATAGATTTTCTATACACATTAGTAATCCAATAAATTTCCTGCTAACTAATGCATCATCCATTCCTGAGCCCCCTGTTGATATTTTTTGTCTTTTGCTGCCTGCAAGTTGAAGTGTACATTTCAATTAGAGCTCCACTTACTGCAAAGACAGATTTGTCACAGAAACCAGAGTGAGCAATTTGTCATGTTGTTTTCATGAAGCCATAAAATAGTATTTCAGACTCAAAGTGATATCTGGGGATTACTATGCCACATCCTGAAATTTGTAAAATGAAATATATGTATGCATAACGGATGAAGTGCATTTCAGAAATGAAAATGATTGCCATACACAAAGTTTGTAAATCAATTTGTGAAGCACTTCAGGATGAAAGGAACTATACAATAAATATAGGCTGTGGAAGGATGCATATTTGTTGTGTAAATACAGTCTTCTCTGCCTTATAATTTTTTAACCCCTTAACAGTCTCCAAGACAAATTGTAAAATCTTCTTTCTTTGATATAATTTGAACACATTTTTTTGATAGAAAATGATTCTTGACATGGCCCTAATTTCCTGACTTTTACTTCTGTTTTCACCTCACATAACCATGATTTGGCTTAACTACATATCTTGTCTTCAGAGTTTCTTCTTATCAAATACTGGTTCTTATTTACAGACTTTTAATTTAAACCTCCATGGTTTGACCTTACCTTGAAAAGTAGGGTTTGTTTGTTTGTTTTGCCAAGCCACAAGGCTTATGGGATTTTAGTTCCCTGACCAGGGTTAAAACGCAGGTCCTTGGCAGTGAGAGTGCAGTGTCCTAACCACTGGACCACCAGGGAATGCCCAACAAGTAGTTTTTATTTTCCCTGTTTCACACATGAAGAAATTAAATATATATATATAATATATAATATTTATACACATATATGTATATATAATATATACATATGTACATACATAGGTATATATAAAAACCTAAAAATTAAAGTAACTTATGTTTAGAATTTTCTGTTTATATTTAAAAGTACAAAACTTAATGAGCAATGATTTCTCCAAAAATTGTCTGTGAAATGTATTTGTAAAGAAGAAATGAGCGATATAAGGTATAGTGTTTCAAATAGCACAAATATGTATTTATTTATAAAAGGCTTACTCAGTAAAATGTTCTGTTAGAGTGTTTAGAGATTACTAACAAAATATGTCCAAGGTAGTGTGGGGTACAATTATGATATCCTGGCAAATATACCCATTTATATTTTGCCAATGATAATGACCAAATATTCATAAAAGTAAAAATGAAAATGCATCAAACATGCATATACACACTGATTTGATAACCCATTTTTAATTTTTTGCTGTAATTTTCTCTGAATCATTTATAAATCAAAAGCATATTCATCATAAAATATCTGAGCATGAACCACCAGAAAATAACAACAGATTGCCAAACAACACTTAACAATTTAAAAATAATTCCCAAACATTATTCGGTGCCCAGTGAATATTCGAATGTCCTCAGTTATTCACAAAATAATACCTTTTCTTTTTTTAACCTTTTTTTATTCCCAACCAGGCTAGAATCAAAGAACACAGTTTACACTTGATTATCTTTAGCTTTACACAAAATTCAATACATATTTATGTTAAAAACTCTCAGCAAAGTAGTAATAGAAGGAAACTTCCTCAATCTCATAAAGTGTATCTATAAAATAGCTACACCTGACATCATATTTATTATAAGAAACTAAATATTTTCCACCTAAGATCTAATAAGACAGAGATGTCCTCTCTTACCATTCCTATGCAACATTGTAATGGAAAACCCAGCTGGTACAATAAATCATAAATAAAGAAGTGGGATACAAATTGGAAAGGAATCAATAAAGCTGTCCTTATTTGAAAATGATGTGATTGTCCATATAGAAAATGCCAAAGAATTTACAAACAGCACACTCCTGGAACACATAAAATGAGCTTAACTAAGTCATGGGATAAAAGGTCAATGTAGGACATTCAATTTTGTTCATATACACTATTAATAAACAATTAGAATTTGAAAGTTAAATGAATACAACAGCACCAAAAAAATGAAAGAAGTTGTTTATAAATCCGCCTCCTAAAGTAAAGGAAATAAAAGCAAAAATAAACTAATGGGACCTAATTAAGCTTAAAAGCTTTTGCACAGCAAAGGAAATCATTGACAAAACAAAAAGACAACCTACTAACTGGGAGAAAATATTTGCAAATGATATGACTGATAAGGGATGAATATTCAATATATATAAACAGCTCATACAACTCAACATCAAAAAATAAATATTAACTTCTATATACATTGCAAGACCGCAAATCAATATTATAATTTTTGCATTGAACAGTAATATGTATTTTAAATAAATTAGAGGAAAAATAGTATTTTATATTTATCTACACATTTGTCATTTCCGATATTTATTTGCTTTTGGAAATCTGAGTATCTTTTGGTATTATTTTCCTTCAGCATGAAGAACCTTCCTTGGCATATTTTTTAATGCTAAGTCTGGTGTTGGCAAATTGACCTAGCTTCTCTTATCTGGAAGTGTACTTATTATATTTTCATTGTGATGGATATTCACTCTGGGTATATGGAAATATAATTACAAATTGACAATTTTGGGGTTTGGTTTTGGGTTTTTGGTTTTGGTTTTTTCACTTTAAATATTGTACCAGTATATTCTGGATTCCAGGGTTTCTGATGAGTAATCCCTGGCCTAAGACTTTCTTTTCTCCCAGTATTTAGTGGATTGTTTTGTTTCTGGCTGCCTTCAGAGTTTTCTTGTTAGTTTTGGTCTTCAGCCGTTTGGCTATGATGTGCTTACGTGTGATTTTATCTGTGGTTATTACGTTTGGATTTCATCGAGCTTCTGTTACTTGTAAATTTATATATGTCATATAATTTTGATATTATTATATACACCTAATGCAATGTTCATGTTTTTAACTTTTAAAAAATTTCTCTCCTTTCTATTGATCTCTCTTTAAATTTAATATATTTTTCTTCTCTTAACTAAATTAAGTTACTAAGCCCATCTAACACTTTTTATTTTTTAAATTTTAGGTGATGTTTATTTCCAGTTTAATTTGTTCTTTTCATACTTTCTTTTTCTGTGATGAGGTCTTTTTTTTTTTATGTTTAAAGTTATTGTCTTGTGTTTCCAACATCTAGATTATCTCAGAATTAGTCATGTTAATTTCTATTTTTCTTCTTCTTGAATATTGGTCAAATATCCTAGTTCTTTGTACATCAGATAATTTTGGATTTCTTCTTGGATATTGTGAACATTATTTTGTGAGTACTCTGGGTTCTGTTGTATTCTTCTAAAGAGTGTATATGCTTTATTTTAGCAAACAATTAGCTTGGTTTTGTTCAAACTAGAAACTTTCATACCTTCAGTGGTTACAGCACAGATCTTCATTTAGTTGGCTTCCTGATGTCCAAGGTATATATGGTTCAGGGGTCATCTCAAGACTTGGTCAAAGTTTATACACCAGATATGGGGCTGCCCTTTCTCTGTATTTTTCCTTTCTGGAATTGCCCCCCACTGTTCTGTGACCCATGTGCTTTGGATTCCTTTCCTTAGACTTTCCAGTGAGAAAGACCTTCCTACCAGTGATTTACTTTCCCTCACTGTGAATGCAGATGCTCTATAGAGAAAGCCACCAAAATGAGAAACTTAAACTATCTCGGGCAGTTTTTGCAAGTTTCAAATCACTTTCAAATCTCCCTGTTTTTAATTAACTCACCAAGGTTTTCCAATTTAAAGAAAGTATATGTTCTGTTTTCCATAGTTATTTTCTGTCTCTTGGTGGGTCAGGTTGTTAGAAGATTATTCCTTCCTATCCAAATTGCCACTCAAACAATAATGTCTCAAATCACATGGCTATCAAAGAACTCTTAATCATCACTTTGTAGTAACAGTTTTCAAACTCCAGTGTTTTTTTAAAACCATTAACAATATGATTATTGCCAAGAAAAAAGGATTTTCAATAAGCTCATCAGCTTTGGGAAAAACCTAGGGAGAGAACAATGAACAAGATAATATCTCCTATGTATTGTGTATTTAACAACCAATATGTCTATCTTACACTTGGAAACTCAGAACTTTTCCCTGAAATTTACCATCGTGTAAAATATATGTCTTCTGTGGCCAGTTATTGAAGTTAGTTAAAACAATCAATTAATAATTTTAATTAATTTTGAATGGTAGCTCATATCAAGATTACTTTCTACAAACTATTTAGCCTTAACTTTCATTCTAGTTCAGAAATGCCTGGAAATAAGAAAGAATTTTTACATATTGAAATACTACCAGATGCACTGACTTTCAACATGTACTCAGCACACATAAGATGACTGCCCACCAAGTATAAGACAGTATGCTCATCATCAGGGTTATGGTGATGAATGAGGCTGACAAGATTTCTCTCCTCTTAATATATGCAGTATACTCCAGGATACAGATTATTATAAAATACACACTAATTCAATTATTATATTGCTGTGGAAAATAATGCAAAATTCTCCATGTGTTCATGTGTCAAAAGTTTAGAGCTCTGACCAAGTAAGAAGGAAGTAGTCATGAAATATCAGCAGTGAAGACACCCCTATAGTAAAACTGGATGTTAGCTGGCAAGGATAGATAAAGTTGGCTTTGAGGACATGGGAAGCCAGTAAGGGATCAGGTAAAATTGGGGAAGCAGAAATCATAATGACTCTGAGAGGTCATGGTACCAATTCAGATTTTCCCTTAATAAAATTGAAAATTCATCTATAGATTTTAGGCCTGTTTAAATGTGCATTTTCATAAGATCTTACTTGTTGAAGAATGTATTGGAAAGAGGAAGGATAGATACAGGAAAAAAAACTGTTGCTATTTCAGGAGAAACTAGGGTGTTTCTACTAAAGGTAAAGGAATATGGACAGTTTCATGAGATACTTGTAAAGTGAAATTTATAGTATTTTGGCAGTCATTAGTTATTTGGGGGGAGGGGAAAAAAAGACACCAAGATGGATTCCTTTGTACAACTAGATTTGACAACTTTGAATGTTGATGCTCCTTACTAAAATAAATTATGCTGCAGTAAGACCATGTCCGGGTTCAACATGTACCCTTTGAATTTAAGGTGTCTGCCTATCACTTGTGAGATTTGAGTCATCAAGGTATATATGTTGGGAGAATGGAGGCCTAGTACCATCAGGGTATGGATAAATGATTATTAAACTCATGAGTGTTTATGAGGGAAAGAGAATTCTAGGGAAGGAATTGAAAATGACTGACCAAAGACTTGTAATTGAAGTAAAGAAAAGAGTTTTTTGAGAGAGATTAGTTGATCACAAGCGTCAAATTCTATTGAGAGTCTACTAAACTAAAGTCTGTAAAGTGTCACGTCCATTAAAAAATAAGGGGTCTTGTGCTCAAAGACATAATTTTAAGTTCAGAATTCATCCCGGGTCTTGTGGAAAGGCTGACTGTGTTTACTGTTTGCTTTCTTCTCTTTTATAACTAATCACTATTATTGACACCACAGTATGTTTCTAGGTTAGGGATAAATCAAACAAGTGACAAGTATCATCAAAATTATTTTATTATCTCAAACATTTTTCTCATTAATCAAGACTCTAAACCACTGTAACAACCATTCCCTAAATCGCAGCCTAACAGCAACAAAACTAGAAAGGCAAAAAATGAAGACTGGAGATCTTGAATCCTAGTTCCCACTTTTATTCTTACCAAATATGCATATGATTATTTTAAAGACAAAATTAATGTGATAATGCAAAGAGGAAGAGGTATGTGAGATGACTATGAATATCTAAATAGAGCCATTACTTCTATCTCAAGTGATTATGGAAGTATCAAGAACAAGGTAGAATTTAAAATAGCTCATGAAAAATTAGTAAGAATTCTATAATTAAAAATGGAAGTGAGGAAAATCCCCACCAAGAAAGGAACCAAAAACCAGGACTGCAATGCAAAATGGAGGAAAATATGAATTTTGGTACAGTAAATATTCCATTTTGAGTGTAACCTGTTTCAGAAGAAGTATGAGAAAACAATAAAGAATATGGTTATGCCTGAGTATGGGAGACCGTGCGTGCTCGGCTCAAATGAGGTGGCTATTGTACCAAGTTGTGATTGGTCTGGAAAACACATATTTCAGGTGCCCAGTGAGGGAACGAGACATCCACAAGAATTGGATGGAGCTGTGAGAGAAATTTACAAAGGGGTGGGTTGAGTCCCATAGAAACAATCACTAAACATTCCAGACTCAAACATCAGTGCAGGTGGAAAAGCTAGAGAGTATAGGCAAGTCTGAACACATGGGGCCACCTGGTAAACAAACTGGGACAGCAATTTAGAGTCTGCAGAGCTTTTGTGAAATTTGCCTTAACTGTGACAGAAATGCATAGGGCAGTGAATGGGGACCACCATGTCTGAGTAAGCAGCTGTGTGTGACTACCAAGACGGGTCAAGAATTACCACTTCTTCCTCACTTCTACCTTGCAAATTGCAGGTGTGCTTCTCACATTGGCAAGCCACAGGGGAATAAGATTTCAGAAAACAGATATACCAATCTTCTACAGGAGTGCTAGTGCCAAGTTGACAAAAATCAGGAAGCATTAGCATGTGTGTTGTTTGCAGTCCTCACTCAAACCCTTCATGTTATGAATGAGACACTTGGAAGTTATATACAGAAAAGTGAAATGAATAAGCAGAGCTTTAGGGCAGGTAATATGGCAACACATTTTCACCCTTATTTGCAATGTGGAGAACAGAGAATAAGAAACAATTTTCACTTTTAAAAAATGCAAAAAGTGAAATGGGGGTAAAATAAGGAAACTGGAACAGAGTATTCAAAGGCCACTACTAGGAAGCATTGGAAATGTATATTGCGCATACTTTTTATTTTTCACACACAGTTTCTTATCGGATGTTTTATTTTGTGTAAGGTTTATAAGAATATATATATATATATATATACACACATATATATATATACAGTAATCTGAACCACTATGACAGTATTTCTGAGTGTATTTGGGACATAACATGGTGCACAGTCATCAGTACAGTTTAACAAATATTTACAGCTCAGTTTTTCCAGGCTAATGGAAAAATTGAACTCTCCAGCACTCTTCAGAGTTTGTGGTAACCATGGGAATTATTTTAGTCAACATCATGTAAACAAAAATGTGCTCCTTACATGCTGAAACTTGAAGGACCAGAGTGCCTTTTACCATATTTTCTGCCCACAGCTGCGGTGATGCAGGAAATCTGTCATATTGATTAGCAGAGTCCCTCTGTTAACCCACATAGGACATAGAACGTAAGCAAGAGAGAAACTTCTATTTTGCTATTTACCGAGATTGAGCAGTTGTTTGAGTCTACAGTAAAAGTTAGCCCATCCTAACTAATACAGTGATGTTCAAAGAACGGCCGTTGGAACAAGGTCACCATAATTTTAAGTCCTTTCTCTATACATTTACATGTGTGTGACTATAGGAAATTATGTATATTCTCTGAGTCTCAGTTTTCTAAGAATTGTTCTTATGATAATACACATAATATAACCTAATATACACAAAACACTTAGTATAGAAGACATTCAATAAAATGTATCTATTATTAGTAGAAATTGGTCTACAGTATAGCATTAGACTCATTCATTCCTTAAAATTGACTGGTGTGTGGAAGCAAAAGATCATGTAAGGCGTGTAAACATATATTGCACTTCTATGAACAGTGATATATCTTTAGAAATCTGAAATGGGTCTAAGAAAAAAAGAAAAAAGTCTGTTGTTTCCCCGAAAATTTGGTTTTCCAAAAACAAAGATTAGCATTCCCGTTATTCATATTCACTTTTCAAGTAAATCATGGAAATTAAGTGCACCAAAGTAAAATAACTGTTTTCTCTACTAGAGTTGCTATCAGTGTACAGGGCGAGCGACACTTCATGAATAACGCATTGAATCATTAGCATATCAAAGCCATCTTCCTTTTGCTGTATTTCACCAAATGTCTGAGGTCTTTGGTTTGAACTAAATGACATCTGGGCCTGCTGTTACTTCACAAAGGATTAGCTAATGTGGAGAACCTAATCTCTTACCATTTGGGACATTTTGTATTCATTCAAATACTTAGAAAACAAGTCCATAAGTGAATGTTATGCAAGAAATGCTGCAGCTCCAATCTGCTTCTTTCATCCTTAAAACAGTGAGTTTTATTATGACCCACTTTAGATGAGGGATTTTTTTGTCACAAACAATTTCATGGTTAGATACATATTTTATTCAAAATTATATGGAATTAAGAAGGAAACACACATTCCATATAGAAAATTCTGCCAGAAAATAACACTGGGACACATCAGCCTAACTCACTAATGCCCAGGGATGTATTCGTTTTTTCATTCAGGCAGCATACTGCATCCCAAGAATGGCTAGGAATATGCAGATGACTAGGACATGGGACCACCCTTAGTTATTTCATATTCTCTTAGAAATGCCGTCAAGTAAATAAATTATTATAACTTAATATTGCATATGTTCAGTTGAGCCAGATATTGTATGACATGAGTTCTCAGACCAAAGTGGCAGCTTGAGTTGTCTAAAGAAGCTTGTAAGCTTCTTTAGACAAGACTTGTAAGCTGGATCTTACGTTCAGGCAGAGAAAAAAGAAATGGGAGAGAGTGAGAGAGAGAGAGAAACAGAGAGAGAAAGAGAAAATCATATCTGTGGCCAAAGGAGCAGCAAATAAAATGTAAACACATATAAAGAAGAAAACATAAAATATGCTGAAAACTGAAAAATATTTATTTTAATTGAGAAGTTAGGTCCATTTGTTTGACTGAGATTTGAGAAGATAAAAATTCTAGTTTGAAGACCAGGCAAAAACTTATCTTGGATGCCATGCCAAGAATGAACTTTTTGTGTGCGGGCTGAGGAGGGTGGTAATGAGGTAACAGTAAAATGTTCAAAGTGTTAAAAGTTAGGTTAGATAGGATTTTTAGAAAAAATCATCTTGTATGAAAGCTAGCAAGATTATATGTGCCATTATGGAATAGCCAATCATTTCTAATGTATCTATAGAAAAAAGCACCAATATTTAAAAACTTCTAATCAATAAATACAAGCATTACTATCTTAAATAATTAACTTTTATCATGTACGTATGAATAAGTGTTCATAACAAAGAACTTGGAATTGGTATATCAAAAATTTAACCTTGAGTATTTTCAATGATAAGAATTTTTTAAAGAACTTTCCACATTCCTAGAATCTGAAAGGAAAAACATGAGACAAAATGAGTAAATGACTGTTAATGCTTGAACTCAGGTTGAAATTAAATGAAAGTATAATATGAAAAACTAGTAGAGCATAAATACTGGAGCATAAAATTTTGGATAAAATTTTTAATGAACAAAACTCCATTAGGATCATTAAGAGTTGAAAACATATAACGTTTATATCACTATGCACGTATTTACTTGAATATATATACATTTTTAAAAATTATAAAAAATATAAGAGAAATGTTCTATATCTTAGAATTGTGTTAACATGGATGTGAAAGACAAATCCGTTAAGTTATATAATTTAGATTTGAATATTTTGTTTTGTATGTCATGTATAAACATGAAAAATATCCATAAAGAAAAAAATAAATGCAGTGAAACACAGAAAATAAAACAAGAACACTGGAATAAATATGTACAAGTAAAAAAGTCTCATCTATTAATTCTGAAACACTCAAACTTTGTAATCATTGTCTTTTTTTCGTTATTTACTTATATATGTATCAAATAAATCATGTCTAAATATTTTTTTAGTATATAAAAACTGTTACAAAATGTAATAAGAATACTAGAAGTAAAAGAGTAAAAGCAGATTAGCAATTAATCTACTTGCCCAAAGAAAGAACCAGGAAAAGAATATAATTAAACAGAGATTGAGTATTTCATATTTGATGGATAAAACTCTGCACCTTGTACATTATATAGAATACAGTTGAATGAAAGAATAAATTAACAAAAGAAAGAGGTTAGAGGAAAAATAGTTTAAAAAATCATGTGACTGAGATTGTACTATGAGAGGGATGAGGGAAAGAATGGTATAGCCCAAGGCTGAAAGTAGAAGAGTAGACAACAACACTTCTGCACTGATAGTGTAGTTAGGAATTCTACAAGATCTCACAAAGCCAGTGCAGGGTCAGGGGCAGTGGTAGAAGAAGGAGGGAGGGAGGATTGGAGAGGGGGGGGCACTTTATTCAGCAATAAGAGGGCTTCATATAGGTATTTTGACAAGCAGAATATATGATGCTATTAAAACTAAACGAGACTAATTTAATGCAGGTGATTACCACAGCCAATTAAAAGTGGAAATTAAAGAAGGATTATTAGGTATTTTAGGACCATTAGCAATAAGATAAGAAAGTGACATAAACGATCTCCATTTGTTCACATCCTGCACAGCCTATATATGAGATAGGTTATAACCTGGCAGATTAAAGGTCTTTTATTTTCAATTTATGTGAGAGAATGTGTAGACGATGATCTGTCTCAAAGCGTATAATTCATTGTAGAATAATAAAAATGAGCATCATTATAATAAGTTGCAGTGTACAGGTCCTACAGAGCCCAGATGCACACTGACAGCTTCTCCCTTCAGCACACACTATGAGTCTTGCAGTGTAGTGGAATTTAACGATTGTAGCAAATATAGTAGGTAAGTTTCCAGTTTCCAATTTCTCAGTTGGACAACTCTGGGAGGCACGATGTAACTTTCTCAGAAGTCTTGTGAAGTTGAACTTCTTTTGCTTAGGACGTTTTCTATTGGTTGTTCCTTGTTTCAGTCTCCTTACTCCCTCATTCCTGTTTCCTGTGATCTACTCCTAAATAAAATTCCTGTTCATGATCCTCTTTAAGATTTTTTGGGGGGAACCCATATTAAGACATAAACATTATTTACTTTTACATGTAGATGACACAAGGTTCAGGTAGGCTAAGTGATTTACCCAAGTTTGCCCAGTTCAATAGTGCCAAAGCCAATATACTCTTAACTAACAGCCTCATCACAACTCTAGATGACAAGGGATGAATCAGATGCAAAAATGGATGCCTCTCTTTCTATTTGTCTGCTCACAGTGAGGAATGACTAGTGCCAACATTTTTGTGTCTATTCGAAGGTCTAGGCTACCATAGACAGGAGCATATGCCCTGTGGGCAGAGGAGGGGATTGTTTGTAGATGCTCATCTCCAATGGGGTCTCAACAGAAAAAGTTATCAGAACAAATATTTGAACCCAGATATATTTGACAATAATCTATGTTCTCAACCAATAAGCATACTCATTTGCCTTACTGGAAGACTATGATTTAATCTGTTCTATAAACTCTGTAAACTCCCACATACTCAACTCTGTAGCCTCTCCTCAATGAACTGCTATCAAAAAGAGAGTTAAATACAATATTTTGCAAAATTGAAATGAAAGACAACCATATTGGAAAATATATTTATTATTAAACATTCAAGAACCTCAAAAAGTTTTACACAGATCATAGTGCATCTGTTGCTGTCAGGTGATATAAATGCCATTTCACTTTGACCTCAGTGAGCATGACTTATTTCTGAGTATGTATCTTAGATGTTTCCTAAGACGGTTTCTATAGCAGTTACCATCATGTAAATAAAGATTAACAAAATGACATGTTGTAGAATTTATTTCAATACTAAGGCCATATAAGAGAGCCTTTAATCACTTTATGAAATACTGTGCAAGAGAAAACTTCTGAAACCAACAGTTTCTGTTCATTTAATTACAGTTCTGTTAATTTAATCACCTCAGTAGGGGATGTGTTACTTGGTGGGTGATATTTTCTTCACACCATGAGATGCACATTCACAGCGCTTGTCTCTATTAACTTAATTAAGAAATTACAATTAGAAATAGAGAAGGTGAATGAGATTATGTTTAATGAATGAGCGACATCTGCCTAATTCCATTGTGCCCTGATTTTTTCTTTATATAGGAAAAGACAAATCTAGTGTGTTCTTTCAAATGAGAAAATTTATATGTTTATTCTTCAAAGCAGCCATTCAGAAATACATCCCTGAAGGCAAATTTGCAATAATATCAAGATATTAGTCAAACTCTACCCTAAAATGTTCATGCTAAACAATTGCATCAAAGCAGAACAAGGAAAAGTACTTATTTTGATTTTTATGACAACTTTTGGAATAAAAGTAATTTATTTGAGAGTACAGGGGAATTAACTCATACACTTAAAGAGCAAATCATTTTTAATATAGAGGTCAAATGCAAGTTATTTAACAGGACAGATATTGCCTACCCCAGCCTGAGCCCTCCACATTCCTTCAGAATCATTCACGTTGTACAGTGCATTAAATTATGTCATAGAGAATTGTTTCTTTAAAATTCCCCTTGTTTCACCTTCTTAAACCCTCCTGCCAATGCCTGAAGATCACTGCTCTTATGGGGTCCATAGTTTTCTGTTTCCAGACTATAATTGGACTCATGCAGTTTGTAGCCTTTCCAGAAATAAGCCAGACTGGTTTATTTTACTTAGCAAAGGATATTTAAGATTCATTTATATCTTTTTGCAACTTGATAGCTGATTATTTATTGCTCAATAATAATTCATTGTAGAATAAAAATAACTCCCAGAACAATGAAAATACATTGTACAAATGTACTAGTTTGTTGAGCACTTCTCTTGTTGAAAAACTTCTTGGTTACTTGCTGGTTTTGTTGATTATGAAAAAAATCTGTGACTATTACGTGCCGATATTTGTGTGGACATAAATTTAAAAATCAGCTGGGTAAATACCTTGAAGTACAATTGCTAGACCATAGGATAAAGATTATTTTCACCTTTGTAAGAAACTACCAAATTGTCTGCCAACGTTTCTGTACCATTTTGCATTTCCACTAACAATGAATGAGATTTCTCTTGGTCTGCATTCTCAACAGCATTTGATATTGTCAGGTATTAGGATATCAACCACTCCAATAGTTGTGTAGTGGTATCTCATTGTTGTTTTATTTTGAAATTGTCTGATGACAAATAATATTGCATATCTTTTACTACACTTGTCATCTATATTTGGTCCACTTTTAATTTTTTAAAATTTCTTCTTATGAAAATTTCTTATTATTTTTAATTTTTAAAAATTTCTTATTTAAAAGATTTTTGTTTGTTTTCGCTGTATGCTCTTATTCAGATATGTATTTTGTAAATTTATTTTCTCAATCTGTGGCTTGCCTTTAATAGTGTTATTTACTGAGCAGAAGTTTTTAGTTTTAATAAACTTAAAAGTATCAATTCATTTTTCATGACTGGTTCATTTGTTGTTGTATCATCAAACCCAGAATTATACAGATTTTGTCCTGTATTTTCTTCCAGAAGCTTTATTATTTTGCATTTTACAATTAGGTTTTTGATCCATTTTGAATTCTTTTCTGTGAAAGTGTGTCTAGATTTTTTTTTCCACATATAAACATACAATTTTTCTACCACCATTTGTTGAAAAGAATATCCAATATCATCAAATTGCCTTTGATCTTTGGTCAATACTAAGTTGCCGATATTTATATGGGGCTCTTTCTGGGCCTCTATTGTGTTCCACTGAAATATGTGTCTATTCTTTCTCCAATAAAATCCTGTATTGATCACAGTAGTTTTAAAGTAAGTCTTGAAATCAGGCAATGTAAGTCTCCCAACTTTGTTCTTTTTCTTCGGTATTGTGTTGGCTAGTCTAGATCTTTTGACTTTTCTTATAAACTGTAGAATCAGTTTGTCAACATCTACAAAATATCTTTCTGGAATTTTAATTGGTGTTACATTAATCTATAGATCAAGTTGGAATGAGTTGACTTCTTGACAATGTTGAATCTTAATCCATAAACATGGAAGTTCTCTCCATTTATTTAGATAATTTTAAGTTTTTTATCAGAATTTCATCTTTTTCCATATATGTATATATATATATATAGTTTGTATATATCTTGTATATCTATACCTAAATATTTCATTTTTCTTGGTGCTATTGAAAATGGTATTTTTTTTAACATTTCAAATTCCATTTGTTCATTGTTTGCATTTAGGAAATTAATTGATATTTTATATTAAACTTGTTTTGTGTGACCTTGCTATTAGTTCCAGCAGTTTTTTTGTAAATTTTTTGGAATTTTTCTCTATAGACAATCACGTCACCTTTGAATTTTTTGTAAAAGTTTCATGTCTTTCTTTTAATCTTTCCTTTTCTTGTCTTCTTGCACCAGATAGGACTTTCAGTATGATGCTGAATAAGACTGGTGAGAAGGGCATCCTTTTATTTTTCTCTGTCTTAAGGGAACAGCATTTATTGATACTATCATATGCTCCTTCTACTTTAGCCTGTTAATGTGGTGGATTACGTTGGTCAAATTCTAAGTGTCGAACCAGCCTCACGTTCCTGGAATAAGTCCCATTCAGTAATAGTATAAAATTTGTTTTATACAGTGTTGGATTTCATGTGTATATTACACCTTTGGATATTATCCCACAAATATTCAATGTACTGGGGTTTTTTTTCTTTGCATTTCAGTTTGGGAGTTTGTATTGCCCTCTCGTCAAGCTCACTGACTTTTTTCATTAGCCGTGTGCAGTACTGGTAAGCTCATCAAAGGCATTTTTAATGCTGTTGCAGATTTTTTGATCTCTAACATTTCTTTTTTTCTTCTTTACACATCTGTGCTTACAGTACTCATTTGCCATTGCATGCAGTCAACATGCATTAGAATCCTTAACATATTGACCACATTTATTTTAAAGTCCCTGTCTGATAATTCTAACATCTATGCTGTGTCTTAGTCTTGTTCTGATGCTAGCTTTGTCTATTTAGACTCTTTTTTTCTTGCCTTTTACCATGCTTTCTAATTTCTGGTTGAAAGGTAGACACGTTGTATCAGGTAATAGAAAATTACTTCGACTCACCGGTAGTTTGAGGTTTTATATTAATCTGGCTAAGTGTATGGTTTTACTAAAATTTTGCCATAGCTGAAGTTGCCATAGGCTTTAAATTTTTTTGGTGTCCTTGGTTTTATCTCCCTTCTTAACTTTGAGCTTTATTCCTCCTCACACACAGGCTGTGCCTTTCAGCAGTTATCATATTGGAGTTCTGTAAATGAGATGTTAAATTGTGGGGGAGGGGTATGATCTATAAACTTATGATTAAATTCTCAGCCTTGTAATGGTTCTGTGTTTCTGGGCTGCTACCTTCCTTCCTAAGTTTTCCTCCAGTCACATAGCTCCCCACTTTGAATCCCCTCAGATGAAATAGGAAGGCTGGACTGTGCTGGAGTTGAGGATACATTTCCCACAGCTGGAATAAGGCTTTGGTCCTTTCCTTGGAAAGAAGAACTTTCGTTATGGAGAAAGCTCTGGGTATATTCCACAATATCACTCTTCTCTTCCCCGCCCCTCCAGAGACATAGGGGATTTTCTCTTTATACAAGCCATCCAATCTGTGGTATTTTGTTATAGCAGCCTGAATGGGCTAAGGCAACTCCCGTGAGTCCCTTTTGGAGAGGCTGTCAGCCAGTGAGAAGTTGTGTCTACCTGCTAGTTGTGTCTACCTGAAAATTCACATTTTCACATTTTCACTTAAAGGAAACTACCAAACAACTTTCACGTCACTGCCATGGTCGTTTGTCAATTGCAACTCTTGCTTGGACTTGGGCACAAGTGCTCAGGAAAAATCAGTCAATGTATTCAGGAATCAAATGACTTATGAATTTATAATAAAGCATAGTAAATGTTTTATTGACATTTGTAAGTTTTACGATACACTTCCTTTATATTAGTAAAACTTATAATGAAATCATGTGTAGACAGGTACATACTCTTCTCATCAAAGAGCCGGTGGCTAACCATTTATTTGCATCCTACTAATCCTATCCCTGTACTATACATGCACTCTATTTAACAGTGTCTTTATTCATATGAGATCAAACCAGAGTAAGGTGAAGGGGACTAAGACATACAAACCACCAGTTATAAAATAAATAAGTCATGGGGATATAATGCACAGTGCAGGGAAAATAGTCGATAATATTGAACTAAGTTTGTATGGTGCATAATATATAAAAATATCAAATCACTGTTGTACACCTGAAAATAATATAATATTGTAAGTCAACTATACATCAATAAAAAAGAAGAGTGAAATAGCATGCCTCTTATTTCTAAACAAATAAGCAATTATCATTTTTATAAATATAAACTCTCTGAAGAAAGACTTTAAAGTAAATTCGGTGGACATGGATTCCATTCAGTTTATTTCTCAGAAAACTTGTCTGTATGTTCATGTTCTCTCTCTGTCTCTCCCTCCTTTTCTCCCTCACACACATGATACAGAGTTGGTATAATACATTCAGAGTGACCTATTCTAACAGCAGAGATGCAAAATGCACTTGTAACTTTCTTGGGAGTAGAGATTAAATGATTTCCCAGAAGTTTAATTTTCAGAAACATTTATACATGTTCAAATATAGTGATTAGAACTCTAAACTTAACCTATAACTTCTTAATAAATAAATACATGGAGATAGTGATAACTAAACAATATAATTTATATTAGGACAGATGTCATTTAATTATTAAATATTCTTTAAGACCCAATAGGTTTTGCTGAAAAGTGAAACTTCTATTAAATACATAACTAATCTTCTCAAAATTCAACTTTAGATTTTTTAGAATTTAGAAATTCTTTCTTTCATTCCCCTAACAGCAATCTCAGGCCAACCTGGTAGACACAACTCCCCACCAGCTGACAGCCTCTCCAAAAGGGACTCACGGGAGTTGCCTTAGCCCCTTCAGGCTGCTATAACAAAATACCACAGATTGGATGGCTTGTATAAAACAGACATTTATTTCTCACAGTTCTGGAGGTTGGAACAGTTCTGAAATCAGGGTGCCATCATGGTTGAGCATTGACCATAGCAAGACTGAAACTTATTTTCAGCTCAATCAGTTTGGGACTTGTATACGGTTTGTGTGTCTTAGGCCTGGGGGTTAGGGGGAGGGTATGGTGAACTCAATACTTTTGTTTGGTCTTATTTGGTTGGCCTTATTTTGCTCATTTTGGAGTCATGTTGATAGCAGCCTTAACTTCATGCTGTAAAAACAAATTAAGTAGATTGGGTTCTAGCCTCTCTTGGTCAGACTGAGAGTAGCTGATGGAATGATATGATACACTCATGTGAAAATTCAAGTTCATTCGAGAATCTGTCAGGTTAAGGAATGAATTTTGGTGAGGTGCAGTCTGCCATGGGCCTTGAATGCCGTTGCATCCTCTTTTTGGGACTGCCAAGAATGAGGCCCAGACTACTGCTCACCAACCCTTCCTCAGAGTTTTACTGGCAATATACAAAGAGCAGGCTGTAAAACCAATGCACTGCCCAAGCCAATCACTCCTTATGTGTAAGGCAAACCCACCTGTGCTTCTCTGCCAGCGCTCATGGGACTTGGGGGGTGGGGAAGCATGAGGAATTAACTCAAGATGAAACATGATACTTGCTGCTTCATAATTAATAAAATTCTTTGTTTCTGACCCAGAAGTATTTAGTCCTCTGCCAATATCCACAAATGACTAACATGCTGATCCAGACTACAACAAGCAGGAGCCTTAAATACTTTGCTTTCTAAAAGTTTGCATTCTAATAAGAGACATAAGACTATTTCAGATAGTCACAAGAGCTTTATGCATAATAACACAGAATAAGGTCATAGAATATAATTGGGAGGGCACTTAAGACACTGTATCAGAGAAGAATCCTCTCTGAGTAAATGATACTTGAACTGAGATTTAATGTTGAGAAAAAGCCCTTCGAGCCACATTCTGGGGGAACATCATTTAGAGGACGAGGAACAGTATGGATAAAGGCTTAAGGCAGAAACAAGTTAACATGTTTGCAGAACAGAAAGAAGGGTCACATACATGATCAAGGTGAACAAATACGGAAGTGATGTTATCTAATTTGTATTTTCAAAAGAGTACCTTACCTCCTCTGCAGAAGACGAATTACTCTGGTTGAGGAGGAGGCTATTTTAAAAGACTTGGTTAAAAGAACCTTCTCTGTTCTATGGTAGTTACAGTTCAAACGAAGAGAAATGTTTGGAATAGGATGCATTTTGGTGGTAGAGTTGAGAGCATTTGTCAATGAATTTAATGTGGCATGAGACAGAGATATTAATAATTAGCCTGGAATTATTAGCCTAAGTACCTTGTTGGATATTTATAATTTACAAAAGGGCAAGACTAGAATAGCAACAAATATGGAGGACTGGGATTAAAAGGGTTTTGTTTTTCATTTGTTTAGGGCCGTGTTAGAATAAATATATCAAGTGACCATTTAGATATATGAGTTTGATATATTGATATTAATCTCTTTCTTTTCCCATAACCACTGTGACATTCTTTCCAGATCTTGTAATATATACTTCTTGTACTCTTTATACCATGGGAAGAATTATTAAGTATTTTATTCTGGTAAATGTTGAGAGCTAAATTTTTTAAAGTATTGCATAGCTGCAGAATTGATCAAGAGGGTAACACTGAAAATGCATCAATAGTCCATTTAAGAATTAATACTGTGGTAGGCAGTGAAACACATCTCAGAAAGCATGCTGACTGATCAGCTCTGTTTTCTATCCATTCTATTGCTTGCCTCACTCACTTTTTCCTTGACTGCCCAAGATACTCCCAACTTACGTTCCCATTTTATGCTGCATAGCTTCACCACCTTTGACACTGCATACCAGCCCACAATCTCACCCTCATCTACTTAGCTGTTCTTAAAACATCTATGAATGTATTTTCCAATCAAAAATAGTGCTAAATTTCACAGGAATTCCAAAGCAAATTTTTAAATCACTAGCATCTTCATCTCAATTTTACAGTTAAGAGTAGATAGCAGATAAATCACATTTATTTTGTATGAAGGTAGTAAGAAAAGGGAAAAGGAACCAACCATTGTAGAGTACTGTTTTCCCAGAGTGTGGAGGAACTTTTCACATTGTTGCTTTCCTTTCATCCAAGAATCCTGTACAATATGTATTGTTAGCTTTATTTCACTGATGGAGAGAAGGTTGCACAGCCCAACAGTGGCTGATGATTTGCACTTGTTGTTTTGCTTTGTTCAAAGCTTCTGCTCTTTTCACTAAAACAGTGTGTCTGCTGATTTGTATGGATGGTGCACAAAAGTTTCATTGTGCAGTGTACAGATGGAGACAAAAATTAATCACAACAATGGAAGCCTGCCCTTGCTTTTAAATGGCGTTTTGCCCTACATAATTTAGGCCTCTTGGGTTTTCCTGCTTTCACATAATCACAGATCACATTATAAATGAGTAAGACTAATGGTTTAACAAAGCATATTACTTGGCCTCCATGATTTCAAAATATGGAGATTGAATTGGTGTCAAGTCCTTTCCCTCATCTAGGCATCTACAATTCTTTGGAATTCATAGGGAAGCAAAAGACATTCTTTGCCATCACAATACAGTTCAGATATATGCTGAATAGACATATTCAGCTGTTCAATGCATTTCATGAGTTATTCTTTCAGTGAAGAAATCATTCAGGCTCTGCGCCACCATCACTTATAACCTTTAATCCTATAAATGACACATCACCAGTTTTTTTCTTCCTCTGTAAAGTCATTGTTTTATCTAGCACTGTTCTTCCCTGTTTTTTGCATCATTATTTGAATCCCATAAGTCATGGGTGACAACATTTTTGCCACCAACACTAATGATTAAGAACACATACTAATTGTGTTCATGCTCATCATTAGGAAACCTTTATATTATGTAATTTAGCAGCATATGCTCTATGCCTCTGAACCAACCAAAAAGTCTCTTAAATGTCTTAATGGATACAGTTTTATTAGATTGACAAATGCTTACATACGTTGCTATGCTTCAGATATTATGGTAATTTGTTGCATTACAGGTATTTTCTCTGGAATAACATCTGTGATTGAAAGTGATTAATATTTCTCCTTTTAGAATTGTGTAAATGGGTTATATTGTGAACATGAATATAAATAATTAAAGCATTATGTTGCATTAGAGTAGCAGATAATTGTTTGGATGCTTATATCTTGTTTGGCATATTAAATGCTAGAGGTACTGTGGGTCCATTAAATATAAATAAAAGAGCTGACTTCAGCTAACGACTCACTTTTGAGCATGGCTCTTTGACAGTTTTTATTGGTAATCGAAAAAAATGGCAAAGCAATTTTATGACTGTGCTTGGAGAAAAGAGCCCAGCCCATAACATGAAATCAGCCAGCAAAGCATTTTCGCTATGATTACTCCAAACCCCAAAGCAATAGGACAATGCATTTTTAACAGTTTCCGTGTTATTTATTTATTTTTAAACTTCCTTGGAAAACATCACAGTCCACAGAAAACAAGATGCTTGTAGCACATCCGTAATCAATCATTTGAACAATTAAAAAAAAAAAAAAGGAACTGTCAAGGCTACATTTAATCTAAGTACTTTTAAAACACATCCAACATCAGGATGTTTATATATCACAGAGGGAAGGTGAAAGAAAGAGAGAGAGAGGGAGCAAACAGGAAAACTGAGCTGTGCTGTTGTTGTTGTTTCCCGAACATAGTAGAAATTGTATGTTTATAGAGGTTACTATGATGGAAAAAAATAAAATATTTGGGAATAAGAAGAAAAAAATTGGGAAAACTATATATTTATTTTGCATGCAACTGACAGTTTTGTTTACATTAATTTAATATTTGGGCTGTGCCTTGTGAACTTATGTTTTACACTTAAAGGGAGAAGTTTTTCTCTCTCAGCACTTAGCATAGTATTTTACAAAAATCTAAGTGCTCTAAAAGTTGACTTACGCCAATCCTTGTTTCAATATAAATTCCCTATGATATTTTAGAGTATGAGTAAATGAATTTATTCAATCCGCAATTATAGAATGTTCACTAATATAATTTTTCTTCTCCACCTTACTCGCCACACTTCATTTTTCCCTAATACCCTTTCCACAAGTATTTTCTTCCCCAACTCCTCTTTTTCCCATAGTTCATGCTTTTTTCTCTGGTCAAATGACCTTTACATTCCTTGATACCGTTTACCTCAGACCATCCTGTTCCTGATATATCAGCCATTGTTTTGTGTTTTTTTCAATCCTTAACAAATTGAAGCGCATAGAAATTATTTCAAGCATCTTTTTTTTTTAGAAGTTGATTTACAATGTTGTGGTAGTTTCAGGTATACAGCAAAATGATTCAGTTATATATGTGTATATATATATATATATATATATACACACACACACACATATACTACTATATATAAAATAGATAACCAACAAGGACCTACTATACCTATATACATAGAAGTTTATAAATATATATTGTTTACAGATTCTTTCCCCATATAGGTTATTACAAACTATTGAGTATAGTTCCCTGTGTTATACAGTAGGTCCTTGTTGGTTATCTATTGATACTTTTTATATAGAAATGTGTATATGTTACTCCCAAATTCCTAATTTATTCTTCCCCTGACCTTTCCCCTTTGGTAACCATAAGTTTGTTTTTTGTGTCTGTGAGTCTGTTTCTGTTTTGTAAATAGGCTCATTTGTATCATTTTTTTTAGATTCCACATATAAGTGATATCATATGATATTTGTCTTTCTCTGAGTAACTTCACTTAGTATAATAATTTTTAGGCCATCCACGTGTCTGAAGATGGCATTATTTCTTTCTTTATTATGGCCAAGTAATATTCCATTACATATATATGTATATATATGTGTGTGTGTGTGTATATATATATATATATATATATATCACATCTTCTTTATCCATTCATCTGTTGATGGACATTTAGGTTGCTTCCATGTCTTAGCTATTATAAATAGTGCTGCAATGGACATTTGGGTGCCTGTATCTTTTCGAATTATGGTATTCTCTGGATATATCCCCAAGAGTGGGATTGCAGGATCATATGGTAGCTCTATACTTAGCTTTTTAAGGAACCTCCATACTATTCTCCATAGTGGTTGTACCAACTTACAATTTTCTACTTTTTTCTTTTTTTCATGTTTTTTTCTTTTCACTGGTTCCCAAACTTCCTTATACCTGTCGACTACAGTAATTTTTTATACAAAATTTCATTTAAAAAACGGGACACTTAGAATTGGTTCAACTCTCTTGTTTTTTTGTGCTACAGGGTTTAAATTTTGCTGAATAACAAGCCACCCCACAATTCAGTGGTGTAGAGAGCATCCTGTGTTATTGTGGGTGCATCTCTGGATAGCTTAGTTGACAGCTCCTCCACAGGCCTTGAATCCACCTGGGCTTAGCTCCTTGGGTTCAGGAATGATCCACATGTGCTCACAGTTACATCCTTCTGCCTATAAATTACCCTTATCTAGTCTAACAGTACACTAGGTAAATTGTTTATCTTCAAAAATCTACATTTGTCAATTTTCCCAAATGTCTTGGTTAGCCACTTCTCCAAACATACGACAGTTTCACAGTCATTTTCCAGCCTTCTATTTGTTTCTTCACTTCTTTCCATAGGGTTCCAAAGAACATATTGCCACAAAGTGTAGGTTTCTATTCCATCAGCACCCCACCTGCAGTTATCAATTTATGTATTAGTTAGTTTTCTCTGTGTAACAAACCTAGTGAAAATTCTGAGACTTAAAACACATCATTTTTCACTCATAAAACTTTGGGTTGGCTGGGGTTGGATGATCTAGGATGAGCCCAGTGTAGAAACTCTTGTTCATACTATGGATCCATCTAGGCTTGGCCTTTCTCTGAGTTTGGGCTCAAGTCTGCTCCAAATGTTCACAATCTGGGGCTCAAAATGGGGTCAGGGGAACATCTCTGTGGAAAGCTCCATGGCAAAGACAAAGACAGTAAAAGGCAAGTGGAAACACACAAATGTTCTTAAAGGCTAGCATCATAACTATGTCATTCTCATCATAAGATACAGGTGACCATTGAACACTTCGGACAACTTGTGCCAATGGACTAACAGGCAGGAAGGTGAAGCATTGTCTTGGGAGGGTTACCTGATACTCTTTGTTAATTAGAGATAGGGCTGCTGTTACACATTGGAGAAAGGGAAGAATATGTTTGGTACCATTTGGTTCACTTGGATGTTCTTGATACTCAGTTGTCAACTTTGATAGTAAAGGACAAGTGCAATAATCTTGGCCTGGGAATGACCTAACGTGAGGTTCAGGGTCACACCACCAGTTAAGCCACTGAAACAAGGAGAGGTGTTTGTTAAGAGGGTGGAGATTCTAGAATGGACAGTAGAGAATGGATATGAGGAGAAACTCTAAGAACATATATGAGGATGTGAACAAGATGGAATAAGCTGTTCAAATCTTTCTTGGGATACTGAACTTGTATTTTTAAGCATACATTTCAATAGATTTCTTTCTGTGTATTTTTTTCCCTTTGGAAATTTTATTTTATTTTATTTTTCCTTTTGGGAACATAGTTCTTTAAATCTACAAAGGATAAAGTTATGGAGATGGTTGCATAGAATTTTATACCCAAGACTATGTTAATTTTCTCTAGTGAACATACCATTATAAAGATACAACAGCATAGCACCTGCAAGTGAGGCTACATCTTGGTTGTGTTTATGGAGCTACACTCACTGTCCCCTTTGCAGACATATTGGCTTTGTGGTGAATTTACTGGTGATATCATAGACCTGAAATCAACCATTGGTTGGAATTTTATACAATCAGAGAAATCAAATAGAAAAATAGTATTAATATACTTAACATTTATTTAGTCTTATTATGGATCAGGCCCTATGCCAACTGTTTTCTATGTATTATGTCATTTACTAGCAAGCCTGTACAATGGGTACCACCCCTGCCTTCCATAGGTCTTTAAGGGTGGGACTGATTTCTACCATTCCTTCTAGGTTTTGATATTGCTTTTTATTTACTATCGTAGTGGAAGTGGGTGAATTTTAGAAAATTCCAATTGGCTCTAAGAGAGTATTTTCTCAATTAAAAATATGATCTATAGGAAGGTTTAATTGAAGTTGTAATAACTTTAAATTTTATAACAATAAAATGAATCTTTGAAGAGCTTAAGGGTTTAATTTATTTTTCTTTAATGCCAACAGATGTTATTTAATATTTTAAATACTTTTGAATATAGATATTTTATAGACCTGCAAATATAATAAAATCAATGTGTCAGTTAATACACAAATATGTCAAAGTTATTTGATGTTAATTTGCATAACATCATTTGCCTTCTAAACAGGTTTTAATTTGGGAATGATATAGTATTACTATTTATAGATCACAACCTTTCTCAGTACGTTTTTGCAACTGGTATTAAATATATAATTAGGAGGTAATAAGAGCCTTCAGAAAATGCATCATTGGTCACAAAATCACTGTAATTCAGGCTCTGACTTTAATTCCTTGCAAAACTACTTACCTTGATGAGTTTTTCAAGGACAGTCTTTGATAGAAAGATCCAAAGTTTAATTTATCCTCTTTAAAAACGATAAACTATCTTCCCTAAATCACACGCTCTCTTAGACTAAGTAGCTACTTACTACTCTATATAAGTTTTCTTATCAGCTAATCAAAAGCATGTGCCTCTAAGCCTGTATGTGCTTGGGAAACATAGATTTTAAGCCTTTATTCCTCCCTCACTCTTTGCTGTATTTATATAGAAGTAGAGAAATTAAATAAAACATGATTACTGATACATTACACATTTGTTAACTCTCCTGTGTCCCAGGCACTGTGCTAAGTCTTTTCCATCTGTTATGCCATTTACTAGAAAGCTATGACATGAGACCTTGCATCTTTGGTTTACAAATGAATGTGTTGGGGCAGGTTAAGTAGAATTTCCATGTTTCTAGACATAGGGAATGGCAAGGCTGGGTGTCAGATATGGGGCTATGTAATGCTAGAGTCAATGCTGAAAAAGCACAACACTCAATTTCCCATCACAGCACAATTTTCTATCTGCAATACACCCGGAATGTTTGACCAGATTTATTTTTTCCAGTGGTCAAACCACTCTCAGCTCCACTGTGCTCCCTCCTTTTTCACATGGTTTGGCTAAACATTGCATCCAGTTTCCAGTATTCTTTAGCCCCATGAATTGCTAATGACCAAACTTATGCGTCAATAACACCAGCTCTGAGTGTTAATATCACTGTTCATGAAATCACATGTGGTAGTGGCTTTGGAGGATTTTTGAGACAATAATATCCTATACAGGAAAGTTTAAAAAATATGGACCTTACTCACTTTGCCCACTGACATATTAAGCAGATACAATGAAGAGTAAAAATATCACTGATTCTGATCTGAGGTCTATTGCTAGGCTGATGAAACATAAAAGCACTGTCCCAAATTTTCTCGTCAGTTTTCCATTTTAACTTTTATAAATGATTTCAATGTACAATTTTATTAATTCTTCCTTTAAAATACCATCCAGAATTTTTCATACATGGTAAAGTAACAAATTTCACTCAGAAATTTTCAGATAATTCACAAAAATTCCATAAGTGGTATTAGAAATGATGAACTGTTGAGTTTAGTTTTTGTTTTTTTTCCCCAGGATGAGTTTATTATTTGTTTTTCAGGCTGAGACCAGTTGTATAAATTGAATCAAAATTGTTGAACTTTAGTCAGTAACACTTCTGCCTTAATGCAGGGCCTTCTACAGAATCCCGACTGGGATTCTGGAACAGAAAAAGTTCATGTTCTTTTTTCATAATTTTCTATGTTTTTACATGTTCCAAAAAATAAGTAAATATAGAAAGGGATGCTTTCTCATTAGATGTATATTAATTTCATATTTCATGGAGTTGTGTAGTGTGGTACTGCATTCTCTTTAAGGAAAAAAATACTTTTTATAGCTTCACTTTGTCTTCTGAACACTGTCTCTGAGGCTGCTGTCACAATCCAAAGATTCGATATTTTAATATCATATTTGAGGATAATCAACTAGTTGCTATCAAATATGAACTTTTTTATTGAAGTATAGTTGATTTATAATATTATATTAGTTTCAAGAGTGTAACAGTGATTCAATGTAGATTTTCTTTTGTAAGCAGGATAGTGTCTATATCTTCATATTATTTTTCTTAAAGAATGAAAGTTCTTACAATATCATACAATTGATAATCAAGAGCTTTTGTCAAAACGTTCTAGTAAATGTCAGTGTTATATTTAATTCACATGAAACAGCCCGAGTTTATTTAAAAATAATAATAAGAAGAACAGTATATCAGTGTGCACCAAAGAATCTATTTGGGGAGGTAATGGAACATTGTTAGGGGGAAAATTGGCACATCTAAAAGTTTTTTTTAAGTACTTTTTAATCTAAACTCTGTATTTAGCCTATGCTAAATCATCTTAGGATATTCAAGATTTTGAATGCCTTAAGATCAGAAAGTCTTCCTATCTTACTTGCTGTTGTATGTCTCGTAGCTAATAGAATAACTGATGTGCTCAATGATTATT
The DNA here is from genome assembly GCF_963455315.2 of Globicephala melas. NCBI lineage: Eukaryota > Metazoa > Chordata > Mammalia > Artiodactyla > Delphinidae > Globicephala > Globicephala melas. The sequence continues at coordinate 20,209,447 of NC_083326.1, forward strand.
TGTTGGATGATCAATAGGAAATCAAAACAAAAAAATAAAAAATATCCCCTAATATATATGGTAAAAACTTGAATATATAATGTTTTATATTTTACAAGTAATTTTCAACATTCATCTCTATTTGAGAGAGATACAGAATTTTTTTTTTTCTGTATGTGTTCTTACTAAGGCTTTATGAAGTATCTTATGAAATAGGTGACGATGAATTCCTTTCAAGATTCTGGTTTCTAAATGTAACTTTTCTTCCTCTATGCTAAAAGTTGGCAAACTTTTTCTCCTAGGACTCAGTTAGTAAATAGTTCCACCTTTGAGGCCCAGCAATCTCTGTCGTAGACCCTCAACTTCACCATTTTAGCAGGAACGTGGCCAGAGCAACATGTAAACAAATGGACATGACTGTGTTCCAATAAAATTTTATTTAAAAAATTAGGCCCATCAGTTGTAGCTTACTGACCCCTGATGTATATTATGCCATGTCTTGAACAACATTGTTAGATAATGTCTCAAGTATCATGAGAGAAAATACTTCTTGAGCAAAAAATTCAACAAACGCTTAGAGGTGAAGGTCAATTGAGAACAACAGAGTAGTTGTTAAACTGGAATTCAAATGCGAATGAAAATGTCTTCTTGAATTTGATGTTGTACTTGTTATTGTTACATAGCACAAAGTCCACCCTGTTGTTTCTAAGAGGAGAGAGTGGTTTGATTCCCCCAAAGTTTTATGAGCCAGCTCAGTATATGCTGAGTCTATGAGATGTTGAGGATACTGGAAGGAAAGCTGCTGACACTGTACCCTGATGAGATTTGTGGTGTGCTGACAACGTGAGTCACTCATTTAGGGACTGGGAAATGGCTGCCTGCTGTTGTCACTTCCTATTAGAAGATGTGCGTTGACTTTACAAAGATAAAACCCAGTTGATAGAGCAACTATAGATTGAACTGCAGATTTCTTTTGCCCCTCAGTTTGTGCTCCTCTAGATCTATAATGTTCTACTTTCTACTTGCTTTTCTTTTAGTTTGTAATATCTGCTCCCCCCATAGAATAAACTGATGCTCTGATTCTGATATTTGGGTATTTGACTCAGATTCACTTACCACAATTCAGACAACGCCTTACTTAATTGTTCATAATTTTCTGACTATTAGGCCCAGAGTTCAATTTATAGTAATTTTCACATATCTGTATTACATTTGTATTGATGTTTTGGTGATTGTCTCACAAGTTTTTTTCAACATTTTACTTGATAAACTTTAAACGTATTTCCCAATTACTAAAACAAATATATGGTATCCTTCCATAAATTATTTTTGGAAATAAGAATTATCTGTGTACCATAATTTGGCAGTCTAAGGAAGGACTCAGTCAAACTTAAAGTGGAATCTGTAAAGTATGACACAAAGAAGCTATTTCATAGTTTTGTAACATAGGTTCCTGAGGAATAGCGGCTTAATAGCACTCAAAGCTGTTTAGAAATTCATACTAGTTAAATCAATTTAGTGGTTCCTTTGCACAGTATAATAAGAAACTTGTTAACTTGCTTTTATTCTTCAGAATGTATCTTTCACTGATTTTATGCTGTTAAAATTATGTTTATCCTCACTTGGCTATCGCTTGTTAATTCTAGGCTTGATCAAAAGCAGATCTATTCAGAAACTGCACCATAGTAAAAAATGACCATTTCAATGTTGACAAGATCTTACAAAATTTCTTCTAATTTCAATGCACAGTAAAGCATGTATTTGTATATGTGTATGATTAAAAAGTGTATAGTATTTTTATATAAAGGAACTGCGATTACATTTTTATATATTATACAACTTCAGCTACTATGTGACTTAATACTTAAAATAACTCTGGTTAAAATTTTAAAAATTGAGAATTCAGCCAACTCAACAGCATAATAAATTTGTCTCATGTGGAAATCAATTCTTAAATTAAAATTTAAACAATTTCCCTGGCAACAGTGGCTGGTGCCAGCAGATGCATTTAGCCACCAACTACTAGATGAAAATGTGCATTCTTCATTACATTCTTCATTCAGGCACATATGGTTTATTTTCAAAAATAGGACCATATATGCTCAGTGCCCTTGGATTGGTATGATAGCTGGGTCTTAGGGTATAAAAAATGGAGATATAAAATGACATCATTTCCCATACATTTTTCCATATATCTTCAAGAAACACTTTAAGGTTAGGTTCCTTTAAAGTGTTCTTTTAAAAAAGCAAAACAAACAAATGTTTTTTATTATATATATGTATATACATATATATAATAAGTATAATGCGTGTGTGTATATATATATATATATACACGAATAAGACAATATTTTTATGATTCTATCTGAAAGGTACACTAATGCTCCATCTGCCCTGTTTGAAACAGGGTATGATATTCTTAAGCCTGGCTAATCAATACTTTGAGAGAAAAATCAACCTTTGCTTTGAGGAATTAATGGAATCTCTGAGTCCACTTTAGAACCCAACATAAAACATGATGTAGAGCTTCTCTGGTGGCCCAGTGGTTGAGAATCTGCCTGCCAATTCAGGGGACATGGGTTCGAGCCCTGGTCCGGGAAGATCCCACATGCCGCGGAGCAACTAGGCCCGTGAGCCACAACTACTGAGCCTGCGCGTCTGGAGCCTCTGCTCTGCAACAAGGGAGGCCGCGATAGTGAGAGCCCCGCGCACCGCGATGAAGAGTGGCCCCCGCTCGCCGCAACTAGAGAAAGCCCTCGCACAGAAACAAAGACCCAACACAGCCAAAAATAAATAAATTAATTAATTAATTTAAAAAAACAAACATGATGTAAGGGTTGAAATTTAAGACCGGGTCTCTCATTTTCTTCTTTTCAGAGTATTGGATTAGCTTCAGTGTATTTTTCCTCTTCCAGTCTATGGACTTATTTAATTTCCACTTTTTTACAGATTTTTTTTTTTTACCAAATATTTACTTTAGTTTAATAACTGTACATTATTCTAGGTAGTCTGTTTGCTTAGACTACTTATGTCTATCTCACATTTTTTTGATGTTTCAAAACTAACTTAACTAATTTTTGTCCTATATTTTGTGTAATGCTTTGCTTTAAAACCCCCAATTTTGAAATTCTTCAGTTTTTCTGTAATATTTTTAAGCCAGCCTCATTTCAGATGATTTCCCCTTTATCTGAAATTCAAATTTCAGCTGTGTTTGAAGACGTGTTTCTGGTGACCTGAGGAATAGCTTAATTTTTTCCTTTATTGCTCAGAAAACAAACAACTTAGAAGTTTGCTAAATAAATTCTAAAATACACTGCCACTGCTTAGAACACAGGTGTATCCAAGGCCCATCAAAGTGTTTTTATATTTACATTCCTCTTCCCACATTTCTACTTGAAGAAGTTAATTATGGTTTTGCTCTGTGTAAATACTGCCAATTATGTGGACTAATACACTATATCAGCCATCCTTTCTAAGGTAAATTCCAGTTTGCCTCAGTTTTTTAAAATAATCATTTTAAGATTTTGTTCTCACTTAAAAAAAAAAAGTAATCTATTTGAGAATCTTTCATACGTGTATTGGATTTAAAAATGAAGTTAGGGACTTCCTGGTGGCGCAGTGGTTAAGAATCCTCCTGCCAATGCAGGGGACATGGGTTCGAGCCCTGGTCCGGGAAGATCCCACATGTTGCAGGGCAGCTAAGCCCATGCGCCACAACTACTGAGACCACGTGCCACAACTACTGAAGACCACACGCTTAGAGCCCGTGCACCACAATGAAGAGTAGCCCCTGCTCACTGCAACTAGAGAAAGCCTGCACACAGCAACGAAGACCCAACACAGCCAAAAATAAATAAATAACTTTAAAAAATAATAATAAAAATGAAGTTAATGGACATTTAAAAAGAATTTCATAAGGTTTATACAAATTGCAGACACATACATTTTAAAACTGCAGTTTTCAAACTGCAAAACCTAACTTTGGTTATGCCTTGGAGGAGAGCATGATTTAATTTTTTGTAAAAGTAAGACAACAATATATTTTAAAATGTTTTGTTAATTATCACACCATGTATACTTTTCATATATATGAAAGATATTTTCCTATAAACATGTATGATTATTTTTCCTGAACAGTTACTTCCATACTACCAACTTGGACAGTTGAAACCTGATTCCTGGTAACAGAGACAAACATATGATATCATATTTTAATATATGTTACACTAATATTTTCCATATATTGAAATTTTACATTTTAACTACATACTATCTGACTAGCTCTGACTATGATTGAAGTATCTTGCCACTTAATGCACATTTGACTTCATATATGCATGTGTCATCTTTATGGTTGCGATGTTTATCTGCAAAACTAGTATGCCTGCAACCAGATAAGGAAATAATAAATAGCAAGGCCCAAATATTATAATAGTCTATAATTTTACAAAATAAGCCAATAAGGTTTCTCCAGAAATTTGGAGGCATACTTTAAATTCGACTCATTAAACAATAAGGATTTTATACCATGAGATTTAATTTAAATTCACAAACACAAAAGTAAAATTTGCTTTTAAAAAAACACAGTGAGTGAACATACACATTTATTTCAAAACTATTATGATAAGAAAACGTTGCTGGAGTTTTTTGTTACTGTATTGTAATCAATGTATTATCAGCAGGTTATATATATATAATGCATATTCATAATTGAAAATGTAAGGAATTACTGAAACCCTGAACTTTATTTTTAAACTTTCTTTAACTTTGAAGCATATTCCCATTATTCCAATGAGGATAGATTCATATTAACATTCTAACCCATTTTAGTCCTTGTAATGAGCCTAAAATAGCTGCCAGCTTGCAGTGCTAGAATTAATGATAATTAAATGTAACACAAAATGTATTTCCATATTTTGTATTGCTCAAATGATTTCATCTCAGATGTAGTATGATTCTTTATAGAGATGACTACTTCTATTTAATCTTTTTCAATTTTAATTTGAATTTCATATTGTTCCTGACTGTTTAATGAATATTTGGGGAGATGGCCATAGTGTTGTTAATTATACTGGAGACTGAGTATAATTAATTCTTTTGGACCCAAAGTCATCTAGTTAATCGATTTCTGATGAAACTGGAGATTAAACACAGATAGTTCACCTCTTCCTTCATTCATTTTAATTCTCTCTTTCAATTCAATCAGACTACTTTGGGAAGTCATTGCTAGCAAGTCAATTAGTGGAGCTGTTTTGGATATTATCAAGATGTTAATAAATGGGTGATCTTTTCCGTCAAGGTAGCTTAATATCGATTTTTAAAAATTGAGAATTTTTAGTTTCAGTTATAGAGAACTAGAAGCCACCATGTATAATTGTCTATTAACAATACTGTCATGTACCACATATACACAAAGTTGTCAGCATGGCATTTCTAATAATCCTAAAAAAGTGAAGAGACAAAGGTTTACAGTATTCCTAAATACATTTCCTACTGTATAGTACTTCCAATAATTGAGTTAATAATTCATGAAGACAAAACTGATTTCTTAAACAATCTAGTGCTTTTTAGTATTGTTTGAAAAACGTAGCACATGTGGCAGTTTGTCATGTTCAACGCATGCTATATAATACTATAAAGTCCCTTTAAAATTTAAAAAAGAAAATGGGGTATAATAAACACACCATACCTTTTAGTCAAAGAATAAAACTTTATGGATCTTTTTCCCATTTTTCATATTACTAGAGATAACTTTTTGTTGTTGTTGTTGTTTTGCGGAACGCGGGCCTCTCACTGTTGTGGTCTCTCCCGTTGCGGAGCACAGGTTCCGGACGCGCAGGCTCAGCGGCCATGGCTCACGGGTCCAGCCGCTCCACGGCATGTGGGATCTTCCCGGACTGGGGCACGAACCCGTGTCCCCTGCATCGGCAGGCGGACTCTCAACCACTGGGCCATCAGGGAAGCCCACTAGAGATAACTTTTAAATGTGTTTTGGGAAATGCGTATTTCAACTTCTTAACAGAGATATCCTCAAATAATATTGATAACAAGTCCTGAGTTTAATGGATTATTATTTCACACTAAATCACATCAGTTTACTTAAACTTGTTTCAGTAAAAGTTAAGATTCTTGCTAATATATTTACCATACATTGGAAGATGGCTCTTCTGAAAACTTCTATCAGCTTTGCAATTTATGGATCCTGCCAGAGAATTTTGGGAAAAAACCAATAGCTTTGAAATCCAACAGGGATGGTACAGATACAGTCTTTTGTAATCTGACCACTGAACTTTTGATTGTGCTACTAAACTTTGCTGATGAAGATACCTATTGGCAGTATAAGATGTAGTTATATATTAAGAATCCATTTCATTATGTATAAATAAACCGTTGGGCAGTATTTCTCCTGAATTAAATTTGAATTTGCACAACTGCTTGTGAATGGGTAAGCACCTTAATACTCAGCACATGATACCAGGCAAGGAAGTCGTTTCATTTTCATAAGAAAGTGAACTGTATTTTAGACATCAAAGAATTTGAAGTGGAGTCAAAAAAATGTGACGTGAATTTCATTAAGTATATATTTTAAAATCAAAGCAACATTAGGCCTTCATTATGCTGAAGAAGTTTTAAATGGTATTTGATTTGCATAATCATAATAAAGTATTTTAATATGCAAATCTTATCTATATTTTTTAACTGAAATGTAGCATGCTTTCTTATGTGCATATTATAATATGATTAAAATAGTTGTAATTATATTCTTGCTTATTTTTTTAGGTGATTATACTTTGACTTTCTGAGATAGTTTATATTAACATATTAATTCATTTTATGTGACCTAGAAGCAGTCACAAACTTCCAAGTAATATACCATTTTACCCACTCACTAATCTTGCACTTAATGCACAGTACTGGTCTTGCTTGGGATCATGTAAATAATATTTCTCAGACACTTCCCAAGATCTCTATTTTTTTGCCAAAATATTAGGAGGAAGACAGAGAGTCTTTCTAGTATTTCTAAAAGCAGAAACAGGAAGGTTAACCAGGAAAAACCAGATGAGTAATTGAAACATGCATTTGAACAGATCTGATAAGTATAATAGCCAAAGTGAAAACAAAATGACGAATAAGGCTCCAAGCCAGTTTATCTAAGGGCAACACCTACGGTCAATGAAAATTTGTAAAATGTAAGGTGACTGACTAATATCATTAAGAGCTTCACTTTTCCTTGACTTTTGGGGTCAATCTTTTCCCCTCAGGTTACCTGTCAATTGTGGAGTCGCAGTGACTCTACCTTTGAACTAAAAGTCTTTTCCCCACATTTTAGAGGAAAGAAGAGCTATTATGCTCAGGGTAGAGGGAAATTATACCACTTGTAGTTTCGTAGGAACGTATCATATTCTGATATGCATGTCCTCTGCATACTCCTGTGTATCCTCACATACTCCCTCTACCCTGGGTTTCTTGAAATACTTTTTGTTTTTCAGTGTCTTCCCTGAGTCATTTCCTCTACCTCCTTGTACCACTACAAATTGACAAAATCCCTTCTTCCTCTGTGATCCCACCGTAACTTAAAAACTATCTATACAACGCCTATCACATTGTATTATGATAGTTGACAGAATAGTTTAGGATCCATGAATTTCTTAATTAAAGTAGTGAGACTGGTTTATTCATCTTTATCTCCACCAAATCAGTACATTGCTGGTCAGATAATTGGAATTAATTATATGTTTGTTGAATAAATGGATTCACCTTAGCAGTATGTAAAACAAGAATTTTGAGTTTATTATTTCATAAATATGTGCCTTACTGACCTGATGATTGTATATTTATTTACTATTAACTCTGTGAAAAACCAAATAAAATTTCACTCTATATCTTGGCAAAGGTATACTTTGGAATCCCATCAAGTTTTCATCTTTGTACAGTACATCTGTTTTCTAACTTAATTTGAGCAGTTAACTTGACTTTCAATAACTTCTGGCACAAATGATCAATTAAGCATAAAGCAGAATGTTTCCATTCATTCAGACTGCTTTTATGGCAGACTCTTTATGGTAGTTCTCTTGTCAGTATAATAAGGACATAGTGATTTTAATTGAGGACATTACTAAGATTTATTGATCCACATTTCTAACGATGGAATTTAAAGGTCAAGAAGCCACAACACTGGGCACAAAAAATGTCACTTTTATGAATTATTTGCCAGAAACAGTTATTTTAAAAAGACAGCCTTGATTCCCTCAAATTTTCAAATACACTCACCATGAATTGTCTTCCTCTAACCATTTTAAAGATGCCAATATCCTATTTCATCTTGCTGTTTTATGAGTCTTGGAAATACACTAGGATATCGCTATGAGTGGAAGCAGACCTTTTTTAGACGTAGCAAGAAAGAACATTATCAAATTTATGGTTGATGTTTTACAAAAGCCTCCCACCAATTGTTTGTGGTCAATGTCCAATACTGGCAACAGATTCAAGCAGGCAGGTGCTTACATATCCTGAGGCAGGTGGATGCTTGTCTGTTGCTGGCTTAGTGATGCTAAATGTCTAAACTGACTTCAGTCCTACTCTGTTTTCAATCAAATGGGTTTGAGCTTTTATTTTGTGAAAAATACCAAGGAAGACAAATGAGTTTAAGGATATTAAATATATTCTCCTTTTATGAGTAAACTAATAAATAACCTGTATAAATTTTGTGTGCATTATACATAATGCCATTTAAAAAGAAGTCAGAGGTACATAAGACATAACATTTTCATTTTTGTTTACTTGTTTTATTTCAGGATTCTTCATCTTGCTTCATTTTTTTCTCTTAAGTGGAAATCTGTACCACCCTTTGTCCAGACACTGAGTTCCCTTAAACTTTCATTTTCTGCCTTCTGCCCCCAAATCCTGATTTTTGGATGTTGCTTCACACTTTATGGCGACATATAATCACAGAATTAATGTATTATTTCAACAGGCAATTTTTGTTCTGGTATTTTGCATGGGAAGCACCAGTCTGAGCAGCATTGCTGTAAAAGTGCGTGTAGTCCACTATGAGGCACAGAGTTCAATCATCTCATTGATAAGTACTTAACTTCATTCAAGAAATGCTTATTTGGTACCAATATGTGTCAGGCACTTTAAGAGAAGAAATGGTATCTATCCTTATGTAGTTGACAGTCTAGTGTAAAAAATTAAACAACTATATAATACCCTGTTTGTACTGTACATATTACTATTATGACTGAAAACATAAGGCAAATTAAGAAGTTTTATGATGTCTTCTTAACTTAAAGTAGACGTGGAAGTCAGAAATTAGATAGAATATAATTCAAGGATCACTTCAGCCAGCAAATATTTATTTATTGTTTTCACTGTGCCAAACTCCTTCATATGTAGGGAAATAGATAGCTGAATAAAGCATCCTCCAAATGCTTAAAGAAACGGTTCTAAAGAAACAGAGAGTGCAGGCGTTCAGCCAAACCTGCACAAGGTCTCTTGGAGGAGAAGAGACCTGAGTTAAAGTTTAAGGCAATGTGAAGTCAGCTACAACACAAATAACATAAAAAATGTATTTTAAATAAAGTAAGGTATGGCCTTTTAGATGTTGGACATTTTACTGCTCACTGGGAATAGCTTCAGATATTTTATAGATAAGATGATTTTTGAACTAGGTTTTGAGAGCTCAAAGGATACCAGTAATCCATGGTATCACTTATATTTTACAGTGAATCATATTTGATGCTAATCTTTAAAGGAGTAACACTCCAAGAAGTACAAAAATAATTTTTTCATGCTTTCCATTAAAAAAAGGCATCGTGCATAAGAATTGTTATATATATATATGTGTATATATATATATTTACATTATATGATTATGGAAAATTTATAAGGAAAATAAAAACAGTGTCAAATACAATAGGGTTATAAGACTGTTATTAAAGAATATCAGACCTTTGCACTATAAATCATGGACAATTAGTAGATTATACCTTGTTTAATTTAAATTGACCAGTCTTACTGATCACCAAGAATTTAATGTGTGTATATGTGTGAGATTACAGTATTTTCACCCTGAGGATCACTGTCTTTTAGTGGAATATGACAGTCTAAATAGATAACTTGAATAAATTAGTAGTAAAAAAAATGAGAAAATTATAAGAAGAGTGAACTTAAAAATAAAAAAGGGAAGCAGAGACATTCCCCCAGACAGGATCAGTGCCGACCAGCACTCACCAGCCCGAGAGGCTTGTCTGCTCATCCGCCGGGGCGGGCGGGGCTGGGAGCTGAGGTTCGGGCTTCGGTCGGAGCGCAGGGAAAGGACTGGGGCTGGTGGCGTGAACACAGCCTAAAGGGGGCTAGTGCGCCACGGCTAGCCAGGAGGGAGTCCGGGGAAAAGTCTGTAACTGCCTAAGAAGCAAGAGACCATTGTTTCCTGGCGCACGAGGAGAGGGGATTCAAACCACCGCCTAAACGAGCTCCAGAGACGGGTGCGAGCTGCGGCTATCACCGCGGACCCCAGAGACAGGCATGAAACGCTAAGGCTGCAGCTGAAGCCACCAAGAAGTCTGTGTGCAAGCACAGGTCACTATCCACACCTCCCCTCCCGGGAGCCTGTGCAGCCCGCCACTGCCAGGGTCCCGGGATAAAGGGACAACTTCCCCAGAAGAACGCACGGTCCGCCTCACGCTGATGCAACGTCATGCCGGCCTCTGCCGCCGCAGGCCCGCCCCGCACTCCGTGCCCCTCACTCCCCCCCGGCCTGAGTGAGCCACAGCCCCCGAAGCAGCTGCTCCTTTAACCCCGTCCTGTCTGAGCGAAGAACAGACGCCCTCCGGTGACCTACACGCAGAGGCGGGGCCAAATCCAAAGCTGGACCCCAGGAGCTGTGCCAACAAAGAGAGAAAGGCAAATCTCTCCCAGCAGCCTCAGGAGCACCGGATTAAATCTCCACAATCAGCTTGATGTACCCTGCATCTGTGGAATATCTGAATAGACAACGAATCATCCCAAAATTGAGGCGGTAGACTTTGGGAGCAACTGTAGATGTGGGGTTTGCTTTCTGCATCTAATTTGTTTCTGGTTTTATGTTTAACTTAGTTTAGTACTTAGAGTTTATTATCATTGGTAGATTTGTTTATTGATTTGGTTGCTCTCTTTATATATATATATATATTTTTTTTCCTTTTTCTCTTTTTGTGAGTGTGTATGTGTGTGCTTCTTTGTGTGATTTTGTCTATATAGCTTTTACAATTTGTCCTAGGGTTCTGTCTGTCCATTTTTTTTCTTTTTTTTTAAGTATAGTTTTTAGCACTTGTTATTATTGGTGGATTTGTTTTTTGGTTTGGTGGCTCTCTTCTTTCTTTCTTTCCTTTTTTTTTATTACTTTTTAATTTATTTTTAATAACTTTTCCTCTTTTAATAACTTTATTTTATTTATATTTCCTTCCTTCCTTCCTTCCTTTCTTTCTTTCTTTCTTCTTTCTTTCTTCTCTCTTTTCTTCTGAGCCGTGTGGCTGACAGGGTCATGGAGTTTTGGCTGGGTGTCAGTCCTGTGCCTCTGAGGTGGGAGAGCCGAGTTCAGGACATTGGGCCACCAGAGACCTCCCGGGCCCACATAATATCAAATGGCGAAAGCTCTTCCATAGATCTCCATCTCAATGCTAAGACCCAACTCTACTCAACGACCAGCAAGCTACAGTGCTGGACCAACCCTATGCCAAACAACTAGCAAGACAGGAACACAATCCCACCGATTAGCAGAGAGGCTGCCTAAAATCATAATAAGGTCACAGATACCCCAAAACACACCACTGGATGTGGTCCTGCCCACCAGAAAGACAAGATCCAGCCTCATCCACCAGAACACAGGCACTAGTCCCCTCCACCAGGAAGCCTACACAAGCCACTGAACCAACCTTAGCCACTGGGGGCAGACACCAAAAACAACGGGAACTATGAACCGGCAGCCTGCGAAAAGGAGACGCCAAATACAGTAAGTTAAGCAAAAGGAGAAGACAGAGAAACACACAGCAGATGAAGGAGCAAGGTAAAAACACACCAGACCAAATAAATGAAGAGGAAGTAGGCAGTCTACCTGAAAAAGAATTCAGAGTAATGATAGTAAAGATGATCCAAAATCTTGGAAATAGAATGGAGAAAATACAAGAAGCATTTAACAAGGACCTAGAAGAACTAAAGAGTAAAGAAATGATGAACAACACAATAAATGAAATTAAAAATTCTCTACAAGGAATCAATAGCAGAATAACTGAGGCACAAGAACGGATAAGTGACCTGGAAGATAAAATAGTGGAAATAACTACCACAGAGCAGAATAAAGAAAAAAGAATGAAAAGAATTGAGGACAGTCTCAGAGAACTCTGGGACAATATTAAATGCACCAACATTTGATTTATAGGGGTTCCAGAGGAAGAGAAAAAAAAGGGACTGAGAAAATATTTGAAGAGATTATAGTTGAAAACTATAAAAATTAAAAAAAAAAAAACAAAAAAGTGAAAAAGCTCATAGTCTGGAGCCTCTCATACTGGATATTTCAAAGTATTTTCATTTTTACAATTTACTGTATTTTATGATAAAGTTGTTGAATATTCAGGAAACAACCTGATGAAATTAAGGAAGACAGAAAATAAAGTTTCTCATAATAAAAACAATGAGTAGAATATAGTTTCCGTAGACCTATAAAGAATGATAGGGCTAAAAAGTGATTGGATAATTTGTGCAAAAGTAAAATATATTTCATAACATAACATATGATATCAAATAGGTGGAATATGTATGAGGAAACTATTGCAATGAACCATCTGAAAATAGTAATGGCAAAAAATCCCTGAAAAACTCACATCACAAATTTAAACTTCTTTACCCAACATTATATCGGCTGTATAGTTCTGGGACTGTGTTCATGGTGGTAATATCGGAAATTAGTACCTTGCGTGGCCCATCATAGTTACTCAAAATGTTCACTGAATGGATGACATTTTTATTGAGCAACTACTGTATGCAAAGAAAATAAGCCAGTGGATGCTTGTATAAAAGAGCAAATGTGATATACATCATAAATTTGAGGACAAAAACATGATCTAGATTTAACTGTGTACAAGGATAAAAGGAGAAAAAAGAAGAGATGAAATAATTTTAGGAAGAAAACCTGAATTACTGGAAAAAAGTGATTTGACTAATAGATTGAGATGATTAGTGCTTTTGAAACAATATCTTTGCCAAATCTATCACTCATGTATATTGAGACACCCAGTGAGAAATTTAAGTGTGTTGAGTTGGTAAAATATTCATCAAAGGCAAAGTCTAAGGTGAATTCTTGTAATATTCTACAAAATAGTCCTGAGAGAATTTTAAAAATTAGGTTACCTTTGTTTCTGGTGTTTTTTAAAAGATAATTATATGTGAGGGCTCTTCTTTTCTTTATTTTCTCGTGTAAATATACTTCTCTGTTTACTCCAAATATAAACTACTTTCCTCCACTTTCAGCTTTCACAATGCCTCATTTTTCTAATATCCAACTCTGCCAGGCTCTGCTCCACAGAAGCACTCTGTATTCTTAAATTCTTCTCCTTCTGAAACTGTAATTTTCTACATAACTCCTATTTCCTTGAAGGCCTTTGTGATTATGCTTGCTGATTTATTCCTGATATAACACTTAAGTAATAATTTTAGCACTTGCTTCCAGGTAAAACTTTAATGGACATGAGATTAACCACAGGTTTTTGCTATTTTTGGTTTTAATTTTGTTGTCTTTTGTTTTTTAAGTACGGCAACCAAAAATATATATATATATATGTGTATATATATTTAAATATATATAGAGAAAGACAGAGACGGAGACAGAGAGACAGACAGAGACTCAGTTGTGATTGTTCACTTCTAGTACTTCAGATTTAGAATATAACTTTTCCTGAATGGGATTTACATTTCTAAAAGAAACTTTTACTTTGAAGTGAAAATTATCTTTTGGAAGGCTATCTCAAGTTAAAGTTAATTTCTAAAGTGTTATTCCCCAAACTAAGATAATTCCTTTGGATTATCTTTTTCCTATCTTTTCCTCCTTTCTCCTTACTTTTTCTTTTACCTTTCCTTTTAAATAACCAGTGTGTGTCTAAAAGTAGTTGTGTAAAAAATAAAAATCAATTTTTACAAGTCATGTAATAAAATGGAATCTCTTGTTTCTGCATTTAATCCAAATGATGTTGGCTAAGTATCCCATTTATATAGGTCACCGTGAAGGGATATTTTGTTATATGTTTGATAAACATTTGATTATCTTTGAGTAAAGCTAATTTGAAAACATATCCATATGTTTATGCTATGCTATTACTGCTTATGCTATATAATTTTCTACTAATTGCTTTGATATTATAGGAACATTATGAGCATCTACATGAAATACACTTAATTTTCTGAATCATGTTACAGATTTAGCCATGTTAAAAATTGAAAATCAAAGCATAATATATTAGAAAGTTCCCATGTTTTTTAAGCATTTTGTCATACTAAAAATTGAAATGAACTAGGATATGTAATAAACAAACCAAAAGCCTTTACTTGTTAAGTCAATAAAAAACTTTTATTAATGTGCTCGACAATGTCCTAGAAAAAAAGAAACTGACCAAAAATTTAAAGAAAAATTTCTAAGGTGGTGGAGAGTTACAATATCGTGTATGTTTGAAACCATAGGCTAAACAATAGTGAGTCTGAAAAAAAAAGCTTTGTTAACACAAGTGGGTCAAAATACTGATTTATTAGTTTAACCCTACAACCGTTAATCATTTATTGAGTGTTATATTGACACACTTAGATATCCACAATCACTTCGTGAAATCTGCTTTCAATGTGAAAAGAAAATGCTTAATATCAGTCAGAGAACTTAGATACGAGTGTTTTGTATTTTTTTTTTTTTTTTTTTGTAGTTTGCTTCACTGGGGAATTTTTCTCCTGAAAGTCAAGTGTACATCATTGTTTTCCAGAATATGATACTATTGACTTGAAAATTATGTTTTCTCTTACACCAGACACTCAAAGATAAGTTTAATAGCTATCCATTGACATCAGTGATACTTAAAATTTACAGACAGTTTGAAAAGTCTGAGCCAATAGGGAGAATCCATTAATTTTTCTAATAAATAAAAGTAGACAAATGTGGATGGTTCAGTAATGTCTGTTATCTTTTAAATTGTATTTATGCACTTGCTAACTCATACAAAAGTGATTTCAAGATATCAATTATATTTTTGTAAAATATTTTTTATTGGGATTCAAAGACTATTACATCTACAATTTTAATAAATGTCTTATTTTTACAAATTCCATAGTTATATCCTAAAAATGAGAACAAAATCTACTAAAGCCACTTTGATAAGTGATAGAGCAGCAGCATTTGGTACAATTTTTCTAAAAGATTTTATTTTACATTTGTCTTTGCATTGCAGTAAGAATCTAGATGTGTCTGAGAATTGTTAAATTCAGGATTAACAAGATGATATTAAATATATTTTACTGACCCTAAACCTGGAAGAAAATTGGTATCCAGCAAAAACCTATTCTCTTCTATATAAGTAAGATATAATTAATTGCTTCATGTTATTAGACTTAGTTCTCCCACCTGTCTTAAAAAAAATAGATATCTGATAATGGTTCTACTTGGACTTGTTGATAAAATTTCTTAAGATAAGATTTAACTAGGGAGCTATATCATTGTCATAATTAACACCCAGATCAAGTTTCCTTACTCTTTCCATCCTTCTTCATTTCAGCATTTTTAGCGTGTATGCAAAATTTTTTATTAAAATATGGCTCTATAGTGATAAACTGTGCATAGCCATAGCAACGTAAAAAGAGCATATTTGCAACTTATTAAACATTAATCAGTCTAAGTGATATGGCTTATATGAAGGTTTAATTTGTCCCTGGATAAGTATTTATTCAAACCACCTTTTTCAGTAGATTCTTTCAAAAGTCTGGGTCCTTATTCTCCTTTGCCCAATAATATAAATAGTATTGATAAAGGAAAGCTGAGGATTTTACTGCAAATGTCTTCAACAAATATAAAGGTACATAGTTGTCCTGTGACTTTATTTCATTATACAGAAACAAATTTTACTAATTTACAGAAATCTAAGCTGGGAAAATAAACTTATCTGAATTTGATTTTGTAAGTTACCTTCCAAAAATTACAAGTGCTTAAACATTTTAAATATGTTCTATTAAAATATCATATAAAATATTAGATATTCAGCTTGCATCTTTGAATCCCCATAACACTATATAATTTCATATTTGTATAGTTGTGAATATAACATAAGCAAACAAATACATTACAGTGAGGGTTATATTGTGATAACTATAGTAATATAATTTGTTTCATCAAAAACATGTATAATTCACCAAGTCCTAGTTTTTTGTATTATTGTGTTTTAAGTCATGCAACTATCAGTATGTTTATCAAGTTGAAGTATGTCCTCTGTGATACAAATGCCATATGGTCAATAATTTTGTTATTTGAAACTGCAAATTTTATTCCAGAGGAAGAATAACTGGATACAAAAATATATTCTTGTTATTTTGGTTTGTGCCCAGCTACACTGACAATATAAGCAAAAATATTATAATAAAAAGAGTCACAAAATTGAATGATTTAATATTGATAAATCAGAATCCTGTTTTGTTAAATCTAGGTAAAATATAGTAATGTTAGCATGATGTGTGCCTAATGCTCAGGGCTTATTCAAAATTTGAAGATTTAAAATTAGGTTTTACATGAAGGAATAGATATTAAAATGACACAGAGTAAAAGTGATTATGATTGAGCTTTTTACTAAAACATGAGTATACTGAAATATCACACCACAGCCTTTCAAACTAAGGATTAACCTTCCATGAGAACTGTTCTGTGGAAAGGCAGAAAATAATAAAAATTTTAGATTCATGCAATGCCGCCTGAAGTCCTGTTTTAATTCACATTATCAGTAACTCAGCAGTCCTTTCTTTCATTTCTAATGTATTCAGTATTTCATAAAACTGGACAAGGAATACAATTTATCAAAATAGAACTCAATACATCATACACTATTGAAATAATACAGTAGTTCACTCTTAGAAACATCACTCTTATCATTATACATTATGACATTTTACACAACGAAAAATACTGCTTTTGTCTCCACAGGTGCAAAGTGCTTTTCACTTTTAGAAGTGTCTAAAAGTATCCTCTGCAGGATACTTTTGCCAATACACTGTTGCTTTGGTGTACTAACATTTTCTATTACAGTGTAAAGATAAAAGCAAGTGCCTACCTTTTCTCCATTAAAATGGAGTGCCTTCCAAAGAAGGACTGTGAAATCAAAGCCTTTTCTAGTTTTGCTCTATATGTTCTTTCCTCTATAGTTTGTAATAACAAGAAAACATGATGAAAATAGTACTATTCTTATCCCCTTTAGAAAGTGCATGGGAAAAATGTGTGCTCCTAAAGAAAATATTTGAATATTCACTGTCTTGGATAATATGCTTCAACATCATAATTTTCAATAGATCATAGAGCAAAAAATTATCCCCGGTTGGAGTTATTTCTTATATTTTACCAACAGTTTAATTTATTATTAAATATTCCTCAGGCAACCCAAACCTTCCCTTCTAACTGTATATCTTCCAACTGACCAGTGTCTCTGTTCTGTTGATTCAAGTAGCAATCTTTTGTATCACCAGGTATTTCTGTGAAAATCTTGCCAAGAATTGTATCCTATTTTAATTCATCAAAAAATACTTGCCATATGCTCATTCTATGAAAAGTCACTCTCAGAATGACAACTAATAATGATTAATGGAATAAAATATATCCTGTTCAGTGTTGACCAATCATATCGAAAATGGTAGGTATGATTCTAATTTATTTCTACATTTATATTTTTATGCATCCAAGGTTAAACCACCAACTTATGGCTGATTTAAAATTGCGTTTAAGAATACAGCACTAGGGTTAACTGTGTAAATGAAGAAGAAAGAAGAGATAATCGATGAAAATATATAAAAATAAATAATTTCTACAGAACAATTAAACAATTGTGTGCAGTATTTAGGAAAATGTGAGGATTAGAAAATTTTTCATCTCTTATCCTATGTACAAGATGCCCAACATGTTAAAGAAAATCCTGCCATTTATGAAAACATGTATGCCCCTTGAGAACATTCTGCTAAGTGAAATAAGCCAGACAGAGAAAGATAAATGGCTCATGGTACCACTTATATGTGGTAACTTGAAAAAAAAAGTCAGTCTCAAAAGCACAGAGTAAAAAGTGGTTGCCGGGGATTGAGGAGTAGGGAAACATGGAGAGATTGGTAAAGTGGTACAAATTTTCAGCTATAAGATGAATTACTTCTTAGGATCTAATATAAAACAAGGTGACTATAGTTGATAACACTATTATTGTTATCAATATAGTGTTGTGTAATTGAAATTTTCTAGGAGAGTAGAACTTAAATTTATCATCAAAAAAAGATGAATATGTGAAGTGATGTGTGTATTAATTAACTAGATGAGGAGAATCCTTTCACAATGTATACATATATCAAATCATCATGATGTACACTTTAAGTATCTTACAATTTTATTTGTCAGTTACACCTCAATAAAGCTGAAATGAAAAAAAAATTTTTCACAATTTCTTTAAAAGCATTATACGTTCATATTCACCCAAGGGTGAATAGATCCTCAAAATTTCTCAGAGATCCATTACAGTATTGAATCTTAGGAGTAGTTAAGAGAATGTCATCTAGCTCCATATTAATCTCTTTCCTGGAGATATTAGCTCTGATTGCAATGATCTCACTTCCCACCCACTGGAAGCCTCTTTGCTTTGCGAAAGCAATCTTCTCTTAGCTTGCTTACGATTTAACACTGGAACTAAAAATTCTTTGGATTCTTGGGCTTCCCTGGTGGCGCAGTGGTTGAGAGTCCGCCTGCCGATGCAGGGGACGTGGGTTCGTGCCCCGGTCCGGGAAGATCCCACATGCCGCGGAGCGGCTGGGCCCGTGAGCCATGACCGCTGAGCCTGCGCGTCCGGAGCCTGTGCTCCGCAACGGGAGAGACCATAGCAGTGAGAGGCCCCCGTACCGCAAAAAAAAAAAAAATTATTTGGATTCTTAAGATGTAGAGGAAAAGGGCATACTTCCACCTATAGATTTTACTTTCTTGAAGATTGTATTTTGGTCTATCAGTAATCACTGGTCTTTAGTATGTTAACATTTCTGTTTAGAACCGTCTACTTGTGATTGAACACATAGTATTATTGTTGTTGTACCATTGTAAGTGATTGATAAGCGCATTAATATGTAAAATATGGTCTTCCATATTTCATATATGGATTATATATGTTTGATGATATATATTTCATAATATATCAATTAAGACATGCAATTAGCTATACTAAGGAGAATTGTTTGTGTTATCAGTAGATGTAGACTAGTAGGGAGGAGTGTCACTTTTATATTAACATATTATCCTTCTACAATGAATATCAAATAGTTAATAAGCATAAAAGTTATAGATTTCAGCAATCTTGCCATTGTATAACCTTATTTATTCACTAAATTTATTTTTAGTTATTAATTTCCTATGTAATTTTAAGTGCTGGGAGTTAAGCAGTAAAACTGTGTCCAGTTACACTAAAATACTTTTTTCGTTAAATTCACATTAAGCTAATTGTTTTTATTTTTATTTTCTAAATCTGGCAACCTGAGTCTTCTGTCAACTTTTCTCATCCTGCTCCTGTTTAGGTATGCCATGCAAGGCTATTTAGTAGATTGGAAGGCAAAAAGTGCCAAGAGATACCTGGCATCCGTCTTTTGGCATTGATCTATATTTATCCAGATAATCAGACAGTTGCCTCTGACACTCCCAGCAGCACTCGCCTTGCTGATCCCCACTACAGGTGCCAACCTCACTCAGAAGGCACCAGCTGTACACTATGAGAACCTGTTAGTGTTTCTCGAACACCAGCTATCCATGACTCTTCCTCAGAGGCTGTACAAGCAGCAATGTGGTGATATCTTAAAATTTCTAACTCCCAGCCTCATAGGGACCTTTATTCCAAATTATTAATATTTAATAATACCATATCTTACCTTTTGTTTCCCCAGCCTTAGGAAGCACTACTGAGCTCTGCACTTATTAAAGTCTGAATTACCTCAGTTTCCTGTTTTTGTCCTTTGACCTTCCAGCCTGTGTGTAGGAAGTACTCTGTGCTTGAAATACCTTATGTGATTTCCATTTTTCTATCTTCACGATAATGCATTAAGTGGTTGCAATAAACCGGGCCAAAGATGGTGGTGGCTTGCACCAGAGGAAGTAGCAGTGGAGGTGGTATGAATGAGTAAAATTCTGTATATCCTTTGAAGGTATAGCCATCAGGGACTGATGACAGGTAGTTTGTAGAGTATGAGAGGCAAAGATATTTGAAAAGTATAACTCCAAGGGTTTTGGTCAGTACAGGGAAAAAATTTAGTTGGTAGTTACGAAGGAATAAGACACAGAGAGAAGCAAGTTTGGAAGAAATTCTAAAAAGCTTACTTTGTGACAGTTTTGAGATAATTATTAGTGATATTTTTCAACTAATTTTACAGATAGACAAATTGATTCTGTTTTACATTCTGTTAGATGTGGCCATGGACAAAAATGAGTCAGTGGATCAGGTTAGGTGCCTCAAACAGAGCTTTATTTATTTCCATTAAATTGCACCTCAAATGCAATGTGCCCTGAAGAAAAATGCCTCCAAATATTTTCAATAAATCTTGTTTATCGACATAATTATGTTTTCCTTGGGGAGTCTCTAGTAGTTTCCTTTTCAGTATGTGAAGTTTAAAGTAAAATAAACAGGCCTTATATTTCAAACTTGCAAGCTTCTTTATTATATTGAAACCCCACTGATAATTAAACCATATAATTGGAAATATATTAGCAGATCTAACTATGAAATATGCTTTTAAATTTTTCCTCAAGAACATAATCATTATTTTCCTTGTAATAAAGTGGCAGTTTATTGGTGTCATGTGTGTTAAACCTTGTTTTAACTCACAATGCTATAATAGATCCTTAAATGTATTATTGATGACTTTAAATACTTAGAAGTCACCTTTAACTTTTCAGAAGATTGATGATTTTTCTCTTTATAGACTATAACTTATTGTTAGAGAAATGTGCATATTTTAAATCATTTTACCATTTGAATTCAGTTGCTACTAACCTTTGGCAATGCAAGCCATGGCCTGATGTATAATATTTCTGAAAATTTATTATTAGCTGGTGAAGTATGCAAATAATGCCACATAATAATGAATAAGTGTTCCTGCTGCTTCACATTCTCTCCAGCATTTGGTGATCTTAATGTTCTGTATTTGGGCCATACTAACAGGTGCATAGTGGTATCTTGTTTTAATTCTTATTTATTTGATGACATATCATACGGAGCATCTTTTCATATGCTTATTTGCCATCCATATATCCTCTTTGATAAGGTTTATATTAAGGTCTTTGGCCCATTTTTTAATTGGGTTTCTTGTTTTCTTTTTTTTTTCTTTTTTTTTTTCTTTTTTTTTTTCGCGGTACGCGGGCCTCTCACTGTTGTGGCCTCTCCCGTTGCGGAGCACAGGCTCCGGACGCGCAGGCTCAGCGGCCATGGCTCACGGACCCAGCCGCTCCTCGGCATGTGGGATCTTCCCGGACCAGGGCACGAACCCGTGTCCCCTGCATCGGCAGGCGGACTCTCAACCACTGCGCCACCAGGGAAGCCCCTCTTGTTTTCTTATTGTTGACTTTTAAGGGCTCTTTGCATATATTGGATAGCAGTCCTTTATTACATGTGTTTTTTGCACATATTTTCTCCCAGTCTGTGACTTGTCTTCTAAATCTCTGGACACTGTCTTTTGCAGAGCAGTTTTTTATTCTTATCAATTATTTCTTTATAAATTGTGTCTTTCGTGTTGTACCTAAAAAGTCATCACTGTACCCAAGTCATATAGTATTTCTCCACTGATATGTTTTAGGAGTTTTATATTTTGTGTGTTTTACATTTAGGTTTGGAATTCATTTTGACTTAATTTTTGTGAAGGGTGTAAGGTCTGTGTCTAGATTCATTTTTTTTTTTTTTTTTTTGCATACTGTTCAGTTGTTCCAACATCATTTGTTGAAGACACTATCTTTTCTCTGTTGTATTGCCTTTTTCCCTTTGTCAAAGATCAGTTGACTATATTTATGTGGGCCTCTTTCTGGGCTCTCGATTCCGTTCTGATATATTTGTCTATTCTTTTACCAGTACCACACTGTCTTGATTTCTGTAGCTTCATACTAAGTCTTGAAATTGGGTAGCATCAGCCCTCTAACTTTGTTCTTCTTCAATATTGTGTTGGCTATTCTGGGTCTTCTTCCTCTCCATATAAACGTTATAATCAGATTGTTGATATTCACAAAATAACTTGTGGTTTTGGTTGAGTTTGCATTAAATCTATAGATTAAGTTGGCAACAACTGGCATCTTGACATTGAGTTTCCTATCCATTTACATGAACTATCTCTCCATTTATTTAGTTCTTCTTGGATTTCATTCCTCAGAGTTTTGTAGTTTTCCTCATAAAGATCTTATATGTATTTTGTTAAATTTATACTTAAGTATTTTATTTTATTGGATACTAATATAAATAGTATTGTGTTTTCAACATCAAATTCAATTTTTTCCATTGCTGGTGTAATAACCTTATAATCCTGTAAACTTGCTATCATCACTAACTAGTTCCGGGAGTTTTTAGTCAATTCTTTAGAATTTTTCTACACAGACAATCATGCCAATTTCAAGTCAAACAAGTTTTTTTTCTTCTTTCCCAATCTATATACTTTTAATTTTATTTTCTTGTTTTCTTGCATTAGGTAGAACTTTCAGTATGATGTTGAAAAGTAATGTTGAGAGGGGACACACTTGCCTTCTACCTGATCTTAGTGGGAAAACTTTGAGTTTTTCACCATTAAATATGATGTTAGTTGTAGGGTTTTTGTAGATATCCTTCATGAAGCTGAGGATTTTTCCCTCTATTTCTAGTTTGCTAAGAGTTTTTATCATGAATGTGCATTGGATTTTGTTAAATCCTTTTTTTTTCATCCCTTAATATGATCAAATGATTTCTCTCCTGTGGGTATGATATGTTACATAAATTGATTCTTAAATCTTGAACAAGCCTTGCAGACCTGCAAAAAATCTCACTTGGTTATGGTGCATAACTCTTTTTATACATTGTTGGGCTCAATTTGCTAATATTGGGTTGACCAAAAGGTTCGTTCAGGTTTTTCCATAACGTGTTATTTTGTTGAAGGAGAATTTTTTCATCTCTGTTTGTGAGATATATTGGTCTGTAGTTTCCTTTTCTTGTACTGTCTTTGCATAGTTTTGGTATTACAGTAATGCTGGTCTCATAGTATGGGTTATGAAGTATTCCCTCTGTTTCTGTTCCCTGAAAGAGATTGTGGAAAATTGGTATAATTTCTTCCTTGAAAGTTTGGTAGAATTCACCAGTGACCTGATCTAGCCTGTTTTTTACTTTTTAAGAAGGTTATTAATTATTGATTCAATTTATTTTATAGATATAGGCCTATTCAGATTGCAGATTTCTTCTTGTGAGGTTTTGAGAGATGGTGCCTTTCAAGGAATTGGTCCATTTTATCTAAATTATCAAATGTGTAGCTATTGAGTTGTGTTTTATTTAAGTGTTTTGTTTAATTTCCATATATTTGGGGATTTTCCAGTTATCTTTTTATTGTTGATTCCTAGTATAATTCCATTGTCTAAGATTGGTGTTATATAATTCAATCTTATTAAATTTGTTAAGGTTTGTTTTATGTGGCCAGAAATCGGTCTGTCTCGGTGGATGTTCCATGTGGGCATGAGAAGAATTATATTCTGCTGTTGTTGGACAAAGTGGTCTATAGACATTAATTATATCCAGTTGATTGATGGTGTAATTAAGTTCAACTATGTCCTTACTGATTTTCTGCCTGCTGGATCTGTCCATGTCTGATAGAGGAGTGTTAGTCTCCAAATATGCAAGTGGATTAATTTTCTTCTCTATGCAATACTATTCGTTTTTGGTTCACTTAGTTTGATGCTCTGTTGTTAGATTCATACATGTTAAGGATTGTTATGTATCTTAGAGAATTGGTCCTTTATCATTGTTTAATGATAACTTTCCTTGCTTTGAAGTCTGCTGTCTGAAATTAATATAGCTACTCCTGCTTTTTTGATTAGGTTAGAATGATATTTTCTTTTGTTCCAGCCATTTCCTTTTTTGGTTTTGTTTTGTTTTCTTTTTATTGAGATATAGTTGCTTTACAATGTTGTGTTAGTTTCTGCTGTATAACGAAGTGAATCAGCTATATGTATACATATATACCCTCCCACCCCCCTCCAACCATTAACTTTTAATATGTACCTTTATTTTGTTTGTATCTTTTTTTAAAATTTTTATTGAGGTATAGTTGATTTACAATGCCCTGTTAGTTTCAGGTGTACAGCAAAGTGAATCAGTCATACATATACACATATCTACTCTTTTGTAGATTCTTTTCCCATATAGGTTATTACAGAGTATTGAGTAGAGCTCCCTGTGCTAACTTATATACCTCTATATTTAAAGTGCATTTCGTTTTTTTTTAACATTTTTATTTTTTTACATCTTTATTAGAGTATAATTGCTTTACAATGGTGTGTTAGTTTTTGCTTTATAACAAAGTGAATCAGCCATTCATATACATATGTTCCCATATCTCCTCCCTCCTGCGTCTCCCTCACTCCCACCCTCCCTATCCCACCCCTCCAGGCAGTCACAGAGCACCGAGCTGATCTCCCTGTGCTATGCGGCTGCTTCCCACTAGCTATCTGCCTTACGTTTGGTAGAGAATATACGTCCATGCCTCTCTCTCTCTGTCACAGTTTACCCTTCCCCCTCCCCGTATCCTCAAGTCCATTCTCTAGTAGGTCTGTGTCTTTATTCCTGTCGTACCCCTAGATTTTGGGTCGTCGTGTCTCCATTGTCATTTGTTTCTAGGTGTTTTTTTATTTCCTCTTTGATTTCTTCAGTGATCACTTCGTTTTTAAGTAATGTATTGTTTAGCCTCCATGTGTTCGTATTTCTTACAGATCTTTTCCTGTAATTGATATCTAGTCTCATAGTGTTGTGGTCGGAAAAGATACTTGATACAATTTCAATTTTCTTAAATTTACCAAGGCTTGATTTGTGACCCAAGATATGATCTATCCTGGAGAATGTTCCATGAGCAGTTGAGAAAAATGTGTATTCTGTTGTTTTTTGATGGAATGTCCTATAAATATCAATGAAGTCCATCTTGTTTAATGTATCATTGAAAGCTTGTGTTTCCTTATTTATTTTCATTTTGGATGATATGTCCATTGATGAAAGTGGGGTGTTAAAGTCGTCTACTATGAATGTGTTACTGTCGATTTCCCCTTTTATGGCTGTTAGTATTTGCCTTATGTATTGAGGTGCTCCTATGCTGGGTGCATAAATATTTACAATTTTTATATCTTCTTCTTGGATTGATCCCTTGATCATTATGTAGTGTCCTTCTTTGTCTCTTGTAATAGTCTTTATTTTAAAGTATATTTTGTCTGATATGAGAATTGCTACTCCAGCTTTCTTTTGGTTTCCATTTGCATGAAATATCTTTTTCCATCCCCTTACTTTCAGTCTGTATGTGTCTCTAGGTCTGAAGTGGCTCTCTTGTAGACAGCAAATATATGGGTCTTGTTTTTGTAACCATTCAGGCAATCTGTGTCTTTTGGTGGGAGCATTAGTCCATTTACATTTAAGGTAATTATCGATATGTATGTTCCTATTCCCATTTTCTTAATTGTTTTGGGTTTGTTATTGTAGGTCTTTTCCTTCTCTTGTGTTTCTCTCCTAGAGAAGTTCCTTTAGCAGTTGATGTAAAGCTCGTTTGGTGGTGCTGAACTCTCTCAGCTTTTGCTTGTCTGTAAAGGTTTTACTTTCTCCATCAAATCTGAATGAGATCCTGCTGGGTAGAATAATCTTGGTTGCAGGTTTTTCTCCTTCATCACTTTAAATATGTCCTGCCAGTCCCTTCTGCCTTGCAGAGTTTCTGCTGAAAGATCAGCTGTTAACCTTATGGGGATTCCCTTGTGTGTTTTTTGTTGTTTTTCCCTTGCTGCTTTTAATATGTTTTCTTTGTATTTAATATTTGACAGTTTGATTAATATGTTTCTTGGCGTGTTTCTCCTTGGATTTATCCTGTATGGGACTCTCTGTGCTTCCTGGACTTGATTTGACTGTTTTCTTTCCCATATTAGGAAAGTTTTCAACTATAATCTCTTCAAATATTTTCTCAGTCCCTCTCTTTTTCTCTTCTTCTTCTGGAATCCCTATAATTCGAATGTTGGTGTGTTTAATGTTGTCCCAGAGGTCTCTGAGACTGTCCTCAGTTCTTTTCATTCTTTTTTCTTTGTTCTGCTCTGCAGTAGTTATTTCCACTATTTTATCTTCCAGGTCACCTATCCATTCTTCTGCCTCAGTTATTCTGCTATGGATCCCTTCTAGAGTATTTTTCATTTCATTTATT
Organism: Globicephala melas; assembly: GCF_963455315.2. Classification (NCBI taxonomy): domain Eukaryota; kingdom Metazoa; phylum Chordata; class Mammalia; order Artiodactyla; family Delphinidae; genus Globicephala; species Globicephala melas. The sequence goes on from NC_083326.1 coordinate 20,236,084, forward strand.
GTGTTGTTCATCATTGTTTGTTTCATCTTTAGTTCTTCTAGGTCCTTGTTAAATGTTTCTTGCATTTTGTCTATTCTATTTCCAAGATTTTGGATCATCTTTACTATCGTTATTCTGAATTCTTTTTCAGGTAGACTGCCTATTTCCTCTTCATTTGTTAGGTCTGGTGGGTTTTTATCTTGCTCCTTCATCTGCTGTGTGTTTTTCTGTCTTCTCATGTTGCTTATCTTACTGTGTTTGGGGTCTCCTTTTTGCAGGCTGCAGGTTCGTAGTTCCTGTTGTTTTTGGTGTCTGTCTCCAGTGGATAAGGTTGGTTCAGTGGGTTGTGTAGGCTTCCTTGTGGAGGGGACTAGTGCCTGTGTTTTGGTGGATGAGGCTGGATCTTCTCTTTCTGGTGGGCAGGTCCACGTCTGGTGGTGTGTTTTGGGGTGTCTGTGGACTTAATATGATTTTAGGCAACCTCTCTGCTAAAGGGTGGGGTTGTGTTCCTGTCTTGCTAGTCGTTTGGCATAGGATGTCCAGCACTGTAGCTTGCTGGTCATTGAGTGAAGCTGGGGCTGGTGTTGAGATGGAGATCTCTGGAAGATTTTTGCCGTTTGATATTATGTGGAGCTGGGAGGTCTCTTGTGGACTGGTGTCCTGAAGTTGGCGTTCCCACCTCAGAGGCACAGCACTGACTCCTGGTTGCAGCACCAAGAGCCTTTCATCCACACGGCTCAGCATAAAAGGGAGAAAAAGTAGAAAGAAAGAATTAGTAGAAGTAGAAAGAAAGAAAGAAAGAAAGGAGGGAAGGAGGGAAGGAGGGAGGGAGGAAGGAAGGAAGGAGGGAAGGAAAGGAAAAAAGAAAGAAGATAAAATAAAATAAAATAAAGTAAGATAAAATTTAATAAAGTTATTAAAATAAAAATAATAATTATTAAGAGAAAAAAATGAAGAAAAAAACGGACAGATAGAACCCTAGGACAAATGGTGGAAGCAAGACTATACAGACAAGATCTCACACAGAAGCATACACATACACACTCATAAAAAGAGGAAAAAAATCATAAATCTTGCTCTCGAAGTCCACCTTCTTAATTTGGAATGGTTCGTTGTCTATTTATGTATTCCACAGATGCAGGTACATCACGTTGACTGTGGAGCTTTAATCCGCTGCTTCTGAGGCAGCTGGGAGAGATTTCCCTTTTTCTTCTTTGTTCTCACAGCTCCCAGGGGCTCAGCTTTGGATTTGGTCCCGCCTCTGCGTGTAGGTCGCAGGTGGGCGTCTGTTCTTCACTCAGACAGGACGTGATTAAAGGAGCCACTGATTCGGGGGCTCCGGCTCACTCAGGCCGGGGTGGGGGGGGAGGGAGGGGCACGAAGGCGGGGCGGGCCTGTGGCGGCAGAGGCCGGCGTGACGTTGCACCAGCGTCAGGCGCGCCGTGCGTTCTCCCAGGGGAGTTGTCCCTGGATCCCAGAACCCTGGCTGTGGCGGGCTGCACAGGCTCCCCGGAACGGGGTTGTGGATAGTGACCTGTGCTCGCACACAGGCTTCTTGGTGGCAGCAGCAGCAGCCTTAGCGTCTCATGCCGTCTCTGGGGTCCGTGCTTTTAGCCGCGGCTCGCGCCCGTCTCTGGAGCTCCTTTAAGCAGCGCTCTTAATCCCCTCTCCTCGCACACCAGGAAACAAAGAGGGAAGAAAAAGTCTCTTGCAGCTCCAGACTTTTTCCCGGACTCCCTCCTGGCCAGCCGTGGCGCACTAGCCCCTTCAGGCTGTGTTCATGCCGCCAACCCCAGTCCTCTCCCTGCGCTCCGACCGAAGCCCGAGCCTCAGCTCCCAGCCCCGCCCGCCCCGGCGGGTGAGCAGACAAGCCTCTCGGGCTGGTGAGTGCCGTTCGGCCCTGATCCTCTGCGCGGGACTCTCTCCGCTTTTCCCTCCGCACCCCTGTTGCTGTGCTCTCCGCGGCTAGGAAGCTTTCCCCCTCTGCCGCCCGCAGTCTCCGCCCATGAAGAGGCTTCTAGTGTGTGGAAAACTTTCCTCCTTCACTGCTCCCTCCCACTGGTTCAGGTCCCGTCGGTATCTTTTGTCTCTGTTTTTTCTTTTTTATTTTGCCCTACCCAGGTACGTGGGGGGTTTCTTGCCTTTTGGGAGGTCTGAGGTCTTCTGCCAGCGTTCAGTAGGTGTTCTGTAGGAGTTGTTCCACGTGTAGATGTATTTCTGGTGTATCTGTGGGGAGGAAGGTAATCCCCGCGTCTTACTCTTCCGCCATCTTCCCGGAACCCTAAAGTGCATTTCTTATAGACAACATGTAGTTTGTCCCCCCCCTTTTTTTTTTAATCTATTCTGACAATCTCTGTGTTTTAACTGGTGCACTTACACCACTGACATTCAAAGTGATTACTGATATATTTGGATTAATATCTATAATATTTGTTACTGTTTTCTATTTGTTACCCTTGTTCAATGTTACCATGTTTGTCTTCCACTCTTTTTCTGCTTTTTGTGGTTTTAATTGATATATAGTTCCATTTATTCTCATTTCTTATAATATTAGTTTTACTTTTGTTTTTTACTCTTTTAAGTGGTTGTCCTAGAATTTGCAATATACATTTCCAGCTAATATAAGTCCACTTTCATGTAACACTATACCACTTCATGGGTAGTGTAAGTACCTTTTAATAACAGAATAATCCCAATCCCTTTCTTCCTCCTGCCCCTTGTATCATTGCTGTTATTCATTTCAATTATATAAGCATATATATGTATAAGCATATATAGAGATATATATACGCACATATATAAGTACGTAAATATACATAATCAAATATATTATTGACATTATTTTAGATACCATTATCTGTTAGATCAATAAAGAATAGAAAAAAATGTAAAAGCTTTTATTTTACCTTCACTTATTCCTTTTTTGATACTCTTTGTTACCTTATGTAAATCTAAGTTTTTTACCTGTGCTATTTTCTTTCTCTGTAAATAACTTATTTTAACATTTTTTGCGAGGCAGGTCTACAGACAACAAAACCCCTCAATTTTTGTTTGTCTGAGAAAGTCTTTATTTCTCCTTGACTTTTGAATGTTAATTTGAGGGGTACTGAATTCTAAGCTGCTGTTTCTTTTCTCTCAACAGTTTAAGTATTTCATCCATTCTCATCTTACTTGTATGGTTTCTGAGGAGAAGTTGAACATCATTCTTCTCTGTTCTTCTATAGGTAAGTTGTTTTTTACCTTTATCTTTTATTTTGTGTAGTTTGAAAATGATATGCCTTTGTGTAGTTTTAGTTGTCATTTATCCCATTTGGTGTTCTCTGAATTTTGTTTATCTGTGGTTTGGTGTCTGGCATCAATTTGGAGAAATTCTCAGTCATTATCGTTTGAAATATTTCTTCTCTTCCTTCTCTCTTTCCTCTTCCTATGGCACTCCCATTACATGTTACACTTTTTCTAATTGTCCCAAACTCCTTGGATTTTCTGAGTTTTTTAAACAATCTTTGTTTTCTTTGCTTTGCAGTTTTTGAGGAATCTATTGGTATGTTTTCTAGCTCAAAGATTTTTTCCTCAGCTGTGTCCAGTCTACTAATAAGCACATCAAAGCATATTTCATTTCTGTTAAAATGTTTTTGATCTTCAGCATTTTTTTTTTTTTTTGGTTCTTTCTTAGGTTTTCCACGTCTCCACTTACAATGCCCCTTTGCTCTTGTATGTTGTCTATTTTATCCTTTAGAACCCTTAGTATATTAATCATAGTTGTTTTAAATTCCTGGTCTGATTATTCTAACATCCCTGACATGTCTGGTTCTGATGCTTGCTTACTTTCTTCAAATTGTGTGTTTTTGCCTTTTGGTATACTTGGCAAGTTTTTTGCTTTTTTGTTTTGTTTTTTTTTTTTGATGGACAGCCATAATGTACTGGTTAAAAGGAACTACTGTAAATAGGCCTTTAGTAATGTGGTGGAGGAAGGTGTTCTGCAGTCCCATGATTAGGTCTCAACCTTTCAGTAAGCCTATGCCTCTGCCCTGTGCACTTCAGGTGTTTCTCAGTTTTGTTTTGATTTTGTTCTCCTCCCTCTGGTGAGACAAAGTGGGCTGGAGGTGAGTTTATCTCTTCTCTTATGTGGAAGGCTAGAGCTGGCCGGAGTTGGGCATTTCCCTTCCCCCAGGATAGTTATAAAATCGCTGGTTAGGCTCTGGTTAACAAGTTTCCTCTGAGGGCAGGACTTGTTATGAAGAACATGGTGCTCTGATAAATTTCAGAGTTTTTCCCCAACCCCTGCCAAATCCGAGATTTTTTTTCCCTGATACTGTGAGAGCCTGGTTGGCCTCCTGGAGGGACTCTCTCAGTATTGGGGTGATCCACCTATGGCTAGCACCCCTGGAGTAGTTAACTCTCAGACTTGTTCACATTGATCCTCCAACAATTTGTCAGTACAGTTCAGGTTTTCCTCTCCAGTGCTGATGTCTTGAGTCTCTGCTCTAGTAAGCTGTGATTCCCTGTATTTGCATGTCTGTCTCACTGATCTTGGCTGCAGCAATTTGCCCAGTGTCCTTCCTCTCTTATGGATATAAGAAGAATTGTTGATTTTTCAGTCTGTTCAGCTTTTTACTTGCTGTTAGGACAGAGTGGTGACTTCCAAGCGCCTTACTTGCAGAACCAGAAACCAAAAATCTTGACTCTATTTTTAATATTTTTTTCTCTTTAAACATTAACCTCAGTTTACTATTGCATATGAAAATACAGGCAAAAACTTGAGGAGGAGTGGCTTGGAGAAGTTGAAGATAAGCTGAGGAATTTTTGCCAGTTTAGAGTAATAAATTTTTCAGAATTTTTGAGTGGGGATTATGCTAATTAAATTGCCATACACCAAATATTGGCTCATATATATAAGGCAGAGTTGATATGACAATTAAGAAATGTGTTTATTTTAAAAGATTTAATTTTTTTACTTGATATGTAAATTTGGCAATACAATTTGGACTATAATGATCATGGATAGCTAATCAAATAATTTCTAAGTATCTAGCCAATACTGAGATTATAAATATATATTCCTTTTACTTTATTTTAAATTATTCTTTATGTCTTATTCTATAAGTCTGTTCAGGCTGCTGGAATAGAACACCATAGACTAGGTGGCTCATAAACAAATGTATTTCCTGTAGTTCTGGAGACTGAGAAATCCTAGATCAAGATGTGTCTGATGAGATCTCACCCTCTCGTCACGTGGCAGATGAACAAGGGAGCTCTCTAGGATCTCTTTTATAAGAGCTTCAATCCTATTCACAGGGGCTCCACCCTCATGGCCAAATCACCTCCCAAATGCCCCACCTCCTAATATCATCACACTGGGGATTACGATTCAACATATGAATTTGGGGGAAACATTCAATCGATTGCACTATAACCAATACCACTTATACTCCTATGACTTTAAAGATATAGAAGTTTAAAAATTAAACTCAATTACCTTTTAATACACTAAGTAATGCTTTTTTAAAAAGTCTGTATTTCAGGCAGTATGGGATTTCAACTTGTAAAACTTTTTCTCAAGCCAAGTTAAAGTGGGAGCAAGAGTAAAAACAAAACACAACAAAAGCCTCTGAGTCAGCATTCTTCAGTTTAATATAAGACAGAGAACCTTGGGGTAAACGATTGTTGCCTGCTGGAAGAGAACTATATTAAATACTATCTACTCAATTAAAGTTGATATTGAAACTGGCTCTGAAAAGTGAAAGTGGAATTGTCCTTTTAGGCTCTGACATTCTAAGGCATGAATCAAAATCAGTGCTGGGCAAAAAAGTATATAAGCCAGTGACAGATCTGATCCCCAGAAGTGCAATGAGTGAATGATATTTAGTGATTTGATTATCAAAAGGACTTTGAAAATCAGGTGAAAAAGAAAATGAAATCAGAAAGGAAATTGGAAAGGGTGTGTGTGAAAGAAACGACTTGGTAAGAAATACAAGGAGAAGAATTGATATTGTTATCAGAGCTATACTTGGGCATTTCAGATTTGTGACAGGTACTGTACTCCACTGAGTAGCAGTGAGTTTAGGGATATAATAATGTCCTATAAAAACAAATAGAAGTGCTGAAGAAACAGGAATTTTCCACCAAAAGCCACTAATTTCTAACAATCTAACAATATAAAATTTCCCTTTGAGTCTTTGTATTTGACTAGTCTAATTGGAAGAGAAAATCATAATAAATGCCAAAGCGCATGTCTACCTGAATGCAAACAACTTTTATTCAATACCAATATTCAGTTATCTCGGAATTTATTTTGAAGTAATATTGATCATATAGGTCGTATAATTACTAAGAAACTACACCTGTATAGGGAGACTTAGTTTACCAATGAGCATATTATCATTAATAGAGTCAATCAATAAATATGGACTTATTCAGCTTCCATTGGCCATTTTTTACTTTTTTCAATCATTTAAGAAAAATTGACAAATAAGTTGAAATGGCTCCTGCTGTATATGTGTGCAATTTGAGTGATTTCAGTCTTCTTGTGATTTATTTATAGATCTCTGAATTTTAAAAAGATATCTAAAAAATTGTGAAATACAACACACAATAATTGTGATAAGCCTACTAACTTCTACTCTGCACTAAGTTTAGAAGATGCTTTAAAATATAGTTTCATGAATTTATCTTGTACCATGTACGTTGGAAAAAGAAGGGAAGTGACTAGTGAAAGATAAAATCCCCATGGGGGTGTTATGAGGATTAAGTGAGTATGTGTGTGTATGTGCATGTGTGTATGTGTATATGTGTGTATGTCTGTAAATGTGTGTGTGTGTGTAAATTCCTTAAAACATTGCCTAGTAGACAAGAAGTACCACTGAAAGTACGGTATTATTGTTACTATGCATGGTATTATTGTTGTTAGTTTTGCTATTGTTATTTCAATGAGATATGTGTATCATGCTCATAACATTATAAATTTGATTCCTGTTTTTACATTTTGTTTAATGCCTGTTTTCCCCTTATTGTGTTACAATTGCAGTTTATTACATAAAAGTTCGATAAAGAAAATTATTTCAGTAACTTGTGAGAATTAAATAACTGGGTGGCAATATTACTAACCATAGTTATGAGAGATATATTTCTAATCTCAATCTAATACTTTACCATTTAAAATTTTATTGCCATTAAGAGCTTTTTATGGAATGAACACCAGTAGAGAATTCCTGATTCAGATTAGGGCCTTCCCCTGCTGTCCCTGAAGGTTGTATGTATCGACACACAATTATAAATAGGTGCATGATCCCAAGGGCCACCACTCATGTCAGAGTCATGTGCTTATCACTTACAGGAGAGTTGCTCTTCATTACTCACAGCCACATGAAGTGGTCTTGGATAAGGGGTTACTCACAACCACATGAAGTGGTCTTGGATAAGGGGTTACCATCAGAGTTTTAATACTTCTCTGATATTTTTATGTAAAAACACTACTTATTCTGGCATCTTAATGTGTGTGGATAAAAATATCACCAAAATTATATTAATTAGAGAGAATTTATAACTATTTACTATAGCCAATGTCAATAATTTTCCTATGTAGCCATTTAATTACATTAGGTTTTAATTTTGATATATAAAATGAGAGTAAATAATAGACAAATGGCCTAAAAAATCCATGATCCCACAAGGACAAATGAACTAGAGAAGGAGCAATGATCTGTGGGTAATAGAAAGCAAACACAGGTGTAGTAGCTGATTTGAACAGAGACGAGGAAGCTGAATAGAATGGGTTAATTGGAGTATGATGAGAAGATGGAAAGTTATTAGCCCCAGTGTTCCCTGAAAAGCCTTGGGAATTGCATTATGTTTTGTTGAGTTTGTTTTGTTTTCCCTACTGGTTTAAAAATCTATACCTTATTGGCTTTCCAATAGTGGTTTATCTTATACATATAGCAAACACTTTTGGCTTTTTTTTTTTTTTTTTTGCGGTACGCAGGCCTCTCACTGTTGTGGTATCTCCCGTTGCGGAGCACAGGCTCCGGACGCGCAGGCTCAGCGGCCATGGCTCACGGGCCCAGCCGCTCCGCGGCATGTGGGATCTTCCCGGACCGGGGCACGAACCCACGTCCCCTGCATCGGCAGGCGGACCCTCAACCACTGTGCCACCAGCGAAGCCCCTTTTGGCTATTTTTAAAAATCAATATGAAAAAAGTAAAATTATTACATTTTCTCTTTTATGATCTCCCAGAAAAGAATTAGAACTGTTTCAATGCAGTATGTTCTTCTCTTAGCCCAACATTCAAGGTTATTTTTTAAAAAAAAATATCTAGAATTTACATTCTAAATGTTATTATTGTTTACATTTATTATATATTTTTTCTATTTTAAGAAAATTTGGAAAATTTATTAAACTTTACAGCTTATAATCAACAAATATTTAGACAGGTGTTTAAGATTTAGTTCTACGATTTTCCCTAAATCATTTTGTGTGAAACATTAAACTGAAAATTTCTCTATTTCTGTCTCTCTCCCTCCAAATATATATGGGCAGTTTTGTTATTTTGAGTTATTGTTCCCTCAAAAACTGGCATGCGTAGGATTTCTTCTATGTCTGAGAATCTATTTCTTTTGCCTACACGCATGCATGATAATTACCTGTACATAGATATCTAAGGTCAGAGATCTTCCTATTGCTATTCTGATATCATTGATTCATTGGCTCTAGACATGTATTCTTACAGAAATGAAATAACCTGATGATGTTAATGGTAATAATTGTTATTATTACTTTTTCTTTTGTGCTATTGTCTGATTCAGGATACCTAATTATAATAATATTCCATTCCTCCTATATTTAGCTAATAGATTTTATTTCTTAGAGCAGTTTTAGGTTTATAGAAAAATTAAAGAGCAAGTACACAGTTCTCATATACCTTTTCCACCCTCCTCCCTCTGCCCAGTTTCCTCTATTTATAGCATCTTGCATTAGTGGGGTACATTTGTTACAATTGATGAAACAGTACTTAAGTAGAGACTTAACAAAGCATGTATAAGATCTGTGCACTGAAAATTACAATATGCTGAAGAAAGGAATTTAAAAATGAAAAGATATACTGTGTTCATGGAATGGAAGACTCAACATAGTAAAAAATTATAGGTTTAGTACAATTGCTATTAAAAACTTGTAAATGACTTTTGCATATATAGACAAGCTTATTCTAAAATGTTATTGAAGGTAACAAGCTGTAGAATAGTTAGAACAATCTTGAAAAAGAAGTATGAAGTACGAGGAATCACTCAACCCAATATTAAGGATTACAACTAAGATAAGGCATGTGGTATTGGCACAGATATAGGCACATAGATTAATAGGACAGAATGGATAACCCAGAAATAGACCCATACACATATGATCAACCGATTTTTGACAAAGGTGAAAAAAACAATTCAATGGAGGAAAGATTGGGAAAAGAGTTCTTAGACTTGACAATAAAAAACATATTAATTAAAAAAATGATAAATTAGACTTCATCAAAATGAAAACTATGCTCTGTGATAGTCACCACTAAGAAAATGAAAAGACAAACTACAGGCTGGAGAAAATATTTTTAAGACATATATTTGAAAAAGGACCTGTATCTAGAATAGCTAAAGAACTTTCAAAACTTAACAGTAAATAATGGTCAAATTAGAAAATGGGCAAACAACATAGACATTACAAAGAACAAGATGAGCAGATGGTAAATAAGCACTTGAAAACATGTTTAATATCACTACTGGTAGGAAAATGCAAATTAAAACTATAATGAGATGTCACTACACACTTAACACAAAGGTAACATTTTAAAATAATGACAGCCTTACATTCTGGCGAGGGTGCAGAGAAACCAGATCATGCATACGTCACTGATGAGAAGGTGAAAAGGATAAAGCCATTTGGAAAACTTGAGGAGTTTCTTATAAAGTTAAATATGCAATTTCCATATAACCTAGCTATTATACTCCTGGGCATTTGTCCCACAGATATTAAAACTTATGTTCATACAAATTCTATACAGGAATATTTATAGCAGATTAATTAATTGTATTAGTTTCTTGCTGCTGCTGTAATAAATGACCACAGACCTGGTAGCTTTAAACAACAGGTATTTGTTCTATCACAATTCCAGAAGCCGGAAGTCCATATCAGTATCACTTGCCGAAAATCAAGGTGTCAGCAGACCACACTCCCTCTAGGGTCCCTGGGGGAAGCATCTACTCCTTGACTTTGCCAGCTTCCACTAGGCTACCGCATTCCTTGTCTTGCATTCAGATCACCTAACCTCCACCTCCCTTTGTAGTAATATTGTGGTAAACCTTCTCCTCCTCTGTGTGTGAGCTCCCTTGGTCTCTCTCTTATAAGGACACCTGCGATTGTATTTATGACCGAACCAGATAATCCAGGATAATCCTTCATCTCAAAATATTTAATTTAATCACATCTTCAAAGTCTTTGTCAAATAAGGTAACATTCACAGGTTCCAGAAATTAAGAATTGTATATTTTGGGGGTGGAGAGCATTATTAATCCTACCACATTCATAATTGCCCCAAATTGAAAACAAACAACCTTTTTAAATTGTGATCTATTGGAAATAAAGGAATAACTGTATAATTTCCTATTATCATCTTGAAATTGTATATCCCTATGTTTTATTTTGTTTTGCTCTTGAGTAGATGAATTCATACAGTAATAATGATAATAATTGCTATTTATTCAATGCTTATCAGTATCAGGCATTTAGGTAAAACTCTGCATGTTATTGATTTTATTCCTCAGAAGTTCCCATCGGGAAGCTAAAAATTATTTTCCCATTTTATAAATGAGAAAGCTAAAGCAAAGAAATGATATTACTTTCTAAGTTATGAAACTATGTGGAATTACTTCAGAGTCCACGTCTTAACTACTACACTCTAATGTTTCACTATATGCATTTTATATATAGTTTTTTATCAACATTGCAAAATGTAATGGTTAATCATTAATATTATTATGGCTGTGTTAAATTCTGAATAATTTACAAAATATATTGTGAAAAATTACAAAGGGAAAACATCATGGTAGCTCCACTGCAACTATAATTTTGTGTCCTCTCTACTTGCCATTGAGATTCAGTAAATTTTTATAGCAAAGAATAATTGGCTCATTATGATGTAAATGACTATGATAGGGATGGTCTTTTAATTATTTTTAATAAATTACTTTTGTGTTGACAGTTTTAATTTAGCAACTGTTTTTAATCACTGAATGATGTTTCTGCCTGTGTCCAAATTCATTCACACAGGACAGGTTGTTTTAGTAACCTTAATCTCACGGTTATTTTTCTTAACATTGTTAAATTTCCCATTTCTTCATTTTCTACCTAATCTTTCCCATTATCTTGTTTTGCATTATCTTGTTTACCTAACCTCTGTCACTATTGCCAGAAGTTCTAAAGGTCATACTTACTGGATGCTCTAGGAAATAGAGCAGTTGATACAATTTGAAACGTTAGTAGAATCAACTCGAATCCTTAGATTGAGAGTCGGTATTCCTGATCCTGTTTTCATTTAGCCATTCAGTTATTCAACAACGTTAATAAAGCACCTATACTGCATGTAAAAAGAATTAGAATTATTGTGTCAAATGAAAACATAAATATCATGTGTTCTCTGGAGTAACATATAATCTAGTACAGAGAAACCTTTATAAACAAGTAACTATAACACTAGGTGATAGATAAATTAATTTTCCAAGAGTGTTAGCAGAAGTACATCCAAATATTTACTGCTACTTTGAATGGTACTCCAATCCAATCTCTAATTAATCCCCACAACAACCTTATGATATAGGTTCTATTATTATACCCATTTTTCAGATGAGAATTCTGGGCCTTAAACTGAGGTAACTTGCTCATTATCTTACAGTTTATTGCAGAGTCAGAAGTCAAACGCTGGTGGTCTCACCTCAAGGCCTATGCTCCTAATATCTCACGCTATAGTATATTTGTTTAGCCATTTAGTTGAATAAATTTGCTTATCATTTAACATCTTTGTGCTCATTATGTCTTTTTGTTAAATGAACATAATATTCACCACATGCCTATAAAAAGGGGGAAAGGTAGTCACAAAGACTAGAATGTGCAAATAGTAAACAAAACACAAAAATAAACTATGGATATACTTTACAAACTCAACTGTACTAGTAAAAAATGTTATTATAAATATGCAAGTGTATTTAACAGTTCAGAATATTTTTCAGCAAGGGCCAGAATGATTCTTCAAGATGCCAGCCACTGCTCGCAGCATTACCAAAAATTATAGACAGTTGATCTCGAAGTCACTGAATGCGTTGAATATTAAGCTTTTCTCCGTTCCCTTCTCAACTTTGCTGTCAGCAATTCAGCTTAACTTACTCTCTGTTCTACTAATTGGTTTAAGCATAGTTAAAAGATCCTATGTATTTATACCTAAAGCTTGATATGTGTTCAAGGAAGTAAAAGATATTAAACTTGTATATTCATGGTAGTGAATATTTGTTTCTTAAATCTCCTAACTGACTTCTTCCGACAATATTTATATAAAATATTTCATAAGGTTATTAAAACATCTTTTTCAGGCTTTAGAAATCAAACCCAATTTATGGATGAGAAAATTCATTCTTAGGGTAGTAAAGTGACTAATTCAAAGTCATATATTGGAAGCAAATTTACCCAGATGTCTTAAAGCCCTCTTAACCTCTTCTTTCACATTTAAGTTGACTAAAATGTAGGTGGAACTTTTTAGTTTATCTTTAATGGTCTTATAGTTTTACTTTCTCAACATCTGCCTTAAGTAACTGATTCCAAGGAGAATCTAATAGTACTATTATCATTAATGATTTCAAGAATGCAGAAATAATATACACAGAATATCAACATGCTTCAGGTATTTTCTTCCTCTTTTTTAGACTGTAATGCAAAACTTCTCGTGTTTGGAGAAGATAGAAGGAGTGCATTTCATCCCCTTGTTCACATAGTGACAGCAGCATTTGTCGCTTCTCTCATTCTTAAGGGACTGTAAGAGAAGACATTGGCAGGGTGTTACAACGCAGCATCTTATGTCAAGAGTTTTGTCTTTTAGAATGAAATACGATAGATCTTTATGGCACATTTATAACAGTCAGGTTATTTTTGACAGCGCAATTGAAAAGTGAGTTTCCACTGTTAAACTCTAATATAAAAGGTGCCAGAAAAATCTGTGATCTCTAGAAATACAGAGTATCACGTTGTGAACAACTTCCCATAGAAAACAAATAGAAGGCGAAGAGTGATGTAGTTCCTGTTAGGAAAGCTTTTAGCAAGGATAGTGGCTAGGGAGGTGGGATTATATTCATCCTACAGGGGATGCACCATGGGGAAACTGGAAGTTACTCTCTGGGTTCCACCTTGCCACAAACCTCTGACACAGATTTACATCTTAGACCTTGAGTTGCAATGAACAGGCTTCAAACACCCTAACTTGTTTTCACACTGGCTGCCGACCTCAGTCAGCCTGCACGCCTACACATTCCCTTGCAGCTACTGTACCTCCAGACCCCAAACCACCCAGCTGGCAAGTGGCTGCAGGCTCTCTGACTCCTTCTTCATACACCCTCACCAGCGTTGCTAGCCTGCACAAATTGTGGACCACCTCTGGCCTGGGAAACCCAGGAAATTACATTGCCATCCAGAGAACCACAACTACAACTTCTACAATGAGGTCTGAATCAGAGCACTGGGAGGGAAGCCTGTGTCAAAGTATGTTCCTTTTCGGGGCACTCTTCCTCAACACCACAGCAGTCATTCGTGTTCTCTTCACACAGGTATAGTTTCTTCCCTGGTACAGGTAATAATTCTTAAACCATCTCTGTGCAATGTACTGCTCGGTTTTTATCTCTTGTTTGGAACTTGACTAATACAATAAATAACTAATAATAAATGTAGACATACATTTCCAAATATAAATACACATATGTTTAACCGAAGAGGAAACTGAGTGTCAGAGAATTGACTTGTCTCACCGAAGAGATGGAGGTGGGATTCTAATATGGGCAGGATGGCCGAGGGCCCACACTCACAATCTTACACACATATATCACTTCCAAGAAATGATATGAAATTGGCCTTTCTGAGATTCCAGTATCATGTTTCTCTGTTGTTTCTATAGCCATATTAACTACTCAGCACCAAAGAGCTTCCTTAATTTTTATGTGGCTTATATAATCCAGCTATAAGAACTTCCAGTTCATTATTTTCTTGATCACTTTTTATTTCTTTTTTTTAAAATTTTTTTATAATTGCTTTACAATGGTGTGTTAGTTTCTGCTTTATAACAAAGAGAATCAGTTTTACATATACATAAATCCCCATATCTCCTCCCACTTACGTCTCCCTCCCACCCTCCCTATCTCACCCATCTAGGTGGTCACAAAGCACCAAGCTGATCTCCCTGTGCTATGCGGCTCCTTCCCACTAGCTATCTATTTTACATTTGGTAGTGTATATACGTCCATACCACTCTCTCACTTCATCCCAGCTTAACCTTCCCCCTCCCCATGTCCTCAAGTCCATTCTCTACATCTGCGTCTTTATTCTTGTCCTGCCCCTAGTTTCTTCATAACCTTTTCATTTTTTTTAAGACTCCATATATATGTGTTAGGATATGGTATTTGTTTTTCTCTTTATGACTTACTTCACCCTGTATGACAGTCTCTAGGACCATCTACATCACTACAAACAACTCAATTTTGTTTCTTTTTGTGGCTGAGTAATATTCCATTGTATATATGTGCCACATCTTCTTTATCCATTCATCTGTCAATGGACACTTAGGTTGCTTCCATGTCCTGGCTATTGTAAATAGAGCTGCAATGAACATTGTGGTACATGACTCCTTTTGAATTATCGTTTTCTCAGGGTATATGCCCAGTAGTGGGATTGCTGGATCATATGGTAGTTCTATTTTTAGTTTCTTGAGGAAACTCCATATTGTTCTCCATAGTGGCTGTATCAATTTACATTCCCACCAACAGTGCAAGAGGGTTCCCTTTTCTCCACACCCTCTCTAGCATTTATTGTTTGTAGCTTTTTGATGATGGCCATTCTGACTGGTGTGAGATAATATCTCGTTGTAATTTTGACTTGCATTTCTCTAATGATTAATGAAGTTGAGCATTCTTTCATGTGTTTATTGGCCATCTGTATATCTTCTTTGGAGAAATGTCTATTTAGGTCTTTTGTCCATTTTTGGATTGGGTTGTTTGTTTTTTTGATATTGAGCTGCATGAGCTGCTTGTAAATTTTGGAGATTAATCCTTTGTCATTTGCTTCATTTGAAAATACTTTCTCCCATTCTGAGCATTGTCTTTCCACCTCGTTTATGGTTTCCTTGCTGTGCAAAAGCTTTTAAGAATCATTAAGTCCCATTTGTTTATTTTGTATTATTTTGTATTTTGTATTTCCATTTCTCTAGGAGGTGGGTCAAATAAGGATCTTGCTATGATTCATTTCATAGTGTGTCCTGCCTATGTTTTCCTCTAAGAGTTTGATAGTGTCGGCTTTACATTTAGGTCTTTAATCCATTTTGAGTTTATTTTTGTGTATGGTGTTAAGGAGTGTTCTAATTTCATTCTTTTACATGTAGCTGTCCAGTTTTCCCAGGACTACCTATTGAAGAGGCTGTCTTTTCTCCATTGTATATTCTTGCCTCCTTTATCAAAGGTAAGGTGACCATATGTGTGTGGGTTTATCTCTGGGCTTTCTATCGTATTCCATTGATCTATATTTCTGTTTTTGTGCCAATACCATACTGTATTGATTACTGTAGTTTTGTACTATAGTCTGAAGTCAGGGAGTCTGATTCCTCCAGTTCCGTTTTTCTTAAAATTGCTTTGGGTATTAGGAGTCATTTGTGTTTCCTTACAAATAGTGAAATTTTTTGTTCTAGTTCTGTGGAAAATGTCATTGGCAGTTTGAGAGGGATTGCATTGAACCTGTAGATTGCTTTGGGTAGTAGAGTCATTTTCACAGTGTTGATTCTTCCAATCCAAGAGCGTGGTATATCTCTTCATCTGTTTGTATCCTCTTTAATTTCTTTCATCAGTGTCTTATGGTTTTCTGCATACAGGTCTTTTGTCTCCTTAGGTAGGTTTATTCCTAGGTTTTTTATTCTTTTTGTTGCAATAGTAAATTGGTATGGTTCCTTAATTTCTCTTTCAGATTTTTCATCATTAGTGTATAGGAATGCAAGAGATTTCTGTGCATTAATTTTGTATCCTGCTACTTTACGAAATTCATTGATTAGCACTAGCAGTTATCTGGTAGTGTCCTTAGGATTCTCTATGTACAGTATCATGTCATCTGCAAACTTTGACAGCATTACTTCTTCTTTTCTGATTTGGATTCTCTTATTTCTTGTTCTTCTCTGATTGCTGTGGCTAAAACTTCCAAAACTATGTTGTATAATAATGCTGAGAGTGCGCAACCTTGTCTTGTTCCCGATCTTAGTGAAAATGGTCTCAGTTTTTCACCATTGAGAACGATGTTGGGTGTGGGTTTGTCATATATGGCCTTTAGTATGTTGAGGTAAGTTCCCTCTTTGCCTACCTTCTGGAGTGTATTTATCATAAATGAGTGTTGAATTTTGTCAGAAGATTTTTCTGCATCTTTTGAAATGATAATATGGTTTTCACCTTCAATTTGTTAATATGGTGTATCACATTGATTGATTTGCATATATTGAAGAATCCTTGCCTTCCTGGGATAAACTCCACTTGATTATGGTGTATGATCCTTTTAATGTGCTGTTGGATTCTGTTTGCTAGTATTTTTTCAGGATTTTTGCATCTATGTTCATCAGAGATATTGGCCTGTAGTTTTCTTTTTTTGTGACATCTTTGCCTGGTTTTGGTATCAGGGTGATGCTAATCTTGTAGAATGAGTTTGGGACTTTTTCTCCATCTACTATATTTTGGAAGAGTTTGAGAAGGATAGGTGTTAGCTCTTCTCTAAATGTTTGATACAATTCGCCTCTGAAACCAACTGGTCCTGGGCTTTTGTTTGTTGGAAGATTTTTAATCACTGTCTCAATTTCAGTGGAGAAGTTTCTTGTTTCTTGAGGTAGGATTGTATTGCTATAAACTTCCCTGTTACAACTGCTTTTGCTGCATCCCAGAGGTTTTGGGTCGTCGTGTTTTCATTGTCATTTGTTTCTAAGTATATTTTGATTTCTTCAGTGATCTCTTGGTTATTAAGTAATGTATTGTTTAGCTTCCATGTGTTTGTATTTTTTATAGATTTTTTCTTGTAATTGGTATCTAGTCTCATAGCATTGTGGTTGGAAAATATACTTGATACGATTTCAGTTTTCTTAAATTTACCAAGGCTTGATTTGTGACCCAAGATATGATCTATCCTGGAGAATGTTCCATGAGCACTTGAGAAGAAAGTGTATTCTGTTGTTTTTGGATGGAATGTGCTATAAATATCAATGAAGTCCATCTTGTTTAATGTATCATTTATATCTTGTGTTTCCTTATTTATTTTCATTTTGGATGATCTTTCCAGTGGTGAAAGTGGGGTGTTAAATTCCCCTGCTATGATTGTGTTACTGTCAATTTCCCCTTTTATGGCTGTTAGCATTTGCCTTACGTATTGAGGTGCTCCTGTGTTGGGTGCATATTTACAATTGTTGTATCTTCTTCTTGGATTGATCCCTTGATCATTATGTAGTGTCCTTCTTTGTCTCTTGTAATAGTCTTTAATTTAGAGTCTATTTTGTGTGACATGAGAATTGCTACTCCAGCTTTCTCTTGGTTTCCGTTTGCATGGAATATCTTTTCCCATCTCCTCACCTTCAGTCTGTATGTGCCCCTAGGTCTGAAGTGGGTCTCTTTTAGACAGCATATATATGGGTCTTGTTTTTGTACCCATTCAGCCAGTCTATGTCTTTTCGTTGGAGCATTTAATCTATTTACATTTAGGTATTTATCGATATGTATACTCCTATTACCATTTTCTTAATGGTTTTTGGTTTGTTATTGTAGGTCTTTCCCTTCTTTTGTGTTTCCTGCCTAGACAAGTTCCTTTAGCATTTGTTGTAAAGCTGGTTTGGTGGTGTTGCATCTCTTAGCTTTTGCTTGTTTGCAAGGTTTTAATTTCTCCGTCAAATCTGATTGAGATCCTTGCTGGGTAGAGTAATCTTGGTTGTACGTTTTTCCTTTCATCACTTTAAATATGTCCTACCACACCCTTCTGGTTTGCAGAATTTCTGCTGAGAAATCAGCTGT
Source organism: Globicephala melas (assembly GCF_963455315.2). Lineage (NCBI taxonomy): Eukaryota > Metazoa > Chordata > Mammalia > Artiodactyla > Delphinidae > Globicephala > Globicephala melas. Next base: position 20,254,369 of record NC_083326.1, read on the forward strand.
TAACCTTATGGGGTTTCTTTCTATGTAATTTGTTGCTTTTCCCTTGCTGCATTTAATATTTTTTCTTTGTATTTAAATGTTGATAGTTTGATTAATGTGTGTTTTGACCTGTTTCTCCTTGGATTTATCCTTTATGGGACTCTCTGCACTTCCTGGACTTGAATGACTATTTTGTTTCCCATATTAGGGAAGTTTTCAACTATAATCTCTTCAAATATTTTCTCAGTCCCTTTCTTTTTCTCTTCTTCTTCTGGGACCCCTATAATTCGAATGTTTGTGTGTTTAATGTTGTCCCAGAGGTCTCTGAGACTGTCCTCAGTTCTTTTCATTCTTTTTTCTTTATTCTGCTCTGCAATAGTTATTTCCCCTATTTTATCTTCCAGGTCACTTATCTGTTCTTCTGCCTCAGTTATTCTGCTATTGATTCCTTCTAGAAAATTTTTAGTTTCACTTACTGTGTTGTTCATCACTGTTTGTTTGCTCTTTACTTCTTCTAGGTCCCTGTTGAACGTTTCTTGTATTTTCTCCATTCTAGATTTTGGATCATCTTTACTATCATTACTCTGAATTCTTTTTCAGGTAGACTGCCCATTTCCTCTTCATTTGTTAGGTCTGGTGAGTTTTAACCTTGCTCCTTCATCTGCTCTGTTTTTCTCTGTCTTCTCATTTTGCTTAACTTACTGTGTTTGGGGTCTCCTTGGCACAGGCTGCAGGTTCATAGTTCCTGTTATTTTTGGTGTCTGCGTCCAGTGGCTAAGGTTAGTTTAGTGGGTTCTGTAGGCTTCTTGGTGGAGGGGACTAGTGCCTGTGTTCTGGTGATTGAGGATGGATCTTGTCTTTCTGGTGGGCAGGTCCACGTCTGGTGGTGTGTTTGGGGCTCTGTGAACTTATTATGATTTTAGGCAGCCTCTTTGCTAATGGGTGCGGTTGTGTTCCTGTCTTGCTATTTGTCCTGCATAGGGTGTCCAGCACTGTAACTTGATGGTCATTGAGTGGAGCGGGGTCTTAGCATTCAGATGGAGATCTCTAGGAGAGCTTTCGCCGTTTGATATTACGTAGAGCTTGGAGGTCTCTGGTGGACCAATGACCTGAACCCAGCCCTCCCACCTCAGAGGCACAGCCCTGACACTCGGCCGGAGCACCAAGACACTGTCAGCCACATGGCTCAGAAGAAAAGGGAGAAAAAAAGAAAGAAAGATAGAAAGAAGTAAAATAAAACAAAAAGTTTTTAAAATAAAGAATAAAAAATAATTACTAAAAATAAAAATACATTAAAAAGTAATTAAAAAAATAAGAGAGCAACCAAACCATAAACTAATCCACCAGTGATAACAAGTGTTAAAAACTGTACAAAAACAAAATCAAAAAAATCTAACAGACAGAACCGTAGGACAAATGGTAAAAGTAAAGCTATTCAGACAAAATCACACAAAGAAGCATATACATACACACTCACAAAAAAAGAAAAAGGAAAAAAAAAAAAAAATATCCTTGCTCCCAAAGTCCACCTCCTCAATTTGGGATGATTCGTTGTCTATTCAGGTATTCCACAGATGCAGGGTACATCAAGCTGATTGTGGAGCTTTAATCCGCTGCTCCTGAGGCTGCTGGGAGACATTTCCCTTTCTCTTCTTTGTTCGCACAGCTCCTGGGGTTCAGCTTTGGATTTGGACCCGCCTCTGCGTGTAGGTCACCTGAGGGCGTCTGTTCTTTGCTCAGACAGGACGGGGTTAAAGGAGCAGCTGAGTCAGGGGTTCTGGCTCACGCAGGCCGGGTGGAGGGAGTGATATGGATACGGGACGAGCCTGTGGGGCAGAGGCCAGTGTGACGTTGCACCAGGCTGAGGCACCGTGCATTCTCCCCGGGAAGTTGTCCCTGGGTCACGGGACCCTGGTAGTGGCGGGCTGCACTGGCTCCCGGGAGTGGAGGTGTGGATAGTGACCTGTGCTCGCACACGGGCTTCTTGGTGGTGGCGGCTGCAGCAGCCTTAGCGTCTCATGCCCGTCTCTTGGTGTCCGCGCTGATAGCCGTGGCTCATGCCCTTCTCTGGAGCTCGTTTAGGAAGCGCTCTTAATCCCCTCTCCTTGCGCATCCTGAAACAGTGGTCTCTTGCCTCTTCGGCAGGTCCAGACTTTTCCCGGACTCCTTCCCGGCTAGCCGTGGCGCACTAACACCCTGCAGGCTGTGTTCACGCCACGAACCCCAGTCCTCTCCCTGCGCTCCGACCGAAGCCCGAGCCTAAGCTCCCAGCCCCGCCCACCCTGGCGGGGGAGCAGACAAGCCTCTTGGGCTGGTGAGTGCCGGTCGGCACCGATCCTCTGTGCGGGGATCTCTCCACTTTGCCCTCTGCATCCCTGTTGCTGGGCTCTCCTCTATGGCTCTGAAGCTTCCCTACTGCCCACCCCCCATCTCTGCCAGTGAAGGGCCTTCCTACTGTGTGGAAACCTTTCCTCTTTCACAGCTACCGCCAGAAGTTCAGATCCTGTCCCTATTCTTTTGTCTCTCTTTTTACTTTTGTCCTACCCAGGTACGTTGGGAGTTTCTTGCCTTTTGGGGGGTCTGAGGTCTTCTGCCAGCATTCAGTAGGTGTTCTGCAGGAGTTGTTTCAACATGTAGATGTATTTCTGATGTATTTGTGGGGAGGAAGGTGATCTCCGCATCTTCCTCTTCTGCCATCTTGAAGGTCTCCCTCTTCTTGATCACTTTTATTCTATCACTTAAGATTCATTTCTCTTTTATGCTTGTTTTATGTGTGACTCTATCAAATACCACATCTCATAATTTACATCTTTCATTGGCAAAAGGATTTATTTATAAATAGGGTAACCAATTAATTTTTAACTTATCTCTGCAGTATCTGTATACTCTTTTTACCTCCTACTTTTTGATGTTTCGATTGTGCCTTCCTTTCCTGTCTTTCATTAGAATGATAGAAGTTTTGGTTTTATTTTGTATTCCTATTCCCTTTTTATCTCTGTCCCTACTTTGGAAATATGTTATGACTAACAAAAATGGATATCTCATGGCCAACAAAATTAAACAAAAATAATGCCCTAAGCATTTCATTTAGTCCAGTTCTATCAACATTTGGACACACTAAATATAAAAGTGTGCTTCTCTTAGGACATTTCTGAATCTCAAATTTGTGCATTTTGTACAAAATCTGCATTCTAGAAAATGTATATTATCGCACTAAAAGTCTAGACATTTTATAACTAATGTTGAAAAGAATACTCATTACCACTATTTTTAGCTTTGTAAATAGAATTATTAAATAATTAAAACATATATATTGCCAACTTATTTTCCATATTGTAGAATTCTTCCAAAGTACTGTGGTGCAGGATTCTTTCTGTTGGTAAAACACACACTCTGATGCTGAGTGAAGAGGAAAGAGCAAGTCCTATACCAGAGACGAACAGAAAATCTGTCAGAAATTGTTAAGGAATAAAACAGAGCTCTTAGGCTCTAGAGTTGAATATTCAGCCAAATTGTCATTCAAATGCAAAGGCATGTTAGAAATATTGTCTAGCAGAAAAGTCTCCAGAAATGCACCCCAAAGACAACCATGTTGAAAACAGTTTTGGATGAAAACAGTTAAGGAAGAGAGCAAAGTCAGAGCATGCTGCAAGACCTGTATCAGATAAAGATGACAGTAACTTGGTATATGGCTTATTGTCTTTAAAAGAATACCTAAGATGGAAGAAGAAAAGGGGAAATACAGCCATAATGACCCAGAATTAAAGTCTATTTAACATTTAGATGGAAGTATAGATAATGCTGGAATTGTAGTGTTGGAACAACAGGCCTGAGGACATGCTAAAATTATTTTCTTATTAGGACGGAGATATATAATTTAAAAATATAATTTAAAGAGTTTAGAAGACATTAAAAAATAAATCAAACTGCAATAGTAAGTTTAGTTGTGAAAAAAAGATCCAAACTAGCAATAGTTTTGAAAATTTAAGTAAAATTCTAGCCTTATCAGTTAAAAGACAAAGATACCTCTTACAAATAGGATACAGTCCACTGCTCCTGCAGGAATAACTAGACAAAATTAGTAAACCACTTTGTATCTGAGGATGCAAAGAAATGTAAGAGAATTAAATTTCAAAAGATAAGAGACTCTCTTAGGGGACCAGAGACAAATGTTTGCTTTCCATTCTGTAGCCCAATTGCCGTATCTGGGCACAGGTGGACAGATGATTAAGTCTGTCACACACAGAGGCTTCTGATGAATTTGCAAGAAAACAGAGAACTTTTAATACTGTACTGTTTGTTCTTCTGTACTGCTGTAGAATTCCCATCTGTTAGCTAGTGGGGTGCAGCAGCATAGCACAGGGAGATAAGCTTGGTGCTTTGCGATGACCTAGAGACATGGGATAGGGAGGGTGGGAGGTAGACTCAAGAGGGAGGGGATATGGGAACATATGTATGCATATGACTGATTCACTTTGTTGTACAACAGAAACTAACACAGTATTGTGAAGCAATTATACTCCAATAAAGATCCATTAAAAAAAAATTTCCTTAAAGTGCTTTTGCAAATTGTAAGGCAGCATAGAAGGCTGGTGGCTGATCTGCAAAGAGATCTGTGTATTCTTATGGTGCTTAGTAGAAATATTGGAAGGAGAGACTTTAACAAGTGTTGTAGGAAGAGACAGATGAAACAAAAACGGATTTTTTTCTTACTTAAGCAAGTGTATGCTATGAACATTAGGCACAGTGAAGCAGGGGTTTGGGGAAGCGTGGAGTTTGAGGATTTGAGGTTTTTTTTGAGAATAGAATGTTTTACAGATTGATTGAACATTGGCAGTTAAAGATCACTAGATTGTGGAAGTTGCTGAATGGCTGAATTTCAAAGTTTAGACATTAAAGTGAGTCTTTTGCTGACTTCACAAAAGCCTGACTGACTTTCAGATGTACAGGTCTGTCACTGGTAGGTGGGCTGCCATAATTAAACTGTGTTTGTGAGAAAACTGTGCTATTGAGATGCTGGTTTAATAAGTTAAATGAATTTCAAACTGGTATTTGGTTAATTGTTACCAAGACTACAGAAAAATCAGTCTTTTCTTAGGTGTGCAGAAACTTCTTTTTAAATCCTCTGGTCCAAAATCCTGCTTATGGGAGGAATCAGTAATACTTGGGACAAATCTTACCCTCAAGACATAAAAAAACAGAGTTGAACTAAAACTAAACCTGCAATCCAGCCTTGATCAGAGCTACTCCTAATTTAGTTAAAATAATGATTTTCCCCTTGATTTTGAAGCAAAAAATAAATGCCTTCACTGGAGAAAAAAATTATTTATGGAATAGCTAGATTGATAACAAATGAAATATAGATTTAAGATATAAAATATCATTAAGGATAGTGTCGCTAGAAACTGTACCACTAGTAGACAATTTATTGATAGAATTAGTAAAATTTATAATTTGTGTGTAATTTACACTTTTTTGATTATTGGTGATCAAAAATACAGAGAATCAAGGAGGATAAATGATGTATTGATATGAAAGACATAGTTAAAACTATTAACCTAAAGAAATTATCCAGAATTCTCCATTCATCAAATTGAGAATACACATTTTTAAAGTACACAGAGAAAGTTGAAAAATAAAATTTGAAAAAACTCTCATTTGTATAAAATAAAGTTTAAACTGCATTATAAAAGCAACTGAATAATAATGAAAACATTATACATAAAACTTATGAAATAGAGCAAAACCAGTACTTCAAGAGCAATTCTAGCTTTAAATTAGTATATTAGAAAAAAGATCTTACAAGTAATGAATTAAGTGCTCCTCTTTTTAGGTTAGAAAATGTACAATAGAGAAATCCCATATAAGCTAAGAAAAGAGATAATTAATTTGAAGGCAGAAGTTAATGAGATTAAAAAACCAAATAGTGGAGACTATCAGCAAAACCAAATATTGATTCTTTGAAAATATTAACAAGAGGTAAATATTTGGAAAGATTCTTTGATGAAGAATCAAGAGACAAGAAAAGAAACAAATAAGCAATGTATGAATGAAAATGAGAACATAAAGACATAAAACAGAGGATACAACATTAAGACAATACTATGAGTAGCTACACCAATGAATCGAAAACTGAAACCTAACCAACAAAGCACTACAAGAACATGTATTTTTTTCAAAATAACTGACTCCAGAAAATATTTTAAAATTCAATAGTACTGTAACTATTAAGGAAATTGAAGTAGTGGTTAAATATCATATCTCCCAAATTTAAAAAGCCCATATAATTTTACAGTCAAGTTCTATAAAATTTAAGGGACATACTGCTCTCTGTTTTCTACTGTTTTTGACAATAAAGAAGAAATATTTCATTCTATCAGATCAGCATAATTATAACAGTAAAAGCAAGAAATTATACTTTTAAAACAAAAAGGGAAATTTTAGGGCTATTATATTCATGGGTATAGATGCAAAATCCTAAACAAAATATTAGCAAATCAAATCTAATAGTGTATATAAGAGGTAATATATCAAAATAATATTTATGCCAAGGATATAAGAATTGATTAATATTTTAAATAAATAAATGGAATTAATAATCTTACCAAAGGGAATTGTATGTGTTTGTCATGGACCCAACAGGAAACAGATCACATACAAATTTCTAAAATTTGAAGAGAGTTTACATAAAAAGAAGTAGCTACAAAGGTGAGTAGGCTGTAAGGAAATAAGAAAAGATAGTATAGGAACTCAGAGCTAACAAAGCTGGATACGCTTTACAATTGTATCGAAGCATATCAATATCTGAGAATAAATATAAATAAATAAAACTAAAAATTTTCTATTATAGCTCTTGAAGAAGAGATTAAAATCCTGAGTTTTTCCAAGGTATTTGATAAAATTATTTAAAATGTGCAATAACAAAGAGCCACTGAGGGCTTAAACTCGTCTAATGAAAATAGCTAGAGGTCTGGGGGTGAGGGAGGTTGCCTTGAAAGATATCTAGGAATTATGTATCAGGAGTTATAAAAACATGTGGGATTATCCCAGGACGATGAACAAAGAATGGTCATAAATCTGTGTGTTATGAGAATGCTCACAAAGGACATCAACTGTATAGATCAATCTAAGTAAGTAGATCAGTTTGGTTTGTGAATGTCAGTCAGCTTTCGCTGGCTATTGAGTGAAGTTCAATGGCTAATGGAGAAAAAGGCTAATAGCTTTTTTTGCTGCAGGATGGAAGTTCTGCATGGGCTCAAGAAAATGGACTTAACCTTTTTGAGCCTGATCTGGCCATGACACCTGCTGAGCTCCAGCTTGACGGCAGTGATAAGAAATGCTGAGCTCTCCAGATGGCAGGAGCAGTGATTTTCTTCTTCACTGGAATAAGCGCTTAAGCGTTATACTGATTTTCTTCTGCCAGTGCCACCTGTAAACTTATATTAGTCACTTTTACTATATTCCACACACCATTGCTTCTAACTAAGAACTATTTTCACAGCAAAAGAGGTGAGGAATGAATGACCCTACACTCATGGGGTTCACTGATCTTACTATGTATTCTATCACCCTGCAGTATCTGTCCTGATAAAAGGCAGGATGACTTATTCAAAATCCAGTTATGGCACTAGCTATGTGACAACACCTTGTAGAGCTGGGGTGCTTTTGTATGTGTTGCAATATATACTCAGAACAGGTGATCTGTATATGGCTAGAATCCATGTGTGAGGGAAGCAATTGGTTGACATGAGTGGGGTTTCTTTTTGGCTATTTCCCCTCATATACTTATAAAAATGTGGCTTTGCTGGCTCAAATATATTACTGCCCAAAGAACCACCATATATATATATGGTGTACACAGTGAACTTCCAGTGAGTTGGAAGTGGAGATAGTCATCATGTTAATGTGGGCTTTTTGTGTCAGTGAGACAGTAGAGAAGGTCTTACTCACTGGATTGATAAATCCAGTTTATTTTGGGAAAATAGAGGACTACTACACCATAAGAGCAGGGAGGAATATATCTGAAATCAGAGAATTACCTGGGTGTCTCTACGTACTACCATGTTCAATGGTAAAAGTAAATATAAGTCTACAGCAACTCAGTTCAGACAGGGCACCCTAACTGCACAGCTCCTTCATGAATAAAATAGTGAGTCATATGTCCAGGTAAATAACCAAAACAAGTTGTAACACTGGGTAAGGGCAAAGAGAGCATGGCATGATTTTTGGAGAAGCAAGTCATAAATACCAAATACTGTAGCCACAGAAATGAAAAATGAGAAGGCTTGCATATATGCCATGTTTAGATGTATATAATAATACATATCAACTGTACTTTTCTGTTTTCTATACTAGCTTATCTAAAGCAAGTTGTATTAAAAATGGTAATAGGGCTTCCCTGGTGGCGCAGTGGTTGACAGTCCGCCTGCCGATGCAGGGGGCGCGGGTTCGTGCCCCGGTCCGGGAGGGTCCCGCGTGCTGCGGAGCGGCTGGGCCCGTGAGCCATGGCCGCTGGGCCTGCGCGTCCAGAACCTGTGCTCCACAACGGGAGAGGCCACGGCAGTGAGAGGCCCGCGTGCCGCAAAAAAAAAAAAAAAAAAAAAAGTAATAAATTGGATTTCCCTGGTGACGCACTGGTTGGGAATCTGCCTGACAATGCAGGGGACACAGGTTCGAGCCCTGGTCCAGGAAGATCCCACATGCCGTGGAGCAACTAAGCCCGTGTGCCACAACTACTGAACCTGTGTGCCACAACTACTGAAGCCCATATGCGTAGAACCCATGCTCCACAACAAGAGAAGCCACCACAAGCACGGTGCACCGCAACAAAGAGTAGCGCCCCCTGCTCACCACAACTAGGGAAAGCCCGCACGCAACAACGAAGACCCAACGCAGCAAAAAATAAATTTATTTTAAAAAAAAAATTTTAAAAAGGCAATAAATTACACAATTTATAATTAAATCTAATTAAATATAAATTAAATGATATAAATTTTGTATTTATCAATAATTTCAGGATATAAAAGGGGAGTTGTGATTGAGCTTTTAAATGTGAATAACACCTACAGAATTATACAATTAAATGTGATTTGTCTGTTGTTTGGGAGAAGAACAAGAGCAAGTCTTTAGTTATATGTACATTTCATTGTTAGGTTGAGGCATAATGTTATTGCTGTTGTTCAGGTGATGAAATATAGGTAATAGGTACATTTACAAAGTAGTAGACTTGTGAGATAGTCAACTCGGGGAAGGTACCCCCAAGTTTAATATTTCTTCTGAGCTGAAGAGAAAGACTTAGGAACTACTTTTCCTTGAATCAATCAATTATGGAAACAATTCTATATTTTTAATAATACATAACTCTCTTCACTAACTTACAAATATATTTCCATGATAGGGGTAAATCAACTGTGGAAAAAATTCTCCCCCTTACTTCCTAAAAAAAAGTAAAATTTAGCAAATGATTAAGATAGTGTCAACTTGGTAACTCTTCGAAGGATGTTTTTAGGAGAATCAAAATCATGCAGATTCAGTAAAAAAAGTATATGCATTTTCTGACTTCACTCAAAATACTCAACTGAAATTATTTCTTTTGTAGATAATGTAGCTGAAAAATTAAGGATCATAAATCAGCTAATCCCATATCCACTGTATAGAAATCATCTTGTCAGATCAAAATACTAAGCAGAGTTCACTGTGAAGTGAGCTTTCCTCATTAATCTAAGTAAAAGTGGTGTAGGTAGTTTAGAGCTGAAGAACTGACAGAATATTTCAGCTGTGTTAGAAACACAGTGTGATACCACTGCCTATCTGAAGGGAAAGATACTTGAAGTAGATGGTGCTAGGGCTCACAGTTAAGTCCCATCATCTTTTTATTTGTGTGTGTGTGTGTGTGTGTGTGTGTGTGTGTGCGCGCGCGCGTGCACCATGTAAATTCCTGTGCTTAATAGTAATAAATCGTGAGGTATGCTGTTCTTCCTTCTTAGAATTCCAGGACAATTTAGACCACCTGGCAAAATTTGCCCAAGTGAGGTATAGCACTTGGATTGCTGAGGCTGGTTTAAATTTACTCTGATTAAGAGCAATAACTTTGTCTTTAAATTAAAATCTTACATACTAGCAAATCTTCCTAGACTTAAATACTTACTTGTGGTGTGGAAATTAGAGAACAAAAAATTCTGCAATTATTCTTTATTTCTAGTTATACAGTAATGTTAGTTCGTTCTGTTTATAAAAATAATGCAAGTTTCTCTTGATCACGTAAGATCTTGATTTTCTTATATTTGAATTGCCTAGTCTTAAGAGATCAGTCTGCACCAGAAACAGGTTAATCTTTTTCACCCCAATTCCTAATATATCCTTCAAACTTCCCACAAAATGAAATTAATGACATGCAGATCTACTTAGAACTTTTCAATGACTTGTAAGATTGAGTGTAATCTCCATGCTTGTCAAACAACTCTTCAGATATGACTCAACTTCATTCCCTACTTTGTTTTCTACCATTTCCCAATTCTCTTGGATTTTGTGCTTAATCATTTGATTCCCTTTTAGTTTTTCATATGTTTGCTGTCTCTATTGGTGATTATTAGAAACAGAGGATATTGAGTAGAGAAAGAAACTAAAGTCAATTGCTGTATATACATTTTATATATGTATATCCATGTGTATACATATACATATATAAAATATATATATAATCTATTTACTTATTTAATACTATTTGGTCTTGAAGAAACAAAGGAAACCAAGGCAAAGTATGCTTGAGACTTGCATCCACATCTCTCCCTATTTGTTGGTTGAGACTGAATTAATGGAGGCTTATAAACAGAACTAGAGGGTAGTGTTCTGCCTTCTAAATTCTGATAGTCTGCAACTTTGGGACATCATGGAAATTATTAATGTTATAAATAAATGTAGGTACCACAAAGTGTAGACAACTCAGAATGCCTTACCAGGATTTCCCCTTTAGCTTTCCTGGGATAAGTATATTAATCACAAGTTAACCAAAGATATCCCAGTCTCAAATACCCAAGAGATCTTCACCTCTGAATTGTAGTAAGTCCTGCAACAAGAGTTATTTCTTTCCAGACACTTTTACTCTCCAACTCCCAGCCATATTCGACATCTGCAGGGAAAACAGTACATATGAAAAACTAGCACAAATTTTATCTCTGTTGGGAAATCTTCCCTAAAATTTTTACACCCCTGTCACTCCCATATCACCACCTCATCATTCTCTGTTCCAGGAAAAAAAAAAAATCTGAGCATTAAAAACTTTGTGTTTTCTCTGTGATATATAACATTTGTTACTGAATTTGTCTGAACAACATAAGACAAAAGACTCACCTAGCTATCTAGACATTCTTAAATTTGGATTTTCACAGCATAGAATTATTCAGTGAAAAGTAGATTAGTTGTTACATCGTTTCTGTCTCTTTGCTTTGCAAAATGTGAGTATCTTGAAGATAGGAGTTAAACCATCATTTTATCCCCAGAGCCTATATTTTTCACAGAACCTTAATATAATTTATTGACTTTGAAGGAAACCGTGTGTAACAATATATTGAAAATGGTTTAGAACTCTCTTGACTCATTTAAAAATATGTTTTCTGCTTACTTCCAAGTTGAGGTATAGGTACCAACATCCAGCCTAGTGTATGACCCTAAGTAGATGCTCAATTATAAGAATTATAATTTAAAAACCAAAGTCCTGACAGCAAAATATATTTGAGTGTATTTTACTAGGTCCCCAAATAAACGGTAGATATGTTTTCTACAAACAGAGGAAGGAAACAAAATAGAAAAATTTAAATTTAATTATAGTTTCAAAAAGTAAGACATAAACTAGTTCAAAATAAAGCAAATAAATATTATTTGGAAAAAATTTCATTTGAAATATGCAAAAGTTATTTAAGGTAACTCTAGAAGCTGAACTATATGCTGCCAAAATTAATATCAAAAGGAGAAAACAAAACAGTTATTAATGTGTGGAACTGTATGCTGATACATTATGGATAATATCTTTGGAGAGAAAGGACCATTTGCTTATCTTATTGAAAATTAAATAAACTACTATTAAGCATTGACTACTGAGACTACAGTTGGGCTTTTCTACCTGACTCTCCTCTCTTCTACTTTCATACACTCTTCCTGTATGAATTACTCAACCCTTGCACTTTAATTATGACCTACGAAATCTTAAGCCCTTTACCTTTATTTTCAACCTACATTTTCCTTAACATCCAGACACATGTATTCAACTCCTCAATATCTCCTCCTAGATGAGACCCAGTCACCTTGAACTAACACATAGAAAGTTAGGTGTACCACCATGCACCTCAGTCAGAAGGGACTTTTAAAAAATTTCTCACTTCTGTGAATATTTTCACAATTTGTAGTCTACTTCTTAATATCTGTCCTCTTCTTTCTATACCACGTTTATGTGATTAATTGGTTTACAACCCAACCATATATATATATATATTATATATATATACACGTATATACTATATATGTACTATATGCATATATATTATATGTATATATACATATACATGTACTATAGTGCTAGATTCCTAGTTTGATTTCCATATCAACTCTTTCACCTCCATCATTTGTCAAGCTGCAACTAGGAATTTTCTCACAAAAATCAAAATTATTTTCCTACTTCCTTATTTGAAATGCTTTAATGCTTTAATATGTGAAACATTCTAAACTCAAGAGAGAAATATACATTGTTTCTCTTTTTCCTCAAATAACTATCTTCAAACAAGAGACTAGATATTTCCCTTTCCTGTGTCTTAAATTTGTACTCTACTTCACGCATATTCTATAATTTTCCAATATTTAAAAAATAATATATCAATAACTAAATTATAATTAAGAAATTATAATTAAAGAATGATAGCTCAGTCTAGTTTAATATTTCAATTAACTTTCTTAACCTCCCTCAGGTTAAAGCTTAATCTGTAACTGGAAAGACTTGCCATTAGGGAGTGGAAAGCATGGATTACTCTTTCACTTGTCCCTCACTCTCCACTCAGCTGCTTTTGGTTGGAGTAGAGGGAGAAGGTATTATAGATATAGCATCTTGGCTGTACATGGACTTCATTTGGCAGGCTTCCTGATGTTGGATCTCATGTGGGACACATAGCTCTATTCTTTGAATATTTTACAGGCCCTCTATAAGGATGTGCATTCTCTATTATCATGGGTAGAGTTTCATATATAATAAATCAATAAGATCAACCTTATTTTTTTGTTTTTAGATCCTTCATCTCCTTATTTATTGTTTGTCCACTTGATCTTTCTTTTACTGAGAATGCTGTACTAAAGTATTTTGTTATTAGGGGTTCTTATCTATTCTTGCATTTTCTGTAGCTTTTATATAAAAAGGTGGTTGCTTTATTAACTGATACATGAACATTGATACATATTATATTGTCATTGTGGATTCTGGGCTTTCCACCTTAACAAGTGCTCTTTTCATGCTTGATTGTTTAAAGCTTGACTTTCACTTTTACAGGTACCAGAACCTCTGTTCTCTCTTTGTTTCCATATGCCTGATAGAATTTATCCTCTTATGTTTCAGCCTTTCTGAATCACTTTGTTGTAGTTTTTGTTTTGTAAGCCACATTGAAAATTTTTGTCTTTTAATGTGTGGGTTAAGCCCATTAACAATTATTCTTCTAACTCACATGTTTGTTCTCAACATTGTCATAGTGTTATATGATTATAGTATTTAACGTATCATAATACTATGTTACATAATATATTGTACATGTTATGTATTATATATAATATATCCTATATGATAATTATAATATTTTATACCTATGTATATTTCTCATGATTCATTAGTGATATTTTCTATGATTCTCCCTCTATTAGATGTGCATTCTCTTTTATTTATTTATTTATTTATTTTTAATTTAGATAGTTTGTATTGGTGTTCTGGATCTACCTTTATATTTATAATTTTTTAATGCCATTAGTTCCCTGTTTACTCACTGAGCACTGCTAAATGCTTTATACATTTTATATGATATCCTTTAACCCATCTATTATGCATACACAAATGAATTTTTTCTAATTTTCTCTTTAACTATTTCTTCTTCCATTTTAGTTGCATTTTTTGTACTTTATTTCAATATATAACATTTGAGAATTAGTCATGCACCTTCATCGTCACATATTCTTTAGTTATATGTGTCCATTTATAGACACATAAGACACAAAAAGGTTAGAAATGGTAACCATCATTGTTTTGCTTAGTTTTTCCCAATTATCATCTGGTTGCGTGAATCTAACTGATAGATGCAGCATTCCCTAAGTACTTACATATTAAATCCTGTCTTCCATAACTTTGATATTTGAAGAAAAGATTGACTTGACATAAAATGCTTGGTTCACACCTTCTTTGACTCATATTTTAAAATATTGTTCTGTTGTTGCCTTGCTTGGTATGTTGGTTTTCAAAAGTGTGATGTTAGTCTAGTTCCTTTTGTATTCATGTTGTTTGATCTTTTGCCTAGCTGCCTTAAGGATTTTACCTTATATTTAATATCTTGCAGCTTTAATAAAATGTCTCTGGATTTAAATTATCAATTTGAAATCTTACATTCTTTCTAATATTAGCATTGCAAACTATAAATTTTCCTCAAATGTTTTAGCTGCATCACAGAAATTCAAATATGTTGAAATTAATCATGATATTTTCTAATAATCCTTGTAATTTTTTTCTTTGACACATAGGTTATTTGAATGTATATTTTATATTTACTTTCCTAATATTTGGAGATTTCCTAAAATTTTTTCTGTTATTGATTCCTAGTTAAATTCCTTTGTGATTAGGTAATACATTTTGTAAGATTTCAATCCTTTTAACATTCATTGGGATTTGTTTTATGGCCTAGCATATGTTATCTCCTTGGACAATTCTATGCGTACTTGAAAAGGATGTGCATTCAGTGGCTGTGGTTGGATGGATCACTTTATACATGTTTTATAAGATGATAGTGTGTTCAAGTCTTCTATAACATTGCTGATTTTTTAATGTTTTTTTTCAATTATTCAGATTGGCATATTGCAATATCTGAGTATAACTGAGAAATTGTTTAAGTATCTTTTAATTTTATCAGATTTAACTTCATATATTTTGAAACCCTGTTACAAGATGCATGTACATTCATAACTGATGCATTTGGCTAGCACCTAGGCTCTTTCAACACCATGAAACATATCTTTGTTTCTAGTCATATTTCTTGTCCTACAGTCTATTTTGCCTGATGTTAATTTAGACCTTTCAGCTCTAAGATTCCTGTTTGCATGGTATATCTTGTTCCATCTCTTTACCATCAGCCCATGTATATTTTTGTATTTAAAGCATTTCTCAGGTAGACAGTATATAGTGGGGATTAGCATTTTCATTCTGTTTGGATTATGTGTATGGAGAAATGATTAGGGAGTAAATTAATATAAGAATAATCCTGAATTCTGGGAGAAGCAAAGGAGAAAGAGGGTATCAGGAACCCAGTAAAAAAAGGAAGAAGGAAGATGCTAAGCACTGAAAAGCATGCCAAGATTTTAAGAAATATTGAAGAACAAACAAGAGAGAGAAATACTGTGCATCCAAAAATGGCAACTAAATTTAGAGGTTACATTGAATTTGAAGTTGTTTATTGAATGGGGTAAGATTACATTCCAGTTATACCCATAAATTTCAATAAGGATATTCTACACAATTAAATCTTGGGAGATTTAGGAAAAAGTGAGGGTATGAGTGTACAACAAAGTTAGCTGGTGAGAAACAGTATCAGGACCCAAAACCCAAACCAGCAAATAAGGGCAGATAAAACAGGAAGAGTTACTCACACAAAGAAATTGAGCCAACTGTCTGGTTCCAAAGGCTCTCCTGGTCTTTTAGGGCCTTGACATATAATAAGCTGTCTAATTAAATTTAGCTGATTAAAAACCTCTTGTATTAATAATGCGCTGTTATTTCTGCTTCTGTTTGTTGTTTTATTTGAAGCACAAAGATTTGCTGTGACAGAACTCAGCAATTGATTCTTCCATTTTACTGCAGCCAGTCTGACAGATGACATTGAAACAATGAGAATAATTTCAGGTTCATTATAATATTGAAGTCTATGTATATCATATCTAAATTCCCTCTGTTGTCTATTAGCATAAGTGAAAATAATAGCTTAGCACTAAAAGGTTCAGAGGTCTAGCCATGTTTTACATGTTCTTTAAATTTCTCTCATCTGTAATACTCTCAGAAACTAAATAACTTTACTGATCAAGAGTCTTTTATTGTAATAATAATAATGCAAGACTTTTTCAATTTCCATAAATTCTTCTTTTATGTTCTACTTGTCACAAAATGTCCACGAAATAATTAAGAATTGGAGATTTGTGGACTCATAGAAAGCAATTTACATGTTGATTATGACTGCTTTTTATATATATTTACAATGTGCCAACATTTCTTCATCATAAACTGAATTTAAAGTTTTAAAATCTGCCATTGGTATAAAGTTTGTATGTTTTCTTTCTCAGGATTCAGGTTTCTAAGTGAGGAGAGGCACTAAAGAGTGAGACAAGTAAGCCTCTCTCACAGGTCAATAAAAATGGCAGCAGAAGGAGAATTCATTTAATACACTTTAATATTTGCTAGCCTCCTACTATAAATTTCACTCATTATTTCATCACACTTAGTAAGCATTTTTCATACAGCATTTCACTTAATTTTCACCACAACCATGCAAGATATTTCCTAATGTTGCATTTTTACTGATGTGACAACAAAATGAAGAATATTATGTCTTTTGCTCAGGTACTAAGTATCAGAATTCAACTTAGGTCTATGTGGCTCTATATTTCTATATTGTGTGTACCTGTGTGTGTACCTGAAGGATCTCATACATGAGCAAAGAGGCTACATGTTAGTGTAAAGGAATTTGTCACTTATGTTCTTCCCAGAGGACCCGTCTACTGTTATGGACAATTTTCCTCAAATGCAAGTTGTTTTTTCATATATTGAAAGTGTTCTATTATTAGTTATTTTTTAACCTTAAGAATTCCCTTTGTTGTCCCACTTGTTCCCCTGGCCCAAAGCAGTTTATTCAGTGTAATGCAGCTCAGGTGTCTCCTGGAAAGCATTATTAAATGGATGGATCTGGTTCACCATCAGCAGTTACACCTTTCATTGATCTCGTGTAGCAGAAAGTAACCCTTTACAACTTGCATAGCCTGTAACACTATCCTACTAAGATAAAGTTTGTCTCAAAGTACCCTTCTGAGTTTTAATTAGCGATTAAGAAGCAGTTGAGTTCTTTTTACAAAACTTTCCTCCTCCAACTTATATAGATAGTAGCATCCATTCAGTTTATCACACGGGCTCACTTACAGCCTACGTTATCAGTTTATCACACGGGCTCACTTACAGCCTATGTTATCTCAGATGCCCACTCTGCTCTTCTTCATTTAGCATTATTTATACTTGTTCATAAATGTTTTGTGATTTCTATTTCTGATTCTCCCTTCTGTGCCATCTTTTACTCTTTTCTTTTTCTTGAATGGAAATTTCCAGGTATTTCTTTTTGGTAAAGAAATTCCTGTACCTCCGAGTTTATCTTTACTGTCCTTTGTTATTTGATTGATTTTGTTTTGGTTTCATTTGTGCTAGCTTAGTGATTAATTTCCTTTGCTTCTTTATTCATTTCTTTATATATTCACTAAATATTAATTCTTCCGAAGTGCTGAATATCCAAAATTGAACTCTCTCTCTCTCTCTCTCTCTCTCTCTACACACACACACACACACACACACACACACACACACACACACACACACACACACACACATATTCCTAAGGCAGGAGGTAGGAATAAAAATGAGATTAAAAGCTAAGATGTAACTAATGTTTCATTACCGGTACTTATAGGTATTACAGGACCATGGAGGATGGAACATTTAGTTCTACCTGAAGGATTCAGAAAGAGCTTCAATAAGATAAGGGAGCCTATGCTAAGTAGTGAAATGTCTAGTATTTAACCCAAGAGATAATAATAAAGCACATTTTAGGCAGAAGGGAATTGTCCCCCAAACTTTATTTGACTACAGTAAAAGCAAACAAGGACATGGTAACTTTTGGAAACTGTTTACAGGTGAACAAAAGTTGCAAGGCTGGCAATTAAAGAAGGCTAGAAGGGTAAATGAAGACTGATCAGAATTCCACCCAGCGCTGCCCCCTGTGGTGCGCTTTCTGCCCACAACATTAGGATAAATGGTGTGGCTTACCCAAATTTGAATTCGTCTTGTCACAGAGAGTGGTGACTAATTTTATGTGTCAACTTGACTGGCCTTTGGATACTCAGGTTAAACAATATTTCTGGTGTGTCTCTGAGGGTGTTTTGGAGGAGATTCGCATTTGCATCAGTGAACTCACTAGCGTAGACTGCCTTCCCTAGTGTGGGGACCATCTAATCAGCTGAGAGCCTGAATAGAACAAAATGCAGAGGAAGGAGAAATTTGCCCATTTTTCTTCCTGACTGATTACTTGAACTGAGACATTTATCTTCTTCTGCCCTTGGTGCTCCTGGTCTGAAGCTCTTTAGACTTGGACTCAATTATACCACTGGCTTGCAGATGGCACATCGTAGGACTTCTTAGCCTCCGTAATTGTGTGAACAGTTTATATAGATAGATAGATAGATAGATGTATATGTATATACATACAGCCTATTGATTCTACTTCTCTGGAGAATGCTGACTAATACACAAAGTCTAGTCAATCTATTCTTTAAAATCCTATTTCTTTCCTCAACTGCTCCAGCATGGTTAAGGATGTGAAAAACATAAAGAAATTGTCTGTCATACAATACATTTTACAAATTTGTTTTACTACCTAAACAATGAAATATTTTCTTTAGACAATGACAGTAGGAACACACAACCTGTAACAGAATCAAGCCACTTAAAATTGTCCCATTAACTTCAGTTTAAATATCTTGAATGAGGAGATAGGTTTTACATAACTTGAAAAAAAATTGTCCTACAATATTCATGCTCATTGGCATTGGATGTTGACAGAAGCCCATTACTAAACTAGAAAGAGTTTAATGGGGAGAGTACTGAAGTTCAATATTTATAGACTATTTTTTCAACTCCAAAATGACAAACTCCTAAAAGATATTTTAACTAACACATTGTGTTTCAGTTTCCATTTGAATTGTGTTTAGATGTCTTTTAATGTAACAAATGACTTTCAGATATTTAGCCCCTACATGGACATTTTAACTTTTACATAAAATAATACAGAATTTAGCAATTATTGGCATAGAAAGTTTATTGGAAATAGTCATTGTTTGCATCAATTAAAACTCACCATGGTCCCCAATTCCCATTTTGTTGTATCTGCACAATTAACTCAGAAAGTGAACACAATCACTTTGCTACACTGCTGATAGGATCCAATAATATGGTATATAATTTTATAAAATCCAAATTTTAAAAAAATACCTGAAAGGGGCCATTCATGTATTTTTAACTAAATGGCATTTCATCCAAGCAATTTTTAGTAATTTTAGGTTAACAATTTCTTTGGACATGGTAATCCTGTGTTTTCACATTACTTGTGGAATTAGCAACTGTTTTAACTAAAGAAAACACCATCTGCATAGTTTATGTGATCTCAAGAGAGATCACATGGTTTCTAGGGAGGTATTATCATTTTTAATTCCAGGAAGGGTTGCTATTCTTCCTTAGTGAAAAGGCAAAAATACCTTGCTCTTATCCTTAAAATTATGGGGCACAGATTAACTGTGCCTCTATGGGCTCCTATTTTAAGTCTGTTTTTTTTCTTGAGCCTAACTGTGTGTTCCTTCCCTTTCAAGGGCACCTTTTATTTCAACAGACTCTCTCTGAGTCTTTGTCTATTTCTATAATTGTCTCTTCCACCTGGGTATTCACCAGATTTTCTCCCATTTCTGATACCCTTCGCAGCTACCTGGGTTTGGGCTACACCTGAGCAGAAACAGTAGACAGGCGCCATCTGGTGAAATTCAGGTCCCTCACTTTTTCTGCTGTGTCGGCTTCAACCTCATGGTTCCCTTCATCTCAACAAGATTTCTGGTATCTTTTGGATACATCTGTTCATATTATTTTTCTGGTTATTCTACAAAAAGCTGGAAGGAGCAGTATACTGCCCTCCACACCTGCTTCCTATCTCAGTTCAGAAACCACAGAACACATGGCCACCAGCAAAATACCAAACTGATCTAAACTGAAGTCCTGAAATGTATGTGATGACTCAGAGTGAGGCTAGATTTGCGCTTTTTTTTTTTTTTTTTTTTTTACTTAAGATCGTTTTTACTTGAACAATAACTACCTGAAATAGAAGAGTCAACCCATTTGTTAAATTACCACAAGCAAATTTTAAATTGCTATGTTAAGGATCAGAGATCATTCTGAAAATAATGACATTTTTAGTGTTAATTTCTCATGCATATTTAATCAGTGACCTGCTTTAAACAGTCCAGCTAACACATAAATTTATGGGGGGTTTTCTGGTTTTTTTCTCAAGAAATTATTTTCCCTACTCTTTATCAATGGAAGGTTCAGATCTCAATTTAGTACCTTTGATTTTCTGCTTAAAGGGGTATTATCTTAAGGAGGGAAACATTTCTGGAACTAAATATTTTTATAATTATTTTAATTTTATTTATTATAAAAATGATAACATTTCTATGCAAGATTTGCCTATAAAACAAACATTTAGTAGGCATAGTTTAAAGGAAATATACTCAGTTAAAAGTGATAGTGTAGAAGCTAGCATAGGTATTATGTTTTAAAATAGTTTAAAATACGTTTTCAGTATTAATGCTACATACAGATAAACTACTGATTGTCTTTATTATCATGAAAACTTGGGTGATCTCTTTTCTTAATAAGCTGCTGGCCCTGGATACAGGTTCTGTCCTCTCGTTTTAATATAATTAGATTTAATGAGTAGCCTTTGCCATTTACCAGCTGTACCAACCTAGGGGAGCCACCCAGTATTGTTATGTTTTGTTTAATGATCCACAAAATGGAGAAAATAGCAGCACTCAATTCACAAGGTTGCTCCAAGGACAAAATATGAGTCAACATATGCAAAGATCTCAGAACAGGGCTTATCACTAAGCACATGCTAAAGAGACCACCACCACCACCATCTTTATCATCATCATCATCATCATCATCAATGTCCATATGCTTCTAATCAGTTCATTTTTTTCCACACTCCAAGTACATAAGATCTTTCTGAGTCCAAATCAAAGCTCAGGTATTTTTTTCCTTTGTGAAATTAATATATAAAGGACCCAAGTAACTGATGAAACATAGCTTTATTTTTCTTTTACTGCTTTTCAAAGGCTGGGGATCATAAAGTAAACATTTCCAATTACAGCAGCTCTTGCCCAGGAGATATCAAAACTCACATCATGTTTCTTCACAACAGGTTCTAATAAAGTGGAGCTGATAAGGACCACTGACTTTTGGTAACCTCAGGATGTCAGATTCTTACTGCACGTAATGAAAACACTTTTCTATCCAGTGAACAAAGGGACTTGTTTTAACTAGCTGTGTATACACAGAACTAATTCTATCTTATTCCAACTGCTATTTTTGAACGCTTAGTTAGCTTAGTCATCCTGAATTTCCCCTTTCTAGCACTTAAAAAGTCCTAAGTCTTCCCCTTAGTAATTACCCAATGAATTTCTTCTCTTTAAAAAAAAAAAAAAAAAAAAAAAACCTTTAGCTTTTATTCTTTGAAAGATTAATTTTAAAAATTATTTTCAAACAATTCCCCTTCTTCCTTTTGATGGAGTCCCAGCAATGGTAAAGAAAAAAGAAAAAAAAAGTGCCCACTTGAGGGAGTGGAGTTTATGATAATAGAGTGACAAAGAATGATAAAGACAACAATTGGGAGAAGTTTTAAAATGCCTGAAATTCATCATGTTGTGCCTGAGAAAATATTCTTGCTGGTTCTCTAATGTAAAAGGGTCCAATAATCGATGCAATCAAAATCAAGGTCAAGAATAAGTAGCACTGGGCTTCCCTGGTGGCGCAGTGGTTGAGGGCCCGCTTGCTGATGCAGGGGACACGGGTTCGTGCCTCGGTCCGTGAGGATCCCACGTGCCGCGGAGCGGTGAGTGAGCCATGGCCGCTGAGCCATGGCCGCTGAGCCTGCGCGTCTGGAGCCTGTGCTCCGCAACGGGAGAGGCCGCGACAGTGAGAGGCCCTCGTACCGCAAAAAAGTAGCACTAATGTGAAAAATACATCTTTTGAAAACATTTCAGGAATAGAAATATTTGCCCTTTTTAATAATTTGACTAATGTTAAAGTCATTGCTATTTAGATATGACCTATCAATACTCAAATATTATTTACACAAATAAATTTTAAAAATGTATGTATATGATGAATTAGGTTTTCCAAAGCATTTAAAACTGATTGTAAACTTAATAAATTAAGTTTTCCACAGGTCTAGCTCTTTATATAGTCACAAATACTGGATTCTCTTAAATGCTTTAAATCCTTTTAAAGTTAGGCAAACACAATGAATATACTTAGCCCCCTCCCAAATCCAACAATAATAACAATGTCTGTTAAGTAGAGTGTTATTACCATGATTTTCCTTTAATTGTTCAGCTTAACTTTTTTCATTCTCAGCTCCAATAGCAATATCTCCAACTTTGTAAACTTCAACATCCAGTTTATTTTGTCATAACAGAAGCCTTAATGCTCTTAGATTCTTTGTGCTCCTAACTGAAATGAATTTTCTCTCAGGTAATTTATAGATAATCTGTCTAGTTTTCAGGAAAAAATCTCAAACTTTTGCCCTTAGTACAACTCAGTGATAAACTGTTTGATGAAGTTTAAATGTCCGGTTAGAAGAATTATTCTTCTTAACTAAGTGTGGATTATCTAAGTGCCTGAATATATAATTGCAGTCACTTGTACATCTTACCTTCTTTCTTTATACTGAATATTCTATATGTCTTTCCCTTTTTTGTTGCCGCTTTTCTTTTTTTAATGCATCAGCATAATCATTATTATCTGCATCAAGCAGATGAAGTATGGGACTATATATAACTTCCTTGTATCACTGCAAGGATGACATTGACTTGCCCATTGTCACTTCCCGTGGAGGTTGTCCCTTGGGTGAAGTGGACTTTTTATCTAATGGGGGACAGACAAATAAAGGCAGAGAGGTGAAATGGGTCTCTTTCTTTATGTCTTTGGGAGGGCTGTAATAGCACTGTCTTCTACTACAGATATGTCCTAATGAAGTATCCTAATTGGGTTGGGGATCTCATATCCCAAGGTACCATGACTTGAATGTCCTAAAAGAAACTACCAATACTATCAGAAAATATCCAAAGTAATATGATTCAAAACTCATACCTAATAATAAAGCAGTGTGTGAATGAGAAAATAAATAAATACATGAATACAATGCATGGATAAATATCCAAATTGTCCTATATTACAAAGAGTGTGTATTGTCCCACAGTACCTTCCACATATCCAGAACATACCTCAAAGCAATACATCTCCTTACGTGTTGTTGCATGCTGTTGTGTGCTGGAGCCTCTCACCCTGAGAGATGGAGAATGGCCACAACTGTAGCAGTTGGTCATATACATTTCATGGAAGATATTATCTAAATGCAATGAGTATAAAAATCAGATGGACATTTCCATGGCAACCTTCGCATATGAGCATTTCTCCCTTTGCAAAGGATGTAGCTAGCAGAAGATAAGGAAATAGGAAAATAAACCCTGGCAGCTCTCAGCTTGTGGTTGTGTGGATACTTACACCTGGACCAAGGTGTTTTACATGTAAAACAGATAATTTCACAAAACACCAACCTCAGATGAGACCATTCTGTGACCACACCAGAGTGAGATAAAAACAAGACCATTTCACCATGAGACAACCATACACTTAGAACAAAACAAGAAAGATAGATTCATATCTTACAGTTATCAAATACTGAATTTAACATACTCCATCATTTCATAGCAAGGCTAAGTATAGATCACTGCACAGATGAAGATAGATGCAGATAATTATAGAAAAATAGAGAACGTATACCATGCAAGAAACACAAAGGAGAAAGGAAAATGCTCATCTCAGTTCTGTAATTTTGAGAATGAAAAAGTGGTGTGACTGAAATATATTGAAAGATGTTTTAATATATTACAGAGCTATAATTATATGAAATATGGGAAAAAAAGAAAATTCTATACAAAAAAAGCAGAAATAGTACAATAAATGAAAACATAGCTGTACATTCATTTATATTCTATAAACTGAATGAGGTATATAACTTTCTTGGATATTTCAGGGCAATTTATTTCATCAAATCATTTACATGAAAGTGGATTTTAAAATATTAGACTAGGAAATTAATGAAAATGTGCACTTAGCCCAATCAGTTTCTGAATTCTAGCTAAGACAGAAATACTTTTAAAATATATGAATTATCTACAATAATGTGAAATAATACTTCTTACAGCTTACTGGAATGTTAAATTTTTACAGTGTGAAGGATGCTTTTTTCTCTCTAATGCAATAAGCTTTTTAAATCACAGTCATTGTTAAATAAGAATCCTAATATATATGACATTTTCACAGATTACTTTGTTTATAATTTTAAAATTGAATTGCTGACAAAAGAAGCATTTCAGTTCAATTTACATTTCTATTGTGGCAGCTTTTATGTTTTCACTCCTGGCTTTCTAATGGCGATCATAATTCTCAGTATGAAAAAAGGCACTTCTCTGCTTTTCCCTAGACAAAAGGACAACTCATCATATGCTTTATTTTGAAAAAGGCATCATATTTCTGAGATACATATTATTTGTATGACCTCAAGTTTTGAGAGATAAAAAGCACATAAATTTATTTATTTATTTGAATATAAAATGTATACAGTTTTACTTAATGAGCTTTGGAAAAGTGTTCAAAGCCACTGAGGTATTAGATTTTGGTTGTAGATGACTGAAATAGATTCTGGTTAACCTAAACCAGATGATAGATCATATTGGGTAACTCACATAATTAATGGGAAGATTGAAGAAACACGCTTATAATGAGGATGGCAACCATAGAGACTAGGTTTCAGAACATCAGTGAAATCGCAGGACAAGGACAGCCTGATGAGGGTAATGCGGCTGCCACCCACTCAGACCTGGAAGTTAGGTGGTGCCACTGGACCTCTGTCATGAATGAATGCTTCATTGTTTCTGACCCTTTTTACCCCTTTCTCCAGTTTCAAATTCCACACTGAAGCCATCTGTATTAGTTTTCTGGGGCTGCAGTAACACATGACCACAAGGTTGATGGCTCAAAGAAGAACAATTTATTCTCTCACAATTCTAGAAGCCAGAAGTCCAAAATCAAGGCACTGGCAGGGCTTCATTTCCCACAGAATATTCTAATGGTGAATCCTTCCTTGCCTCTTCCATCCTCTGCTAGCCCAGGTGTTTCTTGGAGCTATTCCTGGCTATTTAATTTTAAATAATTTAAAATGAAAAACTGTTATAAATTCAGTCCCTCCATCACACTAGCCGTATTTCAAATGCTCAAAAGTCACAGCTGGCCCCTGGCTACTGTATAAGACTATGCAGTATAAACACATCTGTCTTCACACAAAGTTCTCTTGGACAGCACTGCTCTGGAATAGTCCCTGAAAAAAGAAGTGGTTTCACCTACTGGGCTTCAAACAACAAAGAGTCCTACTATTGCCTATTACTTGTATAGTAAATTCAATATTTATTTTTCATCATCACCGAGATAGTTGTTTATTCTACATTTGGATATGATTTCACTGCCTCAGTCAATTCCACCCACCACAAACTCACTGATGGCTTTCTCCACCCTCATGACTGTTCATGCAAAATCTAAGAACTTACTTCATAGACAAATTATTAGGCAGTGGACTGTCCTCTTAATATGCCTTCTTCAATATAAAATCAGCCCACCTTGTAGAAGGAGAAATCAACTTCAGAAGGCTCAATTATAGTCTAAGTGTATGCTGATTTACAAGCTGCTGTGCATAAATTGATCTAGCCACTCATCTTTGACATTTCCCCCAAAGTCAATGAACATGGTTTCTGCAACTAACATAACGTATCGCACTTCAGATAATTATACCCAATTACCTGCTTGCAAAATATGTGCTTCCAAAACCAGTGGCTCTGTACTACTAGCCTAGCAGTCACAGTATGTAAAAATTTCATTGGAAAAATAATGAGGCTTATTTGAAATTAGAAGTTGAAGCAAATCCCCAGATAAAAGAATTTTCTCTGGGCATTATGATAATGACTTCTCCATTTTTATTACTTTTTATTCTTAGTTTTCAAAGATATGTGTTTTTTCATAGCTGCCTGCTCTTCTCCAATTAGACATATCTCAGATGTCTCAGATGTGACTAATTATATTTAAAATATTCCTTCTATTTTTGTATCAACTTTTTTTTTTTTTAATATGAGTGGTTAGGTTTTGTGGTTTTGTTTCCTAAATTCATTCTTTGTTATGCTCTGATATTTGGTAAAATTTTAAACGTACTAGTCAAACTTAAGGATAAATGGCTAGATTAATAAGATTTGGTAATTTGAGTTAATTTGCTCACCCCATGTAAACATTTTACTTCTACCCCTGAGTCAGCACTAAATGCGGGATTCTGATGACTAAGCGCTGATCCTGGTGATGTTGTGGGAAGAAAGAAGGAAGTTGGTGATGGATGGTTTAACTTCAATGTGTGTCAGAGATTTTTCTATCCGGTAATGATTCCTGTATTTCCCCAGAAAGCTGGGTTACCTGTGACAAACTCCATTTTTCCATATCCAGTGTTTACACTGAATTCTGACTTTTAAGATTTTCTACATTAGAGAGCAGTATTTAAATTACCTTGGGACAAACTACAGAAGCCAGTTGCTGTGAATAAGTTAACATGTGGAGACATTATCTTGTTGCTTTGTTTTCATAAATAAATTATCTAGTTAAATATCTCAGCGTTCTGCTTTGAAGCTCTTGTCCTAAATTTACAGATCACTTCATGTTGTAATTAACTTTTTTGGAAAATTTACCTTATTGGTGATAATCTTTTATTGATTTTCCAGAATGGAATATTCCTCAACTCAATCTAGTTATACTGTCAATCTCACCCATCCTGCTTTACATATTATACATACTCATTGCAATCTGGGTCTGTCCATGATTCTAGTCATGACTTTTCAATACCAAAATGCATTCATTTGTTGTTTTACTTTTCTTCCAATAATTAATACATTTCTTTCTTTCTTTCTTTTGAAAAGTTAGAAGAAAATATTGCATAGGATACTCCTGCCATTAACGAAGAGTTTTAAAAAAAGGAATTTTATGGAGTTTTTCTGTAATGAATTTCACAAGTTAATATTAGAGTCAAAAAATATTTGACATTTCAACAATGCTAACTTCCCATTTGGCATCAACAAATATATTTTAGGGAATAAATATGTCAATGGTATACAACTTTATCGTGTGAAATTTTGAGAAAGTAGCAATTGAAATCTCAAATACAGTATCAGGGCTCATTTAAACATGAACTTAAAAATAGTTTGATGGCTGTGAACCTTTTCTTTTACTATCAATAAATAGAATGTCTGTAAATATTTTTAAAGAAAAATAATACTAGTATAAGTTATTAAATGTACTACTAATCCTAGACCTGTAATGTTTAGTTACCATCCACAATAGTAAAAAAATTCTATTTTGCATTGCATGCATTTCTCTTTGATTCATTCAAATAGTGTCTACTTTAAAGTTTCAAATAGTTAGAGTGGAGAGGGAATATTTCTGGGTAAGTGTTAATAAGCTTGTTGTTAAGATAACTAATTTCTGTAATTAAAAATAGAGGATTCAGCAACCCTAATGCACCTTCAGTAACATGATCATTAATTAATAGCTGCATGTAATTTATATATAGGTCAAAACAATGAAAATGGACTTCCTAGAAAGACACACTAAAATCATTTATTAATGATGTAAGTTGGTAGAGAAATATTTTTTCCCTATTATGTTGAAGAATACATTTGGGTGAAACATAAATACACATGCTTTTGCAAGATGGGCAAGATGGATCACCAGGAGGAAAAATAAATAAATGTAGCTATGTAATTTACATGGCTTAATATGACTTGATCAATTGTGCTGTAAATTTGATGGGTATTTTAATATTAAACAAATGATGAACATCTATTTCTTTCAAAATATCTGGGAAAGGAGTAAGAAGAAGATAGTGTGTGCTTTCATAATAAATTTGTAATGATATTTTTTCCAATAGTAATGTGCAGTGTTCTGATTTTGTGTCTATTAAATACTTAAAGATGGAGAGGAATTTATGCACTATGACTGAAATCATTCACTGACAGAATGTGACCACTTACTGCTTAATTTGGTTAAGAACCAGCAGAAAATATGAGGCACATTTTTTGTCAGAGCATTTATTGGATATTTATCATGTTGCCATATAAAAGAAAAATTTCCACTTAACTTGAAGTGTTGGTTGAATAATAGCTTGAAAAGAATCTTAAAGGAGCAACTATTTTAACTAATGGAAGATTAAATGATATAACTACTAATCCATTTCTAAGTTGAAGATTTCATGATTGTATAGGGTGGACATTAGGCAAAATACATTTATCATCTGATTTATAAGCAAGCAGACCTTACTCATAAGAATTTTTGAAGTAGTACATGGAAATATCTGCCAAAAGAAAAATTGTGAATTTCTTATACTGATATATTTATATATTCCATTGACTAAAACAAGAAAGCCACAAAATAAGCTCAATTTATGACTAAGGATGAGTAATTTGAAATAAATTTCACAAAGAAAATTACACATTAAATTCATTTCCTTTTTTGTTGTTGCTTTGAAAGTGAGGAAAATATTTTTTTTCTCAGCCAAAAGAGCTTTTTCCACTTTGACTTAAATGAAAGTGTCTATTGTGTCACACCAGGTGTCCATCTATGTTCAGATATCCTAGCAGAGACTAATAAAGGAATATTACTTCTTAACCAGAAGCTTTGCCTGAAATACATGGAGACAAACTGACAATAACATCAATATCTCCCAGTAAAAGATAAAAGCCAGATATTATTGTAATAAAAAATGATTAGAAAGTATAGGAGCACATGAACTGCACACAAATAGAGAATGCAATAATGCCCAAACAACCTAAAATGTTTAAAAATTATTTACTGTGAATAACTATAAGAAAAGTCCCACATATTTCTCATAAAGAGATATTTTAAGACTACCTATGGCAGAAGGTGGGATCAAGATGACAGAGTAGGAAGACCCTAAGCTGACCTCCTCCCAGGGACACACCAAAACTACAAATACGTATAGAACAAGCCTGGAATGACCTGAAGACTAGCAGAACAGCTCTTTTATAATTAAGGATATAAGAAAAAAACACATCAAGACAGGTAGGAGGGGGAGACAAACAGCCTACTCAGGACCCACATTCCTGGGGGATGATTGAAAAGAGGAAGGGGATATCACAGACTCACAGGTCCTTTCTAAGGAGCAAGGGATTTGAACCCCACATTGGACACCTCAGCCTTGGCGTCCGGCACCAGGAAGATGAGCCCCCTTAAATGATTTTGAAAATCAGCAAGGCTTATGACCAGGAGAGCTGGAGAGCTGGAGGAAACCAAGACTCAGTCTTAAAGGGCTTGCCTACAAGCTTACTTGCTCCCAGTTTCAGCACAGAGGCAGCAGATTGAAAAGTGCAGCTGCCCCAGCACATCCTCCAGCCCACCCCCAACTCCAGCTCCAACACACCGTGGGAGAAGCCCCTGCTGGCACCAGGCTCTGGCTGGCTCCAAAGCCATGCATCATATGTAGTCTGTAGGAGACACTTCTACACAAGGGCACACCTGGGAGAAATAACTGTTTTGCTTCATTTATAAAGACAAACATAGAAAATCAAACAAAATGAAAAGGCAGAGGAATATATTCCAAACAAAAGAATAAGATAAAACCCAAGAAAAAACCAACAGAAAAAAGACAACAAATAACAAGAGTTGATGAGAATGTGGAATAAAAGATACCCTCGTGTACTGTTGGTGGGAATGTAAATCAGTGCAGCCCCTATGGAAAACAGTAGGAGGTTCCTCAAAACATTACACATAGAACTATTTATTATAAGATCCAGCAACTCTACTCTTGGGTATTTCTCGGAAGAAAATGAAAACACTAATTTGAAAAGATATATGCACCCCAATGTTCATTGCAGCGTTACTTACGATAGCTAAGATATGGAAGCAACCTGAGTGTCCATCAACAGATAAATGAATTAAAAGATGTCCTATATATAAACAATGGAATATTATTACTCAACCATAAAAAAGAATGAAATATTGCCATTTACAACAACATGGCTGGATTTGGAGGGTATTGTGCTAAGTGAAATAAGTCAGGCAGAGAAAGACAAATACTGTATGTTTTAACTTATATGTGGAACCTAAAAAAACAAAACAAAAAACATAACAAAACAAATAGACTCAGGGATATAGAGAACAAACTCGAGGTTGCCAGAGGGTAAGGGGGCTGGGAGATGGGCAAAATAGGTGAAGGGAATTAAGAGCTACAAACTACCATTTATAAAATAAATAAATCACAGAGATGTAATGTACAGTAGAGAGAATATTGTCAATAATATTGTAATCTATAAAAATGTTGAATCACTAGCTTGTACAACTGAAACTATTATATTATTATAAGTCAACTATACTTCAATTAAAAATAAATACTATGGCAGCAATTAATAGACACTATAAAAAATGTTTCAGAGACCAGTGAAATATCACCTTAGTATTTTCTTCATTATTTTTGATCAGGTTGCATTTAATCTAAGCATAGATAAATAAGATAAATTTGTAGTTTTCCAAAAGCAATGTCATTCATATTATTCATTTAAATGACAACGATTAGAATATTTTTGATGGGTTGTAAAATTGGTGTATCAAGGAAAATATGAATAATCGCCACTAATCAAGTAAAACAACCAGAAGTTATTGCCAGTATATTTACCATGTCTTATGTAAAATTAATGAATCATTTTTCTTTCTTATGTAAACAACAGCCTCCACAAAGTATATATACTACAATATAATCAGAAAGATATGTGTTCCCTTATTCATTAATTTATTCATTAATCTGATACAGTGTATTGATTGTCTACATGTAGCACGAACTGTACTTGTCACTGAAGTTAAAACAGTTGAAAAAGCAGAATCACAGCCATCACAACAAAGCCAAATTTTTGTACAGGATTACTGATTCAGACGGGACGGAAAATGAAAATTCCTGAAATTTTCTCCAGGCTCAAAAAAGAAAAAGTGCGCTAGGGGATAAATTACACTAAAGATTATTTTCTATAAGTTTGAAGTTCAAAGGAAAGAAAGAAAAATCTGCAAAGGAACTGCTTACACACACATATGTGCACACACACACACGTGAATTTTAACCAAATATCAAGTGAAAGGAAAAGTTACGGCTATTGACAAAAGTAAGCAATCAATTTTGAGAATTATCATGGACAGAATATCAAAGACCAGCCCAAGAGGCCTGCAGAGTAAAGGAACTGATCCCGAGACACTTCGTACACGAATAACTTCCATAAAGAAACTCCCAGAATCAAAAGGTAGGGAAAGAAATGAAAGTCTAACATGCAACTGAAAAATGGATTTAAGGAGAGGGAATAGAGGAAATTGGAGACAGACAGTGTGGGAGAAAGAAATGGACAAGGATTTTCAGAATTGAAGAAGACACGATGCTACAAATCCAGAAGACGTAAGTTGTTTGAATTAAGGCAGATAAAATATACATCTAGACACATTTTATTTACACTGCAAACACTGAAGGAAATATTTTAAAACCTAAAGCCACCAGAGAAAAAAGAGAACAATTACAAAGTCAAGACAATTAGAACAATAATTTTCTCAACAAGAAACATTAAAGCCAGAAGATGGTAATACAATATGTTCAAAGTACTGAGATAAATTCAATGTCTTCTCTGAATTGCATGCCCAGAAAAACTATCTTTCAAAGTCAAAGGTGAAAATATACATACAAACAAAAACTGAGTTTAACCCCAATACTCATGCTAAAGCAATAAGAAATATAATGCAAAAAAGAAAATGGGGAAATGATCATAGAAGGAAAATCTACTCATTCTTGAAATGCCAAATATTTAGTATAGCTGGTATGATGGTTGACTTTATGTGTTAATTGGACTGGCCTTGGGGTGCCCAGATTAAACATTATTTTATTTCTGGGTGTGTCTGGGAGAGTTTTTCTGGATGGGATTAGGATTTGAATCAATGGACTTAGTAAAGTACATTGCCCTCCCCAGAGTAGGTGGGCCTCACCCAATTTTTTGAGGCTCTGATTAGAGCACAAGATGGAGGAAGAAGAAAGCAGCCCCTTTTTACTTCCTCACTGTTGAGCTAGGGAATCCCATCTCATCTTCTGTAAACCAGGGTTTACACCATCAGCTCCCCTGGATCTCAGGCCTTCCTACTTGGATCAAATTATACCACTGGCTTTTCTGGATCTTCAGTTTACAAACAGCAGATTGTGGGACTTCTCAGCCTCAGTAATCACATGAGACAATTCCTCATAATAAATCTATCTACCTATCTATCTGTCTGAATCTATCTATCTATCTATCTATCTATCTATCTATCTATCTATCTATCTAATCTGTTTCTCTGGAAAACCCTGACTAAAACAGCTGGATCATAGTTTTTTAATGTAGGTGAGAGTTTTCCAATGGAATGTTTCAAACTGCGTGCCAAGGAAAATACTGTATAGATGTTTGACTATAGGTAGGCATAGAGGTACATGTTTGCACACACACACTTTATTTTGTTTTACATCTTAATCATATAAAAAATAAAAAGGATATCATGTAGAGCAGAACAGAAATAATTCTTTGCCTTTTGAGATGATTAATTTCAGTTTATTTATTGACTATAATGTAAATCTCTATAGGTTTAAAACCTTGGTGGACTCTCTATTTAATACACATTTTGAAAACTAGAGAAAAAGTTCGTAGGCATCATAGCACTATTTTTTTGGTAGTAATGAATCCTATTACATTTATGACTATATTATCATATCAGTTAATGCATTTTCTGTGCACTGATGCAGTTCCACCCCCGACATCCATCAGCAAAATGAATCTTTTTTCAAGGTCTCTGCATGAATACTAAATAAATCAATAGAAAATATGCAGAATCATAATGTGGAAGATAAATCCATGTTAACTGTAGCTTGACTAATGCTGTTGTTCAGCATTTTTATTTTGACAACTACATTTTCTTATATTGTAATATACAAACACCCACCTTTTCCAAGTTAAACTTAGTTTTATTCCAATCAAGCCCAGTTTATCAATTGCAATAAACAAATAGGACATTGGATACTTCTAGAGAGAAACAGGAAATATGACAGGAGTTACATAATCTTTCCCCATATATTAGGTATTACTATTTGATTTCTTCATAACTGTTACCTTCCATACAGTCTGTACCTTCTCAGCATGCATGTTGCTGGCATCAGTTTCTTCCTATGGAGAGTGCATTTCTGCATTCAGTTTTTCTTTTTGGCAATATTATTATGATGTTAACTGCTGATGTCAAAATATCATTTCTATTTATCCCAGAAACAGAGAGACAGAGAAGCGTGAGGAAAATGTCATTTTCACCAGGATAATCTCCAGGTGATATTATCCCAAAGATAACTTTCCAGAATACTGTTTTTCTTGTATTATTTTCTCCCAAACTTCTTTTGACGAACTGTTGACCTCAAAGTCCTAAGTATCCAACATACTGCTAGGAGACAAATCTCCCCCTGCATCCTTCTGTCTGAACGAGCACATTACAAACTTTCTGTGATTGATTCAAGCACTTCAGATAGTATTTTTTGTAATAAATACTTTGGAATAGCCCAGGTACAGTGAAAACCATGACTTTCATGACCATAGAATTTGTTAAGGAGGGTTACTAAAATAATTTGAATAATCTTACTTAGATCTTATTTCACCTGTCATTTAGGTCTTACTTGATACTCTATTTCAAAAGAAAAAGAGTAATAACAAAATGAATTAATATGTACTTTATGGTAATATAAATCTGAATCAAAAAAGGATATATTTGCTCAGTGATGACTCTATTAAGAATTTTCTCATGCATCTACACTCTTAATTCTCACACAAACCTATGAATTTTTTTTAACATCTTTATTGGAGTATAATTGCTTTACAATGGTGTGTTAGTTTCTGTTTTACAACAAAATGAATCACTTATTTATATACATATGTTCCCATATCTCTTCCCTCTTCGTCTCCCACCCTCCCTATCCCACCCCTCCAGGCGGTCACAAAGTACCGAGCTGATCTCCCTGTGCTATGCGGCTGCTTCCCACTAGCTATCTACCTTACGTTTGGTAGTGTATATATATATGTCCATGCCTCTCTCTTGCTTTGTCACAGCTTACCCTTCCCCCTCCCCATATCCTCAACTCCATTCTCTAGTAGGTCTGTGTCTTTATTCTTTTCTTACCCCTAGGTTCTTCATGACATTTTTTTTTCTTAAATTCCATATATATGTATTAGCATATGGTATTTGTCTCTCTCTTTCTGACTTACTTCACTCTGTATGACAGACTCTAGGTCTATCCACCTCATTACAAATAGCTCAATTTTGTTTCTTTTTATGGCTGAGTAATATTCCATTGTATATATGTGCCACATCTTCTTTATCCATTCATCTGATGATGGACACTTAGGTTGTTTCCATGTCCTGGCTATTGTAAATAGAGCTGCAATGAACATTTTGGTACATGACTCTTGTTGAATTATGGTTTTCTCAGGGTATATGCTCAGTAGTGGGATTGCTGGGTCATATGGTAGTTCTATCTGTAGACAAACCTATGAATTGTATACAGTTATCATTTTGATTTTCTGGATGAGAAAATGCCCAAGGAAATCTATTATATAGGTTTACACACAAAGTGAATTGGGGGAAGGGTGAATTCACTTCTACACAGGTGGGCAGTGCTATTTTCTTAACCCTCACCTTCTCTTGATTCCTATCAACACACTTCATGAAATTATAGGATATTTCTCCTACTATGATTCTATTGCCTTTTTTTTACTAAAATATTTACCTCATAGAAAGATAAACAACAGCCTATAATCGTAAAGATATTTCAATCTAATTTTAGGAACAATGGGAAACAGAAAAAAGTGTGAGTAAAAGGCAGTTTAGGAAATGTTAGAAAACATAAGTAAGGTTTCTAAAAATCTTTATTTTTTGGTATTTTCATAACTTCTTGCTTTGGAATATTTCTTGGTTAGCTTATAATGAGAATTAGTTGTTAGTTATTGTTGGTGTCTCAGGAACGCCCACCCCATATGTAGCCATCAAAGTAGCAATCAGCTAAGTGTTACCTGCCTGCTGGGACAGTTTCCCTCTCTTTCCCTATTAATTGTTAGAGTCTAAGTTTGGCAAAGCTGGAGATTCATTTTGATTAATTGTATTTCAGTTATTTCTATTTTCAATTTTTCAGCAAGGCCCAGGCATGATACAAACATTCTTACATGAATTTAACCCTTTTTTTTTGAATTTTATTTTTTATTGATGTATGGTTGATTTACAATGTTGTGCCACTCTCTTCTATACAGCAAAGTGAGCTTAATTTTTTTATTAATGAAAATTTTAAGAAAGACAGGGCTGTCATACTGCTTTAAATATGGTTGTCTAAAAAGACATGTTATCGGAACTGCAAAATATTGATGTTTTTCCATCCATTTATAGTACTATCTACCAAACATGCTATATGTGTTTGCTATTTAATTAAAATACTTTAAGCAATGTGCCTTTTACAAGGTTTCTTTGACACACATAAGAACAAAGGAAATTTGTAGTAATCATGATATAGCATTTTATCTTAAAATAATTACATATAAAAATAAATTAGAATAGTGCAAAAGTTAGTGAATTTCCCAAATACAAAATGGGTCTCATGAAAAATATTTTCATTCCAATTTTACATAGACTTTCAAAAAAATTATGTCTACCTTTTACAATTTGCAATTCATAGAGAGAAAGGCCACAAGATATTTGTGATTTAAACAAAGTTTGATTATAAATTTATAAGTGTTTGTTCTTCCCAGTGAGTATAGTATTTGAGTGGCAGTAAGCATTATTTATATGTTTTTTTTGCTCCTCACTTAAATGTGATGCAAGTCTTAGAATGGGTAAATATCTGTAACACTTTATATCGTATAGCATATGTTTAATAGCTTTAATTGTGAGGTCTATAGGTAATAATGATGTAGGCTGATTAAATCTACAATTATTTCATAGTAGATAAAAGTTCAGTATGATTATGATGATCATAACAAGTATGTGCTATCACACATCTTTTTCCTCAAATTTCAAAACATTATAGTTTGAAAACACATTCAAACTGTTTTCAAGGAGCAGTCAATATGTGATTTTATTTATGATTTATGTGAGTAAAAATTTATTTTCTACAATATAAGAAAAACACTATCTGATTGTAACAATAAATGAATCCATGTAATTTAAAACAAATGCAGTGAAACCCTAAATGAAATCAAATAGATAGTCCATTCAATTAAAAAAAATGAAAAAGCAAAAACATTGATACTGTTAGAAATATTCCAAGCTTAATGTAGAAGGAATTTTCTTCTGTATTAGGTAATGTAGAAGTACTTGTAAAATTTTTTTAATGAACTACTTTAAACCTTTCTCAAAAATCAAATGATCATACATGCCTGAGCCTGTTTCTGGACTCTATATTGAGTAGAAACTCATGGTTAAATCTGGCCCACAGCATGTTTTTCTATGACCCATAGGTTAAGAATGTTCTTACACCTTTAAATGTGGTATAAAAACACACAACAATAACAAATAAAAAGAGAATTTGCAAAAAAATTCTATGCAGCTGAAAAACTGAAATATTTACTATCTTGTGCTACACAGAAATCTTTGCCCACCCTTGTACTATATTTTTAAACTTTTTCCAGCTTTATTGAGATACGACTGACATGTATCATTGTACAAATTTAAGGTGTACAGCATAATGGTTTGACTTATATATATTGTGAAATGATTACCAGTCTTTAGTTAGCATCCATCATCACATATAGAAACAATAAAAAGAGCAAAAAAAGAAAAGAAAAAAAATTTTTCTTGTGATGAGAACTCTTAGGATTTACTCTCAACAATTTTCATATATATCATTACTTTTATAGAAATATGTCTCCTATTATTTTCAACATTGTTACTTATTTGATCATATTGGTGTCAGCCAATGAAACTCTTTAAATTTTTAAATGTACCCAAAAGAAATTTAATATCATAGTGATTTAATATCATCTATCAACTATTAAACATCAGCTGTTTTAATTTGTTCTTTCTAAACCTACAGCACATATTTCTATTTAATTTCCTTCACATAATATATACATATACTCCTATTATGTTAATTTAAATATAATAAGTATATGATAGGAATAAACAGTTTGACAGAAGAGTGTGCTGTAAGATTATGTAAGTGGAAAATAGGAATCTTCAGTTTCCAATAATACTTTGGCAAAATCAATGAATAATTAGTCTTCTTAAAGTCTGAAAAGATGTTAAATTATTATAAAGCATCACCTTAACTCTATCAGATATTTGAAGATTCATAATTTATCTGTTGGAATTAAAAGTGGAAAATTATCCATATGCCTTCTTTTTTTTTTTTTTTTTTTTTCTGACTGTGTTGGGTCTTTGTTGCCATGCAGGCTTTCTTTAGTTGCAGTGAGAGGGGGCTACTCTTCGTTGTGGTGCCTGGGCTTCTCATTGCGGGGGCGTCTCTTGTTACAGAGCACGGGCTCTAGGCACGTGGGCTTCAGTAGGTGTGGCATGCGGGCTCAGTAGTTGTGGCTCACGTGCTCTATAGCGCAGGCTCAGTAGTTGTGGCTCACGGGCTTAGTTGCTCCGCGGCATGTGGGATCTTCCCGGATCAGGACTCAAACCCGTGTCCCCTGCATTGGCAGGCGGATTCTTAACCACTGTGCCACCAGGGAACCCCCCATATACCTGCTTGAAAAAAAATGCAAGCGTGCAGCTAAAACCCAGATGAGACAAGGATGACTGAGAATGTGCCCTAAGCATTCTCAATATTGAGAATGATGAAAACAGAGAGATGGGGTTTTCCAACATACTTTCAAAAAAGTGTTAACTATCTTCTCTTTGAAAGAGATATGGCATAAAACATCATCAAAATCTTTTGCCTGGATGAAATAGGATGCTGCTGCCTTCGATAATTTTAAGGACATTCTCTATGCTTTTTTCTCACAAGACACTCTCTGGATCACCTCTTGTTTCATAATAACGGAGGATGTATGTAAATATTGTCACTCCCTCCTCCTTCCCTATTCTACAATATATTTGAGTTCCACGGATTGAGGAGGAAAGGTGGATGTAACACCCAGCACTAGGGGAAGAATAACCCCTATTTTATAGGAAGTTTTCCTTGTCCACTAGAGTCTGACATTCGGAGAACAGCAAAGGCATAGGTTAAGATCATTTTTTAGGGTTGTTGGCATAATGTTGAGGGAAATTCTTTTTGATGGTTTATATTTTTGTTACTGAAGTAGAGATTGAGTTCATTAAAATTATGCACGAGTAGCAGTGCCATAGGTTCAAAAAAAAAGAAAAAGAAAAGAAAAATATTTGAAACATCACTATGGAGAGGATGGGGAAAAAAAGAAAAAACAGTTAAAACAAAAGGTTTTCTAAGCACTAATTAGGGCTCAGTTGAAGTTGAGTTAGGAAACTGATAAAGAGATCAAATCTGAGACGTTGTAATTTTTTCCAGTAGACTTCATCAGTCCTGGATTTGCTATAGAGAAGCTACCTGGATGGATTGATCTAGGGTAAAGGTGTTCCTAGCATAAGGCAACAGAGCATAATTGCTGAGTTTAATTAAAAAGGAGACGTTCACAGAGCATGCAGTTGATATAACAGAGAGAAAATGAGGGCTCAAGAGGGAGGGGTCTGTCTGAGGCTCAAGAACATTCATTGAATAACCCCTGAATGAACCAGAAAAAAACTTGTATATTTGACTTAATTTCATAAGGAGGATCATTGTAAGTGAATGACAAAATTTGGACAATTATCATAGAAGAGTTTGGATAACATGGATAAAATTTGTGGACCACTGTAGAAATAAGTCAATAAACTCAGCTTAAGGAGATTGCATGGACAATCAACATAAATTTGCCTAGAATTATGCACCCAAAATTTTAGGGGCAAATGTGCTCATTTCAATGTGATGTTTTAAAACTGAAAAAAATGTTGACATTAAAATTCTGAAAAAAAAGTTATATGTAGTTCACCGAACATATCAGCATCAGTCAATATTTATAGGGAGCATATGCATTTGCCAAAAGTTGTGTATTTTTGCCATTCAACTTGTTAATTTGCGATAAAGTAATATCTTGATAAGAATGCAGGCATATTTATAAATAAAGTAAAAAAATTAATTGTAGGTTATCTTAAATATTAATGTATAAATACTGTGGAGAAACTGACATTTTTAAATTTTGAGAAGTAATGTATTTTACAAATAGTGTTATATTTATGTTTGACCTCAAATAACAGAACAAGCACAGGTACAGAATATTTTAAAGTACTGACTTAAAATTTCAATTCTCAGCATTGCTTATTCAAAAAAAAAACACAACACTTCTCTTTCAGTAGTCAGTGTGTTAGTTAGAGTTCTCCAGAGCAACAGAACCAATAGAAAAAGAATCTATATGTGTGGTAGATTAAAGGGGTGTGGTCTGCCACTTCATAAAAGCTACTGGAAGGGTATTAGGACTGGAACATTGTGTGTAAGAGTAAAATGCAAATAAACAGAGGAGACAGATGAAGATCAGAATATATGGGGGTTTGTAAGTCATATCAAAAAGTTTGGGCTTTGTGAAAAACCACTGAAAAGTTTAATAATATGGCAAATATAAAATAAGAGTAATCTCATAAGTAAAGGGATGCCATAATCATGTTTATGTATTTTGAAAGATAACACTGGATATACTGTAAAAATCCATTGAAATTATGATTCCCTTCTTTGAAGAACTTACATTTTAAAAAAACACACCTCATAATATAATTAGATACAATATAACAATTATGCATATGAGTAGCATTACTTCTGCTTGGCTGTCTTCTTTTAGCACAGTAAGGGAAGGATGACCTATTAGAAGTCTGTGTTAATTGGCCACATGAGAAATAGCTATGATCCAGATAAGTGTGGTAGCAATAGGAGTAACAATTCTCATATCAGACAAAATAGACTTTAAATTAAAGACTATCATGAGAGACAAAGAAGGACATTACCTAATGATCAAGGGATCAATCCAAAAAGAAGATATAACAATTGTAAATATTTGTGCACCCAATATAGGAGCACCTGAATACATAAGGCAAATGCTAACAGAAGGGAAATCGACAGTAAAACAATCAAAGGAGACTTTAAGACCCCACTTTCACCAATGGAAAGATCATCCAAAATGAAAATAAATAAGGAAACACAAGCTATAAATGATACATTAAACAAGATGGACTTCATTGATATTTATAGGACATTCCATCCAAAAACAACAGAATACACTTCCTTCTCAAGTGTTCATGGAACATTCTCCAGGATAGATTATATCCTGGGTCACAAATCAAGCCTTGCTAAATTTAAGAAAATTGAAATCATATCAAATATCTTTTCCGACCACAATGATATGAGACTAGATATCGATTACAGGAAAAAATCTGTAAAATGCAAACACATGAAGGCTAAAAAATACACTACTAAATAACCAAGAGACCACTGAAGAAATCAAAGAGGAAATCAAAAAATACCTAGAAACAAATGACAATGAAAACCTGATGACCCAAAACCTCTGGGATGCAGCAAAAGCAGTTCTAAGAGGGAAGTTTATGGCAATACAATGCTACCTCAGAAAACAAGAAACTTCTCACATAAACAACCTAACCATACACCTAAAGCAATTAGATAAATAAGAACAAAAATAACCCAAAGTTAGCAGAAGGAAAGAAATCATAATGATCAGATCAGAAATAAATGAAAAACATATGAAGGAAGCGATAGCAAAGATCAATAAAAATAAAAGCTGGTTCTTTGAGAAGATAAATAAAATTGATAAAACATTAGCCAGACTCATCAAGAAAAAAAGGGAGACGACTCAAATAAAAAGAATTAGATATGAAAAAGGAGAAGTAACAATTGACACTGCAGAAATACAAAGGATCATGAGAGATTACTACAAACAACTATATGCCAGTAAAATAGACAATGTGGAAAAAATGGACAAATTCTTAGAAAAGCACAACTTTCCAAGACTGAACCAGGAAGAAATAGAAAATATAAACAGACCAATCACAAGCACTGAAATTGAAAATCTGATTATAATCTTCCAACAAACAAAAGCCCAGGACCAGATGGCTTCACAGGCAAATTCTATCAAACATTTAGAGAAGAGCTAACACCTTTACTTCTCAAACTCTTCCAAAATATAGCAGAGGGAGGAACACTCCCAAACTCATTCTATGAGGCCACCATCACCCTGATACCAAAACCAGACAAAGATGTCACAAAAGAAGAAAACTACAGGCCAATATCACTGATGAACATAGATGCAAAAATCCTCAACAAAATACTAGCAAACAGAATCCAACAGCACGTTAAAAGGATCATACACCACAATCAAGTGAGGTTTATCCCAGGAATGCAAGGATTCTTCAGTATACACAAATCAATCTATGTGATAAACCATATTAACAAACTCAAGGAGAAAAACCATATGTCCTTCTCAACAGATGCAGAAAAAGCTGTTGACAAAATTCAACACCCATTTATGATAAAAGCTCTCCAGAAAGTAGGCATAGAGGAAATGTACCTGAACATATTAAAGGCCATATATGACAAACCCACAGCCAACATCGTTCTCAATGGTAAACACCTGAAACCATTTCCACTAAGATCAGGAACAGACAAGGTTGCCCACTCTCAGCATTATTATTCAACATAGTTTTGGAAGTTTTAGCCACAGCAATCAGAGAAGAAAAGGAAATAAAAGTAATCCAAATCAGAAAAGAAGAAGTAAAGCTGTCACTGTTTGCAGATTACATGATCCTATACATAGAGAATCCTAAAGATGCTACCAGAAAACTACTAGAGCTAATCAATGAGTTTGGTAAAGTAGCAGGATACAAAATTAATGTACAGAAATCTCTTGCATTCCTATACACAAATGATGAAAACTCTGAAAGAGAAATTAAGGAAACACTCCCTTTTACCATTGCAACAAAGAGAATAACATACCAAGGAATAAACCTACCAAAAGAGACAAAAGACCTGTATGCAGAAAACTGTAAGACACTGATGAAAGAAATTAAAGATGATACATACAGATGGAGAGATATAACATGTTCCCAGATTGGAAGAATAAACATTGTGAGAATTACTATACTACCCAAAGCAATCTACAGATTGCAATCCCTATCAACCTATCAATAGTATTTTTCACAGAACTAGAACAAAGTATTTCACAATTTGTATGGAAACACAAAAGACTCCGAATAGCCAAAGCAATCTTGAGAAAGAAAAACAGAGCTGGAAGAATAAGGTTCCCTGACTTCAGACTATACTACAATGCTACAGTAATCAAGACAGTATGCTACTGGCACAAACACAGAAATATAGATCAATGGAACAGGATAGGGAACCCGGAGATAAACCCATTCACATATAGTAACCTCATCTTTGATAAAGGAGGCAAGAATATACAATGGAGAAAAGACACCCTCTTCAATAAGTGGTGCTGGGAAAACTGGACAGCTACATGTAAAAGAATGAAATTAGATCACTCCCTAGCACCATACACAAAAATAAACTCAAAGTGGATTAAAGACTTAAACGTAAGGCCAGACAGTATCAAACTCTTAGAGGAAAACATAGGCAGAACACTCTATGACATAAATCACAGCAAGATCCTTTTTGACCCACCTCCTAGAGAAATGGAAATAAAAACAAAAATGTGCAAATGGGACCTAATGAAACTTAAAAGCTTTTGCACAGCAAAGAAACCATAAACAAGATGAAAAGACAGCCCTCAGAATGGGAGAAAATATTTGCAAATGAAGCAAGTGACAAAGGGTTAACCTCCAAAATATACAAGCAGCTCATGCAGCTTAATGTCAAAAGAACAAAAAACCTAATCCAAAAATGGGCAGATGACCTAAATAGACATTTCTCCAAAGAAGATATACAGATTGCCAACAAACACATGAGAGGATGCTCAACATCACTAATCATTAGAGAAATGCAAATGAAAACTATAATGCGGTATCACCTTACACTGGTCAGAATACGCATCATCAAAAAATCTACAAACAGTAAATGCTGGAGAGGGTGTGGAGAAAAGGGAACCCTCTTGCACTGTTGGTGGGAATGTGAATTGATACAGCCACTATGGAGAACAGTATGGAGGTTCCTTAAAAAACTAAAAATAGATCTACCATATGACACAGCAATCCCACTACTGGGCTTATACCGTGAGAAAACCATAATTCAAAAAGAGTCATGTACCACAATGTTCATGGCAGGTCTATTTACAATAGCCAGGACATGGAAGCAACCTAAGTGTCCATTGACAGATGAATGTGTAACGAAGATGTGGCACATATATACAATTGAATATTACTCAGCCATAAAAAGAAATGAAATTGAGTTATTTGTAGTGAGGTGGATGGACATAGATAGTGTCATATAGAGTGAAGTAAGTCAGAAAGAGAAAAACAAATACCATATACTAACACATATATATGGAATCTAAAAAAAAGTAAATAAAGTTCTCAAGAACCTAGGGGCAGGACAGGAAGAAAGATGCAGACATAGAGAATGGAATTGAGGACATTGGGAGGGGGAAGTGTAAGCTGGAACGAAGTGAGAGAGTAGCATGGACGTGTATACACTACCAAATGTAAAATAGTTAGTGGGAAGTAGGCGCATAGCACAGAGAGATCAGCTCGGTGCTTTGTGTCCACCTTGAGGGACGGTATGGGGCGGGTGGGAGGGAGATGCAAGAGGGAGGACATATGCTGATTCACTGTGTTATACAGCAGAAACTAGTACACCATTGTAAAGCAATTATACTCCAATAAAGATGTTAAAAAAAAAAAGAAATTGAAGCTGGTTGATGAATAAAAGGGGCTTTACTATAATATTCTTTTGTATTTGTTTTAAATTTTACATAGTAAGTACTTTAAAAATAAAAGCAAATAACAAAAGAAAACAAATGAATCCTACTCTGGGCAAAATAGTTTATCCTAATATTTTGCATAACTTCAAAAACTCATTTTGTTTTATCTTCACAGTAATGATCTGAGTCTATTGTTTTACTCTTCAGCCTAATTAATAGGCTAATAGTCAATTAAAAAGTTATTCAAGGGTGAGTGGAGATATTTTTTAATATGGTGTCAAATGGCCTTCCTAGCATGTCCCAAATCTCTTTTGCTATAGCTTTATTCCTATGCTGTTCTCCTATGCTGAACTTCACAAGTGTCATGTGTTATTTTTTCCTAGTATTATGATTAAATCAATTTTAGAGTGCAATTAAAACTTTTACCCTCATCTTACTGACTTAAGTTTA
This sequence comes from Globicephala melas, assembly GCF_963455315.2. NCBI lineage: Eukaryota > Metazoa > Chordata > Mammalia > Artiodactyla > Delphinidae > Globicephala > Globicephala melas. The sequence goes on from NC_083326.1 coordinate 20,299,213, forward strand.
CAGTATTAACACCATAAAGTCACTTGTCTTGTAGGCATTGAGATGATTCCATGAAAGCTGCTTCTGAAGACAGTAGCTTATTTTACATGGATTCATGGTATAATTAATATATTTGTCTCAGATACAGACAATTAAAATTATACACTTATTGTGCAATTTTGATCTATTTATCTCCTAGAATGGAGAGGAATCTATGCCACAAGTTCTAATTAAGGTTTCCCCTGCTCACCACTCCTCTCACAGCCATTTAAACTCTAGATAATTTGAAATGCTTGTGATTCCCAGAACATTCTGGGATGCTTCATATTTATTTCCTGTCTTTGCTTATGGTACCACTTTTCCTTGGTTCTTGGACCACTCCACCTTTCTGGTCTGTCAGTTTTAAAAACAGCACTCTGTTTATATGTCCTGTTTCCTCCTAGGAGAGTTGATGATGCACTCTTTAATGTCCCATCCTGTGTATGAATCTATAAGAATACCTGTAATACTTTATTGTACTAATTTATTTTCAGTTCTGTTTATCTCCCTGTAACTGAAAGCCAATTAATGGCAAGAACTGTGTCTTCTGTGTATCCTTATTCCTATCATATGTCTCAGGGCCATATATCACTCGGTAGAAGGTTAATAAGTGTTGAACGCATGAATGAATGAGTGAATGAATAAAGGATTCATGTTTTTATTAACCGATCTCTTGAAAGTATCAGGGTTTGAAAACTATCATATTTCATCCAAGTTTAGAGAATATTTTCAAGCAATTATATAGAATTTTTATCTTTCAATATTGAGCTATAAAGACATTATGGACAGTAGAAGCATAGGCTCATCTTCATAATGTGATTTCAATGATAGAAGGTCAGTAAGTAGATAGTCTGGTTAGTATTACAAAAGAACTAGGAGGATTGAGATTATTAGTTTTCAATCTGAAAAGCAATTTTTGAAGTGATCTCTAGATATTACTTTTGAATATGTTAAGTTAATGTGACTTTTGAGTTTCTATCCTTTAGGAAAATGGTGAATATATTTCAGAACAGAAGTTAAGAACATGGGCTCCAGATTCAAGCTCATATATATATATATATAATTTGCCTCATTGGTGTTAATTTGAATACTTGATACATGGTCCTGGTTGTATGTAGCCTGGATGAAATAGCATCCCCTTTCTGGGTCATCATTCCCCTTATAATGAAGGAAAACAACAATAAGCAAACCATATGATAGCTCTTAAGCTGTTGCTAAGAGGCAGCATGTATCATTCTCACTGTCATACCACTTGCCAAAGAAAGTAACATGGCATATCGTAATACATGAGTGTGTCAAAACAACATAATCCTCTTGTAGAACGAGAATTTTTAGAGGGATCATAACATTTCACTTCCCTGAAGAATTAGTTGTGAGTGTGAAATCAATAATGCAGAGTTAAGAGTATAATTTCTGGAGCGGCTTCTATGAAAAGTTGATAGAATTTGGGATCCATAATACCAGAAAATGGAAGAAATGTAGAACAGAAGTCTTTTAATTGGAACTACATAAAAGTCAAAGTGTCTGGGCAGAAGTGTTTGCAGATGTGTCTGTTTGGCAGTGGAAAGATGAATTAGTTCCTCACTAATTGCCTGTATTTTCTAAGTGAAGCATAAGGGAAGGTCATCAGCTGAGAATCTGTAGGCAGCATGGAAAGTTTAGGGAGAAATAAAACAGTCTCTTCTGATGAAGGAAACAAAAATTCCGTAAAAATATATAGAGTAAGATTATTTGGTATTTTTGGTGTCGACTTGCAATCAGTGACCATATATAAATATATAATAAGACAATATAGCACAATTGTGTGAGAAGAAAGTAAGTTAAATGTGGATCTCTTTGGAATTATTTGACTAGAAACAAGGATGTTATCAACATTGAAGGGACTTGTAGGATTCAAGAAAATTTTATTCCCAATCTACAATATTTTCTGCAAAACACTTGTCAGAAGATCTTTTAAAAAATAGATGGAACAGTGTTTATTACTGTGGAATGTAGAGTGTGTGGATTGTATATAAAATCTACAAGGGACTGGTATATAATTTTCATATTAACTTCTGACCAGAGCCTCTGGAATAGTTTAAATGTGAAATTCTATGTAAATATATTATTACTGAGTTTGGATGATATTAAAAAGAGGTCATATTTATGTGTGAAATAGAGTTCTAAGAGTTTTCCCATTGTAACTCATTTAGAACTCACAGCAACACTATAAAATAGGTATAGTATCTGTTTTCCCATTTCTAACGTGAAGAAACAGATCATAGAGGCTAAATGCCTGAGGTCACAAATCCAGGATTCAAATTTTAGCAATGTGATCCCAGAGGCCACTTTCTTATATCCCTTTCCATATAGATTGTGACAAATCATTGTGATGACTCTAGCTTTATTTTGGGGATGAATTAATTGTAAGAGGAGAAAGAAATGGCAGGCCACTCCAGCTTGAACTATAGTTTGAAGGATGCCAAGACAGCAGTTTATCCTTCATAAGATATGAAGAACCTAGTCTTGGGATTGTTGGGTCTCAAATAAGTTCATAGCTAAACATAGACCTATGAAAAAAATGTGTCTGTTCATTCTCATAAAAACTCATTACTGATTGTAATAGACGTTTGATTTTTTTTTTTTTAGACGTTTGATTCTTAAAACAAACATTAAAAACCTAAGTACAAATTCCTTCTATGATAGAGTGGTGGAGTGAAACATTTTATATTCAGTTTTATTCTTTTTTAATTATGTATAGGGCTAAAATGATATTGTGTATCCTGTCCTTTAGCTTTTGCCCATGTTTCCAGAGTGACTATCAATTACTTAGATACCTTGATATTCCTCATTTAGAAAATACCACATTAACCATAATCATTACTTAATATTTACATGATATTTAATATCTAAGAAATCTCTGTGAATCTTCAGAGAAGTGTCAAAACCAATTAAAACTTCTAAAAATATGAGTTAAATTATGCTTACATTTGAAACATTATCTTACCAGTATATTATCCTCAAACTATAATAATAAATGAAGAATTGCTTAGGAAAGAAATATTTTCAAATGGAATGACATAGTAGAGTGTATTTGTTTATTAAACTGTTAAGTTAATTTTTGATGGTTTTCAGTATTGTTTAAAAAAACACTGAACTTTCTACATTGTAAATTGAGATACCCCACCTTAAGGAATGAAAAGGACAGACTAAAAATAATGATAATTATATAAAAGGTGTGTAGGAATGGCTTAGCTAAAGTGTAAGTTCACTAATTGTAACAGGGTTTCTGGCTTTTCATTTCTAATTGGTTGGCAAGGTCTACAAGACTGAAGTGGAAATCTATTTCTAGATGCTCATTATAAGTAAATGCAATCAAGCATCATCATATCCTAAAAGTCTAGACTGAAAATGACACCTCTGGAAGGACCGTAGACATGATATGTTAAAGTATGTAAGGATAATCATTAAAATATGACACAACCTGAGAAGAGTGAGAGAAATATCTGCATCAAATAATTTTATTTTAATAAAGAATATAATTCACCAGTACCTAAAGCAACAGATTTTTTTTCTACTGGTCAAGCAAATTTGTAAGCTAAAAAAACAGGGCAGAAATTAATTAGTTTAGATGGATAAAAGTGCATAAATAATTGACTGTATTTGAATAAGGTAGAATAGTAATGGATAGAGCTGAATAGCTAGCTGTAGGGTACAAAGTTTAGACCTTCCTACAATTTCATGTATACACATAATTATTTCTACTGACTCCCACAAACAGCCTCGCTTGTTGATCAGCAAATGGGAGTTTATTAATTTTAACTACACATAAAGCACAACTTCTGAAGGTCAGAAACAACAGAAGCTTATTTCCCTTCATGTACAATAAAAATATTACATCTAGGCATTAACGTCTCAAAGTTTAGCTAGCTGCTTCTCGATATATAAGCTTTAATCTTAATGCAGCATTTCTCTGCCTTTTCAAAGTCTTAACGGACCAGATTCAAAATGTTAAGAAAGATGGATCAAATAATTTCACAATAGCTCCAGGGAAAAAAATCAAAGTCGTTGGATTTAATTCTGCTGCATGCGTTAGTATTTGTTTAAAGGAAGGCCTTGGTTATTAGTCTTAGTTAATATAGATTGAACAATATTCCCAGAGTTGTTTGTTTAAAGCTAAAATTAAAATACAGATGAAAAATTTCCCTTAACTTCATGGCTACATGGCAAGCCTTTTAGCTAATATTATATTAATGCTATATGTATAATTGTAATATATAGCAATAGGCTATTAAGTCTCTGAATTATGGTCTCAGAACTGGAAGAAATGTTTCTATAATCTATATATGTAGTTCACTTTGCATCAGTCATGAAAATATAAAAACCTAACCTAGAATTCACCCTGTCTGGGTTCTTACATAGCAGAGAATTGTTTCACTGAACTCCAAGTTTCTATGAAATGCCTAATTTATACAAAACACGCACAGATGTTAAACCCTTTAGACTGGGGACAGTGTTCTCTTGTTTATGATGACTTACTCATCTTGCTGATTGTGATTCACACTTGGTTCTTAGGTCTATATGTTGGCCATGAAACGAATACAGGTAAACTGGTGCACAATGTCTGCTCTGTCTATAGATATAGAGAGTTCTAAAGAGCTCAGCATTTCAAACATACTTTCAACATCTGTGGCTTTTGTTGTTTGGTAAGAGGTTAAGGGGACTCTTGATGGAGGATTAAATTTGTTCATATGAGATTGCAAAGATGCCAGCTGTGATCAAGAGGGTTCTAGAACATTCTAAGTGAGAGTCTGATTAATCGCCACTACTTGTGAGAAAGGAACAGGAACCCCACCAGGGCTCTGGAACCCACACCTCCACTTCAACAGAGCAGCTTCTGGTTTTGTTCATTTTCTGCAGAAGATTTATTTTAAAAAACATTTTCCAAGCTTTTCTAATACCTCTGATTTGACAGATTTGCAGCAAACGTTTTTATTATGTCATCCTATAAAGAAATATTTAATTAAATTTCTCTTGCATAGTATTTTCTGTGAAACCCTAGCCAACTAGAATATCCTAACTCTACAATAATGCTCGATTTTCTCTGCTTTTTTTGTTGTTCTTGTTCCTGAGTTACAAACTGTTGCAGTTAATCACCCAGCTCACGTTGCCTAACTCCTTTCCACACTCTCTTACATGCATATGCCACTGGCTTGCCAGGCACTTTCCCCACGTCTGTCAGTGGATATTTACTCATTCATTCAGCGATTCACAGCAACTATGTTCTAGACACTGAAAAGGCTTTAGAGCTACAACAGCTTAAGAATAAAATTAGTTCCTGGGAATATTTCGGTTATTTTTTTATACTCTGCTCTTCCCTATGTTAGCCACTGTGCTCCATTCGCTATTGTCTCTAATTAAGACTCTCTAAGGCATTTTCCACAATATTGTTTCTTGGATTAAAAATTTTTACGTCAAAAAAAAAAAAAAAAGAGTGATGACCTGCATGTATCTGGTCCTTTAGTGTATTTTTCCCCACATCCATATTGGCTGTATCTACTACTGATTACCTATATTACATTAAATGTTAATTTAAAATCTGCCCTGCTTTTCCTATGTTTACTTTCTGAGAAAAATGTCAACTCTGAGTCTGCAATTTTATTGTTTTTTCCTTTCCCGTATCCACAGATACAGGTAACTTTAAAATAAGAAACTTCTGGAGAACAGACTGTTTCCCCAAGTCAACTTTCTAAGGACAACTTTGCATCTTTACTGTTCTTAGGTTTTTCCTTCTTGAATTTCTTCATTAACTCCCCAGATACGTACTGTTAAATCCATCATAAATTGAAAATATCGTAAATTGAAAACGAACTTAATACACTGGCCCTCTGTATCCATGGGTATACATCTGCAGATTCAACCAACAGTGAATCAAAAATATTTCAGAAAACAATTCCAGGAAGTTTTAAAAAGCAAAACTCGAATTTCCAGCATGATTTTGGCAACTATTTACATAATTTACATTTGTATTTTACTACTAATTACACAGTATTTACATTGTATTAGGTGTTAGAAGTAACCTAGAGATGATTTAAAATACACTGAAGGATGAGCATAGGTTATATGCAAATACTATGCCATCTTATATAAGGGACTTGAGCATCTGTGGATTTTGGTATCCAGGGTGGCTCTGGAACCAATCTCTCTTGGATACTCAGGGATGACTATACACCTAACCTACCGACCATCGTAGCTTAGCCTAGCCTACCTTAAATGTGCTCAGAACACCTTACTTACTTAACTTACTACATGAGCCTACAGTTGGGCAAAACTAACAACACAAAACATATTTTATAATAAAATGTTGGATATCTCATGTAGTTTACTGAGTATTGTACTGAAAGTGAAAAACAGAATGGTTGTCTGGGTACAGCATGGCTGTCAGTGTATCAGTTGTTTACCTTCGTGGTCACGTGACAGGCTGGGCATAGCACTCACCGAGAGGATTGTAGCCCAGGAAGGGAGCAAAACTCAAAATTCAAAGCATGGCCACTACTGAGTGCGCATCACTTTCACACAATCATAAAGTCAAAAAACTATATATCAAAACATTGTAAGTCGGGACTATATATTTTGTCCCTTAGTACTAGTGACTACTTTAAAAGTTTACCTAACATTTTTATTTAACTTTTCTCTAAAATGCAATCCACATTATCATGGTTCTCAGAATCAAATACTACAGTCCAGGGCTTCCCTGGTGGCGCAGTGGTTGAGAGTCCGCCTGCCGATGCAGGGGACGCGGGTTCGTGCCCCGGTCCGGGAAGATCCCACGTGCCGCGGAGCGGCTGGGCCCGTGAGCCATGGCCGCTGAGCCTGCGCGTCCGGAGCCTGTGCTCCGCAGCGGGAGAGGCCATAACAGTGAGAGGCCCGCGTACGGCAAAAAAAAAAAAAAAGGCAAGCTTTGACTTCTGCACTGTTCCTTATCCTCATTCACGAGGAAGAACATTGGATAAAGTAATGACTTATACTGACTATTCATTATGAACATCTCATTTACAGAACTGTGCTGACAATTCCCATCTTGTGATTATGTTGTGTGGAGGTAAAATTGTCCCCTGAATTAATGACAACTGCATCAGGGCCTTTATCCAGTACACTGTTTGAAATGCTTAAACTCATGGAATGTTTGCTTAATGTATTTTCCTTTTGCATACGCTATGCTTTTCGCCTGAGGCAAACCCATCTAATAATTTTCAATTGAGCAAAACCATAACTTCTGACCCAATAAATTATTAAGGAATCCTGCCTTGCATCTGATTCATCATTCATCTTACCACAATGGCAGAAGCCTACTGAATTCTCGCCTTGATAAATAGTTCCATTCAAATGTAGGAATAAAGTCGTTTGGGTTTGTGTGTGTGTATTTTTTTCTTTATAAAATTATAAGTAAAACTAAATTTTTCACTAAGACTTTATAGCAATAATGTTCTTGCTCTAAAAAACTTTATAATCAAGTTATCATTTGTAATTTGCTTCTTAACCCTTGACAGTCCTCCAGAAATAACCATTATATTCTACCTGAGGTTAGATGGAAAAATGAGTTACAGAGTGTAGGATATCAAAATACTGCTTCTCATTCCTTCATTATCTTATTACTTTTGTCCTAATATTCTAAAATAGTCTCTAAAAGTCCAAAATGACATTGTTTAAATGGGTATGTTATATAATAAGAGTGGAGTAAAGTGGGGAAGGCATTGCGATGTTTAAAAAACTTCAAAACAAATAGATCATTGAAATCCTGTCAGTAGCAAGCAATAAGCTGTGTGTGTAACCTGCCGCGTGACATCCAGTCATGTAAACACAGGTTGATGCACATTTTTAAAGCATGGAAATGATATTCAATATCTAATTGCTGGATGCTAGATCTGCGATTAAAATCCTTCCTGGTATGGGAACATATGTATATGTATAACTGACTCACTTTGTTATAAAGCAGAAACTAACAGCATTGTAAAGCAATTATACTCCAATAAAGATGTTTAAAAAAAAAGGAAAAAAAAATCCTTCTTAGTAACCAGTTGAAAAACAAACATGATTTTCCATCTGCTTATATTAACCGTTAGTTATCACATTAAAAAGTGCCATTTTAATAATAAAAATGGAACATGTGAAAACATCAGAAAATATCACCTGCCTCCTCAGTTAGCTGTGTTTTACCACTGACATGAAGACAGAATGAACAGCTCAACAAACCTCAAAGTAGTGGCGTTTTAAGAATGCATTTTTCTTTTTAAAATTGAAAATGCTGATATAACAGTTCTAACAACAATTTTGGAGAAGAAAGCAGAAAAGCATTGCCAGCTCTATGATTATTCTTCAATATTTCATTTCATTTTTAGATATTTCCCTCTATTCCATGTTGATCACACAAACTAAAGTGCCATTTTATTTCTTATGAAAGTGTGTAATGGTTTTACTTCGAAAATTAAAATGTTGTTTTGAATTGGTACATTCTCTATTTTAGGTCTCCTGTTATGTTTCTTAACGGCTGTCAAGAGCAGATTCCTTTGTTTCTTCTTGGTTGAAAAGAAGATTCATAAGGAATTTAAAAACTACAATTTGAATCAATTGTTCTCTGTTTTTTTCTTTTATTCCTAATGGTACAGTTGAGCCAGATGTCTTTTTGTGGGTCCGAGGAGCAAAAAGAAAACAGGAGCAATAATTATATGTTCATGCCTGAGAGTTTCCCGAATCCAATTACTGTATCAAAGGGAACCTGCACCTGCAGTTACACGAAGGCAAGAATAACAAGATGCAGCAGAGATGCTGGACTGCCTAGAAAACTTCAGAAACTTGCCCTTCTTAGCCTTGCCTCCTACCTCCCCTGTTTCATAAATAAATGCTTGAGTAAGACCTACAGAATAAAATAAGGAATAGAAATAAAACACCCAAAGAAAATAAAATGTACCCAGTGCCCTATCAATCTCTGGATTTCCTACCAAAGCAAATGACAGAAGCTAGGATAATTTTTCAGGATTCTCATAAACGTGATACGTCCATGAAATATTTAAAAGGTCGCCATCCATTTGGCTGAGATAGCCAGATAATCCATAAGCTTTGCTGTAAATAGCAGCTGAAGAACCTGATTCTGAGCGGGTGGGGAATTCCTCAAGCAATGTTCAAACCCCCAAAGAATCATTTCTGTTCCGACGCCATCGACTTCTATAGACTCTGTCTCATCACTCCAAACGCAAAAAATATGGTCTAGTATAATTTGTATAACAGCTTTTGTAGGATGTGTTAGTGGAGTTCATTTAAAGTGGAAAAAGTTTTCACCCCTGGGCCTTCAATATCATACCAGCCCTTACAGTAGGAAATAGGGAGGTAATTATTTCAAATAATAGATTCTCTAAGTTTTAATGATCATATCTGGAGAAAATGTAGATATAAAGATAGAGAGCTCTGAATAAATATAACAACTGAATCAAGGAAGTAATCAGTTTTTTTGTGTCTTGATATAGGAAAATGCAATTGAAAAATCATGTACTGTAGACATGAATCAGCAGATTGTAAAGCTAATAATATAAGAACTGTTGTAGATGCTTATCCGTTTTCTAATTCCTGGGGGTTAAACATTGTCCCAGTGAGAATGTCTTGGTGTGTGAGTGCATGGGGTATGTGTGTGGGGGGGGAGGGTTGTTTAGCATGTGCTGAAGGTAATTCTTTTTTTTTTTTTTTTTAATAGTGTGCTCGGGGCACACTATCACCTATTCTGCCTTTTATTAATTTTATTCATTTATTTTTGCTGTGTTGGGTCTTCGTTTCTGTGCGAGGGCTTTCTCTAGTTGTGGCAAGCGGGGGCCACTCTTCATCGCGGTGCGCGGGCCTCTCACTATCGTGGCCTCTCTTGTTGCGGAGCACAGGCTCCAGACGCGCAGGCTCAGTAGTTGTGGCTCACGGGCCTAGTTGCTCCGTGGCATGTGGGATCCTCCCAGACCAGGGCTCGAACCCGTGTCCCCTGCATTAGCAGGCAGATTCTCAACCACTGTGCCACCAGGGAAGCCCTGAAGGTAATTCTTGAAGCCATCATTATTCATTCTATAGTCTCCATTAAATTTTTCTCAACAAAACTTTCATTGTGTCAAAAAAAGTCCTGATTTCAAAGATTGCTATAAACTAGTGTTAACAGATACCCAAACTGGAAGACTGAAGCAACTATTTAGGCGAAAGCATCAAGCACACATTGCATAAGAAATAAAAGCTTTTTAAAATTAGGCCCAAATTTGCCCATTTGTTATTTAGAAGTGACCTTGCCTTCATTAACAGGTGTCTGAGTGTAGATATATTAAGCTAATATTTTTAGAATTCATTGGTGATATTCCTCTCATCAGTAAAAGAAAAAAAAAAACTGATTTGGCCACAGGTTCCATGATGAATATGCGGAGTCATGGCAATGAAAACAGATTGACTGCATTTGTCAATAACATAACACATAGTTCTTATCAATGAAAAAGAAAATGTATTGTTTCATATAGATAAATAATTAGGTAAGCATCATGAACATTCTCAGCTTATCTAAGGAAATAAATCCACTAGTACAGGTCAAAGCTTCAGTGTATCTTCCTGGTCATCAAAGTGAAAGTGCATGTATTAGTCATCTATTGTTTCATTAGAAGACACTCCAAACTCAGTGGCATAGAATAACATTACATTTATTTTTACTCATACATATGTGAGATATACCCACTGGACCTCAGCCAACACATGTGTTGTGGTTGGCTGAGGTACAATGGGTATGTCTACTTCAGATAGTTGCAGAAGTAGCTGAACTGATTCCCACTGCATTTGGATAAAGCATAACTCTTGTCAGCTAAAAAAAAGAGCACAATATGAGAGTCGTGAGTTAAGATTTATTTGGGGCAAAATGAGAACTATAGCCTGGGAGACAGCATTTCATATGGCTCTGAGGAACTGCTCCAAAGAGGTAGCGGCAAAGGTCAGTGTTATATATGATGTCAGTGAGGATGGGACGTGCACTCAAGCACACATGTTGGCAGAGACTTGCTGCCAGTCACGAGGAGCAGATGTCACCATTAATGATTTTAGTGCTTTTATAGATACGAGGAAATGCAAGAGTTGGGCTCATAAAAATCTTCTTCTGAAAATATCTGTCTAAAGACCTGTTCTTCCAGTTTGTCCCAGAGCACAGAGGGCCTCGTTCCTGGTCTCCACCCTGAACTCCTTGCATGGGGTGTTGAAGGTCAGCAGCTGCAGCTGCTCATGAGCTAATCCTTATGGAGGCTGATGGCAGGTGCCCATTTGTAGTTAGCACTCCCATATTTTAAATTGTGGAGTCCAAGCTAAGGGGGCAGAAACTACCAGAAGAAAGCTTTTCTTCGTGATAGAGGAAGTGCAAGAAGTCAAATGGAAGCACACAATCCCTTTTAGGGTGAGCTGGGGAAATGGCGCACTGCCACTGCCCCGTCAGGCCAGCCAATATCTGGGAGAAGCTTTTCTCCTCCTGAGGGCAGAAAAACAAAAGAGTAGCAGAAGTATGCATTGGCAGAGTTAAAAATTATCACTTATCATGAATTCTTCCCCTCCCATCAAAATATGTAACCTACATCTCCACTCTTTGAGTCTAGGTTGGCGATGGAATGACTTGCATGCAATGACTTTCAAAGGCCAGTTAGAACTTTTCCAACTGCGATCACACAGAGGCTTGACAAGTGTTTGGACATGAGAGCTCACTCAGTTGCTGCTCTGTCAAACCCTAAGACAAACACATTAATAAGTCCAGACTAGACTTTTAGATACTGAGAGACCATGTGGAACAAATAACAAGCTGTCCCAGTTAAACCAAAGTCTGCCAAACACCAGACAGCAGCTTCCAGCTCACTCTGTCACCTTGGAGGCATGAGCGAACCCAGCAGAGAGCAACAAAGCAGATGAGCCAGAGCAGTCACAGGTTGTTTTCCATAAATAAATTGTGATATAACGTTGCTGTTGTAACTAACTTATGAGATTTTTTTTACAAAGAGAAAACCTACATGGAGCAAATTGTTATCTAGAAATGGGTGTTGTCTTTGTAAATCCTAAAGCATATGGCATTGGCTTTGGAACTGGGTGATAGTCAGAAAATGAAAAATCGCCAAGCACACTGTTGAAGAAGGCTGGAGAAATGGTGCAGAAACTATTACTGAAGGGTGGAAAAAAATGACAACTTATTTATGTCATCATGAGACAATTGGCAGAACTGTAACCTGCAATAGCTTGGCAGATAGAAAATCTACCTCATAAACATGGATTTTTCCAAAGAGATCTCCAGGCAGAATATTGAAAGTGTCAGCTGGATGTTCCTAACTACATATGATAAAGAACTTTAGGAGAGAGGGAAGAAACTGTTAAGATTGCAAGAAAAATTTAAAACGGTTACAGAAGAGGCATAAATTATTGGGCTGGAAAATAAACTCTCATTCACCTAGTCTCCAAGTCAGTAAAAGATTCTTGAAGTAAAAGAAGGACTAATGCCATAGTTAATATCAAAGTTATGGCTATCTGTATTAATATCTTCAAAAGATTTAATACAATACCTAATACACCCTCTCAGCTACAATAAGAGGCATTACACAAAGTTGAAACATGCAAAGTAGAGAGAGGTCTCCAAAAGAACTGTAGTTTTTTTTGTTTTCTTTTTTGCTATAAATGGATTATAAACTTAAAGGTAATATCCTCACAAAAGTTTTTAAGGGAAACATGGTGGCTTTGACCAAAAGGAATTGAAATTGATCAAATCTCAAAAGGCCCTCAGGATTGCCAACTTTCTACAAACAGGAAGTTTGTTGAGAAAGCTATTAAACTACAAATGTTGGCAATTTCTTAAGGAAAAAATGGGATGTTTCAGGAGGCAGAGTAAAGATCCCACATGGTAGAGTCAAAAGACGTGTAGAACAATGAACTAGGGATGGCTTCCCACAGATTAGAACTAGGTGAAGTGACATACACTACTGCTTCAGCAGGTGGGCCTGGCACCAGGTGCCACTGGAATTTCATATTGTTTGTGGACCAGTGACTCCATGTACCTCTCATTCTTCATGTCTTAAAACATGAGGGTTTACTACAGTTATCCACCAGCTGTCTCACCATGATATTTACAAGTGTGAAAAGATCATTTGTTTCTTAGTTTATAGGACTGGGAATTAAGAGGTAGCACACTTGAAAGACTGCACTGGAAGCATCTCCTTTCCGTCTGAACTTCATATATATAATGTGTGTAATGTAAATCATAATCTGGGATTTTGATATCATAATTGGATGATAATTTTGGAAGTCTTTGGATGGAAGTGATATTTTACACATGAGGAATGCAACAACGACTAGGGTAGATTTCAAAATTAATTTTAAATTCTTCTCCTTTCATCAAAAGTGGATCTGTTATTAAACTCTTAAATCTAGGTTGGCCATGTGTGTTTTCTTGGCTAGTAGAACATTACCATTTCATAAAAGATATATACAAATATTTCATTCTAAATTTGATTATAGTATCTTACCCTAACAAGTAGCTAAATGTTTTGCCGTATAAAGCTCTTTGTGGGATATTCATGTTTGCCTAGTGGTAAATAAATTAACATTGTGTACAAAAAAAAAAAAAAAGAGACAATTTTCACTGTTTTATTTACTCTGAAATCTTTTGCAGTTGTGGAGCGTAGTGAAGGTAAAAACTAAATAATAGTATAACTGATTCACTTTGTTATAAAGCAAAAACTAACACACGATTGTAAAGCAATTATACCCCAATGAAGATGTTAAAAAAAAAAAGCTAAATAATAGTTTTATTGATGCATAGGAGAGTATTTCAATTACAATACAGTTACATGACAGTAAATTTTCTTAGCCTGTTAAGTTAGACATCAAACCAAAAATATGCAAATAATATAAGGTTTAAATACATAAAATTACACATAATTGTAAAACACTGATGATAATAGTAAAATACATGATTTAATAAACTTTAGTAGTTTTAGTCATGGTATTCAAAAAGGAAAACACAAAGACAAATATTTTTCTCTTTTAATTACCATTCTATATTACTTTGCAATTGAAATAATCAGTGTTAGAAATCAAGCCAAGTTTTATTTTCTTCACCTAAAAAATATATATGTATATATAAAAACACAAGTACTTATACATATTGTATATACGATATATATTATTTCTTCACAGTAAATATATATACAAATATAATATTTAGTTATATAGTATGCAATGTAACGACCCACAAATATAACTTTGTGCTTGAAAATAATTTGAAAAGAAAATATACATAAGCTTTTTTGCACGATAAAATGTCATCTATTTAAATTCAAATATACTATAATATACATTGCAGTATAAATTAATATGTATTGATCTGCTGCAAGAAGATAGTTGTATCTAATAAACATTTATTAAGCAACTGCTATGTATAGGGTATTTCATTATAAATGTTACACATACAAAAAGAACTAAAAGATAATTCTTTTGATTGAAAGATTAAGTGTTCATCTATCTGGAACATTTAAGCATATTGATTAATAACAACAAACTCCTTTCAACATACAGAAAACAACTTAGTTCTTGTCTGCTCAATCCAAGAATTTGGTTTGAATGATGAGCCCATAAGCCTTTCAGATGATCCTAGGAAGGAGCTAAATATTAACTTTCAAAAGCAACCAAAAATAAGCCTTTCAAAAATAAACTTAGGTGTATACCTCTTCCTAACTCTAACATCTACACATTACAAAACCCTTAACTCAGACAGGTGTTTAAGAAAAGTTTGTCGATTGGTATTTGTTGAATAACTTCAGCTTGGATTTACCTCACTATGATGATGGCCTTTCTGATATCCCTAAAAATCAGTGGTGAATTGGATGCTTGTTCGCAAGTTTTCATACCTTCACTCTTTTGGAATTATCCATCTGTGCTCTTTGACATTTGGCTTTGTATTTCCTCCCACAAGAGACAGAATGTTATCTCTCATCCCTTTGATGTTGGGCTGCCTGATGACTGTGTTTTGCCCAGACAATAAGGGCAGAACTATATCCGTTCTCAGCATAGGTCTTAGAAGACAGCACATGTTTTTGCTCACTCTCTGACTTCCTGTAGATGAGTGAGGGCCTGTGGTCCCAGATCACAAAGAAATACGGAGTAGACCTGAACCTAACCAGCCATGGCTCATAAAGCCTATCCACTCCATTTGCCCCCATGAAGATCAATCAGTCAATCAATACAATATTTGTTATTAAAAGACAATGAGATTTATTGTTGCTTTCTGTATAGCATTATTGCAGAAAAAGGCGAAAGTCTTCTTGGATGTTGTAAATCCTATTGAGTTATAAGTAGAAATAGAGTTAGGATTTTTAAAAAAGAAGTGCCCAAACTATCTTTTCCTTCCCTCCCTCCCTCCCTTCCTTCCTTCCATTTTTATTAAAATTTAAAAGAATAGGTAGCAAATAAAATATATAGTATGTCTAGGATGTGTTTTTATGAAATTCAAATTTCCAAACTGAGCATCACTGATCAGTAAAGTAATCAAAGTTAAAAAGTAGCTTATGTAACTATTCAAATTTATACTTATACCCTTTGCATGTATAGCAAATAGTAAATGATTTTTTGCTCATCTTCCTAAAATTGCTAGATATTTCTCTTTTTTTTTATTACAAAGAAAAAGCAAAGTAGTGTTTCTTTATTGTTTTCATATTTAATATTGATCTATGATGTTTCAGTAACAGCTTTCCCTGTCCCAGGGAGCTCACTATTGTTTGAGCATTAGGATTGATGTCAACAAAACTTCCCTACTATTATAATAATTTCCTTTATGTATCATCAGAAACATAGAAAGTTAATACTTACACATGAATCAAGTAGATTAATGACATCACAGGCTTATCAATGTGTCATATGTTTACAAATATAGAACCTTCTGACATTAGTCAGTCAGTGATCGTCATTCACTACATTCTCTTTACAGTTAAATTCAAAGAAATTTGATGAAATTTTAATACAGCAAAACCTCTGTAAACATTTTCCTACAGCAATCAAGGTGCATAAATTGTAGTAAATCAAATTTCCCTGCACTAGGTAAGAATTTAAATGCTGGTTTTATGAAGGACCATTATTTTCCAATATATCATTGTTATAATTAATTTTTATTGGAGTATAGTTGCTTTACAATGTTGTGTTAGTTTCTACTGTACAGCAAAGTGAACCAGTTATACATATACATATATCCACTCTTTTTTTAGATTCTTTTCCCATATAGGCCATTACAGTGTATTGAGTAGAGTTCCCTGTGCTATACAGTAGGTTCTCATTAGTTACCTATTTTATACATAGTATCAGTAGTGTATATATATCAATCCCAATCTCCCAGTTCCTCCCACCCCACCCTTTCCCCCTTAGTATCTATACATTTGTTCTCTATGTCTGTCTCTACTTCTGCTTTGCAAATAAGATCCTCTATACCATTTTTCTAGATTCTACATATATGCATTAATATACAATATTTGTTTTTCTCTTTCTGACTTACTTCACTCTGTATGAAAGTCTCTAGGTCCATCCACATCTCTACAAATGCTAGATACTTCTTATTCTCCTGTTGAAAGTAGACAGGATTGATACATTTCACACCGTAAGAAACTTGATGCCCAGGCTGAAGTTCAGCACAATGGCATCATAAAAGCATAACTTTTATATCTTAGAACATTGTTTACATCCAACAAGAAAAAACAGGGAAGAAATTCTTCCTAGATTTTGTACATAGATATTTCTTAATAGACTTTATATTTACTGCATCAGCAGACTTACTGATAATAAAAACATTCAAATGTGAATCGAGAAGTAAAGGGAAGAAATGAAACGTAGACATTTCTGGACTCCAGAGAGATTAAATCCTTCCTGTATTAACTGTATTTTCTTCTCCTTCTGTTTCTTTGTACCTAAAGCCATGACATCAATAAATGGGAAGTGAAAATTGAGGCAACTACACTTTTACTTGTGGGTGTAACACTAAAAATCTTTAATGTACATTCATGTGGGAGGAGGACAGTCTGTCAACTTTGAGAGAGGCACCACCGTGGGACAACTACTGTGCACCTGGCAGCCACTTGGGGCCTGGAACTAAGAGGGAAATGGACAGTTTGCTTCCTTTGTTGCTTTCACTTACTCTTCTTTACCTATTTTGCTTAAGGCCAGTTTTCATTACCCGTAACAGAAAGATAGGGTACAGGTAGAAAGTGTGGGTCTTGTTACTGAGATAAATGACTGTTCCAAGTCATATTTTTCTACCAAGAAAAAATAAGACCAGCCAAGATGCTCTCATAAATAAAAAGCATATATTTAAACATTAATATCATATTTCTCCACATGAGTCATTTATTCAATAACTAATTAAATGTTGATTATTATATGACTCATATACTGTGCCCCTTTTTCTCTATATCAGCATAAAATTTAAAATGCTGATTTAAAATTTCACAGGAAATAGAGATGGTCTTTTTCTATGGCCTCAAGTTATCACCATAAAAATCTGTCACTAACACAAAGGCATGTTAACAATAATACCAGGAATCAAGGTACCCAGGAAATGGTTAACATTCAGGGGGGAAAAATTAAGAGCTAGAAATTAAAAATAAATGTGGACATTCTGTAACTATGGGTTTATTTAAGGTTTTATAGATTTCAGAAACAACTCCATTCCCCAAAGAATTAGGAAGATCCAAATATGTATTTTGCTGGATTTGGTCTTCCAGTTTTGCTTGCTAAAACCAAAAATTTTGTCTATGATTATTGGAAACTGCCCAAAATTTCTGGAATATTTAATGTCAATCCTCAAATATGTTTCCCCAAAACACATTCAACTCTGTTTTAATCAGCACTTACTTCTCATGTTGCTTTTATATTCCATATGAAATATTAAGTTTCCCCATATGACCAAATTAATGTAGAGGAACCAGGGTTAAGAAAAGGTAAAGAATAAAAAATTCATGGCATAGCAAATACATGTAATTCCAATTTAAATAAATAAACATAGTTTATGCTTTTGTGGCTTCATTTTATTTTCTTTTAGTGCATATGCATTTGTGTTTTTCTTTCATCTGTGTCCTCAAATTGTATTTTAATCCACTTTCATTCTATCTGAAATAAAATATCCAAATTCCCTCTATTATGATACAAGTAGCTGATAGGGTATATTTTAACTAGCTGGGGACAGGCTAGTTACAGGTGCTGAAAAGAGTCCAAACAGAGTATTGTCGATATTGTCAACTGAAATAGCAGAGGACACCAAAAACAAAGGTTCACACAAAGTCAAAAAGCATGCAAGTATGCTGAGTCTTCCAAAGGAAGGTGGGTAAACCACATTGTCGGTACATTTAAAAGGAGCATGGAAATTAGAAGTCCTATGCCAAGGAAATGAGGACAAGAAGATGTGAATCAGAAGCAAAGGGTGGAGGGATTGATGTGAAAAAAAAAATCACTAATTTGGTTTTAGTTTGTTTTCATGAAATGACAAAGACTTGGTGGATTGGCTGGACTTAAAGAACTGACTGGTGTTCATATGGTCCTCTCAAATACAGACTTTATATTATTCACCTCTGTATTCCTCACTGTATCTGATCAAAATGCTTTCCAAATAAGAGGTGCACAATAACTATTGTTGAATGGATGAATACGTGAATAATAAGACAGTGCTCTCTGAACCAGATAACTGTGAGTGGCCTTCTGTTTGTCCCAGAATAAATCATAATTCTCTTGCTGTTTTGGCAAGTTTTCACAAAATGCCCAAGGAGTTCTAGGTGCTACAAACTGCTTCCCGACTCTTGCCGTGTACAGGTTTTCAGAGCTCAAGCTACGGTGTGAATCCCTCCTTTTCTGTGCAGACTTCCTTCCCCAGTATCAAATCGCCTTGGTGATGTCCATTGGGGCTCATTACTTTCATTTTTTTATTTTCCCTTGGACATATATTTTTTTCCAGCCTCTGAAACAAAGAAACATGAAATCCTGAAAATGAATGGTCACATTAACCCTTTCTTTAGTATCAACTGAAAGGCAAAAATGTCACTTTATCTCATGCCTGGACAATGTTTTTCTGTATTTGTTTTCTTAGAATCTTTCACTTGCAGCCAATGCATTGTTAAAGTAATTATTCAGAGCAAATGCCTATTTCTGCAAATGAATATATAAGTAATTAGTTAAAATGGATTAAGTGACAAATATAATATTTATCATATTACTTTCTAACTGAATTTTTTCTTAATACGTATTAAAATTATGTTAAGAAAATAATATTGAATACAAAGCACTTCACAATAAATGGTCTTTAACTTCTGTTATACCAAGTCTCCTTTGGTTTAATATGTTACTGTTTAAAACTGAATGAAATAAAATCACCAGCCATTCGTTTGAGGTACTGTATAGAGCAGTATTTTGACTGTATTTAAATCGCCATCACGTATAGTTATAAGCATCTTATTGTGTACATCATCTCTGTGGATGTGTTCACCCACACTTCATTACTTTCTCATGTATCATTTTATGGGTTTTTATAAGGATATAGCCAATGTTTGGGGAAAATGAAGAAATGTGCATGCTCTTCTCTCTTAAAAATCATCTTCAAATTTGAAATCAATCTTTACTATTTATTATACATTAATTAGCCTCTCCAAGAGTTGAATTTCACAAAGACTTTCTACCACAGTTGGTTTCTTCTACTTTATATGCAATGCTCAGTTTGCTAGGACACATAATGTGAATGATGAAGCATAGCATATAAATATATAATATTTATACATCTTAAATCTTTCTTTAAAACAAGAGAGATGATGATTGTCAAACTATATTAGTCTCATTTATCTCCATGATGCCATTAATGTTGTAAAATGTTGCAGCGACATTACTAACTCCTGAAGGCCTGCATCAGCCTTTAGCTACTCAGCCGCATTATTAGATTGTCAGCATAATTCAGACATCTCATATAGAAGGAGCCAACCTGCTGGCTCCAATGCTTTGTAAATGTATTCGCTTGATGAAGTAGCTCTGAACATAATTGAGGCCTTTACTATTTCAATGCACATCACACTTGCAGAATTATCTCTATTGCTGCTTCAAAAATGCACTTAGATTTACACCTTAGTTTTTCTGTCTTGTACACTTCAGTGTATCTCAATTCTCAGTCACCAAGGAGCAAAGGGTAAAAGAAAATACAACTTGTAAAATTAGCTTAATAAATCAGTGTTATACTGATCAACATTACAAAATGACATTTTCATTTACTTTTCCAATTAAGAGATTAAATAAAGCCTCCAAATGTAAAGATAAAATAACATATTTAAGAAATCCGCCCAAATATTTATGGTGTAGAGTGGATGCTTTGGTTTTGCAATGAATGGGTATAGCCCTGTCAGGTGAGTTTTACATATCAACATAGAAAAAAAAAAAGCAAAACTAATAGTTCGCTTTTAAACTAAATTCAAACATGGAGCACATATACAAAAATCTAGAACTGAATTTAACATCAGAGTGGAAAACAGTGGAGATTTGTTTGAAGAGACAGGATACTTGAAATCACAGTGGATGAACAGAGGATACATGAAGTTGAAAGACACAAAACAGAGAACATTCTGTTGGTACTCAGAATTTACTTTATCATTCCCTGTCTGCAGATGCAATACTAATTTGAATTGACTTAGCACTCCCAAGTTAAGCTTTATTTATTTTGGATTTTGTTTTTTTTAATACCTCAACGATAATCACAACGTGTATATTTAGAAGATCTAAGTTGGATAAAGAATCAAACTCTATCACCAAGTAAAACAACCTTCCAGGCAACCCAGTGAGAGGAAATAATGTGGCATAGTACACATGGTGGTGATTCTGGAATCCCCTTTTCTTTCCCTACATCTGCTCGGCTTATCAATCACTTAATCACAACAGACTCTATCTCTTATGCTGGGAGCTTAGTTAGAGAATGATTCAATGCAATCTGGGAGTTTAGCTACAGAATCATTCAGTGCTATCTGCAAATACTTACTGAATCCTTGTTATGAGCTAGATACCGTGCTAGGCACACAAGAATCAAAGATGTGGAGACGAGAACACGCAGCCTCAGAAAAGAGACAAGCTCCTAGAAGGGACAAGTATGCAAGCTGACAAAGCAACACGCTGTGAGAAGTAAAACAACAAAGTATGAACAAAGTGGCCACAGATTTGGGTTGCAGTCATTTCATCTGCTTGGAGGCACTATGGATTAACTACAAGCAGAAATATATTCATTGTTTTTTCCAGCTTTATTGAGGATATAACTGATGTATAACATTTTGTAAGTTTAAGGTATACAACGTGATGACTTGATACATGTATATGTTGTGAAATGACTATCACAATAAGATTAGTTAACACGTGCATAGTTACATAATCACATAATTATAACTTTTTTTTGTGGTGAGAACATTTAAGATTCATCTCTTAGCAACTTTCAAGTATATAATACAGTATTGTTTACTATCATCACCATGCTGAATATTAGATCCCAAGAATTTATTCATTTTATAACTGGAAGTTTATACCCTTTGACTGACATTTCCTCATTTCCCCGACCCTAGCCCCTGGTAACCACCAACCTACTCTATGTTCGTCTGAGTTTTGGTTTTTTTTTGGTTTTTTTTTTTTTTTTTTTTGCGTTACGCGGGCCTCTCATTGTTGTGGCCTCTCCCGTTGCGGAGCACAGGCTCCGGACGCACAGGCTCAACGGCCATGGCTCACGGGCCCAGCCGCTCCGCGGCATGTGGGATCTTCCCGGACCGGGGCACGAACCCACGTCCCCTGCATCGGCAGGAGGACTCTCAACCACTGCGCCACCAGGGAAGCCCTGAGTTTTGGGGTTTTTTTAGATTCCACTAAGTGAGATTAGTATTCGTCTTTCTCTGTCTGACTTATTTCACTTAGCATAATGCCATCAAAGTCTAGCCACATTATCGAAATGGCAGGATTTCCGTCTTTTTTTATGGCTGAGTATATATTTATTTTTCATTGTTTATGTATATATATAAACATCTTCATTTATATATATTATAAAACATCTTCTTTATATATTCATTTGTTAATGAACACTTACATTGTCTTCATATCTTGGCTACTGTAAATAATGCTGCAATGAACATTGGAGTGTAGGTATCTCTTTGAGATAGTGATTTCATCCCCATTGTATATGTACCCAAAAGTGGTTTGCTGGATCATATGGTAGTTATAGTCTTAATTTTTTGAGGAACCTCCATACTATTTCCATACTGGCTGCATCAACTTATATTGCCACCAATAGTGTGCAAGGATTTCCCTTACTCCACAGGCCTCTCCAATACTTGTCTCTGGCTTTTTGATGCTAGTCACTCTAACAGGTGTGAGAAGATATCTCATTGTGGTTTTGATTTGCGTTTCCCTGATGATTAGTGATGTTGAGCTTCTTTTAACGTACTAATTGGCTATTTCTCTGTCTTCTTTGGGAAAATGTCTATTTCACGTCCTTTGTCCTTTTTTTGCGGTGTACGGGCCTCTCACTGTTGTGGCCTCTCCTGTTGCGGAGCACAGGCTCTGGACGCGCAAGCTCAGCGGCCATGGCTCACGGGCCCAGCCGCTCCGCG
This sequence comes from Globicephala melas, assembly GCF_963455315.2. Classification (NCBI taxonomy): domain Eukaryota; kingdom Metazoa; phylum Chordata; class Mammalia; order Artiodactyla; family Delphinidae; genus Globicephala; species Globicephala melas. The sequence goes on from NC_083326.1 coordinate 20,321,883, forward strand.
GCATATGGGATCTTCCCGGACCCGGGCACGAACCCGTGTCCCCTGCATCGGCATGCGGACTGCCAACCACTGCGCCACCAGGGAAGCCCCTTTGTCCATTTTTAAATTGGATCGTTTGTAGGTTATTTTGTTTTGCTTTGTTTTAGCTATTGAGTTGTATCAGTTTCTTACATATTTTGGCGATTAACTTCCAAACTGATGTATGGTTTGCAAATGTTTTCTCCCATTCTGTAGGTGCCTTTTAGTTCTGTTGATTATTTCTTTTGCTCTGCAGAAGTTTTTAGTGTGATGATGTAGTTCCACTTTTTTTTTCTTTGCTTTTGTGCTTGTACTTTTGGTGTCATATCCAAAAAATCATTGCCAAGGCCAACGTCAAGGAGTTTTTACCTATATTTTCCTGCAGGAATTTTACATTTCTACACCTTACATTTAAGTCCTTTAATCCATTTCACTGTTTGTGAGTGGTGTAAGATAGGGGTCCAATTTTGTTCTTTTTGTGTGACTATCCAGTTTTCCCAGCATAATTTATTGAACAACTTTCTTTTACCCATTGAGTATTTTTGGCTTCCTTGTCAAATATTAGTTGACCGTGGGTTTACTTCCAGATTCTTGATTTTATTCCATTGTTCTTTGTGTCTATTTTGGGGCTGGTACTATACTGTTTTGATTATTAGAGCTTGAAATCAGAAAGTGCAATGCCTTTAGATTTGTTCTTCTTGCTTTGGCTATTTGGGGTCTTTTGTGGATCTATACAAATTTTAGGGTTGTTTCTTCTATTTCTACGAAAAAATATCATAAAAATTTTGGTAGGAATTACATTGACCCTATAGATAGTTTTGAGTACTTTGGACATTTTAACAATATTAATCCTTCTGATCCACAGACACAGTATATCTTTCCTTTTATTTGTGTCTTCTTCAATTTATTTCATTTACATGTTATAGTTTTCCGTGTACAAATCTTTCATATTCTTGGTTAAACTTATTCCTAAATATTTTATTGTTTTCTTTATTCTATTGTAAATGTAATTGTTTTCTTTATTTTGCTTTCGGATATGTTGTTGTTAGTTTATAGAAATGCAATTGAGTTTTGTATGTTGATTTTTTTTTATGCTGAAACTTTCCTGACTTCATTGATTAGTTCTACCAGTTTTTTGTGTGTGTGTGTGGTGGGGGCAATTTTTAGGGTTTTCTATATATTAGATAGTGTATTCTGCATATAGAGACCATTTTACTTCTTTCATTCCTTCTGGATTTTTTTTCCTAGCCTAATAGCTGTGGTCAGGACTTCAAGTACTATGTTGAATAAAAGTGGAGAGGAAGCAAACTTGTCTTGTTCCTGATTTTAGAGAAAAAGCTTTTAGCTTTTCAACATCAAGTATGATGTTAGCTGTGGGTTTGTTATATATGGCATTTTTTATGTTAAGGTGTGTTTTCTATCTCTAATTTGTTGAGAGCTTTTATTATGCAACGTGGCTTTAGAAAGATAAATCTGAGCTGAGTTGCTGGGTTGAGGAGAAGGGTATTCCAGACATAGAGATGTAAGAATCATGTTTAGAATATTGTTTTATAATGGTAAAGATGAAAGAGTCATAAGAAATCATTTTTTAAGGTCTGTTATTTTACAGATGAGAAAATCAAGGCCCATTCAAATCTATCGACTTGTCCAAGTCAGTTAGCTAGTTATTGGTAGAAACAACTTTAGAAGATTTACTCTAATCACCAGTTCTCTGTGTGATGTCCTGTACCCTGTTGTCGTTTACCCTTTTTTTAATCATTTGGCCTTATGCTACTATACATTTCCAGTCTTGTCTCTTTCCTCAGAATTCTCTTGCTTTTTATGCTTTTGCTATTGTTTCATATTCTGTTATTTTCCTGACTTTACCTCTTCTTTCTCCATCTTCTTGGATCTTGCTTGATACTCCAAGGATATTGAAGGCTAGCACTTTGTCAGTGGTTTCTATATGGACCTTATCATATTTTAGTTAAAATACATTTTGCACTTCCAAAACAGTATACACAGTAAACATATAGAAGTAGGTAAAAAAAATTAAGAAAATAACTCATAGCCTCACCATCCATAGATTATCACTGTTAACACATCTGTGTAGATCCTTCCAAATATTTTCCTGTTCTACATTTTTATCCTATGTATTTGAGTTAGTAATTTTGACCTTTCCATTTCTATACATTTAATTTTTAATACTCATTCCATATTCAAATTCCCCATTGTCCCTAAAATTTTCTTCATAGCTGGTTTGTTCCAGTCCAGATCAACTGACAACCTCTCATTTCATTGGAGTCTTATTGTTACAGCTCCTTTAATCTAGAACAGTTTTATTATTTTTTCCTGTCTCTGACTTATGGAAAAGATCAGACTATTTATTCCCCAGATTATTCCAACTCCTCAACATTTCTAACTACTTTCTTGAGGTATTATCTTCCTCCTCAATATTCAATATTTTCTGTAAGATAGACATTAATTCTTAAAATGTAGATTCAGGTTTTGGGCTAAAATACATCTTAATGGTTATTTACTTTGTAGTGCTTCACATCCCATAATACTAATCATCCTATATGTCCAACCGTACTGTTGCTAGGATTCATTAATAATTTAGGCATTGATATTAGTCACTTTTCCTCTTCTAAATAGCAAGTAATATGCATAGTATTACTTTGGCATCATACAAATAACTTATTCCCATCAACCATTCCCTTAACAGTCTTGAAAGCAGTTATTGACACTTGAAATAATCTCTCTCTCTCTATCTATCTATCGATCGATCTATCTATCTAATATCAGGTTATAAAATTATGATTTTCAAAATAGTTCATTCCCTTATTGACTGATGCCCTTTGGTTATCCTGACATAGAGTTTCTACTAAGAATGTTGGATCAATTTTTAATTTTCTCTATTTAATTACCTTATTTTCAAGGAAGAAACAGGTTTAATAGCTCTCTCTAATGATAACATATGGGTGTTATCCAGCTTTCCCTATTGTGAGCAAAATGAGGAGCTAATGGATTTTTAATAAATCAATTAATATTTATCCAATAAAATAATTATCATTTTAGCAAACATTAATAGTGGAATTACCTTCAAGCAGATGTCTATATCCTGTTTATATAGCTCTCTAAATTACTGTTTCCTTTTCTTCCACCACAATATATTATCATATTCCAAGTTCATCTTGTGTCCTTCTTGCTTTACTCCTGGAATCAGCTGTTTTTCAAGGAATCCTGATTCTGTTTAATGTAAATTGCCATTAGAAATCTCTACTTTATCTACATGATGTTAGGGTTACTCATTTTATTGAGGTAAAATTGCTTCCAAGAAATTTCAATTGACAGAGCTAAAAAACAAAAAGTACACATACATGCATACATGTATTTAAACATTTTAACTATAAATAAACATATAAACATTAAAATACATGTATTTACTTTATACGTATATATTTATATATCACATATTACATGTATTATAAAATTACATTTTATGAACTAAAAGCTTATATATGCATGTATCTTAAGTCCATGAATTTGTATTGAAGTTTCTAATTTAATTTTAATATTTTAGTTCTTTTGTTATGCTTTATAATTGTACGTATTTCCTCCGAATCCAAAAATCTTGATTTGTAACACAGTTAACATAGTAATTACTTAACCTGGCAATATGTAACAGTAGTTCCAAAACAAAATATCAACTTTGTTGCTAAAAATAACACATAGTGTGAAATTTTAAACGTCCTTGTACTTTTCATTCATGCATCACATAAAGTACAATCTTACAGTACAGTCAACACCTTTCCTTTCAATTACTTGACATAAGTTATTTCTTCCTGTGTTAATACTATGAAATTGATCCAAGATTAGGTTGATTTGTTTGTTTTTATTCATTTATAGAACTTTTTTGTAATTTAGATTTTGTATTTATTTTTTGGAATTAGGAGTGTATTTATTTGATCAAAAACAAAGATTATGTGGAAATTTGTCTTACCTTCCCCCTTAAACTTGTGACCATATAACCTCTCACCTACTAAAGGTAACTAATGGTATTAGTTTCTTGGTTATACAGTAGGGTCATTGAATTTCCATGTGAGTATGAAAAATACATACTCATGTGGATTTAAATATGTATTCTGACTACATCTACCACCTCCTTTTTTTTCCTTCTTTTTAAAAGTGCAAATGTTCATGTATTAAGTACATTGTTCTGAACTCTGCTTATCAAAATAAACAGGAATCCTCTACTGTTGTTTTTTTTTTTAACATCTTTATTGGAGTATAATTGCTTTACAATGGTGTGTTAGTTTCTCCTTTATAACAAAGTGAATCAGTTATACATATACATATATCCAAATATCTCTTCCCTCTTGCGTCTCCCTCCCTCCCAGCCTCCCTATCCCACGGTGCTCACAAAGCACCGAGCTGATCTCCCTGTGCTATGTGGCTGCTTCCAACTAGCTATCTATTTTACGTTTGGTAGTGTATATATGTCCATGCCACTCTCTCACTGTGTCCCAGCTTACCCTTCCCCCTCCCCATATCCTCAAGTCCATTCTCTAGTAGGTCTTTGTCTTTATTCCCGTCTTGCCCCTAGGTTTTTCATGACATTTTTTTTTTTTTTAGATTCCATATATATGTGTTAGCGTACGGTATTTGTTTTTCTCTTTCTGACTTACTTCACTCTGTATGACAGACTCTAGGTCCATCCACATCAGTACAAATAACTCAAGTTTGTTTCTTTTTGTGGCTGAGTAATATTCCATTGTATATATGTGCCACATCTTCTTTATCCATTCAGCTGTAGATGGACACTTAGGTTGTTTCCATATCCTGGCTATTGTAAATAGAGCTTCAATGAACATTGTGGTACCTGACTCTTTTTGAATTATGGTTTTCTCAGGGTATATGTCCAGTAGTGGGATTGCTAGGTCGTATGATAGTTCTATTTTTAGTTTTTTAAGTAACTCCATACCTTTCCCCATAGTGGCTGTAGCAATCTACATTCCCACCAACAGTGCAAAAGGGTTCCCTTTTATCCACATCCTCTCCAGCATTTATTGTTTGTAGATTTTTTGATGATGGCCATTCTGGCCGGTGTGAGATGATATCTCATTGTAGTTTTGATTTGCATTTCTCTAATGATTACTGATTTTGAGCATTCTTTCATGTGTTTGTTGGCAGTCTGTATATCTTCTTTGGAGAAATGTCTATTTAGGTCTTCTGCCCATTTTTGGTTTGGATTGTTTGTTTTTTTGATATTGAGCTGCATGAGCTGCTTGTAAATTTTGGAGATTAATTCTTTGTCAGTTGCCTCATTTACAAATATTTTCTCCCATTCTGAGGGTTGTCTTTTCGTCTTGTTTATGGTTTCCTTTACTGTGCAAAAGCTTTGAAGTTTCATTAGGTCCCATTTGTTTATTTTTGTTTTTATTTCCATTACTCTAGGAGGGGGGTCAAAAAGGGTCTTGCTGTGATTTATGTCATGGAGTGTTCTGCCTGTGTTTTCCTCTAAGAGTTTGATAGTGTCTGGCCTTACATTTAGGTCTTTAATCCATTTTGAATTTATTTTTGTGTTTGGTGTTAGAGAGTGTTCTAATTTCATTCTTTTACGTTTAGCTGTCCAGTTTTCCCAGCACCACTTATTGAAAAGGCTGTCTTTTCTCCACTGTATATTTTTGCCTTCTTTATGAACGATAAGGTGACCATATGTGTGTGGGTTTATCTCTGGGCTCTCTATCCTGTTCCATTGATCTATCTTTCTGTTTTTGTGCCAGTACCATACTGTCTTGTTTACTGTAGCATTGTAGTATAGTGTGAAGTCAGGGAGCCTGATTCCTCCAGCTCCGTTTTTCATTCTCAAGATTGCTTTGGCTATTCGGGGTCTTTTGTGTTTCCATACAAATTGTGACATTTTTTGTTCTAGTTCTGTGAAAAATGCGACTGGTAGTTTGATAGGGATTGCACTGAATCTGTAGATTGCTTGGGGTAGTATAATCATTTTCACAATGTTGATTCTTCCAATCCAAGAACATGATATATCTCTCCATCTATTTGTATCATCTTTAATTTCTTTCATCAGTGTCTCATAATTTTCTGCATACAGGTGCATTAATTTTGTATCCTGATACTTTACCAAATTCATTGATTAGCTCTAGTAGTTTTCTGGTAGCATCTTTAGAATTCTCTATGTATAGTATAATGTTATCTGCAAACAGTGACATCTTTACTTCTTCTTTTCTGATATGGATTCCTTTTATTTCTTTTACTTCTCTGATTGCTGTGGCTAAAATTTCCAAAACTGTGTTGAATAATAGTGGTGAGAGTGGGCAACCTTGTCTTATTTCTGATCTTAGTGGAAATGGTTTCAGTTTTTCACCATTGAGGATGATGTTGGCTGTGGGTTTGTCATATATGGCCTTTATCATGTATAGGTAAGTTCCCTCTATGCCTACTTTCTGGAAGGTTTTTATCATAAATGGGTGTTGAAAGTTTTCTCTGCATCTATGGAGATGATCATATGTTTTTTCTCTTCCAGTTTGTTAATATGGTGTATCACATTGATTGATTTGTCAAGTCCAGGAAGCACAGAGAGTCCCCTACAGGATAAATCCAAGGAGAAAAACACCAAGACACATATTAATCAAACTATCTAAAATTAAATACAAAGAAAAAATATTAAACGCAGCAAGGGAAAAACAACATATAACATACAAGGGAATCCCCATAAGGTTAACAGCTGATATTTCAGCAGAAACTCTGCAAGCCAGAAGGGAGTGGCAGGACATATTTAAAGTGATGAAGGGAAAAAAAACCTCCAACCAAGATTACTCTACCCAACAAGGTTCTCCTTCAGATTTGTCGGAGAAATTAAAACCTTTACAGACAAGCAAAAGCTAAGACAATTCAGCACCACCAAACCAGCTTTACAACAAATGCTAAAGGAACTTCTCTAGGCAGGAAACACAAGAGAAGGAAAAGATCTACAATAATAAACCTAAAACAATTAAGAAAATAGGAACATACATACCGATAATTACCTTAAATGCAAATGGATTAAATGCTCCAACCAAAAGACATAGACTGGCTGAATGGATACAAAAACAAGACCCATATATATGCTGTCTACACGAGACCCACTTCAGCCCTAGGGACACATACAGACTGAAAGTGAGGGGATGGAAAAAGTTTTTCCATGCAAATGGAAATCAAAAGAAAGCTGGAGTAGCAATTCTCATATCAGACAAAATAGACCCCCTGCTGTTTTTAGGCTCTTTCTTTATACTTCTGTGATAGTTTAAATAGTTTTCCAGTGTTCTTTGCGTTACAGTCATTAATATTTGTTTGTTCCTCCATTGGATTATGAGTCCCTGGATATAGAAATCATGTTCTATCACAATTTTACAATGTAAAAAAATTTTCATTTATTAATTAATCATTTATCTCTTTCTTTTATTTTTGACCCATAATATGTGCTTACTGATTCCTTCTTAAGCAAGATTGTAAATAAAATTTTTTTCCCAAGAGTCCAAACCATTCTTCAAGGATTCAGTAATGTTGTATTCTTTTCTCCAGTTCTACAGAAAGTAAAATTTAATTTCTTCTCATCAGACTTGCTCCGCAGCCCCCACAGCAGCAATGTCCCTCCTGCTCCATCTGCTTGTCTTGTCCACCTTCAGCTCACTCTTTTGGGAAGTGAGTCTTTCACTTTAAAGAGTTAGTTTTTTTTTTTTTTTTTTTTTTGCGGTATGCGGGCCTCTCACTGTTGTGGCCTCTCCCGTTGCGGAGCACAGGCTCCGGACGCGCAGGCTCAGCGGCCATGGCTCACGGGCCCAGCCGCTCCGCGGCATGTGGGATCTTCCCAGACCGGGGCACGAACCTGTGTGCCCTGCATCGGCAGGCGGACTCTCAACCACTGCGCCACCAGGGAAGCCCTAAAGAGTTAGTTTTTAACTTTGAAGGGTTTCATCAGAAAGGGACAAAGGCGTCTTACAGATGTTCATGACCCATTTAGAGAATTCTTGGGTTCTTGATGAACTCCAGCTTTCCTGTTTACCCTGAACTGCTTATAAATTCCAAAAAGCACAGATCATTTTTCTTCCTCTCCTCAGGAGTCATCTGTATTTTTATAGATAAGAAAGAATTCTTTTTAACATATCTTACAAATGGTTTGTAGTAACCATGATATCTGTAATCTAGAGATTATTACAATTCTTCCAGCAATTGTTTTATATGTATTATTTCTTCCCCTTAATCTTCCTAATAGCCCTACAAAGACATCAATATCTTTTTCTTTTTATCATGAAACCATATCTTAAATGTTAGGTATTTTCTCAAGAGATTCCAGTTAACAATAATTTTTAAAAGGGCCACAATTATGAATTAAATCTGTATGACTTCAATATCTGAGCTCTGACCACTGCAGTTCATTTCCTAGCAGGATAAAAGTATTTAAAAACTGAATTCACCTAGATGTTCCATAGGATTGCTGGTGTCATTCTGTCATTTCAGCTTTGTGTTTACAGTTACCAATAGATTAAAAGAATGATGAAAAGACCCCATATATGTAATTTTTTCTCACCTTATAAATAAGCATTGTCATACTGAGTAATACCTTATGCCCAAGACATAAGGTAAAATTAGTAATACTGATCCTGTATTTACTTAAAATTATATATTTTGTTCATTATGAATTTTTGCATTAATTGTAATTTTTAAAATATATTAATTTATTATTTATCTTGCTGCATGAGAGGGTTTTTTTGTGCTCCCCTTAGTTTCGTACTCAAAGTGAATACCACATTTACTTCCTCCGAGCCCCAGCCCTGTAAATAAGAAAGGTGTTGGTTATTAGGGAGCCATGTAAAACTCAGTCATTATCTACAAGACCAAAATAGGATGGGCATCTTGGGGAATAATAAGAATCAGAGTCATGGTCTTGGGCTTGATAAATTTTCAGGTTGTGTCCATAAACTATTAGTATGCAAATGCACTATAGGAATGAGCATATGGCAAGTTCAAAATAAAAATAACTTGCTTTCTAGTTCTGACAACAGCAGCATCTGAATGTGTCAGAGGAGCTAGAGAAGGTGTTATGGTGTAGATGGACCTTGATTTGGAGCTTTCAGAATTTGTAATAATCAAACTGAGGAGACCAGGAGGACACTGCATTTCAGGGAAATATCATGAGCCATTAAAGGTTAGAATTTGGAGGCTTTGGGAGGAGGGACTAATGTAAATTGATCAGAAAGTTCACGCAGTGAATTAGTATAAGTGAATTTGTAAGATCTGGTTGTGAAAACTTTGTAAGATTACCGAATCCAGGACAAACCTTAAAAAAAAAGGGGAGGGAATCATATTTCATAGGAAGTTTCTGGACAAGCTTATTTTGGCAAACAGGAAGAGTTGCAAGGGTAGAAAATTATCCCTGCATATTGAACTCTGAAATGAAGTAATAGGGACTTAATAACATGAAATGGAACATTTTAATATCCATCATTTAATAAAAAATAACTACATTCCATCAGAAATAATAGTTGCAGAGCTAACAATTATTGAACATTTACCATGTGGTAGGCTCTGCTTCTAAGGCTACAAAATGGTTGATAGAAACAGAGAGATTTATTAAAGAACTTAGAAGAAAAATTCTTAACTTATTTGCCATTTGAATGATGTTACTTGTATTTATTTTAGATACGTTATCATATTAAGAAAGTTTGTTTTATAGCAAATGATTTTTTCAGCATCCGTTGAATTGTTCATATGTTTTTTCTACTTCTTCCTGCTAATGTGAAAAATCACATTGTTAGTAAATTTAAGTGCTAAATCACCTTTCAATTGTCAACATAATCATTACGTGGTTATGATACAGCATCCTTTGTTATATTTTGGTAGGTTTGATTTGTTGACACATTTATTGAATTTTACATCTGTAGTTCCCCCACCTTGGTACCTTTTTCAGATTTTAGTACAATCGTTATACTGAATCCATAAAATGATTTGAGAACGTCTACCTCCTCTTCCTTTTTCTGGAAGTTTAAGATGGAGATCATATTTTCCTTAAGTATATGGAAGAATACACAAGCAAATCTTTCTGGATCTGGAGTACTATTTTGGTTCATTACTTTTTTGTTCATCGTGAATATTTTTGAAGAGGTTTAATTACATATTTAATTTTTTTAGAATATCTAGGTGCATCTTCCCCAAGTTAGATATTTAAAAGTACTCACAAGATTCTACAGAGATTTAGAGTGAGGGACATGATGGAGTAAGAGAAAGAGAACACGAGTTCCAAGTCTGAGGGACACCCCTGTGCATGTGCTGTCTTTGGACAGCTGTTCTTGTGTATCACGCTGTGTACCCAGCCTGAACCTCCATATCTGTTCGAGGACCCTTGGCTTGGGAGAGCTCTTAGCATCCCTGTATATAAGTAGAAACTTTTTTAAACTCCTCATGACTTTTTCTTCCTAATCATATTACGTCAGAGAAAAGTTGTGCGTCTGACATTCCCTGTTGTATATCCTTTCTTGAATTGCATTATCTTTGACTTAGTCTCATTAATGCTGCTGAAATATTAAGTTCAAACTTTTATTTATAAATGATATTTGAAAAGTCAGCGCAATTGGCAACATCATGAAGTGAATCACAGAGGGAACTTTGCCTGTAATAATTCAACATTAGTGGGAGAAAAATCTTTCATCAAGCGAACGTCCATCTTCGATATTAGGTCATGTGTCTGTATTATTATCTCCTAATCGGTCATCAGTCTGTCTTGTCGCTCTGACATAGGATCCTAAATGGTAAAATATGATTCCCTATGACAGATTATTTTTTCCCTTTCAATTTTTTCCCAACACTTTCCCTATATGTCACTGTTCAGTTGAGGATAAGGAAGTAATTTTCTACTTGGAAGGCAGAACACTCAACTGCCAAAATGGCACAAAATAGTCCCATTTGACAATGGCTGGCACTGTATCAATAATGCTTCAAGTCACAAAATACTTTTCCAGAACATTGTTCTTCTCTTCCTTCTTCTTTTTCACTCTCTCTCCTCTCTCTCTATTATCACTCCAGTTAAGCTGCACTTCTTTTTTTTTCCATTAAATAGAAGGTACAAAGCATGCCAACTTATAACAGGCCCAACTGTAAGTCACACTGTAAGCGGAGATTTCTTGACTTTCCTTGGCATAACTGAAGCTGCCCTTTACTCTGAGAAATTTTTAAACTCTAGCTGTACTGTTTGAACTATGTTTCATTTAAAAAAAGTGTTCTAAATCAAACAATTAATAATATATTATGCACTATAGTATATGCCCTCTTAGAGGCAGAATAAAAATTTTTTAAATAGTAGAGCAAAAGCTAATTGACTGTATGTCTACGGGAGGAGGTTACAGAGGTCGGCAAAGGCCAGTGTATATTGTAATAGGCACGGTGTGAGTCAAGCTACTTCCTACTATAAAGGATTAAATTACCACACACACACAGCCCACACACCCTGTTGAGAAGTCTGACAGAAAAAGAGGGGTGCCCTTTGCTAGGTATAAATATCATTTACTTTAGTCTCTACTGTTCTTCTGCTCTCTACTCTTCCTTTACTTGGGTTTGAAAATGAGCTTTACTGCTCTCTGGCTGCAGGAGAATGTGAAAATTGCTTAATACTTTATTTGAAAATTGCACAGTGTATGAAAAATTGTACAGGTTCAGTGTAATGTTATCTTCTTCCTGTAAGAATAAACTTACTCCTTGAGATGATTTGAGCCTGATTACAGTATTGATAAGTTTTCCCCTACTATTTTTTTTTTTTTGCGGTACGCGGGACTCTCACTGTTGTAGCCTCTCCCGTTGCGGAGCACAGGCTCTGGACGCACAGGCTCAGCAGCCATGGTTCACGGGCCCAGCCGCTTCGCGGCATGTGGGATCCTCCCGGACCGGGGCACGAACTCGTGTCTGCTGCATTGTCAGGCGGACTCTCAACCTCTGTGCCACCAGGGAAGGCCCACCCCTACTCTTAAGTTTTAGCCTCAAGGGGTCTCCTTTGAAAGTGCGGGCTGTTAACCAGGCTACCTCTCCCTTTGTAGATCCTGGGTTTACACTGCTTCCCTTCGCAGCACTGACAGCTGAAAGTCCTGCCTAACTCTTTGGCCTTGTAAGTTGATACTCTCTTATTGGTCTCCTGCTCCACGCAACTTACGCGCCCCAGATGCTTTGAGACAAAGTGTGAAACAGAATATCAGGCTGACTTCACTGTGGTTCCCTATCTCTACGTTTTTGGCTGCTCAAATTCAGACCATGCTTAGGAACTCTCAGCAGCATTCTTCCGTTTTTGTAAGACTACAGAAAGTGTGACCCTGGGCCCCTATTGCCTGTGGGTTGTCAATCCTCTCAAATGGAGAATTAGTGGAGAGTGATGGACTTGCCTGAATTCATGTCCCTTCTCCAAGGATCTTGGCTATTTCATCCTGGCTAACTCAGTTGCTCTATAGTTCCTTCAAAGAACTGTTCTATTTTTTTCCCTGGTTTGTTTTTGCTTGGTTGTTTGTTTTTTGGTTTTTTTTAACATCTTTATTGGAGTATAATTGCTTTACAATAGTGTGTTAGTTTCTGCTTTATAACAAAGTGAATCAGTTATACATATACATATGTTCCCATATCTCTTCCCTCTTGCGTCTCCCTCCCTCCCACCCTCCCTATCCCACCCCTCCAGGCAGTCACAAAGCATTTTATGTCATCAGAGGAGTTTGGTTAAAAACTACCCATTGCCTTCAAAAGCAGATATATAGCAATAGAGCAGATGGTGAAATTTAGTTTGTTTATTTTCTGAGAAACATAGGGACCCAGGACCCTACAAGCTTTTAGTCGCACAGTCAGAAGTGGGATTCTGTTCCTTGAGAGAGGGGGAGAAAAAAAAAGAAAGAGAGAAGGAAAGAAGGAAAAGAATGCCTAGTTTCCTGACTTCCTACATTGCTATGTCAGTTTCCACTGTGTGAATTCAGTTACTGTTATACTGGGAATGAGATGTGATATGATTCATCAGACCATTGAAGGAATCACTATTTCAGTTAGACCAAAAAGGTATCTACCATTTTCACTTGTGGAACACTCTATGTAAAACTACTCTTTGTTTTGAGTCAGAGAACAATTGTGTCTTATTAAAAGCCTTTTTGTAGAATTAATTTTGTCTGAATATACTAATTGAACTTATTTTCGATACTAGTATTGAACTTCAAGAAATTAGTTACATTTCTCTGTATCAATACATTATAAATGTATAATAATAGCTACTAAATATTTTCAGAATTGAATCACACATGTTGACCAACATTTATATTGTCTGCATTGTTCTCCCTCAATTGCAAAGATATTTGTATTTTCTTAGTTTCCATACTCATTCTTAAACCTAGATCCAATCCCTATGTTTAACTATACTAAGCTATGTGTTAAATTACTTTGTGGATAATTAACAGAAATATTTTTATAAATAATAAAAACAGAAACAAAGTTGAAAATTGTAGTGGTCTAGAGTCCTATATTTTATCTAATACTATAATTTATTCAATAATTTCACCATACTATTTAGTTTATACTTGCATGCCTCTAGGTTTGTAACTAATACTATACAAATTTTATGTTACTCAAATTTGTTCTGGTAATGAAAATAAAATGTATTTCTTTTAGAAAATGTAGAAAAGCAAATATGTAGATATATCCATATATCAATGCTTATCAATGCTAAGATCATCCATAAATAAATTAAACTAAAATACAAGAAGTATTTATTTGAAAATTTCAATAATACTTTTAAAGAATGAAAAGATAGTATAACGAACATCTATTAATGTGTGTTTATCCATACAAACATGGTCAGATTTTGTATAATTCTTTTTCTTTAGAGCTGTGTAAGGGTCACAGCAAAAATGAGGGAAAAATACAATGATATCCTGTATCTCCCCTGCCCTACACAAGCATAGCCTCCACCATATTCAACATCCCCTATCAGAGTGGTACATTTGTTACAGTTGATGAACCTAATTAGACACATTGTAATCACCCAAAGACCATAGTTTACACTACATTCCACTCTTGGTGTGCACATTCTGTGGATTTGGACAAATGTATAATGACATGTATCCATCATTATGGTATCATACAGAGTATTTTCACAGAGTATTTTGCCCTAAAAATGCTCTGTTCCCTGCCTATTCATTTCTCCCACAACCCTTAATCCCTAGCAAACACTGATCTTTTTACTGTCTTCATAGTTTTGCCTTTTTCAAAATGTCATGCAGTTGAATCATACACTATGTAGCCTTTTCAGATTCTTTCACTTAGTATCAATAATATGCATTTAAGTTTCCTCTATATCTTTTCTTGGATTGATAACTCATTGCTTCTAGTGCTGAATAATACCATGCAGTTTTTGATATGTAATTTAATTTCACTGTAGTCAGAGATCCTACTGTGTATGAACTGACTCCTTTTAGATTTATTTTGACTCAGTGAGTGGGCCAGAATATGACCCATTTTGATAAATACTCCATGTGCTCTTGGAAAGAGTGTGCGTTCATTCTACTGATGTTGTTTAGAGAGTTCTATCCAAATCACTTTGGTCAAGTTGTTTGATAGCACTGCTTAAGTTTTCTATTTTCTCACTGATTTTCTGTCTACCTGCTCTTTCAGTTATTGAGAAACAGAGGTGTTAAAATTATATATGTATATTTCTCTGTTTAAAGAAATGCTATCAGTCTTTGTTTCATGTAAGTTGAAGCTTTATTTTTAGATACATAAATGCTTATATTCTTTATGTACTCCTCATTAATAAATGCCATTATCATCAGGAAACATCCACTTTACCCTTGGTAATATTCTTTGTTCTGAAACCTACTTTGTCTGATATTAATAGCCACTCTAGTTTTCTTCTGACTATTATTAGTACATTATACCTTAGTCTGTCCATTATCTTTTAATATTTTGTGTCTTTATATATGAAGTAAGCTTCCAATAGGCAACATATAGTTAAGTCTTATTTGTGTGTGTGTGTGCGCACGTGCATTTTCAATCAACGACCTTCAGTGTGTAGTCCATATGCTTTATGTTGTAACAAAAATATAAATCAGACTGTGTACTCAGGAGTTCTGCATTCAGTTAAATAAGCTCATATATACCCAGTTAACTATATGTAACACAAAATGGCAGAGCAGGTGATCTAAACGTCATATTGTGAGTTCTCAGAAGATACAACAATATTAAGCCAATCTAAATTATAACTTTATTCTGATCATTTAAGTGATTATCCAGGTTATTAATCAAACCTTCTATTAAAAATATTTGAATTGTGTTAAATAAGTTAAGGTATAATAGTATATCATATAAAACATGGCACAAGTTAATATTTTGCCATTCATCATTTCTTAGTCCAACAGATCAGGGCCAGAAGAACCAAGCAACAAAGTGAAAAACACTTTCACCAGAAAAGATAGCTGAACCTGCAAATCAGCAGCAGTCTCTCATGCTGAGACATTCTTGGGTTCGATTGGGGGAAAATGAAAAGCTACAGGGAACAAGATATGAAAAGCTATTGAAAATCCAGGTGAACTGGATAAGGAAAAATAACATCCTACCATATTTCATATGTGCAACAGTGAAAAGCAGTAGTTACAGGAAAAAATGTTTCCAAATGTTATCAAAAATCCTGAAATGATTGATTTAAAAGGTGTGTCACAATTATCCCATTATGTCTCTGGGGAAAATAATTTTAATTATGACATGGTTTCAAACTTTAACCAATAGAACTTGTGATTTGATTTTAATCATTATTTTATATTTTATTTTCTGCACTGTAGGTCAATTTCTCAAACAGAAGATGCTTACTCTCATTTAGTTCACATTTGTTAGAAATAGCTAACTTTGCGATATGATAGCTATTAGTAATAAGCCCAGATATTTTAAGTAATTACCCCCGTAAGTTCAGTATTCTTAGCAAAATTCTGCCGCTGATCAAAAAAGAGATACACCGTGGCAGTTGCCAGAGTCAAGGTGGCCTTGTTTTTCACACCCATGAAAGTTCTATTATGGAATCCCCAAAGCAGGCTAGATTTGTCCTATAACTTCTACCATAATCTAAAGCTGAAATATCTAATCATCTCAGGCATGGAGATTCTTTACATACTTCAAATAACTTTATGGACCCCGACGACATGTATGATAGTTGAATTTTTGGTATCAAAAGCAAATAGCAAAAGAATAATGACAAAGGTTTCCATAAATTCAGTAATGTTTTAAAATAAACTTCTCTATATAATTGTGAGACAACAGGTATTAAGTACATAAACAATGCTTATTTTCTATGGGGATTGTGAACACTTTCTAATAAGCATTACTTTCTAATAAAAATCTTCCTAATAACAAGACATGTAAAAATGTTGATATGTATTTTCATCCATTGTTCTTTTCTGAAAGTTCAGAATATGGTAACTAAAAGTTTCTAATCAATAGTGAAATAAGGCAGCACTTAACTAATTTGAAACTTTTTTAATATATGTGGGTCATAACCGTAAAGCATTTAAATCCAATAATGATTCAGTCATTTAGTAACTACTATTTCAATCTTGGTCAAAAACATTTTAATAGATTCACTTATAATTAATTTCAATGCCTGATATATTGCACACAATTATTTGAAAGTCCAATTAAACAAAATACCTTAATTAAAATGCTTTACATGTGATGCAATAGAGTCAAGCTAATAAAATCACACAGATTGTTGATGTACCCCATCTCCTAAGACAATAGGTCAACCTGTGGAATTTTGGTAGCAGCAGCATTCTTATCTTTTATCAGGAAGACTGATGCTCAAACAAACCAAAGGATAAGAAGAAGAGATGACAGAACTAGCAGTTTCTGGACAAAAGTATACTTACGTATTTTATACACTCAAGAATTCTCAATCCATTGACAAAACATATATATGTTTAAAAAAAATAATTGACACAAATATATACAAAATGATATTTAATGTATATTTAAAGCAGGTTTAATTTGTAACATATATACAAAATGACATTTAATGTATATTTAAAGCAGGTTTAATTTGCAACAAATTAAATCATTTTATTAGTCTTTTTATGCAACTTCATAATGTTTATTTGACAAACTCATTTCTAGGGATAAGAGTAAGAATTACAATGAGTAATCAAAGGCTTTTTATTGTGTCAAGTGCTTTGCATTGAATATCACATATACTCCTTATGATGACTCTATGAGCTAAGTGCTATTTCAACATCTATTAATAAATGAGGAAATTGAGGCTTAGATGGTTAAATAATTTACACAAGCTTAAAAGGTTAAATAAGTCTCACAGCATTGTAACATATATTCATGCTACTCCTATGGTGTTACTCTTTTTTGAAGGTTGTAGACCTAAAAGAAACAAAATATTAAAATACTCTGTATAACTACACTAATGCAAACAATATATACTTCTTCACATTGATAATACAAACTAATATTTATTGGGCACTTACTAAGTATCAAATAAAGTTGCACATCCTTTACACATAATAACTAAACGGTAATCTCAGAAAACATTTAGGAAAATATTAACCTTGTCTCTAATTTGTAGACAGAAAATACAGTCACAGGTATTAATTAGATTGCTTAAGGCTCAGGCAAAATGGAGCAACAAAGAAGAGATTTAAATTCTTCTTGGAACAACCAAAAATTTTTGACAAAATATTTTTTGAAATCATGAACCTTAAGACATTAGGCAGCAATGAATAATGATTCCTGAGAGATGGGAAACAAATGAGGTGAGTCCTATAACTGCTCAAGGCTACTTCCTGAAGAGCATCTTCAGGTAGTAGTTCAGGAGGGGAAACCCAGACTGCAGCTCAGTGGACTCCATGAACAAAACTGGTAGAAGTCACAGGAGAGTATATCACAGAGGAGAAAGAACCCTCAAGATCTGGAGAGGCGAGAAACAAACTTTCATAAAGAATGAAGGGAACAGGGCCAAGGATCCACATAGGGCCACTAATAGAGCTTACTTCCACCAGCCAAACATGAAAATCTCATAATTTATAGGGCAACAAGTAGAGCACTTAGAAAGATATTGCCTCACTAACTAGTCCTGGATAACTAGTCCTATATTAAACATAGTTCTGATCCCACCTCATAAATCTTTAAAAACAAGCACTGAAAGCATCAAACTATTTCCAAGTAACTTAACTTCATCCCAGAACTGTGCTCAAGAATATAGGAATACAAAAATATCAGACATCAATAAGTTAAAATTTATAATGGCTAGCATCCAGTCAAAGATCACCAGGTATGAAAAGCAGCAGAAAAAGCAACCCAAAATGATAAAAAAAAAAATCAGAATAAACCCATGATCAACACTGATATGAGAATTAGGAGACAAGAAAATTAAAAGTTATTCCTACCACATTCCACATGTTCGAAAGTTAAGTAGAGCCATGGGAGTTAAAAAAAAAAAAAAAAAGAGCCAGAAAAGAGGTATGATGACAGAACTTTTCAAATTGTACATTTTAAATGTGTATAGTTTATTGTATGCTATTTATGCCTTCGTAAAACTGTAAAAAAGAAAAAAAAAAGATGGTATGGAAATAAATGAAGAAATATTGACTCAGGCACACAACTAAACCTCAGACCAGAATGTAAACCCACACCTTTTGACGCTAGTTCCCTTACCCACTCTGCTGGAATAGCTCTGATAGAATCTGTTACACAGAGAAGTCAACATAAAGTACCACTGTGAGAGGCATCTGCTGTGTAGTTTCTTAAACATGAAGCAGGTTTTTTGCTTTTAATATATGACCAAGATATGCGTGATTTCTTTAGCACAGCCAGCCAAGAAAGATTTGGCATTAAGCCTCTTATTTTTCTTCACTAACTTAACTGAAGATTACGAATTGATATTAAAACAATAATAATTAATTATCCCCTTCTCATTTCCCCACTATGATATCAGTACTGCATTTCAAATCTTTTAAATGTTCATAATCTTAAAATGATCAATTGAATACGATATCACACTAATGTCTTAAGATAATTTTACAAAAAAATAAGAAACAACAAAAACCAAGCAGCATACATTATTAAGGAAACGTGGTTTCACTGGAAGTTTATACTGTATCTAGAATCAGGACAACTTTTCTCCTTTATCCAGAGAACTTTTTTTTTTTCCCTGAAAGTTAAGTCCAAGCTTCATTCAAGTTGAAACTACTTCTCTCCTGACATAATCCAATGACCAGAATCTTCTCTCCTCTGTTTCTTTTGACTTTCACATGTTTCTCGATATGTCGCCTACGTAAGTTAGAAAACTCAACCAGCAAAAACCAATGCCCACAGCCCTGGTGCATCTGCATCAAGCTTTTGCTGACATGATTATGCATACCATGTCCTTACCATATAGCACAGAGGCCCTCACCCCAAGGTTTCCTGGTCACAAATGTGTTTTTCTTGGAAATGAGCCTCCATGATACCCCAAGCTCATTAGCTCAATTCCACCAACCCTAAAATTCTGCAGCTTCACCTTGCACCCAGTGAATACTATTGCATATAAATCATCAGGGTACGTATACCTCATAGCATCTTCTGAAGTCCTGAGTATCCAACAAGCATTAATCACTTCCTCTTATCTCTGGTGTATCTTCCTTGGAAGCTGTTTCCTGGAACTCAGGGTTCAGTCCACCCCAAATTCTCAAAGTCTCTCCTGAGTTCCCTGTGTTTCCCTTGCATTCACTTGCTTCCTTCAAGCTTGTTTCTTAACTGTGATTTTTTTAAATAAACTAGTGATTCCTTACATAAAACTTCAGTTATTACAGAAATCATGTGAAAATATCTTATCCCTCATACTGGAACACATGATTGACACAATATTCTGTGAGATTTCTTTTCATTTCCAACAACATGTCCTCATTCCTTGATACTATGTATGTGTTTCCCCACTCTCACAACTTAAAAAAATGATGTTTCAATCACTATTTTTATAAAACATGGTTTGGGAAATAATCCTCATAACATAAACCTATTTCAATTTAATTAATTAAATAAAAATTTTAAAACTATACTGAGAATATAATTATTTGAAGTAAAAAGCAATTACACCATATATAATGTTGAATATGATTATATAACAAAATATTGCTTTCTAAAGTTTTGTATAAAATTTTGCATTTCTTCACAATTTAGATAATTCTTGGGAAATGATGGGAGAGCAGCAATTAACAACAATACAAAGGAATCCATCTTTTAAGATTAAAATATCAATTAGATGTAAGAATATTCCAGTAATCATTACACAAAACATTTAAAAGTCATGCCATTTTGTACAACAATGAAGATACACACACACACACACACACACACACACACACACACACACACACACACACACAAAATTATCCTTAGAGTAACACCTAAATTATAGGAGACTTCGTTTTAAATACATATGACTCCCGTATATTGCTTTTTAAATTACTATAAATTGCCCAAATCACAATGCAAACATGCAGATCAATAAATCTAAAAACAAGTGTAGTTATAGTCGAATATAATCACCTATGAAATATCTATCTATAAATATATTTATATATTATTTATCTATACCTATCTGCATTTTCTAGTTTGGTGAATTATTTTAAATGTTTTTAGTCAAATTAAAAATCATTTTGTTGATTGAAACAACTTCTAATCCCAACAGATGATACAATGCAGATCCAAATATTTCTGAAGTGCTAGGGGTTTATCCTGCTTGAAGGGAAGCCTCACTAAACCTCAGTTGCATCCAGACATTGGGTTCCACCTCAATGGTAATGAGTAACAGAAGAAAAAAATCCATTCCTTCAGTTACCTCATGGCAGCATTGTTAATATTCTCTACTAAGGTGACAGCAAATGATTTATTCACATCCCTATTGCTGGAGTGATGTACAATTGCATAGATGATAGACGGGTAAAAACCACTGTCGATGTAATACCGCTGTAGTGCCATGATGCTGATGACTTGAGGGAAGACATTATTAAGGAAATACCATGCTGATTACTTGCCTCTGTAATCTATCATTAATCTGATGACATTACTAAGATGTATAAGTGTAATCTATAATCTGCAAAGTGAAAGGTGAGAGCAAGACTGTCATCTAAATAATCTATTAAAGGATTTATTTTTGAAAACTTTAAGTACTTAGGAGAGGGTTTGGTGAGTTAAGATTAATTAAAGATGAAGGTCATGTATTGAAGTCATAGAACAGGTATAATGGAAAGATTTGGTTGAATCACTGTCAGTTTTCATTGTGAGGAGGGCCAAGCAATTGCCCTGCCCAGAATTTTTGGTTTAATCAAGAATTCCATCTCAATAATGGCAGGCTAATTTAAGAACTGTGACAAGTGCCCTAGTTTTAAAAGCATTTTGACATGTTTTAACTTCCATTTTGACGATGTTTCTTAATAAGATTGTTGAGGAAGGAATTCTGAGACTTTTTAAATAATTAAACAGTCAGATATTAAAATCTATTTATCTCATGTAACTGCAGTAGCACAGTGGAGGAATAGAATGTAAGGTGGGTATTCAAGATTCTCATCTCGCATGCCAGTAATAATCCATGATTATAATAATCAACTTGGCCTTCTTGACATTAGTTTTCTTCATCTATAAAATAGCTTAATTTAAATAAGGTAATCTTCACGATTATAGTTGAATTTGATTCCGAGTGCTTTCTTTAGAGCAAAAAAGCAATTATTCAACACAGTCTTTCAAAAATAATAATAGGAAAAAAGCCCATGTACTTGATGTTCCACAGAAATAATTTCCTAACCCTGTGGAAATATGAAGCCACTTTCTGTGTTCTTAAATTTGTGGATACATAAGCAGATTGTTTAATAATACATTTCAAACAATATGTTTAGTTTATCATAGGATTAAAAGTTAACACCAAAACGACCCTTAGAAACACATTTCTTCATGAATATAACCTCCAGTGCATTTGTCCACCAACTGTCCAGGAAAAGCTGGACAGCTTTGTTCTCATAGAGGATAAAGAACTCTCCTCATTCTGAGAGCCTCAAATATAAAACATTACTGAACATTTTCACAAATAAAACCATTATGAAAGTCCTAATTCTAAGATCTTTAATTCCCTCTTTAGAAATACAAATAAAAACTATGTCCAGAATTATTCTAAAATTCAGTCAACACCATAGCCAAACACCTTTATGTATATGAATCTCCCAATCAGGACATTTTTCATGCAACTCTGTTTTCCAAAAAATTACTCTTTTCCCAGGCTGTTTTGCAATAGACTCACTTCAGTTGTGAATCTGGCTAAAAGTAACAACTCTTTTACAGAATTCAGTAAGGCTTTGCTTATTTAAATAACATTCATAACTGAAGAAAGAGGAGACATAGGGAAAATACAGTGTAATTAGAATGAGTAGGAAGACAAGGAAGAATGCTCATATGTGGTTTTCTAATATGCAGATTTTTTGTTTTGCTTTCTGTCCCCAGGTTTATTGAGGTATAATTGACATACAAATAACTGAACATATTTAATGCATGACGTTTAGTGAGTTTGGACATATGAACATACCAGTGATGCCATCACCACAAACAAGGAAATACAACACCTTCCCACCTCCCAGTGGTGTTTTTGTTTTTTGGAGTTGTTTTCTTTTGTTGTAAAACACTTCTCATGAAATCTGCCCTCTTAACACATTGTGAAGTGCACAATATGATACTGTTATCTGTAGGTAACTATGCTGCACAGCACATCTCTCTAACTTATTCATCTGTCCTAACCGAAATGGTACACCCAATGGAACAACTCCCCATTTACCCCCAACATCCAGACCCTGGAAACCACACTTGTGTTCTCTGTTTCTATGAGTTTGACTATTTCAGATTCTTCATATAAGTGGAATCATGTAGTACTTTTCTTTCTGTAACTGGCTTATTTCACTTAACATAATGTCCTCCAGGTTCATCCACATTGCAGCAAGTGACAGAACTTTCTTCCTTTATGATGCTGAATAATATTCCATTGTATGTATATACCATTTTCTTTACCCATTAATCTGGATGGATATTTAGGTTGTTTCCATATCTTGGCCATTGTGAATAATGCTGCAATAAACATAGGAGTGCAAATATCTCTTTAAGATCCTGATTTCAATTCTTTTGTATATATACCCAGAAGTGGGATTGTGATTCATATGGGAGTCTACTTTTAATTGTTTGAGGAACTTCTGTACTGTTTTTCCATAGTTGCCTCACTATTTTACATTCCCACCAACAGTGTACAATTGTTCCATTTTCTTCACATCCTCACCAACACTTAACTTTGGATTTTTTTTTTTTTTGATAATAGCCATCCTGACAGATATGAAGTGATATCTCATTGTAGTTTTTATTTTCATATCACTGATAATTATTGATGCTGAGCATCTTTTAATATACCTTTTGGCCATTTGTATGTCTTTGGAGAAATGTCTGTTCAAGTTCTTTGCCCATTTTTTAAAATTGGGCTATTTTGTTTTGCTTTGTTTTGCTATTGAGTTGTATGAGTTCCTTACACATTTTGGATATTAACGTCTTATCAGATGTGTGGCTTGCAAATATTTACTCCAACTCTGGAGGTTGCCTTATTATACAGAATGTAAAGGCAAAACTTGTTATTAAGGCATGATACGACAAAACTTTTTGCCCTTTGGAGATGGTGTGGTGTGTACCGATGTGTGACATAGATAGTGGGTCCTTGCCACAGTTATTTGGCAACACACACACTCCAAATACTCTGTAAATTTGGTTTACCTTAAGATTTAAGTGTTTACCAAGGGTCTTGGAAGCACTGAAGAAAATTTCTGCCATTATCAGGTTGCTGAGTGTGTGTCTTAAACAACTCTGTGCATGTTTCCTAAACAACAAAAATAATTTGGCTCCAGGGAAAGTAAATGAACTGCCATAGAAAATCCCTGCTGTGCACCTCACTACAAATAACTTAATTTTGTTTCTTTTTATGGCTGAGTAATATTCCATTGCATATATGTGCCACATATTCTTTATCCATTCATCTGTCGATGGACACTTAGGTTGCTTCCATGTCCTGGCTATTGTAATTAGTGTTGCAAAGAGGGGTGGGATAGGGAGGGTAGGAGGGAGATGCAAGAGGGAGGGGATATGGGGATATATGTATACGTATAGCTGATTCACTTTGTTATACAGCAGAAACTAATACAACATTGTAAAGCAATTATACTCCAATAAAGATGTTTAAAAAAAAAAAAGAAAGAAAGAAAATCCCTGCTGTGGCTAGCTCTAGGGAATGTATTGAATCCTTTGATAAAATGAGCTTTTTGTCTCTTGAAAATGTGTCTGAGTTGGCCATTTTAGGCTTGTGTTTATATTTTAGAATTGACTCAATATGCTGTTGGTATTAAATAATTAGCAGAGAAATGTCTGTTGGGGGGGGGGGATCCTTGTACCCAGGTTATATCTATTAGGAAAGCACAGCATTTTAAATGCAACTTATTAAACTGAATGGAGTGAGCCAATATCAATAGAAAAAACTACAATAAATCAAAGTATAGTGCAAAGTGAAAGTAACTCAATTTATCTTCTTTAACTGCTTTTCTAATGGCTACACACTCTTAAGGCTGGTTTAAATCCCTGTACCTAATACCTTCATTCCATGAACCCTAGGACTCTCTGCAGCTTCTGTAATGTTTATTGTCACTTTAAAAATGTAGAATTCAAATTCAGTACTCATGGGTTCAAACTCTAAGCAAACTCTCTATTTCTTTGTATTTTTATATTGCAAGAAATAGAGAACTGAGGTTCACAAAATCTCGATTCACTCTTATCCTTCATGCCCTCTCTGCCCCTGTAAATTCATGATTCTATGATCATATAATTAATATATATTAAAAGAATTAAATAAAACTTGTTATTTTCCACTTGATGTTAATGAAAAGAAATTGCTTTAATAAGGACCCCAAACTACAAAAATGTCAATTTTAAATATTTTAGTAAATTAAAAAAAAAATAACTAAATATCTTCTATTATTACAATCACTTTTATATTGGAATCTCTAATTCTCATATGCTTCTTACTAAGATGAGAGGAGTTAATAATCTTCACTTGCTTTCCTGTGTTGTCACCAGTCCCCTAGCTTGTTTTCAAGTAGCTACTACCTAAGAGCATCTAAAAATGATCCTTGTAAAAATATATAGAGAAAAAAATACTTGAAAACATCAAAAAGCCAAAATGTGCCAGAAACTCAGAGAAAATAACCGTCAGTGCAACTGAGTCGGAAATCACAATAGTTATCCAGCAAAAAAGTTAATGCTGAAAGAAACAAATATTCTTTTCCCCTCACCCCGGGTCCTGAGCAGGGCTCTGAGATTGTCAGAAAAATAAGTAGCTTCTCTAGGGCTGTGGGTCCTGGTATTTGAAGCAGCCACACAATGAAAATTCCTGCCTCTTAACCTAAAATTTCTTTCACTTAAGTGTTAACTCAGACGTTGCAACTCTTGACAATTTTACATCTTCCTTTCTAACTTGGATGCCTTTTATTCCTTTTATTGATTCATTATTTTGACCAAAGCTGCCAGTATAATATTGAATAGCAGTGATGAAAGTGAGCTTTCTCGTCTACTTTCTGATCCTAGGGAAGGCTTTCAGTTTTTCACCATTGTGTAAAATGTTTGCTGTGGATTTTCCGTGAATGCCCTTTATCATGTTGAGGAAGCTTCTTTATGCTCCTAGTTTCCTGGGCAATTTTATCATGAAGGGGTTTTTGGATTTTGAGAAATGTTTTTTCCTGTGTCAGTTGGGATGGTTATGTATTTCATTCCTTCATTCCTCTAATGTAGTGTATTATTTAACTGACTTTCTTATGAAACACCTTGCATCCTTGAGATAAATCCCATGCAGTCATGGGGTATTATCCTTTTAATATGCTGTTGTGTTCACTTTGCTAGTATTTTGTTGACATTTTGTATCAGTGTTCATAAGGGGGATAGTCTGTAGTTTTCTTGTGGTGTCTTCATCTGGTTCTGGTAACAGAGTAATACTAGTAACATAGAATTAATTAGGAAATGTTCCCTCCTTTTCTGTTTTTGGAAGTTTGACAAGGCTGTAATAGAAGTGGAGCTTTCATACAATCCTGGTGGAATGTAAAATGTTGTAGGCACATTAAGAGTTTGACAGCTTATCAAAAAGTTAGATTAGTCAGGGTTCTCCCAAGAAACAAGCAATAGTATCTACGTAGAGAGAAACTATTATAAGGTATTGGCTGATGTGATTTTGGAGGCTGAGAGTCCCAGGACCGGCAGTCTGCACTGGAGATGCAGGAAAGCCCAAGGTGAAGTTTGAAGGCCTGAGAGCTGGAGAGCTGATGGTCTAGGTTCCAGTTTGAGTCCAAAGGCCTGAGGACCCGGAGTGCTGAGGGCAGGAGAAGATCAATGTTCCAGCTCAGCAATTAGGTAGAGAGCAAATGCCATACGATCCGGCCATTCCACTCCCAAGAATTTACCCCAAGAGGAACGAAGTCATATGTTCATACAAGTTTTGTACAGTTGTGTTTGTAATCACAAAATCTAGAAATAACTCAAAATTTATCAATCAGTAAAAGTATAAATAAATTGTAGTGTATATGAACAATAGGGTTCTACTCAGGAAAAATAATTATTGAAACATACAATGTCATAAATAATTATAAGGGGAAAAAGGCAAAAAAGAAAATATATACTATGTGATTCTGTTCACTAGAAACTTTAAAAAAATCTAATTTGTAGTGACAGATAACAGATCAGTAGTCATCTAGGAGGGGATCTGGGGAGGGATGGAGAAGAGAGATAACAGAAGGTCACGTGGAAACTTATGAGGGTGATAGATTTGTTCACTTTCTTGACTGTGGTGATGGATTCACAAATGTATGTATGTATGAATTTATCAAATTGCACAGTGCAAATATGTATGAATCATTGTATGTTAATCATACCTCAGTAAAATTGTTAAAAAATCAGCATCAGTCTACACTTCTTCCATACCCTCTTCCAAAGAGAGTGGAAAATTCCACATTCATTGTTTCAAGTTTTGTTCGTTAAAAGAATTTGTCATTGTCTTTTGGAGCCATGACTAGGTGAAGTTTATAATCCTCAAGCTATCTAGTTTCATGTGTTCCACTTTCATGTGTAGAATCATCCAAAAACCGGAAAAATAATACCTTCTTCAAGAGTCAGTGAGTCATAGTGATTTCCCTATGATCCTATAGATGTGGGTTGAGGGATAGGATTTAATGTAATAGTCCTAGTTACGATAATAATCTAAACTACTTGCTGTGCTTCTGTCCTTCAGAATTGTGTTAAATCTGACCTACCTTGTAGTACTATGACCACATCCACATCAGTTTCATGATGGGCAGCTCAGGGCACCCCACGATCAAGTGTTCAATCTATACCAGGGATCAATAGCCAGCCAGAAACCGTTTTTCAATAGGATACTAAATATTTGCAGATGTTCACATATATTTTCAGGTATCTGCACGCGTGTGTGCGGGAAAGAATATGCAGGCCTGATCTAAGAAAGGCTTACTTACAGGATGGGGCCAGCCTGTCCAGTGTTTCTACCATGTGAATATTTGATTTCCTTCTAGAAGTCCAGAATTTTGGTGGGTGGAAAGTGTCTGTGTGATTAGTCCTCAGTAAAACTCAGGCATTAAGTCACAACAGGGCTTCCCTGGACAAAAATACTGCACACACACATTGATGCGTGTTGCTGCTTGAGAAAAGGTCATGCTCTGCGTGACCCCCACCAAGGAGTGGGAGAAAGCATAGGAAGTCAACTCATGGATTTCTCCAGACTCTACCTGATGTGTCTTTTTCCCTGACTGGCCCAGTGGCATATCCTCACTGTGTCCCCATAGTAAATCATACCTGTGAGTACAATCATATGCTGAGTACTGTGAGTCCTTGTAGTGAAGCAATGAACGTGCCGGTGATCTTGGCACCCTTGACCCAGCAAGTCAGTGATAGGAGAACCTGTCATGAAAACCTACCAGAGCCTCCAAACGGAATGACACAGACCCTTCACTCCTATAATCACCGTTTCCTTGGGTGGATCATGTGGCCCAGCTAGCACGTGAGCTTACATGGCAGTCAGGAGCGGCTGGAGAGCCTTGTCTTGCCTTTGGCGCAAACAAAACTGACCACCATAGGCTCTCAGTAAGGGAACAGTAATTTCACACTCAAATATGTTATTTAAAATGTGTAGTTCTAAGAAGACCACCAGAAAGCTGCTTCAGTTTTCAGGAAGCTCTCAAACTCCCATCCTGTCTCTCCTCATGCAGCCTCAAAATGAGTGTTTCCCAAGGACTCACCAAGAATCTGCTGAGAGTCTCAGGCCTACAGGAGAGTCTGGAGGCAGTTCTACCTACAAATGGAACACCTTCCAAATAGAACACCTTCCAAATATCACGTGAGTTTATTGTGTTGGCAAATCGTAACCTGGAGCACAGAGGGAAGGGGATTCTGAGAAGTGAAGTCCTTAGCTTATTCTCTGAAATGCAGAGAAAAACTTAGAAGGCTTTGGTAATAATCTGGTACAATAATAATCTGGTACAAATAAATAATATCATATTGAAATGTTCAATCGTCCTTTATTATATATGCATATTTTATATATGCATCTCATATTCTCATATTCATCTCAAATTCAAATTAATTGTGAAATTTTAAGGGTTTAAATATCAAGTCTGATTAAGCTTTGCAAGTCAAACTGTTTATTAATAGTGACAAATATAATAATTTAAAGTTTTTCTCTTTCCAAATAAAAAGAGAGGACAGTCTCAGCTATCATTAAAAATCTGTGGGTATTTCTCCATACCAGTGTTTGTGTGTAGCATGCTGATTTTACCAGATTAGAAAAATAAAAGACTCACATAAGAGAAGGAGTGGCTGACTTAGGTAGCTTGAGACCAGTGTGAAAACAGAGAATCTCTCAGGATTCAGGTCCAAGAATGTGCACATGAAAGAAAAAGAAATATTTCAACTGAAGCTTAAAAGGGAAGAAGAGACGTCTGCCTAGGGAGACAGAAAAATGCATGTCTTCTGTAATTGTTCTGTTATTTATTACATAATACCGCCTTAGCTATTATTCAAAAGAGAAATATTTTTCAGCAGAGCCTGAAAGTAGGAGGTTGAGATTTTTCAAGGTTTCTCCTCAATCAGATGAACAGAACATCAGTTCTGTCGCCAGCCAGGTGCAGTGAATATACATCCAATTTCGCATCCTTTTTCTGAGAACATCCTCCTTGTTGAAAATGGAGGGGTAAGAATTCAATAGAAACAGATTGCAGGTAACAAAGCCACTAGATTTTAAAAACACATTTATTGAAGCCAAGTTTGCTCTTTAATAAAAAGTAAAGAAGAAATCAAATTACTTCACCTAGGACACTTAGTTGTAGGCTACATATTAAAGATACAAACAGACTGAAAGTAGTTATTTTTCAGGTTTATAAATAAAACACATCTTTCTACTTTCTAATAAATTGTATAGATCATAAGTCAGGTGATGTAACATGGTAAATGAAGGAAGACATGGTAGATAGTCTAGATGTGTCCATGGAGATATCCAAAATATTTTATGAATCTAAAAAGCAAATGATTCCTTTCCAATATTCTAAAGATATTTGTGGATGAAAGTCATTTAAAAATAATACCATGTTTTTCATAAAAGAAGAGATAAAATTGGCCTCTTTCAGTTGGATAAAAACTATATTTCACTCTATATGATAATTTGTAAAGGTTAATATAGCACCAGAGGATGATAAACTGATATAATGGTTTCAAGTTAAAAGTTTTGTTCTCTTCAAAAATGTAAGAATTTTTGAAGCATCACTGCCCTGATTATTTTTAACTGTTTGACATGTTTATACTCTTTACATAATGCTAATTCATCATGGGAAAAATCTTCTTGGATTCCAACTTTTAATTTCTATATAAGTGCTCTCACTGCACTTTGTATATCTTTACTTATAAACTCTATGTCAAAAAGCACATTAGATCATTTACTTTCATTGTTTATATTCTCTTTTCCTTTACATCACTCCTCACATACTTAGAAATGATAAAAAATAATGAGCAAGGAGAATTTCATCTGTAGTTATCCAGTTATCTAAACACATAACTTGTACCATGTTGCGTAAAACAGTCCAAGGCTGTCTTATAGATCAACTCAAAAATTTTGAAAGAAATACTCAAATTTAGTAGATGTGCAGTTGAAATGAGTATTTTCTTTGAAAATGTGTGATTATACTACAGTAATCATATAACTTTATGTTTATATATATGGTTTATATAATAAATCAGATAATTTTAGTTCCTGTCTTTCTTTGATATAAACTTCTATTCTTGCCCCCTAAGAAGTTATTTGGGATAAAAATTCTTGGCAATAAAGACACACTAGGATTTGTGAATTTGGGTCTCCTTTTTACGCAGTCTTCATCCTCATAATGCTTTTCAAATCCCTTTCCAAACCAAGGAGACACTTTTTTTTTCTGTTTGGCTAATACATCAGCATTTATGAATCTACAGTGATCTGGGCCCTTGACTAGGCTTTTTCCTGTAAATATGTAAAGAAGAGGGAAACACATAGCCATTATTTCTGGATTTCATTTCAAAGCATCAAACCTGAAAATGCTCTCCAAACTAAGGAGTCAGAATAGAGCCAGAAGCAAGTAAATGGATCTACAACAGAGCTGGAAAGGTTAAACGGAAACCAGGTGTGAAAGTGACCAGTAAAGCAGTCATAGCAAAGAGCAGCAGGTTCAGGAGAGATGGATTCTTCACCAGTTAGGGCAGTCACCCTCAAGCTTTCACACAATGACATTTATCATTCAGCCTGGTAAGGGATGGAGGCTGAGATGCATCAGACTGGAGATACTGATTACATGCTGCTCTTTATAGCAACATTCCTGATCATGAGTCCACCTACAGAAATAGTGAGCTTCTTGAATTGTCAGACACTAAGCGAAGTAACTAAAAAATATGAGGAAAAATTTAGCTTAATTTTTTTTGTAAGGTAGGTGTTACTATATCTTTTTTATAGAGTAAGAATTTTGAGAATTAGCTTTATGAAGAAAGCAACTAAACAATCAAGCAAATATACCGCTTAAAAAAATGGCTAGTGATACATCTTTTAGTGTCCATTGGCTATTTATTAATAAACTAAAAGACTGTTTATTGACTGTTCACTTGTTTGTTTTTGTTTACACAAACATACTTTTTTATTTTATTTTTCCAGCTTTATTAATGCAAAATTAACAAATTAAAATTGCATAAATTAGGTTGTACTATGTGATGATTTGTGTATACATTGTGAAATGATCACTGCAATCAAGTTAATTAACACATCCCTCAATTCACATAGTTACTATGATTTTGGTTTTTATATATGGTGATAACATTGAAGATCTATTTTCTTGACAGATTTCAAGAATTGTTCACTGTAATCACCATTCTGTACATTTGATCCCAGAACTTATTCATCTTATAACTTACAATTTATAATCTCTGGCCTGAAGAACTCTACATTCTATAGTCATATCACATACATACAACACAGCACACATATGCACGCACAAATACTAACAAAACTTAGCCTCACCAATATATTTTTCAAATGTTATGCAAATTCTGTGGATTCTGATACTCATTTGTTTTATATATATATATTTTTTATTGAACTATAGTTGATTCACAATGTTGTGTTAGTTTCAGGTGTACAGCACAGTGATTCAGATATATATATATATATATATATATATACATACACATATATATATACATACATATATATATTCTTTTTTAAGATTCTTTTCCTTTACAGATTATTACAAAATATCAAGCATATTTCCCTGTGCTATAGTCCTTGTTGGCTATCTATTTTATATACAGTAGTGTGTATGTTAATCCCACTCCTGATTTATCCCTGCCCCAGCCCTTTCCCCTTTGGTAACCATAAATTTGTTTTCTATGTCTGTGGGTCTATTTCTGTTTTGCAAATAAGTTCATTTGTATCATTCTTTTTAGATTCCACATATAAGCAGTATCATATGATAGTGGTCTTTCTCTGTCTGGCTTACATCACTTAGTATGATAATCTCTAGATCTATCCATGTTGCTGCAAATGGCATTATTTCATTCTTTTTTATGGCTGAGTACTATTCCATTGTATATATGTACCACATCTTCTTTATCCATTCATCTGTTGATGGACACTTAGTTTGCTTCCATGTCTTGGCTATTGTAAATAGAGCTGCAATGAACATTGGGGTGCATGTATCTCTTCTAATTATATTTTTCTCCAGGGCATATGCCCAGGAGGGGGATTGCTGGATTATATGGTAACTCAACACATTCTTTTTTGCTGAAAAGAATATTGAAATATATTAGGCTGCTTGAAAGTAAAGCAGAGAGTTGGAACATATGAAAAGAAGGGAGGGAGAAAAGAAAGGACGGAAAGAAGGAGAAAAGGAAGAGAAAGGGACAGGGACGGAGGGAGGGGGAGGGAGGAAAGAAAGAACTGAGGAGACTGGGGAGTTTGGGAGCAGGAGAAGTAGGAGAAAAAGGCGTTTTCTAAATGGTGCTTTGGGGGATTACCAGGCACTAAAAACTTTACACCTTTATTATTTAACCTCAGGACAACCTAGCAAAGTAAATATTGCACTTTGTATATTTTTTAATGAGGGCAACATGGTGAGAGACGAGATTTACACCAGGCTAAATGGAAAGCAGGATAGTCAGATTCTAGTTTGGCTTATCTGCTTGCAAGACACCTGCCCCCTGTCACACAGCACACTCTGCAGGGACTATCTCAGTGTCCCTGACCTCATACATTTGATGGTATTGATCACATCACCCTCCCGGTCCTGTGGAAATGTAATCCACACTGATCTCTTTTTGTTTCTCAAAATTTTGGAGAAAACTTTTTTTAAAAAGAGAGAAAAAGTTCATAAGCCTTTACTCTCTGGGGAAACCGATATATAGAAATGATATAAACATAAAATAACAATATGATCTTAATGAAATAAAAAGGAAAGGGTATTGCAGGAGGAAACTGAGATATAGTTTGAGCATGAGAGACATATATTCTCTGGGATCTGTCAACTAAAATGACTTATAAAACATGGAGGGTAATCCAGCGACTATTGCCAAGTATGCAACTGGAAGAAGTACCATTAATCATCTTTTTAAAAAAAATCTTCTTGTAAATCAGCGTTATAAATTAAAAGAACTCTTTCTGCAACAACAACTTCTCCCTGGACATTTGCCCACAGTAAGTCACAACTACCAAATTCTGTGCTTTCCCTCAGGAGTCCAATCCATATTCCTGGGCCTGCTCCCTTCAGGACCTTCTCACTAAGCTGTTCACATCAGGCTTAACACCCACTTAACTGTCTTCTTTGGCCAACAGTCAAAAATTGGTCCAATATCCCTTCACAAATATATATGCCTGGGTTCTAAACTCAACTTATGACCACTGATAAGTTGACTTCTGGTTGATATGTGTGCACTTTATTATTATTACATTTAAACTAACCAACATGTTACAATTATTCTTTAGTACTTACAAATCTTATATGTAATTAAAATTTAGAAATATTAGTCACAATAATCCTCAATAAATTAATTAATCTTTTAGAACATCTGTCAAATTAGAATTTAAATGTAGCAAAAAATCTAATTAGATACTTTGAAAAAGGTAGACATAAGCCATGGATTATTTCATATCATTAAAAATAAAGCAATTAAAAAAATTAATCAGAAAAATATTAAGCAAAAAATATTATATATATATATTCCTTATTTATAAAATGCCAAACTTAATTTCCTAATACTATGCTGAGAGTTTTTACACCTATGTTTATAGATGAACATGTCTGTACTTTAAAAATATTTTTTGGATTTGTGTTCAAAGGGTCAAGAGCCTAAACAATGGGTTGGGAAATGGTTTCTCTTTCTCCATTATCAGAAAGTTTATGGCAGCATTCACCTCTGTAAACATCTGGGCCTGGGCTTCCCTGGTGGTGCAGTGGTTGAGAATCCGCCTGCCGATGCAGGGGACACGGGTTCGTGCCCCGGTCCGGGAGGATCCCACATGCCGCGGAGCGGCTGGGCCCGTTAGCCATGGCCGCTGAGCCTGCGCTACCAGAGCCTGTGCTCCGCAATGGGAGAGGCCACAACAGTGAGAGGCCCGTGTACCACAAAAAAAAAGAAAAAGAAGGAAAACATCTGGGCCTGTGTTTTGTGGGAAGATTTTTTAAATCCAGTGGTTCACATGTAACTAATCTGTGCTAGTCTTATTCAACCTATTTCCTCCTTCAGCCAGCTGTCATGGACTAGTTTTTGTGTGTAGAAAGTCATGTGTTTGGCACAAGCTCCCTAATGTAGTGACATGGAGTTGGTTATTCACTAACTACCATTTTTTCAGTCATTTAAAAAGCTGATTTATGGTGTGATGCTCCCTTTTCATTTTCAATATTTTTGTCTAAAATATTTTTTGTTAACTGTTGTAGAGTACCAAGTTTTGGCATTGTTACTCCTCTTTACTGCATTTTTGTTTGTTATTGTATTCAAAGGACAAGATGCCCATTTTTTCCCGTACACATTTGGAATCAATATATTTCCCTCCCATTGCTGATCACTTTTAATGTTTTACATGCATACTTACCTTAACAATTTGTAAAAACCTGTACCAACATTGGGTCCTCCCCCAGAAGAAGATACGAACTTTAGAGCCTTGGCTCTTGGTACCTCTCTCTGACTTACCTAGTGTTCTTGTCTTCAGTTATATTTTTTTCATTATCTCCAAATCAAACACTCTTGTCGGTGTTGTAGCTATAAGCAGTGGAGGTTTTTTTGTTTGTTTATTTTTTTTTTTTGTTTCAGTTTATCTGCTTATTTACCAAGGTTTTTGCCTATCCTTCCGTCAGCTCAGACATTCCTTCTAAAATCATTGTCTTTTTTCCTTAAATCTTCTCGATTCTTAGTTGCCAGTTAGGTCTTACATTTTCAGCTTGGAGTTGTCTTCTGCTGAAATTGGCGGCATTCCAGATCTAGTCACAGAGCTGGCTTACGGATGGCTGGGTTCAGGCCCTACTCGTGGGCAGTGCCTGTGCCTTCTCCCTAGGAAGTAACATACAAGAAACAGCGGGTGAGCAGCAGCTTTCTATTTTTCTGTGAGCAAAAGACCCTCATTGCTTCTTTCACATTTTGAGAAGTGTCCATG
Source organism: Globicephala melas (assembly GCF_963455315.2). Taxonomy (NCBI): domain Eukaryota; kingdom Metazoa; phylum Chordata; class Mammalia; order Artiodactyla; family Delphinidae; genus Globicephala; species Globicephala melas. The sequence goes on from NC_083326.1 coordinate 20,357,191, forward strand.
TTTTTAATCTTCTCTTTTTACCATTGATTTTCTATTTCTATTTATCTTTTCTATGTGTTTGGAGTGATGCATATAGAAAATGGCCTAAAACAGAAAACCTTACATTACTTTTATTTGTAGTTCAGTAAAACCACATTAATAAACTTTGAGCATTTTCAGATATTATAATCAATCAGTACTTATTATTTTTAAACACAGAAATAATAATGTCTTGGTAAATAAATAAATGAACAGTATAAAAGAGAATCTGTAGATGCAGAACTATCTACAAAGAGTAGTCTAGAGAAATACGTTTACCTCATTCACATGAGAAAAGATTATCTCCACAGAGAGCTTCTTAATACCTACATTCTGTTGCCTGTATCTTTTTAATTATGTGAGACAAATGAGAAATTGGCATACTCTACAGAATCTTATTATACTGAAACTTATCCACGTTTAACAGTGATTTTAGCAAAATATTTATTTTCTGGCTTTTGAAAGTTTTGGCTGTTGGTGAATTCTTCTGGCTATTAGTAAAATCTGAAGTTGTGAAGAGGTTGCTATAAAAAATAAAGTTAGGCTTTTAAAATCCAATTTAAAAATTCATGTTTACAGACACAATAGTCAATTAGGCCTTCAGATTTCGAATACCATGTTGTAAAGATTTTCTCTTTCAGGGCTATCCACCCGCCAGTATGAGAAATGTTTTCAGCTCAAAACATAAGTGACTAACATACCTTTTATAACTTTAGGGAAATGTGGGATTCATCATGTATAATAAACTGATGAACATAAAATAAAATAAATAAAATGATAACCAAATTTCTTGACAACCACATGGCCCTAAAATAAACTTACATACTATATAAGAAACTTACATTCTGGTAATGTACCTCAAACAAAGTCTTGTTACTGTTTCTAGTATGCATTTGTTCTTTAAAATGAGATTGTCAGTAACTTTACCATTGTAAAGCCATTCCATATTTTTTCCTTATTTTTCCAATGAGCAAACAGCCCTCAGCTGTATTACCAGTGCATTTGGTGGCATTTGGAGTGGGTCAAACAAGCCTTCTAGTGCTCTGTACTCTAAGAAGTACCCTATGAGCCCTATCACATGTTTGGAGTAACACAGACACTTCTAAGACAAACAGCTCCTTGTGCTGGTGGAGCTATTTGAGGGTAGTATTGAGTTGATTCTTTTGCTGGCCTGGAGGGTCCCTGCCACCTGAATGAGAAAAGCTCCGAATGTGAAGGTGCTGGGGGAGATTTCTCCTGTGCCAGGTGCCTTGCCATGGTCTTATTTTCCTGACTAATTCTTTCTAGATCTGGTCCCCATAATCAGGCCAGTTTCTCCCTTTCCATGCCTTGTCTCCTACCAGAGTGTGTGTGTGTCCTTGTGCGTGTTCTCATATGAAGTTGTAAACTGGCATCATCCTCACTGTTCCATGTAGACCTGTTTGATATCCTACCAAAGCCTTTACAACACTCCCTTGATTATCCCATGCCGGCCTGGAATCGGGCTACTCTTCCACATCTGGCTTTGGTTGTACCTCAGTGGTCATTTACCATATCCTTGGTTGTTGCAGCATGCAGGCAGTCTCCTAAGGACTCCTTCCCCAGAGAGCTTATCCTTCAGTCACTGCTGTTGAAGGACAATATTCATGGTGACTGAGGCCTTAGGCACTTTCTACCATAGATATGTTTGTTTGGAGAAAATAAAATCCATATGATTGCATCCCTATTGTCAATTTTCTTAAACTGTTATTCTGAAAAACAATATTTATTTTGTTTGTACTTATTTTTTGTGCCCTGTCACTATTATTGTCCATTTATTCATTTAACAGTGAGTCTGAGGGAGATTCTTTCCAAAAAGTGTAGTGTGGAGACATCTGGTGGTCTTTCCTCAATATTCCATTTCACCATGTAATTGTTCATATTGGTTTATCCGATTTATAAATGCTGTACCATTCTATATCAACATTAAGATAGGAAAAACAAGACTTTGTTCAGTTGCTAGATCATTCTTCAAAAAATGCATACATAGCATCAATAATGAGGATCAGTTTCAAAACATAAAACATATGACAACAGAGCTTCCCTGGTGGCGCAGTGGTAGGGAGTCCACCTGCCGATGCGGGGGACGTGGGTTCGTGCCCCGGTCCGGGAGAATCCCACGTGCCGCGGAGCGGCTGGGCCCGTGAGCCATGGCTGCTGAGCCTGCGCGTCCGGAGCCTGTGCTCCACAGCGGGAGACGCCACAGCAGTGAGAGGCCTGCATACCGCAAAAAAAAAAAAAATATATATATATATATATATATATATATATATATATATATGACAACATATGACAAGTTGCCTTTTGTGAAACACAAAGTTTTCCATGCCTATGAAGTAAATTTCCAAAGAAACATTTAAATAAGTGCTTATCTGACCTAGAATATATCCATGCTAGGGGAGAGAAAATCCTTCAAATAATAAATATTGGATGTAAAAGTAACAATTATAATTATTGCAATACAATTTATTTAATAAATGTTCTATATGTATTTATTGGATGTATTACAGACATTCATTTAATATTTTGGGTGATTTATATCAAATGAAATTTATGTTATAATAGACATTGGAAATTATGAATTCATCAAATAAATATTTTTATGATGCATAATGAAATAAAAGAAAATATTGAAGGTAAATTTGCAAAATAATAAAAAAAACAACTTATATGTATTTAAACACAATTTCCATAGTAAGGTTTTTTTTTTTTTATTTATTTATTTATTTTTGGCTGTGTTGGGTTTTCGTTTCTGTGCGTGGGCTTTCTCTAGTTGCGGCGAGCGGGGGCTACTCTTCTTCGCGGTGTATGGGCTTCTTATTGTCGCGGCTTCTCGTGTTGTGGAGCACAGGCTCTACACGTGCAGGCTCAGTGGTTGTGCCTCACGGGCTTAGTTGCTCTGCGGCATGTGGGATCTTCCAGGACCAGGGCTCGAACCCGTGTCCCCTGCATTGGCAGGCAGATTCTTAACCACTGCGCCACCAGGGAAGCCCTCCATACTAAGTTTTAAGGAATGAGAACATATCTAAGTCTCCGCTAACAGTCATAAAATAGCTCATTTTTCCAATTACATAAATTGTTGCTACAATATGGCATTTCATAAAGTGACCTTAGAAATTATTGAGAATAATTTGTGTCTAAAACAGTCTAAAACACTGTTTCAAAAGTAATTAATAACAATGAATAAAACAGTACATGGTTATTGATAATTACAATAAAAATTTCCACTAATTTAATACTAATAAGTGGCAGATTATAAATTTCATGAAACCCTATGAGGTGAGTTCTAATTTTATAAAGGCTTAGTGGAGTTCAGCAAGAGATAAATTACATGTGTAAAGTCACATTAAGTTCCAGAATGAAAATCAAGTATTATGTTTTGCTATATTTTAACAATGCTAATTTAAGTGTGTGTGTGTGTGTGTGTGTGTATGTGTGTATATATATATATATATATTTATCAAAATTTGTAATTGATATTTTAAAGGAAAAAATCTATTTTGTTTGTGTAAAGTAATAACATATATGAGCTTTTTATTTAAAAATAGAATTTGGTTAGCATCTTAAATGTAGCAGTGCTCTACTTCTTTTTAAATTTCAAGTCAGATGCAGGCAAAGTTGTAGCTCAGAAGACTGAAAATGAAAACTGACAAATATTTATCTAGATCTCTGATAGAGTGAAATAACTATGAGGCAGATTGAGAAAAATCCGTACAGACTTCAGAGTACTACAGTCTTAAGTTTGCATGAAAAAAGAAAGAAAAACAAAAATAAAGCATTATGCACCCTCACCGTCAAATCCTAAATCATAGATTTGTGTATGAACATTTAAGGAACCAGAAACTCATGCCCTGCTCTGACTTCTGGGGCACACTGAAAATGATGCAGAAAAGTGTATAACTCTCCCTATCTTCTTTTTTCTATATTTACCTATTCAGAGGAAGAATAAGAAAACTAAAGGTCAAAAAGTTGAAAGGAACAGAGAAAAATCTGATAGCAGTGATCTGTTTTATGAGAGATTAAAATCTCCGTGGAAATCATTTTATGTAGCAGCATTAATAAGAACAACTTTGGTAGAAATACAATGAGCCTTGTAGTTTTCTCAAGCTTTGCTTGAGTATGTAAGAATGAAAAATACATATTGCTGGATACATGAGATAAAAAGCATGCTTCATTTAATAAAGAAAATTGTTAAATAAAATTATGAGCTGAAAATAAAGATAGCATGGAGTCAGACAAGGAAGAGTCAACAACTAAATGATTGGTCTTAAATGGTGCTGCAGAAGAAATAAATAAAGATATAATAGAAGAAAATATTCCTCAGCTAAATAAAAATTTACAAATGCAGACAAAAGTGTTGATGCGTAGCTTGACACCTTTACACCGTCAAATGCAAATAGTTTCTTGTAATCATGTCTGAAGTGAAATTGTTTTGTGTGTTAATCTCCAACATTCCTCAGTATTTATGATAAGAGCAACTCTATCACTAACTATGAACAGATGAAGTTTATTTTTCATTAATATAAGTGGCATCTTATCCAAAGGAAAGGCAATCAATCTGAAGTTTGAACAGTTATAAAGCAAAAGTTAATAAATATGTCTGGGTATTTTTTAACATGGGTGTCTGTTTATTGGCATTCATTTGACTGTCATAATTCTGATGTTCAGAGTGTACAAGCTAAGAATTAATATTTAGAAAATTGTTAAATAAACAAAGTCTGTTTCTTCTGAGATCTGATTCATTTCACTTGAATTGCTTTTTAATACAGATAGAGAGAAAAATATTTCTGCTTTTCAATGAGCTTTTTCAATGAGCGTGTTGTATCAGGTAAATACTTGAAGTTATTTTAGATTTATTAAATGTGACTACTACTGAAAATTGCCTTACTTTCTCTATTTTTAAACACAAAATATGATGACGATTTACTGCTAAAAATAGTGATATTATTTTGATTTCATGTATTATATAATTTAAAATCACACTATTAAAAGGAGTTTGGAAGGAGTGGGATTGATATATATGATGATATATGAGGATATAGTATCAGAATAAAAAGAGTCCAATAAGAATAATATAACAAATGGCTGTAAAATTAAATTTCAAGTAGAATTATTGAGTAAGTCTAGATAGAAACCGTTTTTCAAAAAACTAGAATTATTGGTTTTGAGTGCACATAGAAAGCTATACATTTCTTGACTCTGAAAAAGAAATTACATCTCTTCATTCAGTAATATTTATTACATCCCTGTTTATTTATTGAGTTTTACCATGTGTCAATCACTGTTCTAGGCACTAGGAATATAGCAGTAAACACAATAAATGAAAATTCTTGCTGTCCTGGAGCTGCCATTCTAGTATAAGGATTCATTCTGAAGACTGCACCAGCCCCTAAACAGTGTCTGATACATTGCCTATACTCATCAAAGACTAACTGACTAATTGATTGATTGACACCTGTGTGAATGATAAAATTAATAAATAAAATAATTACTCCTTTAGTTTTTCCCAGACCACTTCATCTGTCATGGTCATATCCACTCCTGTACTCCTGTAGAGTACACCCATGAAGTTCTCCTTGGAGTCTAGCCTATGCCTGTTTTTTGCTTTTTGACATCTTTTATTAATATACCACCTGCTCCTGTAGATCCTGGGATCAGGACTGCCACCCCAGTGAGTCCAGAGGGCAGAACATCAAGCCAAAGCTTATTCTCAAAACTTAAGATCTCATAGTTTGTCAAATAATCTCAGATATGACTGAGGAAATATGTTCAAACTAATTCATATTTTTAATAAAATATCATCCTTTAATTTTTGTCTTTTCAGTATTTCATAATATTTATTTATTCTATTTATAGAATAATTTGAGGTTATCTTCTTGGGCCAGTCACAGAAAATTATTCATAATGTGATGGTTCTCCTTAGTATATTATCAAATATAACAGGGAACTGAAATGTTGCTTAAATGGAAGCAAGACATTTTTCTATTTTACCAAATCAGCTTGATGTTTAAATGCATTTTATGTATTTAAATCAATTAAATACATAAATCAATTTTATGTAAGATTCATCTTATTTTTAGGTACATGTAACATTCCTTAAAAAATATTTCATTACTGCAACCATTCAAAAGAGAAGAAGAATTTACTTTTATGGTGTATAGTAGAAGATCAATAATATCATAAATAACAAGTTGTGTCATATATAAATGATGAGAATGAGCAAGTTGAATAATGATTTCATTAACTCATTTTAATTGTGACTTGGGGAGATTAAGATGCAGACAACTTGGTGTATGTGTTGAAAAATGTTGTGTTAAAATATAATGAGCTGTGAATTATATTTCTGAGTATTACTTTTGGATTCCTAGTGAGATGGTGAATTATGCGAGGAAAGTATGACACCAAACCAATGCTATTAATCTGTAGACCAGTAAATGACTAGGCTCAGAGTGTGGCAATTTAAAATATTTTATAAAGAGTTACCATAAATGTGAATGCTTTGGTAAAATGAAATGTTATGTCTTCACAAGTCTGAGTTATATTTAACTGATAATCATTTGAATAGTGCATTAGAAGTATTGTGAGTTTCCATTTCGCTGTTTTCGGCTGTTTAACACTGACTTTATTTAACAAAGTTAGTCTCTAGATTGTTGTTAATATAAATATTATTTTCCTGGGCTTATCATTTGTTTATATGTTTGTGTTATGACTATAGAACATGTGAAAACTAAATCAAGACTATAAACTTGGATAAAGCTGTGTATTGCATCTTATCAAACATATGGATTTTCATTTTTAAAGTTAGTTTTAAGGACTATTAACTTTTAATTCTAGAGTCAGGTATTGGTCTTATATAGTTGTAGGTGAAGTATTCTATTAAAAAATTAACAAATAATAATAAATCATTTTGTCTGCAGATCATATTTTGGTAGGACTAGGAGAGATATTCTGAATAGAAGACTATATGTTTGATAAGTATATCATGCAGGTGAGGAAAAGGCTGGAAATTAGAGGCCTGGCCTTGAAAAATAGCACTTAGGTTAACATATTTTATGGTACAGGCTCTAGGGTCAAAGTATTAGGGTTCAAATTCTAAATCAGACATCCAGTAGGTATTTAACCATGAGCAAGTTATTTAATCTTTCTGTGCTTCTGTTCCCTTATCTAAACACGTGAATACTATCAGTACCTACCTCATAATTCTGTTGTGAGGATTACTGAGGACTTGTCAAAGGCCTGTGTATGGTAAACGCAGTAAATTTAACCATTATTATCATCAACATTATTATTAAAACTATACTATAAGCAAGATCCATTTCTAAATGCCTGATGAAATAGAAAGATGAATAAATCATGATCCCTTCTCAAAGGAGCAACTCCATGATTAAAATTATGATAATATGATCAGATCAGTATCAGCATTTATCTCTTCTTCAGACAAAAATGTCATGAAAGAATGAAAATGGAATTTAAATCAATCAATCCATAAGAATGCAGTGAAAATAGAAAGGCTTCTAAGAGTACATTTCACAATTTTAAGAATTGCTGAAATAGTTTAAATGCCAACATTATTAGGTTTATTTTTTAAAAAAGCAAGAAGAAAGACAAACTAAAACCCAATAGATGCACATGAGCAGACAGCTGAGGAGGTAAGACAGTTCCAGAAATCACTAACATAGAGGTAGCACAGCTATGGAGTATGTAGGATTCCTGAAGTAACCAGAAGCATAATTTATGAGGGAACTCTCTTTTAGGAACTGGGTATGTGTTCATACTCCATCCATCTTGCTGACTGGCAAAAAAGTGCAGTATCGACTTCCAAGATGTGGCAGTATAAGTAAACATGACCCGGGGCTGGAGAGTAGTGTTTCATCCAGAAACAACCTACGCTTATAAATACAACCTACCCAGCTATCCTCCCCCACAGTCAGAAGAAGCTGACTACAGTACTAAAGAACCAATGTACATTTCTCAAATATGAGTGTACAAAACTCAATAAATAGTTTATCCAGTCACTACAATAAACAGAGAAAAGCTAAAACCAGAGGAAACTCATATAATGTAGTCATAATCACTATAGTCAATTTAAATGGCTAAGATATTATACCTATAAAATAAGAATAACTTCCTATGAATAATTAATATCAATAATATTGGGAATACAAAGTGATCATAATGTGATCATCTAACTAAAAATTAATAGCGTAGAAGAGCAGAGCAAATATAATGGAAAAGGAAACCTGTTACATTAACTAAAGTAAATCTAGAACACAGAGCAAGTTGTTAGAAGTAAGAAGCAGAAATATGGTATATAATTCCCATAGCACTTCAGGAAAAAATGGAACAAAGACATGACATCCATGATTTAGTAAATTGAAGGGAACAACAAAAACAAGATACCAAGACAGAGGTAGCCCTTCAGCTTTGTTCTTATTTTTCAAATTTTTCAAGAAGAGTAAAAATCTTAAAAATTTTTTTCTTGAATATTCTAGATGACTGAAAACTTCAACTTGTGGTATTATATACACATACAAAGTGAAACAGGGAATTAAATATACTTTATTTGGGTTGCTCAATCATTGATTTTTATTTATTTAAATTGTACTATGTTTAGAGAGTGATAGGATGCCAAACAACTGGGATATTTTCTTTAACATATTCATCATATAACTGAAAAATTGCTTTGCCATTATATTGTCATAGATAAAGAAAAAATATATTCTCCATCCTGATATTAAATTTAATCTTGATTGTTTTTCTAAAGTATCTTCCAAATAATGATCTAGTATTTTCAGATTTCTTTTTAAAATTACTTTATTGAAGTGTGATTGACATGCAAAAAATCTGTACATATTTAATATCTATAACTCAGTGAGTTTGGGGAGAAGTACACACCCATGAAACCATCACAACCATAAAGGTCACCTCACAAAGTTTCTGCCAACTTCCATTATTCTTAGTACTTTTTTGTGGTTAGAATACTTAACATAAGATCTGCTCTCACTCAAAATCCAAGTAGTTTATGGGGGAAATTTAGGAGCTAGAGCCAACTCTAATGCAAGCCCTGATGTCCTATTTCCATTTCCCAATACAGCTCTCATTTGCCGAGTTGGAAAGGATCCAATTCATACAGGAATTTTGGATTCTGGATGGACATAAGGTCCCTTGATGACTCTTTTTATTATTGTTTTTGTATGGTGATAGTGGTAGTGATCGTTAAAATTTGTTTTCCTCCAACTAAGTCACAGTGAGAATCCAGCAACTGACTTTCAAAGGGACTAGTATTTCATATAACAGATTTAGGGAAGTGATAGTTCTTGAATTCCAAATTTGGGCCTTATATTTCCCCTACATGGGCCATTCAAAGGCTCTGTGACATGAAATAGACACCTGAGATATTCAGAGTTGTTTCTAGGTGATGTGTGCTCGAGAAGGCTTGCAGTTTTCTCTCTGACTTTGCAGCTATTGTTCACTATCCCAAACAACTAAGATGTCATTTTTAGCAATTTAGAGCAAAAGATGAATATATATTCAATCTCTGTAAGATATTAATCATGTCAATTAAATTGTGTTTACTAATATAACCTCTAGAATCAATTTGTCGTTTGATTATCCAAGTCTGTGGCTTAAATAAGAGTTCATCAATTCAACAAATAGATATTGAAAACCTACTGTTTGTCATGTCTTAGCAGACATCCATAAGTAAAAGGAATATTGATTTCTCAGAGAAGCACAGATGCAATTATCTTCATTTTGTCAAACTCCCTATAGGTAGTTTTGGCTTGAATCACTTCTACTGGTATTAAGTATGTAAATATTTACATTTACCCTGTCCTTGCTGGGGCATTTTCACAGGCTGTGGTTTTTCATTGGTCACCAGTTTATGCTATGCTCTATCCATATAAGTTTGGCTTCTTCCTGTCCACATGATTGTAATAAATCAGTTATAAAAGTACAGAGACAGGGAAACCACCCTAAAAATTATTTGATTCCTTTTGTTTTAATGTATCATATAATATTAGAGCACGTCATCAAAGTTTCATGACTCTTTTCCCATAATTTCTAAAGTTTAAAGTAGTTGCACTTATAGTTTTTTAATAGACAGATTACCTCTAATACTGTATCTAAATATTTCTGAATGTTTGAACCTTATATTTGGTCTAGACCATGTGAGTTCAGGCATAATTAATGTGGTAATAGAAGGAAAGATAATTGGTGTTTTTTGTCCTCTTCCAACAAGGCCCCTTATGAACTGTACTCTTTTGGGAAACTCTCCTTACATTTAGAAAAATTAGGATAAATTAAAATAGTGTGATATATGTAATCCCTTGCTGTTTAAATGCAGCAAGGGATTATAAAAACTATTATAGTTATGAAAAACAATTATAGTTATGATTGGAATGCTTCTTATTTGATACTGTTCTTGTATTGGATTTGTTCCTAAAACTTCTGAACTGGTAAAATGAGAGTTTGCCAAGGTTTTTGTTCTGGCCACAACAAAAATTGGAAATTTAATTTGTGTAGTACTACATTAACTTCTTTTACAATTTATAAATTAAATTTGTAAATGCACCAGTAAGATTATTGTTCTTTTAAATGTTCTTTTCCCCAAAGCTGTGACCAAACCTATTACTTAATCTGGGCAGTATTGCCAGGACCAGACATTGGTTCTTCAGATTGTCTTTCTTTAGCCAATAGTCAAAATTTCTTTCTCAGTAGGCCAGTCTACCTTAAAACATTTTCAGCAAAAAGGAGATAAGTTTTCAAAAACAGATTTAAGAAAAACATTTTCCTTCTTTTAGAAGGAAATTGTGTCTGACTGGTTAGATTATAGAGTCAAAAAGGACTTTCCTAAAGCAGGAAGGGTCTTGATACTTAATTCAAAGATTTTTAACAAAGTAATAATGGCCATGCACTTAAATTGATTCAGGCCAAAAGGTATGTCTTAATGGTCAGGCTTATAATTTGAATTTTTTGCCCTGTCAATATATCAAGTTAATAATCTTTTACCACCTACAAAGGATAAAAATGTGAAACAGTTCACTTTTCTATCCTAAATCTCTATACTTGCTCTAATTCTGCTTACATACTTCCTTACTATATTTTATCACTTATAGGTATAGGAACCAGCTTAACTTTCTAGCATTCTATCTGAAAAATATCTTGTCCAAGTCCCCAAGTTCAGTGAGTATGCTTCCAAGTTACCATAGACAAGTGTCCTACCAATTGTTTTACCACTGCTTAACTCATTTTTTAAAAAGCTGAAATTGATAAAATAGAAACAAACACAATGAAAGAAATAGTTAAAAACAAAGTTATTTATTTGAAAAGGCTAATTAATTAATCCCTGGCAAGCCTGATAAAAATAGATAAAATATTCAAATACATACCTGAATAATCCTGCTACTAAAGAAATTGAATCCATATATAAAACTCTTTCAACAAGTAAGACATCAAGCCCAAGTAGATTTGATGTTTTAGTTTCCCCCATATTTTACTGAGAAAGAATATCAAATCTACTATATCCTCCAGAATGTGGAAACCTTCCAAGGCTTTTATCACTTTCCTTTTTTTAAAAAAAATTCTTCCTCCTTCCCCCACTTTTTCCTCCATCTTTTCTTCCTTCCTTCTTTCCCTACTTTCTTTACTACATAGTTTTCAAGATTTCCTAATTTGGTTGAAATACTTTAGTTTAAAGAAAATTGGAATAGTCTAATCATAAACTTTTGGTATGGAAGTCATTTATAATGATGTCACCAATATTTTCTTCTTCAGGGCAGTATCCTATAGCTCAGCAATGATGTTTTAATAGTATTTTTTGTAGTCCATATTATATCATACAAAATAATATGATATATTTTTCTTTCCTTTTAAATCCATTCATTTATTCTTATATAATTTTGTTAGAATTTTCAGTAAATTTCCATTACATATATAAAGATATAATACTAGAAATATTTAAAAATTAAAAGAAATTAAGGCCAAGGTACTGATGGGAGACCAATGTAAAATCTGACTTTTTCTTCAATTGTTTTAAGATTTTGGAAATATGCTATGAATGGTGAAATAAAGTAAATCATAAATATTCATAAGGCTCTAAGTTGATCTTCTTTGTGATTTACTTTGACTTCCTTTTTAGTGGTTGATGTAAAATTTGCCAGGGAGTGTGGGTTAGAAGCGAGAATAATGAAGCACAATTATAACCAAAATCAACAATAAGTTAACCCTCATTTAGATACTACTCATGTTTAGTTACATTTATGGATAATTATATTGAATAAATTATTTAGTGTTACTTTTAATAAACTATTTTTATAATGGATCTCTTGATTAAATTTAATGACTGGAGGTAATTAGCTACAATACAGATATCACAGTTAATTAAAATATTTGGCTACATGCATGGATGAGTGTATCTTTATGACCCAGAAAGATCTTAATTGTTGTCTAAGTACTTAATTTTAATATTGAGTTTAAGTGATTAAACTATACAGTTGGCTAATATCATGAGAAATTATTCATGAGAAAAAGTTAAATGGAGCATAATTTTATAAATCAAAAATATATTACTAAATTGAATATGACAGGTTAACTTCTAATATTTTGCTTATCCTTCAAGCTATAGCTCTGGCAGCAGAAGAGAAGAAAGATCTCAAAATTTCTAAAAAGTCTTATATCTATAAATTTGGTAGCAATACAAAAATAGTTAATTCTTTCTATTTACCAGCATGTGAAAACAAACTGGCAGAATTAATTTTGTTTTTTCAAAAGAAAGGTTTAACTCCCATGGAAAATTAGCATTTTTGTTTCCCCAAGAGTTATTATGCTTTATTTTTGAATAATAATGGTGATTTTTATATATGTGGATATTAGAAAAAATTTTGTAAAATTCATAATACCCAATTTTGCGAGTCAAGCAAGAACTCATAATATAAATCAGCACTAATTGAAAAACATTGTAAGGTTGAACAGGAGATTTATTTTTTAGATTCAACAAAAATGTTTTAAGCATTTACTATATACAGGGTCTGTTCTGAATATGGGAGATATATCATTTAACTAAGCATTCATGTAATTTATATTCTAGCTTGTGGAAATAGCCAACAAACAAACAAAAATGGAAATATATAGTATGATAGAAAGTAACATGTGAGTTGGAGAAAAATAAAATATAGAAGGCATAGATAGAGAATAGAGAGAAGTTGTAAGTTTCAAAGGATGGGTTAGGGAAGGTGTGAAAATGACACTTAAGGAAAGATCTGAAGGATGTGAGGGAGTGAGACTTGAGGTCTTCAGAGGAGAGAACGATACAGAGGGAACAGCAAGTGCATGTGCCTTCAAGGGGAGGGGCTGTTTTCTGATGACACACCAGGAAGAGCAATATGATGAAGGGAGTACGGAAGGGGGTGTTATTAGGAGAAAAATACTGGGAGTGGGATGATAGGCTCTTTGGCTTTTCATCTGAGTAATATGGGAAGCCACTGAAGGTTCTTAGAAAAATAAATAAGTACATTTGACAGGACGTGGTTGTGTTGAATACAGACTAAAAGAGGGCACAGATAGGGACAGGAATCAAATTATTCAGCTAAGAGAAGATGGTGTCTTGACATAAGATGTATTGTTTAGATCATTAACAGTGCATGGACACTGGATATACCCTGAGGATTATCTGATTGAGAAAGTAAGCTTTGAGAAAAACAATGTCAAGAATGATTCTAAATTTGCCCTGAGGAACTGAAATGCCAATACATGAGATAGACAGCACAATTAGGCTTCCAAAGCAAGGTCAGGATTTAAGCTTGTAACATGCAGATATGTGCTGCCTATTAAACATCCAGGTACGGAGATCAAGTAGACAGTTGCCTATATGAATTAGTAAATTAGGGGAAAGGTTTAAGGTATAGATACAAATTTGGGAGTTGCAGGCATATATATGGCATAAAACACGAGACTGAATAAAAATCACCAAAGGAGTGAATGAAGATAGGGAAGAAAAAAAGTCAGAGTCCTCGAGCTCAACTTTAAGTTGTTGGAGACTGAGAAGCAGTAGCCAAAAAAATGGAGGAAAACAAAGAGTGAAGACTTTCTGAAGCCAGGCGAAGAAAATGATTCAAGAAGTAGTGACCCTACCAATAGAACTTTCTGTGATGATGGAAATGTTCTATCTCTCTGCTGTCCAATATACAGTAGCCATTAGCAATGTGTGGCTATTGAGTACTTGGAATGTGGCTAGTGTGACTGAGGAACTGAATTTTTCATTTCATTTAATTTTGATTAATTAAAATTTAAATCTAAATAACCACATGTGACTAGTGCCTGCTGTATTGGACAGTGTGGTTCTATAATGAGTACATATTACTTTGTTGCTTTATTTCCAAGGTTTATTTTTCCACTTTTAAAAATTGAGGTATAACATATAATAAAGTGTACAAATTTTAAGTTTGTAGCTTGATGAATTTTGGAAAAAAAAAAAAAGAAGTAGTGGCCATCTTTAACCAATACCTCTGTTGGGTCAATTAAGATACATACTGAGAAATGACCATTGGCTTTTCAGCGTGGAGGCCATTGGTAGACTTGACAAAGGAAAATTTGATGGGCTTGATTTCAAGTGGGAGTGGGAGGAAACATATAGAGACAAGTATAACCAATGCCTTTGAGGAGTTTGCTGAATGGAGATGAGAATGGTACAAAAAGATATTGGATACTGGTTGGGAAGAAGGAACATTTTTCTTTTTTAGTTGAGGAAAATAATAGAAAGAATTGCCAATTTGAAATATCTGGTAGAGAGTGAAAAAGGTCATGATAAAGAAGGAAAGTTGCATTTCATTTAACGTGATGTAGATGTAGAGAATAAGGAACTGGAACGGGACGTTTTAAATTATCTTTTTGTGAATAATGTAGTGAGTGTAGCAGAATAAACCTATAGGGTTGTTAGACATCTTCTTCTCACTTCCTTACTCCCTGGATATTTAAGATGATTTGGTGCACATGTCATGAATTGATATACTTCAGATCTATTCATGTCTGTCTCTCTCTCTCTTTTTTTTTTTCCAGTATTTTTGTTGATACAGTTAGCAAAAACCAGTTAAACACGTATTAGCAGTTAATGGAAAAGAAAAAAATGAGAAATTAATAAAGGCAAAGAAGGCAACAATTAACCCTAGTTACTCTATAAAAAGATTAGCAAGAAATTCCCTTGATATCAAGGCATTTAGCAGTCATTTTGTAGTAAAAAATATAGTTGGTATCAGCTGTCTTTTTGTCATGATGCCTCTCTCTCCACCTTCTCCACTCTGTTTGCTGTAGTTTCTCATGCATGTAGCTTTCAGTTGGCTTAGGTCAATGGGCTGCCCCAGAGAGACTAAGAGGGAAAACTGTGGTCAGCGTATTTATCCCCATCCCCTCTCAGCAGCCTGGTGCTGTGCTGTCCATGGCGAAGGTTACTACTCCTCCTGGGAGGCAAACTATATGGCATTGCTGCTCAAATTGTGCTTTGCTGACCAGTATGGCTCTGTCAGTTATTGTTACAAGCCTGCAATGAACTATGCACAAAAATGGTGAGCATTTTTGAAACATAGAAAATGTTATAGCAATTTCACAGGGTAAATTTATATCTGTCAAATCTAATAATACCAAAACTAGACTTGTATTTAAAGTATCTTTTTGCTTCATTTTTCTAGCGATTTTCATTTTCCAAATTTTAATTTCACAAATTTCTAGTAATTTATTTTCTTTTTAATTGACCTTAATTTTCAAGTATTGATCTTCAACAGACTGGAAATGTGGAAAACAAACAAGCAAAGAATTAAACCTGATTCTTCAGCACGGTTTGAGAAGCCCAGCTCTATGGGACTTTCTCCATGAAAGTCCCATCCTATCTATCCTTCAGGTTTATGAGCATTAACCACTCGTTGCTTCTAAGCTAGAAGTTAGACACCATCTCTGGTGTTCCCACACACTCATCTTTGTCAATGGTGTCTTTCAAAAAGAGAATCCAGTGGGTCATCAATTTCCAGCTGGAACCTAATAATAAAATTTTCATTTTAATATGAAACTTGCTTTTAGCTGAATGAAGACTCAATTCTTGGTAAAAGTAGAGAGAATCTCACATGGATTTCATTTTCAAGTGAAATAAGTCAATATCTGTCCTGGCTCACAGTGCTTGTTAGATAAGAGGAAGCTTTTCATGTGTAAGAAATTGAACACTGCAGCAAAACGTTTATTGTTTTCACTGAAACCCAAAGTGTGTCTAGGGGCAGATCAATATTTCTCATCTGGACTCCACAACCAGCCTTTACCTCACAGAATTCTTCCTCTTCTCACAAAGTCAATTTCTGAGGCTGAACATAAGTTCCCCTGAACAGGTCTGTCGTCTGGTCCTGCACTTGTGTTGAAAGGGAGGGAAACTCTTTCAATTTTGGTTCTGCAGTTCATCCAGGTGGTTTTCAATAAGACTCGAGATTTTCTGATAGCTTTCTCGCTCTGAATCTCCTGTGAGAATGGAAACATTTCAGAATTTCCTTTTGCGACACAGTCTTTCCAGAGATCTGTTTCCTTCTCAATCACTTGAAGACAAAACATGTGCCGTATGGTCATGTAGATTCTTGTCCGTCTGGTTCATGTGGTGAGGCTCTTCTTCTTAGTAGGCTATGCTCGTCAGCTGTCCTTCCTCTCCACAGCAGACAGAATATATTTTCTTAGGAGTGTTCCTAAAATTCACCTTTCACTTCAAATATCCTGGTGAGAAGTCTTCCTCTGCTAAGCCACTAGATTACTTACTGTCGCAGGAGAATTAGGCATCTGTTATTCTGGTTTCCATATACTTTTGAACATCCTCAGTTGAACTAGCCTTACAGCCTTACCAGCCATTATGTAACATTATGTAACATCTTCCAGAACTATTTTTCATTTCCTATCCAAGTGTTTTTACCAAAAATTTCTCTCTGTGAAGAAGGCAGTGTGTAATGAAACATCAGCATTTTAGTTGTTTGTTTGCAATGAGAGGAGTGAAACATCTAACAACCAAACATTGATTAATGGGCATCATCAGTACAGACACCAACAAAGTACCTCCGAGATAAACTTTTTGTTTCCAGATGAAGACAGAACACTAAATATCTTTAAGCTTCTGCTAGTTTGGGGCAAATTACCGCAAGAAAAATATAATGTTACAGTGGAATTTCACCATTACTTGCAAATCTTATGTTGAGGAGGAGAATGATTGCCCACTTAGCCCACTTGGTTCTTTTGGCTGGTCTAATAATTAAATTGACACAACAGATTAATAGAAGAAAAAAAGAAAAAGCAAATTTAATTTATATGTACTGAGGCCTCATAGAAATAAGACCTAAGAAGTGGCCAAAGCAGGCAGGTTTTACACCTTTTTACAGTTTTTTTTAAAATACTTTTTAGACAAAGAAATTTAAAATTTGTGAGGAATTGGCAGGACAAAGAAACTTGGGCTTGGGTGCTTAATTATTGAAGAATATAAACAGAATTTGGGCTTGGGGTACTAAATTAGTAAAGAAGTATAGTTGGCCCTCGGTATCACAAGGAATTGGTTCCAGGACCTGCCGTGGATACCAAACTTTGCAGATGCTCAAATCGCATAGTCCACCCTCCATATCCCTGGATTCAACCAGCCACAGATCATGTAGTATTTATTGAAAAAAAAATCTGCATATAATTGGACCCACACAATTCAAACCCACGTTGTTGAAGGGTCAATCATATCAAGGTCTGTCTGCACAGCTTTCTCAGCCCTGGATCCCCTCTCTCTGATGATAAGGATGTCTCTCTACCTCCTGATATAAGGAGGGTGCCTTTCACATGGGAGATTTATTTCCTGTTTTCAGGGAGATGGAGGGAATGGAGATGGTCAGACAGAGGGTCGATATCAGCTGTTTCTCAGTTAACTTTAATCCAAAATAATCAGTATTTCACTTTGACATATTTTGGAATGACCTGTCTTGAGCCCCAACACTTACAATGCTACACATCGCATATCTTGATACAATCAATCTGGAGAGAAACTTACACTCGTGGTCCTGTTGGAGAAAGGGATCTTTTCAAGTTCTCATTCTTCATTGTGTCCTTGCATGTTACTTCACTCTAAATTTACAGGCAAATGCTATTAGGTCTTTACCAGTTGTGGACCTTTTCTTCTTCTGGGCAAAAAGTTCTGCTAATAAAGATCTTGTTTCCTGAGACTTTTTAAAGAATGTGACTTTTTTGTTTAACAAAGTCTTAACTGTGTTTGAGATTCCCAATAGCCACTTAAAATATTCAGCACCTTTACTCCTTCAAAAGCTCTGATTTGTAGTTAAGTCCTTCTTGGATTTGCAGAAGCCATTGTTGTCTTTGTACACTGTTTTTCACAGATATTTCATAACGGAAAAGGGCAACATGGGTCACTAGCCCCTGTAAGCCCCATTGGTAAGTAGCTCTTTTTGTGCATCTGGCCTTCTCGTGTGTCTTCTGTCACACTGATGAGCTCAAGTGCCTCAGATTATCATAACTCTGCATCAGTAACCTCATTTGAACTGTCCATTGGCCAACAACTGTAACCATCCTTTTACATGTCACATCTTGTCTCAAAAATCACCTAGATGGGTGGGATGGTGGGTGGAGTGGGAGGGAGGTCCAAGAGGAAGAGGATATATGTATACGTGTGGCTAATTCACTTCGCTGTACAGTAGAAACTAACACAACATTGTAAAGCAGCTATACCCCAATTAAAACAAAATCACCATATCAGGAATTCACACGTCTGCAAAACACAACTCTTAAGAAAATACAAACAGAAGGAAATAATAAATAAATGAGGAAGCTCCAAAACAATTTAAAAGTTAAACATTTTACAATACAGTTCTCCTTTGACCCATACCATCTGTGTTTCTAAGTCCTACAATACCAACAAAATGACAAAGCGGAAGCAGCTGAGTGGCAGCATATAAAAATGCCGCTTTTCAAGACGAAAAGACAACCCTCAGCGTGGGAGAAAATACTTGCCAATGAGGCAGCTGTCAAAGGATTAATTTCCAAAATTTACAAGCAGCTCATGCAGCTCAACAACAAAAAAACAAACAACCCAATCCAAAAATGGGCAGAAGACCTGAATAGACATTTCTCCAAAGAAGACATACAGATTGCCAAGAAACACATGAAAGGATGCTCAACATCACTAATCATTAGAGAAATGCAAATCAAAACTACAATGAGGTATCATCTCACACTGGTCAGAATGGCCATCATCAAAAAATCTACCAACAATAAATGCTGGAGAGGGTGTGGAGAAAAGGGAACCCTCTTGCACTGTTGATGGGAATGTAAATTGGTACAGCCACTATGGAGAACAGTATGGAGGTTCCTTAAAAAACTAAAAATAGAATTCCCATATGACCCAGCAATCCCACTACTGGGCATATACCCTGAGAAAACCATAATTCAAAAAGAGTCATGTACCAAAATGTTCATTGCAGGTCTACTTACAATAGCCAGGACATGGAAGCAACCTAAGTGTCCATCGACAGATGAATGGATAAAGAAGATGTGGCACATATATACAATGGAATATTACTCACCATAAAAAGAAACGAAATTGAGTTATTTGTACTGATGTGGATGGACCTAGAGTCTGTCATACAGAGTGAAGTAAGTCAGGAAGAGAGAAACAAATACCATATGCTAACACATATATATGGAATCTAAGAAAAAAAAAAATAATGGTCATGAAGAACCTAAGGGTAAGACGGGAATAAAGACACAGACCTACTAGAGAATGGACTTGAGGATATGGGGAGGGGGAAGGGTATGCTGGGACAAAATGAGAGAGTGGCATGGACATATATACACTACCAAACGTAAGGTAGATAGCTAGTGGGAAGCAGCCGCATAGCACAGGGAGATCAGCTTGGTGGTTTGTGACCACCTAGAGGAGTAGGATAGGGAGGGTGGGAGGGAGGGAGATGCAAGAGGGAAGAGGTATGGGAACATATGTATATGTATAACTGATTCACTTTGTTATAAAGCAGAAACTAACACACCATTGTAAAGCAATTATACTCCAATAAAGATGTTTTTAAAAAATGCTGTTTTTAGTTTATAAATCCCCCTCTATTATTTTCCACTTAAAGACCTTATTTGTCTCATAAAAATTAGTCAGAGGTGTGTAAGAAGAGTTTGGAAGAGTTAATGCAGGAAGAGACCAACGTTGCCAGGCTACGAACATCTCTGTACAGTGCAGTACTCACCATCTGTCAACGGGCATCTCTGTTTCTCTCCAAAAACTGAGATTGGATTTAGGCAAGCAACACAGTCCTTCTGTGCCTTTTTATGTGGTCCTGAGAGACCTCTAACGAAACAGTGAATGCTCTATCACCCCATGGGCATGTGGCATGCAAAGTGAAAAAGAAAAAGCATTTTTTTAATCATAATTTCTTGCAGAACCCCTTAGAGAAAGTACATGGAATCTTAAGTTTCTACAGAATCTCCACTGACACACTGTAGTCTAGAGGACAAAACAGAACTCACTGTACTTACTTTTATGGCTAACGTGTGTATGTGAGTTTGGCAAGGGTTCCGGTTGGGGTGTGAATATAACACTTAGATGAATTATTCAGGAGTTAGAAAGGGAGGGTGCACCCAAAAAATATGAGATATACATGACACATTTATTGATATTTTCAAATGTCTGTGAATTTGTGTTCTTTGAATTACTTCAGATGAAGTGTCTAAATAGATGTGACGAGATAATAGATCTCAACAAATATCACATCTTGTTGGGCAAAAATTCATCTAAACCCTCCTCACTATAGCACTTCATATTATTCGTTGAAAACAAAATGAAACTCATTAGAACTGCTGGGTGGGTATATGTGTGTAAATATGTATGTGTGTATGTGAACAGTAATTCGGACGATTCAGCCATGAGTTATAAATATGTGGAAAGCAAGTGCTTAAACTAAAAGGGATTTACAAGGATTTGCTAGTTTTTCTAATCGGAGAATGTGCCGCAGTCTTTAGATTGTCCACCAGATGGCAAGCTTTCACTAGTAATCAGCCAACCATGCCCTGACACTAACATTAACTCCGGATGAAAATCATCCCATCAATAGAATTCTTTGGAAGAAAATACGGTAACATCAATCATATATTGAAACAAGTAAAATTATTTCTAAATACTTTTGATTTTTTTACAAGCATGGTTTTCTTTCGAATTTGACTTTAAATTGACTTTAGCCAATATTAATTAATCATAATTGAAAAGAAAATAGCTCCAAAACATTACCTTAATCTCACCATAATTCTCCATACTTCAGATCACCAATCTACATCATTTAATTTAAATAATTCTGGCCAATTGTTTCTATGCGTCCATGAATACTTTAGTTTTGAATAAGACTTTCAAAGTGTCAAAACACTTTCCTCCACATTTTCCCCTCATAAGACTCCTTAGAGGCAGATATTGTTGTATTAATAAGAAAAAGGAACCACAGGGAGGTTGCATGCCTTGTTTAAGTAATATATTTACTTTCAGAATTATAATCTGCAGAATTCAATCCTAGAACAATGTGCCTTCTTAAAATATTTAAAAGTGCAGAAAATAAAATGTAGAAAATAAAGCAATAATGATTCGCACCTAGCTTTATCAAATCTTAACAACGGCCCTATTTGCTTCAGATTTTTTTTTTCTAAGTGAATATTATGGAAAGAAATGAAGCCCAATTAAACCTTCCCAAACTGGTTCCCTTTTCTCCCATTCTAGAGGTGATACTTTGAAAGTAATCAATATTCTATGTGGGGCATTTATTTCTTGTGCAGGTTTTATAATACAATTTCATATTCAGCATTAATCAATTGTATGGATTTTGTTATAGTATCATGCTACTGTGTCATGTATGGCTCTGCATCTTTCATTTATTTATATAACATAGTTGGTGAATTTTATTCAAGTCGATAGGTGTAACTCTATTTTCCTATTTTAGGAAGTTATAAAATTTTCTTTTACAACTATAAAACAATTATAGATGTTCTTGTAAATGATTATTTGACCTAATTTCCATTTTACAGAAATGATAAAACATATTGCTGTGCTTATTTACTTGTGAACATATGTAAGAGTTTGGTGGGGTTTTTTTGTTTGTTTGTTTTGGGGGTTTTTTTGAGTAAATACTTAGAAATGGAATTTTTGGTTCAAAGCTTAAATATATGATATACATTACAATATTTTTTCTTCTAAAACAAATATTCTTGTATTAAACTTGCTATCACTTGGTATTAAATTTTAAGACAAAATTTTAAAATGTTGTCAATGAAATTGTTATATTTTAAGCATGGATTCTTTGCTTCAAACCAAATGCAGTCAGAAGGCCAACACACAAACTAGATGGTGTGGGGTAAAGTGTGTCCACCCAAAAAACATATGCTGAAGTCCTATCTCCTAGTAACTCAGAATATGGCCTCATTTGGAAAGAGGGTCTTTACAAAAGTAATTGATTTAAAATAAGGTCCTTAGTGTGGGTCTTAATCAAATATGACTGGTATCATTATAAGAAGGGGAAATTTGGACATGGAGGCAGACACCCCTAGAGGAAAAAAGATAGAAAGAGACATAGAGAGAAAGCCACGTGTAGATGGACAATTGGAGTGATACTTCTATAAACCAATGAGTGCTGAAGATTGCTGGCCAGCCACCAAAAACCTGAAAGAGGCAAGGAAGGATTCCCCTACAGGTTTCAGAGGGAGCACGGCCCTACCAAAACCTTGATTTTGGACTTCTAGGCTCCAGAACTGTGAGACAATAAATCTCTGGTGTTCTAGGCCAGTAAGTCTGTGGTACTTTGTTACTTCAGCCCTAGGAAGCTAATAGAGTTCCCAAAGTTTCCAGCTTCTTGTATACACATACCTTCTCCCAATTATGATGTTAAAGAACTAATCTAGGTACTGCTGTGAAGGGGTTTGGCAGATGTAGTTGATGTCCTAAATCAATTGAGCTTAAAATAAGGAGATTTTTTAGCTTATCACATGAACCCATCCTGTGGAGTAGAGGATGGGAGTGATGCATCTTCAAGCCATGGAATGGCAAAGATTGCAGACAAACCACCAGAAGCTGGGACACAGGAAGGAACAGCTAGTAGCCCTGCAAAAGAGTCATCTCTGCCCACATCTTGATTTCGGACTTACAGCCTCCAGAATGACGAGAGAATAAATTTGTGTTCTCCTAAAGCACCAAGTTTGTGCTACTTTGTCACAGCATCCTTAGGAAACCAATCTGCCACATACAAGTGAATCTGTTTTGCCAAAGCCAGTCCGGGCTCAGCAGCCTGGTCACTCTTTCTCTGGCCTCACTTCTGACCTCTGTGTTCCCTGAGCTTTTCAGAAGATACATTGGAGAAAGATAGTACTAAATTATGTATCCTGAGAGACTTGAAAAAAAATTCAAATTACCTTTGATGAAATATCTTTAAAGAGATTCTTTGTAAAGTTTAACTCTTAATAACAACATGAAAGTGTAGCACAGAAGTAGTCTATAAATCTATGGGACAGCTCTGTGGTCTTATTTAAACTAGACTAGACAAAATACTATGCAAGAAATGTATGTATATTTACAGAAAATACGTCTACATTTGCAAATGGTACTATGGTCTCTAATAGTGAGAAAGGGTAAAAATCAGATTATTCTTTCTCAATCATTTTAAACCTATCAATCCCTGGCAAATTACTTTCCTGGAATCATTAGTCACAGCCTCCTACAGTTCCCTACCCCAAAATGAACCAGTTGTTTGTTTCCAGATTGTCTTCTGTCCTGTTCTCAATAGTATTCATCATTAAAATTGGTATATAGGCGATAGATTTCAGTATGAAGTGTGTGGACTCAGGAATCATATTCTGTGTGATCTTGGACAAATTACAACTATATTTATATACTATATATATAGTACTACATAATTTTCCCCATCTGAAAATTGAAGATGATATGTTTACCTCTTAAACTAAATAGCTTCACATATGTTTACACCCAAAGAAAATACATGACACATATTGTTTGGTGAATATTAGCTATTTTTATGCTGTGCCATGTAATTGTTAAATTTATATGTTCAGTACTTTTAAATGTATATATAGGTAATACTATATATATTTAATGATAGTATTAATAATATATGTATATGTTACTTTATACATCACTGTAAGGAACTAAAATATAGCATGACTCACTCATTCTATAAAATTCATTTAATATTTCTAAATCCTGTAAAATCTTTTCTTACTGTCAGTTTATTACTGAAATGAAAATTGGATGACACATACCATTAGGTATTAAAGATTATATCACGATCCTTTTAGAAAACATACATTGGCAAATTGGTAAGAAGCTTAGGAAGATAAGATTATAAACTACACCAAGTATATATTTCCAAATGAGACAAACAGTTCTTGAAAAAGAAAACAGAACTGAGATGGTAAATCACCTAAAAGCTCAGTGTTTGAATTTTCTTATCCATAAAAAATGTAGAGCAAGAGATTTTTATGCTCCTTTCCAGTTCTGAAACACTGTTTCTTTATTTCAGTGCCTAACTGAAGTTAAAATAATTATATTCACAACATTTCCAAGTCTTTTTCATAGCAGAAGTATGTTTTACTTAAAATATATGCACTTTTTAATATTTGCCCTGTCTTACCTAGGCAAAAATATACGACTATTTGAGCATTTGTGCTAGATTGTTGTATAATAAACATGAAAAGAAAAAACCTTATATAAGAGTACATATTTTAGCCCTGAATCTAAATTTTGACATTTTTCATATGTATAGGAACAATAATTTTAACCAAGCTTCTTACAGGAAGATGATATTTGCTCAGTTCCTAATATCTTTATCTGTCAAGAATTAAATAAGTCTCTTGAACCAGGAAGTGGAGAGTCCACATCAGAATACAGCTTGTGAGAAATTTCAGTGACAGCAAGAGGAAAGGACTTTTGGGGGCAGAGAGAGATCTTCAGAGGATACAAATGGATCTATGTCCTTCTCAGGGAACCCACCGCCAAGCCCACCTGCCCCACAGCCTCAGGGTTGGTAAGGGACAGTGCAGCGGGATAGGGCAGGGAAGCTCTGTGGAAACGAAGGGTAGCTTGAGAAAGAAACTGAGAACACCTGTCAGGCTTCTGCCTCCCTGCCATCTTCAGTCCCAGGCAAGCGCAGCTTAAATGGAGGAGGATTTCTAGGTGGGTGCTGGATCACGAAATAGCATGAAAAAGTATTTTCTACGTGCCTACATGCCCCTCCTAGAGGGAAAGGGTGGGGAAGGTTTTCGCTTGTTGAGAGGACTGTAGATTGGGAGAGCCCAGTGTCTGGAGGAAGCAGCAGAGTATGGGAAACTAGAGATATAATAAGGTTTAATGTCTCCATAGGAAAGTATGGTACACCCCCTACCCCAAAAAGCAGACACCCAGGAACCAGATTGTATCAGCCTCACTTCCAGAGCATTCAGAGAGGACCAAAGGATTTGTTATGTATTTAGTCTACATACTAAATACTATACTGTAGCTAATGTCATAATATAACTGGGGAAAATAAAATTGTGTAAGTCTAAGCTGTGGCTAAATTACTGTAGAGTTGTTAGAACAGAATTAGTTTTTGCTTCTGGATAAGATAGAGTCATCTCTTTCAGCTCGTTGCTCCCAGAGAGAACAAATAGAATAGGTGAATAAAGTACAAACATCATATTTTTTCCATATATCAAATTGCTGAGGGAGTACAGGACTAAGGAGATGAAGATTTCTATGGACGGGACAATGTATGAGCTGGGAATGTGCAGATCCCTTTTTCCCTCCAAGAGCAACGTATCAATTCTTGGCATGGCCTGTAGGCTGGGAATCTAGGCTTGGACCAGAAAAGGGTCGCTGCTGGGGGACAAACTACCCAGCAATCCTTCAGGGAGCTTTATGGGACTGCAGTGAATATTAGAAACTTCAGTTGTCACAAACACATGTTCAGTTTCTACCAAAATCCCTTGGTGAAACCTGCATTTGGAGGAGGTCAGAGACTAAAGAGTTAGGCTGAAAAACTCTGAAAATCATAGTAGATTTTCCCTCATTCCCATTTAATGCTGTACACACAAATATCTGCCCTAGAGAAACCAGAGGAGAGTTGAGGACCCTAGTAGGAAACGTGAACCTAGAAGAATCTCCGTAGCCATTGTTCCCTGGACGTGCACTGAGAGCAATGGTACTTCAGAGGCCAGGTCCCGTCCCTGGATGAGTTTGGCATCAGCAGCGCTCTTGCTTGTTGTAGAGCTGGAAGGTCCTTCAACAAGCTAGGCAGAACAAAGAGCATGAGAATTTGAGGAATGCACCTCTGAAAATCAGAGTGGAATTTCCTCCAACCTATCAGTGTGGAGGTCTGAATAATTCGTCAGATTCTGAATTGAAAGCTCTGGAGAGCCGGAAGTGCGTCAGGAATAGGGACAGACTAGAAGTATGCTGGGGAAGCAGCACGGACCCTGCACTCACTGCCCCCGGACTGTGGCGGAAGGTTATCACCGTCTGGACCACTGCGGTGTAAACAGTCTACAGAGCATGTGATAAAAATGCACTATGAATGCTGACAGGTAGCATCGTACGGACAAAAATCAAAAGAAAACTCTAGAATAGGAGCGAAACAAGAAGTGGTGCTCATAGTGATGCTGGTAGATGAGGATGTTAATGAGTTAAAATAAATGAGTAATATATTCCAGAAAAGAGAAAATGCAAACTAGATAAAAGGATGGGAGAAATGTAGCCAGATAATTGAAATTTTAAGAAATATAAAGTTATTATAAACAAATTTGGAAATTGCAAAACACAGTATCTGAAATTGAGAAATCAATGGATGGGCCTAACCACTGATTGTGTACTATAGAATTCAGGATTAATAAAATGGAAAAGTTGTCCACAGAAAATATCCAAATTGAATACAGATAGAAAAAATATAGGGGCTTCCCTGGTGGCGCAGTGGTTGAGAGTCCGCCTGCCGATGCAGGGGACACGGGTTCGTGCCCCGGTCCGGGAAGATCCCACATGCCGCGGAGCGGCTGGGCCCGTGAGCCACGGCCGCTGAGCCTGCGCGTCTGGAGCCTGTGCTCCGCAACGGGAGCGGCCACAACAGTGAGAGGCCCACGTACCGCAAAAAAAAAAAAAAAAAAAAAAAAAAAATGTATATATAGATCTATATATAGATATATATATATAGAGAGAGAGAGAGAGAGAGAGATCGTATATAATACAAATAGAAAATATGCATACACAGTAGACAAAAATCATGAGACATGTGAGTCACTCTCAAAAGTTATACAGTTGAAATCTCAGAAAATTAGTTGAAAAATGAATTGGTAAGAATTATTTGTAACAAATTAATGACATCAACTCACAGAGTCAAAACAAGCAAACAAGAAAACCTATGAGAATTCCATGCAGAAATATTCTAACAGCACTTATTTAAACATAGGAACAAAAAAAAAAAAGGGTGGGGGGGAGAAAGGGAGGAAGGAAGGGATAAAATCTTAAAGGTAAATAGATGTTTTAAAAAACAGAACTACTATATGATCCAGCAACCCCACTTCTGGGTATATCAAAGCAATTGAAATCAGAATGTGCAAGATATATCTGCACATCAATGTTTATTGCAGCATTATCACAATATTTTAGGAAACAATCTAAATATCCATTGATGGATGAATGGATATAGAAAATGTGGTAGATACACACAATGGAATATTTTCCAGCCTTAAAAAAGAAATTCTGTCATTTATGACAACATGGATGGACCTGGAGAACATTATGCTAAGAGAAGTGAGCAGACACAGAAAGACAACTACTGTATTATCTTACTTATATATAGAATCTAAAATAGTCAAGCTCCTTGAAACGGAAACTAGAATGATGGTTGCCAGGGCCTGGGGTGAGGAGAAATGGGAATGTGATAGTCAAAATGTACAGTTTCAGATATATGACGTAAGTTCTGGTGATCTACTATACAGCACAGTGCCTATAGCTAACAGTACCACATTGTACACTTAAAATTTGTTAAGATGGTAGACCTTAGGTTAAGTGTTCTTAGTACTACTACTACTAAAAATAATGATAATAATAATAAAAGGGGCTGAAGGAAGCTTTGGGTGGTGATGGATATGTTTATGGCTTTGATGTTGGTATTGGTGTCATGGGTGTATACTTATCCCCAAATCATCAAGTTGCATGTATTAAGTATAAACACCTTTTTATATGACAATCATACCTCAATAAAGTGGTTTACAAATAACTAATACCTGTACGTTCTATGATTCAACAATATCAGACTGCTTACATCACAAAAGAAATGATAGAAACCAGAACGCAATAATATGGTAACTGTATGGTGCTGAAAGGAAACTTCCCACGTAGAATTCTATATATAATGGCTTCTTTAAAAATTAGGAAAAATACGGATATATTCTAACAGACAAAACTGAGACAATTCATCTTCAACAGTATAAGTTAAGAAATGTACAAATGGGAATCCTGAAGGCAAATAAAAAGAACCCCAATGGAAGCAGAAAAATCAGGGAGGAGTAAATAGTACTATAAAGGTAACGATGTGGTAAAATTAAAAAATATATATATATATATATATTCACATACACACACATATATCGTTTATTAATTGTGAAGTTTAAAATATGTTATAATGCAATACAAAATTTAAATGTATATTTAAATTTATAAATACAAAAATTATATTTAAAGTTAAATGCATAAAATAGGAATAAGGTAAAACAAGTTAAATAGGAATAAGGTAAAACAAGTTACCATGCCTAGGGTTTCTATCATTATCAGGATAATGGTAAAGTAAGAAGTCAAGCATAGGTGCTGTAATTTCTAGTGTGATCACAAAATAATAGAGAATGTATGTATATAGAACAAGTAAATAGAAGGCATTAGAATAATTTTTAAACATTTGATTAATCAAAATTAAGCAAGAAAGAAGCAATAAAGCAATATAAAAGAATCATGGAGTAAAAAATAAACAGTAAAATAGCTAATACAAATTCAAATAAATCAGTAATCACATTAGATTTAAATGGACTAAATGAAGGGAATAAGATTTTGAGAGTAGATAAAAATATACCCTACTAAATTCTACTGAAAAGAGATGCTTTTTAAATATAAGCACAAAAAGTGGTTGAAAGTAACAGAATGAAATAACATACATCATGCAACATTAACCAAAAACAAGCTGATGTAGCTATATTAACAGCAGAAAATGCAGACTTTACAGCAAGAAATGTAATTTGAGATTAAGAATGTGTATGTCATAGTGATTAAGGAATAATTTACTAGAAAGTTTTCAGAAGACTAAAATTATACCTTCAAAGTATATAAAGAAAAAAATTTAAAAAGACAAAAGGAGAAAAAATACATCTTAATATCTATTGGAAAAAGAAAACAGAAAAAGATCATTGACCTAAAAACTCATTTCAAAAATTTGACCTGATATTAATAATTGCGAAGTACATAATCTTTAAAAGATATATGGAATATATACCCTTACCTAATATATTGATATGTTGATGCATATAAGAAGCATCAGTATACTTGGAATTACTGATTCCAAGGGCTGGACTTACTCAGAATATATGTCTAACCACTGAGTAATTAAGCTGGATATCATAATAAAAATATAAATAGAAAATACCCAGCTGTCTGAACATTCAGCAATATAGTTTTAAATAATTGATTAATCAAAGAAAAAATAAGAAATTATAAAATATTTTCAACTGAATGAAAATTAAGATATAGTATATCAAAACTGATGAAATGAAGATAAAAGTGTTTAAAAGCTACTTTACAGTGTCCAATGCATACGTGAAAAGAGTTCTTAATTGTCATGAAGAATAGACTCTAATTTTTGTGTTTTTCATTAGAAGATGCTCTCCTCATTTAGTAAGCACAATGTTTTTCTATGGAAATAAAGCACATATTCAAAGATTTCACCACTTCCTGCAACTGGGTCCTTTGCCATGTGACCTTAAATTTCCTCCCATTAGAGGCAGAGGATCCCCACCCCTTGAGTATAAGCTGGCTCATGTGACTTGCTTTAACCAGTGGGATTTTAACTGTTGTGATAAGAGCAGAAACCCAAAGTGTGCCTGTATGATTGAGCTTGCTGTCATGAGCCTTAGCCATTGCCAGGAGAAGAACTTTCCCCCGATGACCACTGCTTCTTCACTCTGAGCTCCTACTAAGCAGACACCAGCAGACCTGAGCCCAAACTACAGCAAGAACCAAGCTCTGGACGAGCAGCTTGAAGCAGAGGAGCTGACTTGAGCCCCAGCTGACCTATGACTTGTTCAGACGCATGAACAAGAAAAAATAAATGTTCCTGTTCCTTTCAGCCTTAGATTTTTGGGATAATTTGTTATAAAGGAAATTTGACAGGTACACTCGCTAAAAAATATCTTGGAACAATAAACAACTGTGAATAATATTAGTTGATTACAAATACATGGAAGGATCACCAGGCAATGACCTATTTTTTGGTTCATCAACGTATATACCAATTTAAATTTCTCTCAATTCTAGAGCAAGTATGAATATTTAGATTGCTATTACATGAATAATGTATGTGTATGCATTTATTCAATCTTATTTTAAAATATTAAATATCTAAATTCATCTGTTTCTTTTCAGAACTAAGCGGTTCTTTTAGTGAGAGGTTAATAAAACATTGAACTCCCACATTTAAAATAATCTTAAAAAATAAAATTCATGTGCTAAAATTTTCCACGTCAAAGAACTTACACTTAAATTGAAATAACTAGTGGAATGTTTATTAAGCTTCACAATCCATTTTAGTTCCAATGGTAGCAGTTTTATCATGGGAATGTGCGACCACTATTTTCCCTGTTACGGTCCTCAACTGAAAAGTAATTTATTTCTTTAGATTTCTTGTAGTAAATTCGGTCATTTGTACTGCAGTGTGACCTAAGCCAGCCTTTCAGTTTGTTTTACTAATAAGACATATTTCTGGCACATTCTCAGATTTTGTCTGACAAACAAGCTTAGTGAGAACAGGAGCAGAACAAAGAGTCAATACTATTTTTCTCGCTTATTGGCTTCCAAACATCTCAGGATACAAACACGAAGTGAACTTAAACTGTTCAGCATATCTCTAATTGCTTTTGTGATGCTATTCAAGTGATGTCAGCAGGAGCTATACCAACTGGCTTTCTTTGGCCACTCAGATTGCAATTGTCTAAGGCTGGAAACCAAAGAATCAATAACTGTGAGAATTTTTTTTTTTTTTTTAAGTGGAGCACAAGAGGGAGATAGAGTACCTCCCTTCAAAACGTTCCTCCCCACCCACCCATTGTTACTATTTTCCATTAGAAATCAGCCTCTTGGACCAGCAGAAGGTCAAGACCTGCCCAACATGATAAAAATTCTGAACTTTTCATTCAGCCTTCTAAAGTAAAAGGAAAAGGGTTGCCTCATTTCTAGTTAAGACTTAAACATGAAAACTCAGAAGGGTGTACATAATCTATGAAATCATGTCCTTTACAGAGAACAGGTTGGAAATATGTGGTCTGAATAATTTTGATATTGATTCTTTAGAATTATCTGAATTAGCAGTTGAGTACAGGTATCCAAAGTGATTTTATATAAATTTAAAAAATCAGTTTTAACAGTAAAAAAATCTAAATTTAGTCTAACACCATATTGTGAAAGATGCCTTTTAATTTCATTGAAAAGTAAATATTACTATTTAGAGCATTTAAAAAAATAGTTCCATTAAACTGTTGGTTGTGTTGCATGGAATGAAATATTTGAATCAGTTTCATATCTGAGGCATATTTGACCTTTAAACTATTTGCCTTTTTACTTGAAAGAAAATCATAAGACATATTAATCTAAAATTACTTTTATGTAATTAAAAGTCATCTTAAAACTAACAAATATATTTAATTAAAAGTGGCACTTAGAAGAAACCTAAATTACTCTGTATTAGTCTTATATGGCTTTCCACCAAAATGTTTATCTACATTAGCTTGAAATTTTATTTATTTAATACTCAAATTCTTTACCAATTCATCATATATATATATTTTGTTAAACTTTGACGGTACTGTTTTACATGGTTAAAATCATTTAAGTAAAGAATCATTTTATTGTTTTAAAATAATATTCAGATTTAGAATGTCCTTAATTCTTTTAAATATATGAACCTACATTTTAAGGTATTATATTGTCTTGTCACATTACATGTTCTATACCTACAGATTCCTTTTTTTTTTTTTTAACTCTTGACCATATTAGTATCACAGCCCATTATCTGAATACCATCTAAAGATGTTTAGGGGATGTTAACTATTTGTGCCTATATATCTTGAGAGCATAGGTAACAAGTGTGACTGCTAAGTCACAACTCTTTTCTTTCTTAAACAAACCTTGGCATCATGGATCATTTTGATTTGTTTTTAAAGCTTGTGTAAGTGTTTGTTTTAGGAATTTTATTGTTCTTACCAATGATTATGAACATTCACAGCATAGCTTCAGTACTCTATTTTAAGCACAAATTTGTTTTTTTTTTAAAATATAGATAAAAATATATCATTAAGAGTATCAAACAAACAATTTGCCATTCAAATTGCCTCTTTTTGTATACTTAACAAAGAATTTACTTCATCTAAATATTCAATTTGACTAATTTCCCTTGTTCAATCAAGAGGCCCAGTTTTCCAATATCACTTGCTTATACACAGTTAGGAAATAAGACTCCTATTTAAATAAAATTATGTATCTCAAAATCCAGGTAACCAATACAAATGATAAAATTAGTCATTTCAAATTATTATGAGTCTGTCCTATTTAACATACCCATTATGAGCTTTAAGAGCAGTTCAAGGGTGCTGAAATTTCTTTTATTTGTTTATGATCAGTTAGTGGTTGTCATTCTTTGGGGGTATGACCTTTTGCAAGTTCAAGATGGTTAGAATATGAAGGAGAGATATTTTTCCCTTCTTGCCACTGCTGGCCAAGGAGATGATACCTGCATGCACAAGAGCTTCCTTTTCAAAGGAGACTTAAATCGGACTGGAGGTGCCTGCACAAGTGATGGCTTTCCAGCTGTTTTTCTTAATTTTTCCCTTTCTTTTTTTGTCTTCTCTTTTCTATTGAAAATGGAGATTGAATTGGAAAGTTCAACCTCACTTGAGCAAATATCTGGATCTGTGACCTAGAATAGCTTCCCCTACGCAGTCAGGCAATACCTCCCTTTTCTGTCTTGTTTCTGTCTTCTGATATTGGTGTGTCTGTGTGCCTCTTGTCCCTTTTTAGTTACAAAATTGAAAACACTGTTTTTGATATATCATTGAAGATAAAAATCATCACCTTTTGACTTGTCTTAATTTTATGCTCCTTGAACTTATATGACAGTAAAAAGAGCCCACTTTTTGGTATGGTACAGCCCATTCCACTGTAGTTCTGCACGTTAGAGTAGAAAGCCACTTACAGTTTTCCATTTGAACTCTAAACCAATTGCAAAAAATGGAAGAGTCATATAGAGTTTAAAATGCCATCTTGGTTGCTGTTAAAAATGGATCAGACAGCTGCACTTGTACCCAAGGTCAAAATAGACTTCTCACCCCCTGCAATCTGTGAAAGACCCACCTAGCATTAAAGTGTTTCTTAGCTTTTTCTTTTGTGTTTAAATTTTCTCTGGGGAGTTGATTGAGAAGAGTGTTTTGTCAAGGAGAGTTTTGATGTATTAATGGGACAGTTACCTAAATATTATCTTTTATTACTGTTATCTCCATAATAGCACAAGTCATTAATAACCATTTTCTTTGCTTCTAAACAGTATTAGCACATAATTAGTACAAAAATAATTCATAATTATTTTTACAGAAATTATTATAGGTAATTGATTTCATGGAAATTACTGGGTCAGCCTATCTTATCCCCACATTTCCCTAGGCCCTTGGAACTATTCTAAATA
This sequence comes from Globicephala melas, assembly GCF_963455315.2. Classification (NCBI taxonomy): domain Eukaryota; kingdom Metazoa; phylum Chordata; class Mammalia; order Artiodactyla; family Delphinidae; genus Globicephala; species Globicephala melas. The sequence goes on from NC_083326.1 coordinate 20,391,240, forward strand.
ACAAACAAGAATATGTACTAAATATAAAGACTTAGAAACTGAATTAACATAGCATATAATGCATCATATATATACAAAACTATGTGAGAGATTGTAAACAGGAACTAAAATTTCCCAGATAATCTAAGTTTTTAGGAAATGTTCATTTTACTATTGCATTTTACTGATGTGTTTGAGTCTTAATATAGAGTCGATGGTGACAGCGGTATTTTTTAATTGATGTATAAAGCAAAAACCTTTTCTAGACAAAATTACCCTAGGAAGTCTATTAAATCACCCAAAATGCATGTCATGAAATACATCATCTAGCAATAATTCCAAGTACTGTACAGCCAAATTTTTCTCCAAAACAGATTGTTATTTCTTTCATTATGCCCAGAGCGATATACTTGACCCGGGTTTGAAGGACACATTGTACACGTAGAGTTATATTTTGAGCAATATTTATAGACAGAGAGCAACATGTGCACTGTAAAAGACCAAAGGGAAATTAAATGCTCTGAGGTACAAAGTATTCAAATATCCATTTCTCTCTCACTTTGGATTATGGTGAATTTGGATAACCCAAAGTATTTAAATCTTCCTCTCACACACATACAGTGTTTTACTGGTAAGCAGAGGTGTGTGTGTGTGTGTGTGTGTTTGTGTACGTAATGTTCCTGCATTTTTGGTCCTCTCCAGAGTTTTGCTTTTGTACCTTCATCAAGTGTACAAACTCTCAAATTCCCAGAACTCAACTATATGTAGCTGCTTTCATCAGGTTTATGCTATAGATGGCAGGGAAGAGAAGGAGGTACCCCATTCTTATTGCTAGTTCAAAGTGCAGCTCACATAGAAATTTATAAATGTGTGAGAAATTTCTTTCAGATATGTTCTAACTAAACTGCTACCTTTCCTTCACCTTTTCTGAGGGCTGGAGAGAGAATTCTTTTATTACAAATATTTTGGGACCCACAGATTGTAGAAATCTTGTTATACTTATTATGTTCAGTTTTCTTTTGACTTGACATTCCCTTGTCACTGGAAGTTCTGGTATATTTCCAGTGGAGAAGATAACTTGATTTATGATGACAACCATCTCTTTTCTCTGTTCAAAAATCATTGTTGTGACATCTTTGATTTCCTTCCCAACTTCTCATATCATTCATCCAAGAAACTCTCATAAATAAATTCTTCTCTGATATTGCCTTTCTATATGGTGTGTTATTAAAGCACATTCTTGAAAACAGACATGTTTTATGAAGTGTCTTTAGTGAAAATCACTCATGGTGCATGGAAGTGTGTGTGTGCATATGTGCACCTTTTTGTGTTGAAGAGTTTAGTTTTTTGACTAACACGATTAAATGAGTAGAAAAAAATGACCTTTGAAATCGATGTGGCATAAGTGGTTGACTTTATGTTCTTAGAAAAGAAGAGGACTAGATCCTTTGTCACAAAATAAAAGCTTTCTCATAATTTATCATTGATATTTTTGCATAGGATTTACATACAAGAAGCTTACTGCAAATACTTGCTTTTTACCTTTAATATAACTATTAATAGAATTCTAAATCCCTCCATTAATCTTTTTTCTTCCTAATTCAAGCAAATTGACACTGAAATGCAGATCTATTCCACAAATTCCTCACCCTCCTGGGTCTCTGCAACTATATCCACTTCTATCATCAGACAATTTAAATGGCTATTAAATAGAAAAATAGCTGGGGCTTTCCATACACCAAGTAATTCATAGTAAAACTAGGCGTCATTTCTGTTTTACAAATTCATCTTTCAAATTTCGTAATACATTTTGGGTACAATCTTAACATAAAAGTATTGAAAGCTCAGCCCAGTGCATTAATTAAAATTAAATTATTATTTTGGAAGAGCAGTGCATAATGGAATGTTTACTTTTGATAATAAAGTAAATTATGTTCCCCCAATATTATGATTAACTTTAGAATGTCTACTATTCATTAAATCCTTGTGTCAAAAACTGTACAAATTACCTAATTTTCTTGTTTTTATTAATTAATTAATTTTTTGGCTGCATTGGGTCTTTGTTGCTGTGCGCAGGCTTTCTCTAGTTGTCGTGAGCGGGGGCTACTCTTAGCTGTGGTGCGCGGACTTCTCATTGCGGTGGCTTCTCTTGTTGCGGAGCACGGGCTCTAGGCACCTGGGCTCAGTAGTTGTGGCACACGGGCTCTAGAGAGCAGGCTCAGTAGTTGTGGCGCACAGGTTTAGTTGCTCCATGGCATGTGGGATCTTCCCGGACCAGGGCTCAAACCCGTGTCCCCTGCATTGGCAGGCGGATTCTTAACCACTGCACCACCAGGGAAGTCCCCCTTAATTTTCTAATTTAACCTCTTAGCAGTGCTTTAAAAATGTATTATTTACTCTATCTTAAAGATGCGGAAACCAGGGTTTAGAGGTCTTACTACTAGTCATACCTATTACACGATTTAATCATGCAACATCTGCATGTATATTATCTCAATATATGACAAATATATATATGTGGCCTTGAGATGCTACAGATTAAACTCCATTTAAATGATCACATTAATGTAACTACTATTACTAATAATGATACCACTAACATAAATTTGTTGACAGTCCTGAGTCTGATTCCTCACTATACTCCCCAAAACATGTATTACCTTGAAAGGATTTGGTATTTAGCAATAACAGTCACTGAATGATTTGTGGGACAGCTAGTCTGTAAATTGCAAGTTCTGCCATTACTAGCCTGGAGGGTCTCAAGAAGCAGTCACTCAGCAACACATCTGTGGATTCTACTTGACAATGGATTCTATGTTATTGTTAACAGATAATTGTTCTTATATTTAAGAGGGGGAAGTCACAACCTATTGATGCTCCAATGCAGGCTCAACTTTCTTTCCAGAAAAATGTACAGAAAAAAGTCTTTATGTATTGTTTACAGGGATCCATTAACCCCTAAAATACTCTCAATGAGCATCAAAAGATCTATGAATGCCAAGTTAAGAACTCCTTTATCAGATTGTGCATCAGAAATTTTGAAAGCTTTGTACAGTAATTATAAGCTGAGTCTCAAAAGGTGAGAAGGCTTTGGCATATGGAACTGGACTCATCTACATATATATCTTGTCAGCCACCTTCTAATTCTCAGGAATCTCAAGTAGGATATCTATATTCAGAACATGGGTAGGCAAAGAAATCTCTCCTTACTGGTTGCCTCTTTGGCCCTAAGATCCAATACAAAACTTGATTTCTTATGAACAGACCTAGACTACCTGGAGAAACGAGAACCTATTTGGTCTTCTTAGATTAGTTGGCTAAACCTTTGTTCCAGCCTCAATTCATGGATTTATAATAAATTGGCAATATGCTCCACTTAGTAAGCAAGCAAATCTCCCAGACACCACCCTACACCACATACATGAAAGAGAAAATGAGAAGATTTTCTAAATATATGCTAATCTATACAAATTGTGCGAAGGTTCCATTCCCGTTATAGGTGACCTCATTAATGTCTTAACTATAACCGATCTATACAAAAAATTCCCCCTCCTTGAGAGTGAGCACAGAAGGCATAAAAAGAGAGTAATTTAATAATTGACAACAGTTCACCACTTTCTGTTTTTATTTTCTTGTTTTCTTTTAATTCAGTGAGTGTAACAGCCAAACATTGAGACTACAGGGATATTGATGTTTCCGAGGAGAAATGTAAGAGATGCTTTGTTACCTTAATGGAATCATGTATATAATTATCCTTATGGCTCTCATGTGTTTTTCTATGAATAATAAAAACAGGAATCCTAGCCCTTTAATATATTTATAAATGTCATATTGATCCTGGCTGAAGAAAGTCTGATTTCCATTTGGACCAAACTTAAATTTATTTAAAATTATACTTCATATAATACAACAGAAAAAGGAGTAATTCCATTCTTTCTGTTCTTCTCTAATTAAGTGAAGCAATTACTTTAACAACTTTATTGGATTATACAATGTGCAACTCAAGATAGCATAGCTTAAGTGATATGGTTCCTGTTAAATGTCCATAACCTGCTGCTCCACTATATCCCTGAGCAAATAAACATCCATGCATCTTTATGTAAACCCTTGAACTAGAGAGAAATTAAAGTTCACCAAGTTATCTGTCCTCTCCCCTTTCATATTGGGAAATTAAAGGCCCAGGAAATATTCTTCTCTAAAGAATATTCTTGCCATATGAAGATTTACTCCCCAGCCCTAAAGTAGTCTACATAAAAGGTTGGTAGAACTGCATAGGGATGGTCAAGCTTAAGCTGCAGTGACCTGAAATTTAGACACAAAACAGGGAATTAACTCCTTGAATTCTTTCTCTAGAAGTTCACTACAAATTCCAGACTTTACCACTTACAGGGAACATAATAGGTTAAAGGTGGAAGTTCATGATAAGAAAAGAGAATAATTTCCACCACAGGTTTGTTTGATAGCTCTCATTAAGCCTTTACAACTAGAAAATTATGCTTCCTATTTAGCCATGCATTTTCTTTTTGAAGGTTGAGTAAGCTGAAAAGGAACTGTGATCTTCTGTTCCACGGAAATTTGATGTACAAAAACGAACCTACTACTGCAGTAAATCTTTATATGTACACACAACTATATCTATACAACAGGAAGGAGGGATAAAGGATAAAGAGAGTGGTAGAAACTGCACTGCACTGAGTCAGTCAGCAGATCTCTTGCCAAACAGATGCTGGTATCTGATTATTTGCAAGTCACCATTTCTCAATTGTTTAATCATTTGTATGATAAACAGATTGGTAGGACTCGCAAGTATTGTGAACCCTCCTTGCAGGTTTAATGAGCAAGAAATGATACTCTTCAGTTATAGTAATGTCAGCAAGACATCAAAACTAAAATTAGATTCAAATAAGATATCTTGCTATATCTATAAGCTAAAATAAATCATTTATAATAAAGGGCATTTGCCTCTTTCAAAGAAAAAAATCTCAAATCTTGTCTTCAAGTAAAACTCTTGAAGTTTCTAAAATAAATTTGAGAAGATTAAAATTCACAAATTCATTGTGCAATCCCAATGCCACAACACACTATGATTCACCCCAGCAGCAAGGATTATTACTTGTATCATCCATTTCACATTGTATTCAATTGAATTGTAGTGACCAGAATTGGCATAAAGTAAATGATGTCAACCACTGACAAGAAAATATATAACAAAATTATTAGGAAAAAAGCATTTTATGTTTTCTAATACTCCAAGCTTGGATTCACATACTTATGCAATGTGAGTTTCCAAAACAAGCTAATTTTTAAGCCCAGTGTGAAATCCAGCAGGACTGATGACAGTTTCTTTTGACCTAAGGAGCTTCTTCTATTGTAGACCCTTTCTGTCTGTCTGTCTCTGTCTCTGTCTCTGTCTCTCTGTCTCTGTCTCTCTCTCTCTCTCTCTCTCTCTCTCTGTCTCCTAGTCTATGCTCAGGGCATAGAGGGAAAAATATCTCTACTTTCTCACCAGGTAAACTCCCAGAGGAAGACCCTAGTCCTGCAATGGTCACCTGTATTTTGACCGTAGTTTCAAGTATAGTGAAGCCCAAAATGCCTGTACATCTAAGTCATATCCTGCAATCCAGATTTTTATATTAAAAAATTAAAAATTCATACCCATAAGGCAGATTGCCACCTCTGTCTCAATTCTGAACTTAAAGGAAAAGATAGACCTTGTTATTAAACCCGAAAAGCCCCAACCCTTTCTTTTTTTTTTTTTTTTTTTTTTTTTTTGCGGTACGCAGGCCTCTCACCGTTGTGGCCTCTCTCGCTGCGGAGCACAGGCTCCGGACGCGCAGGCTCAGCGGCCATGGCTCACGGGCCCAGCCGCTCCGCGGCATGTGGGATCTTCCCAAACCGGGACACGAACCCGTGTCCGCTGCATTGGCAGGCGGACTCTCAACCACTGCGCCACCAGGGAAGCCCCCCAACCCTTTCTTAAACTATAATTTAACCAAACTCAGACCACTCTTGTTAAATATTCTACATGATCTTCTGTGGCCCAACATATTTAGGAAAGTATAAATTGTTAGGTATATGCTATAGGCTAAACACAGTACAAATTATTTGGCTTACTTAGTTATTATTACAAATGTGCAAGGTAGATGTTATTTCTTCAGTTTTATATGTGAGGTCACTGAAGGTCAAAGAAAAGGATTATGATGTTTAGGGGCTCTAAGCCCTGAAAAGATTTTGTGTGTACTTCCACATGCAGTTAAAAAGAAATGCTAAACCATAAAATAAGTGTTAGCAACACTAATTAAATTTAATTTCCCATTACAACCACATATTTTTATAGCACTGACATTTTCTTTGTAAAGTTCCTTCTCATTCTTCCGGTTGTCCTGCTGCTTGAAGCCCACTACATGTGATTAGGCTCCCAATTAGACCGTGGCACAGGAAGGTCAGAAAGGTTAAATAACTAGTAAGTGGCTGAGCCAAGAGTCTAAAGTCGATGTTCATTCTTCTGCAATATATCATGTTTGTTCCTGAAGATTCCTGAAAATCCAGTCCCACTTTGTCTTATAATTTCCTGTAATGTAAGAGATGAATTCCTTTTAAATTCCTAGGGGGCCCTGTTATTTTACATACTATTTATCAAAAAGTTTTATTATAGGGCTTCCCTGGTGGCACAGTGGTTGAGAGTCCGCCTGCCGATACAGGGGACACAGGTTCGTGCCCCGGTCCGGGAAGATCCCACATGCCATGGAGCGGCTGGGCCCGTGAGCCATGGCCGCTGAGCCTGCGCGTCCGGAGCCTGTGCTCCGTAATGGGAGAGGCCACGACAGTGAGAGGCCCGCGTACCGCAAAAAAAAAAAAAAAAAAAAAAGTTTTATTATAAATATACTCCATTACATCACACTTTCTTCACCCCTTGGAACTAAAGGAGTTTCCAAATGTTTGCTTTTTTGATTTCCATCTAAAGAATGGTATACAATCATATTCATCCTACCCAATTTGAGTGCATTCCAAAATATGTTCTGTTTTCTTAATGGTTGTCATCATTTTTTCTAAGTTTTTACAAACCTTTTATTCTATTTTTCAAGTAGCTTCAAAATCATAGTATCCCTTTTATCTTAAGTTCTTAACTCTAATATGTAAATTTGTGAGTTAACATAATTTTAGCACTAGCTACCTACATGTAGAAACTTATATTTGATTTATATTTATTACTTAGGGAGAACAGCTTAAATTTCTGTGTATACATTAGGTAATTTTTATAGTGTATAGATTCTCAGGGCACATGAAAAATAACTATTATGGAAGTGGCAGATGCTCTTCAGTGATATGTTTTATGACAAATATGTATATACTAATACATTTATGAATCATTCAGTGGTCAAGCAGGTAGTTGACTCTTATCAGTGATATTAAGAGTAACCTAGGATATGAATATCAGTGCACTTTTTAATCCATAAGGAAGCTTCCCTTGTTAAATTATTTAATATGTACACCTTTCATATTTATAACATGTTTACAATATATATTCATATATATGCATTTGTAGGCATCTTTTTCTAAGAGCAATCTGAAGGTATTACCTACCTCTCCAAGGGGCTTTGAGTATCCAGAAGAGCACTGTGATAGGTGAATGAATGGAATCTAAAACAAAAGGCAGAATTATTGTTTATCTCTGTAGTGCACAATGTTTTGCTATAAGCACTGTCTACATTATCTGTTTCAATACTGGCCCTAAACATATACATATACACAATGAAACAAAATTTATATCCAATTATTTAGAAAATGCAATATGTGTCAATATGCTTCTGATTAAAAAAACAGTAAATTGAAGGCTCATATGGGAACATCAATTAATTAGGTAAATATCTTTTATAAAAAAACTTAGTTCCAAAACAAATAGATGACATTATTTATAGATATAGAGTAGATTTCCAAGAAGTCAAAATGTCCCAAACACATCTAGGGTAAGAAGTGGTTGGACTAATTTTTATTTCTATTAATTTTTAAATACAGAAGTGATAAAACATATTTTAGTATCTAAAAATGCTCATTCAAATTTAATGAAAACTATAGCTTTGCTTATGAATGGTGGTGTTTTTCTTTTAATTTTATTGTCTTTATGATGTTTATAGGAAGTCATGAACTGTTACCTATGTTTTCTTTCACTTGGCTTTTAGGAAATGGATTTTGTCTTCCAGAAATGTGATGATCCCACATATATTTTATTATGTTTCTCATTTTTATAAAGAGGTTTGCTACTATTGACAGATGGTAAAATATGAAAACTTTAGAATTACATAGCTTAATGGTTGAGCAAATACATATATACATATAGAAAAGGCAAGCAAAATTTAAAGTATTGACAATTGTAGAATCTAGGTGATGGGTAGACAGATGTTCATTGTATCATTCTTTCAACTTCTCTCTATGTGTTCAATTTTTAATAATAGAATTATTTTATTTAATGGTTTATTGCTTAACTGTGAGTATGTAGGGGACTTACTGTACTTGGAAGTAGGCACCCAGTTTTTACTTCATGTTTTATCTCCCAAATTCAGTAGAATGCCTAACACACACACAGAACTCAATGGATAGGTATGAAGAAAATGAATACAAATAAAAATGCAAGTGAGAATAAAAGAATGCAATTATATTTATGAACATATGACTTCATACTAGACACAGTACTAAATGCTTTACATGAACGATTTCACTTAATTACTACATAAATTCTCTGGGAAAGATGTTGCAAATACACCAAGTTTATGTGTGCAGAAACTGGGAATTAGAAAGTTAAATAACTGCCTCAAGCCAACCAAGTGTTAAGTGAATAAATGAATCAATAAAGATTCTGGGATAGGAGTTGTGAATAATTCACTATCCCATGTTTCATTCTATATTAAAGAGAATAAATAAAAGAATCCAAGGTAGACAGAGACTGATAATGAGATGGATGAAATGATTGAAGCTGGAGCAGAGTACAAGGGAAAATTAAATCAAGTCATTCTACCAAAGTCACCATTACTTACTATTCCAACATAAATGCAAGTGTAAAATCTTGGCATTCTGGTGCTTTAAACCATGTTTTACTGATGATGGAGCTGCAGAGTAAGGGGATTTTTAATTCCTGATTCCCGTGGAGTCTGGGTGGCTCTTAAATTTCGTACTCTTTCAAGTCCCTACACTGACTGTATCTCTATTTTCACTTTTATCCTGCTTAACATGATTGCTTCTGAAAATATTTCTTTTTCTTTTGACAGTTATTTTCTTTTGATTAATGTATAGGTGCTAAATTCTACCATGATCTATTAATGGGTTTTTAATATGCAGATGAGTAAGCATGAGTACTTAGTGTTAATTGGCTAATCACTCAGATAATTTTTACTCATTTCCCATAGTCTGGATATATATGAAGGTCATTTTTGTGTTTGAAGAGTGCCTTGAAGTAAAGCCTAGAGCCAAGTAAATACAGAGGAGATGTATACTAATAATGATCTTTGTAGTATTATGTAGCTCATTTGTTTTCTCTTTAACAGAGCTGATTTTTGTGAGCTTATTATAAGGCAGTGGATAAATACTACACAGACATATCGTCATTATACAAGAGCATACAACAATTAGTGTTTGAAAGCGCAGTTAGACACTCAGTTGCATTATCAGTATATACCTTGTGAATTAACTTGGTATTGAACCACAGATACATATATAACTGTCACTATTCTTAATCATTGTATGTTTTAAAGTTTGGGCTTTTACATTCAAATCGCCATTTATAAAAATAATCTGCAACCGAGAAACTTATTCAAAATCTTTTCTATATCATGTTGCTGATTCCATAAACCTCATCATTTGTCCTTGACGTGACATTTATTCAGTTCCCACTGGGTGCCAGGCACCACGTTGTGAATTGACAGGAAGAGGAGATTCTAATGTGAGATGCTGCTGAACACAGTTCATGCAGCTCTAATTTATTTTAAAGGCAGGAGGCACCTGCCACTGCCACAGGTGACAACAAGGGCCCAAGAGTGGTGGCGGACATTAAGCTTCACCCGATAGGCGGCACATGGGTGCTGGAGCACCGGTCTAATACAAACTTCCCAGAGCTCGTAAGCTAGCCCACATTCCCTGTACTTGCAACACTGCAGTCATAACACAGTCTGTGTCATCTCCTCTCTATATCCTAGCATAAACTGTTAGAATCATAAAAGAAAACACCTCTACAGAGCTCAGTTACCTGTTTTTAAAAAGAGGGGGTTGGCTTAGGTAATATTCCCTATTCATGTCAGTGCTAATTTTATGCAGCTAGGTATTTTCAGAATCAGCTCCATTCTGACTGCACCGCCGTGATTACTGTTACCCACAGTCAAGTAGTTATTTGAAAGCAAAGGAGGTCAACACGATGGAATATCTTGTGGAGGCTACACCAATGAGCAGAAGTGAGGAAGAACAAACCTGGGTGATGCTTTAATCGTTTCTCCTACTAAAGAAGACAAGGAAGAAATTAAGGAACATCACTTTATCTTTTCAGTGATGTATCTAACATGGGAGCAACTGAGTGACTCTTTGTGAAGAAATTTTTTAAATATTTCATAAATATACTTATATTTATAGACATGGAAGTGAAAAGTGAACTATTTCAGCTTCTTGCAGTGCCAGGAAGTAGGCGATCAGAGAAAGGGTGTAAGAGCAGGAGTCTGTATTTAGGACCTTTCAGGAGATTTACTTACTGACTTAGAAGGGCTGTGCTATGCGTCTGGCTGGTGCTGCAGCATCAGTTGGTGCAGCTTGGAAAAGATGCACCAGCCTCATCCTGGTTCATTCACTCTGTTTTGAAGCTTCCAAGTCACCAAGTATCCTATCATAGCGGCTGGACAAAGTAATGAAAAAATCCAGGGCAAGATAACATCACGCTGCACAGTGTGCTATTTCAGGGACTGTAGGTCAGCATTCAGTGTCACGTTAGAAGGCCTAAGGTGGAGAGTCAGTCAATCCTAGGAAGGATGTCAGGGACCAAACCCACCTGCCAGGCCTGGACCTGCTACATCGCGATCAGATGACTCAGCATAGAGGGACTATATGCCAGCGGTCACTGGTAAGTCTCAGGCCCTGTTCATTTCATATACACAGGGAATACTTATTAGTCCAATAAAAAAAAAACTAACTAAGCTCTTATTAAACGCCTAATCTTACTGGAATCAAAGGAGGCTAGGTGACCTATGATAGCCTCTAGTGGACCCCCCTATTTAAACAATGAAAGGTGGAGACAGTTGTAGGAGAGAGAGCTCATTAAAGCAACACTCTTACTGAGTGCTTTTTGATAATAGGAACCATTTCCTCAAGTGCCCGGAGCCAATTCCTTTGATGTGGAAAAGGCCAGTGGTTAATGCAGCACCCAGTTACCAGATTTCATCTCAATGGCTCATCAGCGGCATTTGACGTCACTGTTTCCGTCCTTATAGACACATTGGTTTCTCTAAACTCTCTCCACTTTGCTCCTCACTCTTGGGGAGCTCCTTCTTTAGTCTCATTGGCTGATTTAACTCTTTCTACATGACCTCTTAATATTTGTCTTTGCCAGAACTGAATCTTCCGTCTTTTCCTCATTGGTGTTTGCACTCATATTTTCGTTGTTCTCATCAAGTCTCATGGTTTCACACCTGTATCGTTAGAAGAAACTAGATTTTAAAAAGTTTCATTTAGTAGAGTTGGGGAGAGAACACAGAGTTTCTCATATAAAATATAACAACAAAATTTGAGATGGATTAAGTAGAGGCATCAAATTGTAATTTTCAGCTTCAAACCTCTTGTGGTAAATAGAATAATGACCCTTCAAAGGCATCCATGTCCAAATCCCCAGGACCTCTACATATGTTATGTTACACGGCAGGGGCTAATTAGGGTTGCAGATGGAAGCAGGTTGCTCATCAGCTGACTTTAAAAAAAGGGAATTATTCTAGGTTATCTCTGTGAGTTCATTGTCATTGCAAGGATCTTTTAAAGTGTAAGAGAGAGGCAGAAAAGAAGAGCATTGACAGAGGGAAATTTGAAGATGCTTAAACTCCTGACTTTGAAGGTGGAACCAAAGGAAATGAGCACCCAAAATGCAGGTAGTGCCCAAAAGCTGGAAAAGGCAAGAAAACAGATTCTCCCCCAGAGCCTCAAAAAAGAAACATAGCTCTGCTATCACCTTGGTTTTTAACCCTGGAAACCCGTTTCAGATTTGTGACCTCCAGAATCATAAGAAAATAAATGTGTGTTCTTCGAAGCCACTCAGTTTGTCATAATTTATTACAGCACTAATAGGAAACGGATTTACCCACTCAGATACTAACATCATACTTTTTGTTTTACAGCTCATTGTTCTTCCACTTGCATAGAATAGATAAAGTTTAAATACTTATCTTCACAGACGCTCACAGTGTTATCTTTCACATTAACTTCGATGACTTATCTTGCTTTGTAACAGTTTCCTGACACTCTGGCATTTATTCTTCTTACTCTGCAGTTTTGTTCCCATTACTGTCCAACATGCTGCTTCCTACCCACGGCTTCTCCAGGGTTTTGGCCTCATATCTCTCTTATTCCACAGCTTCAGCATTAATCTTTTGCTGACGCTGCTACTACTTTGTCACAGATATCTTCTGCTTAATGTACTTCCCACGGGCAAGTTTCTCAAGCAACATTTGTCACTGTTGCCTGATACAAAGTGAAAATCAGCTTCTAGTGTCAAGTGGAAATTTAACAACATTTATTACAAAGGAAAATTATTTTAATGCAAATAAAAATATAGCCACTTATGATTATCCTTTGTACTAGAACATATTTTGAAACGTGTAAGCATAATTTAAAGAAATACATCATCATTTGTCCTGAGTAAATGAAAAAGAAACGTATGCATGTTTTGGTTTAATATATGGAAGCTTTTAGATATTATTATTTTATTTTTTAATTAAAATTTACTTTTTTAACATCTTTATCGGGGTATAATTGCTTTACATTGTTGTGTTAGTTGCTGCTTTATAACAAAGTGGATCTTTCTGATGCGTCACTTTATTCAGCTTAACTCATGTACCTCAACTTTTTGCAGCTATGTAATTTCTAAGACTTATTTCCCTTTTCTCATCACCCAATTCCTCCTTTCTGGTACTACTGTAAAGTCATGTCAGTAATATTCCTAAATAAATTACAGTAAATAACCCTAAAGCCAGATTGAGATTAGACATAGAGGTAACATCACCATTTGAAATCATAATATCTATTTATTTCTTTAAAGTTAAAAAAGAATTGCTGAACTTGCAGACAAACATTTTATTGATACAAGAAATATATGTTTTGAAAGTTTCCCTGTGAATAAATAATATGCAAAAATATTAGGAGGCTGGAATAATATGGATTTATAAATGCCGTTTTCAATTTTAGTAGTTGAACTACATATAGATCTCTTGTCATGCATGGTGAAGTCTGTACTCTGACACAGCATTTCACATCCACTCACTGGATGGGTGAGTAAATCATTATTCACATTTTTGTCAAGATTTATAATATTTATAATCTGTCACAATAATCCCCTTAGTTGTTTATTCTTATTTCTCTAATTAATATATTCCATTTATACGTATCTTCTCTATAATTTATTTATTTATTGAAGAGCTGAATTTATTGTCAATAATTTATTTATTTATTTATTTATTTTTTTTTTTTTTTTAAAAAAAAGACACATTTATTCAGCGTCACGATCAGACTATTACATTTAGCAATCAACAGCATGGGTGCAAAAAAAAAAAAATCTACATTAAAACCCTTTGTTGGAATGCTTTACACTTTCCACAGAACAGAAACTAAAATAACCTGTTATACAATTAGTCACAAATACAGTCCTCGAGTTTTTTTGCCCATACACATGAGTATTGTCTAAAACATGTCTTCTTTGTAGCAGCTAGGCCCTGCCACCACTGTGCTTGGCTGAGTTCACAAATCTGTTGTAACCTGTAGCTTCCCTGTCACTTCTCTGGCTCTCCTCTCCTGCTAAGCTTTGTTTCCTGGCAGTAATCAAAACCTTCTGCCACTGCCATAGCTACTGCTGCTGCTGGAACCACCATAGCCACCTTGGTTTTGGGGTTTGGCAAAGTATTGGCCTCCACCACCATAGGGGCCAGAACTTCTGCCTCCAAAGTTTCCTCCTTTCATGGGTCCAAAATTTGAAGACTGATTGTTGTAACTGCCAAAATCGTTGTAGCTTCCACCACCTCCAAAATTGCTTCCATCATTACCGAATCCATTATAGCCATCCCCACTGCCACCATATCCACCACCACCGCGGCTGCCACCAAAGCCACCTCGACCGCTGAAGTTTCCTCCACGACCAAAGTTGTCATTCCCACCAAAACCACCTCCACGACCACCACCAAAGTTTCCAGAACCACTTCGACCTCTTTGGCTGGATGAAGCACTAGCCATCTCTTGCTTAGATAGGGCTTTCCTTACTTCACAGTTGTGGCCATTCACAGTGTGGTATTTCTGAATGACAATCTTGTCTACAGAGTCATGATCATCAAAGGTTACAAAAGCAAAGCCTCTCTTTTTGCCACTGCCTCGGTCAGTCATGATTTCAATCACTTCAATTTTCCCATACTGTTCAAAATAATCTCTTAGATGATGTTCTTCAGTGTCTTCTTTAATGCCACCAACAAAAATCTTTTTCACAGTTAAGTGGGCACCAGGTCTTTGAGAATCTTCTCTTGAGACGGCCCTCTTTGGTTCCACAACTCTTCCATCCACCTTGTGTGGCCTTGCATTCATGGCCGCATCCACCTCCTCCACAGTGGCATATGTGACAAACCCGAAGCCTCTGGAGCGCTTGGTGTTTGGATCTCTCATTACCACACAATCTGTGAGCGTTCCCCACTGCTCAAAATGGCTCCTCAGACTCTCATCGGTTGTTTCAAAGCTCAAACCTCCGATGAAGAGCTTCCGCAGCTGTTCGGGCTCTTTGGGTGACTCTGACTTAGACATAACGGCAGTGGAGGGTGGTGGGAGACGTCAACGATGCTTACTCGGCGGCGTCCACGAGCAGAAAGAAGTAAGCTACCGAACGTATCTCAATAATTTATTTTTAAAAGAAGAAATTGTAATCGTTGTTTCTAAGAACTCAGGCAATTGATAATAAGAGGTGATTGCTTTTATATTCAAGGGAATATATGGCTTGAATATAAAATATAAACTGGCTGGCTGTAATGTTATTGGCTCACACATGTTTTTCCTTTAGAACATTGATTTTGCTCTGCCCTCTTTTTGCACTGGGATTACTGTGGCTAATTACTACCGTTACTTTCAGGCTAGCCTAACTTCTTTCTCTTGTGGATGACATGCCTTTACTGTTTGAATCCCTGAAGATGTGTTTATTTTTCCTAGAGGGTAAATAACCATAAAATGTAGTTGATATAATTGTTCTATGTCAAATTTTCCTGGAATACGAAAAGCACATATTTTTTAAAAATTCAGTTATTCCTACATTCCAGGGAATGTTTCATGAATTCTAGCTCTGAAAATCTTTTCTCTTCCATTTATTTAATTCCGCAAATAGAGGCCATAAAATATCTATATGTTCAATGAAACAATTATATATATGGTCATTAAGAGCTATAAAAGTTGTCATTTTGTCTGAATTCAGTTAATTACTGCAAGATATTCCATTTTCAGTACTTTGTACTTTCATACAAGGTAAAATCCTTTGGCCAGTTTTCCTGTTAAATACCAGTGCTATTTTTCATTTGTGCTTATTTATTCTCTTGTTGGTTATGCTAAATTTTTTAAGTCTGCAGTTATATTTTTGATTCTCAAATTTTGTCTTCAACTCTGAAAGCCCCCTTTTCATTATTGTAAGAGATCATTTGAAGTATTACATGAAAGATGAAAGTTCTATCTATATCTCCATAATTTCAAACTTATATTTAAAATTTTAAGACTCCTACAAATTAGTAAGAAACTAGACAGAATAAAATGCCTAATGTCTTGAACAGCCACTTCCCAAAAAGAAATTCCAAATGCCCAATACACTTATGAAAAGATGCCTAATTTTTTTTTTTTTTTTTCTGGACAAAGTACCATAAATGGCAGTACCAGGGCAAGAAGGTTTGATGTGAATGCCCTTTTAACATCTTCATTAATGATCAATCAGAAGAAGTCAAGGTCACAGTGCTGACAACAGGGGCAGATAATGGTACAAGAATATGGCCTCAGGAAAGTAATTATTATGTTCATTGAATGTAGTATAGTGACCCCTGGGCTTATTCATAGGTACAACAAGAAAAGATGTCTTTTTCTTTCATACAAGGTAAAACCTTTTAGCCAGTTTTTCTTTTAAATATCAATACTATTTTCTAAGTAAACTTACCTCAGTTTTTCAAGTAAAATCTTCAAGCTCAATCATGTTTTCACTGTAAATTGTTGCTGTTTCCTACCACACATTATGATATCTTGTTATGTCTGTTGTTCCCTTCTGTCTTTGCATTATCTTCTAGAATGTAATGTGCCATCAGCCAAGTGATTTCAGTTTAAATGTTCTTTATATGTTATTTATGGAATAATAATGATCAGCTTCATCTCCTGCCATTCACACCACTTACATAACATAGTCATTGGACAGACTACTCATTCTTTCTGTACAACTTACATATGTATATTGAAATGCATTTTCTTAACTTATTAGACCGCTTATAGACTGCCTTTTTCCAAAAACGGCATGAAAAGTCTGAATCTTTAATGTCCAACTCAAGTGTCATTTCTGTGCAGTATTTTAATCATATCAGATCTTCTGGTCACACAGACCCTTCCCAAGCCTTCAAGACCCAGAAAAAAAATTGTTACTCTTGTGATCCTAAAGAATTTTGTGCATACCACTAGCACGCTACCTTTCCCATTATATTATTGCTAATTACTGTATTTGAGAACCTTATGAGAATTTGCCTTTGTATAAATTTATATAAAGCATTAGGATTATGTCTAGCACATAAATGCATAATCAGAAAATATATGTTTAATTGAATAATATATGAATTGCCTCCACTAAAAAAAGTGTTTGGGGAAAGAATTTAGAAAAAAATAGGAAAGAAAATATGTCTAAAGTTAAGAGGTAGAAAGTAGGGTTTCTGCCCTTTCTAGGGTGGGCCCTCTTTGAGGAATTAACAAACATATATCTTTCACTGAAAATCTTCCACATGTGAAATACGTCATCCTTAATCATAGAAGGGTTCCACTTGATAAGTATACTATCACAATAAGAATTAAGGGAACTTTCTTTCTCAATATATAAGGAAGTCTTTGATCTTCATTTCCTGGACCAGCAGCAGTTTTGCTAATACTAGGAAGATACTGCCTCTGGGTATGTGTTTCAAAATGTAAAGATGAGATGTAACTTCCACTTATTAAACCTAGATACTAAGTGATACAAAGAGTGAAGAAGTGATTTCACAATTGTAAAGGTAGCATTCAGAGTTAAGTTTCAATTAGAGGCCATTTACATATGTTGGTACTCTGTGTAGTGTTGCCAGGTAGCACATGTACAACTGAATTTACCCATCTTAATATTTGCCATATTGGTGAGATGAAAGAAAAATAGGTATAAAATTGATGAACTTGGCAATAAAGTGATTTAAATAATTTACCCCATAATCCAAGTCTCAGATAATTGAAAGTTCTCCTAAGACTCCACAGTCCTGTAAGGCTTTAATAAAGGTACATGGTCAGTAAAGCAGAGGAAATAAACACAGTCGTTGAGAGGCCCACGGCTTCTAAATGCAACCTCCCATCCTTTCTCTAACATACAGAACACACTGTGCCTTCAGACTATGAGCCATCAAGAAACATGGAAGGTATCTTGGTTAGGGAAGCTAAGGCACAGGTTTACTGGGGGTCTTTGATACCTTGCTGGTCACATAACTAAAATCAGTCTAACAAGTCAAGGATGGTCAAACCATCCGTCCATACATTTTCTCTAAACAATGTAGACAAACTAGCGCTGCTCAGCCTCTGGAGCAGTGTGAACGTTAAACAGCATGTTATAAATCACTGCATAGCACATTCCATCCTTATCCTGGCCAAGTGTCAACACCATCCTTCCAGAAGTCCCTGGAGGTCAGCCTACTGCTCCCCCAGGACCAGATGCAAGTCCACTGTATCCTTATATACCTGGATAGGGAAATAATTTAAAATATGAGGCAGTTACTAGAAAAGGAGAAAGTTTAAGAATCCAAAGATTGCAAGTGAACAAGAAGGTGTCAAAAACTGTAAAGGATCTGAGATTTTTGCTCTATTTGCAAGCTAAGTTAGCCTCTCCAGTCTCTGGGTGCTGGCGGAAGACACAAGAGTCCTGAGTCAGAGACAAAGACAAAAGACAAAAGATTTATTATTCATCACTTGTTGCACAGCAGGTAGCATGAACTGAATGCTTGCACTATTTCCCCTTTCCCCCCAAGTTTCATAGCATGCTGTGGAGCGTCCCAGGTGAATGCTACATCCACAGTGGACCTGTTTTATAGCTAGAAACCCCCAGCTTAGGAAACATCCAGTGTAAAAAAGGGCTGGGAAGAAACCTCAAGAAAGACATTATTTTTATTATCCTGATGTGCCAAAAATCTGCCTTCTGCCCCAAGCGAGACACTGTCTCTGTAGCCCAACGTTGTTAATATAAACATCCTTAGAAAGATCATCTGGAATAAAAATTGTCCAATGTATGCAGAAACATGAGAGATCCATGAAGAATTATCTTCTAGAGAGAAAGATGTGAAAGCATGACTAGGAAGGAGATTTTTCTAAAAGTATTTTCAAGGTGAAGCAGTTCTCTGCAATCTGAATTCTAGGGCATGGCAACAGAATGAGTGGCCGAAGTAGAGCCGAGTGATGGTAGCTGGATATAAGGAGATAAGAAAATTGAGAGGCCAGGATATTAGATACGTCACGCATGTGGCATTTGAGAGCTTTCCTGCTGTTGATAGAGTGATAACGTAGACTAGGAAGTGGCACCAAAGCATGCAATTAATAAAGGGGAAAAATAACAGCAATTAGAATAGAAGTCGGCATTCCTGATCATCCCTGGAATGATCTTGAAGCAACAGGGTAGAATGAGGATTCACCCCGATTCTAGATCCGTAGGTGAGCAGGGTGCTTTAGCTTTCTGTTGTTGTCGTAGCAAATTACCACCAACAACAACCATTTCTTATCCTAGTCTTGTGCAAATCATAAGTCTGGGTGCAGCATGGCTCAGCTGAGCCTTCTGAAGTGACCCCCACAAGACTGAAATCGGGGTGCTGGAAGGGCTCTGAGCCCTGCCGGAGGCTCTAGGGATGAACTGTCCACAAGTTCATTCAGGATATTGGCCAAACTCATTTCCATGTGCTCATAGAACTGAGGTCCTCATAGGCCTGAGATCCCCATTTCTTTGCTGGTTGTTGGCAGAGGGTCAGCCTTTGCTCCTAGAAGCTACCCACATTCCTTCCCCTGCTCTCTGTGTGGCTCCTTCTAGAATTAGTGGTTGGAGAAAAACGTGTGCTTCAAATCTCCCCTTTCTGCTGCATCTCTCTGATTCCAGTTGGAGAAAGTTCTGCTCTTAAGGGCTCATGTGATTAGACAGTGCCCACCCAGATAGACTCGGATAATCTATTATAAGACTCCTAACGTTAACTATACCTGCACTGTCCCTCTTTGTGTCATGTAACAATGTATTCACAGGTTCCAGTGATTAAGATGTGACATTTTATGGGCTTCCCTGGTCGCACAGTGGTTGAGAGTCCGCCTGCCGATGCAGGGGACACGGGTTCATGCCCCAGTCTGAGAAGATCCCACATGCCACGGAGCGGCTGGGCCCGTGAGCCATGGCCGCTGAGCCTGCGTGTCCAGAGCCTGTGCTCCGCAGTGGGAGAGGCCACAACAGTGAGAGGCCAGTGTAACGCAAAAAAAAAAAAAAAAAAAAAAAGAAAAAAAAGATGTGACATTTTTTTGAAGGCCAGTATTCTGACTAGCATGAAGGGATAATGAGCAACTTCTGCTGGAGACGACCTCAGGGAATGTATTATTTTAAGTGGATGAGGATGTATGGATAGACTTTGATCCATCACTGGGGTTTTTCATAATGTGCAGAACAAAGGTTGGGATGGGAGAAGGGAAACAGGATTCTGGGGTTGGAAGATAGACACTCAGTATCACAGGGGGGCATAAAATCAGGATAGGACATTTGGGTTCCTGCACTCCATTATATACCTGACAATATTTCTTAAATGTGAAAAATAAACCAATATTACAAAGTACTTAAAAATAAACCAATATTACAAAGTACTTCTTCTCGGGAAGAAAATGAAAGGAGCATAATAATAAGCTGAAGACTGAATGAGGCTAATATTAGGACAAAGAGAGAAGCTATTTTGTAATTCTGGGGTTGCATTATTCAAGCTTTTGTTCCAGCCTAGCAGAGCACCTCTTTCAGCAGGTTAAAAGGAAGGAGGAGAAACTGTTCTTGGTACTGCTGATGTGATAGCTCATGTGGTTTGATGTCTTTCACGAGCTGGGGTATGTTTCACATCCCTTACACGATTGCTCTGTAACTTTCATTCTCTCTGCCTCCATTATTTGGTACCCTGCTTGAATGGGAACAATTTCTCCTTTATGTGTAGGCGAATACTATTGAATTATTTGAGTGCTATTCTTATTTATATACGTCCCTCAGCATAATGCCCTATCTAGAAGCTGTGAATATGTCACCTAAGGGTGATGGAGATCTCCAAATAGTCACTTTCCAAAGTTGTAACTGGCACTTGCTTTAAATTGGTGTGATTATGTCTAAGCCATGTGATTTGAAAGGACGGTGCTGACATGCACAGACCCTTACTATTGCTTTAACACCTTTCTACCTATCTCAGAACCTAACAACATTTTTATCTCTTGACTGAATATGACAGCTGTGTGATTCCTTGTTCTCTGTGAATCCAATTAATCTGTCTATGCTTCTGGGCTTTGTAATTTTCTTGGCATATGCCTTTTCTTCCTTTCTTTTTTTTCTAAACAAGTTGTTTACATTCTCAGAATGTTTATCTTTAGATCTTCATGCTTGTGTGCTTTTCAAATTACTTGGCTTTTTATCCTAGCTTCCTTTTATGGGTTTACTAATGATCATCCTCATCTCTCTTACTCTATACGAAGCTTTGATTTAGTTTTTTCTCTCACACATGCACTGGAATTACTTGAAGTGCATTCAATGGCTCACTTAAAAGAAGCAGACACAATAATCCTGACAAAGTCTCAGCATTGATTTTTGTACTCTGTAAAGGTTTACAAGAGCTTAATGTGAATGTTGTGAAAACTAAGGACATCAGACAACTAATTGTTTCAACCAATACTCTTTAAGAAAGAGATAAAAACAGACACCAAGAAAAGAATCAAAAGTCATTTGTAAGGATATATGAAATCTACTGATGTAGTAGTTAAAGAAAGCAACTTGCTTGAAAGATGTCTACTTCATTCCCATCATGAAACTCATTTACAGAAACTGTTAAATGAGATAATATATGTAAGCTCACGTGCAGGGAACCACTGATAATGGTTAAATTGCACATTTACCCTTGCTTTACTAATTGAGAAATCAATCAAATATAATGGCAAATATTCACTTAATAAAACATTTTTTAGTGTTTTTTTCTTTGCTACCAGATACAGTTAAATCAATTTTCAAAGATGCACAATATCTGATAGTTTAACCACAGTGACAATATAATTTAATGGATTAGAAGAGCAAGATTATTTTCAAAGATATAATTGTAAGAATAAGGAAGTATGGTAGATCTGAGAAAATCATAGTTAATCATCTATAAAATTCTTATGAACTATCCCATCCAAAAAATTGTTTAACATGGAACATCTAAAAAAAAAACAAAAAAACAAAATCATATAAAATAGAGCATTAAATTTATCTCAGTTGTATCCTGATGTTCTTATGTATGTCTCATATTTAATATAGAACTTCATGATAGAAATGTATTTGAGATGAAACTTAATTCTTAAATATTACAAATAAGGATATGAGTCTCAAAGGATAATTTACTTATCCATCATCACAAAATTTCTTGTAGACCTAGGACTATGAAGAATATGACTCTCGTATCCCAGTTTTAATCTGTTTATACTGTACCATACTGCTAACTACAGCATTAGAACAAATCTCATTTTTTTCTGACCTAATAGATCACAGAAAACTTTATTTCTTTCATTTATTCTAACTGAAGCAGTGATTATCAATCACGCTCCACTCACCCATCATCTCCAGTGTAATTCCTACGAGCAATTTAGAAATTGAGTCATGTGTAGTCTGAAATGACCCACAGGTTATGCTGAAACATCTCTTAGGGGACCTTGACTCTCATTATGTCCTGTTAAAAACAACCAAACTAGGATAACAGCTACATTTTGGTTAAGAATTTAATGTCATGTCATGTTGCTTAGATATATTTCTCCCTCTGTAGTTCTGGAACTTAGTTGAGAAATAAAACATCAATAGTGTAATTTGGAGGTTGATTTTGAAGACTTTGGATATCTCATCTAAACCCTCATTTAATAAAGATATAACTTATATGTGAGAAATAGTTCATTCACTTTTGACTAATTAGTCAATTAATTTGAATTCACTAATTCAAAATTAGAGAAACATATTTTTAAGAAATGGAAGAGTTAAAGAATGGTAAATGGAGTCCCTTTATCAAAAGTGTTAAGGGACTGCGACTTCCAGGAAGATGGAGTATACAGACTTTTCCTTACTCCTCCCACTAACTGTAACTAAAACTCCTGTGCATTATATCTGAAACAAACATCAGAAGACTCTGAAAGTTGGAGAGAAGGCCAACCAGCTAGGGCCTTGGGACTTGTGGAATGCGAGAAGGAGTGAGCATTCTGCCTCATTTACCCCAAACCTGGAGATGGAGAAGCCAGCAATCCAGAAATGTCAATGGTTCAACAAAAGTATGCTCCAACAAAGCTTACTTTTTCTCGTCAAAGGACACGGAAAGGGACGGTGTTGCAAGACAGAAAATTTTTAGGCAATAACTTCTCTACACCAGGCAAATGCTATAGAAAAATGTGGTCACTCCCCACATTTTCTTCCATTGCAGAAATAACTAATGAAATATAAGAGAGAAAAACAGAAATTACTCAATCTGAACACAATAGAGCAAATTGACTGGGAAACAAAATGAAAATAGAAAACCAAAAACAAACAAACAAACAAACAAACAAATAAACAGAACCTAAGGGACAGGGAGACTTAAAAAAAAAAAAAAAGAAAAATCTAACATTCTACTTTCCAGAGTCTCAGAGTGAGAGGAGAAAGAGGGAAGAACTGAAAAAGTCCTTGGAGAAATAATAGCTGAAAACTTTCTGTATGTTTAAAGAGACATAAACTATAGACTCAAGAAATTGAGTAATCATTAAACTGAATAAAGTCAAAGAAATACATACCAACGTTTAAAAACAGGGGGAGAAAGAAAATCATCTTGCAAACAGCTAGAGAAAATGACATCTAAAAAAAGAAAAACAATTTGAATGACAGTAGATATCTCATCAGAATCCATGGAGACCAGAAAGAGTGGTACAATGATTTTCAGGTGCTGAAAGCAAAAATATCCTTCAGGGAAGGACAGGGAAATCACAATATTCTCTAAAGAAGAAAAACTAAGACAATTTGTCACCTACAGACCCACTTTTAAAAATGGCTAGACCTAGAGTCTGTCATACAGAGTGAAGTAAGTCAGAAAGAGAAAGACAAATACTGTATGCTAACGCATATATATGGAATTTAAGAAAAAAATATGTCATGAAGAATCTAGGGGTAAGACAGGAATAAAGACACAGACCTACTAGAGAATGGACTTGAGGATATGGGGAGGGGTAAGGGTAAGCTGTGGCAAAGCAAGAGAGAGGCATGGACATATATACACTACCAAACGTAAGCTAGTGGGAAGCAGCCGCATAGCACAGGGATATCAGCTTGGTGCTTTGTGACTGCCTGGAGGGGTGGGATAGGGAGGGTGGGAGGGAGGGAGATACAAGAGGGAAGAGATATGGGAACATATGTATATGTATAACTGATTCACTTTGTTATAAAGCAGAAACTAACACACCATTGTAAAGCAATTATAACCCAATAAACATGTTAAAAAAAAATGGCTAAAGGAAATTCTCTAAACAAGAAAGAAAATATAACAGAAGGGATCTTGGAACACTAGGAAAGAAGAAAAAAACATGGTAAGGAAAATAAGAGCACATGCAATAAGCTTCCTTCTCATCTTGGACTTTCTAAATTATGTCTGATGATTGAAGCAAAGTCATACCACTGTCTGACATGGTTCTCAATGTATATAGATGAAATATTTCTGAAAATTATTTTATAAGCAGTGGGTGATAAAGAGATATAAAAGGAGATACAGTTTCTTGACTTAAACTGGGAAAAATATGAAATGAATAGACTATGATTGTGCAAAAGCATGACCCATAAATTGCGAAATTGAAAAAACTGAATTTCGTCAAAATTAAAAATATTTGCTCTGCAAAAGGCCATTAAGTGAATGAAAAGATAAGCTACATAGGGATAAATATTTGCAAACCACATATCCAACAAAGGACAAGTATGTAGAGTACGTGAATAGCTTTCAAAATAAATAACAGTAAAAATACAAAATCCAGTTAGAAAATGGGAAATAGACATGAGAAATGTTTCACCAATTAGGATGTAAAGATGGAAGATAAGCATGAGAAATGATGTTCAACATCATTAGTCATTAGGAAGATGCATGTTTTAAAACTACATTTAGATGTCCCTGCACACTTACCAGAATACCTAAAATTAAAAACTATGACAACACCAAATGCCAGTGAGAAAGCAGAGAAGCTGTATCATTCATATATTATTGGTGAGACTATTAAATTGTACAGTTACTCTGGAAAACAGTTTGGTAGTTTCTTAAATAACTAACCATGAAACTATGCACAACCCATTAATTTCATCTATGGACATTTAACAAAGAGAATTAAAGACATGTTTATGCAAAAACATGTGCATGAATGTTTATAGCAACTTTTATTAATATAATAAAATAATTTTAATTAATAAAAAACTGAACAGTCCAGCTGTCCTTTACTGGGTGAATAGTTACACAGACTGTGATATATCTGTCAAGGGACACGCCTCAGCAACAAAAAGAAATGGACTATTGTTACACCAACAACTTGGTTAAAGCTCTAGAGAATTCTAGAATTCCAGAGAATTGTGCTGAGTTAACAAGCCAATCCAAAATGTTACATACATTAGTTAGTTAGTCCACCAGAGACCTCCCAACTCCACATAATATCAAACGGCGAAAGCTCTCCCAGAGATCTCCATCTCAACACTAAAACCCAGCTCAACTCAACAACCAACAAGCTACAGTGCTGGACGACCTATGCCAAATAACTAGCAAGACTGGAACACAACCCCACCCATTAGCATGGGGCTGTCTAAAATCATAGTAAGTTCACAGAAACCCCAAAACACACCACTGGACATGGTCCTGCCCACCAGAAAGACAAGATCCAGCCTCATGCACCAGAACACAGGCATCAGTCCCCTCCACCAGGAAGACTACATAACCCACGGAACCAACCTTACCCACTAAGGGCAAACACCAAAAACAACGGGAACTACAAACCTGCAGCCTGCAAAAAGCAGACCCCAAACACAGTAAGTTAAGCAAAATGAGAAGACACAGAAATACACAGCAGATGAAGAAGCAAGGTAAAAACCCACCAGACCAAACAAATGAGGAGGAATTAGGCAGTCTACCTGAAAAAGAATTCAGAGTAATTATAGTAAAGATGATCCAAAATCTTGGAAATAAAATGAAGAAAATACAAGAAATGTTTAACAAGGACTTAAAAGAACTAAAGAGCAAACAAACAATGATAAACAACACAATAAATGAAATTAAAAATTCTCTAGAAAGAATCAAGAGCAGAATAACTGAGGCTGAAGGACAGTAAAGGAACCTGCAACATAAAATAGTGAGAATAACTACTGCAGAGCAGAATAAAGAATAAAGAATGAAAAGAACTGAGGACAGTCTCAGAGACCTCTGGGACAACATTAAGTGCACCAACAGTCGAATTATAGGGGTCACAGAAGAAGAAGAGATAAAGAAAGGGTCTGAGAAAATATTTGAAGACATTATAGTTGAAAACTTCCCTAATATGGGAAAGGGAATAGTCAATCAAGTCAACAAAGTGCAGAGAGTCCCATACAGGATAAATCCATGGAGAAACACACCAAGACACATATTAATCAAACTATCAAAAATTAAATATAATGAAAAAATATTAAAAGCAGCAAAGGAAAAGCAACAAATAACATATGAGGGAATCCCCATAGGGTTAACAGCTGATCTTTCAACAGAAATTCTGCAAGCCAGAAGGGTGTGGCAGGACATATTTAAAGTGATGAAAGAGAAAAACCTACAACGAAGATTACTCTACCCAGCAAGGATCTCATTCAGATTGTACAGAGAAATCAAAGCCTTTACAGACAAACAAAAGCTAACAGAATTCAGCACCACCAAACCAGCTTTACAACAAATGCTAAAGGAATTTCTCTAGGCAGGAAACACAAGAGAAGGTAAATGCCTACAAACCCAAAACAATTAAGAAAATGGTAATAGGATCATACATATCGATAACTACTTTAAATGTAAATGGATTAAGTGCTCCAACTAAAAGACATAGACTGGCTGAATGGATACAAAAACAAGACCCATATATATGCAGTCTACAAGAGACCCACTTCAGATCTAAGGACACATACAGATTGAAAGTGAGGGCATGGAAAACAATATTCCATGCAAATGGAACTCAAAAGAAAGCTGGAGTAGCAATTCTCATATCAGATAAAATAAATGTTAAAATAAAGACTATTACAAGAGACAAAGGACACTACATAATGGTAAAGGGAACAATCCAAGAAGAAGATATAACAATTGTAAATATTTATCCACCCAACATAGGAGCACCACTATACATAAGGCAAATACTAACAGCCATAAAAGGGGAAATCGATAGTAACACAATAATACACAATAATTGCAGGGACATTAACAACCCACTTTCACCAAAGGACAGATCATCTAAAATGAAAATAAATAAGGAAACACAAACTTCAAATGATACATTAAACAGGATAGACTTAATTGATATTTATAGGACATTCCATCAAAAAACAAAAGAATGCATTTTCTTCTCAAGTGCTCATGGAACATTCTCCAGGATAGATCATATCTTGGGTCACAAATCAAGCCTTGGAAAATTTAAGAAAATTAAAATCGTATCAGGTATCTTTTCTGACCACAATGCTATGAGATGAGATATCAATTACAGGGAAAAATATCTGTAAAAAATACAAACACTTGTAGGCTAAACAATGCACTACTAATAACCAAGAGATCACTGAAGAAATCAAAGAGAAAATTTAAAAATACCTAGAAACAAATGACAATGAAAACACAATGATTCAAAATCTTTCAGATGCAGCAAAGGCAGTTCTAAGAGGGAAGTTTATAGCAATACAATCCTACCACAAGAAACAAGAAACATCTCAAATAAACAACCTAACCTTACACCTAAAGCAATTAGAGAAAGAAGAACAAAAAAACCCCAAAGTTAGCAGAAGGAAAGAAATCATAAAGATCAGATCAGAAATAAATGAAACAGAAATGAAGGAAATGATAGCAAAGATCAATAAAACTAAAAGCTGGTTCTTTGAGAAGATAAACAAAATTGATAAAACATTAGCCAGACTCATCAAGAAAAAGAGGGAAAAGACTCAAATCAATAGAATTAGAAATGAAAAAGGAGAAGTAACAACTGACACTGCAGAAATACAAAGGATCATGAAAGATTACTACAAGCAACTCTATGCCAATAAAATGGACAACGTGCAAGAGATGGACAAATTCTTAGAAAAGCACAACCTTCCGAGACTGAGCCAGGAAGAAATAGAAAATATAAACAGACCAATCACAAGCACTGAAATTGAGGCTGTTATTAAAAATCTTCCAACAAACAAAAGCCCAAGACCAGATGGCTTAACAGGCAAATTCTATCAAACATTGAGAGAAGAGCTAACATCTATCCTTCTCAAACTCTTCCAAAATATAGCAGAGGGAGGAACACTCCCAAACTCATTCTTCAAGGCCACCATCACCCTGATACCAAAACCAGACAAAGATGTCACAAAAAAAGAAAACTACAGGCCAATATCACTGATGAATATAGAGGCAAAAATCCTCAACAAAATACTAGCAAACAGAATCCAACAGCACATTAAAAGGATCATACACCATGATCAAATGGGTTTTATCCCAGGAAGGCAAGGATTCTTCAGTATAAGCAAATCATTCAATGGGATAAACCATATTAACAAATTGAAGAAGAAAAACCATATGATCATCTCAATAGATGCAGAAAAAGCTTTCAAGAAAATTCAACACCCATTTATGATAAAAACGCTACAGAAGTAGGCATAGAGGGAACTTACCTCAACATATCTACAAATCTACAGCCAACATCGTTCTCAATGGTGAACAACTGAAAGCATTTCCACTCAGATCAGGAATAAGACAAGGTTGTCCACTCTCACCACTATTATTCAACATAGTTTTGGAAGGTTTTGCCACAACAATCAGAGGGGGAAAAGAAATTAAAGGAATCCAAATTAGAAAAGTATAAGTAAAACTATCACTGTTTGCAGATGACATGATCCTATACATAGAGAACCCTAAAGATGCTACCAGAAAACTACTAGAGCTAATCAATGAATTTGGTAAAGTAGCAGGATACAAAATTAATGCACAGAAATCTCTTGCATTCCTATACACTAATGACGAAAAATCTGAAAGAGAAATTAAGGAAACACTCCCATTTACCATTGCAACAAAAATAATAAAATTCCTAGGAATAAACCTACCTAAAGAGACAAAAGACCTGCATGCAGAAAACTATAAGATGCTGATGAAAGAAATTAAGGATGATACAAACAGATGGAGAGATATATCATGTTCTTGGATTGGAAGAATCAACATTGTGAAAATAACTATACTACCCAAAGCAACCTACAGATTCAATGCAATCCCTTTCAAACTACCAATGGCAGTTTTCACAGAACTAGAACAAAAAATTTCACAATTTGTATTGAAACACAATATACCCTGAATAGCCAAAGCGATCTTGAGAAAGAAAAACCGAGCTGGAGGAATCATGTTCCCTGACTTCAGACTATACTACAAAGCCACATTAATCAAGACAGTATGGTACTGGCACACAAACAGAAATATAGATCAATGGAACAGGAAGAAAGCCCAGAGATAAACCCACGTACCTATGGTAAACCAATCTATGACAAGGGAGGCAAGGATATACAATGGAGAAAAGACAGTCTCTTCAATAAGTGGTGCTGGGAAAACTGGACAGCTACATGTAAAAGAATGAAATTAGATCACTCCCTAGCACCATACACAAAAATAAACTCAAAATGGATTAAAGACTGAAATGTAAGGCCAGACACTATAAAATTCTTAGAGGAAAACATAGGCAGAACACTCTATGACATAAATCATAGCAAGATCTTTTTTGACCCACCTCTTAGAGAAATGGAAATAAAAGCAAAAATAAACCAATGGGAGCTAATGAAACTTATGAGCTTTTGCACAGCAAAGGAAACCATAAACAAGAAGAAAAGTCAACCCTTAGAATGGGAGAAAATATTTGCAAACAAAGGCAACTGACAAAGGATTAATCTCCAGAATTTACAAGCAGTTCATGCAGCTTAATATTAAAAAAACAAACAACCCAATCCAAAAATGGGCAGAAGACTTAAATGGACATTTCTCCAAAGAAGATATACAGATTGCCAACAAACAAATGAAAGGATGCTCAACATCACTAATCATCAGAGAAAAGCAAATCAAAACTACAATGAGGTATCACCTCACACTGGTCAGAATGGCCATCATCAGAAAATCTACCAACAATAAATGCTGGAGAGGGTGTGTCGAAAAGAGAACCCTCTTGCACTGTTGGTGGGAATGTAAATTGATACAGCCAGTATGGAGAACAGTATGGAGGTTCCTTAAAAAACTAAAAGTAGAACTACCATATGACCCAGCATTCCCACTACTGGGCATATACCCAGAGAAAACCATAACTCACAAAGAGTCATGTACTACAATATACATTGCAGCTCTATTTATAATAGCCAGGACATGGAAGCAACCTAAGTGTTCATTGACAGATGA
Organism: Globicephala melas; assembly: GCF_963455315.2. Classification (NCBI taxonomy): domain Eukaryota; kingdom Metazoa; phylum Chordata; class Mammalia; order Artiodactyla; family Delphinidae; genus Globicephala; species Globicephala melas. Next base: position 20,421,569 of record NC_083326.1, read on the forward strand.
ATGGATAAAGAAGATGTGGCACATATATACAATGGAATATTACTCAGCCATAAAAAGAAACGAAATTGAGTTATTTGTAGTGAGGTGGTTGGACCTAGAGTCTGTCATACAGAGTGAAGCAAGTCAGAAAGAGAAAAACAAATACTGTATGGTAACACATATATATGGAATCAAAAAAAATGGTTCTGAATAACCTAGGGGCAGGTTAGGAATAAAGATGCAGACATAGAGAATGGACTTGAGGACATGGGGAGGGGGAATGGTAAGCTGGGACGAAGTGAGAGAGTGGCATGGACATATATACACTACCAAATGTAAAATAGATAGCTAGCGAGAAGCAGCCGCTTAGTACAGGGAGATCAGCTCGGTGCTTTGTGACCACCTAGAGGGGTGGGATAGGGAGGCTGGGAGGGAGATGCAAGAGGAAGGAGATATGGGGATATATTATATGTATAGCTGATTCACTTTGTTATAAAACAGAAACTAACACACCGTTGTAAAGCAATTATACTCCAATGAAGATGTTAAAAAACAAATAAAGTAAATCAACTAAAATCTTGGGATTCCATGAGGTAAAAAGTAACAAACACACAGATTAAATGGGAAAACCAGGAGTCCAGAGATATAATCAATACCAAATAAAGATAATCTGAATATGTTTACTTCTAGGGTAGTGATTTTGTCCTCTGAATTATTTTACAATCTCTACCTAAGTGAAAGTTATTTTCTAGGGACAGGTTACTGGGACCTATTCCTTTTGAGATTCTTGACTATTTCTAATTAAGAAATACATGAAGAAGTAGTAGATATAGGTGTGATCTAATTAGTTTTCTAAGGCAAGTGACCCGACTTCTCTAGTCCTCAGTTTTCTATCCTATATTGCTTGTTGTGAGGTTCCAGTGAAAATTGACATGAAATAGTTCACATTTCCAACCACATAGAGTATGGCAAGGAGTAAACTTGCCACAGTTTGCTATAAGCACTGAATGTGGACAATAGTCTTAATAGTTCAGAACAAGATTGCTTCAGCAATGCAAATAGCATGAGCATTAGCAGAACTGCAGCTGTTTCCCTACCCCCAAGGCCATGGGATAGATGCTGGGCCTAGACGGATGCTGCACATGCAATGGATTTATGTTGCAGCTGAGAAATCTGGAGCTTAAGGAACCTCCTGCTTTTATAGCAAGTAGTAAGCAAGCCAGCTACATAATCAATCCTGAGTAATGGCAGAACCAAGAGAGAAGTTGAGACCTTATAGTTTTGATACAGTCAGTTCAAATTTCAGGAGCACAAAAGTCTCATGGAGACCTGCCTCACAACAGAAAATGTTATTCAGAACAAAACTTTGAATAATATGAAGCATCATTACCCAAAAGAAATAAAAATATACATCCACACAAAAATGTGTAAGTGTATGTTCATAGCAGCATTATTTATAATAGTCAAAAAGTAGAAACAACTCAAATGTCTACCAAGTAAGGGATGAATACACAAAATGTGGTACATCTGTAAAATGGAATATTATTCAGCAGCAAAAAGAATAAAATACAGATACATGCTACACGTGGATGATACAAGCCACACATGGATGAAACTTGAGAACATTATTCTAAGGAAAAAATCAGATATTGTAATGATTCTATTTATATGAGGTGTCCAGAGTAAGTGAATATATAGATATTCACTATATATTGTAATGATTCTATTTATATGAGGTGTCCAGAGTAAGTGAATATATAGAAACAGAAAGTAGATTAGTGGTTATCTAGTTCTTGGAGATGGGAAAGAGTGGAAATGGGGAATGATTGCTAATAGATACAGAATTTCTTTTTGGGGGTGATGAAAATGTTTGAAAATTAGATTGGGTGATGACTGGATAACTGAGTGTCTGTGTGTGTGTGTGTGTATATATATATATATATATCACTGAAATGTAGTCTTTCAATGGGTAAATTTTATGCTGTATGAATAACATCTCAATGAATCTTTTTTTTAAACCATTAAAAAAATAAAAATAAAAAAACCCTTAAGGACTGACACACGTTTTAATAAATTTCTAGGCTTCATGTTTATGTGAGGTTAATAACAAGAGTATTTGTGGAATAAATTAAAATGTTGACAGGATCTCTGATCAGTAAACTCATGTTCATTCAGATTTCTCCCTACTCGCCCTGTCAACCGAACGTGAGGGCTGTGATAGGTACCTTGGGCAGCCTTCCCACCAAGTTACTGACTTCCTTTCCTAACTCTCTCAGAGTCAGCTGTTCCCTACACTATTGAATCATATTTATATATATATATATATTGGGTTTTTCTTTTTTCTTTTATATTGGAGTGGAATTGATTAACAATGTTGTGTCAATTTCACATGTACAACAAAGTGATTCAGTTATACACATACATATCTATTCTTCTTCAAATTCTTTTCCCATTTAGGTTATTACAGTGTATTAAGCAGAGTTCCCTGTGCTATACAGTAGGTCCTTGTTGGTTATCTATTTTAGATATAACAGTGTGTACATGTCAATCCCAAACTCTCAATCTATCCCTCCCCCCAAACTTGGTACCATAAATTCAGTTCTCTAAGTCTGTGAGTCTGTTTCTGTTTTGTAAATAAGTTCCTTTGTATCTTTTTTTTAAACTAATGTCAAGTGTGGATCAGAAAAGGCTGACATACAGTACTTTATCTAAGTACTTCTCCAATTTTAAAGTGTCATTTTGATCTAAACTCAAGTGCATTTCTCTTTCTCATATCTAAGTTCTTTTTTTTTTTTTTTCACTAAAGACCCAGAGCATGGTTTGGATAAGAGACATTTATATAATCACCTCATATTTTGCAGTTTTCATTTTTGTTAGCAATTCTCTTTCAGAATAATTACTTATTTTTTCCCCTTAGGGAAGAAAGCATTCACTCACTCATTAATTCATGTATTATTCACAAGACTTTAGTAAATACAAAGTATCTTTCAGAACCTAGGCTGAATCCTGAGGGCAAAGAAAATTGCCGAAGCCCAGCTCTGCTCTGTAGAAGGGTAAAGACAAAGGACTGGGATATCTGATGGAAAGCAAGTCTGACCTATTCACTGTTCATCTACCCGTGTGTCCAGTCCAGACATGTACGATTTATGCTATTTTTTCCCTCTCATTCACATCCTGCAAACAATGAGCTTACTCTTGGACTTCACTTTCTCTCCATTCTGACCTAACAGTGTCTGACCAGGATAGTTTGTGTAGCCTGCTTTTATTACTATGTATTTCATATCAGATTTCACCCACTTAGTATATCCTTCTATATTCCAGCCCTAGTTGTATATTTAGATAGTAATCCATATTTTCTCTTTCCTCTCCTCAAAATTCCCCCAGGCTACCCTTGGCAAACTAGAGCTCCCAGGCCAAGTGTAGCTCGTGGCTTATTGTGCAACCTGTGACCTAAAAATATTTCTTACAATCTTAAGGAGAAAGAGGAGGATGAAGAAACAGGAGAATTTACAACATAAATTTACAAATGGAAGGACCACATGTAACTGTCAAAGCCTAAAATGTTTACCATCATCGCTTTACAGAGAAGAGATAAAACCAAACTTACTTCGTTGTCATACAAGAACTTTCATGATTCAAGTTAGAGTTTCAGGATGCCGATATTTAGAGTTCAGCCTTTTTTCCCTGGCTGCAACATGGAGGTAAAGTTAGTACCTATTTCATAGATTTATTCTTATAATTCAAGAGGATAATGCATGCAAAGTATTTAGTGAACTCTCTTTGTAAATAGAACCGGGCTGCTGCCTCATTTTTTACTACTTGCCCATCGCTGTGGGGCGCTGCTAACAGTGCCTGCATCTCCCATCTCTGTGCATTTGTACATGTGGTCCTTCTGTGTAGAAAACATTCCCATAATTCATGATCCTGGAAGTACCTACACAGCTTTCCAGTTTCTGCTCAAATACCACTTCCTGTCCATAGCCTCAATACTTTTCATGTGCCTGGCACAGTGATCCTTTTCCTGTGGTCACACCATACAGTTTGACCATTCCCCACAGAAATAAGCTTATTCAGTGCAGTTGCCTCCGCAAGACTAACCACTTGACTCTAAGCATTTTTTTTGTTAGAAAATACCTCTTTTTAACTTGTGTACTGAGTGCTAATCTGATGTACTATAAATTTAGCTCTCAGTAAGTATTTATTTATTTAACACATTGAGAGGAAGCAATACCAGATTTTAAATCTCTCTGTCTGAGAACGATCTGCTCTTCTTATCAGTTGTCACATGCATTCCATCTCCAGGGCTGGCTAAAATGTCACAGATTAAGGACATGATAAGGAGTCTAGTAATTCTTTATTCTTGCTTTCAGAACTTTTTCTCCTCATTTAGTTACTAAATTGTTATTTGCCCCTTTGTGTACATTTTCTTCTGAAAGGAGAATAAGAATTTCCTAGCTTGGTAATGTTCATCTTCAGAGCATTTCACTACATAAAACCAATGAAGCCGTCCAACTGTGTTATACACTAATTTTTACTTCATTACTTAGGTAATCAAACACAACAGTGTGAGCATTAGTGTCTAATAAGGACACACCTTGATAGTTGTTCGGAATACGAGTAAGCGTTAGCTGCCTTTAACAATTCTGAGTCATTATCACATCGAAAAGATTCCCAGGGTGAATTATTATGGTTATGAAAAATAAATATAAATGACAAAGAACATAAGAGTAATATATTTAAATGAAAATTCTTACATGCATGGATAATAAAGTCCCTTAAAGGTTTTAAGAATATTTTCTTTAGAAAGTTGAAAACTTTCAAGAACAACAATAAAAAATACATAGGGGCCAGAACCATACTGTACTGTATCTTGGGGACTTACTTAGACTTAGAGAAAGTCAAGGCTTTACTATCGTTAGTGTTCAAAGAACCTTGAAGTAGTAACTGTCAAGTCCTTTGGGTGAAATCCTAGAGGATTATCGGTATTCTTCCTCTATCCTGCCTCGCTGGCTCCTCCCCAGCTATTCAGGACTTTCTGGCGAGGTTATACACCAAGATTTCCAAATAAGGATCCTCCAAGACTGATATGTAATTACTAGAATATATTGAAAGGAGAGCAAGAAAGGCACAGATAAGGACATATGCATACTTTGTTTATTGACAGTTGGTGTATAAAGTAGTATTTTGTTAATATTTTTATTTGATGTGTAGTAAGCAAAGTCATTTTCCCCTAGTGTCCCACACAGGAAAACATAGGAACTGAATTTCATTAAGGTCTTTTTCAGAGACAATTTGCATAACAAGTGTCAGCATATATTTTGAAGTAAAGTAGATTACAAAGTGACAATTTTAGTCACTGACTGAAAAGCTGATCCCTGTTTTCCTGAAGTCTTCCTTTGGAATTGATAGTTAAAAGTTGTCAATATATTCAATCATTTTGACTCACAGGGAATTCCCTAGCAGTCCTGTGGTTAGGACTCTGTGCTCTGACTGCCAAGGGCCCGGGTTTAAACCCTGGCCGGGGACCTGAGATCATGCAAGCCATGCGGTGTGGCCACAAAAGAAAAAAAGTTGGGAACTTCTCCTTGATCCCAGTGCCTAACATTCTGACTCACAATAATGACAATAGTCTTATGTGGTTCAACCTATATTGTTATTAAAGGTGGTAACAGATACTATAACAAAGTCAAATTATTAAATGATAAATCCAACGTTGTGTAAGTATAAGATTTCTTCTCTTTGGTCCCTTTTTTTTTTTTTTTTTTTTTTTTGCGGTACACAGGCCTCTCACTGTTGTGGCCTCTCCCGTTGCGGAGCACAGGCTCCAGACGCGCAGGCTCAGCGGCCATGGCTCACGGGCCCAGCCGCCCCGCGTCATGTGGGATCTTTCCGGACCGGGGCACGAACCCGCGTCCCCTGCATCGGCAGGCGGACTCCCAACCACTGCGCCACCAGGGAAGCCCTCTTTGGTCCCTTTTAAAAACTTACTGACCTTATTAATGTAGGAGTTAATGTTTTCATTATAAACAATAAAGGGGAATAAAAAAAAAGAGAAGGTCATATAATTAAAGGCACAATTTGTGGAAGAGCTTCTCTAAAAGCCCTGACTCATAAGGAATTCATTATCCTTCACCAGTTAACATGTAATGCACCAATCTTTGCATATGATCTGGTTCTTAGTTACTTATTTCACAAATGAAATTCCAGTTTTCTACCCAGAGAAAGGCCACACAGATCATGTTTTCTTTCGGATTCTTCAGTCCTGGTAAAAATAATACATGCCCTTATTATAAAGTATTTTTATTATAAAGTATGAGGTGCAGCATCAATGACAAGTCCATTAGAGGAAACATAGTTTCAGTAAGTGTGTATAGAGGAGGATCTGCCTCCCATGATGTATTTCATTTCTGAACATATATTTTCAAACATAAGTAACATTCTCTTCATTTTCATATTTGACACACAGATTTCCAAGCCAACAAGAAAGTGTTTCTATTCTGTGTATATAGCTAAAGTGTCTTGATAATATTTCAAAGACTGTCTGGGTTAGAAGTTAGAAAGGTCAATAAATAGCAGGCTTAAACTCTTGCCCCATGAGAGGGTGATGTTGGGTTTCCTTCTCACAGCACTGTTTCCTCGGGAAAAAAATAAAGGGAAAGGGAGGAGTGGAATGATGGGAAAGAGTGGGGGGAATTAAAAGGGAGGGATAAAAAATATACATATATATAAATCTAAAAACAGGTAAAGGTATAATGCTGCAGGTGTCACCAGGCAATCATGATTATTGTCCTGACTAGTGCACTGAAAGGACGAAGAGGGGACATGTGGACCCTAAAAGCCATCTTGGACTGTACGACTGACTGTCACAACAAGCAATCACAACAAAGCATGCTCTTTCTGGGGCCTGGAGCACCCCATTCCTTTCCCACCCGAGCCTCAGATCCCAGAGCATATTAAAGGTTCTGGGGAGTGAGAGCCTGTGGTGTCCACCCTAGATTTGCCCTCATCCAACTTTCCCCTTCCTGAGGCCCACTTGGAGGCTGCACTAAAAAGGGGTTCTCCCATTTTCCCCTCTGCTCTGTGCTGGACAAGGGGAGAGGGGCTGATTCCCTGGAGTTGCCTCAGCCTTAGCCCAGGAAAGAGAGCGGCACTGACTTGAAGACAGATGCTGTGTCCTCTCTATGGGACAGAGTGCTCATAATTGATCCCAAAGGCCCAGGCATCATCGTATATTTGCTCAGCCTTTTACCCCCACATTCTTTCAGCCACCAGCCTCCATGACCGGCCCCTGTGTCAGCACAAGCCCCAACTCTTAAGGTTACTATAACAACCCTCACATTCGGCCGTCAAGTTTATCCTTGGAGACTCTGGCCACACCAGGGCCCAGAGCAATTAACAGATGCATCTGCCCAAAGCTTCCTTTTCTACTGGCACGTGTTCCCTCATTGCCAATTTCACTTAGACTTAAAAGAGGGAGAACACTAGAGTACATGAGAAGCAGCTCACAACGCTCCCTTCGAATGAATACTCTTCGTTTCTTCTGTTTCTGGAAAGGTGGAACAGCTGACCCATGAGAGACATGGAGCGCAAACCCAAACCAGTTACCATGAATGATGTGGCCTCTGGCACCATCCCTGGCACATGCCAACATGCCATCCCTGTGCTGGGACCCCTCTTCCACATAACAGTTTCACCCGTCCCAGCACAATCTGTAGGGTTGTCTCTACTCTGACACCCTAGAGGAACCTAGGGGCTATTCAGGGGCCTTGTCAGAGCAGATGCTGATCTGCTCCCCTGTCCTCTGTCCCCTGAATGCATAGCCCTTGCTGTGGACCAGATTAGCCAGCCTCACTTCGTCACAAGCAACCACTGGCCACATGCTCCAGAGTTTTAGACTGTACAATGCCCATCATGTCCTAATGCCCGATCATAATGAGACGCTGGTAGCAGAGATGCTGCTTAATTATTGCACATGAACGTGTGAAGGCTCTTCATTGAGGATGATGATGAGAAAAGCCCAGTGATGTATGGACGCACACTCTGTTATAAGTGCAACAGCGCTGGAGCAGAGGCCTGGATGTGGGCTGCAACTCCATGACATGTCTTTGAACCACTTGCAAAGAAACCATTTTCTCTGTCAAAGTGCGATACACAATCCAGTCACATTGGCACAGCTTGGGATTTGGTTAGAAATACAGAATCTCAGGCCCCATTCCCATAACTGCTGAGTCAACATTTCCATTATAACAAGCTCTTTGTGTGATTCTTATTCCCATTACAGTTTAAGAAGACCTGCTCTATTCCAAATATCAGCTTGACCTTCCAGGAATTGAGAGCCTCAGCCCATTATGTCATAAGCACTCCTCTTATAATGCACAGAAAAATACAGCGATCACCCAAGCTCCCTGTGTGCATGTCTCAAGGAATGGATAGTAAGCAGATTTAGTGCTACTGTTAAACAGCAACGATGCCCATGGAGGCGCCTGAGCATCTACTGTACTTGCTTCTAAGAAGAAGGACACACCTCTATCCAGCCCAGAAGAATGCACTGGCCACTTTGCCCTCATAGACCCCACCATCTTCAGGTTAGAGCTAGAGCTACAATAATTATAAAAAAATTTCCAGCAGCCCTTTTGTCCTAGGAGTACAGATGGAGAAAAGACAAGGAAACAATACAATAAACCTAATATAAAGGAGATTACCATAAACTACAATATGTGAAATCATCCCATTTGGCTATATCAGGTATCTTCTTTTTTCTGCCTTCTGTCAAATTTATTGCTGGCTAATTACCTTACCTGATCCAATTTATCTCCTTGTAAAATGTCAAGCTTGAATTATTTTTTTTTCTAAGCCCATTTTATTTCAATTAGTGTGTATTTGAATGCAGATTGTGTTGTATGCATTATGTATGTGACATTTTTATTATCTACCATGATCTCTCTGGTCCTACTTGAAAAATAAAGACGTTCAGGTGAGACCAGTTCTTAATCCTGGTTGCGTATTAGAAACATCTTTTTATCTGAAAATGTATACTAATACCTGGGCTACAGCCAAGACCAAGCACATTTGAACCTCTGGGGGTGGGGAGTCAGGCATGAGTACTTAAAAAAATTTCCCCAGTGATTCCATTGTATAGCCAGATGGATACTAGATCTAACTAGACTATGCCAGGATTTTAAGCATAGAAAACTTGTTGTTTGTTTGATATTTGCTATGGAAATGCCTGATGTGAAAGAGCCACTTGTCTGATTAAAACCAGGCTGAAGTATTTTTCGTTTGACATGATCACACTCCCTATACCCCGTGAGCACTTAGGTCTAATTTCCAAAGCTCCACAGAGGTAGTTTAGAAACTGTGCTAGATTTAATATTGACATTTTCTAAGATTTAAACTTCTATTACTTAAATCTTCATTTAAAAATAAAAGCTGAGAGAACATGTGAAAGACAAATATAGTATTCAAATCTTAATTTTAAAATGAATTAAGGTGCACTATTTTTTATATTTATTCTATTTTCTTTAACTCAAAGATTTACCTAAATGACAAACATCACAAGAGGTGGCTATCAGTTTTGTATGTGTGTGTGTGTAAATTAGGTAGATTTCAATTATGGTTATTTAATGGCACTCTAAGAAATATATGTTGATATCTTAATGATGCCAAATGTTAGGCAATGCCATCAATCTTTTGTTTTCATATTCCAGACATGGCAGCGGACATAAGGTACACCTTTGATGAAAGCAGGCTATTTATCACATCCGTTCCAAAGTACAAAGGCACGGATTTTTCAGCAAGGCATAGTTCTCTGAAGGCAGCAGTGCTAAATGACCATCTTTTCAACTTATCCTCCTTATGGGAGAATATTTTAAAGATCTTTAGAAGTAGGCCTGCCAATCTGATTCATTTTCAGAGTTTTCAAACTCGGAGGTGATTAAAGACATGAAAGGGTTCTCCAACTAATAAGCTGTGTGATTTATGCACCTGAAAGACAAAAATAAAACCCATTCCAGCAGAAGTGTGATGACTAATTTGCCAGGAAATATAAAGCATGGTTAATCTTTCAAACGTAGGAAGAAACATTATTAAATCAAACTTTTGAGGAAGATGGAGCTGATTCAAATGTTATATGAGTCACACTTTGCCCTACTTAATTAATTCAGATCTCTATCTTCAAAAACATTTTAACAGGAACCCAAGCCAAAGTTTTATGATTGTTACATAAATTACAATTACTCACAGGTTTCAAATGCTTGTTTCTAAAATATGCTGTGGTTGAGATGAAGTGAATTTATCTAAGTTTATCTCTATTTCAAATTTAGTCCTTCTTCAAAAATTATGACCCCCTGCTTAATAAATTACCTGAATTGAGTTAGTTTTAATCCTCTACATTCTAGTAAACAGAGATTTAAATCATTTACTGTTTAGTATAGGATCATAAGGGGCAAACAGATTATATCTTGCCAAAAAAGTCATGTTTTCTCAGAAAATGAATTATGAGTATAACACACATGCAGTCTGGGTATCTGATGTGACTTCCAAGCCCTAGGTCACCATGCATTCATGTGACTCTGTTTTATTTGTATTGCAGATGTACCCGTAGATTTAGCTTCCTAGGAAGTATGATCGTTTTAGGACTTATTATTTGGCTTGTGCTTACTTTTAAAGCTAAAACAGTTTCTTCTTCAGTAATACTTTGTTTTATCAGGACTGTAAATGTAAATAACATCTTTCTGAATTCAGTTGCTTATTAAAACTTGGCATCAGTTAGATATCAAATAATATCATAGCCCTATATCAAATACTCAAGTTGGAAGATGTTCAGTTCTGCTCTTCACCTAATTAACTGTTATAGATTTGAAAGATTGTTTATATAGATTCATTCAATATTTTCACAAACGAAAGAATGCATATGCTCAGTTAATTTACATGATTTGGGGTCCATCTCCTATTCTTTAGAATTTCTTTTATTTTCTTTATGTTATATGAATCCAAAGTGTTATATACCTTATCAGTTAATAAGTCGGGGGATGCATTTATAAGTGTAGATACTGGGCTTCCCTGGTGGTGCAGTGGTTGAGAGTCCGCCTGCCGATGCAGGGGACACGGATTCGTGCCCCGGTCCGGGAAGATCCCACACGCCGCGGAGCGGCTGGGCCTGTGAGCCATGGCCGCTGAGCCTGCGCGTCCGGAGCCTGTGCTCCGCAACGGGAGAGGCCACAACAGTGAGAGGCCCGTGTACCGCAGAAATAAAAAATAAAAGTAAGTGTAGATACTGACAAGGGTGTGGTAAGGTGCTTTGTGATAAGACTTTGAATAAAAAAGCTTTTATTTTAATAGTGGTTGTTCTAACTATCTTTTAAAGGTCTTTGTAACATGAAATAGCTGTAATATAGATCCCTGAAGTAATTGAAAATTACACGTTTCCTTTTAACTCATGTATGTATGCTTTGAATTTCTTCTTCCAATTATATACATCTTCCAATTGTATACATCTTTTAATTGTCGTCTTAGAAAATTCTCAGCGATTAAAAAGAGACACGACATTTTCATCAAAGGAATTTTTGCCTACTTTTTGTGTAGCTTAAAAATATTATAATTGTAAAACTCATTTTTAGTATGTTTCTTATAATTTGAATGCAACTTTATTTCATGCTTCCTAAAAAACAATTGAGCATTCCAATTATAAAAATTATTTTAGACAACTTGCAAAAAACATATTTGTAATAGGAACTGCAAGTTTCATACTGCTTTCAGAATGATTAAAATATTGTATCACATTTAATGTTAGTTATATTTCTGCTAAAATATCTCCTTTAGGATGGCTTTCTGAGCTCTCATCCTCCTCCCAGGTGCAGTAGGTGCTTCTCTATGCATTTTCATTACAGTTCATCAGTTTTCCACCTGATATCTATACGTTAATTGTTGGTTTCATTCTCTGTTTCTCCCCAGGATACCAAGGTCCCCTTGAAATTAAAGGCTATGCTTTTTATCATTGTTATTCACGGCCCATAGGACTATGTGTGTTGCATAAAAATGATGGTGAATATTCGTTATATAAATGAATTACTTGAAAATATACATTCAATTTTAGTACCTAATCTTGTAGTTATCATACTATTATTATACCGAATTGTAAACTACAGTGTGTTCTTTTAATGGAAAAATACTTTATGAAAATTTAGAAAAGTAAGTGAAAAACAACAAAAGCTCCCAAAGTACTACTGAGAAAGAAAGCATGACTTTTAACTTCCAACAAAGAACATCAAAAACTTTGACCTGTAACTAGACCCAATATTTCAGTATTTTAAAAAGCCATTGTGGTTTCATAATTCCACACATGAGAGACACTGAAATGAGATAGCAAAGTACAAGCAAAGCAGCCATAAATATCTCTGTTGTGTTTCACCACTAGTCTTTACCTAGCATCTTGACACATGTCTGGGCCTGCATCAGTAGTCATGTTCACTTCTAAACAGGATGTCTTTTTGCTGACACACAGTTTGAATCAGTATACATTATATTCCCCATGACAATATACTCTGGCAACATGAAGACAAATGCATTTTATTCCATTCTAACCACAGTGAGAAATAGCCCATATAACATTTACATGTATAAATTTGTTTCATACAGTTTTCTTAGTGATAGAGTGTTTCCTTTTATAATTCAATGAAATACTTTACAATGCAAAATTTCAGGGTGATAGAAAAATACGACCCTATAACATATATATAGTATATATTCTATAGTAATATTATTTAAATATGAGAGTTGAGATAAATAGTATCAAAATTGTGTCTCAGTCTGACATCCCTACATGTGATATGAAGAAATGATAATCTCACTCCCATATTTTAATGTGAAAATGCCCAGACAGCTCCTGAGTCATGAGACTGTAGCTTAAACTGGAACAATTCAATTTGGATTTTCATGTAGCTCAAGAAATTCTCAGCCAGTGATTAGATATCAAGTTTTATTTAATCCCTGTATGAATATCAGGTAACGATACCTCTCAAGTACCCTACATTTATATTTGAAATATGATACAGCAGCTGGTAATTTCTTACAAAACTAAATACACTCTTAACCTATGATCCACAAGTGTGCTCTTTGGTATACAACCAAATGAGTGAAAACATATGTCTACATAAAAACCCACACATGGTATTTATAGTATCCTTATTCATAATTGCCAAAACTTGGAAGAAACCAACATGCCCTTCAGTAGGTGAATGGATAAACAAACTGTGGTAGACCCAGACATGAACTATCAAGCCATGAAAAGACATAGAAAAACCTTAAATGTATATTACTAAGTGAAAGAAGCCAAACTAAAAAGTATACTGTATGAATCCAGTGATATGACATTCTGGAAAAGGCAAAATTATTGAGACAGTTCAGGGATTTCCAGGGATTTGGTGGTAGGGCAGACTGAATAAGAGGAGTACAGGGGATTTTTAGGGCAGTGAAACTATTCCCTGTGATATTATAATGGTGGATACATGCTGTTATTCATTTGTACCCATAGAATATACAACACTAAGAGTGAACACTGATGTAAGTATGGACTTTGGTTGATAACACTGTAGCAATGTTGATTCATCAGTTGTAAAACCGGTACCACTCTAGGGCAGGATGTAGTATGCTAGAGGTGGGAGAGGGTCTGTGTGTGATTTGGTGAGTGTATGGGGAGGGTATTACAGGAACTCTGTGCTTTTTGCTCTATTTTGTTGAAAATCTAAAACTGCCCTAAAATATAAAGTCTATAAAAATATGCTACACTTCTAAATTGATGCACTTTCTTTGGTTAATTCTAATAAGCTTAGGACCCTCTTTGATTTTTGTATATTGGTGTTAATCCTTTTAACTATAAATTTAATTACAAAGGAAAAGGACAAAATTATCCTGTACAAAATATCCTACACAATATTCACTCATTTTTTTCCCCTTTACTGACAAAACTTTGTTCAGTATAGCAACTTACCCATTGAAAAATGACATTCCCCAACCTTCTTTGTAGTTAGGGGAGTTCATATTTCATAATTATGATCATGAGATATATGTGAAAGACAGCTGTGAATTTCTACTTTTTTTTCTTTTGTGACATACATGTCATCCCTTTTTCTTGTTTATCTCCATTTTTCTTGCTGAAACATGGACATGGCAGTCAGTCATGGTGGCTGCAGCAGGCATATTGTAACCTTAAGGAAAAGTTCAAGAACGTCTCAGTGTCCTCAGCTTTGCCCGATTCCAGACTTCTAGCTTCATGAAACAAACAAATAAACAAGGACTTCTATTCTTGGAGGTGACATGATTTCTGTTACTCACAGCCTAATATAAGCCTAACTATTCAGAGAACCCGTATAAAATGCTAAAAGTAATCACTGACAATTGATTCTAATTGATAACGAATGCTTGGGCGGTTAAATATGGGACATTTTTGGCATTCTGGAGATTATCTTCTTTCTCTATTAACACGGAATTCCATTATTCAACTTTAATGTAGAATGAATACCATAGAGAAAGGCTTATAAAAAGTTTTTGTTTCCTATTACAGTAGCTTTCTTCCTTTCTAAAGGCTCTGTTTTATTTACACAAATGCCACAATCCCATATTAACTGTCCTTACTAGAAAGAGAGTGAAAGAGCTTCTGGGAGATAAAATGATGGTGAAGACATGGTATTTGCCCAAAGGTTTGCAATCTAGATGGAAGGAGAAAACATATGCAAAGAGATAAATATAATGTAAATGTGGAGATGAAGCAAAATATTTTTCAGTTCAGAAAGAGTAAAAAAGGAAAGAAAACAGAGTAATATAGTTTGAGTGAAAGATGCCTTTAGACCAGAAATATAAGTTGATGCAAATTTGAAGAGATGTTTGAATAGAAGCTCAAGGCATTTGGACTTTATTTGAAAGGCAGTAAAGATATTAGTGTGTTTGCTTAAGGAAATGTTATAGAGTGCAGGCAGTGAAATGCAAAGAGACAGATGAGAGGTGTTTTTTGAAGTGAGAATTGACAGGAATAGGTAGCCATATTCACATTCACTCAGCTGTCTCAGTAGAGTCTGTTTGCTCTTTATTGTAGAAAGTTGAGCTCTGAGAGAAAAAAATTTTGGGAGGGTGGGGAAGAGGTTAGAAAACAGGAAAAACATATAAATAAAGCTAGTTTCTTGATATTTATTTTTTGTAACAATTTTTGGTTCTTTCCCAATGATGAAATTCTCAAGTAAAGAAATCTGTAAAAAGAGTTTCTTCTCTAGCCATGCCATAAAGAAGATAAAGAATTTCTGCCTACAGTGTGAAATAGAACACTTGGTTATTTTTACTTCGATCCAAGTTACAAAAGAACAGATAAATAAGTAGCTAAAATCTATGGAAATGAGAGGCAGAATTGTTTTGGAAGAAATAATGGAAAGGTTATTTCTAGCTGGGGAAGCCGCCACCTGGTGTCATTTCTGAACAGATGTAGAGAAGCTGAGAGTAGAGATGTTACGGAAAGGTTGTTTGATCGTTTTGTTAAAGTTTTTCAGAGAATTATGTGTGTTTGTCACAATATTGTGAGGTATACCTGACAAAGCATGAAATATTTTATTCTGATTGAGAACGACTGACTGTGAACAAATCTGATGTTGGAAAAAGAAAAAAACATGGGACAGTAAAAATAATAAATTCAACTTCAAGGAGAGTATGGTGGTTTAATATCTTCATCTTTTATTATTTGCATTTTCATTGAATTAATTGCTAACACCTTTTATCCAATAGCACAGTGGAAATGAGGCAATATTTGCATGTATCTGGAGAGAATATATAAGAAAAAAGAGAGAGATTTATTATAAGAAATTGGCTCAAGTGATTATGAAGGCAGAGAAGTACAAGATCTGCCATCTGTAAGCTGGAGAACCAAGGAAACCAGTTATGTTTGAGGTATTGTTGTTACTCTTATTAACTGTTGTAAAAATTAGTGAACTACATAAGATCTCTGCAACTTCATGGTTCCCATGAAGTAAGTGAGAATTATAATACCAACAGCACAGAACTGAGTGAACATAAGACGAAGTACTGAATGCATATGGCATATATTCATTCATTGCTTCTAAGTGAAATTACTGTTACTACTTTTTTTTTTTTTTTTTTTTTTTTTTTGCGGTACGCGGGCCTCTCACTGTTGTGGCCTCTTCCGTTGCGGAGCACAGGCTCCAGACGCGCAGGCTTAGCGGCCATGGCTCACGGGCCCAGCCGCTCCGCGGCATGTGGGATCTTCCCGGACTGGGGAACGAACCCGCGTCCCCTGCATCGGCAGGCGGACTCTCAACCACTGCGCCACCAGGGAAGCCCTATTACTACTTTTTTTAAACTAATATAGTATCTGGCTCATGTTTTCTTTGCCCCCTCTATGGGTCTATTATAGTATCTAGTGATGTCAATTTTTAAAAAAAAATCCTCATATTCAGTAAAATGTTTGTGTATTTTGTGTTTGTTTTCACTCATTTCTAGATCTCTAATGTCTATTCGGGGAGGCATTCAGAACACAATTGAAGAGGAGAAGGAGATTTGGTGGAGAAGGAGCCAGCTCATATATAGTAGCCCAATTATAGGGAAGTAAAACTGGTAAAAGACTAGAACAGCTTCTAAGGAAAACAAGTATGAGACTGGAGTTATGTGGAATAACAAAACAAAACAATATAGGAGCTCCACTAGTTAGACGTCAAATCAGAGGACCTGGGTATTTTGCCACAGTCCAGTCTTCAAAACTCTTTTGGACTCAGTTTCTTCCTCTGTGAAGGATGAATATTAT
Organism: Globicephala melas; assembly: GCF_963455315.2. Taxonomy (NCBI): domain Eukaryota; kingdom Metazoa; phylum Chordata; class Mammalia; order Artiodactyla; family Delphinidae; genus Globicephala; species Globicephala melas. Next base: position 20,438,346 of record NC_083326.1, read on the forward strand.
TAATTGCTTCAAAGAGCTGATATTTGTTGATATAATGTGATGACCTGATAAATAGTAATATGTGGGTTATCACTGCCCCATACTCTCCATGACAGTAGAGGACACCATTCTCTTGTTAAAAAACTGGCTGTTGCCCCCATGTAACAGCTAGCCAACCATAGAAATTCTACAAGCGTTTGTTACACAATGAAAGAATAAAGTGGGGTGATTGGTAATCTGTTCTCCCTAGGAAGACATAAAAACACCCAAGCAGAGTGAAGGAGATTTAAAGAATAGAACTTCCCATACATTTCAGTTGTTATTGCTTGAATCCATAATCTGAGGAGAGAGATGAAGAGGACCACCCCTCTTTCAATTTATCATTTGCCAGGTTTTCCCACTCAGGTTATCATGGTGAGGAGAGAAGCAAAGATACATTCTGTTTTTTAATAAAGACTGCTACTGACTGGTTCCTCTCTCATTTGTAGACAAAGGCATGACATATTGGATGCACAGAGAGAACTTAAATATTTAGACGCATACTTAAAATTTAAATTAATCATTCATTCATGAAGCACTTAACGCCATATTTATCAAGGCAGTGTATCAGCATGTGGAATAAAGATATGAAGAGAAAAAGAGACAGAAAGAGAAAGAAGGAAATCAATCTCACAGCCCCATGTCCTCAAGAAATTCATTGTCCATCAGGGAAAACAAAAATATATATAGGCAAGCACAATAAAATATGATTAAGAGCAGAGTTTGCACAGGGCCTGAGAGAAGGGGAAATTAACACTGCCTTGGGTATTTCATTTATTAACCTACTACTAAAGTTTATTTCCTGGTGAGTGATTTTAAAAACACCATGCTTTCTAGGTACAATTAAATTCAATTTAAAATGTATTTCGTGACATTCTGTGAAAAATACTTTACAAATAGCTCAGCTCTAGGAAACATGCTGATCTTTGAGACACAGCTCTTATTCCAAAGGTTTTGGGGTATTATTATCACAAACATCTTACACACTTGTAAGTATATCTCTAGGTGTAAAATGTAATATCACCGGCCATAAGCACCACAGGAATTTAGAGTGGGGACAGAGTAATGTGATCTAAAGGAGTTTCAAGGGGTTGGGGGTGGATTTGGGATGTGAAATGTGGGATAAAGACAGTATTTGTGTGGCTAACATGTTAATGGGCATGAAATGATTAACTAGATGGTCTGAGCTGCCCTTGCCAGGCAGAGGGAGAAAATCTAATACTGTTGCACAGAGGGTATCATTGAGACATGGTTACTGTGTAATGGTGAACGTTTTTCAAGCTGTTCTCTAACTGAAAACTGCTTTCTGGCCAAAAGAGAGTGGAATGTAATTACTTCCAACATCACTTAACAGTGATGATCAGAGAGAAAGAACAATAGAGCAAAGAGCTGAGCACTTCACAAATAGAAATGCACTTTTATTTTCTTCCTGAAAAATAAAAGGAGAAATGAGAAAGCATACTGAAGGACTACAAACTAAATTTACATTTGCATGGATTTGCATAGTAGGTGCTAGACACAAGGGAAGCCAGTATTTTTTATTACACGGCATAAACATTTTGATCTTTGAGAAAGAAGACAGAATGAGGAACTGAATATTCTCTGAAATTAATAATCACAGCACAGAACCATGGCAAGCATACTACAAGTAAAGCAATGCTACCTTTGTGCTATGAGAATTCCCTTTAGCCTTTTTCCAAAAGTCATGAAAACTAGACTTGGAATAGAGTTCAGAAGAGTGAAAAATTTGAGTATCACTGGACCGAAATGAGATAGCAATTACAGAATGTCATCACTTTCAGTATTTCAAGGGCACTTGAAGAAAGCCCAGAAAGTTAGACATTCTGTCTGAAAAAGATGGACAGAGGCTGAAAACAACCAGGCAGAACACAGCCAATCGGCTGCCTCTTTTTATAGACAGCACTGGTGGACTCCAGGCATTACCTTTGTAAAACTCGCTGTATGTTCTTTTACACGGTTTTTTTTTTTTTTTTGGTTGTTGTTATTGTTTTTATTTTCAATCTTAATTTGAACTTCTAATCGATCCTAAAAATCAAATATTTTAGAGTTTTAAGTTCATTTTAGAGGTGGCTCTAATGTCTTAGAATCCTATGAAACAAACCAAAACCTAAGCCAGAGTGAATTCCTGTGAACGGACTCACATTGGAGAAAACCAAAATTAAAGATAACCAATTACACACAGCCCCTTAGACTTGCCCAGATAAGGCTACTTGCATTGCTTCTGCATCTGCACTATAAAAGCCTATAAAATGCTCCTGTCCCCAGCATTCCAAACCACTTCTGGTTTGGCACTACCTGACTGGAATCAAAATTTGCTCAAGTAAACTCTAGAACATTTTAGTGTTCCTGAGTTTACCTTTTAACAGATTATTGTGCTTTTCTTAAATATATTATAGAGTACTCTACTGTTAGGGATTCTAACTATATAGCATATTCAATTAAAATATGCCAATCTTATGAATATTTAACAGATTGTAGTGAATATAATTCTCAACATGTGATAAAAAACCATGAGATGAAATGCCAGTTTTACCATGAGCAGCCATAGCTATAAAAGAAAACATCATCTTCCCTAGATACATTGCAGTTAGTTTGTGTGTGTGCAGGTTGAGACTGTGTATGATGAGACAATTAATAGCTTTTGAAACTGTTACAATGAAGAGTCCGTTTCTCAAACATGAGTCAATACTCCAGCAGAAAGAGATCATGACCACCCTCCCAACTTCCTCTATTTCAACCCCTATAATAACCCAAATACTTGGTACTACAGATAACTTAGCAATGAAATTATAGTTTCTTTTTGCTGTCTCTGCTTTTGCAGTTTATACCATATGGATTAATTATGTAGAAATTCATGATAATTGATTCAGAATTTTCAATAAATAGCAGAGATACATTTTGTTTCAACTTCACTCCATGTTACTTCATCAAAATTATTTTTTTCTATTTTCCATTTTCAGATTCTTCATTTAGCTTTCTAATATATTGAAAAAATATATGCAAACATTATATAAAATCTATTCAAATATAAGTTTTTATTGCTTGTAATTCAAGCACTAAAAAAAACTTCACACTATTTTTGACAAAATTATAATTATATAATTATAATTTCATAATTTAAAAGTATCATTTAAAAGTTTAAATTTATAATTTAAACTTTATAATTATAGATTATAATTATATAATTTTAAAGTTATAAAGTTTGGACTCCTGTTCAAAGAAAAAAAGTAAATAAAAACAAATATTGTCAATGTATAATTAATGTTTTATTACAATCAGTGATTTTTATTATTGTTGGCCTTATAATTAACTTAGTGATAATGTGATATTAATTCAAATTCTTAAGCCATATTCATAAGCCAGTGAAATGATTCAGCACAAAAAATCTGTTTGGCTCTAGGTTCATTGGATTATATATTTTATTTATATTCTTATACAAAAATGTGGTTTCAGTTAGAAAAACTTCTAATCAAATCATTGTGTTTTAACTTGTGTTGTTAAAATAAATATCTGCTATATGAGTCATCAGTATGTTTCCTCTGAGGAAATAAGATTGATTTAGAAAAATACTCCCAAAATAGATTGTAAAAAAATATTATTACAGTTACATAATCTATGACTAATATTTCTAAGAAAAGTCTTGATCTTATTTCTATAATATTAATGTTTTCTCTATATCTGACATTTAAATCTTGTTTTACAGATTTTTTTTAAGTAAAATATTCCTGGGGCTTTTTATATAAGATAATAAAACTATTTAGTATGATGAATAACTGCCGTTTGTCAAGGCTCTGGTATATATATAGTCTCCCCTGACTTTTACCTTCAGCCCATTCATTCTACCCCCCATTTCCTCACTGAACTTTAGTCACAAAACTGGTTTCTTTGCATTGCTGAGCAGCTCCATTTCATGCTTCAGACCATCAGGCCTGCAGTCCTGTCCACCTGGACACAGGCTTCATCCGCCTCCTCATTGGCTGGATCCTGCTTGCCTGCCAGGCTTCAGCTTAAGTGAGACTTCCTTGGAACCCAGAATTTATGGAGGCTCTCTCACTGTTACCTATGTTGCTTCCTCATCAGAACTGCAATAGGGGAATTAAGGTATTAATTTTTGTTTTGTCTTTGCTAGTATATAAGAGTAAGAGAGGCAGAGGCTCACAGCAACAGACGGAGTGTTCACTATTCTTTTTATTATTGATGCCTTAGTCTTCTAGGGCTGCCATACAAAATACCACTGGGTGGGTGGGTGGCTCAAACAAAATAAATCTATTTTCTCACAGTTCTGGAGGCTGGAAGTTCAAGATTAATGTGTCAGCAGGTTTGGTTTCTCCTGAAGTCTCTCTCCTAGATGTGCAGATGGCCACTTTCTCACTGTGTGCTCATAGCCTTTTCTCTGTGTGTGCATCCCTGGCATATTTCCCTGTGCCCTAAAGTCCTCTTCTTATCAGGACACCAGTGTGATTGAATTAGGGCCCACCCTAAAGCCTTGCTTTAAGGTAATTACTTCTTTGAAGGTCCTAACTCCAAATACACATTTTGAAGCAGTGGGGTTTAGAGCTACAACATATAAATTTTGGGGGAACTCAATTCAGTCTGTAACAGTTGAGGTCATCATTATTCTCTGTTCTCTATTTTATTCCAACAAGTTAGACTAGCTTATGTTTTCTTCCTGCACATTCATAAAGAAAACCTCCCTTCCTGAATTTTGTGAACTTTTCATCACGAATCATTTCAGCTATAGCACTTATCATTAATTATGTATATCATTAAAATAATAATTGTCATCTCATTACAATCTTTTAAATTATCCTATCAATTATTTATCCTAGCTAATATTTAGTGAACATTGACAATATTCTATACATATTCTCAGGCCTTTCCAAGTACTAATCTTCATAATAACACTAAGAAATGGGAACTATTATGAGCACCTATTTTACAGATGAGAACATTGAGGGACAAAAGCAGTAGATGGAGCCTCTGGGATTTTATTAGAGAAACTCTGGCTCTAGAGCTCAGGCTCATAATCACTCCATTGTGCTGTGTTTCCTCTGTAATTTTAATATGGTAAGATTCATGAAGGCAGAGGTTGTCTACATCCTGGTCTTCGTACTGTAATCTCATAGAGGGCTAAGACCACAATCCTTACGTATCAGAGTTAAAAATCTCTGACTTTACTCTCGGTTTCCTTGATGAACACTTCGACTGTCTCTTTTCAGAAACCCAGAGCTGTTAATTAATCTGTGACTCCTCACCTCTCTTGTTATTTCTTGTCTTTTTTTGCTTTCTGATAAAGGACTGAAGTGCCCATAACATATACATTATCTGCTAATTGCTAGGAAGTGGAGACATTATTACTCTGAAATAAAGCTTCGACTTTCCCACGTGATTTTTTTTTTTTTTTTCGGTACGCGGGCCTCTCACTGTTGCGGCCTCGCCCATTGCGGAGCACAGGCTCCGGTCGCGCAGGCTCAGCGGCCATGGCTCACAGGCCCAGCCGCTCAGCGGCCTGTGAGATCCTCCCAGACCGGGGCATGAACCTGTGTCCCCTGCATCGGCAGGCGGACTCTCAACCATTGCGCCACCAGGGAAGCCCTGGTGATTTTTTTGTCATCTTACTCTAGGATCGTTGACATTCCATAAATAGCTGTGGAATAAATGAAAGCATCTAGATTCTTCCATTAAATATGCCCTTTGTCTCCTGAAAGCATGCATACTATTTTTCCCATAGGGCCTACTAGAGTACTGAACACAGTGTAAGTACACAGCATACATTTACACAATGAATACAAACTTGATCAGAGCCGTATGATTAAATATTTTATACTTATTTTATACATGTCATAAAAAGATATTTAAAAAGCCTCTCAGCAGACTATTTTTCACAGCTTGTGTTTAAAAAGAGAATGGCTTCTTTTATAATGATGCGTGTGTATTAAATAAATGTAGCAATTTTACTGAATAAGCCTCACTATATAAATTGTAAGTAGAAAATAACTTTACTATTTCCCAACACACCCTGTTAAAATCATTTTGTCCGTTTCTTCCTGTCCTTGAAAGAAATCACAGGATAAGTTCCATTGATTTTCTAGGTGTTCAAAGATGATAAACGTCAGGCTGTTATAGTCATCCGAACATTCTGATTTATTTAGGCCTGACTTCATTTAGTTTTCTTCTCCAATATCGGCTTTCTTGCTCAGTGAGGTATTTCCTGACCCGTCTGAGTAATAGAAAGCTCATACCTTCTTTATTCCCCTGCCCTGCTTTCTATTTCTTCACAGTTTATTGTCTCTCTTATTCAACTAGAATGCTGGTCCAGGAGAACAGGCATATTGGCTTTTTATTCACTTCTATAACCCCAGCACCCTGCAAGCATGTCTATGACATTGTAGGTACTCCATAAATATTTGTTGACTGAATGAAAGTATTTATGAAGTTATTAACATAAAAGCCCCATCCAGTAAAACTTCTCCTTCTTCCTACCCTCATCCCCATCCCCTCCTAGGGAGTCTTTTAGGCTTAGATACATTCAGTGGACACAGGGTAGAAGCAGGTTGATTTCTTCTTTCTTTTCTATCTCTACTCCCTCACCTTCTTGCTACTCCAGGACACATCACACCTCCTAGTGCATCAGAATTAACAGGACCTCACCCACAGTTTCAATTTCAGTTTAGCAGGTGTAGATGTTTATCAAGCTCCTCAGGACCTTGGCAGTGGTGTGTATGCAGGAGAGAGTTCTCACCAAGGTTCTCACCAAAGTTCTGAGTTGGGCTTAGGGGCTAGAGGATTAGGGGAGCAAATGCAGCTGTAATCTAGAGCTATCTCCTCCAGAGACTGGAGGCACAGGTGCTGGCTCTTTCTGTCCGGGGCTCTTTCTAGGAGAGCTCTTCCCACTGTTCATACCTGGTACCCGTGTTCTTTACCTGCCTGTATTCTCTCTCAGCCTCGGGCCATAGGTTTGCCTCCCCACACAGATTGACAATGATTGAACAAATATTGATCTTAAAGAAAGTTTCTTAATGGAAGAAATATTCATCTTACTCCCTAGTGATAGTATAATCTGAAGAATAATCCTAAATAATTTCTTCTAAAAGGAATCATGAAATTTACTTATCACTAAAATTTATATTTATCTTTTCTTTGAAGTATAAAACAATGTCTTAATTTTCTTTCCCTTACATTAAAAACCGCTTCATTAATATAGTTTCTAGGGAAACCAAGAACATCAGCATGGTAAATTATTCTAAAGAACATTTCTAAGAAAAAAAAATGTTTTTATTTGTCTGAGCTCTTCATTAGTAAAAATTAACCAAATGTCTAAATGTATATTGTACTAAGAAAAGATTGTGATAGACAGAAGTGCATATGAATCATTACTTCATATAATTGTTTGATGTTTAACAGCTTTGAATCAAATTCTACATAGATACCCCAAAGAAGTAATGTGTGTGTGTATTTGAGGAAAATAATATCTGCTAAATGTTATTGTAAACATATGTTAAGTATATGACATTTTAAAAAAAACGTATTAAGGTATAATTGAGGTATAATAAAAGTACATATTTAAAATATACTATATGAAGAGTTTTGATGTGTATATACAATTAGCAGACATTTGGTCCTGTCCAAAATGTCCATTGAGATATTTGGTTCATGCCAAATGGTCCTTGATATTTGGTCTTGTTGAAAACATCCATGCTTAGGAGACATCCCTGGGTTCAAACAGCCCATAACGTTTATTCATACTTCTGGTTTACAGGATTAATACGTTAAAAATACTATAATGTTTTATTGGTCCAATGATTGTGTTGTCACTGTATAGCCAATAATAACCCTTGTGGCCTTGGTAGGCTAGCTGGTGATGGCACATGGGGTTAGGTAGGTGGCTCAGGATTTGAATCTTGTAGGAAAGCAGGATTTATATGAACTGTGTGTATTGAGGAAGAGCCTACAGTTAGAGAAATGCACAGAGGTTGACAAGCTGAGGGTGGAATCTTTCGATGCATGGCACGTTTAATATGTCACTAGACATTTGGCTGGATGTAGCTGGGTTGTTCAATAAGGGCTGAGTTTGAAAGGAGATTGGTCAAGCTTCGATGTAAAACAGGTGGCAAATAAACTTGATAGAAGGTCTCACTTGTTCAGGAGGAGTGAGAACAGGTATAGCTCTTCTACCACAGAGAAGGAGAGTGTAATAGCCACAATGAGGGGGATACTGGGCATTTAATTGACCCCCTACAACTATCCCATCACCCAGGGTTAATGGGCAATGTTTCCCTTCAGTCAATGTCCTATAGAGGTACGACTGCAGTAGACAGGAAGAGGCACCTGCTGCTATTTGGAGAGGTTTCAGTGGATGTAACTCTCACACTTATCTGCTAATCAGTGTCATCACCATGCCATCAGCCGGTGCCTACCTACTGGCTGATCCAGCCTGGCTGAACCAGGTGTCGAGACCATAAGACACTAGTAGGGTTTTCCCTACCAATAAACCTGTGACCATTGCTCAGATGGCTACTAAAGAAAAAATAATAATGATGATGCTTTTTCTGTTGCTTGGCAATATGATAACTTTCTTTGAAAATTCTCAGGGAATAAAGCAGAAATAGTATACTCACAACAAGAAAAGACAATGTTACTTTATAATGGTTTTTGTTACTGTTACCATTTAACAAAGATAGGAATGAAAATTACTGGAGTTGTGAAGGGCAGACAATCTGTAATGCCTGATACACAACTAGTTAGAATAACATTACAGTCATTCAAGATGGTACAGGGAAACGTCAGCACAATGTTTGTGTTGAAGGGAAAGTAAGGAAAACCCTGAACAGGTTAAAACAACACGCAGAATAAGAATCAAATGCAACACTGTCCCAGGGACTTCAAAGAGCTCTTTGTGAGGTTCATGAGGAAGAGGTCCTATTAATGCTCCCAGAAAGAAACTCATTTGAGGCAAGTATAAAAAATAAAATCCAAAACAGACATCATTTCATAGAATCGAAATTCCAGAGGAGTATAAAGTAACCAGGCACAGAGAACCACTTCTTACACATGATTTCAGTGCTCAAGATGAGAAAAGAATTCTTATTTACACACCTTTGACATTAAGTTTGTATCTCTTCACATACTGTGAGTTTGAAACAGGGCAGCCCTTAGGTGTTGCTATAATTAAAAGTAAATAGAATACCAATGAATTCTTTGTACTTCAAGTATCACACTTCTCATGAATTTTATATTTTGAGTCATAAACCAAGGAAGCAGGTCTTTTATGTTATTTAGTCTTTGTCTGGGAAACTCTGTAGGTAGTTTGGGTTTAAAAGAATCCTTGTCAGTTTCAGAATTGGGGAGCTAAATTTACAGAGTCAGTGTCAATATGTTTCCAAAGGAGGTTGTTTATTATATAGATAGATGACTTTAAGTCATAGGTAACTATAGACAAAAACTCATCACAGTTTTAGCTTTAGTTAATGAGTGCCAATATTTAAAATAAACAGGAGCAAGTTACAATAATTATTAATATTCTGACTTCAGAAAGGATAGCTTTTAATTATATTAATAGCACTACAAAAATCAGCATGAAAGCTTAAAATGGTGAAAGATTCAGCAAGTGAAGCTTTTTGGTGACAGAAGGGACGTACAGCTTCTTGCTAATTTACCTCAGGGATAAATTTTCTTTTCATGTACTGTTTTTCTTGCTGTAATTTTCAAAATTTTTTTAAATTTAAAAATACCTTTATATTCATGTACTTAAACATATACAATCACCTGCATGGTGAAATGACAATATTATCCAAATGTTTCCATTCTGGTTCCACATCTCATATACTGATTTTATCACTTTAATGGAAGACAGAGCATCCATTACTTTATCATGTAATCAGAGATTTGCAAAGAGAAAATAATTTGTATATGGACAAAGATAGCAACTTAATTGGTACTTTCACACTTATATATGTCTTAACCTCTTTGGAAATTACCCAGTTAGTCAAAGTGACTTCACTAATTCACTTGATTTTATTATAGTCCAAGGACTCACAGTCAATTAAGGATCTTGGAAACCATATGGAGTATTACATTACAGAGCAGCACAATCACTACAGTCAAAGAGATGGTGTTTTAAACTTGCACCCATAAAACATAGAGTCTTTAAGTCCAAATGATACACAGTAGAGCACTTCTTGAGGTTTGTAAGAGCCAGTTCTTTTAAAAGATACCAGTCATTAAAATTAAATTTACTGGAACATTTTTATGATGTTAAATAATTCACAGAAATACTGACAATATATTTGACCCATGAAATTAAAGAAAAAATGGAGACTTCAAAATAATCATGTTTCATAAGAGATTTAAATATAAAAACTCAAGACCTTCAGAAAGTAAATATTGTGTTCTTATATTATTCTAAACTGGATGTGACCAGAGAGGAGACAATTAATACATTAAAAATTTTTAATCTAATTATTCAACATATATAATTTTTCAGATGATTTGCCTTCACTAGAAATATTCCACAACTGGATCACTCGATCCTTATTCAATTATTCATTGTTTATTTACAAAGTAAGTAATAAAAAAATGTTTTAAAAGTCTTTATTAGTGCAACTTTGGTGACTGTTAGTCACAAAACTTTTGTGACTATTAGTTTCTGTCCTGGAGAATAAATGCATTTATTTATTTCATGTTTAGCAATCAGCTACTGTCTTCCCAGGCTGATTGTTATACAGCTTGTAAGATATATATATTTTTTACATCTTTATTGGAGTATAATTGCTTTACAATGGTGTGTTAGTTTCTGCTTTATAACAAAGTGAATCAGTTATACATATACATATGTTCCCATATCTCTTCCCTCTTGCGTCTCCCTCCCTCCCACCCTCCCTATCCCACCCCTCCAGGCGGTCACAAAGCACCGAGCTGATCTCCCTGTGCTATGCGGCTGCTTGCCACTAGCTATCTACCTTATGGTTGGTACTGTATATATGTCCATGCCACTCTCTCGCTTTGTCACAGCTTACCCTTCCCCCTCCCCATATCCTCAAGTCCATTCTCTAGTAGGTCTGTGTCTTTATTCCTGTCTTACCCCTAGGTTCTTCATGACATTTTTTTTCTTAAATTCCATATATATGTGTTAGCATACAGTATTTGTCTTTCTCTTTCTGACTTACTTCACTCTGTATGACAGACTCTAGGTCTATCCACCTCATTACAAATAGCTCAATTTCGTTTCTTTTTATGGCTGAGTAATATTCCATTGTATATATGTGCCACATCTTCTTTATCCATTCATCTGTCGATGGACACTTAGGTTGTTTCCATCTCTGGGCTATTGTAAATAGAGCTGAAATGAACATTTTGGTACATGACTCTTTTTGAATTATGGTTTTCTCAGGGTATATGCCCAGTAGTGGGATTGCTGGGTCATATGGTAGTTCTATTTGTAGTTTTCTAAGGAACTTCCATACGGTTCTCCACAGTGGCTATATCAATTCACATCCCACCAGCAGTGCAGGAGTGTTCCCTTTTCTCCACACCCTCTCCAGCATTTATTGTTTCTAGATTTTTTGATGATGGCCCTTCTGACCAGTGTGAGATGATGTTTCATTGTAGTTTTGATTTGCATTTCTCTAATGATTAATGATGTTGAGCATTCTTTCATGTGTTTACTGGCAGTCTGTATATCTTCTTTGGAGAAATGTCTATTTAGGTCTTCTGCCCATTTTTGGATTGGGTTGTTTGTTTTATTGTTATTGAGCTGCATGAGCTGCTTGTAAATTTTGGAGATTAATCCTCTGTCAGGTGCCTCATTGGCAAATATATTCTCCCATTCTGAGGGTTGTCTTTTGGTCTTGTTTATGGTTTCCTTTGCTGTGCAAAGGCTTTGAAGTTTCATTAGGCCCTATTTGTTTATTTTTGTTTTTATTTCCATTTCTCTAGGAGGTGGGTCAAAAAGGATCTTGCTGTGATTTATGTCATAGAGTGTTCTGCCTATGTTTTCCTCTAAGAGTTTGATAGTTTCTGGACTTACATTTAGGTCTTTACTCCATTTTGAGCTTATTTTTGTGTATGGTGTTAGGCAGTGATCTAATCTCTTACTTTTACATGTACCTGTCCAGTTTTCCCAGCACCACTATTGAAGAGGCTGTCCTTTCTCCACTGTACATTCCTGCCTAGTTTATCAAAGATAAGGTGACCATATGTGTGTGGGTTTATCTCTGGGCTTTCTATCCTGTTCCATTGATCTATCTTTCTGTTTTTGTGCCAGTACCATACTGTCTTGATTACTGTAACTTTGTAGTATAGTCTGAAGTCAGGGAGCTTGATTCCGCCAGCTTCGTTTTTTGTTCTCAAGATTGCTTTGGCTATTCGGAGTCTTTTGTGTTTCCATACAAATTGTGAAATTTTTTGTTCTAGTTCTGTGAAAAATGCCAGTGGTAGCTTGATAGGGATTGCATTGAATCTGTAGATTGCTTTGGGTAGTAGAGTCATTTTCACAATGTTGATTCTTCCAATCCAAGAACATGGTATATCTCTCCATCTATTTGTATCATCTTTAATTTCTTTCATCAGTGTCTTATAATTTTCTGCATACAGGTCTTTTGTCTCTTTAGGTAGGTTTATTCCTAGATATTTTATTCTTTTTGTTGCAATGGTAAACGGGAGTGTTTTCTTTATTTCACTTTCAGATTTTTCATCATTAGTGTATAGGAATGCCAGAGATTTCTGTGCATTAATTTTGTATCCTGCTACTTTACCAAATTCATTGATTAGCTCTTGTAGTTTTCTGGTAGCATCTTTAGCATTCTCTATAAATAGTATCATGTCATCTGCAAACAGTGACAGCTTTACTTCTTCTTTTCCCATTTGGATTTCTTTTATTTCCTTTTCATCTCTCATTGCTGTGGCTGAAATTTCCAAACCTGTGTTGAATAAGAGTTGTGAGAGTGGGCAACCTTGTCTTGTTCCTGATCTTAGTGGAAATGCTTTCAGTTTTTCACCATTGAGGACGATGTTGGCTGTGGGTTTGTCATATGTGGGCTTTATTACATTGAGGAAAGTTCCCTCTATGCCTACTTTCTGCAAGGTTTTTATCATAAATGGGTGTTGAATTTTGTCGAAAGCTTTCTCTGCATGTATTGAGATGATCATATGGTTTTTCTTCTTCAATTTGTTAATATGGTGTATCGCATTGATTGATTTGCGTATATTAAAAACTCCTTGCATTCCTGGAATAAACCCCACTTGATCATGGTGTATGATCCATTTAATGTGCTGTTGGATTCTGTTTGCTAGTATTTTGTTGAGGATTTTTGCATCTATGTTCATCAGTCATATTGGCCTGTAGTTTTCCTTCTTTGTGACATCCTTGTCTGGTTTTGGTATCAGGGTGATGGTGGCCTCGTAGAATGAGTTTGGAAGTGTTCCTCCCTCTGCTATATTTTGGAAGAATTTGAGAAGGATAGGTCTTAGCTCTTCTCTAAGTGTTTGATAGAATTCTCCTGTGAAGCCATCTGGTCCTGGGCTTTTGTTTGTTGGAAGATTTTTAAACACAGTTTCAATTTCAGTGCTTGTGATTGGTCTGTTCATATTTTCTATTTCTTCCTGATTCAGTCTTGGCAGGTTGTGCATTTCTAAGAATATGTCCATTTCTTCCAGGTTGTCCATTTTATTGGCATAGAGTTGCTTGTAGTAATCTCTCATGATCCTTTGTATTTCTGCTGTGTCAGTTTTTACTTCTCCTTTTTGATTTCTAATTCTATTGATTTGAGTCTTCTCCCTTTTTTTCTTGATGAGTCTGGATAATGGTTTATCAATTTTGTTTATCTTCTCAAAGAACCAGCCTTTAGTTTTATTGATCTTTGCTATCATTTCTTTCATTTCTTTTACATTTATTTCTGATCTGATCTTTATGATTTCTTTCCTTCTGCTAACTTTGGGGTGTTTTTTTTGTTCTTCTTTCTCTAATTGCTTTAGGTGCAATATTAGGTTGTTTATTCCAGATGTTTCCTGTTTCTTAAGGTAGGAATGTATTGCTATAAACTTCCCTCTTAGAACTGCTTTTGCTGCATCCCATAGGTTTTGGGTCATCGTGTCTCCATTGTCATATGTTTCTAGGTATTTTTTTATTTCCTCTTTGATTTCTTCAGTGGTCACTTCGTTATTAAGTAGTGCATTGTTTAGCCTCCATGTGTTTGTATTTTTTAGAGATCTTTTCCTGTAATAGATATCTAGTCTCAAAGCGTTGTGGTCAGAAAAGATACTTGATACAATTTCAATTTTCTTAAATTTACCAAGGCTTGATTTGTGACCCAAGATATGATCTATCCTCGAAAATGTTCCATGAGCACTTGAGAAAAATGTGTATTCTGTTGTTTCTGGATGGAATGTCCTATAAATATCAATTAAGTCCATCTTGTTTAATGTATCATTGAAAGCTTGTGTTTCCTTATTTATTTTCATTTTGGATGTTCTGTCCATTGGTGAAAGTGGGGTGTTAACGTCCCCTACTATGAATGTGTTACTGTCAATTTCCCCTTTTATGGCTGTTAGCATTTGCCTTATGTATTGAGGTGCTCCTATGTTGGGTGCATAAATATTTACAATTGTTATAACTTCCTCTTGGATCGATCCCTTGATCATTATGTAGTGTCCTTCTTTGTCTCTTTTAATAGTCCTTATTTTAAAGTCTATTTTGTCTGATTTGAGAATTGCTACTCTAGCTTTCTTTTGGTTTCCATTTGCATGAAATATCTTTTTCCATCCCCTTACTTTCAGTCTGTATGTGTCTCTAGGTCTGAAGTGGGTCTCTTGTAGACAGCAAATATATGGGTCTTGTTTTTGTATCCCTTCAGCCAATCTGCTTCTTTTGATGGAACATTTAGTCCATTTACATTTAAGGTAATTATCGATATGTATGTTCCTATTCCCATTTTCTTAGTTGTTTTGGGTTCGTTATTGTAGGTCTTTTCCTTCTCTTGTGTTTCTTGCCTAGAGAAGTTCCTTTAGCAGTTGTTGTAAAGCTGGTTTGGTGGTGCTGAACTCTCTCAGCTCTTGCTTGTCTGTAAAGGTTTTAATTTCTCCATCAAATCTGAATGAGATCCTTCCTGGGTAGAGTAATCTTGCTTGCAGGTTTTTCTCCTTCATCACTTTAAATATGTCCTGCCAGTCCCTTCTGCCTTGCAGAGTTTCTGCTGAAAGATCAGCTGTTAACCTTAT
The DNA here is from genome assembly GCF_963455315.2 of Globicephala melas. Taxonomy (NCBI): domain Eukaryota; kingdom Metazoa; phylum Chordata; class Mammalia; order Artiodactyla; family Delphinidae; genus Globicephala; species Globicephala melas. The sequence goes on from NC_083326.1 coordinate 20,453,598, forward strand.
GGGGATTCCCTTGTGTGTTTTTTGTTGTTTTTCCCTTACTGCCTTGAATATGTTTTCTTTGTATTTAATTTTTGACAGTTTGATTAATATGTGTCTTGGCATATTTCTCCTTGGATTTATCCTGTATGGGACTCTCTGTGCTTCCTGGACTTGAGTAACTATTTTCTTGCCCACATTAGGGAAGTTTTCAACTATAATTTCCTCAAATATTTTCTCAGTCCCTTTCTTTTTCTCTTCTTCTTCTGGAACCCCTATAATTCGAATGTTGTTGTATTTAATGTTGCCCCAGAGGTCTCTGAGACTGTCCTCAGTTCTTTTCATTCTTTTTTCTTTATTCTGCTCTGCAGTAGTTATTTCCACTATTTTATCTTCCAGGTCACTTATCCGTTCTTCTGCCTCAGTTATCCTGCTATTGATCCTGTCTAGAGTATTTTTAATTTCATTTATTGTGTTGTTCATCATTGTTTGTTTCATCTTTAGTTCTTCTAGGTCCTTGTTAAATGTTTCTTGCATTTTGTCTATTCTATTCCTAAGATTTTGGATCATCTTTACTATCATTATTCTGAAATCTTTTTCAGGTAGACTGCCTATTTCATCTTCATTTGTTAGGTCTGGTGGGTTTTTATCTTGCTCCTTTATCTGCTGTGTGTTTTTCTTTCTTCTCATTTTGCTTATCTTACTGTGTTTGGGGTCTCTTTTTTGCAGGCTGCAGGTTCGTAGTTCCCACTGTTTTTGATGTCTGTCTCCAGTGGCTAAGGTTGGTTCAGTGGGTTGTGTAGGCTTCCTGGTGGAGGGGACTAGTGCCTGTATTCTGGTGGATGAGGCTGGACCTTGTCTTTCTTGTGGGCAGGTCCATGTCTGGCGGTGTGTTTTCGGGTGTCTGTGGACTTTTGATTTTAGGCAGCCTCTCTGCTAAAGGGTGGGGTTGTGTTCCTGTCTTGCTAGTTGTTTTGCATAGGATCTCCAGGACTGTAGCTTGCTGGTCATTGAGTGAAGCTGGGTGCTGGTGTTGAGATGGAGATCTCTGGGAGATTTTCACCGTTTGATATTATGTGGAGCTGGGAGGTCTCTTGTGGACCAGTGTCCTGAAGTTGGCTCTCCCACCTCAGAGGCACAGCACTGACTCCTGGCTGGAGCACCAAGATCCTTTCATCCACATGGCTCAGAATAAAAGGGAGAAAAAGTAGAAAGAAAGAATTAGTAGAAGTAGAATGAAAGAAAGGAGGGAGGCAGGGATGGAGGGAGGGAGGAAGGAAGGAAGGAAGGAAAAAAAGAAAGAAAGAAGATAAAGTAAAATAAAATAAAGTAAGATAAAATATTATAAAGTTATTAAAATAAAAAAAATTATTAAGAGAAAAAAAAGAAAAAATATTTAAAAGAAACAAACAAAAATAGACAGATCGAACCCTTGGACAAATGGTGGAAGCAAAGCTATACAGACAAAATCTCACACAGAAGCATACACATACACACAAAAAGAGGAAAAGGGGAAAAAAATCATAAATCTTGCTCTCAAAGTCCACCTCCTCAATTTGGGATGATTCATTGTGTAAAGGAGGGAAGGAAGGAAAGAAAGAAAGAAGATAAAGTAAAATAAAATATAGTTATTAAAATAAAAAATAATTATTAAGAAAAAAAAACGGACAGATAGAACCCTAGGACAAATGGTGGAAGCAAAGCTATACAGACAAAATCTCACACAGAAACATACACACTCGCAAAAGGGGAAAAGGGGAAAAATCATAAATCTTGCTCTCAAAGTCCGCCTCCTTAATTCAGGATGATTCTTTGTCTATTCATGTATTCCACAGATGCAGGTACATCAAGTTGATTGTGGAGCTTTAATTCGCTGCTTCTGAGGCTGCTGGGAGAGATTTCCCTTTCTCTTATTTGTTCGCACAGCTCCCAGGGTCTTAGCTTTGGATTTGTACCCGCCTCTGCGTGTAGGTCGCCGGAGGGCATCTGTTCTTCGCTCAGACAGGACGGGGTTAAAGGAGCCTCTGATTCGGGGGCTCTGGCTCACTCAGGCCGGGGGGAGGGACAGATACGGAGTGTGGGGCGAGCCTGCGGCGGCAGAGGCCAGCATGACGTTGCACCAGCCTGAGCCGCGCCTTGCGTTCTCCCAGGGGAGTTGTCCCTGGATCCCAGGACCCTGGCAGTGGCGGGCTGCACAGGCTCCGGGAGGGGAGGTGTGGAGAGTGACCTGTGCTCACACACAGGTTTCTTGGTGGTGGCAGCAGCAGCCTTAGCGTCTCATGCCCGTCTCTGGGGTGCGCGCTTTTAGCCGCGGCTCGCGCCCGTTTCTGGAGCTCCTTTAAGCAGCGCTCTAAATCCCCTCTCCTCACGCACCAGGAAACAAAGAGGGAAAAAAAAGTCTCATGCCTCTTCGGCAGGTCCAGACTTTTCCCCGGACTCCCTCCCGGCTAGCCGTGGTGCACTAACTCCCTGCAGGCTGTGTTCACGCCGCCAACCCCTGTCCTCTCCCGGCACTCCGACTGAAGCCCGAGCCTCAACTCCCAGCCCCGCCCGCCCCAGTGGGGGAGAAGACAAGCCTCTCGGACTGGTGAGTGCCGGTCGGCCCTGATCCTCTGTGCGGGAATCTCCCTGCTTTGCCCTCCACACCCCTGTTGCTGTGCTCTCCCCCGCGGCTCTGAAGCTTTCCCCCTCTGCCGCCCGCAGTTTTCGCCCGCGAAGGGGCTTCCTAGTGTGTGGAAACCTTTCCTGCTTCACAGCTCCCTCCCACTGGTGCAGGTCCCGTCCCTATTCTTTTGTCTCTGTTTATTCCTTATTCTTTTGCCCTACCCAGGTACGTGGGGGGGTTTCTTGCCTTTTGGGAGGTCTGAGGTCTTCTGCCAGGGTTCAGTAGGTGTTCTGTAGGAGTTATTCCGTGTGTAGATGTATTTCTGGTGTATCTGTGGGGAGGAAGGTGATCTCCACGTCTTACTCTTCCGCCATCTTCCTGGAAGCCATCTGAGCTTGTAATATTTTTGAGAAAAGATTTCCTAACAGGAAAAGCATGCACAATGCATTTTAAATTCCATTTCTAAAACTGCAGGCACCTTGATCTTGCACTTCTTAGCCTCCAGAAATGTGAGAAATAAATATCTAATTAAAGCCACCCAATATAAGGTATTTTAACTAAGACAACCTTATAGCACATATACTTCTATGTATAATTAATTTAGTGATTATTGAGTATAGTGTCCATGATTCAACTGATACAGCAAGAAATTTAAATCAGCTAGGACAATGGTAAAAATATATTTAAAATGTCCTGAGCAGACAAGAAACTGAATTTTTATATAATACAATGAGACTGATCTTATATTGTCATCACAAGGAAGTGAGTTTTCTTTTTTTTTTCCATGAATTTTCCCATTCTACTTTTATTATCTGAGTCAAAAAGAAGACAAATAATTATACAAAATATGCTTTTTATTTTCAATTTGGCTTTTTATTTTTTATAAAGCTTGAATTTCCTGTTCCAAAAGAATTATTTAAATAATGTCATAATTATATTGTCATAATTAAATTATTTAATAATATCATTTACTCCATACATTGCTGATTTTAAAAGGCAAATTTGCGTGACTTAATTGACCAAAGATTTATAAGACAAATACCACAAAAGAAATATAAAGACAAGTAAAAACATATAGAAACCTCTAAAGGAAGTGTGTTCAATCTTGTTGGTATTAAAATAACAAAGAGCTGTAATCCTTCACCAAATTGATTTTTCTTTACTGAAGTATAGTTGATTTGCAATACTGTGTTAATTTCAGGTATACAGCATAGTGACTTGTTGGGTTTTTTGCAGATTTTATTCCATTCTAGGTTATTTCAAGATGTTGGGTATAATTCCCTCTGCTATACAATAAATCCTTGTTGCTTATCTATTTTATGTATAGTAGTGTGTATCTGTTAATCTCATACTCCTAACTTATCCCTCTTCACCTCCCTCTCCCGTTTGGTAACCATAAGTTTGTTGTCTATGTCTATGGATCTGTTTCTGTTTTATATATAGATACATTTGCACTATGTTTTAGATTCCACACATAAGTTATATCATGTATAGCATTTGTCTTTCTCTGTGTGACTTATTTCACTAAGCGCAATGTTCTCTAGGTCCATTCATGTTGCTGCAAATGACATTACTTCATTCTTATTTATGGCTCAGTAATATTCCATTATATATATATGTGTATATATATATGTATATATATACACACACATAATCCTCTTAAGCCAATCATCTGTTGATGGGCACCTGGTTTGCTTTCATGCTTTGGCTATTGTAAGCTGCTATGAATATTGGGGTGTATGTATCCTTTTGAATTATAGTTTTTTCCAGATATATACACAGAAGTGGAGTTGCTGGATCATATGGTAGTTCTATTTTTAATTTTTTAAGGACTCTCCATACTGTTTTCCATGGTGGCTGCACCAATTTACATTCCCATTTGCAGACTTTTTGATGATAGCCATTCTGACTAGTGTGAGGTGATACCTCATTGTGGTTTTGATTTACATTTCTCTAATAATTAGAGATGTTGAGCATCTTTTCATGTGCTTGTTAACCATCTGTATGTTTTTTTGTACCATCTGTACATTTTTTTGATAGAAAAAATGTCTATTTAGGTTTTCTGCCCACTTTTTGATTCAGTTGTTGGTTTTTTGATATTGAATTGTATGAGCTGTTTGTATATTTTGGATATTAACTCCTTGTCAGTTGCATTCTTTTCAAATATTTTCTCCCATTCCGTAGGTTGTCTTTTGTTTTATTGATGGTTTCCTTTGCTGTGCAAAAGCTTTTAAATTTGACTAGGTCCCATTTGCTTATTTTTGCCTTTATTTCTTTTGCCTCGGGAGACTGATCTAGGAAAACATTGCCATGTACTTATGTCAAAGAATGTTTTGCCTCTGTTCACTTCTAGGAGTTTTATGGTGTCATGTTTTACATTTAGGTGTTTAAAGCATTTTGAGTTTATTTTTGTATATGACGTGAGGAAATTTCTAATTTCACTGTTTTACATGTAGCTGTCCAGCTTTCCCAACACTACTTGTTGAAGAGACTATCTTTTCTCCATTGTATGTTCTTGCCTCCTTCATCATAGGTTAACTGACTGTAGGTGCATGGGTTTATTTCTGGGCTCTCTATTCTGTTCTATTGATCTATGTATCTGTTTTGATTACTGTAGCTTTGTAGTATTCAGTTTAACATGGTATTGGAAGTCCTAGCCACAGCAATCACACAAGAAATAAATGGTATCCACATTGGAAGGGAAGAGGTAAAACTGTCACTATTTGCAGATGACATGGTACTCTATATAGAGAACCCTAAAGTCTCCACACAAATCTCTTAGAACTAATAAATAATTCAGCAAGGTAACAGGATACAAGATTAATATACAGAAATCTGTCACATTTCTGTACACTAATAATGAAATATCAGAAAGAGAAAGTTAAAAAAAAATTCTGTTTAAAATCACATCAAAAAAATACCTAGGAATGAACTTAACAAAGGAGATGAAAGGCCCATTCACTGAAAATTGTAAAATATTGATAAGGGAAATTGAAGATGATTCAAAGAAATGGAAAGATATCCTGTGCTCTTGGATTGGAAGAATTAATATTGTTAAACTGACCATACTACCCAAAGCAATCAACAGATTTAATGCAATCCCTTTCAAAATACACGTGACATTTTTCACAGAAGTAGAACAAATAATACTTGAGTTTATCTGGAACCACAAAAGACCCAGAATTGTCAAAGCAATCCTGAGAAAAAAAAAACAAAGTTGGAGCTATAACTCTTCCAGATTTCAAAATATACCAGATTGATATTTTCAACTACATCAAGTTGGTATGAGCAGGGAATTATTAAGTTTTGATTTATGAGAATATTTATGTGACAGTAAATTTATTGAAATTTTAAAGGGCTACCTCTTCGATGATGTTTATTCAGTTTATACGAATGGGCCAAAAAGATTAAGGTTGGTGTTTCGAATTTTATTTTAACATATTGTGCTGTAAATATTAATTTTTATTACGTGTTATAATATTAGCCTCAGAGAGGCACTTATCCAAATATATTCTTGATCTCACATATATTTAATAAGAACCTATTCAAACTTTTCAAATAATAAATCTAGCTCATGTAAGTATAAATCATGACATTAAATACTACAGAAATGAGAGAAACAAGTGATACATGAGAATTGCTATACAACTTCACATAGAATAGAATTTTTTTTAATTTATTCAACTCTAATTTTAAAATTGTTTGCTTCTTAATAATGTAAGAGTCCTTGATGTATTACTTCAGTTCTTTCATATGGAAAATAAATTAGCTGGTCTGAGAAAATACTCTGCAACTTAAGTGATGTACCAATATTTTAATAAATATTTATTTACTTGCTATTCAATTGTAAAGATTTAATTTATCTTGTCAAGATATTCCTTACCTTTTAATTTTACTTTGACAATTAAAATGATACAGTTAAAATTGGAGTTTTATTTAAAAGCTATAAACAAACTCAATTTGACAATTTTCACCAGATGTTTAAGTTTATGCCATAACTTATAAAACAGAATAAGCAATCATAAAATAGTATTTAACATGCAAATTACCTGAAAAAAACACATCTTCTTCTTTGGTCTCTATCTTTAATTACCAAATAAATACATTTGGAATCATTTCTATTAAACAATCAACAGAATTTATTGTTGAAGGAAATATTCTGAATACTAAGACAATATAAATATGTATTCAAAACATTTGAGTTGTTTTAGTTTATGTTTAGTTTACATAATGTTATGAGTAGTAAATGAAATAATTTCCTCAAATCTACTGTATAAAGACATAGAGAGCATGTTTTCATATTAATATTTTTTCTAATGTTATGGTTTTTTCATTCAAATTTATTAAAATCACCTTTCATATAAAGATATCAATTTTGTAATAATAGAGAATTTTATTTTGTGTCATGGGTTTAGAAATTTATACATGACTAGAAAACACAGCCCCTAGATAGTATTAAAAATGCAACTGATTGACTATTCCAGAGTATAATGAATACATTAATAATTTTTTTAGATAAAATTATTCTATTACTGTTGTTTTGAATTTGAGAATGCTGATTTTTTTATGCACTTAATCTGTTTCAGACCCCATTATACTATTTATTTTTTGATCCATTTTGAAAACTAGTTATTGATTCCTGACATTTATTGACTGGAAATTTACACTTTGTTATTTTTGGTCTTTCTGTGTCTGAATCCAGAGTTAAATTAATCCATTTCTATTTTGCCACTTAAATTATTTCTGAAATATGATGGAGTATAAACAAAACTAAATAAACATACTGCCATTTGTAAAAATGTTGAGAACATTTTTAAAAGACAGACTAACCAGTACATAAAATCATATTTAGCATTAGACTGATAGTTTGCTTAACAGTCTTATGTTAATAAAAGTAAAATTTCCTAGCTAATTTAAAACTCAGCCTGCTCTTCATAATCAAGCTAAACAATAATAAATGAGAATAAAATGTGCATTGCTCTAATATGTATTCTCAATCTGAAATAAAGTAACCAGGAGTTACATTTACTAAAGGAAAGAGATGACCTCTCTTAGGCATTGAACTTTGTTTATCAATAATTAATTACAGCAATTTCTTAGGCCAAGTCATTTATTAAACCAAATGTTTAACACATCAGTAACTTTAATTATATATTAATTGTTTCTTTCCATTTTATTAGATTCAAGCTGTTTGTCTATTAACCATGTAATGATGATTCAACAATGATGATATGCTTTTTGAACACAATAAAAGGCTATTAACTTCTATTTATGGAAAATATGGGTAAAGCATTCTGTTTACTATAAAATCCTATTTTTAGTATCAAATTTTCAAAGAAAAATTTTGAAATTTATGACAGAAAAGTTACTACAACATCCACATTTTGTTAGGAAATTCTGTTTTTTTCTACTAGGTCCTACTAATTGCAAAATTTATTTGATACAATTTTAGAAATAAAGATAAATTTAAGGAAGAGGTTGAGTTTGTCTTCAGTCTTAAAGAGACTGTTTACTATAAATTTGTTTGTATATCCATAAATAAAATTATTCTATCTTTAGATGTTAAACTATAGTCAAAAGCATACTAGAACATTCTAATTAAGATTCTAAAGAAAAAAGATACCAGTTTACATCATATATACATAAGCTTTTGTTATGATTCAGACCAACACAATAAATATAACCAGAAATAAAATGTGTAATTTGGGAAAATGAGATTATATATATATATCTTATTATTTGGAAACATTTTGATTATATACTCAAAAAACAAGGAAATTAATTGAGAAATTATTTGAATGTATAGGAAATTCAGTAAACTTCTTCAATACAAGACAAATATTAAGTAAAGAAGCCTACTTAAAATTCTAGATAGAAAGACTAAATATTGTAAAGATGTAATGTTTATCTAGTTAATTTAAATGTATCACAATCATATTTAAGTAACCAAGTATATGTGATAAACTTAGGAAAAAACTAATAGTAATGGAAACCAAAAGGGTTTCTGGGATGTATCAGATATGAACTAACAGGAAAAGAAGACACATATATATATATATATATATATATATATATATATATAATAAATCACAGTGCTCAGTCATTACCACAATATTTGGCTTAATAAAATTTTACTGCTATTATTGTTGGCATAATTACCTTTATTATACAATTATCACAATATATTAGAAGCTCAATTCATGTTTAAAAGCAAAGACTCCAAAAACCAATTCCAGCTATGATAAGAGTCCCAATGTAAAATAAACAAATAAACGAGAAAATAGTTTAATAGAATATTTTCAGGAAAGCATGGTAAGAAACACTCTTTTTTAAGAGAAAATATATAAATATCATATATTGTGACAAAATGATTAATAAATATGACTATTAAATTAATAAAACAACCTGTACTGTAAAATACAATGTAAAAAGTTTTTTAAAAAATCAACAATAGGAGACAATATTTTCATTGTCATAGCTAGCAAAGAATTAGTATCAAGGATAAACAATTTAAATCAATAAGGCAATGCAAATACCTATGTTTTACAGAGAGTACAGAGAAAAAAATGCCAATACGTGGCTGGTGACCTTAACTTGGTACAATCACTAAGGATAGCTATCAACAATATTTGGTAAAATTGATGGTATCCATAGTTTCCTACCTGCTTCAGTCGGGGTAAACATATCCCCAGGTTTTGTGAAAGCTAGACCCTTCCAAAACTGCCTTTGAAAGTATTTTTCCTCAGGGGAGGGGGCGGGGGGCAGGGGTGGGGGAATGAATTGGGAGATGGAGATTGACATATACACTGTTGATACTATGTATAAAATAGGTAACTAATGAGAACCTACTGTATAGCTCAGAGAACTCTACTCAATGCTCTGTGGTGATCTAAATGGAAGGGAGATCCAAAAAAGAGGGAATATATGTATACATATAGCTGATTCATTTTGCTGTACAGTAGAAATTAACACAATATTGTAAAGCAACTATACTCCAATAAAAAATTTTTTAAAAAGAAAGAAAGAAAGAAAGTGTTCTTTCCTCCAGTGGGTCTCCCTCTATTGGCCAAACCTGAGTGTGTCCAGAGAGAAAAGGACCCTATGGATGAGTGATGAGGTCAGCCTCCATGTGCACTGCAGGGCACAACAGGATCCAAAACAAGGACAGAGGGACACAATGCAAATGTTTAGCCAATCCCCTAAAGACACGTTCACAGGTGAACTCTGGAAGACGGTAATCATTGGTGGACAGTTTTTATAAAAGGAAAACATTGGAAGTAAAGCATACCAACAGAAGACTAAGAAACCAACTTGCCACAGTAACAAATGGGACATTCTCTAGCAGCGAAATTATTGAACTAACACTACCTATATCAACATGGCTGCATCAGAAAGTTTTGAAACCTATAAAAATATTTTTATTTCTCTACCAGTATTTAGGAAAAATTGAAACAAACATGAAACTAAACAATAAACACCAGACTCAAAATAATGAAGATGAATGGGAACTGGGATTAGGGTAGGGATAGATTAGAAAGTAACATCTATATTTATAATGATCTAATTCTCTAAATATATTAGAAGCAAATATGTCATGAATATAATAATTGATAAGTGTCAACAAGCCATATATCCATTAGTATTTTCATATTGATACTAGAGTAATCTCTAAAATTAAACGAAGAAAACGAAAAGAGCCTCAAGGAAACAATAATGGAATATAAGCAGGGAAATGAAAGCTTCACATTTATCAAATTGAGAACAATTATTCTGATAAAATTAATATTGGCAAGGAATTTGGCATATGGGAATGCTCATGAGAATATACTTTGTTGAACAAAATTACTTTGAAGAGCAATGTGTAAATACCCAGTGAGTACGTATTATGCCACTAACAATTAGAGGCGGGCATCTGCTCTAACTGAACACCTGTTCATAATATGCACAAGAAAATCTTTCCCAGACTGCTTGTAACATTTAAAAGTGTTAACAGCATCTGAATAGCCATTATCCAGTCTTACTAGGGAATGTATTAACAAAGTGTTGCTTATTATTTTTGAAAAAGCAAATTATGCAACACTAAAAATAAATAAATTTGTTCTATATGCAATATTATACATGAAGTTCAAAAGTCCCAAATTAAATAATCGGAAGTTATAGCATAACCTATGTCAATGCAAATATTTAAACATATAAAACAATAACATATACATTTTTAGATATGTATCTTGGTAGTAAAAGTTTTCCAAGACTCATGTGAATTAATTATACCAATTTCAGAAGCTAAATTACCTCTAGTGATAAAGAAGAGGTATAGATAAGAATCAAAACTTAGCTACATATGTAACAATTTATTTCTTAATTTCTGAATCACTATATTTCAGCTAAATTTAGGGCTGAAATTTCAGCACTATAAGTATGTTTCATCTTAGTTGTACATACTTAGATGATTATTATTTTTTTCTATCTCTTCATCTATGAAACTTTTATAAAGAAAACAATTTTTAAAAATATTCTGAGGTTGGTTCCAAAGCTAGCATTGTAGAAAACAACTCAGATTATCTCAATCAGAAAGTTGACTGGGAGGCTGTTGAGTGCCTCCTAAAATTGACAAGAAAGCTAGAAGGAGGCTCACAGTGTCACAGGAAGCATGACCAAGACCTGGCCTGAAATATGGTGCCTTTACCACTGATGGTGCCATTTGGTGTCCATGACTTAAGTACCGTGAGGATTTTAAATAGGATTCAAGCAGAATTATTTAAGCACAGTAGTTCTATTCTGTACAAAGCCTGATTTCTGCTCTGTTCTTTATCAACTCCTACTTGAAGAATAAGTAAACTGATGGCATTTGCTCTGTATTCAAGTAATCTTGACAGCTGTTTTCATCGCCATAGCATGCATTCTCTTGCGTTCTTTTGGAATAAAACCAAAATTTTTCCTTTCATCTTCATCAACACCATCTTCTAAGAAAATAGTAATTTACAGTATTTTCTTCAACAATACATCAAATGATATCAAGAAACACACTTCCATGTAAGCAAGGGAAAATGGAACTCCAGATTATGTTTCACAGTGAAGTTAGCCTCACTCATTGCATGTAATCAAGTATGCATTTTGATTATTCAACTACAGCCTTATTAAGTCACAGCATTTAGCACTTGCTTGCCACAGAGTGCTTGGCATACAACTTAGCAAAAAACATAAGCTGTTATTAAAAACTTTTAAAAAGTAGACAGCCATTAATATCATTATCAGAGCAAATGAGAGTGCAGGGGAAAATTATTTCAAAATCTCTCCATAAACACTTTGACAGAGGCTTTCTGTGGTAACTGCAAATCATTCTGTTATACCTGATTTTGAGACAGAGTGTGTGAAAAGATAATGCTCTATTATTTTAATCCTGGTTAACTTTATTATGATCTAGAAAAGCATGGCTAAATCAAAGGTCTTCTTAAACAAATTCCAATTTTTTTCACCATTTACTTTTATTAAATCCAGCCTTAAAACTGCCCTTAAAATGTTAAGATAAGGGAAAAAAAGGCAACTGGAATAAGCTGAAATGACACTTTTCCCATAATTTTGTGACCAGAATAGCCAAAAATGACAGCCTTCCTTAAATTGGTCATTGTGGCATCCAACATATAGAAGATGGCAGACTATATGGGAGAAGGCTTGACTGCAGCCATTTTTCTCCATGTCCCGCCCACTGTTCCAACCCTCTAAGAGTGGTATCAGCAAGTAAATTGGGAACATCTGATATGATTTTATAAAATTTAAAGAAAAATGCCAGAAAAATTGGACCATGCCTTCCCAAACCAAAGATCCATTAACTTTTGCTTAAGAGAAATAAAAAGGTAAGAAACCTGTACAGGTTCTACATGTCCCCAAACAGTTTTAAAACATTTTTAAATAGATAATTCAACATAAAACATTTAAAAGGAAAATAATGCAACAGTGCAGACATGATGATTATTAGCTCCTTTTACAACAAGAACTAAGATGTGTGGTACATTTTACAATGTTGGGAGAATAGACTAATGCTGGTAATTGGTCAGGCAGAGATGACTCATTCCAGTCTGAGTTTTAGGTTTTGTTTTTGTTTGTTATCATTTTTTTAAATGCACATTAACAAAACTTAAGTTCCTCTGCTTATCAAATTTGTAGATTTGTGTTGCTTTGTGTGTCTGAAATAATATATTATTTGTAACTTTCAAATAATTTTTCCCTTGGTAATTTCATTAAACAACAGGGTATCAGCATTGTGCCATAGGGCTGTTGTATAGTGAACAATATAGACCTGGAATTTTCACTCCAGGGTGGGACAGAGTAAACCAAAACACAGACATAAAGCTGAAAACTCTAGTCAATTCTATAAAAGAACATAGGACTGCCATAAGAGTATATTAGAGTGAGACCCATTTCCTTCAGAGAACTTCCAGCAGGCTTTTCTGGAGAAATGACATTTTTGTTGAGATTTGAAGAATCATTAAGACTTGAGAGACTAAAAGTGGGAGGAAGAACATTACAGGAAGTGGAAAAGGTTTGTGTCCCTTATGTGGAAACAGCTTGGTCTGTTGGAGACCTGGAAGAAGGTCATGAGGCAAGAGAGTGAGGTCAGTAGATAAGGTTGCAATGTTAGATGGGGCTTCCGCTGTTCAGGGTTTGTACAGAAATCAAGGCTGCTTTATTTAATTCTAGTGAAATGGGAAAACCTTTATCATGTTTAAGAAAGGCAATGACATGATTATTTTGGATTCTAAAGCAATTGTTTGAATTGATGAATGGATACTGGATTGTAGGCAGGCAAAAGAACAATGGAGACTCTGTTTCGAATTCCATTATAATAATTTAAGAAAAAGATGGTAACTTGAGCTAAGGATGTTACAATGGAAGAGTGAAGCATGAAGACTTGAGATGTACTCCCTCCCCCGGCTTTATTGCAGTGTTATTAAATTTGCATTTAATAATATGCATACATTTCAAATGTAACTTTGATGAATTTTGGCAGTTATATAAAGTTCTGAAATCACAACACAATCAAGATATATAATGTTTCCATCACCCTAAAAAGTTCCCTCAGTCCTTTCTGCAAAAGATCCCGGTCCTTGGCAACCACTCAGTTTCTGCCACTATGCTTTTTGCCTTTTCTAAAATTACCTAAGAGTAGAATTATATATATATTATTATATATATTATACATAATATGATATAGTCTGCATTTGATTTCTTTTTCTTAGTATTTTGTTTTTACAGATTCATCCATGTTATTAAGTGAATCAACATTCTAGTCTTTGTTATTGCTAAGTAGCATTTTATAACATGGAAATAAAAGAATGTGTTTACCAAATCATTCATTGATTAACATGTGGTTTCTTTCTATGTTTGAGTTATTATTAATAATGGTACTTCGAATATTTGTTTGAAAGTATTTTGTGGATAGGGCTTCCCTGATGGCGCAGTGGTTGAGAGTCCGCCTGCCGATGCAGCGGACACGGGTTCGTGCCCCGGTCCGGGAAGATCCCACATGCCGCGGAGCGGCTGGGGCCGTGAGCCATGGCCGCTGAGCCTGTGCGTCCGGAGCCTGTGCTCCACAAGGGGAGAGGCCACAACAGTGAGAGGTCCGCGTACCGCAAAAAAAAAAAAAAAAAAAAGTATTTTGTGGGTATATGTTTTCATTTGCCTTGGATAAATTCTACACTCAAACTCATTTTTAGATAAATTTCCAGATATTTCTAATCTGTGGCTTGACTTTTTATTTTTCAGCTGCTTTTGAAAAGCAAACTTTGTTTTCTTTTATGATTGGCACTTTGTGACATTTTGTGTGTGTGTAGTTTAAAAAAATGTGCTCTAACCTAATGTCACAAATAATTTCTTCTACATTTTCCTCAAGAAGTTTTAGCTCTAACTTTTAGGTTTATGAGATATCAATATTTTGAGTTAGTTTTTGTGGATGATGTGAAGTAAGAATGAGAGTTCATTTTTTCCCCCCTTTTCATGCAGATACTCATTTGTTCTAGAAAAATTTGTTGAAAAGACGATCCTTTCTACAGTGAATTACCTTGGCATCTTTGTAGAAAATATTTTTTTACCAAAAGTGTGGGTCTATTTCTGAAATATCTTTTCTGACACATTGAGTTATTTATCTAACCTTTCATTAATAACCCACTGTTTTGATTACCATAGCTCTATACTAACTCTTTAAATCTATTAATTGGGATATACATTCTCCAAACTTGTTTTTTTACAAAAGTTTTTTACTATTTTATGTCTTCTGCCTTTCAATAAAAAATTTATAACTAGACAATTTATTAAGAAAGAACAAAAACAAAACCTTGCTAGTATTTTGATTGGGATCACATCCTGAGATATTGGTAAATCTACTTGTTAATTGTAGTAACCTTTTTTTCATTCATTAGGAATTTTTATGTATACAACCATATCACCTGAAGATAAGGATTTTTACTATTTCCTTTCCAAAATGTGTATCTTTTGTTTGTTTTATTTGCCCTACTGTATTGGTGAGAACCTCCAGTTACATAGAAGTACTGAGGGTGGATATTCCTGTCTTGTTCTGATCTTAGGTAGAAAGAATTGAATATTTCATAACTGAGTGCACATTTAACTGTATCTTTTTCACAACTGCTTTTAGTCAGAATGAGAAAGTTACTTCTTATACCTAAGTTTTCACGAATGAATTTTTAATGCCTTTTTTGCATCGATTGAAATGCTGATATTGTTTTCTCCTTCAGTCTATTTAATTGCTTAACTATATTTATTAATTTGAAAATGTTATATTAACCTTGCATTCCTAGATAAATAGCAATTGCTCTTCATGTATGATCTTTTTTATATATTATTGGATTTTAGTTGATAAAACTTTGCTAAGAATTTTTTGTATCTATATTCATGCAGGATATTGATCTGTAGGTTTATTTCCTCTTGTGATATATTTTTCTAGTTTTATCATCAGGGCAATACTGACATTATAAATATGAGGTTTTTGGAAATTTGTATATTATCTATTCAATTATTTTTATTCTAAAATATTATTTATTCTGAAAGCTTGTTTTTATTTATTAAATATATGATAGAATTTCCCAATTAAGTCATGGGCAGGGGGTATTGATTTTACACTTTCTGTTTCTTCTTGAGTCTGTTTTGGTAGTTTGTGTCTTCAAGGAATTTTGCCGTTTCACCTAACTCTTCAAGTTTGATTAAGAGGGAAAACTGAATGCTAAACAATTAGCTTTTTTATGCAAACGGTGTTTTACTTTGAAAAAAATTACACTGATTATCATTGTGTCTATAAATCCCAGATCAATCTATTTAGAATTATTTCTACTGTTTTTGTTTTTCAAAAGTCACTAATTTCATATCATTAAAATTACCAGAATAAATTTATGTTTGTCCGAAAGATAATTAGGGTTAAGAACAATTCATGAGAATCAACTTAACATATCTTGTTCCCATACAAGTTGCTTTCTTCTAATCACTAAGACATGATTTCCCTTAATCACTAAGCCTTTGATGACTCTGAAAGTTACTGTCAGTCCCATGAGTTGTGTTTTTTTTTTTTTTAATGATTGGATCATTGTAGCTAAAACAAATGTGAATTATAAATACACAGGTGGATGGTATCTGTAGAATTCTTTTGCTGGCATCACTGTGTTTCTAAAGAGAAAAATTACAGGTTCTAATTTGCATTGTAAGTTCATAATATGATTTCATACATTTATTCTGAGAAATAGAAAAGCAGCCACTGGCAAGCAGGAACTGTTCTGGCTCTTACAACTAGGTCTCGATATTCTTCCATTGAACGCAACCAACCTTACATCAGAAAAGATTCGTCTCTGGCCTGGATGGATCAAGACAAAACAGTTTCACTCCATATCATGTTTTAACAAAGATACAAACATAAATACCGTACAAACCAAAAAATGATTAAATGTCCTTATCCTGGCTAACACAAGTGACTTCCACTTCTTAATTAGTTACAGCTTTAGGTTTCTTCGTTTCTCCCACCTTAAAGATAAAATTTATTAAGACACAAAAACATAGAATTGCCCCATTTCCTGACAGCATTCAATATCAGGCAAAAACCCTGATTTCTTGAACTCTTCCCCAAATTACCCAAATCCTATAATTAGTGCATTGTAATATCCTCTTATTGTGGTGACTACAGTTCCCCATAGTGTGATCTCCTTCATTGCAATGAGTTACAAACCCAGCTTCTGCAGCTACATGTGTGTACCTGGTAGTCTTTGAATGGACGGCGCTGCCATATTCAATTAAACTTTCAAAGGAAATGATATTTCTATTAATTATAAGTAGTATATTCTACGGTGCTTTACTAATCTTGCTACCCCCTTCTTCAAATGCCAGTTGCTATGATAGCAGTATATGATGTTTGACAATGAAAAGAAAATCAGGCTAACAATAATTTTGAAGAGTTATTTCAGCTCTCTCTGAGATAAGTCTATTTTTAACTTCTGTCTTTATTTTAGTAAATGTACCTGGTACTGTAGAACATATATAAATTCATATTTAACTGTGTTTATTTACTCCTGAAAGATTAATAGTCACCACATGATACATTAACATTGATTTCATAGTACCCATTATAAATAAATAGGAGTCCTTGGTATATAAATATGTCTAGCAGGCTATTGATAGCAAGTTGTAATATTTCAGATGGGTATTGCATTCGCATTAAGTTAAATTTTATTTTTTTTGGTTTTTTTTTTTAACATATTCATTGGGGTACAATTGCTTTACAACGTTGTGTTAGTTTCTGCTGTATAACAAAGTGAATCAGCTATACATATACATATATCCCCATATCCCCTCCCTCTTGAGTCTCCACAGCACCCTCCCTATCCCACCCATCTAGGTGGACAAAAAGCACCGAGCTGATCTCCCTGTGTCATGCAGCTGCTTCCCACTAGCTATCTATTTTCTATTTGGTAGTATATATATGTCAATGCTACTCTCTCACTTCGTCCCAGATTACCCTTATCCCTCCCCGTGTCTTCAAGTCCATTCTCTATGTCTGCGTCTTTATTCCTGTCCTGCCCCTGGGTTTATCAGAACCATTTTTATTTTAGATTCCATATATATATATGTTAGCATACGGTATTTGTTTTTCTCTTTCTGACTTACTCAAGCCTGTATGATAGATGCCAAGTCAATCCACCTCACTACAAATAACTCAATTTCGTTACTTTTTGTGGCTGAGTAATATTCCATTGTATATATGTGCCACATCTTCTTTATCCATTCATCTGTCGATGGACACTTAGGTTGCTTCCATGTCCTGACTACTGTAAATAGAGCTGCAATGAACAATGTGGTACATGATTCTTTGTGAATTATGGTTTTCTCTGGGTGTATGCCCAGTAGTGGGAATACTGGGTCATATGGTAGTTCTGTTATTAGTTTTTTAAGGAACCTCCATACTGTTCTCCATAGTAGCTGTATCACTTTATATTCCCACCAACAGTGCAAGAGGGTTCTCTTTTCGACACACCCTCTCCAGCATTTATTGTTGGTAGATTTTTTGATGATGGCCATTCTGACTGGTTTGAGATGATACCTCATTGTAGTTTTGATTTGCATTTCTCTAATGATTAGTAATGTTGAGCATCCTTTCATGTGTTTGTTGGCAATCTGTATATCTTCTTTGGAGAAATGTCTATTTAGGTCTTCTGCCCATTTTTGGATTGGGTTTTTTTTTTTTTTTTATATTGATCTGCATGAGCTGCTTGTAAATTTTGGAGATTAATCCTTTGCCAGCTCCTACATTTGCAAATATTTTCTCCCATTCTGAGGGTTGTCTTTTTGTATTGTTTATGGTTTCCTTTGCTGTGCAAAAACTTTTAACTTTCATTAGGTCCCATTTGCTTATTTTTGTTTTTATTTCCATTTCTCTAGGAGGTGGGTCAAAAAGGATCTTGCTGTGATTTATGTCATAGAGTGTTCTGCCTATGCTTTCCTCTAAGAGTTTTATAGTGTCTGGCCTTACATTTAGGTCTTTAATCCATTTTCAGTTTATTTTTGTGTATGGTGTTAGGAAGTGTTCTAATTTCGTTCATTTACATGTAGCTGTCCAGTTTTCCTGTCACCAATTATTGAAGATGCTGTCTTTTCTCCATTGTATATTCTTGACTCCTTTATCAAAGATAAGGTGATCATATGTGCATGGGTTTATCTCTGAGCTTTCTATACTGTTCCATTGATCTATATTTCTGTTTGTGTGCCAGTACCATACTGTCTTCAGTACTGTAGCTTTGTAGTATAGTCTGAAGTCAGGGAGCCTGATTCCTCCAGATCCATTTTGCTTTCTCAAGATTGCTTTGACTATTTGGCATCTTTTGTGTTTCCATACAAATTGTGAAAATTTTTGTTCCAATTCTGTGAAAAATGCCATTGGTAGTTTGATAGGGATTGCAGTGAATCTGTAAACTACTTTGGGTATTATAGTCATTTTCACAATGTTGATTCTTCCAATCCAATAACATGGTATATCTCTCCATCTGTTTGTATCATCTTTAATTTCTTTCCTCAGTGTCTTATAATTTTCTGCATACAGGTCTTTTGTCTCCTTAGGTAGGTTTATTCCTAGATATTTTATTCTTTTTGTTGCAGTGGTAAGTGGGAGGGTTTCCTTAATTTCTCTTTCAGATTTTTCATCATTAGTATATAAGAATGCAAGAGATTTCTGTGCATTAATTTTGTATCCTGCAACCTTACCAAATTCATTGATTAGCTCTTGTAGTTTTCTGGTAGTGTCTTTAGGATTCTCTATATATAGTATCATGTCATCTGCAATCAGTGATAGTTTTACTTCTTTTTTTCCAGTTTGGATTCCTTTTATTTCTTTTTCTTGTCTGATTGCTGTGGCAAAAACTTCCAAAACTATGTTGAATAATAGTGGTGAGAGTGGGCAACCTTTTCTTGTTCCTGATCTTAGTGGAAATGGTTTCAGTTTTTCACCATTGAGGATGATGTTGGCTGTGGGTTTGTCATATATGGCCTTTATTATGTTGAGGAAATTTCTCTCTATGCCTACTTTCTGCAGGGTTTTTATCATAAATAGGTGTTCAATTTTGTCGAAGGCTTTCTCTGCATCTATTGAGATGATCATATGGTTTTTCTCCTTCAATTTGTTAATATGGTGTATCACATTGATTGATTTGCGTATATTGAAGAATCCTTGCATTCCTGGAATAAATCCCACTTGATCATGGTGTATGATCCTTTTAATGTGCTGTTGAGTTCTGTTTGCTAGTATTTTGTTGAGGATTTTTGCATCTATGTTCACCAGTGATATTGGCCTGTAGTTTTCTTTCTTTGTGACATCCTTTGGTTTTAGTATCAGGGCGATGGTGGCCTCGTAGAATGAGTTTGGGAGTGTTCCTCCCTCTGCTATATTTTGGAAGAGTTTGAGAAGGATAGGTGTTAGCTCTTCTCTAAATGTTTGATAGAATTCTCCTGTGAAGCCATCTGGTCCTGGGCTTTTGTTTGTTGGAAGATTTTTAATCACAGTTTCAATTTCAGTGCTTGTGATTGGTCTGTTTATATTTTCTCTTTCTTTCTGGTTCAATCTCAGAAGGTTGTGCTTTTCTAAGAATTTGTCCATTTCTTCCAGGTTGTCCATTTTATTGGCATAGAGTTGCTTGTAGTAATCTCTCATATCCTTTGTATTTCTGCAGTGTCTGTTGTTACTTCTCTGTTTTCTAATTTCGAAATTTCCCTTTCCGAATTTTTAATTCTGTTGATTTGTGTCTTTTCCCATATTTTCTGATGAGTCTGGCTAATGGTTTATCAATTTTGTTTATCTTCTCAAAGAACCAGCTTTTAGTTTTATTGATTTTTGCTATCATTTCCTTCATTAGTTTTCATTTATTTCTAATCTGGTGTTTATAATTTCTTTCCTTCTGCTAACTTTGGGGGTTTTTTGTTCTTCTTCCTCTTAATGCTTTAGGTTTAAGGTTAGGTTGTTTATTTGAGATGTTTGTTGTTTCTTGAGGTAGGATTGTATTGCTATAAACTTCCCTCTTAGAACTGCTTTTGCTGAATCCCATAGTTCTGAGTCATCGTGTTTTCATTGTCATTTGTTTCTAGGTATTTTTTTATTTCCCCTTTGATGTCTTCAGTGATTGCTTGGTTATTTAGTAATGTAATGTTTATCCTCCATGTGTTTGTATTTTTTACAGTTTTTTTCCTGTAATTGATGTCTAGTCTCATAGCATTGTGGTCAGAAAAGATATCTGATACGATTTCAATTTTTCTTAAATTTACCAAGGATTGATTTTTGACCCAAGATATGGTCTATCTTGGAGACTATTCTATGAGCACTTGAGAAGAAAGTTTATTCTCTTGTTTTTGGATCTCACGCCCTATAAATATCAATTAAGTCCATCTCATTTAATATGTCATTTAAAGCTTGTGTTTCCTTATTTATTTTCTGTTTGGATGATCTGTCCATTTGTGAAATTAGGGTGTTACAGTCCCCTGCTATAATTGTGTTACTGTCTATTTCCCCTTTTATGGCTGTTAGCATTTTCTTTATGTATAGTGGTGCTCCTATGTTGGGTGCATAAAGATTTACAATTAGTATATTTTCTCCTTGGATTGATCACTTGATCATTATGTAGTGTCCTTCTTTGTCTCTTGCAGTAGTCTTCATTTTAAAGTCTATTTTGTCTGATATGAGAATTCCTACTCCAGCTTTCTTTTGATTTCCATTTGCATGGAATATCTTTTTCCATCCCCTCACTCTCAGTCTGTATGTGTCCTAGGTCTGAAGTGTGTCTCATGTAGACAGCATATATATGGGTCTTGTTTTTGTATCCATTCAGCAAGTCTGTGTCTTTTGGTTGGAGTATTTAGTCCATTTACATTTAAGGTAATTATCGATATGTATGTTCCTCTTACCATTTTCTTAATTGTTTTGGGTTTGTTATTGTAGCTCTTTTCCTTCTCTTGTGTTTCCTGCCTAGAGAGTTCCTTTAACATTTGTTGTAAAGCTGGTTTGGTGGTGCTGAATTCTCTTAGCTTTTGCTTGTCTGTAAAGGTTTTAATTTCTCCATCAAATCTGAATGAGATCCTTGCTGGGTAGAGTTATTTTGGTTGTAGGTTTTTCCCTTTCATGACTTTAAACTTGTCCTGCCACACCCTTCTGGCTTACAGAGTTTCTGCTGAAATATCAGCTGTTAACCTTAGGGGATTCCCTTGTATGCTAGTTGTTGCTTTTCCATTGTTACTTTTAATATTTTTTCTTTGTATTTAATTTTTGATAGTTTGATTAATATGTGTCTTGGCATGTTTCTCTTTGGATTTATCCTGTATGGGACTCTCTGTGCTTCCTACACTTGATTGACTATTTCCTTTCCCATATTAGGGAAATTTTCAACTATAATCCCTTCAAATATTTTCTCAGTCCCTTTTTTTCTCTTCTTCTTCTTGGACCCCTTTAATTCAAATGTTGGTATATTTAATGTTGTCCCAGAGGTCTCTGAAACTGTCCTCAATTCTTTTCATTTTTTTTTCTTTATTCTGCTCTGTGGTTTTTATTTCTACTATTTTATCTTC
This sequence comes from Globicephala melas, assembly GCF_963455315.2. Lineage (NCBI taxonomy): Eukaryota > Metazoa > Chordata > Mammalia > Artiodactyla > Delphinidae > Globicephala > Globicephala melas. Next base: position 20,475,772 of record NC_083326.1, read on the forward strand.
CAGGTCACTTATCTGTTCTTCTGTCTCAGTTATTCTGCTATTGATTCCTTCTAGAGAAATTTTAATTTCATTTATTGCGTTGTTCATCATTGGTTGTTTGCTCTTTAGTTCTTCTAAGTCCCTGTTAAACGTTTCTTGTATTTTCTCCATTGTATTTCCAAGATTTTAGATCACCTTTACTATCGTTAATCTGAATTCTTTTTCAGGTAGACTGCCTATTTCCTCCTCATTTGTTTGGTCTGGTGGGTTTTTACTTTGCTCCTTCATCTGCTGAATATTTCTCTGTCTTTTCATTTTGCTTAACTAACTGTATTTGGGGTCTACTTTTTGCAGGCTGCAGGGTCGTAGTTCCTATTGTTTTTGGTGTCTTCCCGCAGTGGGTAAGGTTGGTTCAGTGGGTTGTGTAGTCTTCCCCGTGGAGGGGACTGGTGCCTGTGTTCTGGTGGATGAGGCTGGACCTTGTCTTTCTGGTGGGCAGGACCGCATCAGGTGGTGTGTTTTGGTGTGTCTTTGAACTATTATGGTTATCGGCAGCCTCTCTGCTAATGGATGGGGTTGTGTTCCAGTCCTGCTAGTTGTTTGGCATGGGGTATCCAGCACTGGAGCTTGCTGGTCATTTAATGGAGCTGGGTCTTAGCATTGCAATGGAGATCTCTGGGAGAGTTCTCACCGATTGATATTTGTGGGGCTCGGAGGTCTCTGGTGGTCCAATGTCCTGAAATCGGGGAGGTGTGGATAGTGACCTGTGCTTGCACACAGGATTATTGGTGGCTGCAGCAGCAGCCTTAGTGTCTCATGTGTCCACGCTGATAGCCGCAGCTCGTGCCCGTCTCTGAAGCTTGTTTAGGCGGTATTCTGAATCTCCTCTCCTCGCTCACCAGTTTGGGAAGTCTGAGGTCTTCTGCCAGCGTTCAGTAGGTGTTCTGTAGGGGTTGTTCCATATGAAGATGTATTTTTGATGTATTTGTGGGGAAGAAGGTGATCTCCATGTCTTACTCCTGTGCCATCTTGAAGGTCCTCCAAGTTAGATATTAAAAAATGATTTGACTGGGCTTCCCTGGTGGCGCAGTGGTTGAGCGTCCGCCTGCCGATGCAGGGGACACGGGTTCGTGCCCCGGTCCGGGAGGATCCCACATGCCGCGGAGCGGCTGGGCCCGTGGGCCATGGCCGCTGAGCCTGCGCGTCCGGAGCCTGTGCTCCGCAGCGGGAGAGGCCACAGCAGTGAGAGGCCCACATACCGCAAAAAAAAAAAAAAAAAATGATTTGACTATCTATAGTACAGGCTACAGTAGAATCAGACTTAAATAAATTATATTAAAGTCCAAGTGCATTTATGTATAATCATAATTCCACTGTACTATAGGGGTAAAAGAGAATCATAGGTAAATCAAACAGCCTGATAATGTAAGAAATAAAACATATCTATATATACCTGTGGAGAAAAGGGAAACCTAGTACACTGTGGTGGGAGTTTAGATTGGTGCAGCCACGATAGAAAACAGAATGGAGATCCTCAAAATTTTAAATTTAATTACACTCAGGTCATTAGCAAAACCTATTGGCTGGATGTAGTTCTAGAATATAACAGCTCCAGTGTGGACTGAGATTGTTATTGGAAGAGTTAACTATTGGAGGAGGAATTCTGGAGTGCTATCAGTTGTCTATTTTTAATATGAATGATGATTACAAGAGTGCTAACACTATAATTATTGGTCAAATATATATTTATGTTTCATAGATTTTTCTGTATTTTATTATCACACACACAAGAACACACACACACACACACACATAAATGAAGTTGATAAAAAGAGTGAATAGGCAACAGCACACTAATTCTACTCTTCCATTAACCAAAGGAAACCAAAAGCTCTATAATTATAGTTTGGGTTTGTTGCCTTGGGAAAGACATAAAATGATTTTTAGACCAATGTGAACTGAAAGGGCTCAGCAATGTGTGTGGCTAAAGAGATTTTGATTTTGGCTTTTTTTTGTCTTTATGTGGGAATCAAATTTGCCCACAGCTGTCTCACTGACATCTAAATTACAAACTGCTATACGAGACTATTTACCCAGAAAACAGGCAGTAAGAAAAAGACAAGGAAATAATGTTAACCAAAGTAACCACAAGTGGAAAAACATATTTTGGGAAAAAGCCATTTATTAATAGAAAAGTATAGTGAAATCTGTTATTAAAGATTTTCTGCTTTCAGTATGGTAGAAAGTCTTTAGAAAATTATTTTGCTTTTTGCCTCTATTTTCTTCCAACATTTAATTTATTGCTCCAATATTCCTCTTTTGGAATAATAAACCTGAAAGTGTCCCAGGTTTTGAGTTACCTGTGGAGACAGCAAGACTATTCCCCTGCAAACACACATGGAGTCCACACTCAGTCTGAGAAAACATCAACCCTCTTTCTTTCCTCCATGTAAAGCCATAGTTTTGTAAGTCTTGGGATGTAAAAAGAAGGTGTTTCTGGAGATCATGTAATTCAATATGCAGATTATTGGTCAATGGAGATCAAAGTGATTAAACAGACCATTTTGTACCAAAATGTTTTGAATAGTCTAGACAAAAGTATTTTTTCAAATTTATTAAATTGAGTTAGATATTACTTTATCAGACACAAATGAAACTAAAGGAATGAACAATAATAACAACCACACAAAACTGCTTCAGTCTGCTCATAGCACATTAGAATTTCTTTCATTGTTCACCTACTAGATGATTTTGTAAAAATAGCTTTATTTACAAGACGTGTTTTAACATTTACACTATAGAATTTATCACCTACCCCATGGCAGCTGGAAAATTTTTATTTTACCAGGTAAAATTCATATTCATATGCTCTGATGCCCAATTTGCTTTGCAACAATAACATGTGTTTCTGTATGTTATGAGTTGCGGTGCTGTCAACATAGTACTTAATGGAATTAACCAGTGCTCTGAGATCAGCAATAGGATAACGCTCAAAAGCATCTTGCATTTGAATGCAATATTATCTGAAGTAAAGCGGTCAAGGTCCAAATTTGCTTTGGTTTTGTTTGATTGTCTTTCTTTGGCAAATCCGAAATCATTTTAATTAACGAAGTAATCACATTACTATGTGCAATGAGAATACTCTATAAAAAAATTCATTTAGTTTCAGAAGAGCTGTTCTGGCTTACACTACAAGTCGGTGCTATGAAAGTAAATTACCTAAATAAAAACAGGGAAAGTTCCTAGTTAGCAGGCTTTATGACAATGATTATGTGGTGTGTTTAATCTCTAGATCATATTGAGTATAATTCTCACTAGTAATGTAATAAAGTGAGATGAATAAAAAAGAAGAAAGAAAGAGAGAATACCTTTCCACTAAAACAACTTATGCCATCTGAGTGTCTCTATGATTAATATTGTAATTACTGCTTATGATATGAGGACTCAGTGATGTGTGAAGGCAATGCTAACTTCAATCAACGAGTTGCAAAAGTCAATTTAATTGTCACGTGGTATTTGCTATTACTAGCATATTGATGTGGCACACTTGCATAATAACTCCTTTAAGCAAAAGCACCTTTCTTTTTTAATTGAATGGAGTGGCTTCATTATTTTCCTAACCTCTGTGGACTTTTAGAAGATGTACCTTTAGTTTGCATGGGAATAAGTTAGAAAGCTTGTTGCCTATGGTTGCTTTAAGCAGTTCAGGAGAAACCAGAAGAGTTTACTTTTTTTTTAATTCATTTACTTGTTTATTCAACAAATATGCTTCATTGTGCCAAGTGGTAGGGAAAGAGAAGTGAGCGAGACAATCTGGCTGATGAATTTATAAAGTTTATAATCTACTGGAGAAAAGAAGTATTAAGAAATACATACATATATACATATATGTATATTGTTGACTTAAAAAATTCACAAAATTCACAATATGAGAGTTGCGAGTTAAGTTTTATTTGGGGCAAAATGAGGACTATAGCCCAGGAGACAGCATGGAGAAACTGCTCCAAAGAGGTAGGGGGGGAAAGTCAGTATAGATGTGATTTTGGTGAAGGGGGAGTACATACAATCAAGCACACATTTTTTGCAGGTTTCTGCTAGTCTCGTGAAGGTTACTGCTAGTCACGAGGAGCAGACGTCACCTTGAAGGATTTTAGTGCTTTCCTAGATATGAGGAGATTCAAGAATTGGGCTCATAAAATCAGCTCCTGAAAATATCTAACTATCTGAAGACCTGTTCTGCCAGTTTTTCCCAGAGCACAGAGTGCCTCATTTCTGCTCTCCACCCTGAACTCCTGTCAAGGGGTGTTGAAGGTCAGCAGCTGTAGCAGCACGTGATTTAATCCTTGTAGAGGCAGATGGCAAGTGCCCATGGCAAGTGCCAATTTGTAGTTGACAATATGTATACATATGTATATATACGTATATATTTATACATAAATTTTCTAGTTAGAATTAGGTTTTAGGTTAAGTGCTACAACAGAGAACTACCAGGTGCAATGAACCCATGTGCAGGGAGACCTAAATTACTAGGAGGAGTTGGGGAGGTCTTTGAGGAAGTATTATTTAAAATGAGCCCTGAAAGATGAGCTAAAAAAGGAGTGGGTATCTGGATTGTGCTGAAGAAGAGAAATCAGTTGACATAAAAGATCTAAATTGACAGGAATGTGGCATATGTAAGGTACAGCTGAAGCTTAGGGATCAAGGGAGGAGCTGCATGGTGAGGACAGAGTGGAAGGCAGGGAAGGGATTCACACTTAATCAGTTACTTTCTTCCTGAACTTCCTTCTTTACTTGGCTCTAAAATCCCCACATCTCCCTCATCTTCCTCCTAATTTCCTTCTTCTCATTCTCTCTGCTTAGTCTTCCAGATGTTCCAGTTCCACGGGGCCTAACCCCCTGCCAGATTCCTTCTAAAAGTACTGTACTCCCTGGATGATACTCACTGTCCTGTCTTTAAATGTTGTCTACGTTACAATTACTCTAAAAGGTATGCCTGGGGCCATGACCTCTGCCCTCAATCCCAGACTGCTCAGAAGTCACCTGAATTTCAACACCTAAAAGGTAATTCAAAAGTACCATGTCCTAATGAGTAATACAGTTTGGCCCTCCCCTGGATTCATATTTTTATAAATAGTGCCACAATTCACCAATTGCTCAGATCATTTATCTTGCATTATTCCTTAACTCTCATGTCAACATAAAAATTCATGAGTACTATCAGTCATTTTGACCTCTAAAATATACCCCCAATGCATTACTAACACCTTGAAGGACAAATAAAAATAAAAAATGAGAGGATTAATTCTCCCTGTTAAAAATAATGAAAGACACACTCCTCCCTTTCCTTAGAGCATATCTTTTCTAAACTTGTAATTGTAAATTCTTTCTCTACCCCTTAGAGATTCGCATAAATTTCCTTTTAAATAGCTTTTTGTCAGGTTTGCAACCCAGTACTGTCTTTCTTAAGAAACTGGAGTTGAATGTAAAATCAAGGGAGATAAGGAGGCACTTATTCCAAGCGTGCCCGTTCAACGTTTGTAAGTCAACCAACATAATCCCACACATCAGGAAACTAAAATAAAAATCAATCGATACAGAAAAAGCACTTGACAAAATCCAACATCTGTTCATGATTAAGAAAAAAACAAACAAAAACAAAACCAACTCTCAGCATACGAGGGATAAATGGGAATTTCTTCAACTTGATAAAGAACGTCTATAAAAACACCTACAACTATCATCATACTTAATGATGAGAAACTGGATGCATTCCCCCTAAAAGCAGGGATAGGGCAAGACTCTCTTCTCTCATTTCGTCTATCCAGCGTGATACTGGAGTACCTAATTAGTGCACTGATAGTAGAAAATGAAATAAAAGTCTCTTTGCCTCTGTGGTCTTTCTCCTAAAAGCCCGTAAACCCAGCTAACCATGAGAAAATCTCCAGGAAAATCCTAATTGAGGCACATTCTACAACATATCTGAGCAGTACTCAAAACTGTCAGGGTCACTGAAAGCAAGGAATGTCAAAGAAACTGTTACAGCTGAGAGGAAAGAACCCCAGGAGACAGGGTTATTAAATGTAATGTGGGGACCTGGATGGGATCCTGGGGCAAGAAAAGCATTAAATAAAAACTAAGCAAATCTGAGTAAAGTCTGGACTTCAGGTATTTGTGCTGGTTTATTAATTGTAACTAATGTTCCAAACTAATGTAAGATGTTAATAATAGGGGACAATGGATGTGAGGTATACAGGAATTCTCTGCATTAGCCTCACAATTTTTCTGTAAATATAAAATTGTTCTAAATTTTAAAAAATATTTTAAAAAGGAAACAAGAATAACCATTGAAAAATATAAATCATATTTAATTCTCCTTTAATAAGAACTTTCCAGTGACATATCTTCTACATATCTTTCTATTCTCCACCTATGGTTTTGCCCTTCTTCGTTCTGTTCCAATACGTTGCCCTCCATTTATCTCAAATTCAAAACCACATTGGATCTTTGCCTTATTCTCATCTCTCTGCCTGAGAAACACTGAATTTCATGGCTGTCTGTCAGTCTTCACTCAGTACACTGTTTAGGTGCCACCTTCTCTTCGAATCCTTCTTTGAAATAAATTAAATTGCATCTATCTCTTTATTTCCCCTTTTCCTTGAATAAATGGAGCAAGAAATTAGAAGTTCATTAAATATATCTAATTTTAGTTATTTTCAGTAAAATATTATAACTCATCAGCTGTGAGAGTTTGAAAGAATGAGATGCCAGTTCTTATGCCAGTTTACTGACACAAGTAATTAACATTTAATAAGTCATGAAATATTGAGATGAAAAGTCTGGAAATTAATGGTGCTTAGATTATGGAGAAATCATGAGTACAGTTTTAACATATTCACTTAGATATTATAAGTGGAAATGTCAAATTAATATTTGAGTATACAGATGTAGAGATAAAAATATGATATTTGAAGCCATAGTGATGGAATGAAATAGTCTGTGGTTGGAGCATAGGTTAAGATGAGAAAAACGAAAGACCCAGGATCAAACTTGAGGAACATAAATGATTAAAGGCCCTACATAAAAGGAGACACCAAAAATAACTGAGATATAGAAGCTGAAAAGTCAGAGGGGAAAGGAAATGGGTGCCAAGTCCCAAAAAAGGATTTTCCCAGGATGCTGTGGTTGACTCTGTTGGTACACAGACAGGTTAAACTAAAAAGAAAAGCGGTCTGAAAATTGCCATTGGAATTAAGAACTTTCACGGGATTTTAGCAAGAAAAGATTGATGATGCCTAAAATAGTGAAGACGAAATTCCTACAGACTGAAGAGTGGAGTGACAGGTGGCCAGAAAATGGAGGCAGAGTGTAAAGCAAATTGTTTTGTAAAACTTGGCCATTAAAAGCTTCAGCTGAGAAGAATGAGATCCAGAGGAAATATGTTTACTTTTTGAAATGGAAGAAACAAGAGTATATTCTCCACACTGATTGGAGAGATCTAATAAAATGGGAAGAGGTCTAGAAACAGGAAAAGAGGAATTTTTGGAGAAAGTATTGAACATAAGCATGAGGGGCTTAAAACTTTCTATTCACATTTTCAAACCTACATACCTGAGAGGGGTATGTCTTCCTCCACTCCCTCTTCTTCATATTCAATCCTTCCCTCTTGAGAATGTTTGAGATGCTCTTTTCCTCTATTCACACCTTTGGATCTCAGGATATTTAAGGGAGAGATTCTCGGTATGTTGTCTATTTTTCAGATCTAATCTCTCCCTGGGCCAGGTTTTCACATGTACTAATCCTAGGAGAGGAAATAGACAAGCAAATTGTGGTCACTTCTAATTTGTATTTTTCAATATCACTTTATCATTACTAGAAGCTACTTTGAATTCTACCATTTAAATTCCAGAGTGTTGCATCTCAATTGTTATAGAATTTGAATTGGGCTTTAAGGCAGGAGTGATTAATCAACTTGAAACTATACATCATGTTGTCCCTTTCTATTTATTGCCTTATTACCAGATGTAAGAGTAAATATGTCTAGAAAATGATGAGTAGATTGGTCTCTTCAATACTTCTAGCTTTAAAATTACTTGATTATTAATTTCATACAATGCTTGTGAATTTCATATCCAATGTATAAAAATACTTTGGCATAGTCATATCTATAAATAAAACTAACAAAGTAGATGGTTTTATGTTCAGATTAAACCCTAATCACCCTAATTACAGACTTTTTTTTATAGTTGTTTTTTGATTTGAGTTTTTTTTTTTTTTTTGGTAGGGACCACAAATGTAATAAGCAAAGCCATTTATTAGTGAGAGACTGTTTGATTACCCGTTTGTCCTTCTATGTTCATTCTCCAAACTTCTGTGCTGTGCATAACATTTGTCCAGGGCCCTAATGGATATGGATGGCGTCAGAGGTCTCTTTTGCCCTAAGTCTTCCACTTGGGTTCAGCCAGTGGTCAGCACAAGCAGGAACTGGAAGAGAAGAAGTGGAGTGAGGCTGAGGTGCTTATTCCTTCAGCTCATTTCTGTAGGATTGTTTTAGGATGGCCGAATCCCTAGACTGAAGGGCACAGCTCCTGCCAGATGGGTTTCCCTAAACAGCCTCCTTCTAGGTCCTAGTGATGGCTCCCTTCCCTCACCAATTCACACCTGTTTACTAGCCTGTTACCCTTAATAGTTACAGGGTACGGTACTATTCATTGTAGATTCCTTGCACTTTGGTCACCTTGCTTGCTTGCTTTAAATAACATCTTATATAAAATGTTATTTTTAAAAAGCTTTCAAATTACCCAATTTTGTCATATTGGCAAAGCATAAGATATAGTTAAGCGCTCGATTTTAAGAAGAAAGTTTCAGGAAATTAACAGATCAATTTAGCAAATTGTGATTCTTGCTTGTTCATTTAATAAATATTTATGGAAAAACTGCTGTACGTCAAGAGCTCTTCAGGCTGCTAGGTATACAACACTGAACAAAAAGGTCATGGAATATTTGCCCTCATGGAGCTTCTGTAATAGGTAGCAGTAATACTTGGCCAGAAACCTAGTACATCATCAAGTTTTAAATGTTGTTCTCTTTATAAAATGAACAAAATACTGAATTTGTTTATTTATTTTATAGATAATAAGTTGTAAATCTTTTACCAGACTATACCATTATTTTTTTCTAATAACTATTTTTTATTCACAAACTTCTAAGGTTTACTATTTAATGTGATGAACAATTTAGGGTGTACTAACTGCTCTAGCAAGTAGTTCCAAAACTACATAGTATCTGAAATATAACAGAAGTTTGTTTTCCTCACACAGCAGTACCATGAAGTAAACAAGGCAACAGGGCAGCCCTGTAATCCATCTTTAACTCATGGCTTCCACGTTTACTCTGGCAGCTGTCTTCAATCCAGCCAGCCAGAAAGGCAAAGGAGCACAGAGTTGGTTTCCATGGGCCATTCATGAACGTGTCATATGACACTTCTGCATATGTTCCAGGCAAGCACTCAGTCACATGAACACTGCTAATCTCAAGGGAAACTAGGAAGTGTAGTCTAGCTGTGTGTCCAGGAAAGAGAAGAAAGTTTGGATTTCAATAATATAGCAGTCTCCATTGTATTGCATATTGCATAAACACATACCCATATACATTTGGGTTATACATTTATATATGAATATCAAAACATATATATGTGGAATATTTATGTTTGTATGGAGTAATTATCCTTATGTGCACTGTGACTGTTGTATCAGAAAAACATGAAAATACTTTAGTTTCTTTTATTATCTATTTGAGATGATTGTGCTCTACAGTGTTATTATTACTCAAACTAAATGAAGCTAGAATTAATATTCATGGTACATCTAGACCTCAGGACTTTTGAAAGATTTATGAACCTTTTCAATACCTACTTTGAGTAGAGATCAGAGCATAAGAGCATAATGCCCTATTCCTTGAGCCTCCGTAGTTAAACAGATTTTCTCGATTTTAATGTCAACTTTATGTTCTAGGTGACCTGTATTATGGTCAGGCTCATCTGAGCTGATTGAAAAGAAGAGAAATTCCCTCAAACATAGGATTTTATTGTGATAATACACCAGAGAAATGAACCATTGCTTGAAACAGCCTTGTAATCAAGCCTAGAGACCTCCAAGGTCTTTTAGAATATGGCAGCAGGATCCTGCTATCTCCTCAGGGGCAGGCTTTCATAGCACCTAATTCTGCAGTGGCGAAATTGAAATATTTAACCAGCAATAAGGCACATCCTCAATCAACCAGAATAAAGGCTCCAGGCTTTAACACCTTAGCTCCTGGATGGAGGAGTAGCCAGGGCTGGTGGTGGTGAGGGGTAGACGTGCAGGAGCCTCAGAGAGGCAGCGATTTACCAAGCATTTTGAATTTATTTCAATGTTTAAGTGACAACATGGCCATGCCAGCCTGTGCCAGCTGAGTGGTAGCACTGCATTACTCACTGAACTGCTCTTGTGATGTGGCTTTTCTATTTCTCTTCTCTGTCTACATATGAAAACACTTTCAGTGGCTTCTCCTTACTATGCTTTTCCTACTTCAGGATATTTTGTGGTCACGGCTTCCATAACTTCATGGCTCTTATGGTTTTTCTTTATGCCTTTATATGTGTTTCTGTGTGTTTTGTGTCCAAGATCCCTGACGATCAGATTGGTCTAATTAGTCTCAATCAAAATAGGGTGTATCTTTTGGCCAGAGTTTCATACCACCTTATTTAGGCTGTTGAAAACTGCCCTTTAAAGACCTGTCACAGTTCCCTGTGACCCAGGCATCTGGTCTCATGATTTAAAGGAATGTATCCTAGGTGCAAATAATCCCTGGTGGCTACTTTTTTAGGAGGCACCTCGAACACATCAGGCAAGATGAGTATCAGAGTTTCTTCTCCAGATCAAACATGCTCCAGTGCTCTGCAGAGCTAAAAACCTCACATTCTTACAATATTATTTATCATTTTCCTTGTGAGAAGACAACTAGAAAAAGAAAATAGTATGCAGGAATTTCAGCAAAAAAAACATTTTATTAAGTGCCCTCTAATTCCTTTCCCTAAATTATTACCACAACCATGTCTAGGCAAAAATGACTTTGGAGGGAGTGAGAAAAAACAACAACAACAAAAACAAGAATGCCACCTTCATAATGTTAAGCATGTAACTCTGTTAACCATTTTTAAATTAATTATTCACTTGGGAACCTAATGAAAAAATTAATTTACTTGTGAATATGACCAGTCATCACTGCTTTTACTGTAATTCAGACATATTCATCTTTGTCTACAATATCCAGCATTGTTGGAAAGCTAACAGACAAGAAGGCATTAAAACAAACCCCAAAGGATCAGTGAAATGAATTTATAGTTTATGGCTTCATGCCTATATTTTCAGACTGTTGCTTATGGGACAATTACACTCTGATGACCTTCCACTAAGTGTAAGCCAAAAATATAATTCAGTTTTGTATAAATTAAAACAAACGAAATAGCTTTCAATTTAGCACTGCTGACATCTCTCTTCAAAGAACCATTTTTAGAGTAAAAATACTAAGATTAAGACTATTTAGGGGGAAATTACTTATTTTTTTCCTTAGCATAAAATGCAAAATTGTTAATATAGTCAACAAGATCTTACATCCTCTGTTCCTGCCCAATTTCCCTCCTCAGCATCGTATTGTACAACTCACAGCCTATCAGCCACACTGACCTCCGTCCTGTTCCTTAAATAAACCAGCATCTTCCACCCTCATGGGTTTGGAACATGTTGTTTCTTCTTGAAAATTATTTTTCGCAGATCTTTGCTGCCTCGATTCTACTCAATTCCATGTCTCATAAATTTCACTCAGTGAGACCTCCACTAGTTTTCATCTAATTTCAGTCCTCCTGTTGAGTGTCTATTCTAAAATTTCCCTTCACAGTGTTCATTAACATTTTTTTTCTAATTACCTAATTTTGTGGCTATGTAAAAGCACAAACAAAAACAAAACAAAACAAAAAACCTATACTTTCTCTTACTTTATTAGTTTCAGGTATCAGGGGCTATTTTTTTGTTGTTGTTCATCATGGTATAAGCTCAGCAAGTGGTTCAGAACCTTGATTTATAAAAGGAGCTTAGTGACCGAAAAATGCATATTTATATGAATAAATAGATGGACATGTTTATGAAGTCTATTCTTATATAACTCAATAGTTATTTAAGACAAGATTTAAAACAGTTAAATAGGATGAGGGTCCATGGAAAAGATGGGACTTGAACCTTTTAGACATACAATATCACAAGGCATTTTTTCATATGAATGTCAGTGATACCTTCCCCCCAAATACCTCTAAGTGTATTGTTGTAAAATATAAGCAACAAAGAACAAATGAAATATTAGAATATGTTTAGCTTATGCTTAACATTGTTTTTCTTTTCTGCAATCAAATGTATTATCATTACCCAAGTATTTCAAGTTTCATCACAATCTTAATTATTATTGTTAGAACACAGACAATATTACAGCCCCTTGAAACAAGAAAGTGTCAAAAAAAAAAAAACAAACCTGTTTTCTTCCCTATTAGAATTTCTATTTTCAGATTCGCATGTTCTATATTCATTACTAACCCTTTAACGCATATGAAAATTGTGCTTCCTAATTTTTATATATCAGAATTTACATTGTGAAAAATTATGGTTTAGGGGAAAAAAGAAGTACATAGGTATAGATAGCATAGGTATTGTTCTCCCCGCCCCAGACTCCTCCTCGACCCTTCGGGACAGTCATAGCATGGGGTCGGCTAGGTTGCGGGGAGGGGCTTTGGCGCAAAGGCTGTCCAGGGGCGGAACTGCGCACGCGCGTGGCACAGTTCTGCAGCCTTCCGGAAGGCCCAGGTTAAGCTGTGCCGCTTTGTGGCGCAGAATCTGGGGCCCCAGTCTGAGGTCCACCGAGGTCCGAAGCCACAGCAGCCCTAGCAACCTTCCATCGCACAGCCTTGGGGCCAGTTGTCCCTCTGGGCAGCTATGAGGTATCTAGCATTCGTCCTGGCTTTTGCTTGAACAGCCCCAGGGCCCTGCTCTCCTCCTGACCCAGCCCAGCTGCCCGCACCCTGCAAAGGGGAAGCTATGGCCTCCCGCAAACCGCTGCATTGGGAAATCTCCTCCAGAACGCCACGGGGGACGACCAGGGCCCAGGGGCGAGGCCTGTGCAAGTGGGTGGAAGATGTGGAGTTTTCCAGAAAGGCAGACAGGGTGCGGTTGGAGCCCGCAGGTGGCTTGAATGTGGAGGGCAGTAAGTGTGGCTCCTGGTGGACGGGCCGGGGGAGGATGGGCGGGGATACGCGTCGGGCGGCTCCGTGAATCGCTGAATCTGGCGCCAGGCCCTGTTGCCGGCTACAGCTCTTCCCAGAGGCGGCCCAGCGTCGGGGTCTCGGGAGATATAAAGGGGCCACAGGGGAGGCCTGGGGTCAGAAACACCTGGTACCTCGGGTGCCGGCGGCCCCTCGCCATATCCTCGGCTGTGAGACTCACCAAGCAGACCCCAATCCCCTTCGCCATCCCTGCCCCCACCCCCGAGCCGTATGTATATCAATAAACTTGTCTGGTTAATAGACATAAAATATGCTTTAAATAATTAATAGTAAGATATATTAAAATTAAGACAATTAATAGTAAAATGATTTAGAGTTAAGCTTAGAACTTAAAACGAATTAAAATTTAAAGACATAGCATGTTTCCATGTACTATAACAGAGGATATGTGTTTTATATTTGCTAGTAACAGGATGTTATAATACTGGCCTTACAAATTCTATTGTTCCATTCCATCTCATAAATGTCTTATGTATTTATTGAGTTCCTTCTGTGTACTCGTAGATCATGGGAACACTGAGACAAGTTCCTGCCCTTAAGTATATGCATTTTAGAGAAAGTGTTATAGATTGACACTTTAGGAAAGGCACTTGGCAGTATGTAGAATGAACTTTAAAAGTGGTCATAATAATTCCATTTGCAATAGTACATCCTGTGAAAGGATATGAAAATAATTTAAACAAGTTGGTTATGCTCAAGAAAATAAATTAAAAATGGTTTATAAGGGAATGGGTTAGGGACATTTGATCAAATACTCTGCCAAAGCAATAATAGCAATTAATGGGGCTGCAAGCCAGATCATACACACCGTGAGGATAACTATGATTATGATGTTTATGGACAATGTTAATTGTAGGAAAATGCTTATGAAATATATTTGATCCAGAATTAACACAAAAAATAAAATCTATATGAAAATGCCGGAAGGAAGCACAGCAGGATATCTCCTGACGTTAGAAGTGGGTGCTTTGTTTATTAGATTTTCTATATTAAAGCAAGGCAAAATAACTGTTGGTGGGAATGTGAATTGATACAGCCACTATGGAGAACAGTATGGCCGTTCCTTAAAAAACTAAATGTAGAACTACCATACAACCCAGCAATCCCACTACTGGGCATATACCCTGAGAAAACCGTAATTCAAAAAGAGTCATGTACCACAATGTTCACTGCAGCTCTGTTTACAATAGCCAGAACGTGGAAGCAACCTAAATGCCCATTGACAGATGAATGGATAAAGAGGATGTGGCACATATATACAATGGAATACTACTCAGCCATAAAAAGGGATGAAACTGAGTCATTTGTAGAGATGTGGATGGACCTAGAGACTGTCATGCAGAGTGAAGTAAGTCAGAAAGAGAAAAACAAATATTGTATATTAACGCATATATGTGCAACCTAGAAAAATGGTGCAGATGAACCGGTTTGCAAGGCAGAAATATAGACACAGATATAGAGAACAAACGTATGGACACCAACGGGGGGAAAGCAGCAGGAGGGTGGTGGTGGTGGTGTGATGAATTGGGAGATTGGGATTGACATGTATACACTGTTGTGTATAAAATGGATGACTAATAAGAACCTGCTGTATAAAAAAAAAAAATTCAAAAAAGAAAAAAGTAAAAAAAATTATATTTACTTGAAACTTCATTGGAAATAAACTATTTGATCTTAAAAAAAAATAAAGTAAGGCAAAGTAGTATTTCTAAAATTCCTAACTTATAAAAGTAACATCTTGCTTTTTTTTCTGTTATGAGAATATGGAACATTTTTCTGTTCTAACAATATTTTTTCATTTAATAAAATCTTATTTGGATAATAAAATAGTAACAAAGCCAAGACAAAGAAGTCAATTCATAAATAACAATTACATATCCCCTGCATATAATGCCCAGTGTAAAACTTAAAGAATTAGGGATACTTTGAGATGGTTTTTATTTTTAAGAAAGATTTTATAAACATAAACCTCACCCATCCTCAAAGCAACAGCTTAGTAAGGTACTTCAGAATTGGCTTTTGTTGTAAATATATACTTGCTCATTGTGTACCTGAAGTTAGTTTTAGGGAATATTAAAGAATTTTACAAGGACAGCATGAAATGTGATTTTTCATGAATAACCTTTTCTGGGAAATAAAAAAAAAGGCTGATATACTGATTACTGTAATTTTTATGTCAATCACAGTAGTTTTATGTTTCTTGATTTTTGCCTCCATTTATTATTGGTCATAATTTAATTGACCATAATTTAATGACCGTAATTTAATTGGTCATAACATTCTTAAGTGATGAAAGAATTTGTTTTCATCTTTAAACACACAAAACTAATGAATGTGTGTTAGAATATTCTACCTATTTTGTCTTTACACTTCTATATTTTACTGAAAGCCCCATACTCCTTTTATAAACAGATATCAAAATTGTATAAGTCATCATTTCATGATACTCTTTTCATAATACACTGTAAATCTTGATCAAATAATACTTTACTTCCCTATTAAAAAGAGTTCCTAGACTGAAAGAATCTGAAAGCATCCAGGCTCCTGTAACGTCTAGATTCCCATAGTCTGAAATATTACTCATGAAGGCGCAGCCCAGTTACCCCGTGGTGGGCTCTGGCCAGTGCCTGTCCAGTACAATTCAGCAGGTCTTTATCCAGTGAGTCTAGCTGTGGTACTACTGGACCATGTGCCATATTTGTTCTGACTTCATAGATAATTTCATGTTATCTTGTCTTATCCCCACTTTTCCCTGCAGTTGTGATAACAACACCCTCCTTTGGGTTTTCTTTTATTTTTGTTGATAGAAAAATGCAGATACCTAGACCCCTGCCTGATAAACTGTGACAGACACCGAAGTTTGAAAGTCATTGCTTTAGCTTCACTCTGATTAAAGAAAATACAGTTGCCAAAATGACTGCATTCTCTTTTCAGTAAAGGTAGGTAAATGTTTTTGTGATTAAAATCTTACATCATTTCAGAGTTGATGTGATTGCCAATGAGCTGACCAGTAGAACATGATTTTTATTGAAAGATTTTTGTTTTTTTGAAAAATGTTTTGTATGCTGGTGTTCTAAAAGATAATTCAGCAACAGAGATTTAATTACTGAAGTGATCATTAGAGTAGTGAGGTTTATGCCCCAGAAATCAATGAGGAAATAATGATTCAAAGTAGTAACAGAGGTTGTATTTTTAAACCACCTATATAGTCAGTAAAATTTAGCATACCATATATTAAAAAATATTTCATGTACTAAAAATATTCTGCATTTTAACTAAACCACCTAAAACCTATGTAAAAATTATGCATTGAAGTTTAGTTACTGGGGCTAAGAAAATTAAATGCAGTAAAGATTCAGAACAAAGCATAGACCAGTATTTTCCCACACTGTGTAGGTAAACAGCAGTCGTGTAGTTCTTTCACACTGGGACTTGAATGACTCCTTTATGATTTTTTAAATTTGTATCAAATTAACCAATTATAAAACGATTCCAGAGTTGTTTGTTTACTAGATATTGGCTAAAATAATGATTCTTAAGTATTGTAATGATAAATCAATATTTTATAAGACAGATTTAATTAATATGATCTAAACGTACTCATTAAATTTCCTTACTATAGTAACATTATTTTAATTTTCTTTATTGAAGTGATTCCAAAATTACCATCACAGATCAGAATGCAGCTAATAAAATAAAATTCTCAGAACCTAATATTTTAAAGATTAAAAGATACACAAGAAAGGGCAACACAAGAAAGTAATTGTTTAAAAGGATTACTAATGACAGCCAAATAAGACTAACAAAAAGCTTACATAATTGATTTCAGTGTTTATAGATCAGAATGAAATTATTTTCTTTTATGAATCAAACTAAATTATGCTATCCTTTTTATCATTCTGTGAATTGATATCAATTTTCTGCTGGATATTATACATATCTTTCTATAGTTTTTAGAAAGAACACTCCTATAATTACTTTACTGAATAACATAAAACATGCTGCTCTCTTTACCTGGAGATAAAAAGATTACTATTTGTACAATTACTATTTTTCCTAATTTCTAAACAAGTTTCAAAAGTATTGGAAAGTCTTTGATTTCAAATTATTTTCTACTTACCATCCTCCTATAAAAATATATCTATATATGTGCATGTGGACACATTCTGAGTGATTTTCTGAGGTCAAATATAGGGAATATCGGAGTCACTATATTTTTGTAGTCACTACAAAATTTTAATAAGAAATTTCAGTGTTTGAAAGTTTGAGATATAAGATGACATGATAAATTGTGTGACTGTGAATTTAAATATATGTGACATTTAATTAACTATATTTTGAGTTTGAGGTCAATGTTAATTTAGGGAATGAAGGTGTAGGAGAAAGTTCAAGGAATCATTTAATAAAAAACTGATTTTTTCATTGATATATATGAAATTATATATGTATAAAACTGTATATATATCAAAACTGTATTCAGTTATATATTTCAGTTATGCCTTATTATATTACTAAGTAACATAACAAAGAATTAACTTATACTCTATTTTATATATACTCTTACACTTAATCAAAATTAAAGTCACGGGGGCTTCCCTGGTGGCGCAGTGGTTGAGAGTCCGCCTGCTGATGCAGCGGACATGGGTTCATGCCCCGGTCCGGGAGGATCTCACATGCCGCTGAGCGGCTGTGCCCGTGAGCCATGGCCACTGAGCCTGCGCGTCCGGAGCCTGTGCTCTGCAACGGGAGAGGCCACAACAGTGAGAGGCCCGCGTACCGCAAAAAAAAAAAAAAAAAAATTAAAGTCACGGGTATATATGATACAGTATAGGTTTTTGTTTAAAGGGGTTTCTAAACTTGAAGTAATTGCACTGACAAAATCTTTTTGGGAGGTGTTATTGACCTCTTGTATTGATTCTTCTAAAGTGTACGTAGGATAATGTAACACATTCTCTAAAATCACCCAAACCTCAATGACTGCTAATCCATTAAACCATTGAAAATGCTGACGAAAACTAAGACTTTTTAAATCAATATTTATGTAGTATGACAGGTATTTAAAATCTATTTAGATATACTTTTAATAATACTTAAGGCTAAGATGAGTTTCTGGAGGGCTATTTTATTATTGAGAGTATACTTAACTGCTATCAGAAAACCCTGCTGCCTGTGAGATATTATTCACTGTGTCTCATTTACTGCTATCTGTTTTAATTATAATTTGAAGAAACCTAATCAAGCTTTTTCCCTAACTAAACAAACCACTTAGATCAAACTGCATTTATCCTTCTGAAAAATTTACTATTGTTCCAAAAGCTGCAAATGGGTATTTAAACTTCAAATTGAGTTTATGTGGGAAGGTCGATGTTTATTGACTTACCCTATCTTCCAGAGAGTCCTCTTATTTACCAAATAGGCTTCCTAAATTAGTAAAGATAGGGCTTAAACATTCTGTGAACGTGTGTATTTTAAAGTGAAAGTCTGTGTAGTATGTTACAGAGAAAAATCAATTTGATCCAACTATATTTTAGTTTCCTTACACTAATTGGATCTAATCAGGAAGTTTTGTTTTTTGGGCATCTTTCAGACTACAATCAATAAGAATCCACCTACTCTGGACTTGAGAAATAAAAAATCTGAATGATTTTTTTTTTTGCCCCAGAGTTAGGTTGTAGTCAAAGACATTTTAAAGAATCTAGCATTGTTAACACTTTTTTTTGCCCTCTGAATACAGTTTTGTTCCCTTTAGACCTCTTCATTATGCCCAGTATCAGCTAGTATTTCGTATGGGAATTGCCTTTGCTTATGTATCTAGTTTGGTTTTGCTGTAATAAATACAGGAACGATGCTTTAGGAAAAATATCTGACTTATGTTGTTATATTAAAAAGTATTGAAGAGGACCCTTTGTGGGTTTCATTGTAATTTATCATTCTGCCATTGCTCTAGGAATTTACCGTTACCCTTGGATTATGTATAAATGCTCTACTTCCTCTACTGTTATTGCTCATCAGTTTACTTAAGATAATACTTTTTCCTTCACGAACTGTATCACAGAACAGAAAGCCTGTAGCTAGTCCTGGGTGTTGAGACTTCACAGGGCTCTAGGGTCACAGTCTGATGCAGAGCCGCACCTCTGTGTGTGTTCAAAGAATGACTCACAGAAAGTCTGGAACCTGGAGAGGTCACTTAGTTTAGAAAATGATGAAATATTCCACCGTGACTCATTTAGGTCATAATAAAATTCTCTTTTCCCACGTATTTGGAGAGCTTTAGAACTGCTATAGAAGAGTACACAGCCAATAAACTTGTGTGGTGCACAGCTTCTACAGAGTGCAAAAATGTTTTATACCTGAAAACCTTGCCCTGAAAATTGGAGGAGTATTTGGGATTCCCATGGCACCGAAACCGCTAGAAACAGGTTGTTCAAAGAGTAAAACTTGCTCCACGTTTATGAAAGTGTGGTCTGGGTTTTAACTTGTGAGGGATGAAACGCAGACAGTAAATTTTGAGACTGAGAATTCAGGAGATTGGAATATTTGGAAGTTACTTGGAACAGAAACTGAAAATTGGAAAACAAATGATGAGCCTAATGAAGATGATTCGCAGTGTATCTTTTTATTTTCCTTTTCACTCTTACGAATAAGAATTTGTTACCAAACCCTTCTGATATGTGAAACTGAAGAAAGAGAGCATGCTTCTGAAAACTCATACAACAGGGTTTTAGGAAGAGCTGAAGGTGAAAAAGTCTGTTGACTGTGAAATAAACCAGAGAATAAGGATCAATCATCTCATCAGAAAAAGAGACAAAGAAGGACAATTTCTTGTCTCCACATTCAGCATAACTGACACACAAAAAGGTTTTGGTATTAGGAGTCCTATTTCCAAATTCAGTTTTCCATTTAATATATTTGTTGTGTATGTCAGTCAAATCTTTCTATATACAATATAACAAAAGTTCATTCTAATTCAAGAGTTGAACATTACATTTCGATGTTCAAAGTGAATAATGTGTATGATGTGACAAACCTTATGCTTAAATTATGGTTAACATGAGGGTAACCTGAGATTTCAAAGAATGGGTTTGAAAAGAGATTTCAAGAATGGGTCAGAAATAAAACTTTTTCATAAGTTTGAGAAATTCTATTTCAGTGTTTACTGGACAGAGACTATTTTTTAATGTTCAGTTTCTACACCTGTCATTTACAATGAGAAAACCGAATTCTTGAAATGTAAACATTGATTTTCTATTAATAGTAGAACTCTTTGCATTCATCAAGTCTGTTGTTTTAGCACGTTCTCTTTCCAATACTGTTTCAACTTTCCTTAGCTCCCTGAAGGCTAATCCTTGTGATTATCTTTTAAATTTTCTGTTACCTATACTTTTTCCTCATAGATTATCCCATTTTTATTTACTGATGGCCTAAATGTTATCTCTTCTATTTGACTGTATCTTACTACCATCTACTAAAGAAAAGACATGGCCTTTGGATTTCTCCAAATTCTCGTGTCTAAATTATTTATACCCATTGTTTCAAAATTGCAGTACTAACACTGATGTATAGTGTGGATTTTGCTTACATCCAATCACATACTTATAAGACAAAGTTATGTTTGCTAACGTTTTAAAATACTTTATCATTTGTAATTATCTTATAAAATTCAATATACATAATATAAATTACTCGTCTAGCTCTAGATTCTGTTATAGTTTTTTTTTTTTTTTTTTAAATAGCCCTGTTCTGTTCAGGAAGGAGTAGATCACTAAAAAATAATTCTTCTCTCTTAATTATTGCAATAAAGAGTTAATAGTTCCTTAAATAATTGGTTTAAGAGCAGTAAGTATTTACTTTTAATCACTATGATTAAAGCACCTATGTGAAAAGAATAACTTTTGCATTTTTCTTAAAAACATTAAGTGGAACACAGTATTATTCAGTGCTGGGAAGTTTTTATAATCACTATGTAGCCCTATACATAAAATATTAAGGAAGTTCAGGACTTTAAAACAACTATAAAATATGATCATGTACGTTGCTGTGAAGTTCCTTTCAACAAATCCACCCTAAAATTCATAATGTTTCTCAGAGAAGAAAAGAAACAGTTACAATTAATTTCATCATCTGTATTCTGTTTGATATACTAATATAGATATCATATCTGCTTTTCAAATATGAGAATTAACTAATTTCTCATTTTTTATAGAGAAGGTATTTAATTACCTCTGTCTTTAATTAATCTGAAATTGAGAAATATTTTTCTATGAACTATGATAAGATAGAAATATCTATTTATGTAAATTAATTTTAAAAACCTGATTCTTAAATATAGCATAATCTTTGGTTATTAATTATGACAAAGACTAAAATTCATAGTTATGTAGGCTTTCTATTAAATATATACTTAAAAATAAGTCAGTGGGTAGACCAAATGTTTGTGTCCCCCCCAAATTCATATGCTGAAACCAAAATCCCCAATGTGATGGTATTGGGAAATGGGGCCTTTGGGAGACAATTAGGTAATGAAAGTGGAGCCCTCATGAATGGGATTAGTGCCCTTATAAAAGAGACCCCAGAGAGTTCCCTTACCCCTTCTGCCATGTAGGGACACAGCATGAAGACAGCTGTCTGAGAACCCGGAGGCAGGCCCTCACCAAACACCAAATCGTCCTGCAACTTGATTTTGGACTTCCAGCCTCCAAAACTGTGAAAAGTAGATTTCTGTTGTTTATAAGCCACCCAGTCTATGATATTCTGTTGTAGCAGCCGAAACAGAGTAAAACAGTTAACTGATTTTAGTTCTCAACTTATCTCTATGACACTACTAGCTGAAAGGTGATATAATCAAGTTAGACTGGTTTTACCAATTGGAGATTCTACTGAACGTATGAGGAAATGATTACAATGTCTACTGTGGGAAATTTTAGATATTTCTTTAATGATGACTTAGAGTTTTTCCAACAGCAGATTCCAAACATGGCCATGGGCACAAGTAGTATATTTGAGGGGTAATCCCTTAATGCAGCAAGCTGGGGGAGTAAGACAGAGAAGGAGGAACAGGCAGTCGATGATTATTGAACTGGTTGTCACTGAGCAACTAATGCTTCATATAATATTCCTGAATTTTACTCCAAATGAACCTTGGAATTGTTTCTCCAGAGAGTGGAAGGCTGGAAATTTATTCACATTTTCCTTCCCCTCACTGTTTTGAGAATTGACCTAAGGGACATTAACTGCTGTGCACTTAATAACTGTTGAAAAAGTTTGTAAAAACTCTGTGGCAGAAAACCAAGTGATCCAGCAGGTACATGCTGTGGGAAGCAGCCTGTGTTTATAGGAAGCCTATAGCCCAGCTGTAGCTGAAATCCAACCTTGGTCATGGGATAGAGAGCTGCACACGGAAGTGGTCTGTTAGACTCAATTTTGGGCATGATTGAAGTAATGAAAAGATTACACTAAGGGGAAAAATCGATCATAGGTTTTAATAT
This sequence comes from Globicephala melas, assembly GCF_963455315.2. Classification (NCBI taxonomy): domain Eukaryota; kingdom Metazoa; phylum Chordata; class Mammalia; order Artiodactyla; family Delphinidae; genus Globicephala; species Globicephala melas. The sequence continues at coordinate 20,498,599 of NC_083326.1, forward strand.
GTACTTCCTTGGGAATATCGGCTTTTTTATTATTCTTACTAGAAAAAAGGAATATTCTACATATTACTTTTATCCTCGTTGTCTACCTTTAAAAAGGGCTTTATTTTACGCTTTAGAGTGTAGTCCTTTGTTTTAGCAGTCACCTTCAATTTTTTTTATGTACCTTATGTACTTTTGTAAAGTAATACATATAAAAATGCTCAAATGAGTATTTTGTATATTGGTTAGTTATCTTTTTTTAAATTTAATTTTATTTATTTATTTTTATACAGCAGGTTCTTATTAGTTATCCACATTTTATACACATTAGTGTATATATGTGAATCCCGATCTCCCAATTCATCACACCACCACCACCCCCCGCCCCGGCCACTTTCCCCCCTCGGTGTCCATACATTTGTTCTCTACATCTGTGTAATAGTCACCCTTAATTTTTTAATGTGGATTCTTCTTTATAGATTGTTTTAGTGAATTCAAAAGCTGTCTTCTCCCTCATGATGGTTATTGACAAGAATTTTATCATACAATTGCCCATTGAGCACTACCCCTCTCTTTATTATTATTGCAAAGTTTAACTTTATGTTTTCAATAGTTATCATTGTGTTAGTCATTCATTGCTGCATTGAAAACACCCCAAAACTTTGCAGCTTAAAATTACAAATGTTTATTATCTCAGAGTTTCTGTGGGTCAAGAATGTGGGTGTAATTTAGGTGGATGCCTTTGGCCCAAGGTCTTTCAAGCTGTTATTCTTGGCTGTGGCCTCATCGGAAGGCTTGATGGAGACTCATCTGCTTCCAAGCTCACTTACACGGTTGTTGGCAGATCTTGGTCCCTTGACACTTGGATCCGTACATGGTGCTGCCTTACAACACAAAAGCTGGCTTTTGCCTGTGTAAGATGCAAGGGAGAGCAAGAGAGAGAGTGTCAAAGCCAGCAGCCACAGTTGTTTCTGTAACCTAAGCTCAGAAGTGACATTTCATCACATCTGTCATATTAGAAATTAATTAAAAGTTCCAGCCCACACCAAAGGAGAGGTAGTGGCACAAAAACTTAAATACTAGGAGGGGGAGATTGTTAGGGGCTGTGTCAGGGGCTGCCTATCTCAATAATTTCAACTTGATATCATTCAAACTTTAATTAGCTCACAATTGCATCCCTTTTTCTTGTATTTTGTATGTTTTATCTAAGTACACATTGCTACTTTCTGAATATGCTTTTTAAATAGTTTATATCTGTGAGTAGTAAAACATTGTACCTTTATAGGTCGAGAAATAACTTTATCTATACTATTGTTAACAGTTTGGTTAAGTTAAAATTATCTTCTTTTGAAAGTATTCTATCTACTGTCATGGAAGGGAAATCTGATGTCAGTCTACCTGAAACTCTTTTTTTCAGGTATTTTGTCTTTTCTCTGATTATTTAAAAATATTTGCATTATCCCTGTGAATCTGTAATTTTATTGTGGTGTGTTTAGTTTTTCACTTTTTTACTTAAGTTGTTTAGTACTAAGGAGTATTCTTTCACTAAGTCTTATATCTGTACATCTTTTGGAGAGTATTTCAGAAATCATTCCTGCTTTTTTGTAGTATTTTGTTTCTCCTTCATAATCTCTCACCTTTTCAAACTGCACACATATGTTCAAAATGTATGTATTGAGGACTTATTCACTAGTTAGTGGGAACACCAAAATTAAAAACAAACAAACAGAAAACACAGACATGATCCCTGCCCTTAGTTTAATTGAAGTTATTCTTTCATTAATTTCTTTGAACATCTTAAACATAGTTATTATAAAATTATTTAAAATTTTCCCTACAAACTTCATTTTCTCCAGAATGACTTCATGTTCACTAAAATGAAATTTTCAGGAAGGCTGATTCCTTGTGTGATGTTTTAACTCTGTTTTTATAGTTTCTGGAACAATCTCTCACACATTTAGAGACACAATAAAGAATTGTTAATGAATGATTATTGATTTTGTTGATTCTCTTCCATACTAAGCTGCCTCTTCTTACATTCTGAAATTTGGGCTTGAAGGACCCTTTTTTTTAAGATTTTTTCTTTAATTTTTTATTATGTTTTAGAATTTTAAAAAATTATTCAAGTATAGCCGATTTTCAACATTGTGTTGATTTCCATTGTACAACCAAATGATTCAGTTATACATGTATGTGTGTGTGTGTGTATATATATATACATATATATGTATATACATTCAGTTATACATGCATATACATACATAAATATATACACACGCACACTTTCTTTTTCGTTTGGTTTCCTTTCCACTATGGTTTATCCCAGGATATTGACTATAGTTCCCCATGCTCTGCAGTAGGGCCTTGTTGTTTAGCCATTCTGTATGTAATGGTTTGCACCTGCCAACCCCACTCTCCCAGTCCATCCTTCCCGCCAGCCGCAGCAACCACAAGCCTTCTTTCTCTGTCTGTGAGTCTGTTTAGTAGATAAGTTCATTTGCGTCATATTTTAGATTTAACATATAAGTGATAATCATATGGTGTTTGTCTTTCTCTTTCTGACCTACTTCACTTAGTATGATAATCTCTGGATCTGTCCATGTTGCTGCAAATGACATTACTTCATTTAAAGATATTATTTTTTAAAGCAGTTTTAGGTTCACAACAAAATTGAGGAGGCACAAAAATGTCCCCTATACCCCTCATCTTCGCACCCGAATAGCCTCCCCCATTGTCAACATCCTGCATCAGAGTGGCGCATTTGTTTTAATTGATAAACCTACACTGATACACCATTGTAACCCAAAGTCCATAGTCTACATTATGATTCACTCTTGGTGCTATACACGCTATGAGTTTAGACAAATGCATAATGACACATTCATCATTGTAGTATCATACAGATGCTGCCATAAAAATCCTCTGTGCTCTACCTATTCATGCCTCTCACCACCTGCAGGATCAGTTTCCTTTGGAGAGTTTTTTGGGTTTTTTTTTTAATTTCCTTTATGTGTCCAGTTTCAAATATCCTTTCCTGCCAACTCGTTTAATGTTTTCTTCATTTAGCACCCCGAGGCTTCCTCTATAATAGCACCTTTGTCTTCTGTGCCAAAGTGATACTGGGGATGGTACAGATCCAGATGCCCAACTACATGTGGCTGGATTCAGTTCCTGATTGAGAGAACTAGCCTTTGTTCTCTCTCTGACTAGAATCATGGCTGATTATTTAAACCAAATCCCAAGGAATTGGATAGTAGTAGGTTTTTCATCCCCATTTTAGCACATGCTTTCAAGGTGTGAGTCGGTTGTAGTTGCACTTCCGGAGAAGAGCAGCGCTCACTCTCGGGGCTGGAACTCCACTGCTGCCTGTGTCTTCACCAGAGGCCAGCGGCTTGAGCTGTGAATTTGCATTTCTTTGATTTTCTACAGCTCACATTCATATCTCCATCTTCTTCTGAGTTTGACCTTACATTTCTGGTTATTTCTTTTTTATAAGTATATGTCACCCGTTTTTGCAGTGTGTGTTAAATGGTTTGCCCAACTATGACTCACTAGGTAGATGTGTTGTGAATCAAGCAAGGTGTATCCTGTGCAGCCTGTCACAGACTTTAATGACCTCAGCAGTTATTTCACGGAGAGTCATCCTGGGCTGTACCTATTTTTAAATGGCTGCTGTTAACAGACACCAAGGAGCCACTGATGGGTTATCGCCAGGTGACTCCCATAAGATGAGTATTCTATTGCAAACATAGAGATTAAAAAGGGAAAGAGTATTAGGCAGTAAGAAAACTTAGAGACTAGCACAGCAGATGATGAAGGCTTTAAGTCAGGCAGCGGTGGGGGTAATACCCTTGGTTTGTGTCATGTTTGCTTTAGGTTCTGATGAGTTGGAAGATAACACCAGGCAGATTGGTGATATAAGTCTGTAAATATGAAAACTGATTAAAAAGTTGAGGAAAAAATAGGAATTACTATTATTAATAATTAAAGGCATTAAAGTGAACTGCGTATTGAGTCATACAGTCATTCATTGAACTTGCTTGTAGTAAGCAGCCACCATCTGTCAAATACCTTTTAGGTGCCGAGGTTACAGTAGTAACTGAAGTAGACCAAAATGTTTGCCCTAATAAGACTTTGATTTTAGTGGGGAAGACAGAAAATAAACATATAAAACAGTGCAATATCTACTTTAAGCGATGAAAATTGCAACTGAGAAAGAGTGAGGAAAGATAGATGAATACCATTTGGGAGCTTGCTGTTTTTAGCGTGGTTGTTTAGGAAAAGCTTGCTGATGCAATATGATTTGAGACTTTATGGAATTAAGGAGTCATGGTAATGAAGGATGCTTTGATATCCCTGGAATTCTTGCAGTAACTGACATAAAGAGGGATAAAAGGCATAGTGAGACTAGGCAAACAGGTGGCAAGGAAAAGTAGGACTCAGGGACAGAAGGAAAAGATTTTAAAAGGTATCTAATGCTGTACTGAAAATAGGCAGTTTTGTTTAATAATTAAGTTTTACTTAGCAAATTTGAGTGTCCAGTTTCATAGCGTTATGACGTTTGAAGACCAAATTGCAATGGGTATGTAATAATTTTCTAGAAGTGAATAAAGTTTGATTAGAGAAGGTTGACCAGATATAATAATATGCTAATAAGCTATAATATTAAAAATGTGATACTGAAACAAGAAGGAGAAAAAATAAATAGACCCATAAAGAGGAATTTTTTATGTAAGAAATAAGACATTTAAGGTCACAGTTGAAAAGATGGAAGAGTCAACAAATAATTAAATTCTTTAAATATAATAATTAAATATTAAAATAATTATTTGTTCCTTGGGAAAATATCCTAACAGATCCCAACACTGCACAATTCACAAATACGTATTTTATTTAAAATGGATAAAGACAATACAGAGAGAATAATACAGTAAGTGCAACAATCTCCAAAAAATATTGGAAAGAAGATAAGTGATTACTATTTAGCCCACTGGAGAAAGCTGAACAGTATTGTAGGAACAAGCATGTATTGAGGCATGGGAAATATAAGAGGCATGGGAAACTGGTTCAGATCACCAGTTTTCAGAGAGATCCGGAAATAGTAATGTTACCTCAAAGGTGGGATGTGATGGGGCTGAAACCAAAAGATTAGTTGAAAGTCTGTATAAGAAACTGATAAAAATATAAAATACATATAAAGTCACTAAGATCTCTCTCTACACACACACACAGTAAACTCTGCTGAGCCATGTGTCTATAGCTACTCTAACCCTACTGAAGACTGCAGGACTATTCAGAGAAACAAAAGCCATGAGACCCAACACTCAGTGACAAGAATCACAGCAAAGGACCCGGTAGAGAAGAACTGCTGAAAACACTTCCAGGATGGAAAGCTGAAGTTAACACATTGAATGGTGAGCCTCTCCACTTCCATTGCCTGCCTTAGCTCCAAGAGTCCTGGCAGAAGAAGCTTGGAGTCTTCTCCTTATGGAAAAGCACCAGCCTGGGAGAAAAGACCCCAGCGACTGGTAATGACCTGGTCAAGCCCATACCCTAAACAAGGATTTATAAACAAGGATTTATACCCTAAACAAGGATTTTTAAAAGACCCATAAGGATTTATAAAAGACCCATAAGAAAGTACGTTATCTTCAAATTGCAAGAGACCTGAGATAAAGAGTCAATCTCCAAAGCTCCTAGATTAAAATACAGGCCATCATGAATCATTATAGATTAGATAACTTGGTACTACTCGACAACACCAGTGGAAGCATGAGGGCATTGGAACAATTAATTCATATTCTGAGGAAAAATTATTTCACCTTTGCATTATATACCCAAATCACTGTTGATATATCAGAATAGAATAAAGATATTTTTAAGTTAAGAAGTTCTCAAAAAATTACTTACACTCACATCATCCGAAAGCCAGTGGAAGTTAGATGTAGCAAATTAAATGAAAGAAGAAGTCAAGAAGGAATAAGACAAAATGTGCTAGATTGCCATGCCCTTGGGAAGACTGTACTGCTTCCTCCACATGGGGGCTTTGTCATGTGACCTACTCAGGCTAGTGGCACGTGAGTAGAAGTGAAGTGTGTCACTTCCATAGGAACCTTTTAAAGCCACTTTTAGTGCTAAAGTTTATTTGGAATGAGAAATGCGTCTTCTGCTCTCTGGCAATCTTCACTATTAGAAAAATAATCAGAAACTTTTTTTATTAGATCAAAACATTTTCTAAACTTTATAATTCTATAGTAAGTGAGTTTTTAGACGGCATGAAGATATGGCAAGTAATTAGTCTAACTAGAGATTTTCATACTGTTTTGGCTTAGCACTTGCTGTGCCTCGTCTTAGTCATCTTTAAAGCTATGGATTAACATAGAGGGGTTTCTATTTTACTTCAGCTTCAAATTCAGTTACAGAGTCTTATTATGTAGTAGAGGTTCTTTTGAAATATACTTCTCAATTCATGAACATGAACTCCAGAAATACATACTTTCTCATTTTTTATTCTGTACCTAATTATTTTCTGACTTAGATACTCATTATTTTATAATGAGCCAAACTTTGATACTGGTTTTAGGCAGTTGAAAACTAAACTGTAGTTATGATCATTGCCAATAACACATCTTACTGCACATCAAAAAAGTTTTCCTTTATTTATATTTTATTTTTGTGTGTGTGAGGCAATTGCAATTTCTTTTGATTTTTCTTTCCTTAAATGTAAAACTGTGATATCTACTCACCATGAAAAATAACATCTAAAGCATTAGATGGTAATTTTAAGATGAGAGAGGAGAAAGCAGAGTATAGTTTCAGTATTCTATTGAGAATGTTGGAATTCAGATGAAATATTTCCTAACCTCAGAAGGCTTTTCTGTGAAATTTGCTATGTTCCTTCCCATTCAGTTTTACTGAGAGCGCTTTCGTAAAGCTTTGTGGCCTTTTCTTCTTATCTTCCCCATTTTAAGTCACCAGTAGATTGACATCCTCAAATGCAGATCATTTGGATGCCGATCATTTAAAGAAATGTTTTTTAATCCAAATTTTTTCTCTATACCAGGTAAAAAAAAAATCCTAAGTGTTATATTAAGACATTTATTGGTAGTAAGAGACCTTAGATTCTCAAAAGAGATTTTTTATGACGATATTTTTAAAATTCACCAGGTAACAGCAGAAGCAAGCTTTAAAATGTCAATTCTAAAATGTTTGATTAATTTATCTTTTTACAATTGACTCTTTATATGATGTGTGAAGTAAAATTGGTGAAGGATGCCTCTTGCTACATTTTAATAGGGGTAAATCTTAACAGTGTTTGCTATACTTGAAAGTAGCAAACAGGTTTTCCCCCTACAAATGCTCCTTTGCTTATAAACTTGTTTTCTTAGAGTATAGTTATAAACATTTATTTTTTTCCTCAAGCATGTGGCTACATTGCCTAACAGAGTTAGTCAAATACCACTATAAGCTAAAGTTGTAAAGATGTTTGGACAGTACTGAAAAATTTTAGAATGTGTTAATAGGAATGGTATGAACTGAAAACCACTTAGAAAACCTATCAAACTTTATAGCTAGGTATAATATATACATATGCATACATACATGTATACATACCTGTGTGTATGACCCACCAGAATATGCTTGTTGCAACGGTGAACCAATAAAATATGAAGCACAACAAAAATGTCCGGTTTCTCCAATTAGTAAAAAGGCCTGACGTGCTAGAAAACGTCAGGCACTGACTCTGCATTTTTCTGGAGTGTCCTGAGATTTTTGCAGACCAGTGGTGGTTGAGTTAGGGCTTCAAGCCTCTTGTTCATACTGGAATGAAGACATCTGTACGTAGAGGCCATGGAGCAGGCCAGTGGAGAGTTAGTGATGGCTGAGCGTGTGAGTGAGGCGGGCTGATCCCTCGACAGGTCACCTGGGTCTCTCACCCTCCTTGTCGGCTTGCTTACAGTTGCCATTTCATTTGTTGAAGAAAATAAGTGACAATTGTTTAAGTGGTGATTGTGTGCCATTAGTTTTGTGAGTGTATTATTTACGTGTCAAAACCCAGCATCTGGGTTCTTGTTTTAACCTTAGGACAGAATTTGGGTCATTTAGCGATTCATTCATTGGAGGAATTTTGACCCTGTGACTTTCTGAACTCATCTGACTTTGAGTTTGTATACATTTTGTCAAAATCTAACAGATTAAGAAGTTCTAAAAATTATAGTCAGCTCTGGTTATATGAGCAAAGTGAATACTGAACTACATAGTCAACAAAACTAAATCTCTTATTACTACAAAACATGTCAGGTTTTTCCCCATGTAAATACACTCCTAGAGCTTGTGTGTCTTTACCACAACTCTAGTGTCCAACCTCCTGAAACAAAACAAAACAAAAATATAATAGAAGGTACATCACTTTTTACACTAGAATTGCTTAGCTTATTTCATCTGCAACATCTCGTCCGTGTTCACATCACTGCTTAATGCATCAGAGAACACCTAATCATGGTGTTCTGTAGGCTACTAAACATTATAAATCATAAAAGTAAAAAAAAATCATGAAAGTTAATTCCTTCTCCACAGAGAAGAACTTTACAAAAGAAATGAGAAAATGACCTTACCACAAACCAATATAAAATTTAAAAATATCTTGAGTTAAATAAAAGTTTGAAGGACAAAGAACGTGGTAAGCCACAAATCATTTGTAACGACTGAAAAACTAAAGGCCATGAGCTGAAGCTAAACCTAAGAAAAGACAGTGCCGCAAAGGAATTCATGAAAAATGTCCTCGGGCAGAGGGTGATTAGTGTGTGGAACAATAAGCAATTAGAGGCAAAGAACATTGTTATAAAATCCGACCGCTGCTCCTCACACAGATGGATGTAACTGGACAGCAGTCTTTAATTCTTAAACTCTTGTGTGCAAGCAGAAAAGCATAAAGAAGAGACATTTAAATTTTAATGTGTCAGTTGAATGAGTAAGCTAATCTTAAGAGGGCAGGTGAGTGTATGGTTGTATATGTAGAGAATAGTAATTATGGAAGATTAAGGGGTCACTGTGATCAATACCATTTGGTATAACAGCACTAACACGGATCAAGTATGTCTAGAATCGAGGCTGAACAGATGTAGAGATTGGCATGAGGAATGCTTCCAGACCCTGGCATGCGGGGCAACCCCACTGTCCCCACATGAGACCTACAATTTCAACATTAATTTCTAATCATTCAAATTAAGGTGATTTGACCATAGTAAAGTAATTATTTTACACATTATGTTAAAGTAATATATTAGCTTTAAACAATGCTAAAATTTTCAGGAAAAAGCAGAGTCATGAAGAAATAAAATATAAGGAAACAAATTTTAAAGAGGGCATTTGGGATTTAAAGCATTAACTATGTGTCAGATATAAAACTTCTGCAGGGGTTTTTGGGCAGCCATGGAGAGTAGAAGGAATATGTGAAACATGGTTGATATACCTACAGGGGCGTCAGGATTTATGGTGACAGCAGTTTCGCAATTCCGCATAAGGCGATCTCTGAAAGGAACTTTCTAAATTTATAAAGTTCTGACTTTCTTACAAAAGTACTAAAATATCTTTGTAGGAGTGGCTCTCTTTCCCTGATCCCTATGATCCCAGGAATAAGTTGATGATAAAAATGTCCATTATTTAAGTTGGAGTAGGATTCAGCTTCCACTAGTTCCTGGAATGCTGTGAATCCTAGAAAACCATGGGCAGCGTAGAAAGATGCATTCAGAACATTCACATATGGCAATTATGACACGTTAGACTCAGTCTTCCAGGCTAGGCTTAACTGGCTAGCTGCCCAGGATAAATGCAGGTGTTGAGTAAGAGTAACTCTAAAGCTTTTTTGTATTTGTCAGTTATGATCTGAAAGAGAATTTTCCAGATCTATGAAAACAAAAAATGTTAAGAGAATAATGAAAATCCATTCTGAGGCAATTGGACAGGAACCATATACAGCATACTGGAGATAGAATGGTTGAAATGGAGGAAGGGTGGTTGTGCCTGGAGTAATTCCCTGAGCCAACTGAAAGAAAATACCCACCTCATTTTAATAAAAAAGGGTACTTCTTTAAGGCTAATATCCCCAGCCCAGACTCAGTGGATGTACAGGAAAGAATTTTATTCGATGCACCCTCTTCTCATAAAAGTTCTCTTCAAAAATTATTTGTACTTAATGTGTCCTCATCTATATAATGTTAATTAATGCATCTCTACTGTAATCCAGGTTCTCAACGGGACCCTGGGGACTCAATGCCTCATTGATCTTCACAGCTGAGAAATGGTACTAGTGTCCTAAGCAGGCTGATTCAGTTTTAATTGCTGTCCTAAAGGACAACCAGTGCACCTTAGCTTTTTGTTGTTTTTGTTAGTTATACTTTTATTACTAAGTTGTTGGAGGAGTTGGTCAATTTACTTTGAGACTGGTGGACTCCATTTAAATAGGAGTAATGGCAAGCTACAGTTTGATGGCAAAGATTATAAGGATTATAGTTGAAAATGATCATCTGAAGAAGTGAGAATAATGATTTATAAAAGGGAAACAAGTGAAGCACAATCAAAGCCTTAGGAATGCTAACATGTGCGGAAGGCAGAATGGCCATTCTGTGATGCTTCAAAGAACAGTAAGAGGAAAGTCAGGAGGAAATTATTGGGAAGCATACTTTATGTGAAAGTATTTTCTAACAATTGGTATTGATCAGAAGACAGACATTGCTGAAAATATTCAAGTAGAGTCAAAGGAATTATATACCCATATTAGGATTGGAGTTCATTTTTAAGAAGGCTTTTGTTTTTTTATTTGAAGTTAAGAGCATAGGTTTTAGAGTCGGATAGATTTTGGATTTTGGATCAAATGCCAAACTTACTGCATAGTAGCTCTCTTATGTTGGGCAATTTACTAATCCTTCTAAGTGTCAGCTGTCAGCTCAACCATTTGTGTAGCATAGATAACTATGTCTGTGTAGCCATGACAGTGGATGCTAACTAAGGTAAGAATTTAGAGCAGAGAATTTAGAGCAGTGTTTGGCATGTGGTAAATTTTGTTAAGATTGTACACTGAGTACACATAAATTAGGGAATTACCTGGATTTCAAAACTATAACCCCCATTATTATTTATAATTCATAGCTATATATTTATTTTTTGTTAAGGATAATATCAAAGAACATAACTTCTGATGATCTACTGTGAAATATTGGGAAAATTTTAGTCCCAAAGAAGAAAATCATTAAAAAATAAAATATTAAGTGTTATATATTTCTAAGAATTCTTGTCTCAGGATCTGTGATTGTTAAGTAATGATGAAATATTAATACATAATCCTTTATATCTCACAAATATTACTTGAGACAGACTGGAAAATATCAGGTGCAATTAAAGTGTAGATCTGTAAGACTTAGACAAAAGGTAAATATGACATATGAATGAAGTTAAGTGATACGGAAAAAAATCACCACCATCTACACCATAAAATGCTTACAGTTGAATATTATAAATTTACAAGACAAATTCCAAATCTCAGTTTTTTACGCCCTATGGCAATATTTTCCACTGGAAATATGTCAAGTAATTCTCAGTACACCCAAATATCTCAGTTGCTAAGCAACTGCTAATGAGTTTTCCACCAAAAAGGTTTAAGACCAGACCTCTGAGATATCAAATACTCACACAGCCCTTGATGCTTTTGCAAATGTCCCTCTACTGTGGGATGAAAAAGTTACTGTAAATAATAAGTATCTACTGATTATAGCATAGTATTGGGAAAAAAGCAAATAAAAATCATTTTAGTTTACTGTTCCTGAGTCTCTTTTATAACTTTTCCCCCTAAGAACATACAGATAATTTAACACCCCTAAAGGTATTTTGTAAAAAATTAATATACCCCAATGACTTCAAATTTCCAAATTTTATGATTAAAATTTTGAATTTGTGTTATTTTTATTTAATTAATTCAAGTAACTTAAATGTAATGATTTTATGTTTACTGTAATTGTGATTGTACCATTAAAAATACATATAATTTTTATACCTAATACCAAAAAAATCTTTCCTTACGGGAAATTCTGAATCATACAGAGGCACTGTGTGGGTTAATTGTTTCTCTGAAGTAGATTGTGTATGCACGGATTCTGGAAATGGAAAATTATGAAAGAACTTATGATTGCAGTTAGCACAATTTTTTGTTTTTCTCCAGCTACACGTGCAGCAATGGAGTAGTAAATTTTAGATTTATCCAGGGTTATGTATATGGAACTTAATGAATGTGAAGGAGAGGAAACAGCTCTCACTGGAAAAGGCTGCATGGGATACGGTGGTTTTTATGAAGAGCCAGATAAGAAAACAGAAGGTAAAGATTTAGATAAGAAGAGAGGTGCAGGATATAGAGGATTCACTGTTAACTGACTGTGGTAGATATTTTTCAACAGTGTTCCTATATTAGCCTTCAATTGCTATGTAGCAATTTACCATGCATTTAGTGACTTAAAGCAACACACTTTTGTTGTCTCATCATTTACATGAAATAGAAGTCTTAACATGGTTTGCTTAGGGTCACAGGTGACAATCAAGGTAGCAGCCAGCTGTTTTCTCATCTGGAGTCTCCATAGGGAAGAGAATGCTTCCAAGCTCACTCAGATTGTTGGAAGAATTCATTTCCTTGTGGTTGTGTGACTGAAAGTCCTGGTTTCTTACTGGATCCAGCCTCAGGTCTGGAGGTCTGCCGCAGTTCCCTGCTCTGTGGCCCTTGACATAGGTGTTTTCTTGCAGAACAGCATGAAAATATTTCTCTTCAGTTGGAAAAAGCAGATTCTTATGACATAATCAAGGCAGTGACATACTATTGCCTCTGCCATATAATGTAAACTAACGAAAGGAGTGGCATTCTATCACCCTTTCCACATTCTGTTGGGTAGAAGCAAGTCACATATCTTTAGGTGGTGAATGGCACTGAGTGTGATTCACAGGGTTTCATTTAGGGTGTGTCAGCTGCAGGATCCAATTGGTTTTCATCTCTTTATCTGCTTTCTTGGGTTGATTCTGTCCTCCATCCTGTTACTTGCTTTGGCCAATGGAATAACAGCAAATGTAATGCAAGCAGAGACTTGAAAAGTGCTTGCATTTTAAGACTTGTTTTCTAGCGTCATCCCCCAGAGGGCAGACAGCAGAAGCAAGAAGAGCTACAATCCTGCAGCCTGTGGAACAAAAACCACATTCACAGAAAGACAGACAAAATGAAAAGGCAGAGGACTATGTACCAGATAAAGGATCAAGATGAAACCCAAGAAAAATAATTAAATGAAGCAGAGATAGGCAACATCCCAAGAAAAGAATTCAGAATAATGATAGTTAAGATGATCCAGGACCTCAAAAACAGAATGGAGGCAAAGATCAAGAAGATGCAAGAAATGATTTAAAAAGACCTAGAAGAAGTAAAGAACAAACACCTGGAAGAATTAAAGAACAAACAAACAGAGATGAACAATACAATAACTGAAATGAAAAATATACTAGAATGCATCAATGGCACAATAACTGAGGCAGAAGAACAGATAAGTGACCTGGAAGACAGAATGGTGGAAATCACTGCCACAGAACAGAATAAAGAAAAAGGAATGAAGACAGCCTAAGAGACATCTGGGACATTAAACACACCAACATTCGCATTATAGGGGTCCCAGAAGTACAAGAGAGAGAAAGGACCCGAGACAATATTTGAAGAGATTAGAGGTGAAAACTTCCCTAACATTAGAAAAGAAATAGTCACCCAAGTCCAGGAAGCACAGAGAGTCCCAGGCAGGATAAACCTAAGGAGAAACATGCCAAGACACATAGTAATCAAATTGACAAAAATTAAAGACAAAGAAAATTATTAAAAGCAACAAGGGAAAAATGAAAACATACAAGGGAACTCCCATAAGGTTAACAGCTGATCTCTCAGCAGAAACTCTGCAAGCCAAAGAGAGTGGTGGGACATATTTAAAGTGATGAAAGGGAAGAACCTACAACCAAGATTACTCTACCCAGCAAGGATCTCATTCAGATTCGACGGAGAAATTAAAACCTTTACAGATAAGCAAAAGCTAAGAATTCAGCACCACCAAACCAGCTTTACAACAAATGCTAAAGGAACTTCTCTATGCAGGAAACACAAGAGAAGGAAAAGACCTACAAAAACAAACCCAAAACAATAAAGAAAATGGTCATAGGAACATACATATCAATAATTATCTTAAATGTGACTGGATTAAATGCTCCAACAAAAAGACACAGGTTCGCTGAATGGATAAAAAAACAAGACCCATATACATGAAGTCTACAAGAGACCCACTTCAGACCTAGAGACACGTACAGACTGTAAGTTAGGGGATGGAAAAAGGTTCCATGCAAATGGAAATCAAAAGAAAGCTGGAGTAGCAATATTCATATCAGATAAAATAGATTTTAAAATAAAGGATGTTACAAGAGACAAAGAAGGACACTACATAATGATCAAGGGATCAATCCAAGAAGATATAACAATTATATATGCACCCAACACAGGAGCACCTCAATACATAAGGCAACTGCTAACAGCTATAAAAGAGGAAATCGACAGTAACCCAATAATAGTAGGGGACTTTGACACCTCACTTACACCAATGGACAGATCATCCAGACAGAAAATTAATAAGGAAACACAAGCTTTAAATGACACAATAGACCAGATAGATTTAATTGATATTTATAGAACATTCCTTCAGAAAACAGCAGATTACACTTTCTTCTCAAGTGCACACAGAACATTCTCCAGGATAGATCACATCTTGGGCCACAAATAAAGCCTCGGTAAATTTAAGAAAATTGAAACCATATCAAGCATTTTTTCCAACCACAACACTATGAGATTAGAAATCAGTTACAGAGGAAAATAAAATAGAAAACACAAACACATGGAGGCTAAACAATGTGTAACTAAATAACCAAGAGATTACTGAAGAAATCAAAGTGGAAATTACAAAATACCTAGAGACAAATGACAATGAAAACACGATGATCCCAAACCTATGGGACACAGCAAAAGCAGTTCTAAGAGGGAACTTTATAGCAATACAATCCTACCTCAAGAAACAAGAAAAATCTCAAATAAACAATCTAACCTTACACCTAAAGGAACTAGAGAAAGAAGAAAAAACAAAACCCAAAGTTAGTATAAGGAAATAAATCATAAAGATCAGAGCATAAATAAATGAAGTAGAAACAGAAAACTATAGCAAAGATCAATAAAACTAAAAGCTGGTTCTTTAAGAAGATAAGCAAAATTCATAAACCTTTAGCCGACTCATCAAGAAAAAGAGGGAGAGAAATCAATAAAATTAGGAATGAAAAGGAAGTTAACAATGGACACCACAGAAATACAAGGCATCATAAGAGACTACTGCAAGCAACTCTATGCCAATAAAATGGACAACCTGGAAAAAATGGACAAATATTTAGAAATGTTTAACCTTCCAAGACTGAACCAGGAAGAAATAGAAAATTTGAACAGACCAATCACAAGTAATGAAATTGAAACTGTGATTAAAAATCTTCCAACAAACAAAAGTCCAGGACCAGATGGCTTCACAGGTGAATTCTATCAAACGTTTAGAGAAGAGCTAACACCCATCATTCTCAAACTCTTCCAAAAAACTGCAGAGGAAGGAAGACTCCCACACTCATTCTACTTGGCCACAATCACACTGATATAAAAACCAGACAAAGATACTACAAAAAAAAAAGGAAATTACAGACCAATATCACTGATGAATATAGATGTAAAAATCATTTGTAGAGATGTGGATGGACCTAGAGACTGTCATACATAATAAATTAAGTCAGAAGGAGAAAAGTTTCATATATTAATGCATATATGTGGAATCTAGAAAAATGGTACAGATCAACTGGTTTTTAAGGCAGAAATAGAGACGCAGATGTAGAGAACAAATGTATGGACACCAAGGGGGGAAAGTGGGGCAGGGTGGGATGAATTGGGAGATTGGGATTGACTTTTATACGCTAATATGTATAAAATAGATATCTAATGAGAACCTGCTGTATTAAAAAATAAAATAAAATTCAAAAAAAAAACAACTGCTTTTTCTTTGAACCCCATTACTATTGGAAGAAGCCAGGCTAGCATGCTCATGCTGGGTAGTGACAAAGTGTCACACCTGAGAGTGAGGCTGTCCTAGATAATGCAGCTCCAGCTGCTGCATCAATTGATCACAAATGCATGAGTGCCCAGGAGAGATCAGCTGAGCCTTCCCAGAGCAGCTGGCTTGCCTCTGTGACTTTACAGCTCCACTTAGATTTTGTCTACGTACTCTCTGCATTCTTTCAATAAGATGGAATTTTATATTTTACCCCTGAAACTTAATATTTAGTTGTCTTCTGTATAATGGTATCTGTGTAGATACCTGTCATGGGTTGAACTGTGCCCTCCTCAAAAGATATGTTGAAGTCCTGACTCACAGAATCTCAGAACGGGACCTTATTTGGAAATAGGGTTCTTGCAGGTGCGGTTGCCTATTTTTAATGCATTTATGTAAGCTTGGTATTAAGTCTTCTTTAAATATTTTATATAATTTACTAGTGAAGTCATTGCAGCCTATAACTTTCTCTGTGGGAAGGTTTTGCATTAGAAATTTAATTTCTTGAAGACACAGTGATACAGAATTTCTCTTTCTTCTTGTGCCAGTTTAAAAAGTTTGGCTACTTAAGGTAATTTTTCCATTTCCTCCAAGTTGTTGAAATTGTTACCTTAAAGCTATTTATTATTTTCTCTTACTAGGATTTAATGATTATAAGATGTTTAGTGATGTCCTCTTTTCTCTCTGAATATCGATACTATTTTTTAAATCCTCCATCAAGTTATTTATCATATTTATCAATCTTTCTGTAGAAACAGCTTTTGAGTACATTAATTCTTTCTATGTTTTTCTTCTCCACTTTACGGATTTATATTCCTTTAATGTCTATTCCTTTTATCCTCTACTTTGTACTTTGAGTTTAATTTTCTCTTGTTTGCTTAACTTCTAAGGTAAAATTTTAGATAATAAATTTCTGCGGTTTCTTCTTTTCAAACGTAAGCATTGGATTGGCCAATTTCCTTGCAAACACTACTGAATTGCATTCCATGGATTTTGCTGTGTTGTATTTCTACTTTCATTTGATTAAAATATTTCTAATTTACTGAGTGATTTCCTCTTTTATTCATGTGTTATTTAAAGTTATAATATTTAATTTTTAGGTATTTGGTTATTTTTAAATGTTTTGTTATTTATTTCTAATTTAATTCCATTTGGTCAAAGACCTTACTCTAAATGATTTTAATATGTTTAAATATATTGAGACTTAGTTTTCACAGCATACGTTCTACCTATGAATAGCATGTGTGACTATTCTATGTGCATTTGAAAATTTATAATTTGAAAACGCATTTGAGTTCCCACAGCTTGCCTCTGATTTTCTAGTATCTGTTTTTTCAGTTCACTCACCAAGCATATATACAGACCATTTCAAACCTTCCCTAATCTCCTCAAATTTATAAACTTTCTCATCTATTTTTCACAGAAAATGACCTCACTTCTCACTGCATAGCGAAAATAGATGGTCCAGACAGGAGTGCTCTCACTTTCTGATACCAAATATAGAAACCTATTTTCCTTTTCACCTGATAAAGTAGTGGAGTTTTTCTTCCTATCAAAGACTAATCCCTTTGCTCAGAAACTTGTATCTCTCTCTCTTTCATAAACCTTACCCCAAAGTATATCCCTTATCTCTCATATAGTTTAAGCCTTTCAGGTAGTTCTTTCCCACTTGTTATTAAATTTGCTGCAACTAAGGAAGAATAAAAAGCAACCCGACAACTAAACTTCTTAACTGCTCATCCTCCTGGTATTACCATCAGATCTGCTTTCTCTCCCTCATGGCAAAATTTCTCAAACATTTTTTTCTATAGTCTGTTCCCTCGCCTTCTGTTCATTCTTCTCCATACAGAAATTTTACGTTTTCCTTTCAGATAGTGTTAGTTACTCTAATACATTGACTAGAATCATCTGTCTTTTCATTAACACATGGCATTTTTTTCTCACAGGTGAGAAAGGGTAATCTCAGACTAGGGTCAAGGACCATACAAAGCACTTGTAATCATATAGTGCAAGGAACAGACTCGTGGATACAGGCTGTTTAGTCTGAGCTGACGTCACCATTCCAGTAGATGGTGGTCAGAATTCTTCTAGGGACAGAGTGAGGATTTCCATGATTCCTTTTTCATCCTAAATAGAAAACATAATGAGAGCTGACTGAATCCAAGTTCTTACCAAAAATAAATAAATAAATTAAAATAACATAGATTATAATAATAATAATGAGAGAATATAATTTTGGTTATCTGTTTTGAAATATTGCCGTTATTGTGCTAATGTCTATATTCTGATAGCATAGGCGGCAATCTTTTACATTCTTTCTAATCTACTTCTAATTTTAATACACTATGCTTACATAAACTGAAGTGAAACACTGCTAGATTGACATCTTGTTATCACTGACCCCACAGAAATACGTCTAGGAAGTAACTTTGCTTTTCATGGCAGTATAGTTATTTGCATGCATTCAAACAGAACGTTCTCTTTTTTGCCAGGTTATAATTATACAAATCCATTGCACAATAAAGATTATATTTTGAGGATTATGTATGAAAATAACCCTTATTTGGAAAGCGAACTATTGTGCAACATTATTGTAAATCCTTTGTGGGACAAGTGCCTTCCTGGGAAACTGGTATAGTGTCTCCTCTGTGGCTTGAAGCATTCACAGTAGGGAAAGTCACTTTCTGGCATGTCAGAAACCTTAGCAAATTTGAGAAATGCAAAAAGGGAATAACCTACCTACGTTAAAATTTCTGTAGTCAAAACTTGGTGAAGATGAATTTCTTGGTTTTGATTTCCTCGCCTTGGAATATACAAATAACTATGCAAAATAGAAACTATTAAAAATGCAACACTACTGCCCTTAAATAATATCTAATGTGAAATCTTAGTATGGTTCACCAAGTATTTTCATTAGGGTTATATTTTTAACAGTTTTAGGATTATCCTCTGTTAGCTTATCTGATTGGAATTAATGATAGAGATCAGTGCCTTGACTTTAATTCTCTTAACCAGATTAGTCTCTGGGAACAGGCTAGCTTCCAGAAAGAAAAAAAGGCAACTATAAAGGACCAGATTCAGGAAAGGATAGGGCATGATCTAGAAGCATATTTCACCAGAAAATTTACTATATGCAAATGATAAAAAAATTATACAGTTAAAAAAGTAACAGACTCAATAATTCAATATAAAAATGAGCAGATCTCAAAAATTTAATGCCAAGTAAAAAAAATGTAAAATCAGCGCAAAGTGTAATATATAGGGGGTGTGTGTTAGATTAGTGCCAAAAAGAGTAAGAATGGGTTATGAAAGCAGGGAATAGAAAATAAAATATAACAAAATCAATTCAAAATGGCGACATGTATACAGCCAGGACTATGATTTGCTGTAAAGGAGAATGATGATCAAAATGAATGAAAGAGGCAAGAGATGAAGTTGAAAATTTATGTAGAGACCAGGTTGTGCAGGGCTTTATAAGCCATAAGAAAAGTTTAAGCAGACTAGAGACATCAGCTGATTCATATTTCAAATTGAGGACTTGTATTGCTGTGTAGACTGGATGGAAAGGGGATAAAAGAGGTCATTCTGAGTCCATTGCAGTAGTTCAGGTGGAAGTGTGGGAGCAGTGAGGGATCAGAGATGAGATAGCAGATTGGAGTAGGAAAGGGGCAGTGCAGGAGGGAATAAGTGATTGGATTCAGATAAATTTTGGAGTTAAATCACCAAGCTTCCTGATTTTCTGCAGTGGACACTGGAATGTGTGAGGATGTGGAGAAGAACAGGGTTCAATTTTGACTTTCAACAAAGTGGGACAGATCTATTAAACAATTGATAATTTTTAAAATTTAGATTGGGTTAAAATTATGAATGGCTATTTATATATACAAATTATATCAGTGTATATATGTACAGATTGCCTTTCATCTTCCTGGCTAGTGTTGGTCCTGCTACACAAACAAACGATATGTTAGACCCACTCTAGCAAGATGAAAAATAGATACTGACATTCAGAGGAGTATAAACTAATAGGTCTGAATTTCTGTGGTAGAAGTGGGGAAAAGTATTAAGTGAATCTATTTAGAGCTAAATAGTCTCTAAAATATGTAAATCAACCATATATAAACAGAATGTCATCCTCTTTTAAGGGACTCAAAAATGGAGCTAGTAAAAAGATATTGTTAAAATTGAGTATTCATTTCTGAATAAACAAGGAAAGAGCTCTTAATTTCCTATAAAAGGAAAGATATTTTCTCAACTTGCTGAAAAATATCTACCAGAAATTGCTATAAACAAAATAATGATGAAATGTTAGAAGAAATTTCATTAAAGTCAAGAATAATTATTATACACACCATCACTATAATTATCCAACACACTAGTAGCATACTGGAATAAATTATCTCTCACATCCGCAAAACCCATGCAGACAACAAAATAAGCAGAATTCATCACACAGACACTCCCTGAGAACATTCAGATTAAAGAAATATAGAGAGCTTCTTAAGTGGATGGCATGAAGGAACCTTCTGATTAATAATAGGAGTACTTGAAACATATATACCACTTACTAGACACAGTTCTTATTTTTTCAAACATATATTAACATTTCTAAAGCCCTCTCAACAACCTTATGAAATTGGTACAATTATTATCCCTGTTTTATAGATTTAGTAAAATGATATATGGAGATATTAAGTTGTCCAGAATCAACTTACTAGCAGAGATCCAAACACAGGCAGTCTGGCTCAAAAGCCTGTAAGTTTTAATCACTAAACTTTCTCACTGGCTTGACACATTTACTTTAACACTTATTCCCATCGTGAGCAATTCTTTGTTCTACTGCCTAATCATTCCGTGCTTTTGATTTCTTAGACAACTCTAAGTAAGTTTTATGATTATTGTAATGCAACGTAAAAGAAATCCCCCAAAATATCTCTTGCTATATTATTGTATATATTTAAAAGTGTGTCAATCTAATGGTCAGTCAACTAAGAAAATAGAAAATCATCCCCTACAGGCACAGATTTTAGGACTCTTGTCCTTGCAGCTTCCCTGATATAAACTCTTCCAATTATGCCCCCTCCATTTGTTTAGAATACTTATTTTCATCATTAAACTAGAGCATATGGTCAGACTCAAGGAAATCTGTATACTCTTTATATAATTGTTTATTTTCGTTAATAAATGATACTCTTAAAAATGTCAGGAAGAGTGGTACTTGGGAATAACAGTGCCTTGAATATCATGTCCTTTCTAGTGGAGCAATTGATTACCCTCATCAGTGTGTACAGACTGGAAAGTATTCATTGTTAACTCTGAATGGAGTATCCATGTCCAAAACAAGCATTGATAATAATGAACTTACAGTTAAATTCAGTTGCATTAAATTTTAGGACTGAGTTTCTAATAGTGTTATTTTCAGGCTAACACAATAATTAGAAATATATATATATATCTTTAGTACAAAGTGTTAATGAATTTCTTGGTATTGATTGGTTTTTAAGCAAACAACAAAGAACTTTGCCAAGTACAAGATTTTTCAAAGACAGTGAAAAGAAATAAGATATAATTCACCTAAGATCACAACTATTGCTTTCTTGATAAATAAGGTTAAGAATATTTTATAATATGAGCAAAAACCTAAATAAGAAAAAATTAGGTGAGATACACGCATTATTTGTATTCTATTTTTTAAGCTTTATTGAGATATATGACAAATAAAATTGGAATATGTTTAAAGTATACAATGTGATACACAGTCAATTTAATTAACACATCAGTTACCTCATAGATTTACCTACCTCAGAAAACAATTAGCAAAATAGCAATAGTATATCCATAACTATCAATAATTAAGTGTAAATGGACTAAATTCTCCAATCAAAGACCAGAGTGGCTGAGTGGATTAAAAACTGAAAACAGACCCAACTATATGCTATTTATAAGAGACTCCATTCAGCTTTAAGGGAGACATAGGCTGAAAATGAAGGCATAGAAAAAGATATTTGTGTCATAATTTTATCAATCTAAGGAAGAAGTGTATCTAAAAGAATTTTTTTAATGAAAAAGTATTCCTAATTACTTTTCCCTACAAAAAACATTGTGCATATGTTTTAAGGAAAGTGATACATACTATAAAAATACAAAAATTATTAGTAATTAATTTTATTAGTATTAGTAGGTGCCAACTCTGTAACTCTATAGCATTATAAAACATATATACTTTGTTACATGCTAAGTATATCTTGAAAGTAACTACTTTCCCACTTCCTCTCCT
Source organism: Globicephala melas (assembly GCF_963455315.2). Taxonomy (NCBI): domain Eukaryota; kingdom Metazoa; phylum Chordata; class Mammalia; order Artiodactyla; family Delphinidae; genus Globicephala; species Globicephala melas. Next base: position 20,521,042 of record NC_083326.1, read on the forward strand.
TACTCCTTCCAGTGCCTTCTTTACATACCGACAAAAGAGATCTTAAACCCACGTGAAGCATTACTCCTCTCTTGCTAAAGTTCTTGCATGACTATTCATTACTTTTAGAATTAAGTCCAAACTACTTAAATTACCTACGTGAGTCTACGTATTTCTTTTTCTAGTCAATCTCTTTGACCTCTTATGCATCCACGTGCACTATTCAATACAGTCAAGTCACATTGGTCGCCTTTAAAATCCTCAGTAAAGAATTCCCCCTCGCATATTATTTGTCAGACCCTCGTTTTTTTCTTCACGTTATTTTATTCATTTGTGTTTACCTCTTTCTGTCTGAGTCCTCTACTAGAACATACATTCTGTGAAGGCAGGAAGTCTGTCTTGTTCAATATTCTTAGCTCCTGGCCAAGCAGGTGAACTATAAATATTGGTTGAATGAGTAAAGCAGTAATGACTAATTGGAAAATAGCATTTTTTGTAAAACAAATCTGAGAAATGACAGATGAAAAAGAGTGGCATTATATTGTATTCCTATAAGCTGTATAGCTTTAGGTCTAAAACCTTTTTTTTTAATTTAGGAGTGAGAATTTGATTGATAATATTGAAATTCTTCACTCTAATGAATTTTCTTGAGATTACATTTTAAAGCCTATTTGCTTATTCTGTAAATCTTTTTTCCCACATACCTTTTCTCAGTTTGTTATATATTAGGCATGTCATACTCGCTCTGTGTAAATTATAACTCATAATTCCACCCTCTCATCCAGGTCTATTTATCTCCTAGTTTTTCTATTTTAGTAAAAGACTCCACAATCCACACAACCCACAAGTCTTCTTTAATCGTACTCTTTTCTTCACCCCTTAGAGCCAGTCTGTCAGCAGGTCCTGAAATCCCAACTCTAAAACATATCATGACTCACCCTGCTTCGTTTCAGCTGTACACTTTCCACCCCTTAGATCAAGAGGTTAGCAAGTGCCAAGGCTTTTGCTAGAATGACTGCCTTTATTGTCTGATGGTGTGGAAGTCACTATGCAAAAGGAGCAGAACCGTGGTGACAAGAATGAGAAGAGATGTTTATATGCATACTGAGTGGTGTTTAAGAGATATTCTGTTCTGAAACCCTAGAAGGACTGGCATAGTGACTGAAATATATGTACGTATAAGGAGGAATGTGTGGGAGGGTGAAGAAGTTACGTGAACGAGTAGCATCATTGAAACAGCATCACAGAAACAAATGACATTAGATGGCAGAGGGGTTGTCTTTCAGGCCCGTGTATATTGTATCAATTAGACTCTCAGTGTGCTTGGGTCTATGGCACAGGTTCAAGTTCTTCTATGTCTCTCTCTTAGTATCTTGGGCACCTAGACCATTAGTACAGTGATATTATCTTAATTATTTTCTGTGTTTTACAGACTAGAAAATTCAACATCAGATAAAGTAAACAACTAGGTTACAAGAAAAAGTAACCCTCAATTTGAAACAAATGTTTTCTGACTTTGAAGTCTGTACCCTTTACACTGTGACACAGTGATTGGCCCGTGTCTTATTCATACTCATATCAACAGTGCTAGCATTACATCTAATACTTATTGGAGCTGTTTCATTTAACTTATAAACTGATACCACTTCAGTATGAAGAACGTTCATTTTTTTTTACAAAGATATTTATATTTCTCACTGACTAAGGACTAATTTAGTCGATTGATCAACATTTGGCAGTGAATTACTGAGCTAATGTTTTAGCCAAAGCTCAGCAGGGCTTCCATAACATCCCCACAAATGCTCATGGTTCATACATGATTCACTTGTACTTAGTCTGCTTCCCGTAAAAATAATCTAAAATCATTTTTTTCATCAAATTAAAAAGCCTTCCATTCATATACTTTGATGGCTACTAAATTACAGTGTCAGCATACAGATGTGAAACTGAACTATATTTGGAGAAATGGCAACACTCTGAAATAAATGAGTTCAGGTGAATAATTACTTTCTATCTCTAAGACTGGGAATTTCTAATATATCATCTGCCTGTTCCAACAATGCTGAACGGAAGAGTTAGTTCTTTGTGAATTGTTAATTATAACCCTTAATAACTGATTGCAAACTCTCACTAGAGTATATATTACTTCATTATAAATTGCACTCTGGAAACATGACATTTTAAGGAAATACAGTGAGAGATTTGCTTGTAAAAGATATTCTACCTAGATATTAATCTATAATTATTTAAAAAAATCTGCAGTTAGGTCCACAATATCTACATAGGTACCTGCAATATCATTAATGAGAATTTCAGTGAAACTGACTTCAAATCTCCTTATACTTCCACCTAGTAAATATTTGCGTGCAATTCCTGTACATTATTCTCTACAAAGTTTATTATGGAGGACTACTCCTCCAGACATGAATTATTATAGAGCACAACACCAACAAATTTCATTTGACTATTCAGAGAAGCCTTGTGTGGTTCTAAGAAAATGTCCAGGGAGGTAGGAGTGAGCATCAAAGCTGTTAGGTTCCTGGCGTGGCAGATCTTCCTCCTGGTGTTCAAGACAGACTAACTTGTGCCTATACATGATCTTTCAAGGTTATCTCTGTCAGAGTATGGCACAGTATTTGGGGGATACAGATGGCTTACATCCAAGCTAGCTGTGTATTACTCCTGCAAGACAACTCTAACTTTAGAACTAGATCAAAGACAATAATTTATATATACTTTTAGGACATTTCCCAGATAACATGTTCTGAGTTATTACTGTTGTATCTGATACTGTACTCAATATTTTAACTGTGCTATGTTAATACCTTCAAAGGTTGCATAAGGAAAGTACTATGATTATCTTTATTTGTAGAGGGAAAACCAAGGTTCAAGGAGGCTTTGTCACTTGGTCTAGGACATGTAATATGTGAAAGCCGTGATGACTTTGTTCTCGACTGTGTTCTAGGAGGGGCTGATTTTTTGTTCAACAGATTTATGTGCCTTATTTGCTGTTATAATTTACCTGCATTAAATTATACATGCCATTTTAAGAGTCGTACTTTAAGCATTCAATTATTTTAATTTGCTTTAAATATAAAATGTTTAGAACTAGTGAACTAAGTCATCTGTATTTGAAACCATAGAAAGCTTTAAACATATAGAGTTCATCTTATTGTTGCAGCAGTTAAGTGGGTTCAAGTGGAAGTACAAAAAGGGTATTAGTCCCTCATTATATTTTAGGAATATTATCCTTGTTGTACCAGTTTGTCTAAAATGCAGCTGATAAACTATTTAAATATGAAATGTGTTTTAGCTGATAAAATATCAGTAAAACTAAAAATGAATGAATGCCGTGTAAAAGCCAGGTTAATTAGGAAATGATCCCTCGAATACCTTCTGGAATATAGTGGAATTAGTGATTTCAGCACTTTATGTTGATGCAAAGCCAAGGAGCCATGAAGAGAGAGTTTTATTCCGTTAATTAGAGAAAGCAGTGTTCCGAGGCACTGGGAAGTTATGAGGTCAGGCTCTCTTTTATGTTTGAATCAGCTCCAAAATACCATTTACTAGTACTATGCAGCTCATATTTGAAGATTTTGAAGATTTTACTATCATTCAGTACCTCATGAATCCTGAGTTTTAGGGATATTTTTCTTTTTGTTCTAGAAACATTATCCTTACATCAAGCTGAGTCTGTATCCATAAAAGAACAATTATGAGAATTGAGTATTTTTAAATATTTGAAAGTGCTTTGTACATATTAATGCACTTTATCATGCTCACTTTTACTTGACAATTTAAGTAGGTATATATATGTATATGTGTATATAAAACATGTATTCCAAATATTCTATTAATATGTGGTTAAATATTGTAAACTACTCAATTTTTTTAAATGGGATAAATATGTATATATTCTATTTAAATATATCACCATACAAATATTATTTGTAACTGACATATAAAGAGAGTGTCTATAAACCCTTCTTCCTTTCCTCTTTTCATTACAGTATTATTTACTCTTTTCCCTATAGCCCCTCTTCCTTATTAATTTTACTAGTCTGTGTTCAACTTTTACTTACATATAACTAATATGTTATTCCAAACCTCATTATTTTTCTGAAGATCCCATCTTAATACTCAGCACCTCACTCACAGCAGGAAGTCTTGCTCCTATATCATTGGAAAACATGAAAGAGGCAGTTATTTATGATACACCATGGGCTATATTCATCTTATCCAGTAACTAAAAACATTTCCAATCAATCTGTACATTTTTCAATACCCTCTGTGGTGTGATCCTATGGTCAAACTGTCTCAGAGCTTATTTTAAAAAAACACATTCTTGGGCTTCCCTGGTGGCGCAGTGGTTGAGAGTCCGCCTGCTGATGCGGGGGACGCGGGTTCGTGCCCCGGTCCGGGAGGATCCCACATGCCGCGGAGCGGCTGGGCCCGTGAGCCATGGCCGCTGAGCCTGCGCGTCGGGAGCCTGTGCTCTGCAACGGGAGAGGCCACGGCAGTGAGAGGCCCGCGTACCGCAAAGGAAAAAAAAAAAAAAAAAAAACCACATTCTTTAAAAACTCAGGAAAAAAATAGTCATAACTATAATCTGGATTGTTACACAGTTTACTAGAGTGAATGCAAACCTGAAATTGCACATGGTCACTAGGAAGACAATTCTTACTAAAAAAAAAAAAAAAAAAAGGGAGAGTGAGTCACTGCCTGAGGTCATTACCCAAGTTTGATCAAAACCATATTTCCTAAAATGTAAGAATCTCGGATTGGGCATGAGTGATATAATAATATCCAAATTATCAAAACCATGATAATTGACTAAGATTTTTTTAAAAACTTAAACAAAAGTATAAAAGTGATTTATTGTCACATGGATGACTTCAAGTGAGGAAAAAAATAAAGAAAACAAAAAGAAAGGGCTAATGTATCACTATGGGAGAAACACTTAAGGGTTTATTTAATCTCACACTATATAAAAAAGCTCAAAATGGATTAAAGGCTGAAATATAGGAACTGAAATTATACAACTACTGGAAGAGAACATGGTATAAAACTTCTTGATGTTGGTCTGAGTGAGGAATTTTTAGATATGACACTGAAAGCACAGACAACAAAGCAAAAATACATTAAACTAAAAAGTCTGCACAGCAAAGGAAACAATCAACAGAGAGAAGGGTAACCTATAGAATAGGAGAAAATATTTGCAAATCATATATCTGATAAAGGGTTAATATCCAAAATATGTAAGAAACTCATACAACTGAAAAGCAAAAAAACTAGTAACACATTTAAAAATGGGCAAAGGACCTAAATTGATAGTTCTCAAAAGAACACATACAAATGACCAAAAATATGTAAAAAGGTACCAACATCACTTATCATCAGGAAAATGCAAATCAAAACCACACTGAGATATCATCTCACATCTGTTAAAATGGCTGTCATCAAAAAGATAAAAAATAAGTATTGGTGAGAATGTTGAAAAAAGGGAACCCTCCTACACTGTTGGTGGAAATGTAAATTGGTACAGCCATTATGGAAAACAGTAAGGAGGTTCCCCCCGCCAAGTTTAAAATAGAGCTACCATAAGATTCAGCAATCCCACTTCTGGGATATCTGGGGATATCCAAAGGCAATGAAATAAGTATCTCAAAGAGATACCTGCGCCCTCATGTTCATTACGGAATTATTTACAATAGCCAACACATGGAAACATGTGTCCATCGACAGATGAATGGATAAAGAAAATGCGGTATATAGATATACAGTGGAACATTACTCAGCCATAAAAAGAAACGAAATCCTGCCACTTGCAACAACGTGGATGAACCTGGAGTGCATTGTGCTAAGTGAAATAAGGCAGACAGACAAATATTGGATGATCTCAGTTATATGTGGAATCTAAAGTAGTCAGACTCATAAAAGTAGAGCATAGAATGATGGTTGCCAGAGTCTGGAGGAGGAGGGAAATGGGGAGAAAGTGGTCAAAAGGTACAGATCTCTTTAGTTCTCCAAGATGAATATGCTCTGGAGATCTAATGTCCAGCCATGTGACTGGACATAATAACAGTGCAATAATAACAGTGCAAATCTAATTCAGTTGATTTATACGGTTGCTAGGACACCTCCTGGTAAATTCCTCAGAGTTCGTTCATTTTTGGAGCCAAGCCATATACAGCCAAACCTGTTGAAGTGGATGGAGCAATGGAAACTGGGCTGGTAAAAGGGTGTGACTTCCAGAGGCAGATAAAAGGTCTGAGATTCCGTAGGGAGCAGTGGTTCAGTGTGTAGGAACTTTCATAAATCCATCCTCCAAAAGAATTCACACCAAACTCTCTGACTTTTCAATTCCCAAGATGCCTTCTGTGTGGAGCGGGTCAGGGAAGAAGGAGGTCATTTACCTGCCTATATGGGGAAAGAAAGGCAAGCGTAAGCAAGGAGAACAAAGGATGACAAATATTTGTTCCCTGAGAGCAAGGACTGGGGCTGCTTTGCCCAACATTTTATTTCACATTTTCTCACACAGTTTTTTGACACTTAGGTGATCCTCTATACACGTGAGATAAATGAACATTGATAATAGGAGTAGGACTTTGTGTAGCAATCCAGAGACTAACAGGAAACTTGTTAGAGAACTTGTTAGCAGGAAACTTGGTAGAGGACTAATATTTAATATATTTAGAGAGTCAAGATTTTAAATGTGTAAGGTTAAACAAAAATAATTCTTACCATTTTCCTTTGGAAAAACTAAGTGTATCTCAATGGTTTTATAACAGTTAATGACATAAATATGGTAGCCAATGTTTCCATGATCCTTCATCTCTTTGTATGTAGAAACAAGATGTTAACCATTAGACTCTAATGCCCTAGCCCAGTGGCTCCCAATTATGAAATGCACAGACCCCAAACATGCCCACGGGTGTAAACTGGAGAAAATAGTTTCTGTATGACAAAATTGTAGTTGAAATACTTATCAAAACAATATAGACTTTGATGTCAATATGTCGATATATACATACAGAAATATATAATTGTACAACATGTATTTCAAAACCTGGAGAAAAGTAACTCTGTATCAAATTGGGACTGTCACACCCTATTTTAAGCAATGATGAACTGATAAGAGGTATCTGAAAGCAGATTTCAGCGATATTTGTAAGGTAGCTGAAGTCAGGATTGGTGCAATTTATGCTACGTAGGCATAAAAGGCAACCCATTGCCTGCTTCTCTGGAATAATAATTCCAAAAACGGTTACTTTGAGGGAATAAAACTTTTTAAACATACGCCTTCCAACCTCTGCAGATAATACTGCAGAAGCCTTCAGTTAAGATGCCTCCCTCCTTTTAAGTGAGTGTCACTGATGTCTGTCACGTGGGCTCCCAACATCACCTGAAAAGTTTGTTTCACTCAGATTGGCTCAAATTTTAAGGGCAGTCACACATGATCAAAATAAATGTCTTTATTTTTTTAATACAGCAACTATTCCCCAAATCTTATTTTACTCAGTACTCATGTACATGTTTCTGTGTGTCTTTATCAATAAAGCAAATCTTCATCTTAAAACCAAGAATAACACCATGAAAGTCAAATCCTTTCACCTATCAAAATTGGCAGAAAATTTTCTGACAAAGTAATAATTACCACGGATGCTTCAACAGCTCTGCTGCAGTTATCATTATAGATTTTATAGATTTGGTGACAGTGAAGCTTTCTGACATTACATTACATAAATTAGGGTATAATGTGTTAAATTACTTCCCCAGCAAGGAGATGCAGGTCTGAAAGAAGAAACACTCAGAATCTTGAGTATCAGATAATCAGAAAAGATAAATTATTAGAGGTCAGTTAGTCCATTATGTATTTATTTCCTTGATAAATGCCATATAAAATAGATATTTTGCATTCTAATTGAAAGATTTTAAAATATAAATGCTAAATAAAATTGCAGTGAATTGACTCACCCTTAGACTGACTATAATTATCTCTGATTTCTTAGCACATTTAGCTGACAACAAAAAAATCCAACTGAGAACATTGGGGTCACTATTTCCTTTGGAAAAAGGAGATATATTTCATTTGTAATGTTGCTGATATTAAAAGCGGATATATTTTCTGACTTAAACACTGTTGAATTTACTGGCACTTTAAGAATAAGCAAGAAGAGCTTAAGAAGTTGTTTTCTGTAATTGGAGAAATGCTTCCTCTGGAATTCTTGGAACCAAGTTTCCCAAATTGTTTTGCATTTTTTGCATTTTGGCTTCTGACCAGATCAAAATATTTTGTATTTGTGAAGGCCCCGCTGAGACTGTACAAATCTGGTTGGAGTAATTGGGTATGTTGGACTGTATTGTACTGATTATTCAGAAAGAGAGTACTTAAGTGACATGGACCATCTTCTCTAGTTTTTGTAATAGAAACTAATTTCTTACGTTAAGTACATGCTTCCTTTGTATATTAAGGAGCTTTAGAAACCTGCTCTTTTGGTTGGCTTGGGAATTTGAGAGTGAACTTCTTGGCAGTAGAACACCATCAAGAATCCAGAATCCAGAGTTAGTGGAGAGATAACGTATACCCAAAGGCAGACACCAACAGAATCTAGAAACGTTGCAGTAGATATTTCTACTCTAAGTTGTGATAGATGCACTGTGTGTGTGTACGGCAAAATGTTGTTAGCCTACTGAATATCGTATTACTGTCCATCTTGAATGTAGTTTGTCTCTGCCACAGAGCTGGGCAGAGAATTCCAGCTCTGATTCTTTTCCTTGGAGACTGGCACCAGTTCACGTTTTCACAGTCAAGCACACTGACAGAGAAAGATCTTCCTGGGACTTTCCGAAGCTAGAAGGCAAAATATTTATGTGAACTCAGTTGATATTTCTTAAAACAGCTGTTTTGGGAAAATGACACAGGGTCTGATAAAAGTATGTCAGCTTTTTTTAATGTCAGAAAAATCCCTTTGAGACAAAGCAAGATCTGTTTTTCCATGGCTCATTGTAAAACCTGAAATGATGTTGGAAAAGGACTATTCTGAGTAAATAATGTCTTTAACTTTGAATTTGTAAATATTTTTACAGTTTGAAAGGATAAGTTAAATGTCAATAAAACAGAAGACTTTATATCAGTGATGAAATTGCTTTAAAAATAATCTTAAAACTATTTGTTTTATTTTCAGTGTAAAAGCCTACAATTTACAAAGTGGTACTAGATTAATTTCTAGTTTAATATGATAACCGCTTGTTTTTTAACCTTTGTGATCTATTTTTAAACTAATTTTTAAAGCAGTATTTGCAAAGAAGTTTTTATCAAATACATAGCACAACTGAGAGTTGTCATATTTTTTTCCATATAATTGATTTAGTCTATTCTTTGAATACATAAAAGTGATTAAAAATGTCGCTTACACACAATAGGAAAATGTGTTCATTACCATGATAGAATATTGTCTGAAATCTACAGTGCCTAGTAGCTTTTCTACTACACTATTCAGGTTTCTCCCCCTTTGATACTGCTGTCTGCAAGGACTCTGCCCAATCTTCTGTAAAGGGCTTGCCCTACTGGAGATCTTCCACATCTGCCAGTAGGGACTCTTATATCTTCATATTCCTTCTTCCCAAGGTTAAATTAATGGCCTATATCAAATCTCATGACCTAATGTCCACATGTATCATCCTTAAATGAATACAACTACTCAATATTTCCATAGCTATTGAGTTTTACTGAATCATACAAATCAGTTCCTCTATAAAAAGAGACAGCAAATTCAGTTTAGCCTTTTATTCTCCCACACGACCTACTATGTTTTCTAACCAGCCTCTCTCCCATTCTCCATTTGCATAGGTTTAAAACAAATGTACTCCTTTCAGATATTCTCCACCTCGCTGCAAATCACATCAATTGTGACCTCACTTTCCTGTAACAATTCTCTAAATGAACATTCCTTTTCACCCACTGGTTTCCTTTCCCTTCCTGGTACAAAGGGTCCCATCCCTTTCCTTTTTATATTCTATGGTAATTCATCTTTGTTGTTTATCTACTTATAGTCCATTTTCTTTTAAACATGCTTGAACCCAACATAAAAAAATAAGAACAAATTAAAACTCTCTTCCATCATTCATTCTCCTCCTCTTCTTCAGCTCTAGTGCCCACTTTTCTGCTGTAATTGTTAACAAACTTTTCTGTGCATACTCTTTCCCTTTTGCTCCTGCTGTTTGCTCTGAAATACCCTTAATATTAACCAGATGTCCAAGTAACAAGTAGGGTGCATAATCATAGCTATTTTAGAATTATGACACATGGATGTTCTTAGAGAAGACAGGGAGGAGTGATTGCTGACCTAGAGTAGCTGAGCAATTCTTAATGTATCCGTTGCACTAATTTAGAAGTACATCCTTGGCTGTGTAATAACTGCCAGTCTAGTCTCACAATGTAAATTATAATCTTCTTGAAAATTGATACTATCTGTTAGATTTATGTATTACTTTACTCCATAAATAGAAGTGCTTAGTCACTATTTTATGGGAAATGAGAGAAAGTGTACACATAAATGCAAGTGTAAATAGAGTCCCTAAGCACAGCACCTTACAGACTTCTGAGAAGTTCAGAAATATCACCATAAGTGCACATTGTTCTTTTCTGGGGTGATTCACCCCCAGCATATCTGGGTCATAGAACTTGTGCTGACAGAAGGCAGGATCATAATGAAAAACCATTGCATTGCCTAAGGAATGTTAATGAGAATTACACATTTTAAAAACTTTTTAATATACTAATAATTTTCTTCTTTCAAAATAGCTTTGGATTTTAGAAAAGTCAAGTATTATCACTACTAATCTACAGATGAAAGAACTGACACCTAAGAAAGTTAAATAACATTGTAGGTGATATCAAGTTGTGTGTTCTATTCAGTTAATGAATTGGAAGTTGGCTTTGGGCTTTGAATATTGCTTTCTTTCTATCTCATTAGTCACAGTGGCTCCCTGACAGGTGGTTTACTTCTTCTAGTCAATATGCCAACTTCAGAAGCTCCAGAAGAGAGCCTGAGAGAATTTATGGCCCAGGCAAAGATGCATCTCTAAGGGGGCAACAGAGGATGGCAGTCAGCCTAGGGCTCTGGAAGGTGGAGAAGAATGGGCAGGCCTTAAAGAGAAGGAAGATCACCAGCCTTTCCCCAGCCCAGCATCTGAAAAGCTGACCAAATTGACCAGCCTCACCTTTCATGAGTAATCAATGGTGTGAATACCTCAGATCCAGACCTATATTTCTCGGCTGCCCAGGGGGCCAGGAAAAGAGCCCTCCTCTAAAACTGATTGTTGAAGCCGGGCTCGTTCCCAGGCTGGTGGAGTTCCTGAAGACATCACCACTGTTCATAGCTAGAGGCAGCCTGGGCTCTGACCCATTTTGCTTCAGGGACTTGGGAGCAGACCCTAGCCAGCCACTGGGGAAGGGCGGGGGCATCCAGCCCTTGACTGAGCTCTTGCCTTCCTCTCGTAACTGTGTGTGAACAGGCAGGGGGGGCTCTTGGTAACAGAGCAGGTGACGGCCCACAGTTGAGACATCATCTGGAGCAATGCCATCCCACACCTGCTGGCCCTAGTGTCATCAACCAGACCAGTCTCAATGCTACGGAACATCACGTGGACCTTGGCCAACCCGTGCTGAAACAGGAGCCCCTGCTCTCAGAAAAAGCAGTGAAGTAGATGTGGCCCATCCTCTCCTACCTCCTGCACCTCCAGGACAGCGAGGTTCTCTCGGACACCCACTGAGCCCTGTCCTACCTCAGCGAGGGCTGCAGCAAGTGCATCAGCCTCGTGATGGACGCAGGGGTCCCGCCCAGTCTGGTCCAGCTCTTGGCCAGCTCAGAACTCAATGTCTTAACCCCCTCTCTCCACACTGAGGGGTCATCGTCCCTGGAGCAGGCCACAGACCCAGGTGGCATTGACACAGGCATGCTGAGCGTGCCCCCGCAGCATGGATAGGGCCCATGTCCTCCATCCAGAGGAGGCAGCCGGGACCCTACCAGCTCCTCCAGCAGCTGGTTGCTTGTGGCATGATGCTCCCTTGGCGGCTCTGCTGAAAAGTGGAAAGTTTAATGGCCAGAAGGAGGCTATCTGGACGACGGCTAACTTCACAGCTAGGGGCACTGTGCACTGGCTGATCCCGCCTGTCCACTCTGGGGTCTTGGAGCCACTGATGGATCTGCTCACCGTGTAAGACATCCTGGACACCATCTGTTACACCCTCCAGATAGCAGAGAAGCTTGCTTTCTTTCTTGTTTTCACGACAATTTTATTTATTTTATTTATTTTTTAAAATTTATTTATTTATTTTTGGCTGCATTGGGCCTTCGTTGCTGCGTGCGGGCTTTCTCTAGTTGAGGCGAGCGGGGGCTGCTCTTCGCTGTGTTGCGCGGGCTTCTTATTGCAATGGCTTCTCTCATTGTGGATCACAGGCTCTGGGCGCACGGGCTTCAGTAGTTGTAGCACACGGGCTCAGTAGTTGTGGCTCGCGTGCTCTAGAGCACAGGCTCAGTAGTTGTGGCGCACGGGCTTAGTTGCTCCGCAGCATGTGGGATCTTCCCGGACCAGGGCTCAAACCCGTGTCGCCTGCATTGGCGGGCAGATTCTTAACCACTACGTCATCAGGGAAGCCCAGCAGAAACCTTTCTGAGAAGGAAACCTGTGTCTTTTCATAGAAGAACCCCAAAAGGTAACTTCTTTAAGAAACAGCACTCCTGTATCTTACTATATCATGGGTGTAAAGCTTTTTAAACTGAATGTTAATAAAGTTGAAGCTTTCACCCCATCTATCAAAAATATATATCACTGTAACTACACACTTCCACACATACAGGCCCTTGCCCCCAAACCCAAAAGACCTGTACCTGAAATTGAGTGAGGCATTGTAAAGTATGACAATTTCAGTGATTTTCTGCTGTGCAAAAGCATGAACTTGAGGTTTTCACACACTGAAGTTGCCCAAACCGGGGAATCCTAGAAAGAAAAACCCACACTGGAGTTCCCAGGAAATGGAAAGGAAAGTTTTAAATGCATCACCTTTAGTTTATGGGAGGAATCATAACCAAGAGACTCATTTAAAAAAAAGAAAAAAACAGAAACAGGTAGAAAATATAAAAGAGCAAAGTCCAACTCATTACTTTCGTAAGATAAAATGAATTAAAAGTGTAGATCAAGAGAGGTGGTACCTGGCAGTTCCTCACAGGTTGAACTGAACCATTTGTCATAACTTTTGTTATACCTGACAAACTCAGGTTTTCACATAAATTATGAAGTTACAGAATTGCCATCCTGTTTCATTCATGGCAGGTTTTCCTCTCAAAAGCCTTGGAACAACTTTAGGATACTACAGTAAAGCCCCTGAGTGTCATGTGATAATTTAAAGATATTAACGTATCTACAGACACTTATTCAATACTTTTTGGTGGAATCAAGTGTTATTTTATATCTGGTTAGTGAGAGAAATCTTGTTAAGTGAGATTCTGGAGACTTGAAGAAATTGGGGGAGAAAGAATGAAATATATTTTATCAAACAAATGCTTTTTTAAAAAACATGTAAATATTTCTTGATATAATGGAAGTATCCATGAAATAGAGAACCTTTTTATTAGTATATAGATAATGTAAACAGATCTAATCTGTTCTTCAGGTTGTTTTCTGATACCTTAATAACTTAATAATTAGAATGTGTTAGGCTAAATTTTTAAAATTTCTCCTAGATAAATTGTGCACAGAGAGAAGATAATTGTGCCTGGAGAGAAGTAGTGTACATGAATTATCACTACTTTCAAATAATACAGCATCAGAGTAATTTAAGAATGACCCTAGTCTTAAGCACTGATGGTGTCACTGACTGCATCATTCTGATGTGTATATTAAAGACTTTTCCATGGCTACATCTTTTATTAGATTAACTTCAATGAATTAGACATCAGTTAAATAGATTAAACATTAATGTTAATTTTAATAATAAAGCTAAGGACACATTTGTTTCTTGTGGCCTTTCTATGTGAGGCTGGTTATGTTTAACCTTTGTTATGTTCCTGGCTCACTTCTTATGAATCAGTCAGAAGGGTGCCTGATTGAGGCTGCAGGTGGCATAAATCAGTATTTGATGAAATCTCTGTTTAAATGGGAATAAACAGAGTAATTGGCACTTAATTAACATCAGCTATAAGATGAAGTAACAAGCCTATCTTTGAGTGCATATGGATTTTTGTAAAAGTCTACTGCTGTTTGCTTCCAATCCAAGTACTCTTGAATAAAGCTTTATGTTATATTTAACTTCTATTGATGTATTGGTTTATTAGCCAGATTCTAACGTTGTGTTTACCAAAATCTATGATATTGCTTAGATAAACAAATTGTTATCTTCAACTGTTACACTGTTTACCTGAAATTATGTTCACTGTGCATATACATATACGCGTAATTATATTATGTATAATTCTATGTAACTACTGTACCTCAAATTTTATTGACAAAATATGCTCATTAAGATTAGAAGTAGTGGGCTTCCCTGGTGGCGCAGTGGTTGAGAGTCTGCCTGCCAATGCAGGGTACACGGGTTCGTGCCCCAGTCCGGGAAGATCCCACATGCCGCGGAGCGGCTGGGCCCGTGAGCCATGGCTGCTGAGCCTGTGCGTCCGGAGCCTGTGCTCTGCAACGGGAGAGGCCACAACAGTGAGAGGCCCGTGTATCGCAAAAAAAAAAAAAGAAACAAAAAAAAAAAACAAAGATTAAAAGTAGTTACACATACACATGTATAACCGAATCACTTTGCTGTACACCAGAAACTAACACAACATTGTAAATCAACTATACTTCAATAAAATAAATAAAATTTTAAAAGCAAAAAAAAAAAAGGTTAAAAGTAGTGATGAATTTTTTTCTTTATTACTAATGTTTTGCCAAACTCCCATAATTTAATTTTTTTCTGACGTTTTCTCACCTGGAACACCAAGCAATAACTCTGGATCATGAATATTTCTTTTTAGTTAATACCAGTTACTTTATGATACCTGAACCTGCACCTCAGCTTCTCAATACATAAAACAAATAAAACTACTTTTATTGTCAACAGTACAATTTTTAATACAAAAGCAATACATGCTTAACTTAAGGGAAAAATATTTGCAGATCAAGAAATAGAATGATGGAAAAGCCTCTACATATAATCTGTCTCCAAAGAAATCGTATTCCTTTTTGTCAACAACTAACTATAATGGCCTTGGGCTCCTTACTTAATTCTAGACTCCCTCAATGTCCTTGCCTCCAAAGTGGACAGTTGAACCACATGATAGTTTAGGTTGCTTCTTGTCTGAAATTGTGGTCTAGACATGCTTATTTTCCCCAAAATACAGCACTTTGAGTCCTGAGCGTCACTCCCTCTTCACCAGTTCACGCCACTTGTGCTGCTTGAAATACAGTCCCCACCTCAAGCCCACTCCTCCAGTGCCTGAAATGGACATTTCCTCTCTGATTTAGGGTACTTGAAATATATTTAGCTGATGAGAGCTCATAATCTAGAATATGTGATTTTATTTCAGTAGGTGGATAATTTACTAAGATTTTCTGTTTGATTTGCTAAATTAGAGAATAGTCTGTGAGGTAGACATTTATAAATTGCACTCTTTCGAGTCAGATGCCTGAAAATAAATCCATGTATCCAGGAGATAAACAGTATTCAGCCACGGCCTTTTCAGCACTCACCCCATGACCAGTGGGGAGATATATCTAGAAAAAGATTACTTCAGAACAGCATGAATACATTCAGATATTTGCTAAATGTCCAAATATTATTTAACCATGGTGACATTAGATATTTTATTATCATAAGTAGAAAATAATACTGTACCCGCGACTTACTCTTAATCATTCTTAGTAAGTTTTTAAAAACAATTTCCCATTTTAAAACTGTGAATCTGTAGAAATAATGAAGGCACTGATGTATATTAACTATATGAGCAAGTCTATTTCTGATTTAGGTCTCAATTTTAAGGGAATTGTTCATTGTATTGAACGTTCTTTTAAGCAAATGGTAAATTTGCTCACATGAGGAGTTAATAATGACACTGAAGGAAGAAAAGTTGCTTTTACAATAACAAAGAATTTTGAGTAAGTCATCAACATTAATCTAGAAATTGCTACCTGTGTAATAGTTACCATTTTAGGACATACTGTGGATTTTCTACTGTGACCTTTAATTGTTTAAATACAGACATTCCTTGACTTAGGATGGTGGTTTGGCCTACAGTTCTTTTGACTTTAAGATGATGGGAAAGTGACACACATTCAGTAGAAACTACTTCAAAATTTGAGTTTTGAGCCTTTCCCAGGGTAGTGATATGCGGTTCGATCCTCTCTCCTGTTGCTGGGCAGTGGTAGCTCCGTCAGCCGCGCAGTCACCAGGGTAAACAGCTGAGACACTTGAACAATTCTGTACTCAGACAACCATTCTGCTTTTCACTTTCCATACAGTATCCAATACATTATGTGAGCTATTCAACACTTTATTATAAAACAGGCTTTGGGTTAGGTGATTTTGCCCAACTGTAGGCTAATGTAGGTGTACTGAGCTCATTTCATATAGGCCAGGCTAAACTTTTATGTTTGGTGGGTTAACTTTATTAAATGAATTTTTTTTTTTTTTCGTTACGCGGGCCTCTCACTGCTGTGGCCTCTCCCGTTGTGGAGCACAGGCTCCGGACGTACAGGCTCAGCGGCCATGGCTCACGGCCGCAGCCGCTCCGCCGCATGTGGGATCTTCCCGGACCGGGGCACAAACCCGCGTCCCCTGCATCGGCAGGCGGACTCTCAACCACTGCGCCACCAGGGAAGCCCTAAATGCATTTTTGACTTATGATATTTTCAGCTTAGAATGGGGTTATTGGGACATAACCTCACTGTAAGGTGAGGAAGATTGGTATATTATTAAATTAAATGTTCCAGGATATTTGGTCTTCCCTATTTTATTACCTTTGAGATATTAAGAGTACAGTGGAGTACTCTGACTACCGGGTTCTTATTTCTTTCTGGACTGGAGAGATCTCTTCCACCACCAAGCGCTTTGACCCCTCTCCCCTCTTAAAAATAAGAACCTATGGTTTAGGAAACAGGAAGCAGCTAAGGGACATGTGACTTCCTCTTTCTCTGCCTGGCAGTCTCATCCTAACTCTGCTCATTTTGACTTTCCAGGGGAAGGAACATAACAGCCCTCAGTCTACCAAGAAGAGCAACAGGAAAAGGTGACAAGCTCTATTTTTCATGACTTTATATCATAATTCACTTAGATTAAAAAAAACTATGGATTTCTAAATCTTCATCCAGGAAAGAGATTTTCTGTATCAAAGATCAACTGAGACATGAATATGCTACAGGTTCACTCCTTCCATAGCAAGGTGGTTGCCAGGCAACCGAGAGCCGTCAAGGACTCTTAGTTTTTACAAATCTCCGATGGCTAGAGAGGACCACTGCTCTCCTCCTTGATGCACTGACAGGACTGTTGAATCGTGTTATTAGTTTTTGTGTGTTACTTGTTTGAGACGGCAATAGCAGCAGCAGATATTCCACATCAAGGAGTAGGATGTATGCTGTTTGGAATAGAGTAACAGGTCTTAGAGTTTAATTAGTAAAATAAATATTTCAAGACTGAAATGAGCAACAGAAAATGCACTTATCTCTGCTTTCATGTGCATCTCAGACCTGAAACTGTCTAAACTCTGAATAAGAGTTTGAATTAGCCATGCTATTGAACACAATTTACAGAGTGAAAATGATCACTATGATTAAAATTCTCAAGTTACATGTCTCTGGTTGAGAATGATAGTATATTATATTAGTAGTTGTGACAGAGGTCCTCTCAGAAAAAAAAGTGTTTGCTAAGAAGCATAATTTAATAATGGCTTTGGGTTGAATTTGAGCATCTGTCAGTTCTTTTGTGGTTTGTACCATTGAGAGGAGACAGTTTTCTAGATAACTGAGGTGGGAGAGTATAGAGTCCCAGCCTGGAGGGAGATGATTAAAAGTGGGGAGGTAGGAAACAGTTACGGAAGGAAGAAGTCCCATAAACATTGCTATAAAAAGCAAACTTTCTTCATGACCATTAAAAAATGCTCTGTGTAAAGTTTATAAAATCCCAAAGTGCTTCATATGAGTGATTTCTGTAGCTAATAGGGAAGTTGATTAGGGACTAAGATTCATATTGTTTCACTGTAGATATAGCAAAGAAAAGGCATCTCAAGAAATCAAGAAGCAGAGAGGGGCAGAACATCACACAATGGAGGCTTAATTCTAATATAATAAGCAGGGCAGGGTGGAGAAAGCTCTTGACGTAGGTTGTGGTGGCCACGAAGGTTCTCCACTCAAATCTCATTCAAAGAACCTGCTTCTGGGAGCATAGCTGACTGATGGTCTCCAGTTAAAGTTGGAGCCTGGCCTCTTCCCAGCCAGTAATGGATCATGGCAGGGGGATTGGTGGGAGACACTCCTTCCCAACATTGGACTTTTTCATCGGGAAACTTTGCTCAGGTTGCTCCCCAGAGGCCTGGCAGAGACTGTCCAGGAGCTGTGCTGTGGTCTGAAGCTTTCTAACCGACGCTTCCTTCCCTCTTTCTTTTCAAGGAGCGGTAGTCTGAGGTTTCCCTTGACTGTCCATCCTTACTGTTCACCTTTCACAGGCGTTTCCCCAATAAATCTCTGGTATAACTGTTCCCACGTTAACATCCACTTCTCACAGTAACACAGAGTTTAGCCTTGAGTCGAGAGCTTGGCAGCTGCTGTAAATAATCTACAGAGCCAGTATTTTTTTTTAATGTAACCTGTATTCTTCACTAGGATTAGGCAAGTAATAAAAAGAATCATACCCCCAAATGGCCAGGCTCCGTCCAAGAGGATATGCCTGCATACATGGTAAGATTTGGGGGAATGAGATTAGAGGTAAGACAATAGTGCTATCCTTTCTCCTTTCTGCCCACACGCCCAAGTCAAAGGGACATTTTCCCTATCTTCTTCATGTCTGGTATTCAATTGTTAAGACAGTTGAAACACATAAGTAGCCTGGGCAACATTTAAATAAATGATTTTCTTATTATTCAGTTTTTCCCATAAGCTATTTTGTAACAGTGCTAACACACATTTCTCTCAGGGGAGAAGTCCCACCAGATTGTAGTTTCCACTCAGAGTTCAAATACATCTTTCTAAGATAATCTCAGCCTCAATATATTTCCCAAGGTCTGCTATCCAGTCTTATTCGTTTCTACCTTATTATAAAGGTATGAAACAGATGGGGGAATATTTTTCTCATTCTACTCAGTACATTGAGTTTACTTCTTTTGAAGTACTCCTGGCAAACGTTCCCATTTTATTTTTGCATTAAAATATAAACTATATGATACAATCTCATTAAAAGTTCAAAACTGAATATATATTTATGAATAATTGAATAGAGAACACTTTATACTCCAAAATTCCTATTTGAGAGAAAACTACGGTTTCGGAAAAAATATTGTGACAAAATGCTTTGGTTGTGTATAATACCACAAGACTGATACAATACTAATGGCCTCCATCATCGGATGAATGGATAAAGAAGATGTGGCACATATATACAATGGAATATTACTCAGCCATAAAAAGAAACGAAATTGAGCTATTTGTAATGAGGTGGATAGACCTAGAGTCTGTCATACACAGTGAAGTAAGTCAGAAAGAAAAAGACAAATACCGTATGCTAACACATATATATGGAATTTAAGAAAAAAAAAATGTCATGAAGAACTTAGGGGTAAGGCAGGAATAAAGACGCAGACCTCCTAGAGAACGGACTTGAGGTTATGGGGAGGGGGAAGGGTGAGCTGTGATGGGGCGAGAGAGAGGCATGGACATATACACACTAACAAACGTAGTAAGGTAGATAGCTAGTGGGAAGCAGCCACGTGGCACAGGGATATTGGCTCGGTGCTTTGTGACAGCCTGGAGGGGTGGGATAGGGAGGGTGGGAGGGAGGGAGACGCAAGAGGGAAGAGATATGGGAACATATGTATATGTATAACTGATTCACTTTGTTATAAAGCAGAAACTAACACACCATTGTAAAGCAATTATACCCCAATAAAGATGTTTAAAAAAAAAAAAATACTAATGGCCTCTCAACTGCCTTCTAGAAGAAGCTAGAAGCACCTTTGGTGTTTCTGATCAAATATTGCTAAAAAAGTGTTGGGATTGGGAACTGAGTAAGAACTGAATGGTTCTAAATGTAAAAGAGAAGAACGTGAAGTATTTAAATGGAAAAGCTGGGACAGAGCTAAGAATATACAAGAAAGGCCACAATTTGTATTTTTGTATTTTATTCCTTCTTTTTCTTCTACCAGTTGACTAAAACTTTCTTTGTATTTTTAACTTTACATTTTTTTGAGACGGAGAGGATCTGATAACATTTGCTAAGTCACTATCATGTAAGGCAGATATTTTGAAACCAGATCACCTTACAATTTGTTATCTCAAGAGATGAGGGCCTATGGTAGAGAGTATGACCAACTGAAACTCCAACCTTTATAGAGAATTTGAGGCATGACAGTTTACCTTAAATGAGGAATATGGGGATACATGGTAGCATTATTGAGAAGGCATTGCTCAGTACCGTACTGAACTGATAGGAATGAGACAGTCTTGGGACATCAAGGTAGTGTCTTTTCCTGAAGCAAAATGTGGCCATGCTTACTGACCAGTAAAATAAATAACAATAGTCTTCTTCTGGAGCAAAGGGCAGTCAGGCTTAATGTCCATTAAAAACGATTCAGGGTTCTTTTTCTGTAACACACCCCGCTGTGTGTGTAGGTGTCACCTGGCCCTCTTCCTTCCACCCTCTGGGAATCTGAGAACTGGCACAATAAAATACTAATACTTCGGTATGACTGTTGGTGTGAGTAATGAAGTCCTCTGTCTCTGACCCAGGAGTGTCTTGTCTCCTGAGGACTTTCATGGAACTGCAGCAGCGTCGTGTGTTCGTCTGCAGGTAGACTAGAATCTCTGTCCCTTCATAGTTTTTAACAGTTTTGGTGATGAGGGTGGGATGCTGAGAGGAGCGTGGACTTCTGGAAGAGGACGGGCAAGAACCTCATGGGTTAATTAACATAATTTGAGGGAAGTCCGTGAAAGTTGGTAAAATGTATCGTCAGTCAGGTAACAAACTGTCCTCCTGTTAATGGATACCTACTAAGAAGTAGTTTCCAAGACAACTGCCTGACTTGTTGCTGACTCCCTTTGAGGGGAGAGTAGTTTCTCACCAATCGTTCAGGCAGCCTCAGGTTTAACTGCTCTAACAACAGTACTAACATTCAGCTAGTACTCTCGGAACTGATACAAGGAGGTAAAGTACTAACTCATTTCAGGAAAAAAAAAAAAAATTAAACAGATGAGTACCAACACTGCATTGAGAACTGATAGAAACTTGTAGCCACTATGGGCAGTAAACAGGCACATTATTAGAACTTTGGCTCGTTCCATTGAGAGATGAGAGAGTGAGGGACTTAATGCCTTTTACAGAAGAATTGGCACCAGATACACCATTGCTCAGCCCCTGCTGCTGTCTGTCAGCCAACCTTGGATCTATTCGCCCCTTAGAGTAAAATGTCTCAGATTTTTTTGAAGTGAATCCTGGGGCTATAAGGTGACTTTGACTCTCTCAGGAAGATTTTCCAGAAGCAGGCAAATTCCCATATAAAA
Source organism: Globicephala melas (assembly GCF_963455315.2). Taxonomy (NCBI): domain Eukaryota; kingdom Metazoa; phylum Chordata; class Mammalia; order Artiodactyla; family Delphinidae; genus Globicephala; species Globicephala melas. Next base: position 20,542,774 of record NC_083326.1, read on the forward strand.
TCATCCATGACTGGCTACTGACTAGTATTCCAGCTTTTAGGGTTTCGGATTGCTTACAGCCCTGATGAAGGCAACCCACTGGCCGAGGAAAAATTAAATCCCCAAAAATCCAGATAAATTCTTGCAGTAAACCTGACCACTCTGGAAAATTTCCCAGCCCTCACATTGAAACCAGGCATGGCTTTAGGAAATATTATCATGCTAATGAGACAGCAGATGTTTCAAGTTCGTATGTTCCTGTGCGCTTCCCAAACTCAGGATAGCAAAAGGGAGCAAACCCCAGGGTCCTAGAGGAAAGCGCTGTGTCTTTGGCTGTGACTGTTGAGTCGAGGGGCTCCTAGAGGTGAAATACACGGTGTCCAGAATGATGACGTTACCGTCCCCCCATCCAGTATGTGGATTTTGAAGCAGTAAATATATTAGAATGTCGCTGGCTGAGCTGCAAGCAGCCACCAGGTTACTCACTGGACAGAGCTGCACTCTGTGCCCAGTCACACGTCCCTCCTGCTGCACTCCTGCCTCAGCTGCTTTCTGAGGAAAGATGATTGAAGGTGAGTCCAGGGCCTCTCTGTGCCCGTGAGAGACTGAAGGCCATATACAGTCATTCCCCTAAGCTGGGGGACTTAGGAGAGGGGAAGAACTAAAACTCTTATGGCTTTGATGGAAACAGGTACGAGTCTTCATCCCACCTGAACCTGCTAAAAGTGAGATCACTCATATTCAGTTTGCTAGGGTTTGGCAGGTGTCATAATGGGGAAAGGAAGCCAATATGAGAGTCATTGCTTCTACATCTAATTGTATAGTAGGAATTGATACATGGTGTGCTTGTACTTTCCCATCCCATAAGTTAGATGTAAGACTAGATTTTGTGATCTAGAAATCGTTTATCTTATTATGCAAACCATTCTTTGGAAAAGGTCTAGCTTATTTGAAAGAGGGAATATATACATATACTCTCCAAAATGTCAGATTCAATATGGAAATCGAACAAATAAAAGTCAGATTAGCTTAAAGTATCTTGTTAACTAGATGGCTGGCCTTTTTTTTCAATAGCGAAATAGATCTTTTTCAAAACAAAACAAACAAAAGCCAACCCCTCAAATCTTCTGTACAACAAAGGTGTTCAAATTTCCTGCTAGTTTATAATATAGCCAATTAGGTTGTCAGAATACAGTTGATCAATCAATAAACAATAATTAAAAAATAATGAAAAGATTCCTAAGGGATAATTTATTTAGGGAGTTGCTATGCCGGCAAAGCTTATGATCACTCTGTAAATCTAGCATCTCTTCCTGCGGGAAGCTTTCCTTCACACACCATGGATGTTAGTACCCTTCCCCAGTGCTCACATATGCTCCTGTTTAAGAATGTATTCCTTATTGAGCCTGTGCTCTAGAGCCCATGCTCCTCAACAAGAGAAGCCACCGCAATGAGAAGCCGGCACACCACAACAAAGAGTAGCAGCTCTCACTCGCTGCAACTAGAGAAAGCCCACACGCAGCAACAAAGATCCAACACAGCCAAAAATAAACAAACAAATAAATAAATCTATTTTTTAAAAAAAGAATATTACTGGCCTTGTGATGGCATTTCTCTTTAAACAGAAAGTTAGCTTCTTAAAGGCAGGAACTTCATCATATTACATTATATTTTGCCACACATTTATACAAAGCTTAACACATACCAAGTGATTCTTTTATTCTTTTGGGGGAGTGGGGATACATAATAAACAATATATGTTAGGAAGAATATATTCTAAACCACCTTGAAAAAAATTATTTGCCAAAGTAGTAGAACTACTCTTTCCTCACAGTCTATTAAATCAGTGTTAGATGGGTTCCTATATCTAGGCAAATATCTCATATATATGTTAATACAGAATAACAGCTATATCCCAAAAGGATATTAACAGTAAGTTTGACTTTTTGAAAGTAAATGTAATAAAAATGCAAGAGGTTTGTTTGGATTTGCCTCTGTGGGAAAAAAGTCTGTTTTGCTGTCAGTAAAAATGATGTCCTGCACATCTTTGTGGGCCACATGGCTGAGACTTTTCTTGTTACATTTTGAAGTAGAAAGATTTCTCCTTGTCACCTTCAATTTGACATTTTACAGGAACTAGAAGCATAAGTCAGGTAGGGAGACATGTTACATATTGTCTTTTCCCCTCTGACTACCAGTAATCTTAAAAGTCAACAATGTCGGATTTCAATTTTGTTCACAGAATTACCACACTGTGCATTGAAAAAAACAATTGTTACTGCTTTCATTATTCTAAATCTTTCCTATGGGATGATTAAAAGGAGAGGAAAAAAAAAAAACTTGACTTGCCTGACAACTGGTTTTATTTTACCTTGCGTAAACATAGTACTTTAAACTTCTTAGTGAATTGGGCACATGGAGCAGTTGCCTGCCTAATACAATATGTATAAACTAAGAAGGAAATCAGTTCTGTCAACTGGCCTTGAGCATTTATTCAACGATTTTTGTTGTCATTGTTAGGTGCCTACTATGTGAAATGTACTATATGAGGTTTGGATTGGTTACAAAAATGAATGACACAGATATCTCTTTGGAAGGCTTTTAATGGACTCCACATTTGGGGAAATAGTTGCTATATTATTGTTCATGGTAGAAAAAATAATAATTTCTTCCCCAAAACCTGTTGATTTCTACTGCAGGAGCTTATTTCTATTTATAAAATCATAAAACAAAATAAAGGATGTCTTTTTTCATACATTTAATTTGTAAGCTTTACCTTAATCATATGTGGATCAAATCATTAATATCAACAGCAGTGACTTAGTAAATCTCTATAAAAGTTCACATGTTGTATTCAGTTAACTAAAATGCATAGATTTAGATGTGCTGTAATGCCTTGCTGATTCATTGAAGCAGAATTGGTAAATTCTCTAGAGAGATTATTGTGGGCCAAGCCCCCCTACCCAGAACTTCTGCCTGTATTTCATTGTATCACCATCAGGTAGCAGTAGAGTCCTGATAAAGAGTACTCAACAGAGAACAAGAGATACAGCATCGTTTGGAAAAAAATGAAATCTTGTGCTGAGTATAGTAGTTAGTTATAGAAATAGCTAGATTAACAAATTAAGAACCAAACTACTAAACTGCTTTACAAAGTAATCAGTTTTAAAATAGAAAACTATTCTGAAAGTATTTCATTCATTTAGTTTTTCAGTAAATATGTATTGAACACCTGATAGGTTTTCAGGCAACTCCCAAGGGTCTGGGGAGAAGAAAGGACAAAACAGAGATGGTTCTTGTTCTCCTTGCGCTTCAGTGTGTGGGGGTCATTAATTTATGATTAGTAAAATAATTTGTAATTGCAAGTAATACAGCAAGGAAAAAAAACAGAATACTCTGTTAGAACATAGAACATAGCAGTGAGGAGGGGATCTAATCTCTCTGGGTGATATTTAATTTGAGACCTCATTTTAAAAAAAGAAGAGGAAAAGACAACCAGAAAAGGATGATGGGAAGAACATCTCACCAAGAATGTTTCATGAAAAAAAAAGCAACAGGCCTTGTACTCAAAAAGTAATATATTTATTAAGAGAGTTACTTTCTTTGCAAGAACATGATCAATTTTCCATTATGAAACTACCTCTAACCAATCTTAGCCTTTAGACAGTTTCTCTACAACGGCAACAAAAAGTAGTTTCAAAATTGATAGTAGAGGGTGTAACAATGATTTATTCAGTATTGGGCATGATGTTTTGGTTGTCCTTGCCTCTTGAGAATATATAATTAGCACATGCCCTTAGCAAAGGGCCATCCTGTCACCAGTTGTTTCAGAGTCCACAAATGTCACTGTGAAATCCCATCAAGTATGACGAGCTGCTTCACCACTTAAAATAGTCATATTTATATGTCACTGCTATCCTATTGCTCAACCAAACACAATACATAAAAACGATAGTAGTTAGTTTCTCTCTGAATTAAATGTTTCCTTTTCCTACTTGGGAATTTATTGACTGTCATGCACAGCTGAGAGAGGCATTTCTCCAGAACTGGTGTTGAGGCATCTCAACATCGGAACTCCCCTATTTCTCTTGCACTGCAGCAATCAAGCATTGCTTGATAACTTCAATATGTTGTGTTTTTTCACTAAAGTATTAAAAAGCAGCAAGTGCTAAATGCTCCATTTTAGGTTAAAAATAAAATTTTATACACTATGTATTTTACTACTAGATGACAGTACCAAAATAAGAAAATTTAATTAGAAATAAAAATAAAGGGAGAAAAAAGTAAAGGAAAATGAAAGTGTATATTAATTCATGAGATAAAAGCTTTATAGTCCACAGAGTATAGATTACCAAAAAACTCTGTGATTTGTCTCACTTGTTCATTGCTTTGTCACCTGTGTACATATATGTTTCCATGGTATTAGCATCCATGTGAGTTAAAATATCATCATTTTCATGCCACCGCACAGTCCGTTGAGGCCTTGGAGAGATCAAGGTGGGACTAATATAATTCGGCTTAAGAGCTATCCCACAGGGCATCTGAAGATACAGGTAGACAAGTCCTAGGTGTGCCATTTATCCCTGAGTTTGCTGGAGACATTATCATCAGGGAGGGGAGAAATGTGTGTATGTATATATGTTTTCCCTAACCAATCTACATATTGATTGCATTGAACATTTTTATTCCCAAGATCTGATCAAGAAAAAGGATCCTAGTTTTTAAAAAGAACAAAAAAAGAACTAGTGACACCAACTGCCCAGACTTTTAGTTTTCTACCTTGGTTCCATTTCAGGTGTATACTTCACTGTAAATGCTAGTGTAACATCTCCAGGACCAAAGCTCTGATGATTATTCAAAGTGGAAAAGATAAATAGTCTAGTTAGTTCTCAGTCTCATACAAACAAGCAGGGTGGTCATGGCAGCAGATGTCACTTTATGTGTTAAGTTCCACCCACATACGGTATCATCCACCATCCCCACCCCAATTCTATTTTCAGAGGCACCTGCTAAACCTCACTGTTACATCTCCAAGTGGTTCTACAACAGAAACAGGTGTACAAGTTCTTATTGACTTGTTTACTCCTAAAAGCCTCGGTTTAGAAACACGACACTAATTAGGCTCAACAGTAGTGTCTCCCCTAGAGAGATGAAGTTTAATAACATTGAGAACAAAACAATTTGTGATGAGCTCCTAAATAATTTGTACTGGACTCTTAACTATTCCTTTTCCATCATAATTGAAATTCAGGTTCAGATTCTAATTTATCCTATTATTTGAATAATATTAGAGTTACCATACTGAAAAGAGAAAGCTGACCAGGCAGGTCACAGAAAGGCCAGGAATAAAAGAATTATTCTAGATTTACATTTGGCATAAGGAACAATTTCTAACAAACAATAGGTAATTAATTCCTTCAGCATGGCATCAATATGGATTAGCTTTTAGTTCTTGAATCATTAAGCTGATGACATAAATTCGAGAAAGATAATCTAACCAACATTTCTGCCAAAATTTCAAGTAATGTGGCAGAAGTATTCATGAAGAAAAACCGAGGTGTTAACCAAGATGAGAATGAAAAAAATCAATATAACTGCCTGTGCTTAGCTGAAGTCAATGCTTTACCTCATTGTTACAACATTTTTTTTTAACATCTTTATTGGAGTATAATTGCTTTACAATCGTGTGTTAGTTTCTGCTTTATAACAAAGTGAATCAGTTATAGATATACATATGTCCCCGTATCTCTTCCCTCTTGCATCTCCCTCCCTCCCACCCTCCCTATCCCACCCCTAACTAGGTGGTCACAAAGCACTGAGTTGATCTCCCTGTGCTATGCGGCTGCTTCCCACTAGCTAGCTATTTTACATTTGGTAGTGTATATATGTCCATGCCACTCTCTCACTTCTTCCCAGCTTATCCTTCCCCCTCCCCGTATCCTCAAGTCCATTCTCTAGTAGGTCTGCATCATTATTCCTGTCTTGCCCCTAGGTTCCTCATGACCATTGGTTTTTAGATTCCATATATATGTGTTAGCATATGGTATTTGTTTTTCTCTTTCTGACTTACTTCACTCTGTATGACAGTCTCTATGTCCATCCACCTCACTACAAATAAGTCAGTTTTGTTCCTTTTTATGGCTGAGTAATATTCCATTGTATATATGTGCCACATCTTCTTTATCCATTCATCTGATGAAGGACACTTAGGTTGCTTCCATGTCCTGGCTATTGTAACTAGAGTTGCAATGAACATTTTCGTACATGACACTTTTTGAATTATGATTTTCTCAGGGTATATGCCAAGTAGTGGGATTGCTGTGTCGTATGGTAGTTCTATTTTTAGTTTTTTAAGGAACGTCCATACTGTTCTCCATAGTGGCTGTATCAACTTACATTCCCACCAACAGTGCAAGAGGGTTCCCTTTTCTCCACACCTTCTGCAGCATTTATTGTTTGTAGATTTTTTGATGATGGCCATTCTGACCGGTGTGAGATGATATCTCATTGTAGTTTTGATTTGCATTTCTCTAATGATTAACGATGTTGAGCATTGTTTCATGTGTTTGTTGGCAATCTGTATATCTTCTTTGGAGAAATGTCTATTTAGGTCTTCTGCACATTTTTGGATTGGGTTGTTTGTTTTTTCAATATTGAGCTGCATGAGCTGCTTGTAAATTTTGGAGATTAATGCTTTGTCAGTTGCTTCATTTGCAAATATTTTCTCGCATTCTGAGGGTTGTCGTTTCGTCTTGTTTATGGTTTCCTTTGCTGTGAAAAAGCTCTTAAGTTTCATTGGGTCCCATTTGTTTATTTTTGTTTTTATTTCCATTTCTCTAGGAGGTGGGTCAAAAAAGATCCTGTTGTGATTTATGTCATAGAGTGTTCTGCCTATGGTTTCTTCTAAAGTTTGATGGTGTCTGGCCTTACATTTAGGTCTTTAATCCATTTTGAGTTTATGTTTGTGTATGGTGTTAGGGAGTGTTCTAATTTCATTCTTTTACAAGTAGCTGTCCAGTTTTCCCAGCACCACTTATTGAAGAGGCTTTTATTCACTGTATATTCTTGCCTCCTTTATCAAAGATAAGGTGACCATATGTGCATGGGTTTATCTCTGGGCTTTCTATCCTGTTCCATTGATCTATATTTTGGTTTCATGCCAGTACCATACTGTCTTGATTACTGTAGCTTTGTAGTATAGGCTGAAGTCAGGGAGCCTGATTCCTCCAGCTCCGTTTTTCTTACTCAAGATTGCTTTGGGTATTCGGGCTCTTTTGAGTTTCCATACAAATTGTAAAATTTTTTGTTCTAATTCTGTGAAAAATGTGATTGGTAGTTTGATAGGGACTGACCTGAATCTGTAGATTGCTTTGGGTAGTATAGTCATTTTCACAATGTTAATTCTTCCAATCCAAGAACATGGTATATCTCTCCATCTATTTGTATCATCTTTAATTTCTTTCATCAGTGTCTTATAATTTTCTGCATACAGGTCTTTTGTCTCCTTAGGTAGGTTTATTCCTAGATATTTTATTCTTTTTGTCGCAGTGGTAAATGGGATTGTTTTCTTAATTTCACTTTCAAATTTTTCATCATTAGTGTATAGGAATGCGAGAGATTTCTGTGCAATAATTTTATATCCTGCTACTTTACCAAATTCATTGATTAGCTCTAGTAGTTTTCTGGTAGCATCTATTGGATTCTCTATGTATAGTATCATGTCATCAGCAAACAGTGACAGCTTTACTTCTTCTTTTCCCATTTGGATTCCTTTTATTTCTTTTTCCTCTCTGATTGCTGTGGCAAAAACTTCCAAAACTATGTTGAATAATACTGGTGAGAGTGGACAACCTTGTCTTGTTCCTGATCTTAGTGGAAATGCTTTCAGTTTTTCACCATTGAGGATGATGTGGCTGTGGGTTTGTCATACATGGCCTTTATTATGTTGAGGAAAGTTCCCTCTATGCCTACTTTCTGCAGGGGTTTTATCATGAGTTGGTGTTGAATTTTGTCGAAAGCTCTCTCTGCATCTATTGAGATGATCATATGGTTTTTCTCCTTCAATTTATTAATATGGTGTATCACGTTGATTGATTGCATATATTGAAGAATCCTTGCATTCCTGGGATAAACCACACTTGATCATGGTGTATGATCCTTTTAACGTGCTGTTGGATTCTGTTTGCTAGTATTTTGTTGAGGATTTTTGCATCTATATTCATCAGTGATATTGGCCTGTAGTTTTCTTTCTTTGTGACATCCTTGTCTGGTTTTGGTATCAAGGTGATGGTGGCCTCGCAGAATGAGTTTGGGAGTGTTTCTCCCTCTGCTATATTTTGGAAGATATTGAGAAGGAGAGGTATTAGCTCTTCTCTAAATGTTTGATAGAATTTGCCTGTGAAGCCATCTGGTCTTGGGCTTTTGTTTGTTGGAAGATTATAATCACAGTTTCAATTTCAGTGCTTGTGGTGGTCTGTTCATATTTTCTATTTTTTCCTGGTTCAGTCTTGGAAGGTTGTGCATTTCTAAGAATTTGTCCATTTCTTCCAGGTTGTCCATTTTATTGGCTAGAGTTGTTTGTAGTAATCTCTCATGATCCTTTGTACTTCTGCAGTGTCAGTTGTTACTTCTCCTTTTTCATTTCTAATTCTATTGATTTGAGTCTTCTCCCTTTTTTTCTTGATGAGTCTGGCTAATGGTTTATCAATTTTGTTTATCTTCTCAAAGAACCAGCTTTTAGTTTTATTGATCTTTGCTATCATTTCCTTCATTTCTTTTTCATTTATTTCTGATCTGATTTTTATGATTTCTTTCCTTCTGCTAACTTTGGGTTTTTTTCTTCTTTCTCTAACTGCTTTAGGTGTAAGGTTAGGTTGTTTATTTGAGATGTTTCTTGTTTCTTAAGGTAGGATCATATTGCTATAAACTTCCCTCTTCGAACTGCTTTTGCTGCATCCCATAGGTTTTGGGTCGTTGTGTTTTCATTGTCATTTGTTTCCAGGTAATATTTGATTTCCTCTTTGATTTCTTCAGTGATCTCTTGGTTATTAAGTAATGTGTTGTTTAGCCTCCATGTGTTTGTATTTTTTACAGATTTTTTCCTGTAATTGATATCTAGTCTCATAGTGTTGTGGTCGGAAAAGACACTTGATACGATTTCAATTTTCTTAATTTTACCAGGACGTGATTTGTGACCCAGGATGTGATCTGTCCTGGAGAATGTTCCATGAGCACTTGAGAAGAATGCGTATTCTGTTGTTTATGAATGGAATGTCCTATAAGTATCAATAAGTCCATCTTGTTTAATATATCATTTAAAGCTTGTGTTTCCTTATTTATTTTCATTTTGGATGATCTGTCCATTCGTGAAATTGGGGTGTTAAAGTCCCCTGCTATGATTGTGTTATTGTTGATTTCCACTTTTATGGCTGTTAGTATTTGCCTTATGTATTGAGGTGCTCCTATGTTGGGTGCATAAATATTTACAATTGTTATATCTTCTTCTTGGATTGATCCCTTGATCATTATGTAGTGTCCCTCTTTGTCTCTTGTAATAGTCTTTGTTTTAAAGTCTATTTTGTCTGATATGAGAATTGCTACTCCAGCTTTCTTTTCATTTCTACTTGCATGGAATATCTTTTTCCATCCCCTCACTTTCAGTCTTTATGTGTCCCTAGGTCTGAAGTGGGTCTCATGTAGACAGCATATATATGGGTATTGTTTTTGTATCCATTCAGCCAGTCTTTTGGTTGGAGCATTTAATCCATTTACATTTAAGGTAATTATCAATATATATGTTCCTATTCCCATTTTCTTAATTGTTTTGGGTTTGTTATTGTAGGTCTTTTCGTTCTCTTGTGTTTCTTGTGTAGAGAAATTCCTTTAGCATTTGTTGTAAAGCTGGTTTGGTGGTGCTGAATTGTCTTAGCTTTTGCTTGTCTGTAAAGTTTTTAATTTCTCCATCAAATCTGAATGAGATCCTTGTTGGGTAGAGTAATTTTGGTTGTAGGTTTTTCTCCTTCATCACTTCAAATGTCCTGCCACTCCCTTCTGGCTTGCAGAGTTTCAGCTGAAAGATCAGCTGTTAACTTTATGGGATTCCCTTATGTGTTATTTGTTGTTTTTCCCTTGCTGCTTTTAATATTTATTCTTTGTATTTAATTTTTCATAGTTTGATTAATATGTGTCTTGGCGTGTTTCTCCTTGGATTTGTCCTGTATGGGACTCTCTGTGCTTCCTGGACTTGACTATTTCCTTTCCCACGTTAGGGAAGTTTTCAACTATAATCTCCTCAAATATTTTCTCAGTCCCTTTCTTTTTCTCTTCTTCTTCTGGGACCCCTATAAATCAAATGTTGGTGCATTTAATGTTGTCCTAGAGGTCTCTGAGACTGTCCTCAATTGTTTTCATTCTTTTTTCTTTATTCTGCTCTGTGGTAGTTATTTCCACTATTTTATCTTACAGGTCACTTATCTGTTCTTCTGCCTCAGTTATTCTGCTATTGATTCCTTCTGGAGAATTTTTAGTTTCATTTATTGTGTTGTTCATCACTGTTTGTTTGCTCTTTAGTTCTTCTAGGTCTTTGTTTAAAAGTTTCTTGCATTTTCAACGTTCTATTTCTAAGATTTTGGATCATCTTTACTATCATTATTCTGAAATCTTTTTCAGGTAGACTGCCTATTTTCTCTTCATTTGTTAGGTCTGGTGGGTTTTACCTTGTTCCTTCATCTGCTGTGTGTTTCTCTGTCTTCTCATTTTGCTTAACTTACTGTGTTTGGGGTCTCCTTTTCGTAGGCTGCAGGTTGGTAGTTCCTGTTGTTTTTGGTTTCTGTCCCCAGTGGCTAAAGTTGGTTCAGTGGGTTGTGTAGGCTTCCTGTTGGAGGGGACTAATGCCTGTGTTCTGGTGGTTGAGGCTGGATCTTGTCTTTCTTGTGGGCAGGACCATGTCTGGTGGTGTGTTTTGGGGGTGTCTGTGGCCTTATGAGCTTAGGCAGCCTCTCTGCTAATGGGTGGGGTTGTGTTCCTGTCTTGCTAGTTGTTTGGCATAGGCTGTCCAACACTGTAGCTTGCTGGTCGTTGAGTGGAGCTGTGTCCTGGCGTTGAGATGGAGATCTCTGGGAGATTGTCGTCGTTTGATATTATGTGGAGCTGGGAGGTCTCTGTGGACCAGTGTCCTCAAGTTGGCTCCCCCACCTCAGAGGCTCAGCTCTGATGCCTGGCTGGAGCACCAGAAGCCTGTCCTCCACACGGCTCAGAATAAAAGGGAGGAAAAAAAGAAATAAAGGAAGAATAAGATAAAATAAAGTAAAATAAAATGAAGTTATTAAAATAAAAAAATAATTATTAAGAATTTTAAAAAATTAAGTAATTTAAAAAAAAAAACGGACGGACAGAACCCTAGGACAAATGGTGAAAGCAAAGCTATACAGACAAAATGTCACAGAGAAGCATACACACACACACTCACAAAAAGAGGAAAAGGGAAAAAATAATCTATGTTGCTCACAAAGTCCACCTCCTCAATTTGGGATGAGTCGTTGTCTATTCACGTATTCCACAGATGCAGGGTACATCAAGCTGATTGTGGAGATTTAATCCGCTGCTCCTGAGCCTGCTGGGAGACATTTCCCTTTCTCTTCTTTGTTCGCAGAGCTCCCGGGGCTCAGCTTTGGAATTGGCCCCGCCTCTGCGTGTAGGTTGCCTGAGGGCGTCTGTTCTTTGCTCAGACAGGACGGGGTTAAAAGAGCCGCTGATTCGGGGGCTCTGGCTCACTCAGGCCGGGGGGAGGAGGGAGGAGCACGGAGTGCGGCGCGGGCCTGCGGCGTGACGTTGCACCAGCGTGAGGCGCAGGCCGGCGTGACGTTGCACCAGCCTGAGGCGCACCGTGCGTTCTCCCGGGGAAGTTGTCCCTGGATCCTGGGACCCTGGCAGTGGCGGGCTGCACAGGCTCCGGAGGGAAGGTGTGGAGAGTGACCTGTGCTCGCACACAGGCTTCTTGGTGGCGGCAGCAGCAGCCTTAGCGTCTCATGTCCGTCTCTGGGGTCCGCGCTGGTAGCCGCGGCTCGCGTCCGTCTCTGGAGCTCCTTTAAGCAGCGCTCTGAATCCCCTCTCCTCGAGCACCAGGAAACAAAGAGGTAAGAAAAAGTCTCATGCCTCTTCGGCAGGTCCAGACTTTTCCCCGGACTCCCTCCCGGCTAGCCGTGGTGCACTAGCCCCTTCAGGCTGTGTTCACGCCGCCAACCCCAGTCCTCTTCCGGAGCTCCGACCGAAGCCCGAGCCTCAGCTCGCAGCCCCGCCCGCCCCGGCGGGTGAGCAGACAAGCCTCTCGGGCTGGTGAGTGCCGGTCGGCACCGACCCTCTGTGCGGGAATCTCCCCGCTTTGTCCCCCGCACCCCTGTTGCTGTGCTCTCCTCCGTGGCTCCAAAGCTTTCCCCCTCCGCCACCCGCAGTCTCCGCCCACGGAGGGGCTTCCTAGTGTGTTGAAACCTTTCCTCCTTCACAGCTCCCTCCCACTGGTGCAGGTCCCGTCCCTATCCTTTTGTCTCTGTTTATTCTTTATTCTTTTGCCCTACCCAGGTATGTGGGGGGTTTCTTGCCTTTTGGGAGGTCTGAGGTCTTCTGCCAGCGTTCAGTAGGTGTTCTGTAGGAGTTGTTCCACGTGTAGATGTATTTCTGATGTATCTGTGGGGAGGAAGGTGATCTCCACGTCTTACTCTTTTGCCATCTTGAAGCTCCTCTGTTACAACTTTTAAAACAGTTGTGTCCTGAACCTTAATGTTTAAATGTGCCCCTTTGGTAAATATTTTAAATTTAAATGATAAATTTTAAATGGGAAAAAAGAAAGCAATTTATGTGTACTCTATTTTTTAAACGTATAATACAATACTAGTTATAGTAGTTAGGATTCAATAGACATTTTCACAACCAAATTCAAGAATATCGGGAATTGAGAACCTATGCCCTGTTGTCAAAAGCTGTGAAGGGTCTGAGATGTTTCCCTACTTGTGAGCTAACTAGTCAGGTGCCACATGTCCACGCATGCTGACAGAAGTTACTGAATGCCAGTGTCAGAGGTGAAGGATAGTATTATACTCACAGCAGTAGAAGTAGCCAGAGCATAAGCATTTGCACTACTTCCCAGAGTTTCACTTCTGACAAAGTGAAACAGACATGGCCAGACTGTGCTACACACACACAGTGAGTTGTGTTACAAGACAAGAACCCAGGGCTTCCCTGGTGGCGCAGTGGTTGAGAGTCCGCCTGCCGATGCAGGGGACACGGGTTCGTGCCCAGGTCCGGGAAGATCCCACATGCCGCAGAGCGGCTGGGCCCGTGAGCCATGGCTGCTGAGCCTGTTTGTCCGGAGCCTGTGCTCTGCAACGGGAGAGGCCACAGCAGTGAGAGGCCCGCGTACCGCAAAAAAAAGAGACAAAAACCCAGAGCTTAGAGAACTCAAATCTTTTATAATCAACAGTGAGCCTGCCTGACCTTCACCATGGAGAGGAACAGCGTCTTTATGATGCTGGACAGCAAACAAGCCTGCCCTTTACTTCAGAGGGGGACACACTCTCTCATTTCCAAAGCTGTTTGCTGTACAAATAATCCTTGAAAAGGCAATCCAGAACAAAGGCAGTCAATGCTTCTGTTTGCAAGATGTGCAGAAACTTAAGACACCCACAGAGAAGTTTCCTGACGTACATTCCCCCAAACTTCTCCAGTCTTCAAAGCATCACCTTCCTGCGGTATCCCAGTCAAGTAAATCTTGTAGACTGTGTTGGAATTTTCTGTTTAGTCTTGTTACCTACAGCTGCCACTGATATCTGTCCCCCTTATTTTCAGCAAAAACCTAACAAAGTGGCCCTAGTAAATATGTTTTTAACAAGTTAATTAAAAAATGAGTGATAGATTAATATATGACAAAAAAAAGAGGAAACAATGTATACAATTTTCATTCTCCACTGCGGATGAGGGAAAGAATAATTTTTTAAAAATAAATCCAGGTTACTAATGAGAAATTTAAACTATGAATTGTGTCTCAATAAAAGTAATCTTTAAGAGAAAGTTTTCAGTGATGAAAGACAACCAACACTTTCAATCTCTTTTGATTACAAATATATTAGCAAGGGCTATGTTCAAAGATGCAAAAGTCTTCAAAGGCTAACTCCAACTTCAAAGAAGCATCCAGTGCATGCATAAAGGATGTTTTCTTTAAGAGTTTTTCAAGTCCTGGATGAATTTCGCAACGTAAAGTCAGTCTTTTAAAGTCAGTGAATAAAAAAGACAAAGTCTTAGAAGAGAATATGGGCTTTGAAATGCCCACAGCAGTATCATAATGCAATACTAGTAAAGTACAAAATAGGACATTCCTGCAAATTTTTGTCAAATAAAAAATATTGAATGATTGGATGAAGGTTAGAAATATCATTTTCCCCTTCCTTTTATTTTTTTAAACACCCCAGCGGAAATAACAAGGCAACTAACACCAACAGTTTCTATACTGTAAGACTTTGTCAGCAGTTGCCACTGATTTACCAAACCAAGAGTTTTCGCATATGCCCCAGAGGATAAGAGCAAACTAAGTCACATGTTTGTGAGTAAAAATGACCATCACTATATTAGCCCACTTTTGAAGATTAATTTTATAGGGTCCAGCATATCCATCCCATACAGTACTTTATTTCCTTATCATGGCACTTATGGGAATGCCACCCACATTGTGATTAAAGATGGATCAATGGCTTTGGCCTGGGAGAGGGAAGTTCTTTTCCAATGTCAACTGCTATTGGACTGTATAATAATTGGGCATAATAATTTAAAGAAGGATATTCATAAAACTGCATCCTCTAATGTACAGTAGAGAAAACAAAGCTGAGACATAAACCTCTAAGGAGAGGCAGCTACTCGTCTGGTGTTAGTGCCCCTGAGAGGAGATGTGAGGACTACTCCGGGAGCGTGAATAAAAACCTGGACACGAACTACTTGCTACTAATCAGCCCGTGCTCCTGAGAACGAGGCTGGGGAAGAGAGCTGCTGGAGAATTATGCAGAAAAAAGCAAGTGTAGCAGCAGGAACAAGTCCATCTGCGTCCTCCTGCCTTGCTGCCCCCCACCAGCATCCCCTGTTGACACATCCTAACAGGGAGTCTGGCTGGCCTTTGCAGAGTCCCAGCACCAGTATCATGATAAAGAAGTAGAGAATCTAGAAAAGTGGGTATCTTAAAGTGGGCATCTTTTTAATGTAAAATAATCTGTGGTCTTGATGGAAGAAGGAAAATTTTCATGCTGTAGCCCGTCACCAAGGATTTTTGCTCCTCTTAATTTCCTTTATAATTCTATGTTCCATGATTGATTCTAAGTACTTATCTGAGAAACAAAGCACACACAGAAAAACATGCACTAGAGTGAGATTGGTAAATGTAGAAACAAAAACATTCTGAGCAAGCAGCATAGTCTACAGTGGCTGGGACTGGCTTCAGAGGAAGCAAATTCCATATGAACTAGCAACTACCATGATGTTGTTAGAAACAGAAACGATTGGGATTTCTGGGGTAGAATTTCTAATAGTTATACACAGTATGCTTCATATTTTAATATTGCTTCATATTTTAAAAATAATTTTAATTTATTCAAATCTAAAATGCCATTGTTTATTGAATAGGGAACTCTAATTTTTGACAGCAA
Source organism: Globicephala melas (assembly GCF_963455315.2). Lineage (NCBI taxonomy): Eukaryota > Metazoa > Chordata > Mammalia > Artiodactyla > Delphinidae > Globicephala > Globicephala melas. The sequence continues at coordinate 20,558,433 of NC_083326.1, forward strand.
AGAAGTTTGACAACAGAGAATAAAAATCACTGTAGTATCTTTTTTAACATGTTATCGATTTTTCACATGATCTTAATGTATTTAACCCAGTGGAGGCAAAGACAATTATAACTGGCTTCGACTTTCCCAAACTTATGGTTGATTACAATTCAACATCAAACATTATTTTTATGTACACTTGAGTTTTTATAAATAGATCAACATACATAAAGTTTATTATGTAAATGGGCTGTTTACCTCTTTCGTATTCTCAGCTCAGGAAATTTTGAAGTATTTCAATTAATTTGGAAGTCTCTTCCACTCTGTCAGGTTTTTCTATGGAATTATGCCTTACTAAATAAAAAAGGTAGTCATAAAATTGAACAGTTTTTTAACCAGAGAGTACTGTACCCCCAGACTCTCTTCAATGAAGTAATGTATATTAAACAAAAAAGTAACACTAGGTGGTGAAGAGAACTAAAAGTACATTATAATCATTTTAAGCAGCAATAACCAATAATATATTAAGCGTTACTTTCAATTCTTAGACCTGAATTTTTGCTATTTTAAATTCCTCTGTGAGTTATTCTCATCTACTTATTAGGGGGATGTGTCTCATTCTAGTACTGAGTAAATAATGAACCCACATTCTGAAGAATAAGGTTGTATTCCTTGATCTGCTCCCATTGACTTTTCCCATCAGCAGCTATCAGCAAAACAACTGAGACAGAAAGCTGGGAAGAGAGAGAGGCAGAAATAAATGAACAACATGTGTCAGTTCATATTATGGGAAAACTACTATCCTAGGAGTTTAAGGGAATAGAAAAAATGTTTTAATATATTTAATATATATTATCCTTTCTGCTGAAGCCCTTTATCAGGTGGAGAAATGTGATATATACATAAGGAGGATGAACATGACATGACCATTGAATCAGTAAACAGCACTTACCCACCTCATAGTGGTCAGATTTGGTAGTTGATTCAAGCAGAGACAAGTCTGTATCTAGGTGTCCACTTACACTATTTAATATAAAACTGAATACAGATGGTGGCACCTCTCACCAGCCTGTGCCCAGTGATATATCTGTGAATTCCATTCTAACTTTAAGGCTAACCAAGTGGGCGTAGAGAAACATTATCTTTTACCACTTGGTATCAATGTTGAGTTTTGTGTGGGGACTGCACCCCCTTAATCCAGTGATCAATCATACATCCAAATGCAAAGCTGCACTGCTTTTTTCCAGGACCCCGAGTACACACCATGGCAGACTAGACTCTTCTTCAGAGTGATACACTAGGGTGTCGCACAGCTGGAAAAATTACTTTAATTACCAGAAAATCAATCAGCAGTTACAGTGTTGCTATCTTTTACAATCAGTGGGAGAAATTAAAACCTCATGCTTAAGCATCAGCAGCTTGGCAAATCATCTTCCCTCCCTGGGCCTCCTTCCTCATCTCTAAAATCAGAGATATACTATTCAGAGGGTTATTGGATTAGTTAAATCAGTTAAAACATCAAATGTACACTGTGTCAGGTGACCTAAGAAGTACTCAGGTATGTTGTTTATACTACATTTGATCTTAGCCCAAAGGCTGAGAGGTGATTTATATCTTATTTATAAATAACTATTATGAAATCATTAGGAATTTGCAAGGATTGCACATTGATTTCAGTGTATCAAAATGCCACTGTCATTAATGGTATTGAGCTTGTATGTCCATGTCCTGTGGGTATCCATGTGTCATGCTCATCGTGAGATGAGCACAGGACCACACAAAAGAGAACATGCCTTGTATCATTCAGCAGATCCTCATGGAAAACAAAAGAAAGGTGCAGACATTTTTTAGGTGTCTCTGACATGCCCAGTGTGAGCTAGAAATTTTGTATGGATTATGTCCTTTAAACTTAACAACATTCTCATGAGTATATAATTATCACTATTTTAGTATCAATGTAAAATGAGTAAGATTAAATAATTGGTTCAAGACCAATGTAAACTACCTTTAATTAGACTCCAAAATTTCATACCTTTCTCATGATTATATTGAATCCCACAATTTACCAAGAAAAGTGTATGTAATATCTACTTCCAGAGCCATAAATCATTATTTAAAATAATAATAGCAATTTGTCACATTAACATGACATTTAAAAATATGCATTATGGCCAAGCTATAGAAACAGCCTAAGTGTCCATCAACAGATGAATGGATAAAGAAGATGTGGTATGTGTGTGTGTGGGTGTGTGTATATATATATATATATATATATATATATATATATATATATATACACACACACATATATATTCAGCCATGAGAAAAAATGGAATCCTACCATTTGTGACAACATAGGTAGACCTGGGGCATCATGTTAAGTGATTAAATCAGACAGAGAAAGACAAATACTGTGTGATATCACTTATATGTGGAATCTTTTTTTAATAGTCTAATTCACAGAAACAGTAGAAATGTGGTTGCCAGAGGCTTGGTGTTGGGGGTAGGAAATGAGGAGATGTTGGTCAGAGTACAAACTTCAGTTAGAATATGAATAAATTCTGGGAATCTCATGCACAGCATTGCTATTATAGATAACAATAACAATGCTGTACGATATACTTAAAAGTTGCTAAGAGAATAGGTCTTAAATGTTTTCATAGCACACACAAAAATAGTAATTATGTAATGTGATAAAGATGTTGGCTAACTCTAACACGGTAATCGTATTGCAATATATGAGAATCAAATCAATATTTTGTATACCTTAAGCTTAAACAATGTCATATATCAATTAGATTTCAGTAAAGCTGGGGGAAGTATGCATTAGCTCATTTGGTTTGCATGAATACCTAACTTTAGAGATTCTAGATAATATGCTACCATTGATTAAGCAAGCTATAAAATATCCAGAAAAAAAGCAGGATAGCAAATAGGTTGTATATTTATGTTATTTCCCTACTCCTCATAGGTTTTTTAAAAAAATCATCCAGGAAATATGATATTGTTTCATAAATCTATATATCATTTGTATGTTTTCCAGGGGTAGATAAAGGGAGATTTTAGTATTGAAAGGCATTGAAATGCGAGGTCTATCGGGAAAGTTCTTCTTCAAAATGTGCCTGTTCAGGTCTGTACTGGGAGCACGATTGCTCTCAAGGACACTTCACCTGTAAGCTTTGAATTGGTGTCAGGAGCTTAGCTTGGTGTGCTCCCAGAGCTGTGAATAACCTCTGATTACCAGATCACAGATCTTCCACATTGATATGGGAGCATTTTTTCTTTTGTGTTTTTTTTTTTCTTTTTTGTGGGGAGTCTTGGCTGCTCCCAAGTGACAGTCTTAGGGTAGAACTGAGGATATCGACCCATGTGATTCACTGTGAAGAATCAAACTAGACCCCAAACTTTTATCATTTCTTGCACTCAAGTGGTTGCTGGCTAATAATCTTACACATGGACTCAGAATCTAATGAAGGATTTGGTGCTAGACATAAATGCTTTTAATGGAAATACTGTTTCCTATGTAAGAATAAGAATGAGTAAGAAAAGTTAAGAAGAAATAATTCTTCATTTCCTTTTGTTTATTTTGTTTTCTGTGTCTTTAAACTAGAATACACACAATATACCTAACATTTTTCTTGGAGAATCTGCTGTTGGAAGAGATTGAAGAAAAATAAAATTTGTGCTTCAGTTTCACCAGAGGCATAATGAGATTTTTCTGAAGTAAGAGACATACCTTTTGGGGTGAAAATTAGAAACTAAGACCTAGGAATCTATAAACACGTTACATAAAACTGTAAATTTCTCTCGAAATGCGAATTGAACATAAGTAAACCAGAAATGATAGATGTTTTAATAAAAGACACTACAACCAGCTACTGTATGTAATTATTGTTGGTTTCATTTAGAGAAATATGTGTTTTCTCAGAATAAAATAGCAGAACACACACAGACAGGCACACACACGCAAATATGCAAACTAGAACCTAAAATCATTTTATTGTCTTTCTCACACACATACTTTTAAAATAGTATATAAATAAGTACATAAATACATACGTGCATTAAAAAAGTAATTCATTAAAATACGACCTTAATTCATACTGTCCCCCCAAAAAATTTAGTAAGTGAAAACACACACACACGCACGCCAGAGGAATAGATATATAAACAAAATTAGCAATGTAAGGCCAGAGCTGAAATTGGGATACACTTGTGAAAATGGCAGAGCAGAGTGACAGAAGCCGGATATCAAGAAAGATTTTATTATAAAGGAGGAAGTTGGCTATAAAGGAGCAAGATTCAGCAATAAAACTTGTGGAACACAGGGCAGTCTGATGTTTTGACAACCTGGCTACTGCTACTTGAACCCTTTCCAACACAGCCACTTCGGAAGTGTGTGTGCATCTGGGGAAGAGCAGATGAAAGCAGATCTAAAAGAACTGCCTCACTGAGTTGAGTGACACCACGCACCTTTTCAATAGGGAGACACAAAAGAAGAATTCTTCTCCTCCTCAATTTACTGCAGCTCTGGTCCATCTCAGCCCTGAAAGTCTCGGTAGGCATAATGACCAGCTTGACTCTGAACCTATATTTTATAGTTTTTCTCAGATCTGTGGACTCAAAGAATAGCCAGGTGTGGGGAATTAAACAGCAGGCCGCAGTAGGGAATAGCCTACCTTGATTCTAGAACTCATGTTGGAATCCCGGAAGTGCTAGTATGAAAAGCCTTGAAAATTGCAGTTATCCATTGCAATCTGTTGATTAATTTTAATTGGACTGCATTAACTCCTGGAGACTAGTGCAGCCTGAGCATCTATGAAGACATATTTGTTATAGTGCAGAAAACCACAAGTTCGGTCCAAACCTTAATAATTGTCCTTCAGAAATTAATATCTTTAAGATGGACATTGTGAAATAAATAGGTGTTATATCAGCATAAATGTAGAATTCTTCAGAGTTTTACCTATGTCATTTTTGTATGTAAATTTTAGTAGTTTAGTAGCCTGTTATTTTAAAAAAAAGAAACAATGTTAGGAAGTTAAGTAGGAACCTAGGTGGGAGCTTCTGAGAAAGACTTTTAGTACCAAAGACTCACTAAAATTTCCCTTTATCTACCCCTAGAAAACATACAAATTATATATAGATTTATGAAACAATACATGTTTCCTGGATAATTTTTTTAAAAACCTATGAGGAGTATGGGAATAACATAAAAATACAACTCCTTTGCTCTCCTGCTTGTTTTTTATATTATATAACTTGCCTAATCAATGGTAGCATACTATCTAGAATCTCTAAACTTAGGCATTCATGCAAACCAAATGAGATAATGTTCTTACCACACACACAGGAAATAGTAATTATATGATGTGATGAAGACATTAGCCAACACTAAAATGGTAATCCTGTTGCAATGTATAAGTGAGTCAGATCAACCCTTTGTACACCTTAAACTTATACAATGTCATATGTCAATTAGATTTCGACAAAACTGGGGAAAATATGCATTATCTGACAATTTTAGATATGGAGCATAAAATTATAAAATATCAGAACTGGAAGAGTCCACGAAGGCCATCTTGTCTAAAACTGAAATTTACAGTTAAGAAACAGCTACGGAATTAAAAAGACAAAATCATGTAACTAAGATAAGAATATTAGTAATAAGAATGAGGAAAAAATGCAGGCAGGAAAGGAGGAGGGAAAATTGTGATTTTTTATTTGTGTATACTACATGCTGTACATCACAGAGCAGGATTTGTTCTCTTAATTTTTCTACTATACCAGAACACTGAATGAAGATTTTCAAAAATATTCAGGCATATCACATTCATAATCTTCAAGAAAACCCAGTTCCTTTAGAAAAGAGGACCTCATTTCATTAGGGAGAGCAGAGATTGCATTTCTTTGCTTCTATTTGCATTTTGCAGCAATGTTCTCACCCACAGAAGGAGAAGAGTCATGGAAATATTCTGAAATGCAGGCTCTCCTTAGATATTTTGTTAGAATATAATTTTCCTCACTCCCTTATGCAATTCAATCACTAGATATAAAGCAACATGAAAAACGTCTGTCTTCATTTTCATGTATGCTGCCTAATGTATTTGTTTTGTTGCTGTTGCTGGTTTGTTTTGTTTTTAACCTGTTAACCTACTACTTACTATTCTTCTATTCTTGCTTGTATTTACTTTAGGTTTACTTATATTTACTTTAAAATTTTGTATTAGTTGGAATTCAGGTTCAGTTGTTAGTGAATGAGACCCAACTGTAGTGACTTCAGAAATCAGGTTTATTCTTTCATATAAAGGAAGTCTGGAGGTAGCTGGTCAAAAGCTGGCATTGCAGGTAATTCTATGACATCATTAGCCAAGGATTTTTTCTCCTCTGATATCATTAGTATTTGGCTCTCAAGCTCAAGGTTACCCCATGGTTTAAAATGGCTGCTGGGACTCAGGGCATCAAGTCAAATAAAAAACAATAATTACAAATTTTCCTAAGCCACAGGCAGAAATACAGAATCTTGCTGCAGAATTCAGGATTTTATTAGATATATATTATTTTGTATTACAGGTATGTAACAGCTAGTTTAGTTAATGAAACTCTTAGAGGTAAGGTGTTAAAAAGCAGCATGGTAGAAATAGGATTAAATAATCTAATTATATAATTTTTTTAATTTTAAAGGGCAAAAATATCACCACATAATGCTATTTAAGAAGGTATTATTTTTCACAAAGTCCTACCAATAATTCAAAAATATAAACTCAATAAAGATGAGAAATAGACTTTAGGTAGGTTCAAGCTTCAGGTGGACTCAACAGCTTAAATAAAAGGAGTCATGTATTTTTCACAAATGGATTCAATTGTTAAATTAAAATTTAGTCAGAAAAATATAAATTGAAATATGAAATTTACAATTTGGAAAATAACCAAAATTTTAGAGATCCATATAAAAAAGTAACAATTTTTAACTCTGAAGAAGGCAACCAGCTCATGAAAGAACTCTAAGACCAAATTTCCTCAGTTATCTAAGAATTAAGAGCCAGTAGAGAAGGATACATATAAACTAACTGCAAGCAAAAGGGCTCTCAGAAGATCCCGTTTACCATATTGATAGGAAACAACAAGAATTATCAAAACCTGTTCAGTTATATCCCTTTGAGGATAAAATTAGTACTCCAGAAACTTCCTGTCATTTTTCTTAACTCCCAAGTGGCATTATCTGCAAATATAGAAAAATTACAATATACTCATAAATTTAGAGCCACTCTATCCACAATTAATTCCAGCTTCGTAGAACAGTATATTCTTTAGAGGAAATGTAAGTAGTTAGAAAAAACTAAGAATGAAGACAACTTGTAATAAGCATAAAAGGAAAAAATAGAGTACTTTTTGTTTTAAAGCAAAACATCTGGTTGTATCATAAAATATAAGAAAACAGCAAAGGACAGAAGTTGTGTGTGTAGTCAGTTGTAGAAAGCTTGAGAGAAAATTGATTTTATTTTCTCTGCTTTACTGGAACTAATCAAGGAGTGGAACTTTGTAACAATCCTAAATACTTTTCAATTTCTAACATGGACCTTCAATTTGGGAACTGTTATCATAGAATATTCCTTTCTTCTTTTTGATATAACCTGTAAAAATTTAATAAACAGGATTTATTCTGCAAATAGAACTGTCAGATAAAATATATTAAAATTTCATTTAATTTAACTGCATATAATCAGATTATAGCTGATCTAGAAATTAGAATACTACATTATGTATGAGACAGGAAATGAGCAAAGAATTACCCAAAGTCCCAGAATCCCTATGGAGAAAAGACTAAGGGCATAGATAGAATAATTGGAGCAAAATTCATGAGAATCCAGATTGATTCTTCTTAGATTAATGTAGATCTTCATTTTGGTATCAATACGAAGAGGTTAAGATTATACTCTTAGGGCATTAACTCAGGGCCCACATCAAAGATCTATTGTTTATAAAAACTGACTTCTGATCCAGTAGCCAGAAATTCTCCTTCTTGCCTCAGATCAATGAGTCCTCAACTAAATTAGTCAAAATATCTTCATGTCTTATACTAGGGTCATCTTTAAATCCAATGCTACTATACTAAATGAATCACTGTGGCTAATGAAAAACACACATTTTTCTAGTTAATTATTTATAAATAAATTTTGCTTTTTTCTTCTCATATTGCCATTCATTTTTGTAACGTTCCTAATCAAGCAACTCTATAAAGCTTACACAGTGAAGAATCTCATGACTGATTTTGTAGTTAGAGCAGTATCTGTACACAGGAAGGATTTTTGTCCATTCTCATACCAAAATGAGTCTTAATGTTTTGCTTCATGGCAATTATCTTAAAAATAAAAAGAGTTGATACCAGCCTGGCTGTGCATAGTCAGTCTCTTGTCGAATTCCATTCCTAACCAGGAGCAAAATAGGTTCAAAAGTTTAAAAGCTGGCCCTTTCTAGGGCATGTCAGTTTGCCATAAATATAGAGATAAGTATATACACCAAAAGTAAACATATTTGGAGTAATGATTATGTGATGCCTTTTGTCATTAGTGAAAAAGTCAGTAATAAAATGGTAATACAGAGTCTAGAGAAAATATTGTTAGCAGATTATCATGCTAAATAGGTTGCACTGGCAAAATCTTTATGCAAGAATCTTTTGTAAAAGAAACACAAAGCATGAGAAGGATCAAAAACTCCATCATAGGTATGGAAATGTGCTGTGATTCAAAAAATGAGCACTGGAAGTTATCATATTTAAAATCCATGGGAATAAGATTTAGAAATGTTAGAATAGTCATCTGACTGCCCAGATAAAACCTCAGATGCACACTTGCCAAAAGGAGGCTTGAAGCAAGGCAGTAGAGATTAACTGTAAACATTAAGCAAACATTGTGAGAAACACTCTGGGAGGAAACTTTTCTAAGATAGCGGAGCCTGGGGAATTCGTGACTTTTATGTGATTGATATAATAAGAAAAAGTAAAGGTAAGATTGAACTGGAGCTACGTCCTAAAAGATCCTTTCATCCTCTTCAAATAGGTTTTATAGAATTTCCTTCCGCTATGGTTATGGCAATATCCTAATAATAGTTTATTATCTGAACTGGTCGGACCATTTTCCTGTAGAACTACAACCCTCATAATGGCTAAAACAAAAATAGATACTCTGTTTCCCAGCTGGGACATTCAGATTCACCTACCCAGTGATAGAGGAACGTATTTTACTGGGACAGCTGTTTATAAACTATGGAAAGATTTGTCACTTACTCAGAAGCTTAATTTCCTTATCATTCCCAATACTCTTGAAAAGTGGGGAAAAAAAATTAAAACTAAAATTAGCTAACCAACCAGATACCATTGAATTCCTGTGGCTTAAAGTACTACCCTTGGCTTATATGGCCTACATAAGGGGAATACATTGATTCTTGGGCTGTAACAGTAACTGTCATGATGACACCAAGAAACAACATATTACAGCTCAAAGAAGTTAATTATATCTCTTTTGAAGCTTCTGGATTATCTGTGTGGGAGATTAGACTCTTCAGTGTGTGGGTTTAAGAATCATTGTTTCATGGAGTTAGTAGTTAGACCACTCCAGCACCCTCACAAGGAGTCCAAAGGGATAAAAACGTTTGGGGTGAAATAAATAATAACTGGTAGAACAGATTTCTAAGACTATCAATTTAATCCATAGTAATGACCATGGAACGTTAAGCATGTAAAAGGAAAGGGAAGAACTTGTTTTTCTAAAAATTGTTAGTATATTAAGACTCATAGACAGAGTGCTCTGTGGACCTGATCTGATTCTGCATCACATATCAGAGATGTTGTCTGTAGTAAATGGTGATCCCTTGGCTTCTAGTTACCTATCGAGTCTTGTTACCCATCAGAGAAAAAGGCCGTGTCTGGAGCCTGCGTGATTGACACAAGACTCTTCAAAGAAGTCAACTGTTTGTCCTAAAATGAATGTCTTATACTCTCTGGTAATAGTTATCCATGCGGGGTACTGACTTACCAAACAAAATCTTGCCTCTGACCTTACACTAAACTTTTAAAATGTGTTTTTGTAGGGAAAAAATAGTCATCACAAGGAAGAGCCCACAAGTTTCACTTTTATGGAGATTCAGAATGTCACTGGGAAATGAAATTTGTTTAATTACTTCCTATCAAATTTGATAGTTTAAATGCTTAAATAGTAGATGCTATTTTAAAGTATGCCAAAGTTGTCTCCTGGTATAGTTTGCTGATCATTACTTTTATGTGTGAAAAAAAAAGCAATTTTAATGAAAGAAAATTTAGTTATCCTTGTGGAAAGATTTCATTGTTACTGGTTCTACATGAAGTTTCCTCTAGACAGTGTTAAACTTTTAAAGTGGAAAATGATTGCTGATAAACTATAATAATATCCTTCTACATGCTTTATAACAGGAAAGAGCTTTGGAGGAATAGAATGATCACCATTTTAACGGTATCAATTATACATTCATGCCCATCAATGCATGTTATAAGTTGAATTGTGACATTCATGGGAATATGCGCAGCTTGGATATAAGGGCTTAGGGACCATCAACTGCATCACAATTACCTATAAAACAGAGGTTAAAGAAATGTAAAAGAAATTGTGTCTCATTTTCTTCTATGCAAAATGCCTTTAAAAATCTTTCACATGATTTGCAATTTATTTTGTCCTTTAATGAAACTCAGTAATATATTTAAAACTTTGGAGTGTGTTCCATGGTCAAAAATCCCTGACTCTTCCAGGGTTCAGTAGTTTGCCAGGAGCTATTTTTTCTAAAGGTATATAATTCTAGATTTCGGTTGGCATATTTTGACCATGAGAGAAAACTCTCATGGTCAATGCCATGAGTATTCCATTAGGTCTTATTACATATGGTGTCTTTTCTCATCCTTGATAATATTACACGTGCCATATGGTCCAAGCAGCTGTCTAGACCTGCCATGGAGAACATCTGTGTCTGTGCTCCACTGGAAGCTGACACCTTTCCTGTCACCCACCATCTGCATTAAACTGCTGATGATCAATGGTGCAAAATAAACGGATGGATATTGTTTCAGTTTGTATTTTCTGTGGAGTAAGGGGAACATGACTGCTTGATGAAAATTCTGAAAATAATTGCCAAGACACAAAATCTTTGGGTACTCTGGAGTAGATTTAATAATATATCAAATTCATTGATGGTTAATGCACATACTAAATTTATAATTTAAAGAAACATTGAAAACAATCAAGACTTCAGTAAGTCCAGACTACTGGGTTTTATGGCAATTAAGCAGAAATGGTGTTAGAGTCATTTCATTTGACAGAATGATTTGTTCCATATTGCAGTTAAGAAAAATGATTAAAGCTCTTCGATTCAGTTGGCAAAGAGACTTTGAAAGTTTTTAAAATATATGCAACTGCTTTCTGAAACCCCATATCTATTTCCTATAACTGTTCACGAGATCTGCATACCAACAGGAGAAAACAGTAACAGTTTTCAAGGTTAACCATCCAGACTTCTTTAGTTCTAACCACGTTGAATTTCCTATTGAACTTCAGATCTTTTATTGATCACCCAATATTGATATAATGGTGTTGCTGCCTTCTTCCTAAGATAAAATCACTCTGGTATTTCAGCAGACTGGTCTCCTTCTCCTCTTATTTTACATTGTCCTTCTCCCCCATCTTCTAAAATACCCTTGGATGCATGTTATTAATGACAATTAATTAATGATAATTCTTTTTTCATAACACACCAATATTATTAGTCCATGCATGGCCCCTTCCTTCTTCCCTTCCTTCCCTTCCACCCTCCCTCCCTCCCTCCCTCTTTCTTTCTCTTTTTCTTTCATTCTTAAAATTAATAAGATGAACATCTGAAACCTACTACCTTACCCAGCACTAGAACATTAAATTATGTCTGGGTTCCTCCCTCCTCCCATTCTTCTTACTCCTTCAATTTTTGAGGATTAAGAAAAGAGAAGAGAAGGCAAATATAAAATGCTAATTTTGAGAAATTATCAGAAGAGAGAACATTAAGGAGACAAAGGATTGAGGTGAAATGGGCAGATGATGAACAGGAAGGAGTGAGAGTCAAAACGGAAAGAACAGGATGGACAGAGGAAATACAAGAAGGAAGAGGAAGGAGCATCTCTTTTCTCCACCCTCTTATTTCCCTCTTGGAGAGTATTAATTAGAGAGTGTGAGTCTGAGAAGATGTGATGGCTGACAAGACATTTAATCTTCCGAGCCTCAGGATTAGTCATTTTTAAGATCTTTTCCGGTTGAGATATTATTCTTATAACTTCTAAATTTCTGCACCTCATGGGAGGGATTATTTTGCCTTGTGGGACTAGCTTATGTAAAAATATTAGTGAAAGAGAGGAGTTTAAAGTAAACCTTCCCTGACTATCAGTCCAGTATTTACCAGGTTCACCCAGAAACAACGATGTCTTTTAAGGCTCATCCTGACTGGACCCTTCCTTCTTTAGGACAGAATTCCCTCTTAAAGTAAGACCATGTCATACTCAGCTAGTTTAGACATAATTTAAACTCAGCTTTTTTCTTTTAATTCATGAATATTAAATGAAATGGAAAAAAATATCTGTTTTTCTTCCTCATTCATTATTGACAATCATTAATGTATGTTGAAAACAACTGATGCTGTCACTGCATGACATCAGTATGACACTCTTTATTTAAATTTGAGGCAAATTCCATACCCTTACTTTTGAACACTTGAACCTTGTTCTTCATCACCTTCTAACATACAACATAATTTATTTACTGGGCCTATTGCTTATTTTTTACCCCTCTAGAATGAAGGTAGAAATCTTTGTCTGATGACTAATATATCCCAAGCACTTAAAACTTCTTATACATATATTTATAGAGTAAGGGAAATGATTCCATTTAGAAACTATATATATTTCCACTTTAACAAAGTTTAATATTTTAATAGAATAATTCCTTTGAAATTTTCTCCATGAAAAAAATAAAGTTCTCAACTATGTTTTAGAGAGGAAATTCTTCCAACCTTTTATTACCCATCACTCAATCAACTTGATGTAAAATTAGCTTTTTGTCAACACAATACTCAATTCAAAATTATTATTACAGGGGGACCTTCAAGATGGCAGAGGAGTAAGATGTGGAGATCACCTTCCTCCCCACAAATACATCAAAAATACATCTACCTGTGGAACAGCTCCTACAGAGCACCTGCTGAATGCTGGCAGAAGACCTCAGACTTCCCAAAATGTAAGAAACTCCCCACATACCTGGGTAGGGAAAAAGAAAAAAAGAATAAACAGAGACAAAAGAATAGGGACAGGACCTGCATCTCAGAGAGGGAGCTGTGAAGGAGGAAAAGTGTCCACACACTAGGAAGCCCCTTCACTGGTGGAGACTGGGGGTGGGTGGGGGGAAGCTTCAGAGCCACGGAGGAGGATGCAGCAACAGAGGTGCAGAGGGCAAAGCGGAGAGATTCCTGCACAGAGGGTCGGTGGTGACCAGCACTCACCAGCCCAAGAGGATTGTCTGCTCATCCGCTGGGGTGGGTCGGGGCTGGGAGCTGAGGCTCAGGCTTCAGAGGTCGTATCCCAGGGAGAGGACTGGGGTTGGCTGAGTGAACACAGCCTGAAGGGGGCTAGTGCGCCACAGCTAGCTGGGAGGGAGTCCAGGAAAATGTCTGAACCTGCCTAAGAGGCAAGAGACCATTGTTTCGTGGTGCATGAGGGGAGGGGATTCAGAGCACTGCCTAAATGAGCTCCAGAGACAGGCGCGAGCCATGACTATCAGTGCACACACCAGAGACGAGCATGAAATGCTAAGGCTGCTCCTGCAGCCACCAAGAAGCCTATGTGCGAGCACAGGTCACTATCCACACCACCCCTCCCGGGAGCCTGCGTAGACCGCCACTGCCAGGTCCCGTGATACAGGGACAACTTCCCCGGGAGAACATACAGCGTACCTCAGGCTGGTGCCACGTCACACTGGTCTCTGCTGCCGCAGGCCCGCCCCACATTCCGTACCTCTCCCTCCCCCTGGCCTGAGTGAGCCAGAGCGCCCGAATCAACTGCTTCTTTAACCCCGTCCTGTCTGAGCAAAGAACAGACGCCCTAAGGCGACCTACATGCAGAGGCGGGGCCAAATCCAAAGCTGAACCCCAGGAGCTGTGCGAACAAAGAAGAGAATGGAAAATATCTCCCAGCATCCTCAGGAGCAGCGGATTAAATCCCCACAACTTGATGTACCTGCATCTGTGGAATACCTGAATAGACAACGAATCATCCCAAAATCGAGGCGGCGGACTTTGGGACCAACAGTAGACTTGGGGTTTGCTTTCTGTATCTAATTTGTTTCTAGTTTTATGTTTATCTTAGTTTAGTATTTAGAGCTTCTTATCATTGGTAGATTTGTTTACTGACTTGGTTGCTCTCTTCCTTTTTTTTTAATATATGTATATATTCTTTTTCCTTTTTCTCTTTTTGTGAGTGTGTATGTGTGTGCTGCTTTGTGTGATTTTGTCTGCATAGCTTTGCTTTTACCAACTGTCCTAGGGTCCTCTCTGTCGGTTGTTTTGTTTTTGGAGTTTCTTTATAGTATAGTTTTCAGCACTTATTATCATTGGTGGATTTGGTCATTAGTTTGTTTGCTCTCTTCTTTCTTTCTTTTTTTAATTCCTTTATTTTTAATAATATTTTGTTTTATTTTTTATTTTAATAACTTTATTATATATATACTTTTTCTTTCCTTCTATTTTTTTCTCCCTTTTCTTCTGAGCCATGTGGCTGACAGGGTCTTGGTGCTCAGGCTGGGTGTCAGGCCTGAGCCTCTTAGGTGAGAGAGCTGAGTTTAGAACATAGGTCCAGCAGAGACCTCCTGGCCCCGCATAATATCAAATGGCGAAAGCTATCCAAGAGATCTCCATCTCAAGGCGATGACCCAGCTCCACTCAATGACCAGCAAGCTACAGAGCTGGACACCCCATGCCAAACAACTAGCAAGACAGGAACACAGCCCCACCCATTAGCAGAGTGGCTGCCTAAAATCATAGTAAGTTCACAGACACCCCAGAACACACCACCAGACGTGGTCCTGCCCACCAGAAAGACAAGATCGAGCCTCATCCACCAGAACACAGGCACCAGTACCCTCCACCTCCTGGTGGAAGCCTACACAACCCACTGACCTTAGCCACTGAGGGCAGACACCAAAAACAATGGGAACTACAAACCTGCAGCCTGTGAAAAGGAGACCACAAATGCAGTAAGTTAAGCAAAATGAAAAGACAGAGAAATACACAGCAGATGAAGAAGCAAATAAATGAAGAGGAAGTAGGCAGTCTACATAAAAAAGAATTCAGAGTAATGATAGTAATGATATCCAAAATCTTGGAAATAGAATGGAGAAAATACAAGAAACGTTTAACAAGGACCTAGAAGAACTAAAGCGCAAACAATGATGAACAACACAAAAAATGAAATTAAATATTCTCTAGAAGGAATCAATAGCAGAATAATTGAGGCAGAAGAACGGGTAAGTGACCTGGAAGATAAAATAGTGGAAATAACTACTGCAGAGAAGAATAAAGAAAGAAGAATGAAAACAATTGAGGACAGTCTCAGAGACTTCTGGGAAAACATTAAATGCACCAACATTCGAATTATAGTGGTTCCAGAAGAAGAAGAGAAGAAGAAAGGGTCTGAGAAAATATTTGAAGAGATTATTGTTGAAAACGTCCCTAATGTAGGAAAGGAAATAGTCAATCAAGTCCACAAAGTGCAGAGAGTCCGATACAGGATAAATCCAAAGAGAAACATGCCAAAACACATATTAATCAAACAATCAAAAATTAAATACAAAGAAAAAGTATTAAAAGCAGCAAGGGAAAAGCAACAAATAACATACAAGAGAATCCCCATAAGGTAAACAGCTGATCTCTCAACAGAAACTCTGCAAGCCAAAGGGAGTGGCGGGACATATTTAAAGTGATGAAAGGGAAAAACCTACAATGAAGATTACTCTACGCAGCAAGGATCTCATTCAGATTCGACGGAGAAATTAAAACCTTTACAGACAAGCAAAAGCTAAGAGAATTCAGCACCACCAAACCAGCTTTACAACAAATGCCAAAGGAACTTCTCTATGCAGGAAACACAAGAGAAGGAAAAGACAAACAATAACAAACCCAAAACATTTAAGAAAATGGTAATAGGAACATACATATTGATAATTACCATGAATATAAATGGATTAAATGCTCCAACCAAACGACATAGATTGGCTGAATGGATACAAAAACAAGACCCATATATGCTGTTTACAAGAGACCCACTTCAGACCTAGGGATACGTACAGACTGAAAGTGAGGGGATGGAAAAAGATATTCCATGCAAATGGAAGTCAAAAGAAAGCTGGAGTACCAAATCTCATATAAGACAAAATAGACTTTAAAATAAAGAATGTTACAAGAGACAAAGAAGGACACTACATAATGATCAAGGGATCAATCCAAGAAGAAGATATAACAATTGTAAATATTTATGCACCCAACATAGGAGCTCTTCAATACATAAGGCAAATGCTAACAGCCGTAAAAGGGGAAATTGACAATAACACAATCATAGTAGGGGACTTTATCACCCCACTTTCATCAATGGACAGATCATCCAAAATGAAAATAAATAAGGAAACACAAGCTTTAAATGATACATTAAACAAGATGGACTTAATCGATATTTATAGGACATTCCATCCAAAACCAACAGAATACACATTCTTCTCAAGTGCTCATGGAACATTCTCCAGGATAGATCATATCTTGGGTCACATGAAGCCTTGGTAAATTTAAGAAAACTGAAATCGTGTCAAGTGACTTATGACCACAACGCTATGAGACTTGATATCGATTACAAGAAAAAATCTGTAAAAAATACAAACACATGGAAGCTAAAGAATGCACTACTAAATAACCAAGAGATCACTGAAGAAGTCAAAGAGGAAATCAAAAAATACCTAGAAACAAATAATAATGAAAGCACGATGACCCAAAACCTATGGGATTCAGCAAAAGCAATTCTAAGAGGGAAGTTTATAGCAATACAATCCTACATCAAGAAATAAGAAACATCTCAAATAAACAACCTAACCTTGCACCTAAAGCAAATAGAGAAAGAAGAACAAGAAAACCCCAAAGTTAGCAGAAGGAAAAAAATCATAAAGATCAGATCAGAAATAAATGAAAAAGAAATGAAGGAAATGATAGCAAAGATCAATAAAACTAAAAGCTGGTTCATTGAGAAGATAAACAAAATTGATAAACCATTATCCAGACTCATCAAGAAAAAAAGGGAGAAGACTCAAATCAATAGAATTAGAAATGAAAAAGGAGAAGTAACAACTGACACTGCAGAAATACAAAGGATCATGAGAGATTACTACAAGCAACTCTATGCCAATAAAATGGACAACCTGGAAGAAATGGACATATTCTTAGAAATGCACAACCATCTGAGACTGAACCAGGAAGAAATAGAAAATATGAACAGACCAATCACAGGCACTGAAATTGAAACTGTGATTATAATCTTTCAAGAAACAAAAGCCCAGGACCATATGTCTTCACAGGCAAATTCTATCAAACATTGAGAGAAGAACTAACATCTATCCTTCTCAAACTCTTCCAAAATATAACAGAGGGAGCAACACTCCCAAACTCATTCTGTGAGGCCACCATCACCCTGATACCAAAACCAGACAAAGATGTCACAAAAAAAGGAAAACTACAGGCCAATATCACTGATGAACATCAATGCAAAAATCTTCAACAAAATACTAGCAAACAGAATCCAACAGCACGTTAAAAGGATCATACACCATGATCAAGTGGGGTTTATCCCAGGAATGCAAGGATTCTTCAGTATATACCAAGCAATCAATGTGATGCACCATATTAACAAATTGAAGAATAAAAACCATATGATCAACACAAGAATTGCAGAAAAACTTTCAACAAAATTCAACAGCGACTTATGGTAAAAACCATCCTGAAAGTAGGCATAGAGGGGAACTTACCTCAGCATAATAAAGGCCATATATGAGAAACCCACAGACAACATCGTCGTCAGTCGTGAACAACTGGAAGCATTTCCACTAAGATCAGAAAAAGACAAGTTTACCCACTCTCACCAGTATTATTCAACACAGTTTTGAAAGTTTTAGCCACAGCAATCAGAGAAGAAAAAGAAGTAAAAGAATCCAAATCGGAAAAGAAGTAAACTGTCACTGTTTGCAGATGACGTGATACTATACATAGAGAATCCTAAAGATGCTACCAGAAAACTACTAGAGCCAATCAATGAATTTGGTAAAGTAGCAGGCATTCCTATACACTAATGATGAAAAATCTGAAAGTGAAATGAAGGAAACACTCCCATTTACCATTGCAACAAAAAGAATAAAATACCTAGGAATAAACCTACCTAAGGAGACAAAAGACCTGTATGCAAAAAACTATAAGACACTGATGAAAGAAATTAAAGATGATACAAACAGATGGAGAGATATACCATGTTCTTGGATTGGAAGAATCAACATTGTGAAAATGATTATACTACCCAAAGTAATATACAGATTCATTGCAATCCCTATCAAACTACGAATGGCATTTTTCACAGAACTAGAACAAAAAATTTCACACTTTGTATGGAAACACAAAAGACCTCTAATAGACAAAGCAATCTTGAGAAACAGAAATGGAGCTGGAGGAATGAGCCGTTAATGTTTCTGCTTGCAGTGAGCTTAGCACTGTTGTATTTAAGCATAGGCATGGGTTCATTTCAGCATTTTAACACTTTACGGAGCCATATCAAAAATTATTTCCCTACAGGAGACGGGGTAGGTTAGTGTTTAATGCTGAGGGATGATTTAATGGGGTGACAGTGTCTATTTCACTCCTTAATTGGTAACTTAAAAGGAGAGAAAGGAATATAAATATGGTGGTTTATTTTCCAGGAAAAGCAAATTTTCTCCTCATTATAATAGCAACATCAAAGTGAGTATGTCAGAAATGTGCTTGGCATTAAAATGGCTTTGTCAAAATATATACCCTTAGGAAGAGATAAGATCCAACCAGTAATCAGAGCCAAGTAGTACATGCCCTTGGAGCACATTGTAATTAATTCTGTAGGTTAAGAGTCATTACTGGGATATTGTCAGGGGAATATGATGGCGGAAGTGGTGTTTTGGGAGGATTAATTTAATCCATAGCTAGGATAGTTTCAAGTTTGGAGACTGTAAAGGAAAAGGTCAGCCAGTCACCTATTATCATTATCCAGAATTAAAATAGGAAGTCATATAGGAGTGGAAATGAGAAGAGCAATTTCAAAGAAAGAAAACATGTGGTTAGGAAAAGTGTTATATACTGGAGATGAAGACTAGCAAGGAATATTAAATATAAAATTCCAGTTGGTTTGTTTTCTTATTAAAAAAGTATTCAAATGGAGGCAACCCAAGGCTGGTTCAGTTGCTTTTTGTTCTTGCCAGGACTTTTGGTTCACATCTGCTTTCCAGATGGGAAGAAGAGGGAAGCGGGGAGCGTTAGAAACAGGAGCATTGGTACCATTTATCCACAAAGGAAAATACTTACACAGACATTTTTCACATTTCCCCTTAGGTCCGATTTGTTAACATACGTGCCCACTGACTGCTGATTGCTGTGCCCACTGACCACACCAGCCAGCTCCCTTGTCTCTTGGCGTCTGCTGGGTGGGGCAGTGTCCAGTAGCAGCAGGAGACTGAGAGTGTTGGGAGTACTTACTTCCCTGCGGGGCTACAGTTTGGCAGTGATGAGACCAGCCTGCAGAGGCCCCAGCCCATGTCAGGTGGTCCTCTCCTATGGCTTCTGCTCTCACAGGGTTACGGGGCAATCCCCCTCCTCTCTTGCCCCTTTTGGCATCTCCCACTGGTTTCTCCTAACCCAGCCCACACCTTTGTAAACAGTTCCTTCGTTTCTTTAATCACTCTTTTTGTGAGTGCTGCTTGTTTCCTGCTGAAACTCAGGCTAACATATACGAAAAGCAAATAACTTCAATTAGAAAATTGTCTCTGAAGAAAACTGGGGAGAAAGAAGTCAATAGATATTGAGTAGGAAGGTAGACAATAAAAAAATCAGTTAATACAAAAAATTAAAAATTCTCAAATTCATGAAAAATATTACCTAAGAAAAATTTTAAACAGCCAATAAATTATTCTTATGTGAACATAAATGCAGGTTTTATGATTTTAAGGACTTAGATATAAAAGGGATCAGAAAATACACCATCAGTGTGTTCATCCTTTTAAAAATACTTAAAGCATATATACTGTGGGCTTTGAATCAGTTAAAATAGATGTAATTGAAAATAACTTTGGGAACATAGGATTTCTTTTTTTTTTTTTTAATATAAAGTGACCTACTGTTTCAGTCTTTTTCTGTCTTATGTACCTGTGTAAGGATTGTATATTTTATTTTATTTTATTTTATTTTTAAATTTTATTTTGGGAACATAGGATTTCTAAACTGAATGAAATGTCAAAATTTTTCTGAAAAATTACATTTTACTTTCATTCAAATAATATTTCAAAACAGGATCAAGATTTCAAGTTTGAAATTATGATAAGGTAGAGAAATGATAGGAAGTTTACTTTTGAAAGATTGTTCAGAAGTTAAATATTTGCTATGCTGCTTATCACAAATTTCTGGGAGTTACACTTGAATCTGATAATTAATAATAAAAATGAATCACTTTGAAAAAATAAAAGATAGCCACAAGTAGAATTTAACACAAAATATATATCCTCCAAGACACTGAGGGAGAAAAAACAAACTAACAAATGATGGAAAGATAGGGTGTACATCAAAGGAAGAAACAAAAGAAACATAAAAAAATAAATTGTAGGTGACAGAAATAGAACTAAGCCAAATATTTAAGTTATAATAATCGTTGTAAATAAAATGAAACCTTTTCATCAAACAACAAAGTAAGAAACTGATTGAGTCAAGTAGAAAATCCTATGTCATGCAAGTTTCAAGAGACATGCCTTAAACAGTGTGACACTAAATAGCAGAGTAACATTATAGGCAAATTACATCAGGCAAGTGCAAATAAAATTCAAGGTAAAATTCATTAAGTGGTACAGAATTAGTCACTTCTTGTAAGTAGAAAGAAATTTCATAATATAATCAAATTCATACTGAAAGTCTTTGTGACAAATGAAACTGAAAGAAATACATCAATCCCAAACTGCTTAAAATTTAAAGAAGGCATTGACATAAATTCAGAAGTTGTAGGACACAGATCGGCTTCTGTCATGTAGGCTGACACGTAAAATACTTAGAAGTCTGAACATTAATTTTATGTAATATGGATTATATCTGTACTGTATAAGAATATGCGTGTGTTAACAAAATGCATTCTTAATTTTTATAACAGGACACTAAAAGAAAATACTTGTACTGAGTGACCTCTAGTTCCCTTACAGGGAACTAAAATTTTTTTTTTTTTTTGCTGTCTTCCCAAACTGATGCATCAGTTAGTAAATTACTCCCTGAATGCACCTTAGTGTTTTTCTTTTTTTTGAAACTGCATCATGTCTTTCAGGCCACTAGAATAACATTTGAAAAATTATCGCTTCATTGGCTCTTCATAGAATATATTTTTGAGTCTTACTTCCAATATTATATTCTGGGCAACTGCCAGAAAACTACAAGACACTTTCCTTGTAGTATTTTGTCATTTTAGGCATCCAGTTTTGGCTGAAAAGCCAAAAGCCCCTATGAAGTAGGGGCTATAAAATTGAATTCCTACCTTACATCACACATAAAAAGTCAATCAGTGATGGAGATCTAAATATGAAAATAAAACTATAAAACTTTTCAAAGACAGTATAAGTGAATAGATTAGTGAAATGCTTTTTACACAAGACACAAAAAAGTGCAAAACAGAGGGCTTCCCTGGTGGCACAGTGGTTGAGAGTCCGCCTGCCGATGCAGGGGACACGGGTTTGTGCCCCGGTCTGGGAAGATCCCACATGACGCGGAGCGGCTGGGCCCGTGAGCCAAGGCCGCTGAGCCTGCGCGTCCGGAGCCTGTGCTCCGCAACAGGAGAGGCCACAGCAGTGAGAGGCCCTCGTACCGCAAAAGAAAAAAAAAAAGTGCAAAAAAGAATGATAAACTGCACTGAAATTAAAATTTAATATTTATGAAATGTCACCATAAAGAATATGAAAACACTAGACAGAAAGTCCAGGTAGGTTATTTACAACCCTTAAACTGACACAAGATTTATATACAAAATACATAAGGAACTTCCATGCTTTAAAAATAAGAAAACAAACAACAAAATTGTCTAAAGTCTTAAAGAGGTTCTTGACAAAGAGTTAACCCAAACAACCAATGGACATATGAAAGAAAAGATGGTTAAATGTCTCATCGGGACAGTCCAGATTAAACACGCAATGAAATGCCCTTTAATACCCTTCAGTTTGGCAAATATAATAAAGTCTGGCAACATCAAGTATTATGAGGAAACGGAACAAGTCATACTCACTTTATTGCTGGTAAGAATGTAAACTGCTGCATTCACTCTGGGTAAATGGTTTTGTATTAACTGGTGTAGCTGAATACGTTTGAATGTCTTACAGTCCAGATATTAGATGCCTGTACATATGCCCTAGAGAGACTACACAGTGCACAGGAGACATGTTAAGTAATGGTAATAACACCATCACCAACAGAACCAGAGATAACACTTGTACAGGGTCTATGTATGCAAAAGCTAATTTTAAATGCATCATAAAAGTCCTTTAGTCCTCAAAATAATCTTATAAAATGGGAAATGATATATTTCCAATTATTACTAAGCACACGTGCGTAGATGGCTAAATGTGAAAAAAATAAGATAAGACAAAGGAAAACTTTTACACAAATTGAGATGATGGTTATCTTAATGGTCTGTACGTGTGAGTTTTGGACTGGTGGTGTAATGGGGCTTCTAACATACTGCAATATCCTATTCCATTTTTTCTTCTAGGCAGTGGCAACATATATTCACTATTTCATGGTTTAATATATATTCATTTTATATATGTTTCCATGTAAAACACATATATCACATTAAAATAAATATTTTCCATTAATCAGCATTTTCACTTCTGGTTATATACCCTAAAAAACCACATACACAAATAAACACAAGGCTCTTTGTGGCATCTCTGTTGCAACATTGCCCCAGAAAACAAACAAACAAAAATACTGCAAATATTTAACATACTCAACAACATGGGAATGTACTTGACAACATGGGAACGTATAGAATGTTAATACGTGGTATAAACAGGTAAAACCATACAGTTGTTAAATATTAATACACAGAGCGCTAGTAATTAACTAGATCTTCAGGTATTAATATAGATAAGTATCTGCAATATTGTGATTTATAAGAAGTATGTATTTGGTCATTCAGATGACCACAATGTATTTCGCATATATATTTGGTCTTCATGCAGAGGTCCTGGCTCTCAGCTCCCCAAATCCTTGGAATTTCCTGAGCAATAAGAGCAATGGGAGAATCTTTTGTTAGAATATTTGATCTCTTGTCCTTAGTTTCTGAAATCGCTTCAGAGACAGAAAGGTGAAATGGGTGTCTTTTTATTCATAACAAGCCCCTTTCCACCACAACTGAGTTGACGTTAATGATATGACGTTTGGAAAGCTGCTAAGGACGGGGCTGGTTGCCAAGGGGACCAACCCCAAATAGAGGGCTGGAACTTTTATCCCACGCCCTGATTTCTGGGGAGGGGAGAGGAGCTGGAGTTTAACTCAGTCACCTATGGCCAGGGAGTTAATCAGTCATGCCTACATAACGAAGCCTCCATAAAAAAAAAGAGGGGTTCAGAGAGCTTCCAGGTTGGGGAACCAGAACACTTTCACATACTACCATGCCAGACCCAAACTCCATGGGGACAGAAGCTCCATTGTTTGGGAATTCGGCCTATGTATCTCTTCAGATGGCTGTTGATTCCTAATCTTTAATGTCTTTTGTAATAAACCGGTAATCTTGTGAGTAAACAGGTTTCCTGGGTTCTGTGAGCCACTCTAGCAAATTAATAAAACCCAAGGAGGTGGTCTTGGGAACCTCTGATTTATGGCCAGTTGGTCAGAAATACAAGTAGAAGTTAGGTAGGTAGAAGTACAGTTGATCAAAGTACCTGGACTTCAGGTTGGCATTCTGAGTTGGAGGGAGTTGTTTGAGCCTCCGATTTGTAGCACTTGCTCAGAAGCAAAGGTAACAACATGGGCTTGTGATTAGCAAGTGAAGTAGGGGTGGTCTGATGGGACTGAGCCCTTTACCTGTGGAATCTGCTCTTGTCTCCAGGTAGATAGTGTCAGAATTGAGTTTGAATTGAGTTTCTCAGTGGTTTGGGGAAATCCCTCCCACACACATTGGAAATTGGGTCCAGAACCTACATTACATCAGGAACATAATATTGACTAAAAAAAGATGGAAAAAATGATCAATTCTAGTAGTAATTGCTTCCGGGAAGAGGGATGAGTCTGAAAATGAAGCTGGTGTGATGCTTAAGAAGGCATTAGTTTGTGAAATTTTAAATCTTAAAAATAAGTCAGAAAAGGACATATCAGAAAGTTTAATTTTAAAATTTAGATGGGAGAATATGGATTATATGTAAAATTGCTTTTCTTTCTATACTTTGTTTGAGTATGATCCTGTTCTGTCAAGGAACTATGAAAGATCCAGACTCTTACTTGGGCTGTAAATAAATTGCACAAATAAATTTACTTCTTTCTATATTCCAGGTTTCAGGGATAAATGGAAATATCTTTGGCTGAAAGGCAGACATAGATCATGTAAGTATCAAGTGCCGAGAAGGCATGTACAGTTTGTTTTAAGAGCCCAATGGTGAGAGCAGACAGCACTGCTTAAAGAAACTCGGGAATCAGAAATGCTTCATGCAGAGGATTGCAGTTGCTCTGGGACTTGGAGGATAATTAGGGAATCTCCAGGTGGTGAAGGGGAGAAAGAGCGCTTGTCCTTTCAACAAAATTCAAGAACTGAAAAGGGAACAAGTAAGAAGCCTGGAGAGGCCAAGTACAACAACTTAAATGTAGTAGCTTTAGTTAGTTGCCATGGAAAAACTCAGCTTCTATCAGGTTAGACTACCTCTGATGATAGACTGATTTTTTTATTTGATTAGCAGTCTTTAAATAATATTACTTCTTGATTAGGTCGAGACTGTGTTGTTAAATCTATTTGCAATTACCTGACACTCTGATATATTGTGCCTAGTGATTGTAAAAAGAGATTTTTACTTCCTTCTCTAATTAAAAAACTCTAATCTTCACGGTTACCAAGTTATTTAAGAGGTTTGCCTACCTACTTGTTAAGTGGTAACCTTCTGATCAGTCCTTATAAAGACATTAATTATATCATAAAAAGCTGTATTCAATTTTAATTACATCAGCATATATTTCTTCCCCTGTCATTTTGCTGATAATAATCCCCCGAACAACAAGAAATCACCCAGTTACCTGGACGTTTGGCAAAAACTAAACATGTGAATACACCATTTATGTTAAATAGCCTAAGGACCACTGGCTGCTGGAACAAACACTCCTGAGATCAGTGACTAACGCATGTCCCAGGTCAGTGCAGGTCAGCTACTCTCCCCCAGTGACGAAGATTCAGTGCCCTTCCATTCTTCCGCTCTGCCGTCTTGAAGTCCTTCACTTCCAGTTGCAAGGATAAAAGAGAGAGAGAGAGAACATGAGGATTTTGCAGGATATATTTTCTGTCCATATTGCATGGTTCAAAACCCAGTCACATTGCTCACACTTTATTCTATGGGAATTTGGGGATGTTGAGAGATGTGGTTGGATCAGATAAAGGAAATAGAATCGGTGAACATCTAGCCAATCTCCACCACACCTGCCTAAAGGATAAAAAGGAATAATCAATCTCTTTCTCACACACACACACACACACACACACACACACACACACACACACACACACACACACACACTGATTTTGACAGTGGAGACAATGGAATGGGGGCATTAGTGGTTCCAGAATTTATATTAGAAAGGCTTAGAATATGCATGTTGCTTGGAAACAGGTGCCAGAGCTTTTGTTCACACTATTTATTCAACAAACATACTTTCAAAAAAGTGTTGATGTGTCTTGAGGTGGAGGGAGGGTGCTAGGGTAAACATTTTTGGTTGGCTAATCTAACATCCTTTCTTAGTCCTTTTTCCCCTTGCCTTCCTCCCTTAAGGAGATAAAAATAATAAATATTCCTATTTCTACACTCTCATGGCTAAGAATGGTCACATGTTACATTTCTGTCCAATGAGACATAATAAAAATTCTGCTAGAATTTTCTGGGGAAGATTTTGCTTTTCTGGTAAAGAGATTGAAGCATCTGTTGCCATCACTTCCTCTATCCCTCTGTCCTGGGGGATGTAATGTCTTGATACTGGCAGCTATTTTGTTACCATGAGAATATTAGAGCTGCTACGCCAACATCACGGAACCACTGAATCACTACTAGCATGTGCGTTTCTCTTAAGACTTTATTATCTTAGAAGAAAATAAATCCATATTTGTTAAATCCACTGCTTGGAATTTCTATTACTTGAAGCTGGAAGCATTTCTAGGTCTGGAAATCTCAATCCTAGCTAAGAAAGCAAAGCTCAAGTATTTCAAGCTATGTTGTTGGTTCTCCCATTGGTTATGAAAAGAAATAATGGCATGGACTTGAGGACTGATCCTGGGAAGTTATGAGAAAATTGGTAAGGGGTTAAAGAAAAAATTTTAAATAAAATAGAAAGAAATGTTCTTTCAATTTTCCTGTTTCTCTCTTCCTATACAAATGTGTGCACGTAGCATTGTGATTTTGGATATTTGAATGGTCTAGATTCTGGAGTACTAAAAAGTTAAGTTACAAATAATGAATCTATTAAAATTTAATTCATCTATGGCGAAAACATTTCTGAAACTTGGTGAATATATTGATATTTCTGCTATCCAATGTTGCTTTACATGTAAAACTTAAACATTTTCAACTGCTCATCAATTTGGATCTTAGGTAACTAATTGTAGGTTTATCTCTAAATTATCTTAATTGACCAACTCCTCAAAACAGCTGTCAGGACCTCTGCTATTCTTCCCCTCTGAGGTATCACTGGGAGCCCCTCAAAGGGGGAAATTGACACAGGGATACTTTCTACTGCATCCTCACCCTCCACCTTCCTCTGGTCCATGTGCTGCTCTCCCTGTTCCTCTTGGCAACTGTCTGCTGCCGTTTTCCTCGTTGGTTTATAATCCCTCAATAGGCCAAGGCCAGCCATGCTATGTCACTTAGCCCTTTGATTTTTAATGCCCATTAGTGAATTTGCTTGTTTCACCATTGTTGTCTCTAACTGACATTATTTCTCTCAAACCTTCCAGCCTCCAGAATTCAGGTGTTTACTTCCTTTAAAAGTTAATGGGAAACAATTTTCCATTCCCATACCCAATTCTTCTGTGGAGAAAAACCCAGACCAGAAATGTTGGGCTTTAAGGATGTAATTGTTCACAGCCCTCATTTTCTCAGATGACTCAGGAAAAGTACGCTTTAGTCCAGGCTAAATTATACCTATAACTACTGCTTCCCCCCAGCTGCTGTATTTGGCACACCATGACCATGCTGGTTGGTCTCTTGGGGCTCTGGTGTCTTTTCCTGGAGTATGACTTCCGTTGGCAACTCTGTCTCTTCTCCACCCGACCCCATACCTCAGGCCTTCAAACACGTGGGCTATGTTGCTACACTAATTGGAGAGTGATTAATGCGTTTCTCATGACATACCTGGGGTCCATATTCCTTAAAGATTCTGGTTAGCTAAAGAGGAGGTGTCACTGAACTGTGCCTAGTGGTACATCCAATTCTTAGTTTTGATCCACTGTGGAGAACCACTTTACCTACTGACCTTTTTCAGATCTCGAAAGTGCAAAATGGGCTTCATTATCTCCATTTTAGGATAATGAAACTTAAATTCATAGAAGTTAGGTGACTAGATCATGATGACATGAAGAACCTAACAGTGAAACTGCTTTTATGTTAGGTATTGGCATATCCCAACGATCTGTACTGTTCTAGGGTACGATAGCTTAGGAGTGAATATGATTTGAACTTAATGCATTTTTAGAGGGTATCATATTCAGAACCAGGCAGATCCATCTCCTGACCCTAAACATGGTCCTAAAGTAAACTGCTTGAGGAAAGAGGATCCCAAAGATTACAGGTGGGGAATTTTGAAGTATGTCCATATTCTACTGGAGATCAAAGAAGCCCAACTAAAAGCACTGTGGACTGACTGACATGACAACTGTGGATTGAGCAAAACTTCTTTTTCAAAGGACTATCTTATCTCAAAGGTTATGACTTTGGAGGAACTAAGGTGATAGGCGATGGAAAGAATTAGAACATGTGAAATTCCTTAAAAACTTACTTAAGTAATTTTGCCTATGTTACACATAATAAAACATATCCTTTAAAAAAACAAGATGACATAACTGAATGAGTAGAAGGTCCCATATCTGGCTTTCTGACTCAAATCCCACTTCACCAGTCACATTTTCTTCCTCTCTCTCTCTCCTCTCTTCTCTCTTCCTATCTTTCTCTCTATCTCTCCCTCTTTCTCTCCTTCATTCCTTCCTCATTTATATAAACTGGCCCCAAACTACTACCAATAAACTCAGAATCTCTAGATTGATATAGATGCACAGATATGCATCCTTTCAACTCTGGAAATTTAATTGTCTTAGATTCTCAAGAATCTTTACTAAAAATCTAATCTTTTAACCTTAATAATTTGGTACTACTATACTTAATTGCTTAACCACAAATGTAGAAAAATTAAGAATTAAACTAGACAAAGAATAGTTGGAATTTCAAGAGAACTATAAATATTATTTAAGAAGGTACTTGATTATAAGTTAAAGAGAATTGCAATATATTTATTTCTTTGTACAAAGGGTGTCACATTAACTTGTGGTTATATACCGGATACTTGATGATGTACGTAATTACTCATGCCAGAGCATTCTTAATTATAAACAAACAAATTCCATTAGCTCAGACTTAACTTCTTCAGAATATATAATACAATACAAACCTTAACAAACCAAAATTTAACTTATCACCACCCGTAAATAAGAGGCACTTACTGAGCTAGTGGAAAATATTTTTAAAAAGTGATTCTCAAGAACTATATAAATTCAACGCCTAAGATAGAATTTTAACACAAGCAAACACTGATTATACTGGTGATTTGAAATCCTCATTACAGATGTCTTCATCAAACATCAAAATTGCTTAACCTAGTTCAAATTACTACCATGGTTCCCACACTTCCCTTCAAAATGCCACTTCAAAACAGCACAGGGGGGGCTTCCCTGGTGGCGCAGTGGTTGAGAGTCCGCCTGCCGATTCAGGGGACACGGGTTTGTGCCCTGGTCCGGGAAGATCCCACATGCTGCGGAGCGGCTGGGCCCGTGAGCCATGGCCGCTGAGCCTGCGCGTCCAGAGCCTGTGCTCCACAACGGGAGAGGCCACAACAGTGAGAGGCCCGCGTACCGCAAAAAAAAAAAAAAAAAAAACATTACAGGGAAGCAGATGTTCGGTGGGAGGAGGAAGGTTGAAGGAAGTCTTCCCTGCATGTGTTCTGTGCGTTTTGATTTTACTGTTGTGTGTGGTACCAGATGGTGCTTCTTCACTGATGAAAGGAAATATGGGGGACCAAAGGAAATCACCACTAATGAGTGAATTAAGGTGGGAAAAGTGAACTGTAGACTCCTTTGAAGCACTTTTACATAAATACAGTTGGTGTGAAAGAGGCTATTTTCTGTGTGGCATTCAAAAATGTCCTGCTAGGGGCTTCCCTGGTGGCGCAGTGGTTGGGAGTCCGCCTGTCGATGCAGGGGACACGGGTTCGTGCCCCGGTCCGGGAAGATCCCACATGCCGCGGAGCGGCTGGGCCCGTGAGCCATGGCCGCTGAGCCTGCACGTCCGGAGCCTGTGCTCTGCAGTGGGAGAGGCCACGATAGTGAGAGGCCCACGTACCAAAAAAGAAAATAAATTAAAAAATAAAAAGTCCTGATATGAGACCGTAATTATCCTAGAAGAAAATTACCATGCTTTTAAGGCTTACCTTGGAAAAAAAAAAAAGGTCAATATATATTTAAAAAGAAAATACAAATATATTATGGTACCTAAATATGTATTTGATTGAGAACTAGAATACTACCTAGACTAAATTTTTAGAAGTTCAGAAAATGGGAGGATCAGTAAGAGAAATTTTATGAAAGAGAGATAGATAATACATATGTTGGATGTTAGAAAGTGACTTGGTCTTTGAGCAAAGACTAAATATTGAAAAGATGTGAGTAATCTGAACTTGAAATTGATAATATTAAGCTTAACATACTTTTTTTGCTTCCTAAGTAATGTAGACTGACCTTACTTCATAATTTCCCCAAATATGTGGATGTCCTTTTCTAGGAGGACTAGTATTGGCAAAATTTTGTTTAAAAAATTAGGTATATTGGGCTTCCCTGGTGGTGCAGTGGTTGAGAGTCTGCCTGCCAATGCAGGGGACACGGGTTCGTGTCCCAGTCTGGGAAGATCCCACATGCCACGGAGTGGCTGGACCCGTGAGCCATGGCCATTGAGCCTGCGCGTCCAGAACCTGTGCTCCACAAAGGGAGAGGCCACAACAGTGAGAAGCCCGCGTACCACAAAAAAAAAAAAAAAAAAAAATTAGGTATAATAGCAATTGCTTCTTGAACTTCACAGAAAAAATGTAAGTGCACATATGCAAAAGATAAATAATTTGTGTACTTTATTAAAATAAATTGTAAAAATACACATTTTCGAACCCATAGAAACACACACATTATTTAATGTGGCCTTTGTATCAGTCATCCTTAGAAGACAACTGCATAGTGTGTATTAGTGTTCTCCTTTTACAGATGAGGAAACTATGGCTCAAAATGGTTAAGTAACTTGCACCAAGTCATACTACAAGCAAACCAAGTATTAAAAGTTAGGAATGCCGGCTCCTAAGACACAGGCTACACAGTGCCGCTCAGGTACCGCCCGCACTGACGTGGACTGCATATGGCTCCTCCTTGGTAATCCGCCTTCCTTTCTGCACTCAGAGCCCGTTACAGTATTACAGCCTCCACTTTATCCACATAGCCTTCCACCAGACTGCGAGTTCTTTGTGTCTTCCTGAAAATCTGTACCCAGTGCATAGCATCTCAATAAGTATTTTAATGACTGTTATTAAAAAAGCAAAGCCCCAGGTTGTAGTGAAAGGATCTTGATTTTGAGCCAGAATGACTCAAATGATATTTTGAGCTGAATTTAAAGCTCAACTGAAGCATTTTTAATGATGTGTCACTTTCATAAAACAATGGTAATTTATCTCTCAAATAACTGCAAAAACTTTCTTTCTGCACATAAAATTTTCTCTCAGATGGAGAAGAATCACACTGCTAGAAAACCCACTTGGTAAACGTTCGTTTCTTTCCATTCCTTTCCTATCATACAATCAAGATTTGATTATTTCATATTAAAATTGTTTCATATTATTCTGTAACTAGATAAATGGTCGATATCTTACAAAAATCCATGAACAGTAAAAATAATATAAATTTCAAAATTATTTTCCGCGGTGGCAGAGAGACTGTATCGTGGTTATGTTTATGGCCCCAATATCTAATTTAATTAACATAAAAAAGCATTAAAATTTATTTTCTCTACTAATCCATGATGTGAAGTGTCAGTTCTGAATTTAGCTGATTTTTCCTTCCGTTTGGCACGCAAAGCACAATTTGAAGCTTTCTAGCACACCAAGGAGAGAGGGGATGGGAAGAAGTTTTTTGTAAGGAGACGGCAGGTTGGGGCCAACAAAGAATCCCATATTTAATTTTAACTTCTTACAGGCATCATGCTAAAACGCCCCTGAAATAACCCAAAAAAGTCAGGAAAAGGTATCACATCATGATCTTTTATTAATGATGCATTAGAGGATTGAGAGCAGTTTATGTCCAAGTTTAGCACAAATCAAGCCGAGAGAAAATACCAAGCTGCAGAAAAGCAGGTCAGATTAGCAACTGGTATCAGGAGAAGAGAGGAGGGGTGACAAATCACAACCTAAACGACAGGTAGGAAACCCAGTGGAATCCTGTGAAATGCTGAGAAAATCATCAGAAAATTTTTGGAGGTCACTGAGATCGTAAATGTTATGTGGCATCAGAAGCCAAATTATGTATTTGTGCTTAAAAAAATTGGTAACCCCACAAAGCTGGATGTCTTAAGAACATTTCATTTCATTATAGGAATATCCTCATGCAAGCCCAAACATGTAACTTTAAATGTGGGATGTTTCAATCCTAGCAATATGTATCTTGAACATAGTTCAGGTGTATTAGTCATAGAGCCGAACTTAAGAATCAGAATGCTGAGTTCAAGTCCTGGATTTTTCTAAGTGACATGAAAAAAATCTCTAAGCCTTTATTTATTTCACTGGGAACGTATAATAGCTTAAAACATGCCAGCTGTTGTTCTAAGAGCTTTACGTGTTCAACTCAACCAACGTTTACAATAACCTCATGGTAGGTTCTATTATCATAATCCTTTTACCGCTTGAAGAAACTGAGGCACAGAAATATTAAGTAACTGGCCTGAAGTCATGCATTGTAGAGACAGGATTTGAACTCAGGAAGTCTGGCTCCAACCAAATGGAAATGACTTCCTGTCTTGTTGTGGAGATTCATTTATTCTTTGCCTCAACCAACCTTTGCTTAGTTCCTGAGATGTGCATGGTTCCATCCCTGGTCTCAAAGAGCACATCACGCCAGAGGAGAAAGGTCTTCTATCCCACACCTTATACACAGATGCCTCATTTTATTGGGAACATACTTTGCAATTTATAGATTTTGGTGCAAAGGAAAACAGGTATTAGTAACATATTTATAAATAGTCAGATAATTATTTTTAATTGTTCCTCTCAGTATTTTCCATAGTTTAGACCAAAATTCTGTTTATTTATTTATTCCAAAAATATATGTAAAACAGCTGTCACCAAAAGAAATAGTTTGAAACTGAAAGCTATTTGAACAAGTGGTAGAGCAGATTATTTGGAAAATTACTTCTTACAGTTCAGTTTACTGGTGTATGCCTTGCTATTTCCCGACATATTTCAGTATAGTTAAAATACTATATAATGTTACCAACTTTCTTTTTAACTGACTTTAATAGGTTTCTAAAAATTTGTATTTATATTCAAACATAAATGCTCGTTTGTCTTTATCCACACTGGTTTTAACGTTTTGAGTGAAGAGATAGATTTGTATTTCTAATGAAATGACTGGTCTTTGGGTGGAGAGGGGAATTCTTCCAACCCCCTGTGGTGGTTCCACCGGGAGGGGCTTTCACTGTGCCTGGTCAGTGGTTCTACTCTTACTTCTCCCCGCGGGGAGGTAGTGGATCTGAGAGGGGAACTGGCACATAGCCCACACTCTGTTGCACCCAAGAGTAGATGCTCTAATCTCTCCCCCCTGTGCCAAGAGTACTATCAGGGTGGATTCCCACGAGAGGTTTCCAACACCGCTTGGGAGCAATGGGAAACTTTGCCTGTATCCGGCCATAAGGATCAGGAAGCCCATTTCTCCCCATATTCCTCCAGCCTAGTCATTCTCACTAATAAAGCTTCCGTTTCGATCTTTAGCTGCCTATTCCTCTGTTGACTCTCTCTGTCTCTCTGTTTCTCTGTCTCTGTCTCTCTTTCTCTCTCTCTCAGTAGAATCAGAACTGAAGCAGGGAAATAGAAATGCAGTGCCTATTCCTCTGTTGACTCTCTCTCTCTCTTTGTCTCTCTGTCTCTCTCTCTCAGTAGAATCAGAACTTAAGCAGGGAAATAGAAATGCAAAGTACGTCCCTCCTCAAGACTTACCAGTCTAGTCAATAATGTTGCGTCCATGTAGATTAAACCTCAGGTTTTCACTGGACTGTGACCTAACAAAACCTGGGTCCTCTTGCCCACCCACTGCAAAGCCAGTCTACTGACACCAGCTTGTGGTGAAGGAAA
Organism: Globicephala melas; assembly: GCF_963455315.2. Lineage (NCBI taxonomy): Eukaryota > Metazoa > Chordata > Mammalia > Artiodactyla > Delphinidae > Globicephala > Globicephala melas. Next base: position 20,592,630 of record NC_083326.1, read on the forward strand.
GGGCAGCATTTACTGCAGGCACAAGCAAAGGAATCCAGGCAGCTAGGCTTAAAAGACCTGAACGCCCCTATGGCTTTCAGGGAAAGGTTTTTAAAGATGGGTGAAGGAGGGGGCTTGTGGAGTGTGTGATCAGCTTGTGGACACTGTTCTGATTGGTTGGTGGTGAGGTAATCGGGAGTCAACATCATCAACCTTCTGGTTCCAACTGGTGTGGGGGGTCCACATGCTTGTGGGCTGCGTACAGTTAACTTCTTCTGCCTGGTGAGGGTTTCAGCATCTGCGAAACAGCCTAAAGGACCATGGCTCAGAATATTATCTATAGCCTTTGAGGAGGAACAGAAGTTTCTTGACTTTAGGGGCGAAACTGTTAATATTTTGTCTTGCTTGACTGTTTTCCTTTGTTCTGCATTTTCTCGCTTCTCTGATTAAATTTACTCTTTGGAACTCAGGGAAGGCCTGGGAGGCTAAAGTTTTTCTACCAACAAGAGACAGGCAGAGGATGGGGGAATCTGTCCCCAGAAGGCCCCATAGGGTCCTGCTTGGTTATAAGACTTGATTAACACATTTACATATGTATATATGTCATGTACATATATGCATTGTGTAAAACACAAATTGTGGTGTGGAATATCAGCAAACTTTCAAATATATTTACTAAGCTACAAATGGTGCCGCCTATTGAAACAAAATGGTGGAAGAGTCCCTGCTATCAGGAATCTAATAATTTATCAACCATGACCGTACTTGGGTAATGGTATTACATACAAAATGTATTACATACATACAATACAATGGTATTACATACAAAATAAAATGCATGGTGACAGGCAGGATAATGCCCACTAAAGATGTCCACATACCAACTCCAGAACCTGTGACTATGTTCGCCTATATGGCAAAGGAGAACTAAGGTTTCATATTGAATTAATGTTGCCAATCAGCTGACTTTGGGATGGGGGGATTATTTTAGATTTTCCAGGTGGGCCCGATGTAATCCCATGGATCCTCAAAAGGAGAAGAGGCTGAGAGAGGAGGCAGGATTAGAGAGATGGCAGTGTGAGAAGGACATGGCCCAGTGTTGATGTCTTAAAGATGAAGAAATGGGCATATGAGTCAAAGAACATGGGTGGCCTCTAGAATCTTGAAAAGGCATGGAAACAGATTCTCCCCTAGAGACTCCAGAAAGAAACACTGATCTACCAGCACCTTTATTTTAGCCCAGTGAGACCTATAGTCAGACTTCTGACCTCTGTAATATAAAGGTAATAAATTTGGGTTGCCTTAAGCCACCAAGCTGATGGTAGTTTGTCACAGCAGCAAGAATAACCTTATACCTACACCTACAGTCAAACTTTTATGAAAGCACAGAAAAATGTGTACCCAGTCTTTCTTGGATGCTTCGTGAATATTGGCCATAATCAAAAGTCAATCACAAGCAAAAATTTTCTCTCATTTTAGGTATGATTTTGTTAAGAGTTTCACAATTATAAGCCTCATTGCCGTTACAGATTAAAGGATTTAAATTCAAGTGGCAAGAATTTATAGGTGGGTAATTTCTGTAACATGTGCCCTCTGGTTTTCTACACGACATGATTTTGTGTATCAGCTACATGAAAATAAAAGCAATTTGGGCACATCTTTAAAAAATGTTTAAGTAAACATTATAATTTAACAAACTCTGCTAAGAACTGTCAAAAGAAGCAAGAAAAATGAACACTTTTTAATACCACATTTGAAGTAGTTTCTCCTAGCATGAAGCCAAAATATATTAGTGACTCAGCACTGTGACAGCTAGCACCCTGGAGATTAGCTCTTTAAAGTGTAGAGACGGACTGAGGAAATTAATGGTATTTTTGTCTCATTCAAACTAAATGTCTGCATATAGAGTACTGCAATGATATTTCCTAGCACATAATCACATTTTCAAATTTAGTCAGATAATATGGTAAGGAATGCTAATTTTACTTTCAAATCTCCTGGCTTGCATAGCTAACCGATCAGGGCACCAAATACAGTTTTGCCCTGTACCAAAGTATTTGAATTTTCAAAATCATCTTAATACTTCCATGCCTGGAAGGAATTATTCACACACACTTATTAAGTGAATCTTGATTTTGCACATTTGTGAAAAATTATCACCAAACACAAATGTAATAGAATATTTTGAATTTTATTCTTTCATCAAATATCCACACCAGAAAAAAGATGAACTCCATTTCTTTTATCAAAGTGTAACTTTAATTAAAGTTTATAAGGTTTATAAGATTAATGGCCAGAACTCACTACTGATCAAGGATTGAAGATAAATTTTTAAAATACAAAATCACTTTATGTTAAATAAAAGTGAATTGCATAAGCTTACTGAATTCACTTCAAATTCTTGTCTTCCAGTCCAGTCAGCACACCTCTCTCTGAGACTGGCTTCTCTACTATGAGTTCTGTGAAATCAAAACACTGAGGTTGGGCTTCCCTGGTGGCGCACTGGTTGAGAGTCCGCCTGCCGATGCAGGGGACACGGGTTCGTGCCCTGGTCCAGGAAGATCCCACATGCCGCGGAGCGGCTGGGCCCGTGAGCCATGGCCACTGGGCCTGCGTGTCCGGAGCCTGTGCTCCGCAACGGGAGAGGCCACAGCAGTGAGAGGCCCGCGTACCACAAAACAAAACAAAAAAAACACTGAGGTTAACCTCCATGGGTGGTGATGTCATTTATCCAATCTAAATTATATCAATTAACAAGCAAAATGCAAGTTCGTCTGTCACTTTAAAAACATTATTGACAAACACAGAATTGATTCAAAATGTGCATACAGGAGTTTAGTACGGGGATTGTTAGTTCAGTAACAACTTTAGTGAAAGTTGGAGGACAACAAAAAGTTACAACTGTAACAATATTTCCTTTATTAATTACTTATGTGCACAATTTCAATGAATAACGTGTATAGTTTTGCAACAGTTCTTTTTTCCTACTACATATTTGATTGGATTATTGAAATGTGATCTTATGTCTGTCGAGTCTAATAATAAAATGGTTCTGGTTTCATTTCTCTCTCTTTTTTTTTTTTTTTGGGTACACGGGCCTCTCACTGTCGTGGCTTCTCCCGTTACGGAGCACAGGCTCTGGATGCACAGGCTCAGCGGCCATGGCTCACGGGCCCAGCCGCTCCATGGCATGTGGGATCTTCCGGGACCGGGGCACGAACCCGTGTCCCCTGCATCGGCAGGCGGACTCTCAACCACTGCGCCACCAGGGAAGCCCTAGGGTTTTTTTTAAGATTTCAAATATTGAGGTTTTTAGCTATAGAATTTCCTTTTATTTTTTAGTTTTTATTTCTCAACTGAAATATTCCATTTTTCAGGTATTGCAAGTTAAGCTCCCTTATGCCATGGAGCATGGTTAAAACAGCTGCTTTAAAATCCTAGTCTGCTAACTCAAAAATCTGGATCTTCTCATAGTCAGCCTCAAAAATATTGTCTTTAACTTCAAATATGGGTCACATTTCTCTGTTTCTTCATATATTGTGCAATTTTAGATTGTATCCTATGTGCTATGAAACGTATTTTGTTGGAGAATTTAGATTCTGTTACTTTACCCTAAAGAGACATTTTTGTTTCATTTTTAGTAGGCAACTAGTTTAGTTGTTCTCAGATTGAAAACTCAGTCTTTTGAGTATCAGGTATTAACATTAAATACAAAATGGAGACCAGACTTGAGAATTCCCTGAGAAGACTAAACCATTTAAGCCATGCAGACAAAATTAAATCTATTTCATGAACATAAGGGAAACAACTTAGGTTATTTCCTGTAAATGCCTCTGACAATCATAAAAGAAACTTAAGTCATCTTCCTAAAAACAATATGAAATAATCACTCTTAACCAATCCCTTGCCATCTGGAAACCCCCGTTGTAATAACCAATCTCTGTAAAGGGTAAACAACTTCCTCATTTTCACGTTATAAGCCATCCTGTAATTTAATGAAGCCCTTTGAGCTTCACATCAGTTTTTACTTTTGAAAGCTCCTGATTTGCAAAATGTTCTTATATGCATGATAAACTCTTACTAAAGACTGTTCATTGATTTAGTGACTTTAATTCTGCTAATTTCTGGATTTTTGACACAGATCGAATCTTTGCTCCATAATTTCATTTTTATGTATACAGCCAAGGCTCTGCCCTTAGCTCTTGTGGTTTAGGGATAGGCCAGATATGTAGGCAGAGTTTATGCATGTAATTTGTGCCCCCAATCTCTGGCACTCCCTTTTTCCAGTTTCTTCTTTCACTGGAAAGTGGCATTTTATCGTCTGTTGGCATTTTAGCTTCCGTGTATCGTGCAGGCGAGGCCTGCCTTCAGGCTAGAAGTGGTGAAATGAGAAAATCACTAGTGCCACTTCCTTTTTCCAATGGTGAACTTCTTTCAAGTTTCTGCTACTCTTGGATCACTGTGCGGTGTCTGCCAGTACTTGTGTGTGTGTGTTTGTTTATTATTTATTTTTTAAAATTTTCTCCAGAGTTAATAGCTGCTGTCTGTGAGAGGGTTGAGGCAATCACAGCTTCCTTGGCCCTTATCAAAAGTGAACTAAGTATATTTTGGAGATTACCCTTGTTGGTCACTTCGAACAAGGGTCACTTTTATACGAAGTGACCCTTGTTGGTCACTTCGTATAAAACAAGTCTATTCAATACTCTGTAATGACCTATATGAGAATAGAATTTAAAAAAGAGTGGATATATGCATATGTATAACTGACTCACTTTGCTGTACACCAGAAACTAGCACAACATTGTAAATCAACTATACTCCAATAAAAAAATTAATTAAAAAAAAAATAAACTCAGGCATGTAAATGCTGAGTCATAGTTAGAAAGCCTTTTCCTGTACCCAGGTTGAAGAAAAGATTCTAAAGTAATCAGATAACTCTAGCACGGAGACATTTATCCTAATGCTTTCTCAAATATTTATTTTCTCCAATTCTCATTACATTTTAGTTTTTTTAAGAATTTACAATCTATGCTCTTACTTTTTCCCATATTTATTGAGATGCAATTGGCATATAACATTGTATAAGTTTAAGGTGGACATCATGACGTACATGTTTCAGAATATGTACATATTGAGAAATGAGTACCACGGTACGGTTAGTTAACACATCCACCACCTCACATAGTGATCATTTTATTTTTGTGGTGAGAACATTTAAGATCTCTCTTAGCAACTTTAAAGTATATAATACAGCGTTATTAACTATAGTCCCCATGTTGTACATTAGGTTCCCAGAACTTATAACTGAAAGTTTGTACCCTTTGATCACCTTCACCCATTTCCCCCATCCCCATTCCCCTGGCAACCACCATCTGCTCTCTATTTCGATGAGTTAGACTTTTCTAGTTTCCACATATAAGTAATATCATACAGTATTTGACTTTATCTGACTTATTTCTCTTAGCATAATATCCTAAGTTTCATCCATGTCATCGAAAATGGCAGGATTCCTTCTTTCTTATGACTGAATAATTTTCATATATATATATATATATATATTTGTCGCATTTTCTTTATCCATTCATCTTTTGACAGATACTTGTGTTGTTTCCATGTGTTAACTATTGTAAATAATGCTGTAATGAACATGGAGGAAGGGTGCAGATTTCTCTTCGAGACACAGATTTCTTTTCCTTCAAGGCATATGCCCAGAAGTGGAAATGCTGGGTATTATGATAGTTCTATTTTTAATATTTTGAGGACCCTGCATACTGTTTTCTATAGTGGTTGCACCAATTTACATTCCCATCAACAGTGTACACGGGTTCTCTTTCTCCACATCCTTACCAGCCCTTTATAAGTCTTATGTTTTAGTAATAGCCATTCTAACAAGTGTGAGGTGATATCTCATTGGGTGTTTTCTTGTTTTGTTTTGTTTTGTTTTGTTGTTTTTGTGGTACACGGGCCTCTCACTGTTGTGGCCTCTCCCGTTGTGGAGCACAGGCTCCGGACGCGCAGGCTCAGCGGCCATGGCTCACGGGCCCAGCCGCTCCGCAGCATGTGGGATCTTCCCAGACCGGGGCACGAACCCGTGTCCCCTGCATCGGCAGACAGACTCTCAACCACTGCGCCACCAGGGAAGCCTTCTCATTGGGTTTTGATTTCCATTTCCCTGATGATTAGTGATGCCAACTACATTTTCATGTACCAGTTGACCATTCCTCTTCGGAAAAATAACCTATTTAGACCATCTGCCCATTTTTTAAACAGATTTTTTTTTTTACTATTGAATTGTACAAGTTCCTTGTATAGTTTGGATATTAACCACTTGTCAGAGATATAGTTTGCAAATATTTTCTTCCATTCCGTAAGTTTCCCTTTCATTTGGTTGATTGTTTCTTGTGCTTTGCATAAGCTTCTTAGGTTTATGTAGTCCTGCTTGCTTATGTTTTCTTTGTTGCTTGTATTTTCAGTGTTAATACTTAAAATATCATTGCCAAGCCCAATTCAAGGAGCTTTCCCTATGTTTTATGTTCCTCTTCTAAGAGTTTTAGAGTTCCACGCATTACATTTAAGTCTTTAATCCATTTCAAGTTAATTTTGGGGAGTGATGTAAAATAAAGGCCCAATTTCATTCTTTTGCATATGAATATCCAGTTTTCCCAACAATATTTATTGAAAAGATTATCTTTTCAATAGTAGCCTTGGTTCCCCTGACAAATATTAGTTGACCTTACATGCACGGATTTATTTCTGGACTCTCGATTCTGTTCCATTGTCTGTGTGTATGTTTTTATGCCAGTAACAATATTGTTTTCATCCCTGTAGCTTTGTAATATACAGTTGACCCTTGAACAGCATGGGGGATAGGGGTGCTGACCCACTGACTGTCAAAAGTCCGAGTATGGCTTTACAGTTGGCCCTCCATATCGTTGGTTTTGTGGATAAGGCTATGGTTTCAGCCAACCACAGATCCTGTAGTAATGAAATAATGTATTTTTTTAAAAAAATCCAAACATAGGTGGACCAGTTCAAACCCATGTTGTTTAAGGGTCAGCTTTAGTTGGAAACCTGGAAATGTGATGCTGCCAGCTTTGTTCTTTCTCGAGATGGCTTTGAGTATTCAGGCTCTTTTGTGGTTCTATTTGAATTTTAGGATTTTTCCATTTCTGTGAAATATACCATTGCAATTTTGTCAGGGATTTGCACTTAATCTATAAGTGGCTTTGGGTAGTATGGGTATTTTTAAAATATTAATTCTTCCAATCCATGAACATGATAAACTATATCAGTTAAAGTCATATTCATTTTCTATCATAAGCGGCTTATAGTTTTCAGTGTACAGATCTTTCACCACCTTAGTTAAATTAATTCCTAAGCATTTTATTATTTTATATGCTGTTGTGAAAGAATTGTTTTTCTTATTTCTTTTTCAGATATTTTATTGTTAGTGTGTAGAGATGCAACTGATACTTGTGTGTTGATTTTGTATCCTGCAACTTTACTGGATTCATTGGTCATTTTCAAGTTGTTTTTGCTGGAGTCTTTATGTTTTTCTGTATATAACATCATGTCATCTGCAAACAGAGATGATTTTACTCCTTTTCTGATTTAGATGCCTTGTCTCTCTTTTTCTTGCCTGATTGCTTCTGACTAGTACTGTGATGACTAGGAGTGGTGAGAGTGGGCACCCTTGTCTTCTTGTTCCTGATCTTAAAAGATTTCAATCTTCCACCATTAAGTATGACGTTAGCTTTGGGCCTGTCATATATAGACCATTAATGTTCTTGCACATTCCTTTTACACTGAATTTGTTCAGATTTTTATCACGAAAGGAATTGAATTTTGTCAAATGCTTTTTCTGCATCTACTGAAATGATCATATGATTTTTATTCATTCTGTTAATGTGGTATACCACATTTATTGATTTTTGTATGTTGGACCATCCTTGCTATCCAAGGATGAATCCCAGCTGATCATGGTATATGGTCCTTTTAATGTGCCGTTGAATTCAGTTTGCTAGTATTTTGTTGTGAATTTTTCATTTGTATCTGGGAGATTGTGCTGAAGTTTTATTTTCTTGCAGTGTTCTTTTCTGGTTTTGGTATTAGGGTAATTCTGGCCTTGTAAAAGGAGTTTGGGAGCATTCCCTCCTGTTTTATTTTTTGGAGAAGTTTGAGAAAGATTGGTGTTAATTATTCTTTAAATGTTTGATAGAATTCCAGTGAAATCATCTGGTCCTAGACTTTTATTTATTGGGAGTTTTTTGGTTGCTGATTCAATCTTCTTATTATTGGTCTTTTCAGATTTTATATTTCTTCATTGATTCAGTCTTAGCAGGATACATGTTTTTAGCAATGTATCTATTCTTTGAGGTTGTCCAGTTTATTGGTATATAATTGTTCACCATAGTTTCTTAGGATCCTTTGTATTTCTGTGGTATTAATTTTAATTTCTCTCCTCTTACTTATGCTTTTATTTATCTGAGTCCTCTCTCTTTTTCTTGGTAAATGAAACCTAAAGTTTTGTCAATTTTGTTTATCTTTTTGAAGAATTAGCCCTTAGTTTTGTTAATCATTTCTATTGTTTTCCTATTCTCTATTCCATTTATTTCTATACTAATCTTTATTATTTGCTCCCTTCTTCTAACTTTGGGCTTAATTTGTTATTTTTCTAGCCCCCCTTGAAATATACTGTTAAGTTGTTTATTTGAGATTTTTTTCTTAATGTAGTCATTTATGGTTATAACCTTTCTTCATAGAACTACTTTTGCTGTATCCCATGAGTTTTTATATATTGTGTTTGTCTCAAGATATTTTTTGATATCCCTTTTGATTTTTTCTTTGAGTAGTTGGTCTTTCAGGAGTGTGCAGTTTAATATTCAGGTATATGTGAATTTTCCAGCTTTCCTCCTGTTACTGATTTTTGTTGATTGGTTCAGCTCTGCAGATGTGCATGGCCACTGGCTGGGATCTCTACTCAGATACCACTATAAGCAGGAATGCGGTCCACCAAGATCTGAACACTGGTTGCTGTTAAGTCCCACCCCTCTTCTCCATTTCTGATCCCCAGTTATTGAGCTCCGCCTATTCCTCCAGTGATCCCCATGAGGTGAGACCAGAGTGGGCCCCCTGGAAAGTGCCCTGCAATGACAGGGAAGCTGGATATCCACCTTGGGCTTTTTTCCCCCACTGGATAGCTTGCAGGCCCAGGGCGCCCTCTTCATGCAGCAATGTGCCAGCCTTGGGGCCCAGTTATGTGGTCAGAGTGTAGCCTCTCCCCTTTCCCTTCTAATGGTGTCCCTTCTCAGTCTCTGGAGTCCAGAGGGCTGCTTCAGCCTCTCCCCCACCCCAGGTTCTTGGATTCTTATAATGGTATTTTGTCTACGGATCATTGCTAGTTGTTCTTCTTGTGAGAGGGACTGAAGTCGGGAGTGACCTTTGTCGTCACCTGCCTTGAGGACTGACTTGCAATGCACTGTGGTTGAGTCTCTGGACACAAATCTGGGTAGTGGTCTTCCTGTCCTGAGTGGCCTGCTGCCCTGCAGGCTGAAGTTGCTCAGCATGAGAAGGAGCTGAATTCCCTGAAGCAGAGGCTTGTGGCAGCTGTGTTGGCAGAGCCAAAGCTGGAGCCGAGCCAGAATGCATGGTTCTGGTGTTGCAGCTGCCACCAAAGGCCGCCATATTCTCTTGTTGACTTTTAGTACAAAACCAGTTTCATTCAATTAAGAAAAAAAACATGAATACTTTTGCTGCTAGTTGCAAAAGTTCAATGTCTTTTTAACAGCCTTATGTTAATAGCTGAAAAGTAAGTTACCTGCTACAATGCCTTATAAAGTAATATTTCAGTGACTCTCAGAGATATCCTAATCACCAATAGCAAGTAACCTAGGTTCATCTTTACTGAAAAATTTGGGCAAAATGTTATTTAGTCAATAATAATCTGTGCTCAGGAGGGCATGCATACATCACGAAGCCTCTAAATGATTCAATTTGGGAGTTACTTTTTCATTTATATGAAAGATGAAAAAAACAACCTAGGAAACAAAAGTGGCAAAGTTAATGATGACACCTGGGATTCATCCTATTCCTTTGCATTGAGTGTTCCAGTTCTTTACTGATGTGAGAGAGTACTTTCAAGGATACTTGTTTAACTGGAGTTTGTTTGATTAGGTACGAGTCTCCATGCTGAATGGTCCCTAAATGCTGTGAATAGTTATCACTAGCATATCAAAAAAACCCCAAAGTGTCTGGGGGATTTTTTCTTTCTTTTATCTGCAGGTTTCCTCTGGAAGAGGCTGGTAAGGAGTATGTCCTGGGATATGAGTTTTATTTCAAGGTTACTGAAGTATCACAAGAGTGCAGTCAAATGAAAAACTGATGAATAATATCCAGAGGGCACTGACAGCAAGATAACTCTATAGTTTCAGGAAACTTGAGAAATGACGATAAAGAAACACTTTACATCTAGTTTGTTGTTAGTGAGAATAAAAATATATTTTGACAGACAACCAACATTTTTGTCCAAGTTTAAGTTAACTTATTTGTAACTGTCTAATTCACAATGAATACCTATCATTTTGTGGTAATAAAGTCTCATGTTCAAGAGATATGTAGTCTTTAAAACACAGATTTGTTGCCTAAAAAGTACTATAAAATGAAATACATTCAAGACCATTTAGGATATTCATGTATTTTCCTTTAATGGTAAGTACTGGGGTGACTTTCAGGGCGTTCACTACCAGTTTTGTCATTAACAATGTGCCAGTTAGAAAGATCACTCATGTTACCTAGGTATTATTTTCTTACAGCCAGACTAGGTGATCATAAAGATTCTTTTCAACTCAAAAATTCTTTCTTTCTACTTTAAGGCTGTCTACTATTTACTCTTGTCTACTAAGTTGAAAACTCTAGTAAAGCAGCCGTAAGATATACGAATTAATAAATAATCGCACAAGAAAATAAATGAAAAAGCGAACACACATGTTCTCATCACTCAGCTTAAGAAAAGTAAATATTATTTTATGTTTATAAACCCCTGTGTGGCTCTAAGCAAGTTAGCCTTATATTCAATGGCTAAAACTGAGCCAGAAGCCTGCATGTTTACTCTCAGCTGCTGTCAACAGCAGGGAGACAGAATTTGCAATTTGAGTTTAGCCAGGTTAACCTTTAAAAATGAAAGGTTATGTACTCCCTGTAAATTTAATCCTAGAAGAATAGGAGGGAAAATATATTTGAAGAAATAAAGGACAAAATTTTCCTCTATTTGGCGAAAGACATAAATTTACAGATTTAAAAAATTCATCAGTCTGAAGCAGAATAAATACAAAGAAAACAACCTGTACTCACATCATCATCAAACTGTTGACCATTAAGCTTAAGGAGAAAAATCTTCAAAGGAGAGATTTTTAAAGAACATTTTAAAAGTACATGGGAGAAGTGATATGAATGCAGACTTTACATCAAAAATGGTGGAAGACAGAAAACAGTGTAATAACGTTTCAAGAGTCTAGAATATTTTTAACCTAGATTTTTATGTCCAGTGAAAATATCTTTCAAAAAGTAAAGCAAAATGAAAATATTTTCCAGTGAGTGAGAGAGAGAGAGAGAGAGAGAGAGAATGCTTTGTCAGCATATCTGTACTGCAGGAAATTTTAAGGAAATCCCACAGGCTGAAGAGAAATTAGTAACGATATATATATTATGAACTGACTTGACCTAAACAACTATAAAATATTTCACTCAACAGTGTCAGCATATTCATTTTTTCCAAGTGCACAGAGCACATTTATCAAGACAGACCATATTCTAGGCATAAAGGAATGCTCAGTAAATATAAAAGGATTGAAATCATACAAAGCATCTTCCCTAACCACAATGAAATTAAATTATAAAATAAAGGAAGATTAGAGATGAAAACTCTTAAGTATTTGAAAACTAAACACACACTTCTAAATATCCTGTGGTCAAATAATGAATAATAAAGAAAGAATCAAAAAGTCTAAGAGCCAAGAGCACTTAACCTAGTCATGTCTGGGTCTGCTGCAGTGTAGCCCTTTTAAAAGCAGCCGACATAGAGCACCCAGAAGTAAAAAGCTAAAGGAAACTAGGACGGTAGGAAAATCCTATCCTAAGAACAAAACACAAAATAGTAAATCAGGAGTGACAATGGTTGTCAACTATATTCTTGATGTACTACTTCCTTTTTCATTCACAATACCTTAAAAAAAAAATAAAACAACAACAAAAATGACAACCTAGCTCATTTTCTAAGTTTGGTGCTAAGTACTTACTTTGCTTATTTTTGACCACTGGATGGGCTTGGAATTGGGTTGGGTTGTTTTCCGGCCATTTTATTTTTCTAGCTATTTCCTGGAATGATCTGTATCAATTTCCTTATTAATCTTTCATTTTATCCATCCATAATTGTCATTTCATCATTTCATAAATAGTCATTGAAAGAGGATAAGAAGAAAAAAAGAAGGAAAGAAGAAATTAAATGTCTCTATTTCTAAAATTTATAAAGAAAACTTCACAAGTCTAATTATCTAAGCTTTGAATTACTTCCTCTGAAATATTTTTATATTAATGAAATAGATTTATTTGGAACTTTGTATTGGAAGTGCTGAATGAAAAAGTATTCACATTTTTAAGCTTTTAATATTTATTGCTATTTATTATTTATGAAAGTTCTGTGAAGAGAAGCAGTATTTAAAAACCCAATTTGATCCATAATAATCAGAAGTAAGTGTGTGTGTGTGTGTGTGTGTGTGTGTGTGTGTGTGTATGTGCATAAAATGTTACTGTATAAATAGATAATATGTGGATATGTGGATATAAACATTAGATTGAATAATTTGAAACTACTGATATTTGATCACTGTTGACCTGTTATAAAGACCATTTGACATAGTTCATTGGACTAGGTGGATATAAATTTTATTTAATATAAAAATAAGATCATTTTGTAGTTGTTTTGTAATCAATTAATTTTTTAAAGTATCAGGATATTTCTAATAAGCTGGTATGCATCTTCACTGATTTTTTTTCCACCTTTAAGAAGTTTTCATGTCCTGATATTATAAATGATGCTATAATGAACATCCTTTTGTATACATCTTTCTACACTTTTTTTTCTCTTTTGTTTTCCTATGGGATAAAATGCTTGAAATAGAAGTAGTAGGCCAAAAGGCAAGCTTTGCTGGTGGAAGAGGGGAATCTTGAAAATATCTGGCAAACAGCCAACTTGTTTTTTGTTTTGTTTTTTTTTTTTTGGTACGCGGGCCTCTCACAGTTGTGGCCTCTCCCATTGCGGAGCACAGTCTCCGGACGCGCAGGCTCAGCGGCCATGGCTCACGGGCCCAGCCGCTCCGCGGCATGTGGGATCTTCCTGGACAGGGGCACGAACCCGTGTCCCCTGCATCGGCAGGTGGACTCTCAACCACTGTGCCACCAGGGAAGCCCCCCAACTTGTTTTTAATGAAGAATATACATGTATATTACCAAAGCAGTAGCCAATAATTTATTCTTTGGTATATTCACCAAAATGGATTTTCTTTTTATTGGTTTATAAACTAAGATATAATATTGATTTCTTTTTAAGTTAAATTTATATAGTTAATAATGAGATTTATGGTGTTCATATTTCTTAGTCAATTGTATTTTTTTGACTTTCCAAATTGCTTTTTATCCAGGCAGGTGTTGTTTTCTACTCCCATGCTGTGTAAACTAAAAAATAAACAAAAGAAACACAGTTTTGACATGACTTTAGAGTTAACATAAATTTGTGTCTATTAACTTGAGAGAAGGAAACTTTAGTGGGTTGAAAAAGTAAGTCCCTCACCTGTGGCTGGGTACCAGGCTGGTCACTGGTGACTGCTGATTTCTTTCCTGAAGGAGCCCAGGACATTGTGGATGTGAAGTGACCTGTAACCAATCCCTCTTTTTCAAAATTTGAAAGTAGAGAGCCCTTGAAAGTTGGTTCAGCATGACCCTCAAAACAATTAAGTGTGCAAGAAAGGACAAGAAAATATCTGAAATAATGTTCCCCTGAGAGGGGATTTTAGGCTGGTAATCCAGGCACAATAAAAATGTCTAATGGTTTTTGCAAGGGATAGGGTAGGGGGGTGGGGGGTGATTTCTGCGTAATATAGACCTAATGTAGGCAGCTTTTCTAGACCCAAGAACAGTGGACCAGTAGATTGTGCTTTTGAGAATAAAATTAAGCAAAAAAAAAAGGAAATAAAAGGTGAATTAAAATGAACTGGCCTTTTGTACACGGGTCACCAATGTGAACTGTGCAGAAACAGTATAAGCATGTGATTCTAGTCTCTGTAGAAAAGTGTCATTTGTTGAGTTGGGCAGGACTGATCTTCTACAGTGACACTTTATACCAGTGAGAAACAGGGAAAGTTTTGGTCACATGGGATTATAGTTCTTTCTTCATTTGTTTGGAAGTAGTCCTAAACCTTTTGATTAAATCCCAAGTAATTTTAGACTTTTTTTTCCCCTGTATTTCTTTTTTTTCCCCCCATTTATTTAGTAGTTGGAGGACAGGTCTTAAGTAGAAGTAATTTGGAAGCTGAGATATGAATTGTTAAAATAAAAGGAAAGTGACAGTATTTGTACTCTGAATTGGTGAAACAGATTATCTGCTTTATGCATGTTCTGTCGCTTTTAACTTCTCTTTTAAAGTTGTAATCACTTTTGCTTACAGATATGTAACATCTTTTCCACATTAAAGATATTAAATCTGTACTTGTGTATAGTAAAATCATGTTTTCTAATTGGTGCTCTTTTTTATTTTTTCCCGTTTTTTTCTTTTCTTTTTTTTTTTTTTTTTGCGGTACGCGGGCCTCTCACTGTTGTGGCCTCTCCCGTTGCGGAGCACAGGCTCCAGACGCGCAGGTTCAGCGGCCATGGCTCACGGGCCCAGCCGCTCCGTGGCACGTGGGATCCTCCCGGACCAGGGCACAAACCCGCGTGCCCTGCATCGGCAGGCGGACTCTCAACCACTGCGCCACCACAGAAGCCGAATTGGTGCTCTTTTTTAATGCTGTTATTAGTTTGTTATTTGATATACAGCAGAGCAAAGCTGTACTATTTAAATACCTCTTACTGTAATAAACAATAAATCCAGTTTGCTCCTGGTGGTTTTGGCTGGTGGAGATTGACAAAAAAGAATGGGGCATATAATTAAAGATAAAAAAGAGAAACAACAGAAGTTAGAGTAAATAAAGGAAATATGTAAGATCAGGAGCCAGTTATGCAATGCCAAATAAACATAAAATATTAGGTAAGAACAAAAAAGGCTAAAAATTAGTCTCTGAAAAGGCAATTTAATTTATGTAACTTATATAGAAGGTAATTTTTGGCCTATTATTGTCAATATCTACCAGCCAAAACCCACCAGGAACAGAAAGAAATAAGGCACACATACTCAGTATTAGGGATGGAAAAAACATGTGTAGGGGATGAATATTTAGAGGCAACAGAATGCATTTTGAGCAAATTTAGGTCAATAAATGTGAAAAAATAAAAAAAAAAAAAAACAGGACAAATTCTTTAAAAACATAACTTGCCAAAATAGGCTTCAAAATAAATACATGAGGTAAGTAATATAAGCCTATAACCACCAAGTAAAATCTTATATTTAGTTAAAATGTTCCCACAAAGAAAACAGAATGCTCAGATGATTTACAAATGAGTTTTAACAAACATTCTTGTATTAGATCATTTCAATCCTATGCAAACTCACCTATAAAATATAAAAATAGAACATCCTCAACTTTATGTGACAAGTATGTTGACTTCAAAATTAGACAAGTTTATTATGAGAAAAATCACAATTACAAATGTTGATATAAACATCTTAAATTAATTATTAGCAAACTCAATCCAGCAACAAATATAAATTTAATGAATCATTCCCAGGCTGGTTTTATCACAGCAAGCCAAGTTTGGTTTAATCTCAAAAGAAAAAAAAAAATTCACAAAATACACTACCTTAACAGATAAAGGCAAAGAAACATGATTATCACAATAAATGCAGCAAAAGCATTAAATAAATCTCATCATGCTTTGATGATAAAAAGTCACTTATCAACTGCGAGTACAAGGGAATACAACGTCCTGATAAAGTGAATCTATGCAATACACACGGCATCCATTCATTTGCTCAGTGGTGAAATGTAGAAGCACTCCATTCACATTAGGAACAGTACAGGAATATTCACATTACCAGACTCA
Organism: Globicephala melas; assembly: GCF_963455315.2. Lineage (NCBI taxonomy): Eukaryota > Metazoa > Chordata > Mammalia > Artiodactyla > Delphinidae > Globicephala > Globicephala melas. The sequence goes on from NC_083326.1 coordinate 20,608,857, forward strand.
CTCAGTATTTAACAGGATGTCCTAACAAATCCAGTAAGAACATTAAAAAGTTATAAGATTAAAAGGAAGGAAATATATTCTCATTACTTGAAGATTACAAAAGCATCTGTATAAGTATTTTGAAAAAATTTACAGGTAAATTATTAAATTAGTAAGAGGATTTATAAGTTCCCTGATACAATATAAATACACAAAAATCAATCGTATTTTCTATATACTATAATCAGTTAGAACATATAGTTAAAAATAAATATCATCCACTGTAATAACAATATATAAAGTGCTCATACCTAAATCTATCAAAGGATTAAGAAATATTGTATAAAAGGAGCGATATACCATGCTTATGAACAGGGATTAATGTAAAGAGGTCGATTCTCCCAAAATTGATGTAATGCATTTACCATTAACATGTATTGTTGCTTGCTTTGGGGGACTACGCAAACTAATTCTAAAATGCACATAGAAGAACAAAGCCTAAAGAAATGAAGAAAAAGAAAGGAAGAAGCCTTGCCAGATTTCAAGGCTAACAAAATGACTATAGTAATTAAGATAGTACGGTATTGTCACTGGGTAATCGAATTTGCCAGAAGAATACAGTAGAGAACTGAGAAATCAGCTCACACAAAATATAAGGACCTGATATGTAGGGAAGACGGCATTGAAGATTAGTGGAAAAGAAAAGGTACTGGATCTCTTCAGTCTAGGACAGCAGGTTATTTATACAGAAAAAAAAATCTCAGAATAGACATAACAATTAATATAAAGCAGATTAAATATTTAAATATAAAAGACAAAATCTGTGGCAGGGACACTCTAAAATAAGCCCGTTCTTCCATCTCCTGGGATTCATGCCCTCGTGAAGTCCCTTTCCTTTGGGTGTGGGCGTAGGGGGACCTCTGACTTGCTTCTCACCAAAGTTGACTGGGTGTCACTTCCATGATTATGGTAATGTGTTAGCAGTTTCTCTATTGATTCTCTCATCCTGGCTTTTATGAAGTTACCTGCCAATGGAGAAGCTCACATGGCAAGTGACTCAGGGTCTCCAGTCAACAGCCAGAAAAGAACTGAGGCTTTTAGTCCAGCAACCCACAAAGAACTACATCTTGCCAACAACCACGTGAGCTTGGAAGTGGATGCTTCTCAGAGGAGATCCCAGGCCCAGCTACTTCATTGCAGCCACATATAAGAGCAGAGGACGCAGTTCAGCCACGCCTGGATTCCTGACCCACAGAAATTGTGAGATGATGAACATGTGCTGTTCTAAGCCATTACATTTGTGGTAATATTGTTTTGCGGCAATAGATGATGATGAGAATATTAAAATGCTTGGAAGAAGATAGAGGAGAACATCTTCAGTGCCAAGACCTTAAGAAAGATTATTTAATAAGATGCAAAAAAGTACAAGTAATAAAGAAGAACACATATTTGTTTACATTCAAATTAAGAACACCTGCGTGTCAAAATATATCACAAAAGTCCTAGTAGAAAGATCATGAAAATATAAACCAAGAAGTTATTCACGAGTATAACCAAAAAAGGATTAGTATTATTAATATACTATAAATGTCAATGAATCAATGAGAAAAAAAGAATGCAATGGAAAAATGTATAAAAGACATGAACATGGATTCCATTTCACAAAAGAAGAAACACAAATGGAAAAAGTAAGGACTACTGTGTGTGTGTGCACGTGTGCGCATGAGTGCACATGCTGCATGCGTGTGCCATGTTATTAACAGAACTTCAAAAAAAAAAAGAAATGCAACATTCTTTTACCCCACTAGACAGAAAAACATCTAAAAGTTTGAAAACGCCAAGTACAGGAGAAGTTTTGGAGCAACACAAACATTTCTACAATGGCTAGAGTGTCGATTTGTACAAACAATCTGTAAAAATAATAATTTGGTACCAAGAATAGTCGAGGATGTGCTTTGAGCCCTCAATATATATACTAGGCTGTAGTGCGGCTGGGTGGGAAGGTTCTGGGTACAAACAAAACACAATGACAAAATTCTTGTATGTGTGCATTATACAGCATCTATAAACAGTTTTATATATAATGTTTGAAATTGCAAAAATTAAAAATATTCCCAAAATCCAACAAGATGAAAGATACATAAAGTATGGTATTTCAGATAATAGCATATATTGGAACCTACCACGATGAAAATAAGTGATCTCCACCTACAAACATCAACATGCATTAGATAAAATTTTGAGCAAAGAAAAGCAAGTTTGCACAAGAATATATGCAATATGTTACTGTTTACGTAAAGTAGACAAACATGCAAAAATATACAATATGTTGATAAGGATAGAGACATATGTGGTGGAGCTATAAAGAAGAGCAAGGGGATGGTAAACACAAAATCCAGGATAGACGTTTCCTCTGGGATCGCTGGTGAGAGCAGGAGAGTACGGTAATGGAAGGTCAGATATATATGCTTTGTACCATATTATAGAGTGTGTGAGTATAGGAATTCTGACTCTAAGCCCCAGCTCTGGCCACAGTTACTTATCAATATCATAGAAGAGGGCTTCTGATAGGGTCAGCACATCTTTTCAGTGTCAACATATTGGCATAACCTATCTTGCTTATCCATAATACCTACAGTTTGATAAGTAGGGGGCAGTAGAGCTGGCATATGCAAGAATCAGCAAAATAGTGTCTTCTAATTTGCATACAGTGAACCTCAGCAGGGATGTGGACAGCAATATCCAAGGAAAACCAATGAAAGAAAGAAAAGGAATTTCTCTCTTCAGTGGTATGAACCCTACTATCATAGATCTGTGGCACCTGGTCCCAATGCAGAGGTGCATGCTCTCTTGCACTCCTTGCTGGAAGGCTGAGTTTCTGGCTGGAGGCTCTGGAGTTTGCTGCTCAGTTGTTATCTACAGGCATGGAAAAGAGAAAGCATCCAGACTTACAAAGCACCAAGTAGAATATAAAGGACCGTAGAATTTTACCCCAACCCGAAGAATATGTGTGAATGACACATGAATTAAAAGAAAATAATATTCTATAAAGATGAGATAATTTTATATTGATAAAATCATTTGTTATGTATGGTGTTAAGGTATATAATCATGATATGTGTAATTTGGATATGCTACATCAGATTGGTCTTCACTTATTCCATCACAGCCAGTGGAGTAAATGTCATGTTCACACATAGTCTTAGACACCCCCAGCTTTTATGCATATTTCATAATAAATAAGTGGAAAAATTAAAATAAAAATACAGTGATTACAATCTATAAGATCATAATTATCTACTGAATGAAGTTATGAACATAAATTATGATTAATGTTATACAAATGGCACTTGTAACATGAAATAAAATTTCAAGTAGTAGCATCATACTTAAATTAAAAAAAGTCTCTATCTCGGGCTTCCCTGGTGGCGCAGTGGTTGAGAGTCCGCCTGCCGATGCAGGGGACACGGTTCGTGCCCCGGTCCGGGAAGATCCCACACGCCGCGGAGCGGCTGGGCCTGTGAGCCATGGCCACTGAGCCTGCGCGTCCGGAGCCTGTGCTCCGCAACGGGAGAGGCCACAATAGTGAGAGGCCCGCGTACCGCAAAAAAAAAAAAAAAAAAGTCTCAATAAAACTCAGAAGGAAATACGATATTCTCTGGAAGAACTCAAACCATACTCTAGAAATAATGAAGACATTGAAGTACATGAAAATTTGAATAAATTTTTCTCTTAAAACGTGAACATGAAAAAAGCACTATTTCCAAATTAATATATGAATTGTATAAGTGTGATTTTACATGTTTGTGCAACTCAGCTGATATATGGAATACTAAAATAGGTGTCTATTTGGTCTACATACTATGTATGCTCAAATTCTCTGGAAGCATTTTAATATTTTCTTACTGGGAAAATGGTGCATCACATTACATATGGGTTTGATATATAATGAATTGGAGATGATCACAAAGAGGAAACACGTATCTTCTATTAATTTTCACGTGTGATTTTATTTAATCCTTATATCAACTCTGGGGGAGTTTTATAGATGGGGAAATGGAGATTATAAATTAAGAAAATTGCCCAACACATCACAGCTGGTCATTATTTACTGACCTAGGGATTTGTATTCAGTTTTATCTAATTTCAAAGTTCATATAATATATAAAAGTGTTGTGAATATAACATTTTTAATAGAAATCTCCCTCTTCAAATTAATCAAGGAAATGGGAGAAAGATGCAAACAAACCTTGTGAAAAACCCACCAGTGCAATCTGTTGTTTATACACAGAAAACCTTTCACCTCTTATAATGGAATCCTGCCAAGTTCTTATGTGTGGATACAAGCAAATACCTTTTTACTCATGCGTTCAATAATGGGATTTTTGAGAGTTTTATAATTAATGTGGGGTGAAAGATAAAGTATAACTGAATATATGTACATTTCATTTTGGTAAATCTCGAGAGAAATAACACGAGTTCCTTGGCGCACGAAAGCCCACCGCAAGCGTGCTGTGCTCTAGTTAGCACTGAATTAGCCAGGGCACCCACGTTAATGTCTGGAGTAAAAATGAAGAGCAAAAATCACCTATTTTGTTTGTGTAGGGTTAACTTTTATTAACTGCATTATTTATATGCAGTTGTCTTTTCATGGGTATTTTATGGAAGCAGTTTCATCACTTCTTGGTTGTATTGTGTTCTTATTTTAAAATCCCAAGAACTTTAAACAAATCTACAACAAAATTAATCTTTTGAAACAAGCAAAGGAATAACTGAATACATAATTAAAATAATAAATAAATACTAATAAAATTGGGCAGTAATATTTCATTGTAGTATAACAGAGGTTGGGAGCATCATTTGCATTATGCAATGAATAAGGTAAGAAGTGCCTTCAGCGTTGTTCACAGAAGGATGTCATATTTTAATGCAGAGATTAGAGATTTTATGTTGTTCATTTACTAAATGAGAAAAGTGACAGTGATGGGAGCTGAATTAACTTCCAAAAGAAGAAATGGAGAGCATCATGGGTGTCACATGTGCGTGAACGTTTGCTTCCTTAAATCATTAGGAGCAAGGTATATACCCATGTTTGGAAGTAGAGAGGAAGACAATATATGGGAAAACACCACATTTTCTAGGACGTTGGAAAACCTGAGACACTTATAGGTGGAATTCATCAGTGTTAAGACACTTGAAAGAAACATTTCATCTCAAGAGTCACAGCAATACAGAAGTAGTTTAAAGAAAACAGAAAGAGCAATTGCAATGTACTGTAGAAAAGATTTGCTCAGATTACAATTTATCCTTTTTTTCTCAAGTTTTAGCTATAATAAGGTTTCAAAGAGATTCTTAAATAATTCATACCATAATGAACACAATTGTTATAGGAATGATTCTCCTTGTGCACCTTACTTTGTGTTCAGATTTAGGTTCAGAGTTCCTTCCTTCCATTCTTTGCTCCTTTGTTCCTTCTTTCCTTCCCTCCCTCCTTCCCTTCCTTCCTTTTTGGTATTATTTACATGGTGGGGAACAGAACAGGTGGGATTTTTTTCCCAAAACGAATTCTTTTAAAATATATTTGATTGACCGTCAGCTCCATAGGTTTTGTTCACTGCTGCATTCTCAGGATCGGTTAGCTGTGCCTGGTAATGTGAATCTGGAGGTGCTGAGAGGGGAGGGAAAGGAAAAGAGATGCTACTGGCCAAATGGAGCCTGGATGAAATACACTGAGCTATCCTCCTTCGTACTGTTATTACTAGCAGTGATCTGCATGCAGCCCAGTCAGACCGCACTCACACATCCTTTTCTCTTCAGGGCATCCCTTGATATTCAATTATGGACCACATTTCTTTGTGATAAATGTGCTGGGGTAGTTAAGTGAGGGGGTGGGGGAATTGGGAAAGAGCAAGTGTCAGTGGTTTTGTTTTGTTTGCGCTTCTCTTTTGCAAGGGCTACTCGTTGATGGGACATCCTGTGACAACTATAGAGTCAAACCTAATGAGGAAAAGCACAGGTGGTGATCTCTGTCCAAATTTACTGAAACTCCATAACTACTCCCTTTCCTCGTAACCACTTTTTCAGAGATAAATCCTGTCTACTGCAGAGTAAATAACACTTTGCGGTGCCTTTCCTCGGATGGTAATGACTACCTGGCATGCCCTTCCTCTCCTTCTCTTCTTGATGAATTCTGGAGAAACCATCAGTTCTTTGGGGCAGGGTCAGAGTCAACCAGTTTTTGTGTTCTCCCCTCATGCTAATCAATATCTTGACAGTAGATACCCCAAAATTACTGTGAATAAGTGAATTGATAACGGAATTGTAAACCTGCTCCAAATTCCTTCACAAAAACATATTCCCTAGAGAGAGAATATGGGCTTCAGATTAATCTGTAAAATGAATACCAGTGAGTTGTTGTGAAGATTGTAATGATATACATGAAAACCTTACAGTTCTGTGCAGCACATACTAAGAGACTAATTCATGATAGATCCTTATCTTTCTTAAAAAAAAAAAAAGTCTTCACTCTGCCAACCCTGTGCACCACCTACTAGAATATCTCAAGGGGCCTGCAGGTACCTTCCTTTTAGAGATCTCCTGCTTGAATAGATACCCCACCAGTGGCAGGAGGGGCAAATGTGGAGCACAGGTGCATAGTACGGGATGTTCTTGCCACTTAGTAAGTTGGGATGATGTACATAGAAAAGTGAAATGGACTGAGGGCAAGTCAAAGACAGGACTTGGAATTAAGATAAGGGAGTAGAGGCATGGCTCACCCATCACTAAGGGTGCTAGTGGCCAAAATTGTGGGACTGCATTTTCCAACTCAGCTCCATACAAAATCCTAGCACAATTACCCAAAGTCCTAAAGAAAAGGGCTGTTACAAATTATCCCAACCATAGCCAAGTTGCTTTTAGCTTTTTATTTGTTTATTAATAGAGGAGTTGTGTTATACATATAGCTTGAATAAACTTCATAAATGATCTTCAGTACAGGTTTTCTTTGCAGCATAACTGGACAGGTGTGAAAGAAAAACGAAAATCAAAAACAAAAGCAAAACCCCCACGGTGTGGAAGGCTTAGCTGAAGCTATCTTTGGAAATAGAATTAAACATGTTACTTGGACTAAACACAAGCTCATGTAAATTATAGCTAAAGCAGCTACAAGTTAACTAGAGAATGTGAGAATCTACTGTTTGATGTTCCTACCATCCTTTGTGCAAAAAAAAAAAATTCAGTTTAGTTCTTAAAATACTATTTGGATTTTTCTGCCAACGTGAAGGGAAATAGAGATATTAGTCAAGTACTGAAAACACTGCCTTAGCAGCTATTTTGACATACTTTGGTTTGCATTTAAATAAGCAGTAGGTAGCCCGCATATTAAATTCCTTGATCTGTCTTAGATTAGGCTCCCTTACCTCTGTAAGTGGTGTTATAACATACTGCCTTCTATTCACATTTTTTGCTAAATTAGTGATTTTTTGTAGTTATGATCAGAGTTAAGTCAATCAAACAGATTCTAAAACCACTGTTAATGTTTACTTATAGATAACTGAATGTGATAGACTTTATATCAAGAACGTCTAGGATCTATGATGCACCAAACTGCTGATAAATGACACCAATCAAAAGTCAGTGGCAGACAGAAGGGGTGGCGTTTCCACAAAAGGGAAAAAAAAATTAAACATAACTAGTGTGTGTGTGGAGAGAGGTTTTTCTTCAAATATGAAGATATTTGTGCCAGATCCCATGCCATGGCTGGGTACTGGACATAAATAATTATCCCGTTCTTGCCAGGCCACTTATAGTGCTAAGTCTTCTGTTTGTCCAAAACGCCAGCCAATCAAATGTCTAATATTGCGGGTTTAGCCTGAGTGTGTATGAGTTGTTGTGCCACCTGCCTAAAACTCATGCCTTTCTGGGTTTCTAAAGATTAAATTTAAGTATAATCATAGATTTATCTTCTTTCTCCTGAACAGATTCTCCCATTTCCTTCCTTTCTGGAATTGACATTACAGTAAATTCATCTCTGGATATGGCCTATTTCATCCTAAGTGAGTAATTTGCATTATTTCAAACTTTTGAAAACTAGGTCAACATTACCACTATATTTATGTTACTTTTGTCAGCAAAACGGACACATTCTTTCAAAATTTCAACATTTCAATGATATTATTTTAATAGAAGCTTTAATTCCAGTTGGGCCTAAGTTTGGGGAAGTTAATGAGGAAAGGAATTGATTTTATGGAAAAGACATTTTTTAAAGTGTTTCCTTTGGAAGTGTCACACAGTGATAATCGTTGTTTTAATTATTTTCAAGACGATCAGAATAAAAATAAGTGTAGAGTCTATTCACATTTCTTCCCAGGATAACACCCTAGGAATGTAGGACTTAGACGTTCTGAGATTATAATTGAGATTATAAGGCAGGGGCTCCCAAGCATGAACAAATGGACGCATATGCAACGGCTGGGCTGTCCCTCACCCGTGTAAAACATTGCTCAGAAATAGAACCTGTGAATAGAAGTCTTCTCCTCCAGCTAAGTTTCCCTTGGGGTGGGAGTGGATGAGTGGACAAGGAAATTCACCTTGACCTTGCTATGTTGTAAAAGTTAAGATACACTGTGAAGATCATCTTAAGTGTGTTCCTTTCTTTAGCTATACATAAGATATTCCCATATTGTTCCCGTATCCATTCACAGAACTGCTCTTTCTTTTCCATTTTCTCCCCCACCCCCAGCTGCTCCATATACTCACCCTGGCTCTCTTCTGCCTGTGGGCATGTTTCTGTACAAAGTTAAAGGAAAGGCAGTGGTACAGTTTCTGTCTTCTCTGCTGTTACTTGCACACGTTTGTAATTCTTACCTTGATCAGGCCTAATATTACTTGCAACCCAGAGCCTTTTTATTTGATCTAAGATCACACATCCTGGGAATTGAAAGCAAACACCGAGACTCTGACCAATAATGGAAACAGTGTTATCATCCATGTAGAAATGTTACATGCTTGTTGATAACCCTGAGATAGGACGAATAATCTTCCTTGAGAATAATAGTGTGGATTCAGGTCTTCAGTTGCCCTCTCAACCTGTATTAATAGGATTTTCATTCATTTTGACACTGTAAAGAGAAAGCAGGGAAAGCTACGAGAGGAAGCAGATGGGGTTGGGGGGGGGGAGTGGTCAGTCTGCTTTCACGCTGTAATGGAAGAAAAATGACAGCCCAGTTAGCTTTAGCTGGAATGTAACATATCCACAGCTTTATCACCCTGGAGGCACATTTTGTCATAATAACAAACTACTGAGAAAGAACCACTTTTACCTAGGTCAGAATGACAGACTCCCAAGTGTTAGAGCATGGGCGACGGGGAGGGTGTGTGGAAACTACAGTCTGAAGCATTAGGAAGAAGGCTGCAGTCTGTACAGAGATTTTCATCAAGTCTCCACACTGCCTAATAGTTTTCATCCAATACCTTGTAATTACTCCTCTGGCTTCTAATGGCATAGCATTTTGATTTCAGAGCCTACCAAAATAAGATGAACCATACTTTATGACGACTATATTTATAATAAGATGCAGATGGTAAAGGAAACAGATGCCTCTGACATCATCTCCCATTCGCCTTCAACTTTTGCCGACACTGGCAGTCTGTGGACTCATTCAAAGGGATGCAAGATAAGTCAGGCAGTTTTCCAATTCTGTTTCCAGTCTAAAAAAACACTGGCAGCAGTGGCACTGCTTTCTTTGAGTCATACAGTGATAATTCCACAAGGAGAAATCTGATTCTAAGGCTATGTCAGGCTTTGATGCAAAACAAATCATCAGGACAGAAAAAAAAAAAAATTCCCACAAATATCAGGAGTTTAGCCATTAGTAACTACTGACTGTTTTGCGTGACAGCAACAGAAAGAAAAGGGTGGGAGTGGTGACGGTGAACAGCTACAGCTTCAAGGGAGCAAGAAAGAGAGCGTTTTAAAAAGACAAGCAGGTCTAAAATACCGTACCGGTCCTTGGCAGCCACTGTTCCAAGACTGATTCTTTATTACTTCTAAATAAAAAACTTTGAGGATTTTCAGGTCATTGTTTCTGACCTCAAAAAAAAAAAAAAAAAAAATCCATTCTGTATTTCCATCTATATTTTCCAGAAGGGATCCTATAATTCTGATAGGAGTTTTCTCCATTTCCCCAGTGATATCAGTGAACATTATACACAGTAAAAGGATGTGTGTGTGTGTGTGTGTGTGTGTGTGTGTGTGTGTGTGTGTGCATGCAAGATAAATGCATTAGGACACCTTCTGAAAAAGATAAGGAACTTTTGCAGTCCATCTTGAAAGCAACAGACGCTTGGGTATAGCAGCAACTGCAAGGCCTTTAGCAGTGTGTGAGGTTCGAGATAGATCAGCACAGTTACAGATGAAGGAGAGAGTTAAGACAAAAACCTTTAAAATCTTCCTATCTCCCCTGACCACTGTAATATAACTTCATCTACACCTCTGCAGCAGAAAACATTTTAGCAGAAAAAATTCAGAAACAAAGGCAAGGAAAAGTGGTGACATGAAAACGAATCCTGCTATAGGCGAAACAGGGCGCTTATTTTAAACAATCTCTCTGTGCAAGGAGCAAGCTGATCACTCACTACACACACACACACACACACACACACACACACACACACACACACACACACACACACACACACACACACACACACACACACACACACACTACAAGAATATACAAACTCTTCTAATTCATATCCACAAACTGAGTTGGAAATTATTAGTGCAAATTTCTGCTGACCTGCAGCATTTAGTCCATAAACTTTGGATATCCTAGACGATCCATCAGTGTCCAGCAGATGTTTTCAATCAGTTTAATTTCATCTCTAGGCAAGTTCTGTTTCCAAACATTCGTATTAGTTGGTGATATTTCCCCTTCATAGGGAAGATAGAAAAGGTTCGTGGAGGTGGCAAACAATATTTGGTTTAAACTAGCAGGAGACAAAGGAATTCCAAGAAAGGCAAAAATCCTCTCAGTGGTTTTCTGAGGAAAATGCACAATATCTTCAAACTTGATCATCTGGTAGCTGGTAGGCAGCAGGTCTGTGTTTATCCTCAAGGCTGCTGCAGTGTTTGCTAGCCACACGTGAGCCAGCAGAGACACTGCGTGTGGCTTGGATTTTGATAATTCTTTCCTCAATGATTCATACTCGGAAGCATAGCCCGAATTTAAGTTACATTTGCCTTTACCTCCCTCTATTTTAAACAATTTAGCTAAGTGCTCTGGTACATTCTTCAAAGAGTAAAGACTTGGTTTACTACTGTACAGCATCGAATAAATCCACGCCCGAGGGTCCCTCACCACGTACAAGGCCCTCATCGAAGCTCCTAAAACTTCGTGGAAGAAATGCAGCTTTAAGGTCCAGCTCCCACTGTTCAGGCTGAGCACGGGCCGCGCGCTGGGGTAATGGACCAGGTGTCTTCTCAGAGCCCGAATGTATTCAGCGTCTCTATCAAAGGCGCCTTTCATTCTGCTTCTTTGTTCTGGCAAAGACTCTCTCCTTTTCAACTTCCTTTTTTTGTCCTTATTCGTGGTAAAATATTGGGCCAGTTTACCCCTGCCGGGTTCGTGCAGATGGATGTTTTGCAAATGGAGTTTTGTGTCTTGGACCAAGGACTGCAACCAGCCTCGGAGTAAACGGAAATGCACACCATGGACATCCGACGCCTTCCATTCACAGGCATCCACAAAGGAGTCGATCTCAAAGTCAGTTTCAGGGATGTCAATGTAGGCTGTGGGAACCCTGATGTAGAGAAAGTCACTGCTGTTGAAGAAGAGTTGTTTGAGAATTTCAGCTCCTGAGCCAGGAAGTGAGGTAATGACGATGTCAGGAAGATCGATGCGGTGCCCTTGGGGAGACACAGGCTTTGGGCTCGCTTCGGCCTCTGGCCTCGCCCACTTTGCACAGATGGGCTGAGTGCAAGTGCTCCACACATCCACCAGCTCAACGAACCACAAGGCAATAACAAGGGTGAGGATCCACCGCATTAGCTTTCTAAAAGAAAGGTAAAACCGCCACTGAAAAGTTAAGATCACCAAGCTGACGCACAGAATCAACCCAACTGCTACATTAAATTTAAATCCAAAGGGAAAAATCACTCTGTCACGTCTTACGGGCTTCACTATGGCTTGAGTGCCCAAACCAAATCGGGTTATTTGGACCTGATCAGCCACACTGGCAAAGCCGCCAAATCCCAGGTAATCGAACCTTGTTTTCAAGTTGTGGTAGTCAGTTACAATGGAAACAACATGTTCAGTATTATTGACATTGAGAGAAATCTGAAGTCCAGAATTGGAATTATCAATAAATCTGCAGCTGGAAACATTGACATATGGCCCATAAAAGACATATACGATTCTTGTGATTGTGGATTCCATCTGAAATGTAACATTAACAAATTGAGTCCACCGTTTCTTAAATTCAGCGGCTTGCTCTGCTTCCTGTATACTAGCAATGGGGCTACTGCCGCGATGATCAAACCAAAACATTTTGTAATGTGCATCCCACACATCCATCATGGCGCCGTTATACCTGTTCATGAACCTATACGGGATGTACTTAAAATCAATATCCAGATTATGGAAGAAGGCACTGACAGATTTTATTGGGGAATCTTCTTGCCTCTCGACATGATCAACAACTAGCAGAGTCTGAGAGTTTAAGAGAAGCAAAGCCCGATACACACTCTTCAGCTTCATTGCTGAGGAATAAGCTGACACTGCTTCCCCACTCACAAATACCATGTCCCCATGTTGAGAGGCGGTAATGATTTCCCCCGCTGCATCACCAACCTCCTCGCCGGTCCACTTAAGCCACTGTGCACATTCTCCCAGCTGACCTTCCCAGGGCTTATTACATTGGCTTGTGGGTGATGGCGCAAACACCAGTACGTTGTTAAGGTGGCTCAACTTGGGTCCATAGAGAGCTTCAGAAACAAATACCTGCCCATTGGGGGCAAAAGTGAATGAGTTCTGATCTGGATGTTCATGTCCTGGGTTAAAGCTTCTCCACCCATCAATCCAGGAGTATGGCTGGAAGTGAACTATGTCATAGACAGCTCGCCCTCCTAGCTTCCCAGATTTAAAAGACACAAAGGTATTGGTCTGTGTGTTTGGCAACCCAGCCCCATAAGTGACAACACCCCAGTTAGGGAACGTGTGCATTTTTGCAGTACCATATTCCGCAGGAGGCCGTGGGGTGAGCTGGGGATCATACCAGATGTATTCAGTGTGAAGAGTACTCCATCTCTGGGCAGTGGAGGGGACCATCGGTCCATCTTTAGGCCGGTGCCTTCTGATTTGCTGAGCTAACCAATTGCCAGCTCCGTTCTTTAAGACGAACTTATCCAAAAAAACTAACTGGCTCTCGGGACCATAAAACCAATTATAATTGGAATCTGCTATACCCACAGTTCTTTGGAAGCCTGGCAAGAGGGTGGCGTAATAGAACCAAAAGTGCATTTTTAACCAGTTATTATCCAAGTTGTTGATATTAAAATGGCGCTGGGCCAGAAAAACGTACTGTGTGACTGACTTAGCCGTGTAGCTTCCATAGGCAACACCTTCATCCAAAGTACCATCGACAATATGATTCAACAGAAACATCATCTTTTCCATCACATCTACTACAACCTGTTTCCATAGATTTACTTTAGATCCTTTATCCACCCCAGTTACCAAGGCCCCAGTGAGTAACGCTATCATATTAGTAGCTTGGTGGTTATGAAGAAGTTGTTTGCCCCATGAGCGGACCTTGGAATACTCATACATTTCCTCAGTAATAACCCATATTTTTTCTAGGTATTTTTGCCTTCGATGATCATCTAATAAGTTATATAAAAAGTCAAAGGCAGTGGCAAAACCTGTTAAGGAATGGCCAACTGGAACCTCATCCCCTGGTGCATTCTCCACCAGCCAGTCTTTGTAGCCCACCATCCTGTCCATATATTCCAAAACAAATTCAAAGGCAACTTTGTCTTCTGGGCATAACAAACAGTACAGTGCTAAAGGGGGCAGATTGTTACCATAAATTTCATTCCACTTGGCAGCAAAATCAGCATGCTTGGGTGGAGGTAGGTAGTATGTTGGGTTGGACAGCATAACCATCACTGCACTTCTGATAGCTCTAAAAAGATGCAAATGGCTTGTGCGAGACTTTTGCCTCATTGCTTGGATCTCTCCAGCATCAAAATATAAATGTGGATGAAGCATAGTTTTCTTCAGCTTTTGGTTGGGTCTGAAATCTTGCACTTTCTGTGTCTTAAGCTGATCTATGTCATCTGGGAAAACTGCCCAGTCAGAGTAATTGCTCACAGATTCTTCAAAAGTAGAGAAAGCAAACATCACTAACAGTAAAAATAAGAAATGTCCTGTAAACATTAACGCCATGATCCATCGGGGAGCTCCTTTCCTTAGGCATACATGTCAAACACAGTGCTCAATGTGTTTCCCATCTGCTGAGTATAAAACATACATTTAAGGCCTTGATAAAACACAGACTGTAAATCGGATATGCTGTGAAATCCAGCTGACATTCGGCTCATTCAAAGCAAGTACAGTTGCCAAAAAGAGAAAACTTACACTGTGGATCTGTTTGCCTGATGCAGTGTTGCTTCCAATAAAACTTCAAGGAATGTTAAAACCTCTAATTTTCCAATATCACACAGTGAACAGGGGTGGAGATAGTCAAAAATACCATGAATTCACAATTTACTTCCTTGACATAAATCTACATAACACAAAGAGTCAAAAAACACACATTGTAAAAAAAAGAAAAAGCACTCCAAAATCCACGTTAAGAAGTCATTCCTGGAGCAGGAAACCATCATCATACGTGTCTGATGCCTTTGCCTGTGTGTGCTCAGAGAAGCTGACAAAGTACTGCAATTCTTGGAGCTGACTGGGTTGTTACTCCTCTCAGCTTTTTACACTTTTTGCTTTGAGAATTTTTTCTTCCTCCATTTTTGGGGCAAAAACATCCTCAACAAGTATTCAAAGTCCTACTTGGTTTTAAAACACTCAAGATTCCTGTCCTCATTTCAGATCTGTCTTTTTTCAGGCTTACTTACTCATCAGCCTATTACGACCCAGAGAAAGCATTTTCCCATCTTCTTTTATCAGCTTCATCGGTACAGCTATGAAAATCTAATCTCTTCAGCCACCTAGGTACTTCTCTTCCAATCATGAAGTAACCACCAACTGGGAAAGAAAACTCCCCTTTCACCAACAGTGACGTGTCTTTTCTGTTCCTTTTTCATGACATACTCCTTTCTGGGGGAAAAACAAAACAGAAATTCTCTGAGGCTACAAGTATGCTGGGAGTGGACATAAACAGAAGATTTAAATGTTCTAACGTCTCCTGATAGAAATTTTAGCATCACAATGAGATCTGTTATTAACTACAATCTAGGTTAGACCAAATGGTTCTTTTTTCTTATACTTTTCAACGCATATATTAGGATAACAATGGTGGCAGAAGACAAGCGGCTACAAGATGTAACTTTCCTAAGAGTATTTATTTTAACTGTGGCTTGCTTTAGTCATTTAAAATGTTTTTATTCAAATGCAGTTAACAGAAGATGAGTCCTGCTGTCATTCTTGTTTTGATCACAGAAGACTCAGACAAAAAGCAAAAGTTTAAAGGACCATTATGATTCCGGTTGAGGGTTTAACGTTCAAGGGCTCAGAAGGTGTCTTTGCCAGGGGAACTAGTAAGAGCAGTCACTTTTCTCGAAGGAGAAATCATGACAGTGTGTGGGAGCGAGGAACAGCGAGCGGTCCTGCACCAGTCTCTCTCCCGTAGCCCGGTTTTCCATCCTTACAAGAAGCCACCAGAGGGAGCTCAGACCCACACTCAAGGAGCAGCTTCGCGGCTGCCCGTCTTCGGTTCTGAAGAACCTAACCAAGTTTCAGTCTTGGACAAGTCTGCTCTCTGCAGGAAACATGAACGCTAGGAGTTCCCTGATCCGCTCCGCCTGTTGCATTTTTTCATTCGCTTCCTACGAACATGCCAACTCCATCCTCTGCTCCTCACCCCCGACCTCTGGCTGTGGTTTGGGGATAAGAGACCCCTCAAGTGCCAAGTCCGCTTACCTTGGCAGGTCCGGACGGGGTCTCCCGGCAGCGGTGGGCCCGGAGGAGACGGAAGCGGAGAGTTGGAGAAAACTGCTCTGCGCTGGGAGCCGGGCCGCGCGGCCCCCCGCAGGGCTCCTGGCACCCCCGGCCCGGCGCACCCCCGCACTGCAACAGGCTGCGGCCCCGCGCTCGCGCCCCGGCCGGCGCCGCGCGGACACGCCCGCCCTCGGGGAACGCCGGACGCCCCCCGGGCAGCCCCGGACCACGGAAGGCAGATCCGCGCGCCCTGGGCGCGCTCGTGGACGCCGTGTCCAGAGGGGCGCTGGCGTGTCTAGAACGCGATGCCGCCGCGGCCGCCGCTCCTTGGTGCCAGCTCCGGCCGTGCGGCCCACGGAGGGCGAGAGAAGGCTAGGCGGGCCGGGGGCGGGGCGGGAACGACGGGGGCGGGATCAGGGGCGGGGCCTCGGGGCTTCGGGGCCTCGGGGCTTCGGGGCTGGGGGAGAGTGACAACAGGAGGCTCAGGCTGGGAGTCGAGGGCGGGGCTGGAAGGATGGGGGGCGGGGCCGGGGGAGGGGCCGATCGCCCCCGGGATCAGAACCCGAGGGGCTCGGGGCGCGTGTGTTTCCGGCTGCTGTGGCGGCCTCGCGCTCCCGCACGGATAGAGCCCGAGGAGGGGGAAATTTGGGAGTGCGAGCGTCTGAAGACGGCTCCCTGCCGGCCGAGTCCCGCTTCTCTTATCCCTTCGGTTGTGGGGAGAAGGCCAGTCTAACAGGGCTAGGAGTGGGAGGAAGATAGAGGCGGTTCTGGGCCTGATTACAAACGATGGGGGAGGCGGGGGCGGGCGGGGTGACGCTGTGGGCTGTCATGGATCACACTTGAGGAACAGCAAGGGCTGAGAAGGGGAAGAATGTGAGGCAGCCTGGCTGAGGTTGCTGTCAGTCAGAAATGCAAAATCAATATACCGGATTAATGTGAGACTGACTTCAGGAGCACAGACACTACAGATCAGGGGGAAACAAAAAAGACTAATCAGCTTTATTGATCGGAATAATTTCTCCGGCAGTATAAAGATGGAAAGGTATGGGACAAACAAGTGGAAGGAACCTCTCTTATTAAAGAAGTGAAACCTGGAATTCAGTGAAGACCCACAGGCAGCGAAGACTGTGTGGCTCAGTTATGCGGCACGTGTGTGCAGTTCCAGACATTGGAAATCATAGAGCAGCTGTGATTCCTGTGGTACTGGACATATGGAACTTCTCACAGACATCTGAGATTACACTTGGGCAGGAGTCAACCTAAGGTCTACCCTCTGCTATCACGAATAACTTAATAAGGACAGGAATACAGTGAAATATCAGTTGTTGCAAATAAACAAACCCCTCCCCAGTTGGGGATTGATGACGCCTTCACTTTCGTCCTACTCCATCCCATTTTGGGAAAATGGACAGATATGTGTATTAAAAAGTAAGTGTCTTGCTTAGATCACTTCCTGGTAAAACCAAACCGTAGACCGTTGCTAGCAGAATAAATTTCAAAATAATTTACCTTGGGCGGAAATGTGACCTCTACCTTCTCATCAGTCTTCTATTTTATCCCCTTCGGAACCCAACCCCAGTCCAAATGGCCAATCTTGCTTTTACTTTGCTGCTTCCATAACTGTGCTTATGCCGTTCCTTCCTGCATAGCATCCTCCACCCAACACCCCCATTTACTAGGTGAAATTGTTTTTGACTCTTGATGTCCTCTTATCATACTTGTCTCAGCTCATGCTTAAATTCTTCTGTAAATACACCCTAGATTTTTCCCTAACCAGAATGAACTACTTCAGCACTCTATGATTTATATCTATATTCAGCCTCAGCTCATTTGTTTTACGCTTAATATTTTCCCTGGCTCACTCCTGTGCTCTATTCAAAGCTCCCTCAGGTCATGGGCATTCACTCAGCGCCCACCCCGATAAGGGCTGTACCTGTGTTTGAAATGAGTTGAACCTTCAACAGTTGGGCTCACGTAGAGCATTGTCTCCTCCACTGAGATTCATTGTGAAACAAGGATCCTCCTTCAAACTCCAGAGGCAAAACTTCCTGTAAACATCTGGACTGTCCCCCTATGTGACCCACGATGGAGAAAGATGACCCATGGCTTCCAGCCTCACTTACGGGAAAAAGTAGATTTGGAGGAAAGAGGAGCCCAGATGCACAGATTCTTATAATTTTCTGCAAAGAGGAACTTTGGAAACCGACTAGGAATTCGTGTTAGTAAATACAGTGAGTAAACATGCAGACCATTTCCCAGAACAAAATGTGTGCGTGGGACTCTTTCATTCTGTGGATGCAGAGTGCCTCACGACATGAGGGCAAAGTGAACCATAGAGAATTATTATGAGCACTGACATCTGCCAGGGGAATATTTCAACTTTCTTCCAGTCCTTTTCTTTTTTTCTTTTTTTTCGGAGTTAACATCAGTATGATCATTTTTACTGTACAGATGAATGCATTCAGGTACAGACATTGTGGCTTTCAGGTCTGCCCCATGCATCTGCGCTGAAGCTGTGGGATGCAGCGAACCTCTCAGCATTTCTAGATGAGCTTTCAGGCTAATTCACTTTGAACTGGCATCGTCTCCAAGTTGTGAGTCCATTGAAATAAAACAGGAGCTATGGCTGAACAATTCAAGTCATTGGCAGAAAGGGTGGTAGGTAAATGGCACTATGAAAAATGAAGAGTGTCTTGTTTCTGTGAACTAAAAATGGATAGCTCCAATTATTGCTCCTTCCACACATGAAGATGGTACAAAGTTAGGTAATTATAAATATTGCATCCAGCCGTAGAAGGGATGAGCTGTATGTTATGTTATTGCGCATTAAAAATCTTTATGAGTGTGGCAAGAGATACATATACCAACAGCTGATACATTCAGGATCCTGGAGCAGTATCTTATTTTAATGTAAGTGAAGACCCATACAGTCTATTGCTCTAGGGATTTCCTGCTATATCCTGCTATATAAAAAGATCTTAAATCTACATGAGATATTACTTGTGATTTCAAAGCACTTAATGAAAATCTGTGTTTTTTTTAATTTGAATATCTTTCAACCCTACCCCCAGCCACCCTGCTTACAGCAGAGATAATGCTTTCTCGACTAGATTCCCCAAGGCAGGAGGCTTCCTTTCCTCCTCCCTTCCTCTTTCTTTCTGTACTTTTTTCTTTTCTGATCTTCTCTTTTCACTTATCTTCTGTTTTTAAATTCTTCAACACCTAGCTCAGAGCCCAGCAGTTTGTGATGAGTGTGTATTGACTGTTGAACATGAATTACCACCCTCATTTTAAGGCAGAAGAGGAAGAAGTTATAAACCTCTGAACCTCTGGTTGCTGAGTTCTGAGCAGAATCAGAAGCTCCTGCTCTTCCCACGGTGCTGAGGAACTTGCCACCGCACACCTGGCATCGGAGCTACATCTTGGGGGTGAGTTAATTCAAATGAAATTTCAGAGGGAAGTCGGCCAACATTTTAAGGAGAATTTCTGCAAGAATTTTATGTCTTCAGATAGGTAAAAATTCAAGTTCAGAGCCTTAGAACATAAGGTAAATATTACTGATACATTGCCTTATAGAAGGATAAAGTGCAAGCAATAAAACAAGGCAAGACACTACAATAAGTCCCCTTGACTGAAATCACATTTGTCCATGATCTGTTATTCTGATGGACTCTTAAGAACTGGGGCAGGGATGTCTGAGAACTAATTGCTGTGCATTCAGCAACTGACTGTGCACGGATCTCCGAGGCACAGGCTTGTGCGGAGCTCGGGCATTTGAACCTGGGGAAGACTTGGTTATTCTTCCCTTAGCATATCTCTACCTGGACATGGTTTTGTCTGTGAGAGCTCAGATGCAGATTTCTTGAACCACTTATCAAGGCCAGAGGTATATTATACTGATCTATGAGCACGGTTAGGACTAGTTTTGCCCCAGAGTTTGGCGAGATACCAGCTCTGATGGTACAGAAACAGACACCAAACTTGAGCTGCAAATGTTATTGCACAATTGGCCAGCAGTAATAGGCAACACCAATAATAAAGACAAAAGCACAGATTTAAAGCAGGCAGTAGAATCTGAAAATACTCTTTCTGCAATTGCTTTGAGTACAAAACATCTCAAAATGACAGGGATTTTGCCTGCAGAGTTGCTAATGAAGATGTGACCGAGAGTGTTCCCTGAGTTTGTTTATCCAGCTGTACAAGAGCCTGTATGACAGTAACTGGATTTGCACAAATTTAAAAATACCAAAGCCACCTTCTGAGGAAAGAAGTTTCCCCATAAGTCCACTAAAACCTTGTCTATATAAATGAGAGGCTTTATTGCTACCACATCTGCTTGCATATAGTTGTGCTTCTACTATGAAAGAAAATTTTAAACTAGGTGAAACTTACAAGGGGAGCACATGATGGGGTCCTTCCTCTCTCCCTCCCCACTGTCTGTACCATTGGTCTCTGTGGGGGCAGTTTTGCCCCTCAGGACCTTTGGCAATGTCTGGAGAAGTTTTTGCTTGTCACACTCAGGGATAAGGAGCTGCTGGCATCTAGAGAGTAGAGGGGAGGAGCCCTGTTCAACATCTGACAATGCACGGGACCACCCCGCCCCTAACCCCAAACAAAGAGTTTTCCAGCCCAGAATGTCAATACTCTTGAGTTTGAGAAACCCTGCCCTAGCTCAGTGACTCTAAAAATTGATTATGTGCAAATGGTCGGTAGTTGTTCAAATCAAGACTTGAATTATTGCCTGCGTTTTCTATCAGCTCTTTGTCATTGGTTCCTGAGCCAGATGTCACCTAATTTGTTCACACATGGCTTTTTGTTTAGCAGGTACTGGGTCCGTTTGTCTTCTCTTGACCAAAGACACCACTAAACCCAGCTGTTTCACCTCAAATGAAAGCCTGGGCTAGGCTTCCAGGCACAACTGGCAGTAAATCGATGCCTTCAAAGCAATAAGGGAAAGAAGTGACTTCAGGGTTATCAGAAATCCCCTTCTGATGTTAAAAACTCATACCCTTCACGTACACATACCACACGCACACATGCACTCCTCAAACATTTTTTTAATTACCTGAATTTTTTTCTTTGGGACAGTGCTTATCAAATTAAAATTCTTGGACCCCCCAGTATCAGAAAGACCAAGGTGTTGTTAAAAATGCCACTTTCTGAAATCTGTCCAAACCCTATGGATTAAGAATCCCTGAGTATCCAGTCTGGTAACCCACACCTTTAAAATGCTCCTGGGAGGCACGCCAAGTTTTGAGTTACTGTTCTAGGACAAGGATTCTTTTCTTCCCCACACACCTGTGCATGTGTCTCTGCCGGTTTGTTTGGGTATGTGACCGAAACATCCCGAGGCTGACAGGACCACAGGGACTAACCAGGGATAGAAGTCGGTGTTGTAGAATAACCCAGAGACATGTGGGTAACTATTTCACAGCTAGTTTAATTATTTTACATGCTAATTGTTTATTCACATCTGAAAGAGTGAGGTAAACGGGATTGCTAAGACAGGAGAGAAAAATTAAGACAATCTGGGAACAGTGGAGCTTGTACATTATTGGGGCAAATTGATTGACTGGAAGGTAGCAGAGAAGTTTGTCCTGGGTCCTTGAGTGGCCAGGGTGCAGTTCTTTATGGATTCCCCAGAAAGCAGTGAGAGTTTAGCCATGAGCAGTTGTGACAAGCTGTCCTCGTCTGATGTCAGCCAGTATCTTCCACTCAGTGCTGTCACCTGAGTCAGATTCAGCCTGCACGATGTCCTCGCTGGAAAGCCACTAGGAAGTAAGGTCCCTCTCTCCTTCCATCCAAGGCCAGGCAGGAGGCGTTTCTCTTTGCTTCTGGGCATTTGCTTCATTTTTCTGCTTTTCTGAGGATCAGCTCTACCAGATCCTTCATGGGGATCTGACTAAACCTGGCTGCCCCTCAGCAAACAAGTTTATACCATCTTGATCCTATCAGCAGGCAGAAATAATTTCTCCTTTTTGAACTCCAAATTCGAAGTCTCAGGAGAGAAAAGATGACTGCACAACACGGTCAGGGTTCTATCACAATGCACACAAGAGATGGAAAGCAGTTCAGGGTCACGTCGTTCAAACATTGCTCCAGGGGCTGACACTAGTGGGTTTAGGGTATCAGTCATCACAAGAGAACAGAACTGGCTCATACCTAAAAAGTATCTACCAGGAAATAACCCGCCAGAGGGCCATGCTACCCTTAGAGGCATGTAGAAAGGAGGGGACTTGAGGGCAAGTCGTGGAGGTGGTGGAGGTGGAGGTGGGGATGAGACAGGGGAAGGCAGGGCGGGAGGTTGGCATTTGTTGTTCAAAAATGCCCACACGTTGTATAATGCAAGCTGACTCCTCTTCCTTATCCGTCTTTGAAAATTATGGCTTTGACAGAGTTTATTAAATTTGCGTGGTTTTAAGAATCACCTAGAAGCTGCTTGTTAAAAATGTCCAATGTGAGATCTGGGGCCCTACTCTAGAATCATGAGGGTAGGGTAGAGAAGGGGATCCAAAGAATTCGTATTTGTAAATGCCATTTTGATCATGCAAAACTGGCAAATTACCCTTAAAGAGCTGACCCATGTAAAATATTGCCAGGTTCTTACAAGAGAACATAAATTGGTTTCAGATTTAGAGAGCAGAGTTTGATAGGCAGAGAGGGGAGGAAAATTAAGGTATGTTTGAGAGAAGCTTTAAAGCTGTGTGGTCCAATATAGTAGCTGCTAGCCATGTGTGGTTAGTTAAATTAAAATTAAAGTTAAATGAAATTAAAAATTCACTTCCTTAATTGTACTATCCACATTTCCAGTGTGCAATAGCCACTTGTGATTAGTAGCTGCAATATTGAACAGCACAGGTCCAGAACACTTCCTTTGCTGCAGAAAGTTCTAACGGATAATGACACAGAGGAGGAGTCAAGGAGGGAGAAAGATGGTGTAAAACTTATGTCGGTGTCCCCATCATAGGCCTATGCAGAGTTCATACGTAAGTGTCATAATGTTGATGATGTTGACATACTCAGGCTGATGATAATAATGACACTTACTGAGCACGTGTTACTTGCAAAAGCCTCTATTGTAATCCTCCAGACAACCTGAACACTTACTGTGGTACCAAACTGTCTCACTAGGTAACATATGTGGGTAACTGTTGATTGTTGTCATGTGGAATTTAGGACCCCATATAGCCAGATGATCTGATTTTGCAAGGAAAGCCAGAAACCTAGATTTTTATGTGAAACAACTTGATTTTTTAAATGGCTTAATTTTTTTTGACAATGCAGTGAAGACCAAACAAAATATGTCTGTGAGATGGATTCAGTTCATGTAATGCAAGGTTTTGACGTTTTAGAAGCTGGATGCACTGAAAATTAATTTCCTGATTTAACTATGTTCGCCCCAGCAATGCAACTTCCACTTTAATGCTGGAGAGAACACTACCATTCTTTATCTGAAGTTATCTACTCCTACAACCCCTCTCAGTCTGAAACAGTCCAAGTCTGATGACATATTCAAATAATCTTATTTATATCTGCAGAAATATGTTAAACTTTATTTCTTCCATTTATTCAATAAATAGTCACTAAGTGCTCAATAAGACATTCTGCTAGGAACTGCTTGGGAAACCTTTATGAGAAAAAAAAATCCTAGCCAAATGGAGCTTATTGAATCTTATGGACAGAAAAGGCATAATGGAAAGTCATGATAGCTGTGAATTGCTACTTCGTTTTCTGTATTTTAATCACTACTTCATGAGATTTAAATACCTTTTGAAGGAGCCTCTATGTCTTGCTGTCCATTATTTTGGATAGCACATTTAAATTGACAAGGATGGAAGATTAGTAATGACTCAGGAACTGGGAAAATGGATAAAACCCTTAATTTTGTAAGAAATCTCTAGGCTGTTTGCATTTTTTCAGAGCTGCGCCCCTTCTGTTATAATACCTGGAGTCCAGCCAGGCACAAAGCTCGCTGGCTGACTACTGCAGAAAGGAATCCTGGAACCTCTCTTGCTGACCTGTTTCCCGACTTTCCAGCACAGCTAGCCAGAGACTTCCTATAGACAATGAGGGAATTCAAAAACAATGAATGTGGTAGTTCAGCTATTTATCTGGGGACCACTGGGGATGAGACTGAGCCATTTTCCTGCAGCTGGCCACAGAGGAGGCTCAGTATGAAAGAACAGGGCCATGCAGTTGGCATATGTCTCATTCTGGGCTAAAGCTTTCTATCATAGGATTCAGTCAGACCCAAAATGCAAGATGAACATCATCTCTCTCGTTGTTACTTATAATAAATAGAAAAGAGATGGACAGATCATGTTTTCCAAAGGTGCTTGATGATAAGAGTGACCAAAGGCACTTAATAATTCCCTGTGCTGGAAATGCAGATTCAGGGTCAGGGATGGAATCAGGAATTCAGTGTTCTTAGTGGGTACATTAAGTGATTGTTACCACCAGAGAAGTTAGGAAGTACTGGAATGGAAGGATAAAGAAGGGTTCTCTCCCTGTAATGGTATTATTCCCAGTCATCTATTGTATATCAGCTTTCATCAGTTTATGGTTACATGCCTAGACTTTGGAGTGAGATGGTCCTGAGTTTGAATCCAAGCTGCGAGGCTATACTGTCAGTTGCTATGAGACATTAGGTCACTTATGTAACTTTTCTGAATATAGATATCCTCATCTGTAAAGATGGGGTTACACTATTACTAACTTCGTTGTGGAGAGTTGAGAATTTTAAATGAGAAGAGGCAGGTAAAGTCCTCAGTACAGAGTCTGGGGAATGTTCACTGGGCACTCTTTACAGTTAAAAAGCAATTTTACATACTTTGTCTCATTTGATCCTTTTACCAATCATGTGAATGATACATGATTAACTCAATTTTGTATACAAAAACTGAGGAAGAGAAATTCAGGATAGAAAACATTATATCTATATATGTTTGGGCTAGTGTGACAAAAATAGTACACTGGTGTCTAGCAACTTGCTTTCTGAATTTGTCTAATTTTAAAGACTGAGAACATTTTTAGGAAACATTTCGTTCATTTCTCTCACTTTACAGGTGAAGGATCTAAGACTAGTGAAGTAAACTAATTTGTTCAGAGTGAGAGAGAGAGACAGTCCTAAAACTGGTACCAGAATCAGGTTTTTAAAGTACATCTTGCAAACCTGTCATTGCATTGTTGAGGATGTGATTTATCTTTAAGCAAATCCGGTGATACATATTTTAGATCTGCTTCTTTGACATTAAAAAACATAACTCCTAAATCACTATTCTATATGCATCTTAAAATAGAGCATATTTTCAAGGGATTACCTAGTGTACAGTTGTACCAAAATTCTTTCAGAAACCTCTTAAATACGTAGGTTCCTATGTCCACCAGAGATCCTTTTTGAATCAGAATCTTGATGGGGAATGAGAATTTGCATATTTAAGTTTACTAATTAAAGTTTGAGTACTAGCTAATTAAACTATTAATTCCTTGAGATCAGAAATTGCGTATTTTCCTTCTTCTGTATTCCCATCAGTTCCAGCCAGAATTTTAGGCAAACACTCTGCACTCAGTTAACTCCTATTGAATTGAACTGTGATAGAATCAAATTATGGTAAAATGTTTGGATTATATAAAAATCTGTGAGGCACATGTATGGATGAATCATTTCCAAAGATATCATTTATAAAATTTGACCTGAATTAGAAGCATAATTCTCTTGCCGGATATATTGTTTGTCTGGAGAGTATATGTGTGTGTGTATGTGCGTGTGTATATATATATATATATACTCTTTCTTTCCTATATATATGAAAGAAAGGGAAAGAGAGAGAGATTGGAGAAAATTAACCTTCAGACAAATGAAATCAAGTTTAATGGAGAGGGGGAAAAAACCCAAATATCATGCCAATTTTGAGGAATGTTAGCTTGGATATTAGTTATCTATTGCTGCATAACAAGATATCTCAAAACTTGCCAGCCAAAAATACACAAATGTTTATTTTCTCCCAGTTTTTGAGGATTAACAGCTGGCAGCTGGCCAGGGTCTCTCAGGAGACTGTAGGCAGGAGGTCTGTGTTTTAACCACATTACCTTGGCTGAGGTATGGTGAGGCCAGACTCGGATCAAGAGAGAGAAACTGGAAAGAGCTTCAAGTTTTCGTTACTCTCAGCACCCTGGGGAGAACCTAGCAGGCCCCGCAGGGCCATTTGGAGGAGCAGCGGGCGGGCCACAGGGAGGGGGAGCAGGAACTGTGGGCGCGAGCCTTCAGTGTAGCTTCTGGGGGAAGGGACGGCCAAGGCAGGGGTAGCAGGTTTGGGATTGTCCAGTTTAAATCATTTCGGCAGGTGCTGGGCTGAGGAACTGTTTCTGGTTGTCTGGGACCTGGCCCTGGGATGATTCAGGTGGGTGCAAAGTGGTCCTGAGCGTGAGACCCCAATAAGGCAGGTAGTTGGAATGTGGACTTAAGCTGCTGCTTAAGGGGAACTGACTGGCTTCTAGCCAAGACCTCAAAACGAGACAAGACAGCATTTTAAAAGACTATGTTACAGTTTGTCAGAGCGTCAGTCTTCTGAGGGCTTGAATGGGGTTGAAGGGTCTGCTTTTAAGAAGGTTCACCCACATGGCTGTGGACATGAAGCTTCAGTTCCTCACTGAGGATACCAGGAGGTCTCGGTTCCATTACATGGGTGGCTCCAAACATCGTGTGACTGTCTTCACAACATGGCAGCCAAAGTCCCCCAGGATTGGTGAGTCCAGAATGAGAGATGCGAGGAGAAAGGTACACTCCTTTTATGACCTAGTCTCAGAAGTCATGCCCCATCATTTCCACCTTACCCTGTCTATAGAAACAAGACTTTTAGAACAGCTCATACATTTTAAGCCGCACAGCTCCATTGACAGAATTCTTTCCAAAAAAAGTGATAAGAACATTTTCTCTCAGATTCCTAAGGCAATGCTGACTGGGGGAAGAAAAAATGTTCAATTTATTTTGTATGTATTTTGGTCAGTATTTTGATTCCATTACATTTTGGTATAAAAAAGTCATGGTTGCCAAAAACAAAGGTCGTTTCTTTCCATAATTTTCATTTGTGATCAGAAGGTAGACTCTCGAATAACGTTATGGATTGTCATATCAAAACAGCAGCTTAAAAAAAAAGCCATATGTAAAATGATTTGCCCAAGAAAAACGTGAATATGTCATGTTTATTTGTTCATTTATTCAACAAGTATTAATAGAGTTCCTCTTACATGCCCAGCTCTAGAGTAAGCATTGGCTAATAGAGTTCCTCTTATGTGCCCAGCTCTAGAGTAAGCATTGGCTAATACAGTTCCTCTTACATGCCCAGCTCTAGAGTAAGCATTGGCTATACAACAGGGAAAAGAGAGCTGTGCTTCCGGTTCTCACGGAGTTTCTGTCCTAGTGCAGGAGGAAAAGTTCTATTGAAATATTCCACCTAATGTTTGTATAATTAAAAACTGAATTGCAGTGAAAAATGTACATGATGCTATGAAAGTGGATGAAGAATGCAGAATGATAGGGAAGGCTTCCTGGAGAAAGTGGCCATTAATCCTTGAGCTGTTGTCTGAACAATGAGCTGGGAAGGTGATGAGGAAATCGACTGAACTTTACAGCATATATTCTGTAAGTTAAATAATCTCAATGAACAAAGAGGCCCTGAGGGTTTACTATCTCAGACAAATGATAGGACCCTTTTAAAGATCTTCAGTATTTTACCGTCCTGTACCACGCATAACCTAGTTATAAATCTAAAGATTTTACTGGACAAATACCATGGTCTCTTTCAATATATGTTATCAGAACTTCTCACTTGGCTTCCTGAGCGTCCTGGGGTGCATCCTTCCCTGATGGCCACAAGGAAAATTTGGGGGATCTTAGTTATACTTACATATTCATGAAAACTTGTCGTTTCTTTGGTTAGTGTACTTAGGTGTGGTGG
Source organism: Globicephala melas (assembly GCF_963455315.2). NCBI lineage: Eukaryota > Metazoa > Chordata > Mammalia > Artiodactyla > Delphinidae > Globicephala > Globicephala melas. Next base: position 20,636,962 of record NC_083326.1, read on the forward strand.
TCTGGTCCCCACTGTGAACAGTCACCTGTCCCTTCCCTGCATTGCAACTATTGTACATGAAATATCTTTTTTTAAATAACAACCCAGGACTTCACTGGTGGTCCGGTGGTTAAGACTCCGCCCTCCAAATGCAAGGGCCCTGGTTCAGTTCCTGGTCAGGGAACTAGATCCTGCATGCCTCAACTAAAAGACCCCGCGTGCTGCAACCATGACCCAGTGCAGCCAAATAAATAAATAAATATTTAAAACAATAATAACACTGAACCCATGGAGTGTTTCCACAGCAATGACTGGGGAGAGGGTCACATTTCGTGTGCATGGAATAGCAAGTGCAAATACCTCTAGTGGGAGTGGGGTGGGCACGTAAGGGAAACAAAAAAAAATTGTTTACCTGGGAAGGAGAAAGCTTAGGGTAATGTGATGTGAAAGAAGAAGGAAATGTATGAAGTAGATAAGCCAAATACGATCTAATATATAGGGTAATACTCAATCCCATTTTGCCCAAGGCAGTCCTATTTACATTAGCTCTCCCAGCATCATGGAAAATAGTACGGCCCATCAATCTTGAGAGCCTCCTGGGGTTGGATGATGTATTTTATGGTCACACTATTTGAGTTAAAGATTTTGGTCTTTATCTTAATAATGATGGGAAGCCATTAAGAGTTTTGACCATAGAATAAAAGGAATAACAGATTTTTGTTTTTCTGATATCTGTCTGGCTATAGTGAGTAGAATGAGTTAGCAACGCAGAGTGTACAGGGAGACCATCTACTACTGTAGTTCTGGCAAGACGTGGCAGCTTAGACTGTATTGGTAGCAGTGAAGATGGACGGAGTGGCCTGATTCAAGAAACGGGCCATCTCTCTGCATTGCAGTCCTTCTGTACACCTCTGGTCAACTGACTTTTTCTTTTTCCATGACATTGAGTATAAGCCTTTTTTTTTTTTTTGCGGTAAGCGGGCCTCTCACCGCTGTGGCCTCTCCCGTTGCAGAGCACAGGCTCCGGACGCGCAGGCTCAGCGGCCATGGCTCACAAGCCCACCCGCTCCGCGGCATGTGGGATCTTCCCGGACCGGGGCACGAACCCATGTCCCCTGCATCGGCAGGCAGACTCTCAACCACTGCGCCACCAGGGAAGCCCTACAAGCCTTTTTAATTCGCTTACAAGCTAGGATTCCACCACCACTTCCGAACACCTTTCTCTTTACTCTCGGCTGAAGAAATTGTTCCCTTTTCATTGGAAACTAAAACCAATAAACAGAATCTCTCTCATCGTCCAGCTATAAGATCTGCAAATTTGCCTACAGACACACAAAAGCTCTCTTCTTCTCAGATTACACCATGGATGGTATCGCTCCTTGTACTGAAAGCCAATAAAGCCTCCTCTGATTTAGATCCTGGAAATTATCCTCTCTCCTCTGCACAGCACTCAATGTCTCGGTTTTCTCACCTCTCACTCACTTTTGTAACCCATTCTATTCTGCTTCCTTCCCTTGCTGTTTCCTGAAAGTGTTCTAAGGACAGCAGTGGCATCTGGAGATCTTTTCCAGGTCTCATCTTACTTGTCCTCTGGGCAGCAGATGATGTTGCCTCTCCTTGAAACCATCACTTACACTGGCAACTTTCCCAATTTTTTCCTCTACCTCTTTGCAGTCATTACATGTTGGAGGACCTTAAGGCTCCTGGACCATCTTCTTACTCTGTCCTCCCCACGTCTACAATCTTATACACGTCCATATCTCTAATAACTATTCATAGATTGTTAATTTCCCATAACTATATATCCAGGTCAAGGAAATCAAATAGTACCAACTGAAGGTCTTACAAGTGAAACAAACATTCACAAAGCCAAGCTCAAATTTGTGATTTGCTCCTATGCGAAACCTGACCATCTTCCTCACTGGTGTTTTAAGGAGTGTCATGTACATATAGTCACATAAGTCAGGATACCAGTCATCATTTACCCCTCCATCTCCCTTAATTTATCTTTTACCAAGTGATGTCAGTTTGATCCCCTGAATACCTAAAATAATGATGGTTTCTCTATTTTCTTATTTTCTACAGTAGCAATGAGTTGCGTGGGTACATTCACAGAGAAAGCAGATTATAAAATCAACCCAAGGTTAGGTTTTGCCTTGAACACAGTACAAGAAGACTGGTATTTATGGCAGTGCTGCTGAGATGATGCATGAGTCATTAATCTAGCTGCATCCAGAAGGAACGATGGACGTGGCAAGCTTCTATATTGAAGTTGAGATGTGACTGACAAATGGCCTTTAGAGAAGTAGCTGTACAAGTGAGCTGGAGGAAGAGGGGTTTTCAGGAAGGAAGAGTCTTTCCTTTTCTTCTTCTTCTTTTTTTTTTGGTTGGTATTGGGGCTTTTTGTTTTTGTTTGCATTCACATTTTTTATTCATTCAAGCTAGGTTCAGTGCTAAAGGCTGACCAGTGAATCAAACAAATAAAACCCCTGCCCCTAGGGAGGCTTATTGTACCTTGGAGGGGCACAATAAACACTTAAACAAATAAACCTATAATGTTATGTAGTAATAAATACTAAGAAGAAAATAAAGCAGATTGAGGAGTAACAGAAGCACTGGAGTGCTAATTTAGAGCTATCACCCCTCTCTGAGGAGTGATATTTGAGAAGAGACCAGAAGAAGGGATGGAAAAAGGATAGAGAATTACAGACCAATGGGTCAGCTGGTGTACAGGCCTGGGGACAGGTTGCTGAGGCAGACCAAGGATCAGCCAGGATGTGGGGTATGGGGATTTGAAGACACAACCGAGCACCGGACACGGTCTGTGGCCCCTGGTGTGGCCCGCGGATTGTGTTCTCTGTGTGATGGGAGTCCATAAGAGTATTTTGAGAAGAGACTGGAAAGATGTGAGCAATGTTTCAAAGGAGTTTCTCTGACAACCCTTGGGAGAATTGGCTTTGGTGGAATAAGAATGACATCAGCAGAACCATAGCAGGATGTAGAAATTCATAATTTAGTACGATGAGAAGGTCTGGAATGTGACCATAGGTGGAGATAAAAGGGTTCATTTATTGGAACAGCTGAGAGGCCACGGAAGGTTCATCACATGGATTTTTGCAGGAAACAGGCTAGAATATCCCACAGATGAGGAAGAATCACTGTGATGTTCCTAGTGACAATACAGAGGGGTGAAATGTCATAGAGGTGAGCAGCGTGATTTTAGATAATCCTAGAGCCAATTATAGCTCTTACATGAAGTTGTACCAAGAGATCAGGTGTATCTCAGTAATAGTATCTGAGAACTAAACAAAAAAGAGGAGACACTTAACATGATGAATAATGTTGAAATGTGATGAAGTCTGCCTATGTAGAACACCTGCCTCCCTGCTAGAAAGAGGAAGAGAGAGGATGTTAGGACCATTTATTTAGATGCTTAGAGCTGAGGCACAGGTTAAAAGTAATTCCAGTTGTGTTACTGTTTTGTCAAGTACATTTACTAAATTTTTAAATCATATAGTATATTTAAATTAGACTAGATTTTATATTTCTCCTTTTACTTTAAAAGGGGGGAAAGAATCTTTATGTAGAAGGATCTTTGATAAAAGATGTTGCAAATACTAGAAAAATTTTAGACTCAACGTCAAAAAATTAATTCGACTCTTTTTTCTAAAAAAGAGATAAATATTTAGGTTTAATAACTGCTTTTGTTTTGTAATTCATGCTACTTTTAAAAAATGAAGTTCAGTCTCATGTAGATTAGCATTTTATTGTTTCCCTTAAAATTAATTTTAATGCTATCCTTAACATCATTTTAAGTCAGCATTTTTACTGTTCACTCACAGATTTTTTTTCCCTATTACGCACAGATTTAGTATTACTCTTCTGTCATTCATTAATAGTCTGTCTAAAGAGCTAGGCATAAAAATTCGACAGAAAATATGACCACCAAAGTTTTCTGCCCTTGTGGAAAGGATGTCACCTTGGCCTGCAGTAAATTATCCTTAGAGGCTTTGCCAGAACCTGGTACCCAGAGTTAGGAGAGGTAGTCTGGCTCCTGCCTTAGAGCACATGCTGATGAGAATCTCCCCACGCTGAGGTCAACAGGGTGGAAAAAAAGGTCCTGCATGAATCCTAAATTTTGAAATTATTTTTCACATGTCTCTTGTTTATGTGCTGCTTTTGGCAACTTGAAAAACTTCTCTCATTCTTTCTGAAAGAGTAAAGAACAGTTATCACAGCAAGAACTTTACACTAACAGGGGATTATTTCTTTTGAACTTTGCTGTTACAGAGTTTCCAACATCTCATGAAAAACAATGCACTTCTTAGAATGAAGGTGTATTCTTACCCTGCTGCCTTTGAACTGTTCTTCTGTGTTACATAGTAATTTAGAATCAGAAATTAAAAACTTCTTATATACATAATTTAAAAAGTCATGGGGTATTTAAAAATGGATCCAAATGATCACTTTTTTCCCATTCATTTAGTTAATTTAATTTCTATTATTCTTTCCAGATGCCATTATCTTTGCATTTCATACTTGTGCTATGAATAGTATTGTTCAATGTGCATTTAATTTGGACTCATTTTTGCTTCTCGAGTACATATTATTTTTTAAAGCATGAAACCCAGTGTAGTTCAATAGCTTCAAATATTTCATTTTTTATAATTGCTGTTCAAGTTTTTAAAACCTTTTAAATTATAGAATCAAATGACTACAGCAAAGGAAAAAAAAACATGATTTCCTCATTTTCTACACATATATTCTTCTTTTTCCATAAGTCTTTCCATAAAAGACTTGTCAATCTGTAATCGAACTGAATCACATGATCTTTATATTGTCAAATTAATTACATCACTTGCCCTTGTGAGGATCTAAGAGTTTTGGATATAGTGGAATTAAATAGATTGAAAAAAGTCAAGTGAATTAGAAACAAATCAAATAATTCATCAGAGACCTTAAAGAAAACTACATGCACACACACACACACACACACACACACATATATATTAAAAAAAACTCTTTACTTGTAAGACTATGAGCATATTCTACAACCATACAGATTATTTGGAAGCGAAAGGGAAGAGCTTGGTGTAAATAGATTTGATTTTTTAAAGTGCCTCTGTATAATTCCACTGTTTGGTTGGCATTATATGACTCTTGCTTTCAAAACCTTGCACATATAGTGAACTTAATGGTCTAAAATTAAAATAGTTTAAAATTAAATTTACAGTGAATCATACAAATGTTATATTTTACCTAATCAAACATAAAATTAAACTTCTATAAATATTTTGTATTCAATCTATTGTTAAATAATATGAGGATGTTTTAAAAATAAATAGTTTTATATCACTATTACTGAGCATCTTTTACTATACAGAAAAAGTTGGCTTATTCAAGTTACCTCAAATGCTAGGACCTTAGGGTATATATAAAAATACAGAAGTATAGAAAGTATTTTGTGAGCATCACAGGAAACTAGAATTTTGTTTAAGGTCCCATGAAGATCTGGAATTTAGATATATTGACAATTCTGATCTCCATTTACTGGCTTTCTGCCATTATTTTTCGATGATTCTGCTTCTATGGCACTTGACATTAGCAGCTCACTCAGTCCTCTATATTTGGCTCCTATTAAATGAACTCCCCAACCACTGTATTTCACTGAGTTATTCTGTATGGGGACCCCTATAGCCAGTGCTCTCATCCAAGTCCTATTTTAACTATGCTGGCCAGTCAGCTGTGACTGAGTGGACAGAGTTCTGTGGTCAAAATGGTGATGACTTGTTTGAGGACCCCTTGAAAGGGGTCTGTATATGCAAGCTTCTTGCATGACTGTGTTATAGAGTAGCCCTAGCGCTTTTGCTGATTCTTGATCCCCAGAATTTAGAACAGGAAGGGACTTTAGTGGTAATATAAGCTAACCTCTTATTTTGTACTGGGGAAATGATCACGGTTCCACTTGCTGATCTTACCATCTTTGCAGAATTCAGAAATTCTAAACTATCATTATTTCAGAGGCTGCCTTTGCAATGTAAAGAATGAAAAGGGATTATAAGAAATAGAGAACTTCAGGAGTAATAGCAACAGTAGACTTTTAACTAAGCAATTGTTAGCGATTAAGGAGAATCAGTACCTATGATATAAACACCACACCACAGTTAGACTTTGGGGTAAGGAGAGCAGCAAAGGAAGGAAGGACCCAGACCCCTGGATACTCTTGGATTCAGCTCAAGGAAAGTGTGCTTCTGGACAAAGCACTGGACTCGCTCAAAATGCCATCTACAGCCTTGCCCAGTTAATACTGTAGGGATAACATAGGTCAATCTATTATAGAAAAGTGTTCCTTTGGAGCTATTTGAATTACAAAGGGAGGTCATGCTAATTATTAAGGTTTATGGTATTCTAGAATCCTTGTGAAGTTGGTAATATTTTTTATAGTAGAGCCATTTCTAAGCAAGGCAAATTCATTTGCTGAGTGAGATTGAAGAAGAAATGGGAAAGGAGACAAACTGCTATCTGATTTACATAGCAGCATTTCTTTCTTTTTTTATAATGCCAGAACATTTGAAAACAGAAAAAAAGTGAAGAACACATAGGCAGTTTTGCAAGAACAGTGTCAAGTTGTGTTTTTTTTTTTTTTTTTTCTCCACCAAACTGACCAGATGTTTTTGTATTCTGGAGAAACTACCTCTATAACAATATCTATTCCAGTCAGATTAGTTCAAACAAAACTATAGTCCATGCAGATGTCTAACGTGGTGGCAAAAGGGCATGGGACTGAGTTGATTTAACAAATATTTATTGCATGACGAAGATGTTCTAAACAATGCAGTATATTTGTTATCACTAGATTTAGAGAAGAGATTCCTAAGATGAGTAAGTCATGGTTACCATCCTTGAAAAAGTCACTGTTTATTCAAGGAAGAAAAATGTAAGCAAATAATTACATTTGTGGAAATAGTGCTATGTTACCAAGCTAGATCCAAAGTGCTGAGTTAACCATTGAGTTTTAGGATTGAATATAGTTATTTTAAATGGGGAAGAAGGATGCAAAGATAGTAAATTCAAACTGTGAAATTAACAGTAGCTTTTCAGAACTTATAAGCATTGTAATATAGTCTATCAAATGATAAATTCATTGATAGAATCTATAATTCCTGCCAGAGAAATTTAGGAAACCCAGCCCCAAACTGAAAATCATTCTTAAGAAAAGAATATGGATCAGCCAAAAATATATATAAATAAAAGAAAACGTAATTAAAAATTATTATTTGGGGACAGAAAGAAATTATATATGTATGACTTATTCACTCACTCATATTTTATTTACTCATATTTCATTTATTCATTTATTTATGCATGACATTCATTCACTCATATTTCATTTTATTTCATTTCATTTATTTATTATTTCATTCATATATTTCATTTATATATGACTTATTTATTCACTCACTCATATTTCACTTATTTAATGTTGACAAAATACTTTAGAGACTGACTTCATTTATTTTTAAGGGTCAAATAATTAAATGTTCTAAGTGATAAGAATACATACTCTATAAAATTGTATTATTTTGCAAATTCTCTGCTGGCCAGTCTGAACAGGAAATATTTGATCAGTGGGCTGACAATTTTTATCCTCAGATACAGAATCAAAAGGTTAAATAATATAAATGTTATAAAAATATAAATCTAACAAAAGTCCACATGCAAATATTCTACTTGGTTTTATCACTGACAATAAAGGCTAGGAAGGCATTGATGTAATGCCTTGATGGCTAGTACAAGGACTTTTAGAAAAAGTTGAAATCTAAAGTGTTTACATGTTAACAATGATGTCACATTGTGTTGAAAAATACCATGCGGAATAGTAGATAAAGGTATGAGATTAAATACCAATGCCTAATTTCCTCCCTCTTGATACTTTATGCAAGTTTAGAAATGAAAATGTTTTGCAACACAAGATCAGGGGAACCAGAGACAAGATAAGAACAACAAAATTTTGAAGTAAGAGTAAGGGTTTCAACACGAGGAGATTTGTTGTTTAAGATGCTGATTCACTGTGTAAGAAAGTTAGTTGAAACCTGGACACATACAGACTGAAAGTGAGGGGATGGAAAAAGATATTCCATGCAAATGGAAATCAAAAGAAAGCTGGAGTAGCAATATTCATATCAGATAAAATAGACTTTAAAATAAAGAATGTTACAAGAGACAAGGAAGAACACTACATAATGATCAAGGGATCAATCCAAGAAGAAGATATAACAATTATACATATATATACACCCAACATAGGAGCACCTCAACACATAAGGCAATGGCTAACAGCTATAAAAGAGGAAATCAACAGTAACACAATAATAGTGGGGGATTTTAACACCTCACTTAAACCAATGGACAGATAATCTGGACAAAAAATTAATAAGGAAACAAAAGCTTTAAATGACACAATAGACCAGATAGATTTAATCGATATTTATAGGACATTCCATCAAAAAACAGCAGATTACACTTTCTTCTCAAGTGCGCATGGAACATTCTCCAGGATAGATCACATCTTGGGTCACAAATCAAGCCTCGGTAAATTTAAGAAAAATTGAAATCATATCAAGCATCTTTTCCAACCACAATGCTAAGAGATTAGAAATCAATTACAGGGGAAAAAAACGTAAAAAACACAAACACATGGAGGCTAAACAATACATTACTAAATAACCAAGAGATCACTGAAGAAATCAAAGAGGAAATAAAAAAATACCTAGAGACAAATTACAATGAAAACACGATGATCCAAAACCTATGGGATGCAGCAAAACCAGTTCTAAGAAGGAAGTTTATAGCAAAACAAGCCTACCTAAAGAAACTAGAAAAATCTCAAATAAACACTCTAAACTTACACCTAAAAGAACTAGACAAAGAAGAACAAACAAAACCCAAAGTTAGAAGAAGGAAAGAAATCATAAAGATCAGAGCAGAAATAAATGAAATAGAAATAAAGAAAACAATTGCAAAGATCAATAAAACTAAAAGCTGGTTCTTTGAGAAGATATACAAAATTGATAAACCTTTAGTAAGACTCATCAAGAGAAAAAGGGAGAGGACTCAAATCAAAACATTAGAAATGAAAAAGGAGAAGTTACAACGGACAACGCAGAAATGCACAACATCATAAGAGACTACTACAAGCAACTCTATACCAATAAAATGGACAATCTGGAAGAAATGGACAAATTCTTAGAAATGCACAACCTTCCAAGACTGAACCAGGAAGGAATAGAAAATATGAACAGACCAATCACAAGTAATGAAATTGAGATTAAAAATCTTCCAACAAACAGAAGTACAGGACCAGGTGGCTTCACCTGTGAATTCTATCAAACATTTAGAGAAGACTTAACACCCATCCTTCGCAAACTCTTCCAAAAAATGCAGAGGAAGGAACACTCCCAGACTCCTTCTATTCAGGCCACCATCATGCTGATACCCAAACAGGGCAAAGGTACTACAAAAAAAAAAAATTACAGACCAATATCACTGATGAATATAGATGCAAAAATCCTCAACAAAACACTAGCAAACAGAATCCAACAACACATTTAAAGAATCATACACCATGATCAAGTGGGGTTTATTCCAGGAATGCAAGGATTCTTCAGTATACGCAAATCAATCAACATGATACACCATATTAACAAATTGAAGGAGAAAAACCATATGATCATCTCAACAGATGCAGAGAAAGCTTTCGACAAAATTGAACACCGATTTATGATAAAAACCCTGCAGAAAGTAGGCATAGAGGGAACTTTCCTCAACATAATAAAGGCCATATATGACAAACCCACAGCCAACATCGTCCTCAATAGTGAAAAACTGAAAGCATTTCCACTAAGATCAGGAACAAGACAAGGTTGCCCACTCTCACCACTCTTATTCAACATAGTTTTGGAAGTTTTAGCCACAGCAATCAGAGAAGAAAAGGAAATAAAAGGAATCCAAGTCGGAAAAGAAGAAGTAAAGCTGTCACTGTTTGCAGATGACATGATACTATACATACAGAATCCTAAAGATGCTACCAGAAAACTACTAAAGCTGATCAATGAATTTGGTAAAGTTGCAGGATACAAAATTAATGCACAGAAATCTCTTGCATTACACTATACACTAATGATGCATTACACTATACACTAATGATGAAAAATCTGAAAGTGAAATCAAGAAAACACTCCCATTTACCATTGCAACAAAAAGAATAAAATATCTAGGAATAAACCTACCTAAGGAGACAAAAGACCTGTATGCAGAAAATTATAAGACACTGAAGAAAGAAATTAAAGATAATACAAATAGATGGAGAAATATACCATGTTCTTGGATTGGAAGAATCAACATTGTGAAAATGCAATCTACATATTCAATGCAATCTCTATCAAACTACCAGTGGCATTTTTCACAGAACTAGAACAAAATATTTCACAATTTCAGTGGAAACACAAAAGGCCCCGGATAGCCAAAGCAATCTTGAGAAACAAAAACGGATCTGGAGGAATCAGGCTCCCTGACTTCAGACTATACTACAAAGCTACAGTAATCAAGACAGTATGGTACTGGCACACGAACAGAAATATAAATCAATGGAGCAGGATAGAAAGCCCAGAGATAAACCCATGCACATATGGTCACCTTATCTTTGATAAAGGAGGCTAGAATATACAGTGGAAAAAAGATAGCCTCTTCAATAATTGGTGCTGGGAAAACTGGACAGCTACATGTAAAAGAATGAGATTAGAACACTCCCTAACACCATACACAAAAATAAGCTCAAAATGTATTAAAGACCTAAATGTAAGGCCAGAGACTATCAAACTCTTAGAGGAAAACATAGGCAGAACACTATGACATAAATCACAGCAGAATCCTTTTTGACCCTCCTCCTAGAGAAATGGAAATAAAAACAAAAATAAACAAATGGGACCTAATGAAACTTAAAACTTTTTCACAGCAAAGGAAACCATAAATAAGATGAAAAGACAACCCTCAGAATGGGAGAAAATATTTGCAAATGAATCAATGGACAAAGGATTAATCTCCAAAATTTACAAACAGCACAGGCAGCTCAATATCAAAAAAACAAACAACGCAATCCAAAAATGGGCAGAAGACCTAAACAGACATTTCTCCAAAGAAGATATACAGATTGCTAACAAACACATGAAAGAATGGTCAACATCATTAATCATTAGGGAAATGCAAATCAAAACTACAATGAGATATCATCTCACACTGGTCAGAATGGCCATCATCAAAAAATCTACAAACAATAAATGCTGGAGAGGGTGTGGAGAAAAGGGAACTCTCTTGCACTGTTGGTGGGAATGTAAATTGATACAGCCACTGTGGAGAACAGTATGGAGGGTCCTTAAAAAACTACAAATAGAACTACCATATGACCCAGCAATCCCACTACTGGGCATATACCCTGAGAAAACCATAATTCAAAAAGAGTCATGTACCAAAATGTTCATTTCAGCTCTATTTACAATAGCCAGGACATGGAAGTAACCTAAGTGTCCATCATTGGATGAATGGATAAAGAAGATGTGGCACATACATACAATGGAATATTACTCTTCCATAAAAGGAAACAAAATTGAGTTATTTGTAGTGAGGTGGATGGACCTAGAGTCTGTCATACAGAGTGAAGTAAGTCAGAAAGAGAAAAACAAATGTGGTATGCTAACACATATATGTGGAATGTAAAAAAAAAAAAAAAGGTCATGAAGAACCTTGGCGCAAGACAGGAATAAAGACGCAGACCTAGTAGAGAATGGACTTGAGTATATGGGGAGGGGGAAGGGTAAGGTGGGACAAAGTGAGAGAGTGACATGGACATATATACACTTCCAAACATAAAATAGAGAGCTAGTGGGAAGCAGCCTCATAGCACAGGGAGATCAGCTCGGTGCTTTGTGACCGCCTGGAGGGGTGGGATAGGGAGGGTGGGAGGGAGGGAGACGCAAGAGGGAAGAGATATGGGGACATATGTATATGTATAACTGATTCACTTAGTTATAAAGCAGAAACTAACACACCATTGTAAAGCAATTATACTCCAATAAAGATATTAAAAAAAAAAAAAAAGTAAGATGACCCACATTTGAAGTTATAGGACTTGAAGTACTGTATCACTTGATAAAAGCACCCAGATAATTTCATGGAAACTGAATATTCTAATTTTTTTCCAAGATGATCCTCACTAACTTTGACTAAATTGATTCATTAATTTAAACTAACTATCTGACTGTTGAATGGAACAGGTTTTGGCTTAAGTAGTTCTAATTGTTCAGTCATGCAAACCAGACAGTATAATTTAGGTTATACATAGTAGCTTGTATTGGCCATAGTATCTTGTATTGTATCTTGAATTGCCCATTATAACTATTACTCAGTCTGTTACACTAATGATTGTTTTCTTGTGTTTCAGTGTCGGAAAATGGCTTTTATATTGGTTTAGCACGTTTTCAATGAGTTAAATGAATCGAATAAGAAAACATGACCAGTTTTTAATTATATGACAAATTTAACTTGAAAACTCTTGTTTGGAAATCAGATTTTCCAGTTTTATACATAAAATACATACTTTTATTATATATAAAGTTATTCAATGAACTGTGGTTTATAGGGACAAAGTTCACTATTACAATCATAATTATTAAATTATAAATATCAAAATTAAGAGGAGTTGTACCACTTAAGCAAGATATACATTTTATATCATTTGAATAGAAAATGGAGATGGCAAGAAATTAATCTTATGTATCTCAATAAGAATGAAGGCATTGACCTAGTAGAAAATATTTTTTTTCACAACAATTTGATCTGCCATACTCTTATCTGAAAAAAATAAATCAGTTTTGAGAATTTAAAAACTTGATAGCTGAAACTGATTATCAGTTTCAACATGCTTGTTGATACACTAATGCCTTGAGTAAGGAAATGGCATGTTCCTTATGTCAATTTGGTAACTATTTTGCTCCTGTAGAAAGTGGCTATGCCATAGGGACTTCCCTGGTGGTCCAGTGGTTAAGATTCCACCTTCCAAAGCAGGGGTTGCAGGATCGATCCCTGCTCGTGGAACTAAGATCCCACATGCCTAGCGGCCAAAAAACCAAAATATAAAACAGAAGCAATATTGTAATAAATTCAATAAAGACTTTAAAAATGGTCTACACCAGAAAGAAAGAAAGAAAGAAAGAGAGAGAGAGAGAAAGAAAGAAAGAAAGAAAGAAAGAAAGAAAGAAAGAAAGAAAGAAAAAATGGCTGTGGCATAAGTGAGTGTGCAGGGACTCTGGTTTTCTCAGCATCCTACAGAATCTCATACTGATCCACTGCATTATATTATCTTGATCTGGAGTGTGTGAAGCCTGAAATTTCAGGAACCTATCAGGATCTACCCTCCAAAGTTAAAGACCAAATACAAATCCTTATAATCCTTATCACGTATAATGATGTGTAAAAATAGGTGGGTCTGGGTCACATTGAATCTTGGAGAAACATATCACCCTTTGGGTGTACTACTCCAAGCCACCCATCAGGGTATTAGTAGTAAGCCTCATCTATGAAGGAGACCAAGAGAGAGAAGACCCTAGCTTATCTACCTGTAATGCAAGCATCTTGGATCCTTCGTCCACTCACACCAGCAGACCCAGTGCTGCTTGGAGTATCTGGAGCTGCTTGGGATGCTATATGGAACCTGTGGCAAAACAATAGGGTTGCTGCTACAAAGTGAGGGTAGGAAGGAGTGTGCCTTGAAGTCAGGGGATCCTAAGGATGCCTCTCAGTTTTGCCATGTTCAATGCTAACCGTTAATATAAGACTATAGTTAACCTTGGACAGGCAGGACAACCATGCATTTAGATAGACTAGGGGTCATGAGTCCAGGAAGTGGATACATGGAGTGGTTCGTGGAAGAATTAAATTATAAATAACAACCATGATATCCTGACCAACCCACTGGAGACATGAATAGTACATTCTCCTCATTTGTTCTCATTTCTTTACTGTGTCATATATATGCATTAAGTAATTTCTTCACTCTCTTCCCCTAATTATATGTAGGGCATTTGTGGAGTGGTTAAATTTTCATATTTTTCTCATGTTACTGAACCTCAAAGTACTAACATGATTGAACTAGATAAGGAAGAAATAATTATTAGAGATTCTAATAATTATTGAAGCTGATCCAGAGGTTGATGAGATGTGGGACCTTTCATCAGAAAGTGAACTTGTTGGGCTTCCCTGGTCGTGCAGTGGTTGAGAGTCCACCTGCCGATGCAGGGAACACAGGTTCGTGCCCCGGTCCGGGAAGATCCCACATGCCGCAGAGCGGCTGGGCCCGTGAGCCATGGCCGCTGAGCCTGCGCGTCCGGAGCCTGTGCTCCGCAACGAGAGAGGCCACAACAGTGAGAGGCCCGCGTACCGCAAAAAAAAAAAAAAAAAAACTGAACTTGTTTTCATTTTTATAAGGAAATTATATTTTCCTGGGATGGGGAAGTGTAACCTATTACTCTCATTTTTTTGAGTATAGGAGAGTGTTTGTCTATATTGGGGAGTTTTAAGTTTGGGCTAGTTAAAGTCTGTTGGAATCCTTCTTTGTATTTTGAGGTTTCCATACATCTCCTGCAGAGAATCTAATATACTACGTTTCCCAGTTTCCCTTACCACCAGAGTTTATACATGTGACTTGGGTTTTGCCAAACTAACATTCCATTAGGAAACTCAGATTTGCTAATACGTTATTGAGGAAATAGGACTTGAAGGATCTTTCTGGTCTGAGTGGTCTCAGGGCAGCAAGCTCACATCACGATGGTGGATGGCAACACTGCCTTCATGTGCTTCCTTCCATAGATTCTGCTTTCATTGTCTCTTCCAGATAGGATTCCTCAAGGATAAGAGAAGCTAAGCTTAATTTCTTTTCCACAGTTACCTTCTAACTACTCTGTGTAGTCCCTGCTACTCAAAGCAAACTTTCCAGAACCATGCTCAAAGTTATTTAAAAGTAAAAAATTTTAAAAACTCACAAGAAAAAAAAAAAACTCAGATATTTAAAAGATACAAACATCATGGTATTTTGTAGTGCAAGGGGAAGAAACTGGCCACATGTGACCTCATGTGAGTTCTTTAACCTCCTTCAACAGTTCTCTCAACCGTGAAGATAAATGGAGCTGTTAATAAATACTTAAAGTCATTATGTATGGCAGAGCCCAAATAGAGGTGCTTAGCAATGATCTTGGCAAACAGCTCACCTTCTGTAAATGTTAGTTCCCTTATCTTACCTTTAGAATCAATTAAGAGATTATACATCCGTTCCAGAGCTTAATAGACATAAATAATAGAACAGCAGAAAAAGTACATGAGTAAGAAAGAGCATGAGATGCAACATTTCTTCTGACCACACAAAAAAAGGGGAAAAGACTACAGTATAACAGAGTCTTGATTTTCCTGTCAATGAACTGTACCATTTTGGGCAAGCCATATACTTCACAGGCCCCTAATTTCCTCTTCTGAGAAGTGAAGCATTTGGGTCATCTGATGCCCAAATCTCTTTCAGCTTTATGAAATTATATTGATTAATAGTAAAGATAAATTTCTCTATAGTAACTTGGATTTATTTCTTAGAATATGGAGGTATAATTTAATTCTTATATTTGCCTTGTATTCTTTAAAACCGGATTTTGTTTTTACAAGATTTTAAAAATCAAATTTACATAATGTAGCTTAGAAGTCGGTATCCATCTAGTCTGTGTTATTCTGAGCTGGCCTGAATTTTTTAAAAGATTCCTCATTTTTCCTGCTTTTTATGGAGAGTAATATCACCATATGGTCATTTTGTAATGATTTTTTCAGGTTTCTTGCACAGTGAAATCATTAGAAATATGCTGAAAATTACTATTCTTTCCTCACACACTCAAGTAACTATTCCTTTGGCAAGTGTTTTATGAATAACTCCCAAGTATTCACCCTGCTTTAGAATTGAGGGACAGCCTTGCTTTCTTCTTCATTAAGTAAAAGAAAGCTTGCCAGACGTTAAGTACCTCAACTTCTTGTCTCACCTTTTTAACAACGCTATGAGCATCTGCGCTACCTTTATGTAATTTCCTCTGGTCTTGGAGACTCTCCCTTTCAAGATAAACCTTCATCTGCCCTCCTGCTTAATCACATCTCCTCTGGGACTTCATTCATTATCTCCTCTCTCTCTAGTGGGACGTAGTTGTGAGTTTGTTAAGAGCCCAGATTCAAAGTCAGCCTCTCTCACTACTAGCTGTTTGGACTTGAGCATATTATTTAGAATTCTGTGCCTCTGTTTCCTCAGCTATAAAATATGATAAAAATATAACTTCCCTGTTACGACGTTTGGTGAGCTTTAAGTGAGATACTTGTAAAGTGAGATACTTGTAAAGTACTTAGAAGGAGGTTTCAATACTTGTTGGCTATCATTTTCTCTTTCATCTCTCCCTCTCATGTCAGCTGAACATATTATGCACAGTCTCTTCCACCAGAAGCTCTTTTTTGCTTTTTTTTATTTGGATGCTGCCTTAAATTGCTCCGTTCATTCTCATCTAAGTAATGGAGAATTTACATTTGCTGGCTTCACCCAATTACAAAGTCCTAGTGATTTCACGAACTATTTCTCAAACAAATCTCCTCCTCTCTATATTACTGCCCTAGTTAATGTTTTTTATCATCTCTCACCTGTTCTAAGCCAAGAGCCTCATACCTGCTTTAAAATAGAAGTGCAGTTTTTTCCGAAAAAAAATATATAATTCAGTGAAAGAATAAAGTCACAAGAAAATGAAGATATGGCCTTACACATCTACAATGTTAGCATTAGTTAAATGAATTACAGGTTTGATGACCTTCTATTACTAGGTAATTCTGAAAAAAGAAAAGAAAAACCATGATGACAGATTCAATCAAGTGCTGGTAAATTGTTTCTTTATTGAGTCAGGAGGCAAACATGGATCGTCTGATATTACCCTTTATTGGAGGACACATCATTTCCAAACATTTTAATGCAATTTGCCCTTAGAATTAGCAACATTTATTTTGTTTTTATTTTCCTTTATTCCATAATGTTTTATTTATTTAAGAAACAGACCATTTATTTGGTAACAGGAGGTGCTTTCCTTTGTGACTATTCACCATAGCATATAACAGTGAAGACAAAAAAATGGCGATCATTCACCAGAGGAAGATTAATCAATGGATTAATAAACTATGATCCTATTAATAATTCTGTTGTAAAGAATAATTTTTATTGATTTTAAAGGTAAAACTCCACATCTTTAATAATATTAATGGCTGCTTCAGTGTGAGACATATTGTTAGTTTTTCAGGTCTTGCATTTTATTTAAGTGTCTTATTAGAATCATTTTATTTTTATTTATTGGTTCACAAAAAATTCCTAAAATTGATGATCTGTATCCATTGCCTCTATTTTCCTCCACCCATGCATTAAGCCTTTGAAATATGAATTTATCTCCAACACTTTAGTAAAATGGCTCTGTTGTATTAAGTCATTTAAATTCTTCTGTCTTTCTTGGGTAATATGAAGCCACCTTTTCTTGATCTTGTCCTATCTCTCCTCTTATTGCATTTTGATTTCTTGATGTTGGCTTATTTTCTCCCTCATGTTCTCAAAATCAGGGTCTAAGAGGAGACTAACCAATTCTTTTCTAACACAAAATTCAACATTTCTAAAATTTAGTACATCACGCATCCTAGCAAATGCCATATCTTTCCAATTTTTCAGTAAAGAAAGTTAAGACTTGGAACTGCAGATTACCGCAAAGTGGATATAAGATGATTAAATAATAAATTCCAAGTAGTTTCAGGCCAAGATGGAAAGGGAATGAACCATTTGGATATGTAGGAGTGCAAGGACTTTGGCTGCATGCAGAGTCAAGGTCAGCCCCATTTTGTAAGCTGTTCCTGACAAAAAAATCAGGAACCATAAAATCATCCCACCAACAAAGTACCACAAAAGACAATTATAAGGGAACTGAAGCGAGGACAATAAACCATGTGCAGAAACAAATCGAGGCACTCAGGGATGTGACAGACTGCTGAGGGAGGTGCAGAGCAGAGGTCGAAAGCACACTGCAAGTACAGAGAAGCTATTCCTTGTCATAAGGAACTGGCAGCGGTCACCGACAGCATGAGGACTCCACTTAAATTGTGCTTTAGAGGAGAGAAGCACTTAGAACGGAAAAGTACAGCTAATGCCAACTGTGAAGCTCATATGCCAATCACAACCAAGGACATTGAGAATTTTCGGTAATTAATAACAAATATTCTTTTCATTCAGTATTCTCAGTTGGAAGCTACAGAATCTACTCTAGCAAGATTGAAAAGCAAATTTGTACTAAAGGAAAATTAGAGAATAAACAGAATTATCCAAGAGGGGCAAAAAATCAGGCTTGGTGCTACTGGGTCTAGAATAATAGAGCCAGAGCTATGCTAAATCACGTAGTGAGACTGTTCTAGTAAAAACGCCATCCCTACCGCTTGGCATCGACAAGGCCACTGATTGAACAGAAGTTCTGACACAGCCCCCAAAGAACCAGCCGTCACACCACTGTGCTTGCCCAAAGATCAGTCTGCCTATTTGTGGCCATTCACTTCATGCTTCCCCCTCCCACATCCAGTTCTCGTTTGAGTGCATCTATCTGGTATAACCTAGATAACAGACCCTCTCACCACCAGTTGGAAATTTAGGATTTAGATATCTACTTTGGGAGGGTTGGACACACACTACATGAAACTATCAAAGTATTGAGTGGAGTTTCAAAAAATGCTGGACATTCAAGCACAACAGATGGTCACCTAATTCCTGACACATGGAAATGACCATTCTCCTGAAAGGTGTCCATAAAGGCACCCCAAGTGGACAGAAGGCAACCTACCTGTGGGTGATGAGAGAAGTTGAAATAAACTAGACTAGTGGTCCTTGACTTTAGTGTGCATGGAAATAATCCGGAGAGTTTGTTAAAACACAGATTGCTCAGCCCCAGCCATAGGTTTTGATTCAGGCCTGGGCTGGGACAGGAGATTCTCCAGTTTTAACAGACTCCCAGGCAATCTTGATAATGATAATCCCAGGACCACACCCTGTGAACCACTGGCCTATGAGGCCATAAACTTTTCCTTCAGTAACAGCTGGTTAAAATTTTCACAAATTCAGTCTTGATGCTGAAATGAAAGTCAGTAGCAAAGGCACAATTTATGTTATTAATAATTTTATATTTTCAAAATAAATATACTTAAATTAACTGTATTTTTTAAAGACAATTTTTTGGAGCAGTTTTAGTTTCACAGTTAAATTGAGAAGACAGTACAGAGCTTTCTCATGTACCCACTGCCCCCAACATGCATGGCCTCCCTCATTATATATATATCTCTCACCAGAGTGACACATTTGTTACAGTTGAAAAACTTACATTGACACGTCATTATCCCCCAAAGTTTACCTTAGGGGTCACTCGTAATGTATGTTCTATGGGTTTGGACAAATGTATAATGTATACATTTCACTGCCTTAAAAATCTGTACTCCACCAATTCATCCTCCTTCCAACCCCACTCTAATAACCAATGATCTTTTACTGTCTCCATAGTTTTGGCTTTTCCCGATGTCATATAGGAGTCATACAGTGTTTAGCATTTTTGGATTGCTTTCTTTCACTTAGTAATGTGCATTTAAGGTTCCTCCATGTCTTTTCATGTCTTGATAGCTCATTTCCTTTTAGTGTTGAATAATATTCTATTATCTGGATGTACCGCAGTTTATTTTTCCATTCACAGACTGAAGAACGTCTTGGTTGCTTTTAAAATTTGGCAGTTATGAATAAAGCTACTATAAAGATCCCTGTGCAGGTTTTTGGGTGGACCTATGTTTTCAGTTTCTTTGAGTAAATAACAAGGATTGTGGTTTCTGGATCATATACTAAGAGGGTGTTTGATTTTGTAAGGATCCACCAAGCTGTCTTCCAAAGTGGCTGCACCATTTTGCATTCCCACCAGCAACGAATGAGAGTTCCTGTTGCTCCACATCCTTGCCAGCATTTGGTGTGGTCATTGTTCCAGATTTTGGCCTTTCTAATAGATATGTGGAGGCACCTGATGGTGGTTTTAATTGCATTTTATTGACGACATATGATATGGAGCATATATTATTTTTTATTTAAACCTGTTATTATCTATTTAAATTCTGGGGTTAGAGGGTTCCTTCAAGGAATACTAAAGGTATATATCTAAACTGCATGTTTTCAATCTGACAGTAGCTCTCAGAATTCAAGAGCATAGCAAAAGCAGGCCAGCTGTGTATTCCTACTGGGTACATTACATGTCACAGTATGAAACTTTGAAATAATTTGTTATTTAGTGTAGATTTTAGTAAGTCATAAGAGGAAAAAATTGGAGCCAGCACGCCCAAGTGTTAATTTTAAAGATCTTATGAATTTTGGAAACCATGTTATTGAGGGAGCAGGAATATTTAAAGACAGTGTACCAGATGGAAATGAATATGCTCTATTTTCATTTGTATATTTTGTAAATAAAAGCTGATATATCTGAGGTTCCCTCATGAAAATGAAACGTTTCTATTGACACACAATTTGCCTAATAGACACAGAAATTTGTATCTAGGGACTAAAATGAGGGTATGATATAATGGAAAATATCCTCAGTAGTTAACTACTATTTTTATTATTTTTTTCTTCCCTCTAGTTTATCAGTTCAGAAAGCAAAAAACAAAATAAACCATTATGGTGAGGATTGGTGCCTATGTTTTGGTTGATATTGTCACATATTATTATAATTACACTTTCTATGGTCCTAAATAGTAATAACGCTTCAAAACCACATATGACTACATGCCAATGAATATATTTCTTCTTTTTTCATAGACATTATTTTTCTGCCTTTAATTTCTCTGAGTCGAGTGCAATTATTTCAAAGCCAAGAAATCCCTCATTAAAAAAAAAATTCCTCAGTAAATTTTGAGGTTTAAAAGTTTTTTTTTTCACAAGTTTGAGAGAAAAATGCCATTTTTCAAAGCATAAAATTCTTGATCAAATATAGTTCTAACTGGATACATTCATGTTTTCTATTAGGTACATAGGCATAGTAAATTATGCATTCATATTACCTATAATGCTGAATTTCTGCACCTTGAGAGAATAGGTAGCCCCTGGTGATAATAATTACACAACAGATGGCTCTTCCTGAAGCAGAACAACACATATCATGTGATTTAACCATGAAGAAAATGAAGAGAGGAGTTATAAAAATAAATGGAGATAGGCATCTGATTAAGTGACAGTGCTTAGCAATATGTTGAATCAGACACAGGCAAACATTTATTTTTTCCCCCATAAATTTGGCTGATTTTCATAGCTCCATCCTAGGTAAGGATTTAAACAAACCTATCGGACGTCCCTGGTGGCGCAGTGGTTAAGAGTCCGCCTGCCGATGCAGGGGACACGGGTTCGTGCCCCGGTCCGGGAAGATCCCACATGCCGCGGAGCGGCTAGGCCCATGAGCCATGGCCATTGAGCCTGCGCGTCCGGAGCCTGTGCTCCGCAACGGGAGAGGCCACAACAGGGAGAGGCCCACGTACCGCAAAAAAAAAAAACAAAAAACAAAAACCTATTCTGATTGTATCTATCATCATGTACAATCTGTCTTTGTGAACATTAAATATATTTTAATATGCTTTTGCCATAGTTTTTAAAATATGATCTTAGGTATTTTAGGTTACTGAAGCATGAACAATACCTTTTTAATGGAGGGGACTCAAAAGATATTTGTTTTGTTTATCTGGAAAAGTCAAATGTCCTCTCTTTAACAGCGTTATTTGGATAAAATTCATATACCATAAAATTCACTTTTTAAATGTGCAATTCATTGGTTTTTAGTGGATTTATATTTACCGTGTTTGTGCAACTGTCACTACCATCTGTCGTTTCAACACCCCAAACCACGTAGCCATCCATAGCCACTCCTCACGGCCGCACGTACATTCAACACCCCTCCCCTCCCAGCCTGAGACAAGCAGTCATTTACTTCCCGGCTCTACAAATCTGCCTATTTGGATACAGGGCAAAAATGGAATGATACAATGTGAGCTCTTTTTTGACTAACTTCTTTCACTTAGCATAATAGTTTCAAGGCTCATCCATGTTATAGCGTGTCAATGCCTCATTTATTTTTATGGCCTAATAATACTCCATTGTATGGATAAACCAAATTTTGTCTCTCTATTCCTTAGTTGATGGATAGCTTTGGCTATTATGAATAGTACTACTGTGAACATTCGCGTACAAGCTTTTGTGCGGACATAGGTTTTCAGTTATCTTGGGTGTATAGCTAGGAGTAGAATTGCTGGATATTATGGTAACTCCAATTTAAAATTCTGAGGAAATGCCAAAAATTTTTTTTTTCCAGAAGTTTCTGCACCATTTTATATTCTCACCAGCAATGCATGAGAGTTCCATTGTCTCCATATCTTCACCAACACTTGTTATAGACTATTTTTTTTTTTAACTTTAGTCATCCTAGTGGGTGTGAAGTGGTATCTCCTTGGGGTTTTAACTTGCATTTTTTTTTTTTTTTTTTTTGCGGTACACAGGCCTCTCACTGTTGTGGCCTCTCCCATTGCGGACCACAGGCTCTGGACGTGCAGGCTCAGCGGCCATAGCTCACGGGCCAAGCCGTTCCGCTGCATGTAGGATCTTCCCGGAACGGGGCATGAACCCGTATCCCCTGCATCGGCAGGCGGATTCTCAACCACTGCGCCACCAGGGAAGCCCTTAACTTGCATTTTTTTAATGAGTAATGATATTGAGCATCTTTTCACGTGCTTATTGTATATCGCACTTATACATTGTATATTGTGCTTATTTGTATAACTTCTTTGGACAACTGTCTCTTCAAATGCTTTGCCCAGTTTTTAATTGAGTTATTGGTCTTTCTAGTGATGAATTGTAAGAATTCTTTATGTATTCTATATACAAATCTCTTAGGTGTATGATTGCAATTACTTTCTCTCATTATGTGTGCTGTGTGCACTTTCTTGACCGTATTCTTTGAAGCAAAAGGTTTTAATTTTGATGAAGCCAAATTACTTTTTTCTTTTGTTGCTTTTGCCTTTTGCTTTTGTTGCTAAGAAAGTATTGTCTAACTCAAAGCCACAAAGATTTACTCCTCTGTTTTGCATTTTTTTTTCATTTAAATTTTATTGGAGTATAGTTGATTTCATTTGTATTTTTTAATTTAAATTTTATTGGAGTATAGTTGATTTCATTTGCATTTTTTAATTTAAATTTTATTGGAGTATAGTTGATTTCATTTGCATTTTTTTAATTTAAATTTTATTCGAGTATAGTTGATTTCATTTGTATTTTTTTAATTTAAATTTTATTATAGTTGATTTCATTTGCATTTTTTAAATTTAAATTTTATTGGAGTATAGTTGATTTCATTTGCACTGTTTTAAGATGCTATGTTTGTGGTAATATTTTTACAGCAAACACAGGAAAATAACATGGACTCTTTTACATCTCTAACTTGTTAGGACACGAACCTGACTGTGTAAAGCTAAATTTAGCACCTGCACCTTCCTACAGCAACACCATAAATTAATAACTTTCCCAACTTTCCCAGTGATAATCTTTAGCATTACCAATGGCCCTATTCTCTCAGAGTTATGTTTGTGTTTTCTCTTTCACCTGTATTTCTAATGACAAATTCCTGAGATTCCTTTTGTTCAAAGTTGTTAGTACTCATCACTTCATATTCTCTACTGCAAAATTTCAGAAACAGACAACACAAATATAAATACATTTGCTAAAATGCCCTTCTCATTTTTTTGCTTCTGATTCATACTCAAGGCCAATATCAAATTGTTTCACAAAGCTTCCCATAAGGAACTCTACTGTCATTGTGTTGGGCTTTTCCTTGCCCCCATTACCGATATTATTTGTTCCCTTTCCACTTTTTATTTCATGTTGATTCTTCCCTACCTCCTCTCCAGCTAAATTTAGCATGATATTACACACAGAGGACAAATAATAAATAATATGTAGGAAAAAATGAATAAATGAAATTTTTTCAATACAAAGTTGAAGATTCATTTCTCCCAGGATGCTTCCTCTGACTCAACATATTAACTATCTTACAAAATAATCATTAGCATTATTGTATATATTTTGCTATCTAATCTTCAGCTTGTTTACATATTTCAGCTGTTTGAGGAAGTTATGGTATCCCAGAGAAGGAATATACAAAACGTATATTCTTTTCCCTAAATATTTTCATTAATTACATACTGTGTGACAGGCATCAAGAATAGCAATAAACAAGAAGATACCATTCTTCTCCCCATGGAATCTGAAATGTTTATTTTTCTTTTGTCCTTTAACTTTAGAATTTATATCCTAGTCGATTAGTTTTCTGGGGTTGCCTTAACAAATTACCACAAACTGGGTGGCTTAAACCAAAAGAAATGTATTCTCTCAGTGCAGGAGGCTAGCAGTCCAACATCAAGGCATCAGCGGGTTTGGTCCCTTCTTGGAGCTCTGACAAGAATCAGTTCCATGCCTCTCTTAGGGTGGCTCCTAATCCAATATAATTTCATTTTCGCCTAGGTACATCTGTAAAGACCTTATTTTCAAATAAGATTACATTCACAGGTACCAGAGATTAGACTTGAACTTATCTTTTGGCGGGGGACAAAAATGCAACCCACAACACATGGGTATAACCTCTGGGAAATAAGGCATATGAATGTTTACTGAGTAGATTCAGCCCAATTGGAACCAGGGTAGTGGGCCTGCAGGGGCCCCGTTGGCATAAACTTCTCTGAATCCCTGATTCAATGACGTTCTTCAGCTTCCCTGATTTCTCAGGCACAAGGACAAGGTCATGTAAGGTTCTTAATTCCTTGTTCAAAAGCAATGATTAATTTTTCCAAAAATATATAACATAATTCTTATATCAAGTTTCTCAGTGGCATAATGACACTTTTTTAGCTCTCAGGAACATCACACTTCTTTTGACAGAGTCTGTTGCTTCTAAAAAAAAAAACAACTTTTGGACAGAAGTTTAGTTGCTTATTAGTCATTCTTTTGACAGTTTTCTCTTTCAGCTCCACCTCTGTTCACTTGTAAGATATCATTTGTTCTCTATCCAAAATATCTCTCATTCATCTACTAACTACTCTCCCTCCTTCCTTCTAGAAGATCTGGGAAGCGACAGCACCCTCCCAACTGTTTTCTCTACCTTCCGTCTCTCCCTGTTCCATGTATTCTTCCCCAGAGCTGGCTGCTAGATCAATTTTCTGAAGACCACCACTTATTACACGCCTCTCATTTTCGCAAATATTTAATGTTTCCCCATTGCCTATAGAACGATGCCCATATATGTTAGTCATTCCTCCATGCTCTGAAGCCAACAGCCTATTTAAATGGTTTTCTCATCATTTGCCATCTGTAGCACACATGCTAGTCACGCTGAGCCTTAAGCCATTTTGAATCGAAAGTGAAATTTTTCTGTGTGCTTTTCCTCCTGCTATTCTTTTTGTCTGAAGTATCTTTTTTCCTCAAACTGTAATGTAAACCCTTCCTTCTCTCTAACTCAAATTCCACATTTAACATGAACTTTAGTTTATATTTCTAAACTGGAAGCTACAAAATCCTCTTTGGAAATCCCCTGTGCCTTAATGTGGACTCGTTACAGCATACAGGTCTAGTTAGTAACATGATTTGTTTCTCTTTCTGTATATATTATTCAGAAATGTATTATACTTTTTATGTTTATAAATTATATCCCCAGAGCTTGAAGACAATACAGTTTATATATTTGCTTCACTTACCTATCCCTTAGAGTCACCAGCAAAATTTCCTGTGCATGTAATCAGTCAATATTTGGTGAGAAACTGAATGAATCAAGCAGGTGAACTCACCTTGTAACTACACTGGTTGCAGTATATCAAACAGTTTCATTAAATGCAAAGAAAACCAGTTTGCACCAGCTTTTATACAACAGGCAAAACACAGAGGCCCACTGTTCCCTAATCACTCTTCCAGTGTTCTAATCATTCACCCTGGAGGAATAGTCACCTCAAACAAGGACCTTGGAGTTTTTGCTTCAGCCCTTTGCTGCTGTGGCTGCTGGATGAGGCGCAAGACCACACTCGCAGGTTGACAGAAATCCCTCCTGTCAGATGGCAGCCTCATGCTGGCAGCTGTAATGACTGAATGTCTGGTGTTCCCGGGTCTAATCCGCCGTTTCCCTGTAGTTTAGTCACACTTCTGTCTTACGCACACACTGCAGACACTGACCCACATTGCCCCCTGGGTTTGGTGCCTGCAAGCCTATTTGTTTGTTGTTTGTTTTTAACAGGAAGATAAGTGATTTCTCTGAGCAAGGCGGGTATTAACACATTCAGAGAGGATGGCTTTTTCCCTCATAGGGAACTAGAAAACTTGGCTGAGGTTTGGTTTTGGAGTTTCTATTATATATTTACACCATTAATTCTCCAAACCTCAAGTCACAACGAGGGGGGAGATATAAATAAAAAGAGATGGGAATTTGGAAGATTAGTATGTGGAACAGGAAGATGTAGATTATAGAGTAAGGATGCATCCTTACGGAAAGATTCCTTTTTCCCAAATAACTTAGATTCTCTTTTTAATCAATGAAGGAACTTATTGCTCCCGATATTATGTTTTTTTCCTCCCTTCCCTGTGTCATGAGAGACTGAACAAAACTCTGAAATTACTGGAAATACCGCAGAGTATTGTTTGATTGCTCTTCTTCAAGGTTTAATTGAATCCTGGTCCAGGGACCGGTAGAGATTTATATCTGGTGGGCCCTCAATGGTAGAGACAGATCACATAAAGCCTCTGTCTGACTTCTGTCTTTCCTGTCTTCCCTCTCTCCCTCCTTTCTTCCTATCAATTAAAATTTGTGTTCTGTTCCTATGTACCTAGTCCTTTGCTGCTCATAT
The DNA here is from genome assembly GCF_963455315.2 of Globicephala melas. Taxonomy (NCBI): domain Eukaryota; kingdom Metazoa; phylum Chordata; class Mammalia; order Artiodactyla; family Delphinidae; genus Globicephala; species Globicephala melas. Next base: position 20,664,022 of record NC_083326.1, read on the forward strand.
AAAATGTATGATGAAAGAAACATTCTTTCATTTCAAGCAATTACTGCCTGGAAGGGAAAAATAACCTACCAGGTAATTACATGGTAAGAATAAGTTACAATTAGGCTGTTGACAACTCAGATGAAGGTGTTGTCTAAGAAACAATCCCTAGGGGCTGGAGCCTATTTACTAAGTGAGAACAGTGAGAGAATTTAAGAGGACACGGTTTCTTTTCAGCTCTTACATGAAGTTTATATATATATATGTACATATATTCTGAACGTATATATAGTATTTGAAATATACATGCATATTATATATAATCATTTTGAATATATGCATATGGAATCACATGCTTCTATATGTACATGTAGTTTCATATATGTGTATATAACGTGTGTGTGTGTCTGTTCAAGCTATATACAAGCTAAGCAGAAGGTCTAGCTAAATAATATCGTCAGATAAGAGGTGGATTTGCAATCAGTATTCTCATGGTCAACTGTATTTTAAAATGTCACGTCTTTGCATATATTATTATAACAAATTTGCTGTGGTGATAAGTGTTTTCTAATTTAAAATGGTGAGTTGCCAATGATAATAGCAATTTCTTTACTCTATTTCAAATTACAGAGGATCCTGGGTAAAATTGTGCAGTTAAAAAAGTATGTTAGGATCCAGTACCTTGATTTCCAAAAATGATCAGATGCTGACATTGGTAGCGAGTTAGAAAGAGTTTTGTGCTATAATGAATGACTTTTGAACAGTCTCTGCTTCTTTGTTAGTTTGAGTCTTTTTAAGAGATTGATTATATATGTGATAAATTTTTTTACTTTATTTATTATATTTATTTTACTTTTGGCTGTGTTGGGTCTTTGTTACTGTGTGCAGGCTTTCTCTAGTTGCGGCGACTGGGGGCTACTCTTGGTTGTGGTGCGCGGGCTTCTCATTGTGGTGGCTTCTCTTGTTGCAGAGCACGGGCTCTAGGCGTGCGGGCTTCAGTAGTTTTGGCTCATGGGCTCTAGAGCGCAGGCTTGGTAGTTGTGGCTCATCGTGCATGTTGCTCCGTGGCATGTGGGATCTTCCCGGACCAAGGCTTGCATTGGCAGGCAGATTCTTAACCACTTTGCCACCAGGGAAGCCCTGTGATAAATTTTTAAATTGGTCTTTTTGTACAAAATTAAATGTATTTCCCTCTTCTAATTCGGTTTTCTTTGTCTTTTTTGTTTTTAGTGAAAAATACTCCCAGAATCCACATACCACATCAGAGGGACTTGGAACTACCCTGCCTGTGTGGTTTGTTACCCACTAACTGTTAACATTGATTAGAACACGGGAATTGGACTTTCTCCAATTGTCACCCCCAGGATTCTCACAAGCCGGATGTATACTAAGTAAAATGACCTTCTTAATTAGGGGAAAACTATCCAAGGTATACGATTGCATTTTCTATATTAAATTTGATTTTGTTTTACCTAATTCTTATTTACATGTAATTCATATATTTATCTACAATGGCTAATATTTTATCATCTTATTCATGTTAATATATTTTCTTATATTTTGCTTAAGTTTCTTGTTATTCTTATAAAATACCAGTTACACCAGATTTCCTAATTCAATTTGTTTCAATTCTGAATCCTTTTCTAGCTCTTGAAAACATAAACCAGGAGACTCTAAACCTAACATATGCAACCAAATGATGCTATGATTTGCCAGAATGAATACATCATCATACTGGAATCTGGCTGCTATGGCCAAGATCTTTACTCATTTTATATAACACGATTTCCTTTTATGGTTTCATATTCACTCTTCCTTTTTTTTTTTTTTTTTGGTTAATCATCCAAGCAATTTTTTTTAATTGTCAGAAAAAAAGAATCTAATTCTTCCTCTAATTGAGCTTAAGATTTTGCTATAAATCTGACATACTGCTTTCTAAATAGGAGTTTGCTTGGTTAGCTTAATTATATTTTGTGTGTTATAGGACACGTGATCCCATGATTACTTATACAGAGAAGAAAATCTCTATCAAATAGATAAACTATTTAATGTGTTCTCTTATTTTTTAGTGGAATCTTAGCAAAATTTTGTTTCATGGAGCCCAACATATATTTACTTACCTCTTATTCTATAAAGTTCCTAAAACTTTTGAATGAAAAAACATCACAGTTACATTAATTCTAAATTACAATAAAAGTTGCATTACTACTGTATATGTATTTTTCAAATTTATATACATTTTACAATAAATTTTGTATTTGGACAAAAGTTTCTCTTGGTCTAACAATGACTTTTTAGTGATTATTACATTTGAAAATGCCTTCAAAACCAGAATAGTTTTGCCCACAAAATTATTAAGCAAATCAATTTAATCCTCCTGAGGATAAAACCTCTTGTTACAAAAAAGCCTAACTCCTGTGGCCTCTGCTGGTTCCCTCTGCTCCTAAGTGCAGCCCCCAGGTGGCCCTGATGGCAGGTGGTGTCCTCCTTGCCTGGGCTGTGACTATAAGTGATTAATAAGCCGTCACCAATCCCATCTGTCCAGTGTAGCCTGTTATACGTTCAGCTACCTCATATAATTTGGGGTTGGGGATCCCTCCTTTGCCAATAAATAGAAGGTCATCAAAATGGACTGAGAGTTGGGCCTCTACATACTTTTTGACAATTTAAGTCTCACTAGATGGCCGCTGTGCCTTCACAAGGAAGCGAGACAAATGCTCACAGATAATCCTAAGATTATTCTCCCCCTTTGGCACTATTGCAGGACTCTCCCAATTCACGTACAGTCCCAGTGTCGACTGGATGCTGAAGTCCTAGATCTCTATACTCTGAAACATAAGCACAGAAAAGTTTCATCTGGAAAAATAAAACATAGGTTGACATTAATTATCTATTACAAGTGTAAAAATCATCTCATTGAAGTACTCATTGACTATGCAAATCGAGGCTAATCAAATATTCTGAGAACCCTCTCAAGGTATCTAGGTGCACCAGTCAGCCGGGCATGATTAAATGTGATTGCTTGATTTATGGGTTGCTGGGTACAACAGTTAAAAGTCGGAGGATATACAAAACAATGATCAATTCATTTTAGAATAATTGATCAGGAGCCATTTTTTCCCTATAGCGATTTATGTGATAAGTGTTGGGGAAAATAAATAGAAGAAAATCTCCTGCCAGCCCAGTATGTCTTCTCCACAAAGGTAAAAAAGGATCAAACAGTTCTATTATTGAATAACCATTAAACCAGACTGTGACACACGTGACAAGAAATCCAATAAAGGGATTGCAAAGACAGAAAGAAATTTCATCCTTTTTGATAGCCAGACAGCTATAACCCATTCCATACATGTTCTTAAGATAAATTGTATCATCATCAAGTGTGGTGAGTTGACAGCACTGTTTGGTACATATAGCTCTTCCAAGATTCACCTGGCAATCGAGTGGCCACTTGTGTTACTTAATTGCCTTTATGCAGAGGAAAAATAAAACGTCTCCTGTCTCTATGGAAGGCTGGCTGTTCCAACTTGGAGCACTGGTGTCTAGGTTAAACTCCTGTGGAGACAGGCAGAAGGAGATGCTGTTTTCCTCGTCGTTTATATTTTAAATAGACAACTCCAAGGCCCTTAAGAAAAAAAAAAAAATTCTTAGACTATAGAACAGGCAAGAGGCTTATTTAACTTTTTGAAGAGAGTTACATGCATCTCCAAGGGACAGAGAAATAATTTTCAACTACAAATTTTCTGAAGAAAATTCTCTAAGAAAATGGAGGATTGGGAAGTCTCCTTCCCCTTTGGCACCAGGGAAAATTCTATTTTTTTTTTTATTGTATTCACTCTTATATAGAACAACACAATGACATGATTACTCTTTATGTTTTGAGTATACTAAAGGGGGATGCTTTATCTTTTTTATAGTAGGTGGCAGAGGGAAGCACACAACCAAAGTGGCATCCAATCTGATACAGCAGATGAAAATTCCCCTTTGTCATCTGAGAATTGTTATCTGCTTTCCCAAGACATTATTTCTACAAACTCTGAACCTGGTAAGAGCCTTAAGATGTACTTTCAGTCTAATCATAAATATCACTAGATAATTCCGATCCAATGCAATTTACTGTATGACTGCAACCTGACCATTGTTTTAGTAAGGTTAGCCTGGATAATGCTGTGGTAGAAAACTAATGCTGAAATCCAGGTAGCTTGAAATCACTTAGTTTTTTCTGGTTCATGTCACACTTTCATTGCAGGTTGGCTCAGGGGATCAGTTCTACGTTAGCCCTCAGGAACCCAGGGTCATGGAGACCCAACAATATTGTAGCTGCACTCTCTGGAGTATGTGGGTCAGAAGAGATAGCTAAGGGATCACATGCCTGCTCTTAAAGAGTTCAGCTTAGAAGTGAAGGTATCACTTCTGACCACAGTCTATTGGCAAGTACTTGCCATGTGACCCCATCTGGCTCCTGGCTGGGCAATGTCGTGGCACAGCCTGGATGCCGGTTTCTGTCCAGCCCCCTCTCAGCTGCCATGCTCTTAGGAAAAGAGTCACCTGGCCTCATCCAGTACTGGGTCTCCTTCCCCATGGCAGCCTGTATACAGTGACTGCCTGGTGGAGGTGAGGGAAAAAGGTCCCAGTCTCTATTCCATTTCCAACATCTCTGAAGACCCATCAGAGCACCAGAGTTTCATAGGATAGCCAATGCTATTGTGCATCTTCTCTCTCTGCCCACTTGCCCTTTCACCACAGGACCTGATCCCAAGAGCATTTCCCAACAAATTTTCTGCAAGCAAATCTTTGTTGCAGAGTCTGCTTCCCAGGGACCATGACCTGTGGGCCACAGCCTATATTACAGACATCAGAGTGTTTGTTAAAAATGCAAATGACTGGTCTTTATCCCATGCCTATCGAATTTAGAATATCTAGGACAGAGTCTGGGAATCTGCATTATTTAAAAGCACCCCAGAAAATTACTTTCCTCATTAACCTGACTCTAACAATGACAGTTGTAATTACTTTGATTATGTACAAAATTGAAGAGTTGAAGTGGTGGTGGTGAGAGGAGGTGTTCAGAGAATTAGGAAACCTTATGCAATCTCTTCTGTCAAAATCATTTATGTTAAAATAGAAAAGTGTCTACAAGTAAACTCTATCAGGAATAAACAAACCACTTGCAGAAACAAAGATTTTAAATGTACAGACCATGAAATGTTGGACTGCTATCAATTACATGAGCCAAATTAACATATTTAAAATAATTTTATATCTCACATTCCTGATGCCAGAAATGTCCCACCTTGGCCACTCCTTTTCTTCAGTTTTTCTTTCTTCACAATTCTTCGCGAATTGTGACCCTGAATGGCCAAATTGTCATAGCCGAGCTGAGAAGTCAAATCAGTTTCCAAAGCCATTATTCTTCCTGGAAACTGACATTATTGAAGTGGGTACTAACTAAAGTCTTTCACATTAGAGATAAATTCTTTTTTCCATCTTCCTTCTCTTTGTTGTTCAGATCTAAATAGAAACTCCAAAAATCTCCATATATCAAGAATTAACCCATTAAGCACTGGCTTGTAGAGAAGCACGTGGTAGCAGGAAGTGAAACAAAAACTGTGTGCTCCATATACAATTATCAAAGCATCCCTCCGTATTTTAAATTCAATAGAAAATGATCATATAAGCCCTACAACCAACAGACAGCACTATATATAAAGACTCACGTTGTCCAGTCTGTTCATACACCGTTGTTGACATTCTCAACCCTTCCTGGCTGGATCCAGGGACCATGGGCTGATTGGAAATGTTCCCATTACACAACAACACAAGAGCAAATGGTATTTCCATTGCATCAAAATTCCGATTGTAAGACAAACAAATGACTCGTTTTTATGATGATTTTGCTTATCATTAATTTTTGCATTAAATTTGACTTTAAAAATACTACATTCAGGGCTTCCCTGGTGGCGCATAAAAATATTACATTCAGGGCTTCCCTGGTGGCGCAGTGGTTGAGAGTCCGCCTGCCGATGCAGGGGACATGGGTTCATGCCCTGCTCCGGGAAGATCCCACATGCCGCGGAGCGGCTGGGCCCGTGAGCCATGGCCGCTGGGCCTGCGTGTCCGGAGCCTGTGCTCCGCAACGGGAGAGGCCACAGCAGTGAGAGGCCCGCGTACCGCAAAAAAAAAAAAAAAAATTACGTTCAATCATTACTTTCTTGATTACTTTGTTTTCTGGAGTCCCCAAAGATTTTGTATATGAGATGATTGTCTCATTTCCCTCACCCTCATCTCAGCCGTGCTGCCAGGGCTCATTACTTTTATATACAGGGACTCATTGAGCAGCCCCTGATATCTGATACTTGTCTTATTTAAAAGCCATAGTGATGTAGTAAAAAGAGCACTAAATTAGCAGTAAGAAAACTTAGGTAATGGTTCCATCTCTGGAACTCTGAACTTGGAAAACCATAGATGGATTTATCTTTAATTTAGTCTTTTTTTTTTTAATTTGCAAAATGAGAATAATTATAACTTGTTTCTTAACCTCACAGTGTTCTTGGAGAATGAGATGGGTTGAGGAGTATGAAAGCACTCTGAAAAAAACGGGGTTTTTGGCCCATAAGGACACCCAAACCATTCTTGTTGCTTGTAGCACAGTGTTTGAAGCGTATTTTATGAGTGTGTGAATAGAAAGAAAGCATTCCAGCTAGATGGCCCAGTGGCTGCTAACTGAAATTCCTTTCTCCTTATCACTTCCTCCTCTAAAGCCATATGTTCCTAATTCTCATGCCCTTGGACCAATAAAAACTAGGATTTGGGTGGTAGTATTAGAGACATGTTTCTGAGACTGTGCACCCCTAACCAACACATACGTATCATCTGGAAGCTTCTTAGAAATGCAGATTCTCAGACAACATCCCATAAATTGGGGGTTTCGGCCAGCAGTGTGAGTTTTCACAAGGCATACATGTGATTCAGATGCAGGTTAATGTTGAGAACACTGGCCCAGAGGACAGGAAGGTAGGAGATGGATGTCAGTTTTGCCAAGCTGTTTCTCCAGACCTGGACCTTTGACTGTCCTTAAGAATTCTCACGAAATTCCTCTTTTGCCTTTGCCATTTCATCATGAATTCTCAGGCCACATTTGTTTCTTATACTTTTTTTCACCTTTATTGAGTTATTACTGATAAATAAAATTATAAACTATTTAAAGGGTACAATGTAATGATTTGATACATGTATACATTATGGAAAGATTCCCTCCTGTTTTTTTTTATTATCCTGTTATTTCAGTGTCTCTTTTTTTTTTTTTTCTATAAACACAGGTGTTACACAAAGATCACCTAGCACTCTTGAGTAAAAGTCATTATCCCTGGCTCTCAACTAGAAAAAAAGAATTTTTAGCAGGAACATCTAGACTGATTACAATGAAACCATTTCTGCAGCACAATTTGAGTCATGCAGTTAATAGAGTAAGGCTTTTAGAAGTACAAGTAGTATACAGACACAGCTCAGGCAGCTGTTATTCAGTGCTATGAGTATTCAGTTCCATGAGTATTTAAATTCTGTGACAAGATTAGCAGGTTAAACATTGAAGAATTAACCCAGGGTATTGTCTTTCCTTCCTCCAGAAAATCCACTGAAACAAAAGCAAGTGAATAACGGAGACTTAATCTCGTAAGAGAAGGGAAATGAAAAACTCGGCTGTGTGGATGTGAAGGTATCAATTATATCTCTTTCTTGCCAACTGCAGTTCAGAGTCACTGAGAGAGAGTTCCAGGATGGGGATCAGCTTTTCATGTTTAAAATTTAAAAAGCCACATTGAAAGAGAGGGCTTTGGAAAGCAACTAAAAGAGCTTGTTCAGTCTCCTTTGAGTCTAATGGGGCACCCAGACTGGAGGCTGGTCCAGAGGGCAGACCCAGCTCCAAGACACTCACCAGGTCACCTAAGAGCAAACGGGAGCTGAGTGCACCCTTTGTGCAACCAGAGAGAAGAGGTTGAGCTGAGCACACCCATGCAGTAAATCACAGACTCTTCTGAGGCGGGGAAGTGAGGTCGCCCTCAAGAGAACAGAGTTGTGACTCGAATGGGTAGTACTGTTCCCTTAGTGGTGGTGCCTCAACTTGAAGACCTGAAACCAGGGGGATGGAGCCCACTGAGAAAACATTCCCCAGCAGCATTGTGTCTTAGCCTTAAACCATTTGAGTGGAGCTATTGATCCAGTATCTTCCAGAAGGTGACCTTGTCCCTCAGGGGAGGATGGTTGGTGGTGGGTTAAAACAGTCCTGCTTCTATCTTTTCTGAGGCAGATCCATCAAAACCAATCTTCCTAAGGTAAAGGGAGGTTGATTAGATTTTGCTCATGGAGGCTCAGAAATGGGTCAGGAGAGTACATTAAGGACACAAAAGGCATATTAATTCTAAGGCGGAACTACCTTCAGGCTGAAATTTCACTCATGATTCTTTTTCCAAACCATATCCAACCATATTGCCAACATTACCAAAGTGTTAAATACATTTCTATAATAAAAAACAACAACATAAAAGTATCTCATACCTTGAACAGAGAGATTTTACCTCTCTGTTACCAAATTCTAAGGGAGTGATTAAAGTCCAAAGATTAAAATCCCATGTGCTAAGCACTTTTTTTCTTAAAGAAATACGGTACTGAATTGTATGGGAAAAGATAAATACACGTGGATTTCTGTCTTTTTCATATCACTAAAACCGGTGGAGTGTTAGTTTGGGCTTGTAGCACACACCTTCCCAGTTCTGCATTCAGTGACATCACATTGATAAAATTATCCAGAGTGGGAATATTTACAGCATGGAGGTCATCAAATGGTATAAATCAGAGGGTTTTTTTTTTTTTTCCTCCTCTACAGTGAGTTTACCAGCATACAATTAATTTATAAAAACTTTATTATTATCTCCTTGTAAATTATGTAAATTATCTCCTCGCTGAAAACTGTTTCTCCTTTCTGGGAAGGGGATGGTCTGCATCACAGTCTCTACATTTTAGAGCAGTATACAAATGCAAAGTTTTAGGTAACAACTAGTTGCAAGTAAGGTAAAGACATGAACTTGTTCTCTTCCATAATGGGGTGGTGGAGGAAGTATGTCTGTTTTAAAGCAGTAGTTGTGGGCCAGGAAAAGTGCACGAGGCAGACATCCTCACAGGCTGTGACAGAGAGTGAAGAAGGGGGCCAAGGTCAAGCTCTCACTCCCAGGGGCACTGCCTCTTTACAGACTCTTGCAGTTCAGCTCATCTCCCTACGGCGAATTGGTCCTTCTTCTGTAACTTAATCTGTTTCACTTCCCACAAGCGGAAGTGCTTGCCTCAGACCACGAAAGAGTCACAATAATTGGATTTTTTTCACTTCCCTAGGAAATGTGTCCTGAGTACAACAAGCTCAAATATGGGCATTGGTGGCCTGCTCTAGAGCTATGACCAACTATAAGCTTGTTTCTTATGAGAAAATATTTCTGAATCAATTCTGACAATTAGGTGATTAAAAAATTAGGAACTTACAGAACCTTATGAAAAAATACCTAGTGCACTCATCACAGTGTATGTTCCACAGAATGTTAGTTTTGAGAAACGTTGAAAGGAAGAGGACATGCTGAGATAAACTAAGTTAATTATTTTAGAGAGTTACGATACATTACAGAAAAGCCACAACAAATAAAACTTTGGAATATAAATGAATTAAATTTTAAGACTTCATGAATTGTACCACCTTTCTTCATATTTTATATTCAGAGTTTTAGTTTATCTGACTCTGGCAAGACCGTGTTTTTATATCACTCATCAGCTGCGTCCACTAGGCAGAATGTTATGTTGCATTTAATGTATTGAAAAAACTGCATTTAAAATACCATGTGGACAGAAGGCATTTCCTGTGGATCTGTACCTTATTTTTAGATTAATAGTCGGCATACCCTAGTGTATATGGGCATGTGCATTTGTGTGTGTAGGGTCAGGGGGACTGGGTAGGTATTACGTAATTAGTGCTTTCATATTACATATATGATTGGAAATGGGTCATGACTTCATGGGCTGTTTGTGACCACAGTACCCATGTATACACACAGGGCATTTTCCATAAAGGAGAAAGAAATGCTAATTGTTCTTATTAGTCCTTTGATATCTTTTTGATCACTGGATGTTCTGAAATCTGTGATCTAGAGAAGCATAGTGGGTTACACCTATAAGGCATATGAAATATTATCTTGTCTAGTGTTATCACACTTTATCTTGGAAGAAAATCCCCCTCCTTGTTTTTTATTTCTCAAATGAAGCCTTAAGGCAGAAGTCCATTTTGTAAAACTGATGAACAGATCTGGCCTCCTTGGAGCGAAATGAGGGCCCTGTAAACTTCACCACCCTGTCATCCAACTTTCCCACTAACCTTTGGCTTCTCCTGGTTCCTGAAAACCCCACCCCAGGGTCTCAGGAAGTGTGATTTGCAATCTACAGATCTAGAGAAATCTCATTTTAGATGGGGGAAAATGAGACTCAATGAAGCAAAGAATAAATGTGGAGTTTAAAAACACTTTCCTTTGTTGGTTGCTCTTTTCCCTGCCATGAATTCTCAAATATGCATGGGGTGGGCGTGCAGAGGAGGAAGATATTTGCCTCAGATCACTGACTAAGAGAGCCTTAACGTTCCTCTCAGCTGACTAAACTTCAGACCATTTTCCTCCTCACTCTACACATCGGACCTCCTTTTTCTTGGAACATTTGCTTTAGAAAACTTATAATTGTAAATCCCTCCTCTGCTCCTTTGAGATGTAAATCTTTTTCAAAAGCCTCTTGCCAGTTTTACAGCCCAGGGATGTCTTTCTCGAGGACCTCAGAGCCAAGCGTTTGAAAGGAGACTGTGCCCATCTCCCAGTCTGGAGGCTGGGGAAGGAGCCTAACTGCAGAGGGCTCCAAATTGTAAAACCACCTCTTGTCACAAAGACATGAAAAAGTTCACTTTCCCTTTGGGTAAAGCCAATTAGCAAACACACTGGCCAAGATACTTTCCTCAGCCCAACCTCTCAAAAACCCTGCAACCCTTTGTTTTAGGGAATTGAGTGTAGACTTAGTTTTTAACTCTCTCCCCTATTGCAGTAGCCTTGAATAAAGTCTTCTTTACCTGTTTAACTTTGGTGCAAATTGAAAGCTTGATTCTGCTACTTAATTTGAAATTCTTATAACTCTGTAAAATTAGATCTATAAACTGGGGATTATAATAGTACCTAACGTTAGATTTGTTCTGATAATCAAATGAGCTAACATAAGAAATGTCTTTAGCACAGTGCCTGCCTCCTAGCAAGTATGGGCAATAATAATTAATAATAAGTGCTGTTGTTACACCACTTAATTATCAGTGAGGACACTGAATTGGCATTTTTCTCTGTCTTGAAATGGCCATATAGTCTACTATAATAATGCTATTATCATAATTCTTTCTCTTTTCATTGCAATGCTAACATCTGAGATTCATTATGCAATTAAGTAAATTCCTAACTACTCAGGGACATTTAGCTATCTTGTGAATTAATCTTTTCACCTTTCATGTTAGACCTGGCCCACGCATGGCTTTTTCACTGGCAATTAGCACTTCCTCTGTTTGGTCTACCACTGCCAGCTTAACGCCTCTCCAGAGGAGATCAAGGAAAGGGAAAGAGAGAAAACCCCAAAGCTCGGTTGACAGCACTGCTTTGGAACGTTGAAGTAAAGTGATTCTGAGGAATGTGATGGCTGAGTCTTCTGTCTTTTGATCCATTTCTGGCTTTTTGCCCTGATTGCTCCTCACAAGTCTAGAGGCCCCACTGGCTCTGGATTACAGATAAGGACATTTTTATTTTATTTTTGGGGAAGGGGAGAGGTGAGTTCTTTTGACTCTTGTTCAGTTGAAATTCAGTTCATTTCTGAAAATAGGTGCTTTGGGAATTGCATAGTTAATCTGTAAAGTAAACCAAACACCAGAGTTTGAATAAATACGTCTATTTAATAAGTTACTTTCAACTGTGCCCAATGGAACACAATTTAAGAGATGTTTTCTAACTTTGCCACAGTTCAGACTCTTTGCTTCCAGTTTTGAGAAGCCATAGGAACAAATAGGTCAGCTTTATAAGGCTTGATTAAAACTGCATTTTAATGATAAGATTTCATATTTGTTGACATTTTTTAAAAATAGTTGCTTAAAAATCCGTTTACACTTTGATGTTTTTTATTGTTTCCAGGCCTGTTAGCAAATACTGCTAACCAGCACCTGCTGAGAGTAGGTTAATGAGGTCTTCCGGCATCAGTGGGGATGATTAAAATCCTGAACACTATTAAAACTCTCTCTGTATCCCATCTTTGTTTGAACTTCATATTTGAGTTTTATTGAAAAAGACTGTCTATCAGATAGTAGGACTGAAGAGGAAGTAATCTACTTCAGCTTCACTATTTTTTTTTTTTTGCATTCAGAAATATAAAAAATACATCAAAGAAGTATTTTTTTGTCACTGTTTTGCCTTTTGATCCTTTATAGTCAAAGACTTATATTAAAGTACATTCACTTGGTTGTGCTGGTAAGATACAAAAAATATCACACAACATACAGGATAGGGGGGTAGGGAATGATGTTGAAAAACAACCCACTTCCCAGCATACTGAACATAGTTGTGACGAAGCAGCTGATCTTACCATCTACCAGATGGGTCCTCGGATGATATTTCAGGGATGAGGTTTAGATCCTCAAGGGAGCTAGGATAGGAGGGTAGAAGTGTCTTCCTTTTTCTTCTGGGAGTTCTTAAAGCTAATCCTCCAGTTCTTAAAGCCAAAAATGACTTCATAAAGGTTTTCAGGCCATGTCTTTTTCTGGAGAATCTTAATGTTCTTATGGAGACTTAGGAAAAAGTTGTAGTGAGTAAATTTCAGTTATTTGTTAGCATGGGAAAAACACAGTGGGGAAAAGTGCAGCGCAGTGAACCAAAGAATCTTTTGCTTAAAAATAAAACAAAATTTGCCTATTGAAACTCCTTACACAAAAGCCTCATCGGCCCCTGTGAGGTCTTAAGCAAGTCTTTGTGGGATGAAAGAATATATGCTGCCTAAGTTGTGGTTGTAGAACCTCTCAGGCTTAGAGGGGTATAATTAAAGCCTTTATAATCATTTGTGTCAGTCAGAGCTTGGCTTCTAGTGGAATGTGAAAATGAATTCTTTGTGGAGGGATGATAGTAACTGGCCAAAATTTGTGAAGTGTTAAACCTGTTTTAAAGAATTGTTAGGCATTACCATAATGAAAAATCATGATTGGTCATTTCTGATCTAAAAATTAGCTCTTGTTTATAAGTCACGTATATATTTTGAACATATATATTTTGAATATACTTATAAATAGATAGTGTAGCCTGTAATATATAGTAGTGTCAGAATATCCCATTTATGTATCTATTTAAGTATAAATACCAATGTCTAGTATTTATAATAGAAAGTGAATGATGCTATAAAGTAATATTTAAAATTACATAGCACCATCAGAGCTACAGATGTTCAGGAGAGTAAGTGTGAGCTGGGATCCCCTTTTTTACAGCTATAGTCTGCGGTAGGTAACCAGCTACCTTAGCCATCTTAGTTCTATCTGACCATAGTATTAACTGCTGAGCTTGGGTTAACTTGCTGAGAAGAGCACCAAATGTTTTATTTTGTATTTCCAAATGACACAATTCTTAGTACAAGGCATAAAAATGTATGAAGATCAGGGACTTCCCTGGCGATCCAGTGGTTAAGACTCTGCGCTTCCACTGTAGTGGGTGCGGGTTCGATCCCAGATCCCCGCATGCCATGCTATATGGCCCCCCCCCCAAAAAAAAAAATGTATGACGATCAGTAGTAAGCATACAGCATGTAAATGGTTTCGACTGTGGGTTTTTACACATTTGGAATAAAAAGCATGGATGCCTTTAGCCACCAAACCAACTGTGGCTAAAGTGGGAAAGTTGATTGCAATAGTTTGACTTTTGAAAAACCTTAGAACAGAGTGGTGCTTTTGGGATGGTAAGAAGTCAGAAGGTTATCAGGACCTCAGACAGCACTGGGGGGAATAGGAGCCCTTGAGAGAGGAGGAAGTGTATTGTGACAGGAGCCAGACAACACTTTACCTTCCTCTCCCCACTCTGTAACCCAGGCGTCCTATCTCCTCATTCAAGAGCCAGATGTGGGGAGGCATGAGTGGTCATATTATGTATGTGTGTTGTAATGTACTTGGTGGATAAGGGATTTACTTCTACACTCCTCTTCCTAAAAGTTATTAATAATTAATTGAATGTTAGTGTCTTTTAGGCCAAATTCAAAGAGCAGTTTCGAGGACTTAAAACATCATGCAACTGAGCTTGTGGCAATCTCAAAATAGCTTATATGTAAGCTTCTTTTTATATTGACACTGTTTTCCACTAAAATTCATGTGAGGAAAAAGACATAAAAATGTTTGTGGACACTGTTTTCCACTAAAATTCATGTGAGAAAAAAGACATAAAAATGTTTGTGGTTTTTCTGAATGGAAATACCACCAGGGAATGATCTCAGTTATGGAAGAAACTACTCTAAAATTCTGGAAAAGTCATAAAAATCCTTTTTCCTTGTTTTTTTTTTTCCCCCCTCTAGTAAAGAAAGGAAGGGCAGCCAAAATTTTCAAAAATGTTTAGTGATGAAAGCCTGCATTCTCGGTAAATTTTAAAATTGTCCTGTTTTTCTGTAAAACTTTTTTATAAAGATGGCTAAGCCATATACCTCTGAGGTTTAAAAAATAATACAGGATAATTTTTTTAAAGCCTCCGGTAAATTCCTCAGTATTGAACTATGCTCACACACCCTTCAAAGCTCCTCTATACACAGTTCTTGATGGGTAACAATTCCCCAGAAAAGTGAATTTATCTCTTAGTATCCCTTAGCCTAAATATCATTCACTTTGAGGGCCTTGAAGAGTGAGAGAGGAGAAACTGTGTTCGTGCATTCGTGTGTGTGAGAAAGGGAAGGAAAACTGAACTTTTCATGTAGATTCAAGAAATGGGTTTCTCTTGCCTCGTTCCAATACTAGCCATTCCATCACAGTAAGATGACGCAGGGCTTGGTCAGCCTGAGAAGCCTGGTTCTAACACGTACCTCCCATGGCTCCCCCCGGTCAGGCAACTGATGCTTCTCTGGGACTATGACATGCTGCTGCAGTTATGACGGTTAGATGTAACCTTTATCCCCTTAACTTCCAAAGGTTATACAGCCTCCCCACCAAACAAGGGGTGATTGCTCAAGTGATGTTAACCATGAATGAGATATCATGCATACACACTATATCATCACTTTTCTAGGTACTTTAGATGACCTCAGAGGGCATATAATTAAAACACGAGTTAAGAGAAACTGCTTTTCTCCCAGTAGCCTACACAGAGAGCATTATAAATGGCCTACAGTCTTCATCAGAGAGGCAAGGTAAAAGAGACTGAATTATCACTTAAAACATCTAGAATGGACTTTATTTTTTATAATTCCCAGTGGCCGCATTCTTAGAGCCTTAAACGTTTGACTTAAGCACAATGTTTTACATAGTCAAGGGAGCAAAGCTTCTACTTAAGAGGACCCATAGATTTATATTTATATATTTTAATATCCCATGACCAAATTTCCTCTTGTTATCTGACAGTTTGCAGAACTACGGTGTATGTTCCATTGTTGATGTCGGTCTCTCCTTGCCTCCATGCACAGGGGCCAGTTTCAGATTTCCCCCAGGAAAATGCAGGCCCTGAGAGTATGTAGACCCTCCAAGTCCCCCACCCCTATCCCTGTGGCAGCCCCTGCAGCCTGTAGAGAGGGAGTGGGGGAAATTCCCTCTGATGCCTGGTATACAGATGGGTCTAGTCCAGGCCATTTGTGCACATGGAGTTCAATCACTATTCAGCCCCAAACTGACACCATCTGCATGGAAACAGGAAAGAACTGCAGCTGCCAGTGGGCTGAACTCAGAGGGTTTGGCTAGTGATCACTCTTGAGCCCTGACCATTAGCCCTTTACACTGACTGATGGGCTGTTCTAAAGGGATTAACTCTATGGCTTGGACAATGGAAGCTGACAGGTAAACGATGGGCGGAAAGACATTTAGGTTTACCTGCAAGAGCCTGAGACAGTTCTCACTCGTTTCCAAGTCCTGGCTCATTGACACCCCTGGCAATCAGGAAGCTGATGCCCTAGCCCAGGTACGAGCCCCAGCAAATGAGCCTTCAGGAGATACAGCAGATGGGCTTCAAAGGAAGAGTGGCCACCGCAGTGCCCGGGTGCAATGGTGTATTGTCAAGGATGCCCGATTGCCCTTGAACTACTGTGACTCGGTTAATTCAGTAACAGCATGACCTGTGTGTTCTAAACAACCCAAGGCAGCTGCTAAAGGAGTCCAGGGCCATTCATCGGAGTTCCCAAAAAGTGAGGGATTGGCAAATCCATTATATTGACCCTGTCCTTCTGAGTGAAGATTCTAAATATGCTTGATTTGTGTGGACACAGTGTCAGACCTAACCCGAGTTTTCTCCTGTCACCATGCAAACCAGGCTGCTCCCAATAGGGGATTAAAGAGGCTGAGTACCACGTGCAGATACCCTCCTCCAATAGCCAGTGATGAGGGGTCAAATTTCAAAGGTCATGATGTGCAAGCCTGGACAAAAGAGCGTGATGTGGTGTGCCTGCATTGCTGCTGTGGTATCTGTCTCCAGTGCAGCCCAACGAGCCACCTTCATGCAACTGAAACCCACTGGTGACCATTCAGGACCCACGGCGGGGAAGAGGGGGCGTGTGAGACGGTGAGAGCCGCTCACTAGGGGTGGAGTGTTGGAGGAGGTCATTGAGTGGCAGTGACCACAGGTTGACTCTCCAGTGGGACCCCGGCAACCGAAGAGTCCTCCCCACTCCTGCCCTCGGGATGTACCGGGATGTGTCTTTCACCCTCCAAACCCCAAAGTGGAGCCGTTTCAAGGACACAGCCTTGAGAGGGCAACGTGGTGCTGAGACCCTCTGACTGATACGGGACTGAACACCGTTGAGGCCTCTAAGTAAAC
This sequence comes from Globicephala melas, assembly GCF_963455315.2. Taxonomy (NCBI): domain Eukaryota; kingdom Metazoa; phylum Chordata; class Mammalia; order Artiodactyla; family Delphinidae; genus Globicephala; species Globicephala melas. Next base: position 20,681,076 of record NC_083326.1, read on the forward strand.
TCAAGATTCTGGCCGTGGGTACAGAGATCCACTCACCTGGCGGCACTCAAGACAAGCCCTGTCAGTTCCCGCGCTTGTGAAGCCTGCCACCTACCCATCTGCAGTGATTCAACTCTTCCTTTGGGCTCTCCTTGGCCTCCAAGTCCGGGGGCCAGTTTCAAATTTCAGCCAGGACATTCCTGAGGTTTCCAACCAACACTATCCTGACTTTCATCAGCAAACATGTTAACATGACTAAGGACAACCTATAGATCCAGATGCAGCACAGGTAGGCGGATGACAGAAAGACAGACAGACAGGACCGTGCCTGCTTTACAGTAGTCACCCACCCACCGACTGTATAGCTTCATCCATTTCTACTGAAATTTGGGGACTTTACTATCTGAAAAATTCCAGAAAAATAGTTATCAAATGATGCTCTCAGCATATGCGATTCTTCTGATTGAATAGAGCCATTCTGCAAAAATTGACTAATGGCGATTCTGACTCTCCAATCAATAGAAGTAAAACAGCTTTTGTGCCGAAGCATTGAGGATTAACATTCTGACTCTACTGAGCATTAAGAGTGACCTAGGGGGGGTTGTTTATTTTTCCGTTGTGAGCCCATTTCTTCATCTGGCAAATGATCAAATGAATACATCTCCTGCAGTGTCATGCTGAGGATTGAAAGAATTATGTAACGTCTTTAGTACTGTATCTAGAATAGAGTTGATATTCAAAAATTAATAATTTTCTTTTTCTGTCCTGTATTTCACATTTCTCTAGACTACAGTATTCTTTTGTGTTTAGAACCATTCAGTTCAACAGCAATTAATTAATATTCTGCTCTGCACTAAGACCACTGTGGTAACAGCTCAAATAAATTAGAAGTGAAATACTAGTATATGCTATTATTCAATTAGAAAGGCAGGTACAATCTCATAAAATTCATAGCTTTTCACTTATGTATCACAGACATGTAATTTTGTGTTTGTATGTGTGTGAGAGGGAGACACCTAAAGAAAACTGGAGAGATGAGAGACACAGACAGAGACAAAGAGATATTGAGGGAAGATAATTTATCACAAAAGGGAGTGGCCTGAAATGTACATTGTTTTAGCATCTCATTTCACCCAGTGTCTCTGACTGTTGTAAAATGATAGACCATCTGTGTGGTTTGTGTGTGTGTTTGTGTGTGTGTGTGTGTGTGTGTGTGTGTTCCCGAATATTTAGAGATGACAGTAAAAAGAATTTTAGATAAATCAGTGGCTGGAATGTAATGATGGATTGCTAAAGGAACCACCCCAGAGGAGACGGGCAGAGGAGTGATGAAAGAGAAATACACATGAATGCATTGTTCAAAGTAGCTTACTGAGGGTGCATTCACAAAATTGTTTCCTCTCTGTGGGTTTTATGGTGTGTTGACTTGCAGCTAACTATCTCAGTCATTTAGTGCCTAGGACAGCTGTCCTTTCTTTGTGAAAATGTTTGGATCCCCAGGAGAAGTTGAAAATTTTATTTACATTACAGTGATAACGTTTTTTATCAAATAAACAGAGAGGAGAATTCACAATCTACAGCATTATCCTATTTTACCACCCGTTCTTACTTATTTCATATAGGGATCAACATATAGACTCCCTTGTAATTATATTGTTTGCCAATTCTGAAGTAATGTCCATTTCTCTTTAATGAGGGAGCACATTTCCTATTGATTTTTTGGAGAGAAAAACTCTGCCTGGAATCTTAAAGTGCCTTATGTTTCTAGTAGAAAACTGAGCTTCTACATGTCTATCTGCTATCATAAGAAACTTGGAAAAGTAGTAAGAAAAAGTCTAATAAGTCAAAAATGAATATTTTGTGGACTGGCAGCAAATTTAGGGGTAGTGGAAAATGAGATAATTTTGCTATTTTTTTCTTTCTTCTTTAAAAATCATTGAAGAGTTCAGAATGTACTGGCACTAAGACTCCTGCATCTAGTTTTATTTCAGCTTTTAATCACATTATCTTACCTTGTATTTCACTTTAATAAATTCATATCAGAACGCAATATTTTGGATAGATGGGTAACCTTACATTTTAAGAATTCCAGACAAAATAGAGAAGGGAAAATGCCTCTAAGCTACACAGTCTTTGCTTGTGTTGGATGTAGAACAATCTGCAAGCAATCCAAATGACTCATATATTTGGACTGCCGAAGCACTAAAAACCTCTCTCTCTCTCTGTCTGTCTCTCGTGTTCCGTCATTATCTTCCCATCTTTCTTTTTCTGTCCTTTCCTTCTAGGTCCTTCCATACTCATAATTTATGTACACCAAAAGATACATCCCAATGTGTGAGTAAATACACAGATGTATGACATCAGAGTTTGAAGAAGTCACTCTGAGAGTATAATAATGTAAATCTTAGAAGAGTTATACTTGTAAAATTATTATATTGTCCTTTAAAGGTTTTGTCAGATTGGTTTTTTTTTTAGTTTTTCTTTTAATTAATTAATTAATTTTGGCTGCCTAGGGTCTTTGTTGCTGTGCATGGGGGCTTTCTCTAGTTGCAGCAAGCGGGGGCTACACTTCGTTGTGTTGCGTGGGCTTCTCAATGCGGTGGCTTCCCTTGTTGGAGCATGGGCTCTAGGTGCATGGGCTTCAGTAGTTGTGGCACGTGGGCTCAGTAGTTGTGGCTCACGGGCTCTAGAGCACAGGCTCAGTAGTTGTGGCACACAGGCTTAGTTGCTCCGCAGCATGTGGGATCTTCCCAGACCAGGGCTTGAACCCGTGTCCCCAGCATTGGCAGGCAGACTCCCAACCACTGCGCCACCAGGGAAGTCCCTGTCAGATTGTTTTTATGAAGAGTTTTAAACTTCTTATTCTATTTTTGACTCTTGGAAATAATTCTTCAATCTCTATAGATGAACTATATATATAGTTATATATATAGTGTGTATATATATATTTATATATATACTAAATACAATGCTGAGGTCAGTATTTTAAATCTCAAATATGTTTTGATGAAATATTATGTTCAAAATTTTATTCTTTGTTTCTGGGCCACACAGCTCTGTCCTTAACTGACCTGCTATTTTCCTGCATTTAATTACCACCATATCACTTCCTATGGCCACGCCAGGCCTCAGATGACCAGCTCATGCCAAACCTACTTATAGTGAGTTCAGCTACAGTCAATCTTATTGTTTTTTAACTGCATATAAATCCAAGATTGGTTCTTTGTAACAAAATGCTAATTACAACTGTGGTTACAGAAAATCTTTCACAGACCATTTTGACTCTGGTGAAATTTATTTTGGAGTCTCAAGCCTGCCAATGAAACCAATTAGATATTTATTTCCTCCCATTAGTATTATAATGTACTGAAATCTAGAAGTTTTAAACTAAAATGTCAAGCATTTGTTTCTATATTCGTAGCACTGGTTGAATTTTTTCTTAGGTGAGGGGCAAAGTCAAAAGAGCATGAGATGCTTTAGAATTATGCTTAAGAATTTTATAAAATAGGTAACTCCTAAACCTGTTCAATAGTAGCAGTTCTAGACTCAGATTTATAAAATCTGGGACCAACCAAAATACATGGTGGCTCTGTTTTCCATTAAATTTAATTCAACAAACATTTATTGAGCTTTATCAATTTAAGCCATTTAAATTTAAGATAATAAACATGAATGCAATAGATTAAACTGTCATTGAGAATGCCAACTTTTGGGGAAATGAAATCAAATTTTTCTAGAAACTTCGCTTCTTAAAGCTAGTTTTAGGTTGTATTTTTCTTGTAGTGGCTATAAATGTGCACCCCTGCTGTGCAAAGAGTAGAGGGAAGCAAGGCTCAAATACTTTGAACTTTGTGGAATTGGAGACCTTATCTAGGGGCAGCCTTACTAAGTTTGTCATTTTGATTTTATGAAAATGGAAGGATTAACGGTTTTATCTAATGTTAAATATTTCCCCCACTGGCCTCTAATAGATTCAGAAATGCCTATAAATAGAGCTTCACCACTGCAATAGCATTACCAAGAAAATCCAAGCTAAAGTGTGTTCCTGGAGAGGGAAAGAAGTCTTCATTAGTAATAGAAATATATGGGATCTCATGGTAAGGGAGTATGAATGAAGGATGAATCAATGGAATACATTTTTAGAAAGATGTGGTGGAAAGGAAGTCTTGGTAGGCAGAAGAAAACTGATACAAATTCATACAGAGAGTTATGCTTTTTTGGGTTTTTTTTTTTTTTTTTGCCTGCTTTGGGTCTTAGTTGTGGCATGCAGGATCTTTTGTTGCAGCAGGCAGGCTCTTAGTTGCAGCGTGCGGGGCTTCTCTGTAGTTGTGCATGCAGGTTTTCTCTTCTCTAGAAGTGGTATGCGGGCTCCAGGGCGCGTGGGCTCAGTAGTTGTGGTCTGCGGGCTTAGTTTACCCCACAGCATGTGAGATCTCAGTTCCCCAACCAGGGATCGAACCCGCATCCTCTGCATTGGAAGGCGAATTCTTTACCACTGGACCACCGGGGAAGTCCCAAAGAGCTATGCTTTTAATGTGATTTTCTGTTGTTTTCTTTTTTAGTATCTACATCTACATCGAACTTTTAACAGTAGGTCTCTCTGATGATGAGATAATTATAATAGTATCAATACTTTTAATGTTTAAAAACTTCATAATTATAACTAGAAAAAACCATGATCTATCTATCTATCATCTATCTATCTATCTGTATTCCAACAGGCTTTAAATCACATTTTAAAAAATTAAATTGGTAAGATCTAAGTGAAATTGGGAGCTTTTCTAAGCTAATTTATAGTTAAAATAACATTCACGTCTGGGGAAGTGTTCATGGGAACTGAATAAGAAACTATGTCCATGTTGCCTTACACACAGACCTGTAGTTCTCTCTTCCTGGAAAAATACTGGACTGTAACCCTTAAACTCAAGGTGTCACTTGACCTTCATTCTCTTCATTTGTAAAACAAACAGTATGAGGAAAGCCATTGTACAATTCTGAGAACCTGCTTCTGCTCTAAAATTCTCTGATTCTAACTTCTAGACAATCTTAGAACTGTTCAAGGGCAAAGGAAGTCCAGATGATATGAGGTTAAGACTACATGATGATGAAACTGGTCAGGCAAAAATGGCCTTCTCAGGCTCCCCTGGTGGCACAGTGGTTGAGATGCCGCCTGCCGATGCAGGGGACACGGGTTCGTGCCCTGGTCCGGGAGGATCCCGCGTGCTGCGGAGCGGCTAGGCCCGTGAGCCTGTGCGTCCGGAGCCTGGCAATGGGAGAGGCCACAATAGTGAGAGGTCCGCGTACCGGAAAAAAAAAAAAAAAAATGGCCGCCTCTATTTTGTCACGGGAAACGTTGCATATTTCTGCCTTCCCCTGTTCTGGCATAATTATAACATTTCTAAACAACGCTATTGGAATCTTCTAGTCTTAGAAACTTTGACAAACTCTAATACTTACTTTGGGTTCATACAGTCTTTTTTACTTTGAAAAATTTAGTGCAGTCACATCCATTTCTCATATTTCATTAAATATGATAGAGTGTTGTTAATAGCTCATTTCTTCTAGAGCGAGCATGAACCAGGTAGAATTATAGAAGTATTGAAATTGGATGTTATCTCAAAAACTATTCAGTTAATCTTAAGAGAATTGCCAAATATCAAATTGAAATACTGTCTAAATGGTTTTAAACACAGCTCTCTCATTCAATATTTTCATTTAAGTATGCAAATTCAATTGTATGTATTCAGCATAACCTTGCATTAAAGGAGGAAAAAATAGAAAAGTCAAATATCTCATTTCCCCAATTATAAGGTAAACAATCACTATAGATATTGAATACATTTTGTTTTAAAACATTCAGAAATTTCAAATGTTTAATATATTTATTTGTGTATATTTTTAATATCTTTCATTTTTACTGGCTTGTAATTTTATTTACTTATTTACTATATTTTTTTAATTTATTTTATTTTTTTGGTTGCACAGCGCAGCTTGTGAGATCTTAGTTCCCTGACCAGGGATCGATCCCAGACCACGGCTGTGAAAGCACAGAGTCCTAACCACTGGACCGCCAGGGAATTCCCTGGCTTATAATTTTTTTTTTCATTTATTTATTTATTTATGGCTGCATTGGGCTTTTTCTAATTGCGTTGAGCGGGGGCTACTCTTTATTGCAGTGCACGGGCTTCTCATTGTGGTGGCTTCTCATTGCGGACCAGGGCTCTAGGCTCACAGGCTTCAGTAGTTGCGGCTCATGGGCTCAGTAGTTGTGGCACGCAGACTCAGTAGTTGTGGCGCACGGGCTTAGTTGCTCCATGGCATGTGGGATCTTCCCGGACCAGGGCTCGAACCTGCGTCCTCTGCATTGGCAGGCGGATTCTCAACCACTGCGCCACCAGGGAAGTCCTCCCTGGCTTATAATTTTAACAAGGAGACTGTGTCTGCTTTACTTAGAGTCACAAATACTGTGTTTTGTACATGATATGTGCCCTATGGATTTATTGAATTGAGAGGTGTATACATAGAATTCTAAACACTCACAAATGTACAAATATACAAGTTTACACACTGGGTTAATGCATTTTTTTCCCTGAAAATCATTAGTCAACAGGATGTTTAAACTTCTAAGGATAGAAAATATGTGCCATTAAATTTCAATTTTTTACTAATCTAGAATTATTCAGGCCAAAGAAACTCTATAGAATTTGGTGGTTGGCAAAAGAATGGCTCCCCAAAGATGTCCACTTTGTAACCTTCAGAGTATATGAATATGGTGTTACATGGCAAAAGGGAATTAAGGTTGTAGATGAAATTAAGACTGCTAATCATCTGACACTGAGATGTAAACATTATCCTGGAATATCTGTACAGGCCCAGTTTAATCATGAGTACTTAAAACAAGAAGAGGCAAAAGCATAGATGAGAGAGGGTAGTATGAGCTGGAGAGAGGTTGAACAAGGGGGTGTGTCAAGTACATTGAGTTATTCCTGAGTTTGCAAATGTGTTTGCTTGTGATTAGACTATCTGTGTTTGCTAATTGGTACCCCTCACTTTAAGCTCCCACCTTCCTATGGAGACTGGGAGATGGCCTGGGAGACTGGGAGAGCATCTTCCTTGATGATGACATTTAGTAAGATAATTCCCAGGTCTTTGAGGAAGACATTCCTAGTTTGTAAAACTGTTAGCCATTAAAAAATATTTACATCTCAAAGAGGCAAAGAAAGAATTTTTACTCTTTGTAAAGGCTCTGAGAAAAGGGAGGTCAGGGCCTAGAGCTAGGATTACCTATAGTTTAGCCAACCTGAGGGAAACATTTGGCCTTCTTAGTTGTCAGTAGGGTCTCCAGATTCTGTGCAGCAGATAAAATTCAAGCAATGCACATTGGTATATAGTCAGGTAGAATTCAATGTCTCTACCAACAAAATGCCCTCTTGACTTCCTAAATATGAAAGTAAAATGAAAAACAAATAGAGTTTTTTGTTTCTAAATTGTTCAAGATATCATTTCAAAATTGTAAAGGGCTGGCAATCTCACAGAGAAAAGCTGTGCACAAAATTTGTGCTTCATATGAAATAAAGTTTTAATCCATCTATAAAACAATGTGGTGAGGTAAGAAGAATAGATGAGACAAAATGCAGAGCAATCACAAAGCTCTTACTTCCCACATCCTCACAAACCTGATGAGGTTATTGGTCTTTTTGAATCTGAAATATGTCGTTATATCTCATACACAAGATAAGGCATTACTTAAAAAGATGCCCTGGTTGGTGGAATTCTATAATATGTCATTTGGCATGTGAAATGAGAATAAAGAATCCAATTCTCAACTTATGTGGAAATAGTAGAGCAAAGTTATAAAGAAATTGAGTTTCAGTGTTGGAATTCCAAGGTCAGAGTCCCACCTCAATCTGTTACTATTCTGTAAAATTGGACGAATTAATTAAATCCACTGAATTTCTGATTCCTCGTCTATAAAATGGAGACAATTTTGACTAGCTCAGGGGTCATTCAATAAATATTTATTGAGCATCTATTTTGGGAGAGGCAGGATGGAAATAAAATGAGATAAGCGTAGTACAATAGTACATGGCAAGCGCTACAAAACTGCAAATGCTCGTGCGTGCACACACACAAACACACTCATACACACTCATATGCATACATACATGTGCGCCCTGGGCCACATATTCTAAAATACATCTAGAATACGATTCATAAAATTGGCTGACTTGCTGTATAAGCAAGTACATTCTGTTCTTCAGTTTTACAGATGAGACTGTAAATGAAATGTAATTATGAAAGAAAAAGAATATTCATTTATTTTTAATGACTTATTAGAACAAATACCTATAGATATCATTATGTATATGATATATAAATTAATTATACAGTATATCATGTATTAATTATTAAAACATACTCTGGTAAATATTATGTATTCAATATGAAACAGGAGGAAAGGGGGCAGGGCACAACCTTTAAAAGAATTACATAGCCCGAGGACACAACATAAACTGATTAGAACAAAATAGGTCCAAGATGGCGGACGAGTCTACTTCCACTAGACCTTGAGCCTCAGTATACACTCATTGTAACACATCAGCAAGCTAAGCGACACACCCACAGGTGCCATGACAGTTCCAAGGATGACCATAAAGGTCAAAAAGTGGGCGGTGGCTCAATTCCTGGAAATCCCCACTCCTTCCCCAAAATAGCTGGTACTGGGTCAGGGACAGATGACTTGTTTTGTCCTTGAATCAACTATCTATCTAGATTGATAACCAGACTTCATATATCAGTATAAAGAGTCCCTGTTTGTTGGAGAACTAAATTTCTAGAAACTCTTATCAGTGGAGAAGACCAAGGCTTATTCTATCTGCATAACAACCACACCTTCCTTTACTGTGCTTTGCCCCCCTCCCCCAATAAAAGACACATTAACAGGGGAAAAACAGTCAGAAGTTTAATAACATGTATGCCTCCTGTGTACCTGAGAGATACCCAGAAAACTAACTCCCCCAGATGGCCCAAGCCACCACCTTAGATTCCATCTCCAGGTAAAGACGAAAGAAGATGTAGCCGGGAGTGCAGCTATGGAAGGTAATCCAGCAAAGCACAGTAAACAAGGGTAAGGTTATTACGCAGATTTAAGTCCTTGCCTCCTTCATTGATAAGTTTCCAGAAATTTAGTCATCCTCTTCTTCCCAGTACAGAGACGGAGACACCTCACAAACGACGATTTCCCTTATAAATGTAAAATGCCTCTTACAAAAGCATAACTTCTACTCTTCTCCTGTGTCTGTTTCTTAAAAATAACCAACTCAAGATAATCCTTATGTCAAAGAGGCACACTTTGGGGTGGCAAATTCTGTTCCCTGTCAACCGTCTATCAAACAATGTATGTATTTTAATTGTCTGTTTCGTCCCACTAGCATATAAATTCCCCATTAAAAGGAGCTTTTGTCACTTTTGTTCTCGGCAGTATCCCCAGTATTTGGAACAGTGCCTGATAATGATAGGTGTTCATCACATAATTGCTAAATGAATACATCCTTCAAGGGTTACGCTTATCATCAATTATTCTCTCAGAAACCGGACACCTGGACCTTGTGAAAGGTTTCCTGAGTATTTTATTTTTCTGTTTCAAGCTCAGTTAAGATAACTTATTAGTTTATCTTGAAAGATGATTTGTCTGAACCTTAAGAGAAAATTGCCTTGTTCTTGAGAAACGTGCCTTGGCCACTTGTCAAAACCTCCATTATTATTATTACACCCATCACCCTATACTTCTTACACTGTTCTTACTACCTGTCCTTCCCTAAGAGGCATCTGTTAACCATGTCTCTTTAAACTTCCTGACATCTTTCCATATCACACCGAATGTAACCCACTAACATACTCATAGATGGTGGGGCTTTACCAAGTACAGCTAAGACCTGCAGCAGGACAAACACAATCAGATGAAGTATTTACTGAACATAATACAATATTCACTGTTCAACTGCTCAAGAAACACTAATTCCTTGTTCTCGTCCCATGATACACACGGGTATTCTTATCCCGAGGTCTTCTCATTTTACTCTCTTCACTTCTGCTCCATTTTGAATTTCGCCAGTGTGGACAGGAGAGGTGGTGAGAAGTAATTCTCTTTCCATTTACTCAATTTCACCTCTTGGCTATTTTTTTCTCTTGTTCTCTTCGTTGATCCATTTGCATAATCTGGCTCAGGATAGGAATTTGCATATTTTTCAGGCACTGCTCCAACTTAATTTTATTTTCACTCCAACCAGGATTTTTTTGTAAAATGTGTGTAGCAGAGTAGAGATTTAATTCTCTGGCACAAGACAAGGTATAGGAATGCTAAGGTGTTGATCATGGGAACATTAAGGGAGCCAGCCAGGTAGGGGAGAAAGCTGATGTCCTCTTGTGGAAGGAAGTGAAACAGACTGCTTGCCAGAAAGGAAGTGAAATAAACCTCTCGCCAGAATCTAAGGCTGCATTACCTCTGAGTGAAGATTAGATGAGAATATGCCTGCAGCTAGGATCCATACTTTTTTCAGGAAATAATACTAGATTTACACCAACACATTAAAAAAATGAATGATTATGTTCTTAAATTTCTTCAGCATAAAATATGGCAATGTAGGGGAGGCAAATTCTTACCTCTATCTTCTTAGGGATTTTTTGGTTGTGGCTGAGAATTAAACTGACATAAGACTGATCAACAAGAGAAAAACATATACATTTATATATGTTTTACATGAAATGGGAGCCCAAGTAATGACACGATATCCCAAAGACATGGCAAAACCTAAATATTTTTATACTGGGTTGAACAAAGAGACGTGATTGTAAAAAATAACTAAAATATACCATGATGCTAAAGAAAGATGAGCATTATTCTAAGAAGGTTTATTTGTATAAAATATTTTTGGCTTTGAATCCCTATAGAAGAGTGTTTCTTTCCCTCTGGTACAGGCAGGGTATTTTTCACACGGGACTTTTTATCTCCTGTTATCAGGAAGAGAAGGGGAAATTAGAATGCCCTTTCTGCTTCTGCTGTTTTTTAAGTGCCTTAACTCAAAATAATCCTTATGCCAAAGTGGCATATTTTGGGGTGGCATATTCCACTGCCCCTCAGCAGCAATAATATTAATATATAAAACTTTCAAATTTGGAGTTATCAACTACATCCCGCAGCCATATCAAAATCATCTTGATGCATATTCTCTAAATGTTTTATTTGAAAAGTAGATTCCATATGTCCTAAAGGAAAAAAGATTTTAAAATACCTTGAGTGAACTTTACTGTCCGTTAAACCTCAATTAATTGAATTTTAAAGCAATGTTAATGAAATAAAACACTCTTAGAAAGTGGAATAAAACAAAAGCAAAATATACCTCTATTCAAGTGCATCCTAATGTTAGATCAAAGCCAGACTAAATTTTTAGAAAAATCTTTTAAAAAGTTGTTTCTAAAGCAGTAGTTTTCAAATGTAGAAAAGCTAGCTTCCCTCCCTGATTAAATCCTGTATTGATACCTAGTGTAAGAAACATATGAAAGCAGAGCTACTCTAAGTCAGGCATCTCCCCTAGTAAACACAGGTACTCATCTGAAACAGTTAAATGTAAATTTGAAATCTTAAGGCTTGACAGAACACAGTTTGAAAGCCACTGTTCTAAGCCATTCTTTTTTACTTGATGAAAGAACCAATACTCTTTTGAAGCCACCATAAGGTTGTGAGAATATCAAATAGTCTGCAGGAATATGTGGGCAGGGAGGTTTTTTTTTTTTCAGAGTCCATAGCCTTTGCCATTTGCTTTCAGTATGGAGAGCCTTACACCTGCTATGGGGAACCTTCTCATATGTCAGGCATCATTTAAAAGAGTCAAGTCCTCTATGTAAACATTCCGAAGCAACTAATCGAATGCCTGCCTGATCCTTGCCCGTACTTTCTATAATTTGTACTTTGGAAGTTTGTCCTCATTTTCGTTGTTATAGCCCTATATCTCGTCCCTTAAAATTCTGACATTTTAAGTCAAATTGTTTACTAGTCACCTAAAGCTAGATATGCCAGGAAAAACCAGGCACCTCTTGAAGCTAACTATAAATCACAGACAGAAAATAGTGAAGGGGAACAAAATATACGATCCCAAAATATGCTTCTTTGGCATAAAGATTATTTTGAGCTGGTTACTTTTAAGAAAAAGTAGACCCAGGAAAAGCCCTGAAAACCAAATAGAAGTTGTCCTCTTTTAAGAGATATTTATGTTTATAAGGGAAATCTCCATTTGGAAGGGTGTCTTGCTGCTCTCTGTACCAGCAAGAGAAAGAGGACTAAACTTCTAGAAAACTCATCAGTGGAGAAGACCAAGGCTTACATCTGCATAACAACCACACCCTTGTTTACTGCGCTTTGCCTGATAACCTCCCCAAAACTCGCTTCTTCTCACTCCCATCCCCTGCAACATCTTCTTTTGTTTTTAGCTGGAGATGGTATTTAAGGTGGTGGCTTGGACCATGTCAAGGAGTTATTCAGTTTTCCTAAGTATCTCTCATGTTTACGAGAGGGACATATGTCATTAAAATTCTGATTGTTTTTCTCCTGTTAACCTTTCTTTTATTAAAGGAGGGTCTCGACCAAAAGCTAGAAGGGTAGAAGGAAACTTACTTTTTCTCTTCATCAGTAGCATACAGGGAAGGAGTCCAAGGGGAAACAGCGTACAGCTGTTCAAAAATCCTAGGGAAAACACACACAGCTTTATCTTCATAAAACAATTCTTAATTAGGACATAGGATGTAGGATGTTATGCAGATGATCATAAACATGTCAAATGAGGATCTGAGATAATTAGATGATGATGATTGTAGTCTGTGATTAATGGTGATGGCAATTGTCCTTATAATGACAGTATGCCAAAGAACGAACTTATAGAAATGGATTGAATGGATTCAGGAAAAAAAAAAATTAGTCTGAAAAATAATTACTGCAACAAATGAGAAAAAATCCATATGAATTTTAAATTTAGCCATGATTCATTTTGGACAGAATAATTTGGCAGATAGACTTAATTTTAAAGGTTTGTGTAGATTCTTGAAGACAAAAAGACCAGAATTAACATCTGTTCAGATCATACCAGCAGATTAGATAGTGGGTCCATCCACTAATATGCGATATGTCAGAGTGGGAAGTTCTCCACAATCCCAATTGTAGTCCATTATAAAAACCTATGGAGGTAATGGAACTTTATAGCTGTTGATAAACATTTACGATGAACTACACCAAAGCTTATGTTCCTCCAGCTGGAGCAGCTCACTTCTGAAAATCAGGAACAGAGATCTCAGGAGAACTGAGCATATAAGACAGTAAAGATGACATGTTGTGATTAAAAGTTTTTTAAACTTGGAAATTTCTCGTTCATCCCAGATTCGTCTTAAACTTGACCTCTGTTGTTTTCAGTTATGTACAAACACACATTTACAGAAACACACACACATAATTTAATTTGTGAAAAGTAGAAATTCACTGATATATCTATTAATACTCCATTGAGAGATTAATAATCAGCCAATCAGGTATTTCAGACCCAGATGCATCTTGGAAATTTTGTCAAGAAATCTAGGTACTCCAACAATAATTTCCAGACATTGACAGACACTAATGATGGAGCATATGGAATCAATTGGCTTAGTTCAAAATAGTGTTCCTATAATAGTAAAATTTCCAGAAGTTTCTTCAAGCAGAACTGGTACAGACGCCTTTTTTTTTTTAAATGACAAATTTGAAATGACATTAATTCAAATATAGTACAAGGGATGGAGCTCAGATACCTCATCTCTGCAACCTAATTTTAACACTGATTTTTTTTTTTAAATACAAATTTGCTTTATTCCTAGTAGTTTATGGCAGGGAGAGGGGAGTGCAAATTATTTACACTTACAATGATTTAACATGCTGTTAAGTCCTTTATCATGATCTTAGGCATTGTAAGAATTACTGACATTTCTCATGTCAAATTAAAATAACTGTCAGAAATAAACAAACACACCCTCAGAGCTCATCTTTTCCAGAACCGTGTCCATCCTTAATTTTTGACCCAAGCTCAGCCATCCAACCTGTGCTTTCAGGTTTCTTACAACAGGAACTCAATACCCCAGAAGGTAATAAACAATTTTGATTGTTTATTTTTTAATATCTTTTCTTTTTTGAAGAAAATTTTATCCCTATTTTTTCATCTGTAGTTATAACGAATAAATTTAAATGCCTTTATCATTATAGCTCTTCACACACACACATACACACATATATCATATATGCTAAACAAGCTCTATAAAATAGATAGCAACATGCAAAAAGAGATAAAGAAGAGGTAAAATTATAATCTTATGTTGGGGGGAAAGATTTCTAGACCTAGATCAAATTTTAAAATTAGTGAAGCTTTAACACGAGTTTCCTTTCCTTTTGCACCTTCTCTCACCTTTTACTCTACAAGGTCCAAACCACAGACTCTTGGTTTTCCCTCCATAGTTGGCCTGACTCCAACCCCTCCTGGTCTGTTCTCCACAGTCAAGCTTCGTTTTTAAATAGTTGCTCACTCTTCTTCTCATTCTTTCCACTCCAAACAACATAAGTCCTTTCCCCCAGGTTAACAAATAGCGATTTGGCAACTTGAGAATTGAGGAAAACAATATTTTTCAATTAAAGAGTAGGTGCAATTTCAGACAATGTGGGAGAGGTGTATTTTTTTAGGCAATAAAAATGCCTTTCCTAGGTTTTTTTTTTTTTTTTAATTTAGTACTTAGCATGTCTAGCTGTGATCCCAGATAAATCATTTAACATTGGTGTCATTTTTTCAGATAACAGAATGAAAAGGTGATTGTTAAAATGTCTTCTAGCTCCTGTATTTTTTCATTCTCTGCTGAGAATTTCTGTTCTTCTGTGCTTTTTTAGTGAACTTTGTTGTCTTAGGTCTCTCCTTGTACACTGTTTTCCCCCAAATTGTGTGAGTGTGTGTGTGTGTCTCTGTGAGTGTGTGGTTTATGTGTGTGTGTCCATGTGAGTGTATGTGTGTGTCTGTGTGTGTATCTGTGTGTGTACGTGTGTGTGTGTGTGTGTGTGTGTGTGTGTGTGTGTGTTGTAAAGCGAGGTCCTGCATGTGTGGTGACGAGTTAGGATGACATAGCTCAGCTATTGTATTTTTTGTTGATAAGAATATTGGGGCCTATAGAAGTTAAATAATTAAGCTAAAATTGCAAAACTAGTAACTAGAAAAGCCAGTTTTGAACCCAGACAGTTAAATAACAGCAGTTGTTTTTAGTAAAGACCTTAAAAAAATACCGAGTAAAAAAAGCAAGTTGTGGAAAAATATGTACAGCGTGATCACACTTCTGCTAAACATACACAAGTATATATACACACGTGTGTTTATATATTACGTGTGAGTGTGTGTGTGTGTCTGTTTTCACTCATGTCCCATAGTCTCGTATACACATGGAGGCAACTAATTAACTGTGCTTCCCTCTGGATTTGAGGAGGTCGGATGAGAGGAAGTGACCTGAAGGATCACTTTCATTGTGTTCATACGCTTGTAGGGTTTTGAAGGTTTACTTCTTAGTACAAAAGTACTAACGTGGAGCTCGAACACAGCGCCATTCCTCTTTGCCCACCTCTACCGCTGCCACTCCAGCCTAAGCCCCTGTCAGTTCTTGCCTCCCTCTGGCTTGTCGCCTGAGGTTAGTAACCAGCTTTGCCTGCACCCTGCTCTCCGACCCCCGCGAGTGCTGTCCTTTCTCTGGAAGAAGTCACATTATGATGAGCCTCTGCTACAAGCCCTCCAGTGAGCTCCTGGCTCACGCAGGATAAGAACCAGTCTCTTCAGAACTGTCTAGAAGGCGTACAGCACTGGCCAAAGCACCCTCTCTGACCCAGACGCTTCCTCTTGCTCAGCCCCTCCACCACCTGCCCTCTTTCTGCCCCCGGGCTCTGCTCTGCTGCTTCCAATCGAAATATACAAATATGAACCCATGAGGTCTGGTATTTCTGTCCATTTTCTTCACTGCTCTATTTCCAGTGTTTAGAAGATATCCATAAGATCTATTTGATGAATGAAAACTGATTTGCAGGTTTATAACTATATTCAGTCTCATGAGTTCCGAGTGGGTAAGGGACCCACACTTCTCTGGATTATATCACTATGCCATCTCTTCCTTGACAATTTGAATTTTGCCTGCTGGAATATTTAGAACCTACATCTAAGACTTTGCAGAATTTTTCTTTTTTTGCTTCCCATTCTTAAAGTACTAAATACTAAACAAGACTCTCTCCTGAGCGTGGTTCTTTCTTCCAGAAACATTTAGAAATGTGTGAGGAAGTTTGGGGACCCCAGGGAGTGGGTGTGCGAGAGATTGCAGTACTGGCCCCACTGCTTCAGCCCTCTCTATGCCCAAGTCTCCAGTAGCTGAATAATGGCCCCCAGAGATGTCCAGGTGTTCATCCCTGAAACCTGTGAATGTTACTCTGGGTGATTACCGGGCATTATTCTAGTGGGCCTTTGACATAATCACGGATGTCTTTATAAGAGAGAGACAAAGGGAGATTTGACACAGGAGAAGACATGTGATCACCAACGCGAGATGCTCTGATCAATGCTCCCGATGAAGAGGAAGGACGGAAGGAGCCATGACCCACAAAATGCAATGAACACAGCTCTAGGATCTGGAAAAGAGAGGAAAACAGATTCTGCTCTACCTTCAGAGAAGAACGGCCCAGCCCATACTTTGGTTTTGGCCTGTTGAAATCGATTTTGGACTTCTGACTCTCCAGTATTGAAAAAAGAATGAATGTGTGTTGTTTTAAGCCTAAGTTTGTGGCACTTGGTCACAACAGCCAAAGGAAACTCATATAAAGGCTCTGTGAGTTAACTCTGCATTTCCTCTTCCATCCCTGGAATTTGGGCTCAATGATGTAATTGCTTTGGACCGTAAGAGTGAAGCAGACATTTTGATGTGCCAGCTCCTAACAGCCTGGGCCTGAAGAACTTGTGTGTTTTTGATTACTTCAGTACTTCTGCCATTTTCAAGTGAAGGACGTGCCTAGCCTAACCCTCTGGTTCCTGGAAGAGGAGAGATGCGCATGGAACAGAGCTGCCCCAGGCAAGATCACCTGGAGTAGAGACTCGGAGACCATCGGACAGATAAGCAAGCACACCAGAGATGAGCAGAGCTACGCCCACCAGCCTTCAAAGGCCTGAGAAATGAGTATTTATTATTCTACTTTACTGCATTTTATAGCTGTTTATTTTATAGCAATAGCTACCTGTTATAAGGGCAAATGGGACTTAGTGGGTGGAGACAAGATATTCTAAATGATGAAGAATTACCCCATCCATGTACCAATAATAACCCTTGAGAAATGTCAAACAACTCCAATCTATTCAAAGAGCAGTAAGACATAGTGTAGGGCCTCCCTGATAATTAGTAAATCACACTCACATTCTATGAGATACATCATTTGCAGCTTGCACATAATGATCTTTGTTTAGGAACTAGTAACTGAGATTTTTCAAACCAAAGGGCCCTTAAGTAACTCAAGTATCCCAAAGCTCAGGCCAGTCTCAAAAAAATTAACACACATGTGTCTCTGTTGTTCCCAGTGACTAACTCACTTTGCCAGTAGTAATTTGAGCTTAAGTAGACACATAGGTTTAGTATTGTACAACTGTGATGCAGTAAAGAAATAGCTATGAGTTTGATCAGGGCAAAGTGCCCGGCCGCTAAGCATTCCGTGGGGTATTCTGCAGCTGTATAGAAAGTCAATGACCCAGGAATGGAGTGTAGATTGCCCAGCTGAGGGTCAGTGAGAGAACCAGATTCAGAATCACAGAGCTGGCCCTCCAACCTGCTTATGGTGGGTCCTTGGGCTTAAAGAGCTTTTCAAAGAGGGTGTTTCCCAAGACCTAATAAGTGTTTTTAATAATAAGGTAATAAAAAGAATATGAGATTCTCAGAGCGGAAAAAGAGAGGAACAATATGCACGTTATTATCATTGCCATTTACGGGGCCCACCTTACAGGTTGTTTTCACCCCACTAAAAAAAAAATCTTATTTTTCAGCTCTGCAAGTTCAGAAATTTTATGTGGCACAGATTTATTTGGTTTTCTTAAATGCACTGTTACCCTATTCACACAAAACAGCTATATGCCAGAAGAACAAAAGGATTCAAGTACAATGGAGACACAGCTGCCATGCCAACAGGAATTAATCTCATCAATGGTCCATTCACTCCTGTTCAGTAGGGAAATGTATGTGGGAAACCAAAGCAGGACAAAATGATTGCTTGATTAATATAAAATACAGCTAATACAGTAAATGCCTACAGTGCCATTTGGTATCTTAATGCTCAATCTATAGCCACCTAACCAAGCCTCGTATCAGTGCCATGAGATAAGAACTCTTATTATCTCTAAAAGTGAGGAAGTTAAGGTGTAGTCTGATTAAATACCTTGTCCTAAGTCACAGAGATAGCAAGTGGCAGAGCTAGGGTTTGAACCCATGAGTCAGATTCCAGAATCTCCACTTCTAACCGTTCTTTATCAAGAGTTAGTTGATACAGAGAGTTGTTTAATCAGATTAGACCAACTGTTTTGGATAGGTCCTTATCTCCACAAAGGTGATGTATGATGTGACAGAGATTGCTAGATGCTTAGTCAGTATCCGTTTTGCCTTAGTGAGAAAACGGGGTATGCTCTGGGGTAGTGATGTGCCCACTGAAACACTGTTTCCCCAGCTTCCTTTGCAGGATGGTAGCTTGGTGACACCTTTTGACCAATGAGAATTAAATCTATATGTTGGGCATTTTTTCAGAAAGTTTTTCTTTCTCAGTTTAACTTCCTTGCTTTATTATTCCCTTTCTCCTTCTTATCTGAAATGTGCAAATGAAACTGAAAATGGAAAAGCTATCTTAAGGCAATTAGGATAAAAATTACATGGTAAAGATGACATGGATGGGGACAGAGGGCTCTGTGACATTAATGACAGGACAGAGCTGATGTAGAGGACTATTCTGCTTTCCTCTTGACTGCTATGTAAGAAAATTAAGCAATACTTACGTCTCTATAGGCAGATGATGTCGGTCTTCCTCACTTGACTTGGAGGAATTAGAACTCTGTTTGCTTGTTTTTATTACCATTGTTGCCTCAGAGGCTAATACAGCCCCAGGCTAACCATAATTACTCAACAAAATTTTGAATAAGTGAATGAATGCATGAGTATGAATGGAGACTGCCAGGTACTCCCACTGATATTATGGTCACTTTGTCCCCTTTAGGAGCCACTGTCATTGAGAGAACAATAAGGAAGGCCTGTTAGCAACAAGATGTACCAAACAGAGGGGCTGTCGATGGGTTTTATATTGGGAGCATCTTTTAGAGTCAAGCCGGACAGAGTTACTGTTTGGGATTTTCTAGGCTGCTCTCTAGTTTCAGAAGCAGTCACATTCGTCTTTTGGAGGGAGAACACATATATTTAATCCTTCAATGTATTTTATACTGACATAGAGTAAGGAGAATCACACTTGATTTTGTGTCTAATGTGCTCCAGGCACTTTTCTTGTGTCCTTTCATTATACACTTCTCAGTTTATTGCTTGGGAGCTTGAGGCTGCAAGTGTCAAGGTCATATAGCCAGTACGCGTATCTCGATGTTAAACCCATGCTTTATGGGAATGCCCACAGCCTAAACCAGTTTGCCTCGGTCCTCACAGTTTCTCTCGAGGTAATCTGTTAGGGCTGGAGGACCACACACCCTGGACGTGAACTGGGGGGAGCCCAGGGATCCACTTGTGAGAAGTCTGTCATTATTCTGTTTGACGTAAGGGGAGGGGGGACTCAGGCAAAGATGACCGTAGGGGAGATTGCTTACCCCAGCACTGACCGCAGTGCTCCACATATGACAAGCTACTTTTGAAGCACTGCTGGATGGAAAGGAATGATATGTTTTAACCAACAAAATATAGTCTTTGCAACATAGAGCCTAATTGCAAATGGTTGTAATTTTTCACCAGAGAAACTCTAGAATGGTTCCCTCATATTTAATGTTTTCCATATTTTAATTTGACTATGGGGGCCTGCTTATAGTCTGATTTTGTTTCGTGGTTTATCCTTCTCTGTTTTTTGTCTGTAACTTTGTATTTACATTGAATACTTTTCTCAAGCTATTCCCTAGTGGTCACTTCTCCACCCTTTTCTGACTACATTTGGGACCTTTCAACCCATCTGAAGACTTAGACTGGCCCCAGACACTAGGTCAGTCCTGACCTCAGGAAAAGAGAAAATGATGAAGAGTTTCACACTGAGGATTTCTTTGTCACATTCTCATGGTTGTGAATCATCAAAAATATTGGACCCAAATTCCACACCTACGAATGGTGAGCTTCAGATTCTGAAGACACATCCTAACTAATATTCTACTTCTGGTGCCTGTATTCTTGTCCAGCTTTGTTTGTTCTTATCTGTGATTAGCTACTGTGTGAGTGCCTAAATGTCTGTTATCAGTAGCCTATTCTGCAGGACTACAGATCTTGCCTCCTAGTTTCAATTCTCCAGACATCTGCCCAGGGCCCTGTTATCTGCTGACAGATTACCCAGTAACCATTATTCGTTTGCTGGCTTGTCTCTTTAATTCCACCTGCTCTGAGATTCTCCATCGCTCTGTTCTCTCTACCTGTCAAGTCATCTCTTTCCTTGTATTGAACTTTTCGAGATAATTAAGTGCCAAACCCACAAATGTGGCAAAAATAATAAAGCTTAAGACATAAAACCGTAGCAGGGTTCAATAATACCAGCAGTGTTTCCATGTGCTGCCCTAATAGGAATCTCTGCTTTTGTTTATTTCATACTCCCTGCTTCCCGATCACAAAAAAGACAGAAGCATAAAGTAAATTGAAAACTCCATTAAAGAAACACAGCACCTGGGGGAAAAACATGGCTTTAAAAGAACAGAGGAAAGGCCTTTGAAGTTCATCTTGCTGACCCCCTTTTTTTTAGATGGTCGGTGTTGCACTTTATGTGGGGATTATCTTCAGGATACAAAGGAAATATCCAGTTTGCATGGGTGATTTTGGGAATTTGGGGGTAAAAATCGTCACAAAACCTAACAGTATTACCAGATTAAAGTAGAAACATAAACAGAGATCTAATCCAACAGGGAACCCTGGAAAAAGATCTTGGAAATAACTGAGGTTAAACAGAAGGGAAATGAAAAATAGCACCTCAAGAAGGACGTCATCTTACGCAAACAAAACCTCATCAAAATAAAATCCTGGGCTTCCGTGGTGGCGCAGTGGTTGGGAGTCCGCCTGCCGATGCAGGGGACACGGGTTCGTGCCCTGATCCGGGAAGATCCCACATGCCGCGGAGCGGCTGGGCCCGTGAGCCATGGCCGCTGAGCCTGCGCGTCCGGAGCCTGTGCTCCGCAACGGGAGAGGCCACAGCAGTGAGAGGCCCGCGTACCAAAAATAAATAAATAAATAAAATCCTTACCAAATTGCTAAAAGGAATAAAATGGCTTGGTGTTGTCAAACAGCACGTTAAAGATAACTCAGGGAAGAAAACAGACTCATTTGAGCTTCATAAAAAGGTCTTTGCTGACTCAGCACTAAGCTAAATGAACAGAGAAGCACAGAGAGAAAGAAAAGAAAATGTAATTGTTACTAGTAATAAAAGGTTGGAAATGGTGTGGAGACAGTCCCTTTTTTGTTCTTTTTAATTATATATATTCCTCTTCTGAATTTTTTTTTTAATTATTTATTTATTTTTGGCTGTGTTGGGTCTTCGTTTCTGTACGAGGGCTTTCTCTAGTTGCGGCGAGCGGGTGCCACTCTTCATCTCAGTGCACTGGCCTCTCACTGTCGCGGCCTCTCTTGTTGCGGAGCACAGGCTCCAGACGCGCAGGCTCAGTAGTCATGGCTCACGGGCCTAGTTGCTCCGCGGCATGTGGGATCTTCCCAGACCAGGGCTCGAACCCGTGTCCCCTGCATTGGCAGGCAGATTCTCAACCACTGCGCCACCAGGGAAGCCCTGAATTTTTTTAAGTGAGAATTTATTGCTGGCTCAGTGGAAACCTAAGTTTCCTTAGACATTAAATTGAAATTATATATATGAAAACCACATTTTTTGTGAGTAATGCACATCTCCTTTCATGATATTCATGCCAAAATCCATTACAACACGAAGATAATTGGCTGACTTCTGTGTATTTTACAACAGGCTATATTTGCAAATCACATTTACACGGCCTCATTCTTAGAAGAACGGCATTTCTCCTCAACAGATATTTATCTGGCAGAAATGTTCTTAGGATCTTAATTTAAGAGGTGTAGGGGAAAGGCACAGTCAGGTTAATTGACAATAAGAGAACCATTCTGGGTAGATTGGGAGGTGAAATCTCTAATTCTTGGCTCCTAGCCCAGTTTCTGAAGGCTAATGAATGCTTTTTAGAAAAAAAATAAAGAAACATAATTTAAATAGTTATTATAATAGAAAATATCCCTGGGCTGAGAACCAGGACTTTGGTTTCAGCATTAACTAGGGGTGTGACCTTGGACAAGTTACCTGCCTTCCCTTCCCTAAGGGGCCTTATCACGAAACAAATGGGGTCACCTCTGAACACCCCGTGGGTTGAAAAGGGTTCCTTCCCTTCCCACTGGAGATGTTAAGTCTGGATTCTTATTAATATCTTTATTAACGGTTTTTTCTTTGACATTCTTTTTTCTCTATACTTCATCCCAATTAAATTTCTCTCTATCCCACATGGTGATGCCACATTCAACTCTTCCAGTACCATTTTTGTTGTATAATTTCCCTACAAAACAAACATTTAATAACTTCTTATTCCCAAGTGTTGAAATACAAAAGACAAAAAATCTTCCCCAAGAGATAAATATAATCTTCCTCTTATATTTCATCATCCCCCATCTGAATACTCTTCGCATCAGCTTCTTCTCTTGACTCCTCGCCTCTTGATATGCAGCACATTTATCAAAATTCTTGATCAGGCATCAGCAATTTCAGTCTCCTGTTGAGTTTCCCCTTTTTTGTTTGCCTATCCAAATCTCTTCCATCCTTCAATACCTAGTTGAAAACTCTCAGAAGTGTCAACTTCCCATCACACTGAGGCTTTTCTGAGCTCCAAGGGCAATTTCCTGTATATTTCATTCAAAGGTTTAATCATATTTTACCTTGTGGCATATTACTACTTTATTGTTATTCAGATTTCTTTCTATTGAATTAAAGCTCTGCTTTTCAAAACCTTTGGGAAATAATTTATTCTGTTAAGCTAAGCTTTCTGGCTAACTGGAGATTTACTCCTTTTTGTCTTAAACCTATTTTAACCATTGTAGATAAAATTTTTTTCTAAAATAGACAATATATTTCTGTGACTTTTGAAATTTAAAAAATGGTAATTTATTAGTTTTCTTGATGGCTTCTATCACTAGTGATATATATCACTAGTGTTATACTACGAAGTTGCTCTGAGAAGTTACTAATGGGAAAACTACAGTGAGTACTGAGAAATATTTGTCTGCTTCGTAATTTTATTTGTTGTTTCCATTACAGACTTTTATTGGTGGTTTGGCCTCTTATAGCAGTGTCTGTAATCACCACTAATTCGCTAAGAACTTGATTGTATAACTGTGATTATGAAATGTTTACCTAAAATATGTATAAGTCGGCTCAGAATATATACAGTGTAAAAGTCCTTGAGATTTAGTTCTTAACAGTTGGAACATATCATTTGCTTTCCTGTGAAAGATCTCTATAGATAGTTACCTCCCAACTTTTAGCTGAATTCAAGGTAGATACAGTTGCAGGAGAGCCAAATTTCAGATAGATTTTTATTATTATTTATAACCTGTTTTGACTTATGTCTTATCTTTCCAACTCTACCAGAAGCAGAAATGTACAGTTCTACAGTTTTTAACTCTTTAAAGGATTTTGTCCAACGTTTTGTACTTTTAAGAGATACTCAAATAGGAATTGAATTCAAGAAATCTCAGATTTATATAAAGATACTTTACTGCTTAATCACTAACTTTTTAACAGGTTACATGTGGAAAGTATTTCTTAGAAAGACTCAGGGGTAGAGAGGAGAATATGAGAGATATAAATAATTTTCAGTGGCTTTCTCCATATTTTTTTCTGCATTGTTTTTCCCTCCCTCTCTCCCTCCCTTCCTCTCTTTCTGCTAATTAAGGACCCAAATTGTTTATGAAATGCATGATTTTTGATCTCCAACACTTTCCAGTTCTATAACTACAGAGAGATGTTTCCTCAACTACAAAATTGCCCTGGTTGGTTGTTAGGTTTTATTTTAATGTATTCAAGGCATTGTACACTTTGTATACAGTTTTATCCTAGTATCCGTCTCAAACTTCTACATCAGATTTCTCTATATCTTTGGAAAAACCTCACATTTTCCAACCTCCATAGCATTTTATCTTTATGAAGATATTTTAAATGTTATGGAAGAGAAATAAACATTTTGAACATGTGAATTTCTCATTCTCTTTTGCTCCCTACTGTTTAAAAAGAATCTTACCTTTGTCATCACATTTCCTGGGCCTTGACTGTGCCTGGAGAGAAATGAGACACATCCAGAGTAGATACTGAAGGTGAGATGGGAGTGACTGTAAAGCCAATAGTCAATGCAAGTAGGGTTTTGGGGGAATTTAGAATAAAGGAAGAAAGTCACTATAGACAAAGACAAAGAGATGAAAGAAACAAACTTTATGAATATTTTCAATGTTTTAAGAACAAATCAACACTTTCAAATTATATTTGATAGAAATTTAAAATTAGTTTAATTTTTTTTTTTTTATAATTGGCTGCGCCATGTGGCTTGCAGGATCTCAGTTCCCTGACCAGGGACTGAACCTGGGCCATGGCAGTGAAAGTCCAGAATCCTAACCACTAGACCAGCAGGGAACTCCCTAAATTTTAAAAATATTGAGAATTGTGTTTTACGCATGAATGTATCTTTTCAGAGGAAAGACTCTTACTACTGCTATTACTACAAAAATGTGTCCACCACTTAGGTAAAAAATATAACTTTACATTGAGAATACTGGTACAGGAGGAAGTAGGTCTTTCTTGCCTGTTGTGGAATGTAACCATAGGAAAGAATAGATTACAATGATATATAAGGAAAAATTTAATTGAAAGAAGTTTTTTGACAAGTAGAGAATATTATATATGAAAATGAAAAGCAGTATTCATTATAAAAACAAAAATTGGAGACAACTTATATGCCTAGTATTATGAAATTGATAAATAGTACAAGATTAATAAAATATAACCAGTAATAATATGATTAATAATAACAGTAAGTCTATATTTATTAATTAAAAACAGCTTCAATATAAGTAATGTGAAGTATATAAAGTTAGCTTATTTTTGTAAAATTTTATTTTTTGTATTTTTTCACAAAAAATCTCCCCTTCCCCCTCAGAGGTAACCACAAGTTTTGTTCTCTGTATCTGTGAGGCTGCTGCTTTTTTGCTGTATATACTGGTTTGTTGTATTTTTTAGATTCCACATATAAGTGTTGTATTTTTTAGATTCCACATATATATCACTTATATATACTATCATACAATATTTGTCTTTGACATATTTCACTTAGCATAATGCCCTCCAAGTCCATCCATATTGCTGCAAATGGCAAAATTTTGTTCTTTTTTATGGATCCTTTTGGCTTTTTGTTGGCTAACTGTGACTTTGTCACTTATAACGTCTCTGAGGCAGAACTTTAACATTTATAAAGCATTATTCCAACACCATCTGCCTATCTGCTTAACTCGTGGGGTGTTGTGATGAACAAATAAAATAATGCAGGTGAATGTCCTTTTGAAAAGATAACTATTATATAAATGTAAGATGTTTAGGAAGGGAGTTTGTAGATTTGAAATATCAAAATACTGAACAACTCATTGTATAGTCATAGACTGCAAGGTTTGATAACATAAACAGCATTGTATTATCAAATATTTTATATGAAAGATCAGCAATGCTATGCGTACAATTTTTTTAAAGTAGGATGCTTTAACAGCTATGCTCCAATAAAAATTAATTTAAAAAAAAAGAAAGAAAGAAAAAAATAAAGTAGGATACTTTGCGTAAACGAACTAAACAACATAGAAAAGCTGATGAAATATAAAATTATTGTTCTGGATGATATATAATCCCACTGTTGACAGAAAAGGACACACTGACTAGAAGGCTGATGGGGATCAGACATGAAGTGTAAGTTGCAATCAGGTAAAACAGAAAAGAGATTTATGCAAAAAATAAAATAAAATCTCATTCTTCTGACAAGAAGGATAAGAAGAAAGGAAAACCTGAACAAATAGATAAGGACTATAGTTTGGAATTACCCAGCTAAGCCATAGTGACAGTCAGAATGGGAAGGGCATTGTCAAAACGCGGATTTCAGCTGAATGATGATGTATTTTGCAGAGACTCAGCATTAACAGGAGCAAATGCAATATTCTGAGTCATTTTTGAAGAGAATGGTATCAATGTGAAAATCGAACGCAGGTCATTTAAAATAAATCAAAACACGTGGAAAGAAAGGTGCCTGTGTAATCAACTACTTTTCAGTGACGACACTTGCAGCCTTAAAATTCAGGTTTCTAAGAAGGATCTGGTCCCATCGTCACCTGGCTTCAGATTGCTCTGTGTAGTTGTCCTGTAGTTTCTTCATCTGTAAAATGAAAGACCTTTCTTGGATTACATGTATGATCTTGTTGTCAACAGTCAAAGAGTTAAGATGTTTAGAGAGAGAGCACTTTAATATGCAGTGAGATTTAACATATTAATTATGTGGATCTGGAACAGCCTAAGGGAGCGAGTGGAACAGAGTCAGATGGTCTCAGCCTAGGAGACAAGTGTACTCAGGAAAGAGTTGGAGTGAGGAGGGATGTTTGTCACAAAATGAACTCGAAATGGTTTGTAAATGTCCCTGGAAGTTTCTTGCAATGAGGGGAAAGTGTGGGGGATAGTTGTTTACTGGCCATGAAAGATGGGGTGAAGTGCATAGTATGTGTAGGCGCCCTACTATCAAAAACATGATGTAAATGAGCAGAAGTGGAGAGCTGTATTTTTTCATCTCACAGGCAGAGGAAGGAGGAGGGCTATAACTATCTTTTCTTTTCCTTGGTTGCTTGAGCTAATCTTTGCTAACTATGCTCCCAGGAAGGAGTGTCAGTAAAACCCAACATGCAGAAAGAAAACATGGAACAAATTTTTCTCTACCAAGCCTGGCATGGCAGCATGTGTGGCTTTGTGTGTAATCTAGTAGGAGCCCCTTGCTTCTGATGTCAACCAAGCTGACATTTATGGAAACAGCAACCTGGAATTGATGAAGAAAACATACAAACAAACCAAAACAAAACCCCACTTTCTGGGACTTCCCTGGTGGTCCATTGGCTAAGACTCCATGCTCCCAATGAAGGGGGCCTGGGTTTGATCCCTGGTCAGGGAACTAGATCCCACATGCCACAACTAAAGATCCTGTGTGCCACAACTAAGACACAGTGCAGACAAATAAATAAACATTAAAAAAAAAAAAAAACACTTTCTGA
Source organism: Globicephala melas (assembly GCF_963455315.2). Lineage (NCBI taxonomy): Eukaryota > Metazoa > Chordata > Mammalia > Artiodactyla > Delphinidae > Globicephala > Globicephala melas. Next base: position 20,708,691 of record NC_083326.1, read on the forward strand.
AAGTATGAAAAAAACAGGTAAACCTAACAATGTGATTGAAATCTTTACTTTGGCTATTTAAAATCCATGCCACAGCCTAGGACAGATGCAGCAATAAGAGGAGAACACCAAAATCATGAAGTAATCAAGAGATTGGTAGGGTTTTTGTTATTTTGCTTTGTTTTGCTTTTTCACGTGAAACCATTGCTTGGCTCAGCCAGGAGAGTTTTTCTCACTAAAGATTTTCAGGGAGAAAAGTAAGAATTGCTTTCCAGTGAGTTTTGACCTCCTCCCTCTCAAATCTTCTCCATGCCATTCACAATTTTATCAAAGTGAAGAAAGAAAAAAAGAAAGAGAGAGAGAATAAAACATGCACAGATTGAGGAAGAGAGAGAGAGAGGTCGTCTATGAGAAACTCACCTGAGAGAAAAGCTTTGTCATAGAAATGATGACACAATTTGTATGCATTATGAAGAAATAGCTGAGAGTAACACTAAGGGTCCCAGAGAATGCCAAGATGATGAAGATAATGACAGACTAGAAGCAACTCTTTTATAACCTCATAGAGTTATTTTTACGCTAGAAGTGGTTAATTCAGGGTGGGGTGAAAGGTGTACATCACCAAATTACTGTTTATGCATCTCTCCCAGAAACAACATATTTTATATGTGTTATATGTATAGATGAGCTATGTCTATATATCTGTATATTTTAGTTATACCTATAATTATCTAGCTATATTATGAAAGAAAAGGTAGGAGAAAGATTCAGTTACATTCATGCAAACAAAAATGAAAGCAGTTATAAACGATTCAAGCACTTTTGTTTCCTGAATGTTTGCTAAGATAGAAATGTAGTCTCTACCAAAATTATAGAAGCTTAGTGCATGGGTCATATTACCAGAGAACTGGGTTCAAGATTCACATTTCTATTTGAATGTCTGAAATACCTTGTAAAAATAGTTCAACACCTTAAGCATCTGTTAATACCTCTGTAAAAATAACTGCAAGGATAGCACCTATCTCATTACGTTGTCGAGATGATTTAAAGAGAAAATGAATTTTCAACACTGAGAGGTAAGAGTTGGTTTGATTGAGGCTAAACTCCCACAGCCGTGTTCCCAGAGCACAAGAAGGCATTCTGCAGATCCTTAGAGGAAGCAACTCCAGCCAGTGCTTAAGGCAATCAGTTACCCTAGTCCACTGAGTGCCTGGATGGTCCATGAGTTTCTGCCAATGAACACAGCTCTAGCTGCTCTGGTGTGCGTGCTGTTTGTCTTCGTTGGTGTTGGTGTGGTGTGTTAGTCTGTTCTGGCTGCTATAACAAGATGGCATAGCCTGGGTAGCTTGTAAACAACATAAGTTAATTTCTTACACATCTGGAGGCTGGAAGTTCAAGGTCCAAGGTGCTGGCAGATTCTCTAGTGAGAGCCTGCTTCCCGGTTATCTGTTATCTAAATGTTGTTTGTATTACAAGACCCATGTAACTGAACCATTTAGACTATCTATCTATCTATCTATATCTATACATATATATAAAATTTTCTTAACTTGTATATAATTTTATAATTATATAAGTTAATTGATTAATAGAATATACATAGTTTAGATATAGTCATATGTATTAATGTACAGCATGATTTCAGTTCTCTTTTGTGTTTTCTTTATAAAATCCCAACTTAAAGGATCTTTCAGATATGCCAAAGTGAATAAAGTGGGCAGCAACTGACAATTGTCACAGACTTTCATTCCTCGAATGGGAAGATGAATACATAAACAACTGTTTTTGCCTAATTTTATACTTTACTAAGTATGCTGCATTATTACACAAGCCCAAAGAATCACTGTTTTACCACATTGAACAGCTGAATTACAAGTATTAATTTGATCAATAGCCACAAGACTCAAACTAATTATGTGTTTTATTTTTCATTCACAGAGGGTGTCATTCTGACATAATAGTCTTGAAGGCTACATCATACATTCTTAAAACTAGTCAACTAGCGATGTCTTATTCAACCTTTATTAGTCTATATAGTATAATGTACTGTTATGTATAGATTACTTATAATCAAGCAAAGTACCCTGGTAAACACTTCTGTTTTTTCCTTAGATTTGAGAATAAAAAAATTAAAATTATTTATCTGTAGCACGCAGCTACTCTGAACAAAAACACATTTATATGGTTCTGAAGAACCTCGGGGCAGGACAGGAATAAAGACGCAGACGTAGAGAATGCAGACATGGGGAGGGGGAAGGGTAAGCTGGGACGAAGTGAGAGAGTAGCATGGACATATATACACTACCAAATGTAAAATAGATAGCTAGTGGGAAGCAACCACATAGCACAGGGAGATCAGCTCAGAGCTTTGTGTCCACCTAGAGGGGTGGGATAGGGAGGGTGGGAGGGAGACGCAAGAGGGAGGGGATATGGGGATATATGTATATGTAGAGCTGATTCACTTTGTTATACAGCAGAAACTAACACACCATTGCAAAGCAATTATACTCCAATAAAGATGTTAAAAAAAAACAACACACATTTGTAATAGAACTTTTCCTTTATGTTCCAGTAGACTAGCAAAACAAATGAAAAATGCTAATTAACCTCAAAGACAGTGATAACATTATCTGTGTTTTAAAGGACAGAGTACTTTGACCAGTAAAGTAACCACAAGTTTATTTTACTCTATTTATATCTGTCCAGTCAGTAAACAAGGTTATTTTGCAGAACTAATGCTCCAGATAAAACCTCAATTTCTTGAATACCATTAAAGATACACAGTAGGTTGATATTTGGCATTCTGCATTAATTCTCTGGGAAGCAAATTAGCGCTCTGAAGCAAGGGTACAGTCAGCTGGGATGCAATAAAGATGATGGGATGTTGCCTGTTCAAAACACAATGAAATAAGGGTGAAGGGAAGTTTTCAATAAAATGGGTCTCAGGAAATCTTGAGTCAAATCCCCATGGTCATATAGTCATAAGACACCGTCAATATTAGGATTACCAAGGCTTGTGAAAGCCTATTTTGGAGATGGATTGGGGGACCTTTTGTAGGAATCATGGGTGGTGGACCAATTCATGAAAGCAAGAACGTCTCTGCTCTAGGTCACTCAGATACAAGCCGCCTTCATGGTTCTTATAAGTAATGTTGAATAGAGTGTCTCTGTTATTTCTTTTAGCACCCATCTGGAGTTAGAATAACTAAAAGCAAGCTGAGATCAGACACTGAAAAAGTTCCTGGTGGATCAACAGAGTCTGCTGTGAAGGAAGATACAACAGTAGATCAAGGTCAGAAATTCAGTACAGGAGGATAAACCAAATGTGAGTAAGAAGCCAGGAAATAGAGGTTGAAGCTAATATTTACAGATTTTAACAAACAAGTAAAAAAAATCAAAGTAGTCAACATATCCTTAAATTCAGTCAAAGATTTATGAATAATGTCTTGTTGATGTGTAAACTCCATCAGAGATCAATAATCCCATGACCAGAGATATTTACCATCTGTATCTTAAAAGTACAATATTCTAAACCTATGGTCTGACACTGATCATAAAACTGAACAAGTAAACTGAATACCTGCAGAATAAGTATCCTGAGAGTATATTTAACAAATTTCTTAGAGTATTTTCAGTGACTATGAAATAAGTCTTGGGCAATATTTCCAATTCTCCACATGTGAAATTTTTACCCCACTTATAGGTTAACTCCCTGAGGAAATGTAAGAAATAGCTCAGAGACATTACAACTTTACCACCTGGTCACATTATAACACTTTGGACTAGAAATGTTTCTTCTGGGGAAAGAAAGTTAGCATTTTTGAGAAACTAATTGTTGGCTTTTCTACAAGTGCCTTATTGGCCTATAGTTGGAGTTAATTAAAATGTCTAACTAGGGTGCTTCTTAAAACAGAATCAGCATGATTTATTCCAAAAAATTCTGGCGATTTCTTAATTGCTTTGGGACACAAAGGTTGATTTCAAACCCAAGGATGTTGTACTAGTACTAAATTTGGTAGGGGGCTCCAAATAAATGTGCTAAGATTTATTTCCATAATTATGTCAGTTGAATTTGACCCAAGATAGTGCATGAAACTGAGTCTGCTGACTGATGGAGTGTAGTAGATTTGTTTCCCATAAAGAAACTCTTTTAATCATTCTAGGAATTAGTAAAATTGGGAATCTGGCCAAATTTCATTAGTTAGCCTAATTCTGATGTCAGTATATTATAGCCATTCCATAAACCAATGAAAGGCAGTGTGTTATGTTGGAGGGAACAAGGGGGCAAATGATCAAAGCTACAAATTTTCTCTCTTCCTCACATGAGCTGTTTGACCTTCGACAAGTTACTCAACCTCTGTAAGCCTCAGTTTCCTCTTGTGTGCGATGCAGGTAGCACTAGTTGTCCAGAAAGTGTGTACAAAGTGGCAGAAAATGGGCATGTAATAAGCCCTCAATAAGCTGGAGCTAAAATCTAGGAAAATCCATGGAAGGATTGGGTCTCCTCCTTGACTATGCATTAGAGTCACTTGGGGGAGCATTTAAAGCATACTCTTTACCCAGACTCTACCCCAGACCAATTATAACACAATGTCTAGGAGCGGTTCCTAACATCAGTAACCTTTCAAATGTGTAGTAGGTATTTCTGATCTGCACGATCTATCTTACAAAAGAATTTCATCTAGAACTTAAAGGGATCGTGGGGATTATCACTCCAGTAGTTCTCAGATGCCCATCTACAGACTCGCTTCATCAGAATCACTTTGGAAGCACACTAAATACATACATTCTCTCACCTTACTTCCTAGTTACAATGTTAGATTCCCCATGGGTTTTCCTTGGAGCCTGTACTGTTAACAAGATCGCCAAGAAATTCTGCTGAGTCATAGTTAAAAACCACCCATGCAAAATGAGTTTCCTTGCCCATTCTCATTTTAAAAATAAGAAAACAAAGCTCCCAAGAGCAGAAATGACTTGTTTAAGGTCACCTAACAGTTAATGGCAGTGTCATAAAATCCCAATTCTCTCCAAGCCCTCAGTGTAGTTCTCTTGTTAATACACTGCTTTTAGTGCTTTGTTGATTTGGATTGAAAAATAGGATCTGTGAAAGCAACTCCTGATTTCATTAATATGGTGACTGCAAGCAAGCTCAGTTGTTGAAAACGAAAGAGAGTCCTCAATTGTCAAAAAAGCTGAAGGTTCAGCAAAAAAATAGTACTGCTTTGGAATGGCATGTGGAACATTAACACATTCCTCTAAATCACAACCTTCAACTTTACTGGCGCGCTGAAGAAAAATATAAAAAGACAAAAATCACATTACTTGTTCTTCCTCTGCTTTGCTGAACAATAATTCTCTGTAATGTCTGGATTTGCCAGTTGCAGGGGTAAGATTACAATAAAGCCAGTTGCAGATCTCCTTCTTCCAGTGATCAAAACAAAGTCTTTTGCTTCTTTGAGATCAGCTCATCATACCCTCTAGCCAGTTCTGCTAGGAAGATTGACAGGTCACATCATTGAGACACGCTGTTCAGGAGCCAGTCTGATAGCAATGTGTATCAAATCATCTTCAGACAGCAGAAGAGAAGAGAGTGTGATCATTAGTCCTAGTGCAATTTGCATTCATCTCACATACCAAGGTGCTTAGGAGACAGACTCTGGTAAATGAAGATCAGGATATATAAGATCTGAAGTAATTGCTGGCTGATGTAGTTTGGTAGGAAAGACTAGAAAATTTAACGTTTATCTGCTATTTATATCGTCTGCTGGATAAATGATAATATATTGGACATTTTTAGGATGCATCAGAGTTATTTGCATTAGATTGTTCTTACAAAGAAATATGAGAAACATGATTTTCGATATAGGAAGACAAACAAAGAAAGCCATAATTATCTAGCTAGATAAAGGAGAAATCAGCATTTCAGCTAAAGTTTAATTTATTGTTCTGTTTAAATTAATGCTAGGGAGATTGTATTTGGAGACAAAAAGACTGAACTATAGCTCTGGTCTAACAAAGACTAACTCAACAACATTTTCTGTTTTACACTAGTTTTCTCACAAAAAAAAGATTGCAGAGTTGGGCTATAATTATTTCCACCTCAAATGCAGTATTTTTTTGTGAATCATTGGTTCACCTTTTATATTAATTATGAGATGTACAATTAGTTTACTTAGAAAGATCTCAAATGTAATAGAACAGGATATTTATGATCTCGGGTGGCCTCCGCCTGCAGCGGCTAGAAGGAGTTTCTGTTCCCGGCCAGTGACTGAGGTCGGGTCGCGGCAGTGAGAACACTGCATCCTGGCCACTAGTCCAGTGGTCAGTGACAAGGCCCTGGCTCTCCGGCTTTGCAGAAGAAGAATTTCCACAAAGACAGAAAGTAGTGAAACAGGTAATGTATTTATTAAGAGAAAAAAGGAGTACGGTACGTGTGGATAGACACACGGGCAGGCTCAGAGAGAGAGTCGTGCCCTCGCAGCAGTTTAAATCACTTATATGGGGCAGTTCTTCCGTGTTTCCTTTGTCCAATCATTTTGCTTTGCCTGGTTCAGAGCCCACATTTGGTGTATCTCAGGATCTTCCCATGTGTGCGTGCTCATCTGTTAGCCAAGATGGATTCCACCAAAGAGGCCTCTGGGTAAGTGAGCGTTTGTTGGCATCACTCCCCTTTTGACCTCCAACAAGCCTTTCTGTGCATGTGTAGTCAGGGAGGTCTCCTGACTTCAAGAATGAGGAATATGTGGCCTCTTATCTTCTATCTGGGCAGGGCCCACCTCCTCTCTCAATTGTCCTGTTATTTATTCCTGTCTCGGAGTATCGGTCCACAAGGAACGAACTCAAACGGTTTGCCCTGAGGGCCCATCTGTCTCCTGCCTCATTTATACTTTTATGATAGAATTTCTGAAACATGAAGGAGTGTAATGAGTTAGTGTGTAACTTAAAGGTTTGATTTATAAAATAAAAATAAAGAAACCATATTAGAAATACATATCAGTAGGCAGAAGAAATAAAGATGGCTAACTAAAAATATCTACATTACTATTATAAAACTGAGTTGCATTGTTGAGGTAATTAATTAAAGAATAGAAAAAAAACTTAAAACCTGCCTCTTTGTTAAGCATGCCTAAAGGGCTTCCATCTAAAAAACTAAGATATTTTCCCCTGGGAATTCAGTGTCACTATTACTAGATACGTCTTGGGGGAAAAAAGAGATAAATGAATTCAAGGCTATAGGGATACAGAAACTTATATTACCCTTGTCTTTAATTTTTTTCTTGAAGCAGTAAAAGTTATGAATCTGTAATGAGTTGTGAAAAAAAAATTCTGCTTTTGATCCACTATATTTTAGAATTTGAACTTTGTACACAAAAAAGAAAACAGAAGATTTCAATATTTGACTTTTTTTTTAAGATAGTTTGTCAAGCTATGTTTTGCTCAAAAACTGCGAATCACTATAAAACCTGTACAGTTTCATGAAAACAAGGAAGTAATGGGTGTTAATGAGATCATACGTGTATTTCAACCGTTATTGAATAACCAAGATTTTTATTCTGAGATGGGACGGGGCTGGCCAATCCTATCTCACCACCTGCACATCATCCTCCAAGTGAATTAGAAGCTCATTTGGGGAAGATTTTTCAAACTACACTGTTATTCTCAACTCAAAGATCAGATCTGCATTCCTCTGCTTTTTCCCTCTCTCCTTTAAATATTGCACAAGGAGAGATGTTTTGGATGGTAGGGGTATGGATGTGAATGGAGTGGGGCAGGAAATAATGTTGAATCTAACTGAGAGTCCTTGGGATTAGGATTTGAGAGCTGCATTAAATCCTAGTTGGGCCATAAGTGTTTGAATAGCGCATTTCTGTTGACTTTTTAAGTGACAGTTTATTTTATGTCCTTTAAGAAGAGACCTGATGGTAGAGCCCAACATGAGGAAAGTAGCCTGGACAAGTGTGCTCTGTCCCAGTGACACAGTGTCATATTGCTTTCTGCCCTAGTAAGATGCGCTCACAGTCAAAGAGGTTTGCAGTATTTATGACTTTATGCAGTCGCTAGAGGAGGTATTTGTTTAATTCTCCTTGATCATCATCATCAATATCATCCTAACCGTAATTGAAAACAGCTTTGAGTTTATAGTACTCATAGGCCTTGAGATTCGGAACTTTAATAAATGACAAACCACAGAACGCGTGAAGGTCGGGTCAGTATCTTTCCTAGTTTCCAAGGAAAGGGAGTCAAAAGACCTCTAAAGCATTTCAATTTTATTAGTCCCTTGTATTAAAATTCTATGTGGAAGATCAAAGTTTATCAGGCAAAAATGCAATCAGTCTTAGTATAAAGCAGCTGTGGAAGAAGATGATCAGGTTCTCTTTAAATCAGCACTTTCCGGGCTTCCGGGAAGATGGCGGAAGAGTAAGACGCGGAGATCACCTTGCTCCCCACAGATACACCAGAAATACATCTACACGTGGAACAACTCCTACAGAACACCTACTGAACGCTGGCAGAAGACCTCAGACCTCCCAAAAGGCAAGAAACCCCCCACGTACCTGGGTAGGGCAAAAGAAAAAACAGAGACAAAAGGATAGGGACGGGACCTGCACCAGTGGGAGGGAGCTGTGAAGGAGGAAAGGTCTCCACACACTAGAAGCCCCTTCGCGGTTGGAGACTGCGGGTGGCGGACGGGGGAGCTTCGGGACCGCGGAGGAGAGCACAGCAACAGGGGTGCGGAGGGAAAAGCGGAGAGATTCCCGCACAGAGGGTCGGTGCCGACCGGCACTCACCAGCCCGAGAGGCTTGTCTGCTCACCCGCCGGGGCGGGCGGGGCTGGGAGCTGAGGCTTGGGCTTCGGTCCGAGCACAGGGAGAGGACTGGGCGTGAACACAGCCTGCAGGGGGTTAGTGCGCCGTGGCTAGCCGGGAGGGAGTAAGGGGAAAAGTCCGGACCTGCCAAAGAGGCAAGAGGCTTTTTCTTCCCTCTTTGTTTCCTGGTGCGCGAGGAGAGGGGATTAAGAGAGCTGCTTAAAGGAGCTCCAGAGACGGGCGCGAGCCGCGGCTAAAAGCGCGGACCCCAGAGACAGGCATGAGACGCTAAGGCTGCTGCTGCCGCCACCAAGAAGCCTGTGTGCGAGCACAGGTCACTATCCACACCCCCCTTCCGGGGAGGCTGTGCAGCCCGCCACTGCCAGGGTCCCGGGATCCAGGGACAACTCTCTCGGGAGAACGCACGGCGCGCCTTAGGCTGGTGCAACGTCATGCTGGCCTGCGCCTCACGCTGGTGCAACGTCACGCCGGCGCTACGTCACGCCGGCCTCTGCCGCCGCAGGCCCGCCCCGCCTCCGTGCCCCTCCCTCCCCCCCGGCCTGAGTGAGCCAGAGCCCCCGAATCAGCGGCTCCTTTAACCCCGTCCTGTCTGAGCGAAGAACGACGCCCTCCGGCGACGTACACGCAGAGGCGGGTCCAAATCCAAAGCGGAGCCCCTGAGAGCTGTGAGAACAAAGAAGATAAAGAGAAATCTCTCCCAGAAGCTTCAGAAGCAGCGGATTAAATCTCCACAATCAACTTGATGTACCCTGCATCTGTGGAATACATGACTAGACAACGAATCATCCCAAATTGAGGAGGCGGATTTGAGAGCAAGATTTATGATTTTTTCCCCTTTTCCTCTTTTTGTGACTGTGTATGTGTATGCATCTGTGTGAGATTTTGTCTGTATAGCCTTGCTTCCAGCATTTGTCCTAGGGTTTTTTCCGTTTTTTTTAAATTTTTTTTCTTAATAATTTTTTTTTTATTTTAATAACTTTATTATGTTTTATCTTACTTTATTTTATCTTACTTTATCTTCTTTCTTCCTTTCTTTCTACTTCTACTAATTCTTTCTTTCTACTTTTTCTCCCTTTTATTCTGAACCGTGTGGATGAATGGTTTTTGGTGTTGCAGCCAGGAGTCAGTGCTGTGCCTCTGAGGTGGGAGAGCCAACTTCAGGACACAGGTCCACCTCCCAGCTCCACATAATATCAAATGGTGAAAATCTCCCAGAGATCTCCATCTCAACACCAGCACCCAGCTTCACTCAACGACCAGCAAGCTACAGTGCTGGACATCCTATGCCAAACAACTAGCAAGACAGGAACACAACCCCACCCATTAGCAGAGAGGCTGCCTAAAATCATAGTAAGTCCACAGACACCCCAAAACCCACCACCAGATGTGGACATGCCCACCAGAAAGACAAGATCCAGCCTCATCCACCAGAATACAGGCACTAGTCCCCTCCACCAGGAAGCCTACACAACCCACTGAACCAACCTTAGCCACTGGGGACAGACACCAAACACAACGGGAACTACGAACCTGCAGCCTGCAAAAAGGAGACCCCAAACACAGTAAGATAAGCAAAATGAGAAGACAGAAAAACACACAGAAGATGAAGGAGCAAGAAGAAACCCCACCAGACCTAACAAATGAAGGGGAAGAGGCAGTCTACCTGAAAAAGAATTCAGAATAATGATAGTAAAGATAATCCAAAATCTTGGAAATACAATGGAAAATGCAAGAAACATTTAACAAGGACCTAGAAGAACTAAAGATGAAACAAACAATGATGAACAACACAATAAATGAAATTAAAAAGACACTAGATGGGATCAATAGCATAATAACTGAGGCAGAAGAACGGATAAGTGACCTGGAAGATAAATTAATGGAAATAACTACTGCAGAGCAGAATAAAGAAAAAAGAATGAAAAGAACTGAGGACAGTCTCAGAGACCTCTGGGACAACATTAAACTCACCAACATTCGAATTATAGGGGTTCCAGAAGAAGAAGAGAAAAAGAAAGGGACTGAGAAAATATTTGAAGAGATTATTGAAAAATTCCCTAATATGGGAAAGGAAATAGTTAATCAAGTCCAGGAAGCACAGAGAGTCCCATACAGGATAAATCCAAGGAGAAACACGCCAAGACACATATTAATCACACTGTCAAAAATTAAATACAAAGAAAACATATTAAAAGCACCAAGGGAAAAACAACAAATAACACACAAGGGAATCCCCATAAGGTTAATAGCTGATCTTTCAGCAGAAACTCTGCAAGGCAGAAGGGACTGGCAGGACATATTTAAAGTGATGAAGGAGAAAAACCTACAACCAAGATTACCCAGCAAGGATCTCATTCAGATTTGATGGAGAAATTAAAACCTTTACAGATGCTACCAGAAAACTACTAATCAATGAATTTGGTAAAGTGGCAGGATACAAAATTAATGCACAGAAATCTCTGGCATTCCTATACACTGATGATGAAAAATCTGAAAGTGAAATCAAGAAAACACTCCCATTTACCATTGCAACAAAAATAATAAAATATCTAGGAATAAACCTACCTAAGGAGACAAAAGACCTGTATGCAGAAAATTATAAGACACTGATGAAAAAAATTAAAGATGATACAAATAGGTGGAGAGATATGCCATGTTCTTGGATTGGAAGAATCAACATTGTGAAAATGACTCTACTACCCAAAGCAATCTACAGATTCAATGCAATCCCTATCAAAGTACCACTGGTATTTTTCACAGAACTAGAACAAAAAATTTCACAATTTGTATGGAATCACAAAAGACCCTGAATAGCCAAAGCAATCTTGAGAACGAAAAACGGAGCTGGAGGAATCAGGCTCCCTGACTTCACACTATACTACAAAGCTACAGTAATCAAGACAGTATGGTACTCACACAAAAACAGAAAGATAGATCAATGGAACAGGATAGAAAGCCCAGAGATAAACCCACGCACATATGGTCACCTTATCTTTGATAAAGGAGGTAGGAATGTACAGTGGAGAAAGGACAGCCTCTTCAGTAAGTGGTGCTGGGAAAACTGGACAGCTACATGTAAAAGTATGAGATTAGATCACTCCCTAACACCACACACAAAAATAAGCTCAAAATGCATTAAAGACCTAAATGTAAGGCCACACATTATCAAACTCTTAGAGGAAAACATAGGCAGAACACTCAATGACATAAATCACAGCAAGATCCTTCTTGACCCACCTCCTAGAGAAATGGAAATAAAGACAAAAATAAACAAATGGGACCTAATGCAACTTCAAAGCTTTTGCACAGCAAAGGAAACCATACACAAGACCAAAAGACAACCCTCAAAATGGGAGAAAATATTTGCAAATGAAGCAACTGACAAAGGATTAATCTCCAAAATTTATAAGCAGCTCATGCAGCTCAATAACAAAAAACAACCCAATCCAATAATGGGCAGAAGACCTAAATAGACATTTCTCTAAAGAACATATACAGACTGCCAGCAAACACATGAAAGAATGCTCAACTTCATTAATCGTTAGAGAAATGCAAGTCAAAATTACAACGAGATATTACCTCACACCAGTCAGAATGGCCATCATCAAAAAATCTAGAAACAATAAATGCTGGAGAGGGTGTGGAGAAAAGGGAACCCTCTTGCACTGTTGGTGGGAATGTAAATTGATACAGCCACTGTGGAGAACAGTATGGAGGTTGCTTAAAAAACTACAAATAGAACTACCATATGATCCAACAATCCCACTACTGGGCATGTACCCTGAGAAAACCATAATTCAAAGAGTCATGTACCAAAATGTTCATTGCAGCTCTATTTACAATAGCCCGGAGATGGAAACAACCTAAGTGTCCATCATCGGATGAATGGATAAAGAAGATGTGGCACATATATACAATGGAATATTACTCAGCCATAAAAAGAAATTGAGCTATTTGTAATGAGGTAGATAGACCTAGAGTCTGTCATACAGAGTGAAGTAAGTCAGAAAGAGAGAGACAAATACCGTATGCTAACACATATATATATAGAATTTAAGGAAAGAAAAATGTCATGAAGAACCTAGGGGTAAGACAGGAATAAAGACACAGACCTACTAGGGAATGGACTTGAGGATATGGGGAGGGGGAAGGGTAAGCTGTGACAAAGCGAGAGAGAGGCATGGACATATATACACTACCAAACGTAAGGTAGATAGCTAGTGGGAAGCAGCTGCATAGCACAGGGAGATCAGCTCGGTGCTTTGTGACCGCCTGGAGGGGTGGGATAGGGAGGATGGGAGGGAGGGAGACTCAAGAGGGAAGAGTTATGGGAACATATGTATATGTATAACTGATTCACTTTGTTATAAAGCAGAAACTAACACACCATTGTAAAGCAATTATACTCCAATAAAACAAAAAATCACCACTTTTTTATGACCAGTTTTGAAATGTAAATGCAGACTATATTATAATTGGTTGAGACTGTTTAAACAAAGAGGAAAATAGATAAATTAGAAAATAGATAAATAGGCTTGAAAGTAATTCCATATATATTTTGTCACTGTGGTCTGGTAAAGAAATTACTATTGCAAAGGGTAAAAATATGGAGTTTTCGCAGTATTTGTTTCTGGATGTAAAAATGCAGGAATTAACTTGGAAAAGCAGCAGGGTAGTGAATATAGTACCTACAAGTTACAAAGTCCATAAAGCATATTTTAATATATGGCAAGAGTATTTTAATATATGTTTAACACACTTTGTCTCATTCTTTCTTTATTCTGTATTGATTTGACTATTATTACACTTTACTTATCAAATGGAAACCATACTGTATATTCCAAAATGTTCCTGTTGGATGTTCACATCCAATCCAACATCAAATTAACTCTTGTAATCTCCTGTCCTTTCCATTATTACCAATAAACAGCATATGCCTAACCTTGGATATTAGAGTCTGAATGCATCAGATGCTAATATTCTTCTAAATTATCTCTTTCCAGAACTTTAGGTCAGAGGGTACTTCTGTGTTCATAAACTAACCATGCAGCTACGCCAAGGGAAGCTGTGTTGTTGAAGACAACATGAGATTGAAATGAAAACAATTTTGCTTGGAATCCTAGTTCCGCCCCTCATTGAAGGTAGGACTTCTCATGCTCACTTTTTGCCTTGAGCTTTAGTTTCTTTCAGCGTAAATGGGAATCCTACCACTGACACACAAAATATTTTTAGTGGGCCGTATTATGCACGAGGCAGCATAATAAACCCTGTGGTACACGAATAAGCAGAAGAGTTAACATCCGTGGCTTCGTAGAATTAGGCTTGGAGGAAGATTCAGATTCCAAATAAGCAATATGAGGGAAATGTAGAAAGTAATGTGCAAGCTTAGCGCAGTGGCAAGTGAACTAGTTTATTGAGGAAAAGGAATATTTTCATTAAAAAATGTATATCAAAGCTGAGACTTCAAAGGATGAAAAAAGATAATCAGGAGATTAGAATTTGAGTAGGAGATAATATCTCAATCTGAGAAATGAATACAAGTGTGGGAGCTTGAAGGTATAAGAAGAGCTAAAAATATTTCAGTTGAGTTTGTGCACAGAATTTTTTTAAAAGATGAGAATATATTGGGATAAAAAGAAATACCTTCCTTTTATAGTTCTTATTAGGATTAAATATAATATAAAAAATCTACATATAATAAAAACTCATTATAAATTAATGAATATGGCCATTATACAATCCATTGCCATGAAATCAGAATATAAACTAGAATTTCTAATACAATTTTAGAAAATCTATATAACTAATGACCATTTAAACCTACTTTAGTTCTATGACTATGAATCAACATATAAATCTACTTAATATCCTTCATCTATATTTAATTAAAATAACTATGAACTTATTTCCAACTTGGATTCATAGTTCTCAGAAACAAACAAGCAAACGAATGAATTAAAAGCCTATGTAAAAACTGAAGAATTCGGGCTTCCCTGGTGGCACAGTGGTTGAGAGTCTGCCTGCCGATGCAGGGGATATGGGTTCGTGCCCCGGTCTGGGAGGATCCTGCGTGCCGCTTTTTAAAAAAAAAAATCCATTTTTTTTAAAAAAAAAGCTAAAGAATTCAAATCACTCATTTTACTAATATGTGACTAAATAATTTGTTTTCATGAACTTCTGAGAACAAATTTACATGAAAAAGTATGATATAACTGTCAATCGATACTATTTAAGCAATCAAGCAAATAAACGAATATGTACTTGCCACTGGAACCAAATTATATAACAGAGTTAATGTGACATTTTAAGTGCATATTTTTAAAAAATCCCATGTAAAGGAACAAAACTACAAATTTCTGTAGACAATTGATTCTAGCTTCTGATCTATCTCCATTTTTGTGGCATAGCGTATGGCGCACATCTGTAGATTGATTTGCTTATTTTCAAGGAGTACTTGCACTGACAGCCATAGAAAGAAATTTAACAATTCCCTTTTGCATTGTAACATCCCCTCTGTTTTTCTTTCCCAGCCCAGCTATTAAACTCTCTTTGCAGTTCTTCTAACATTTTGGAGGTTTTTATAAAGCTATTAACAATCCTTTCAAATTTCTCCCTTCAAAGTGATTTGCTTTTACACTTCTTTTATAAAAAATATTTTACATTCAACTTTACTGCTAACAAAGCATCAACACTAGCTTGGGCTTTTATAATAATTAGAACCAAGATTACTTTAAATGTTGTTGAATTGAGGAATTTTAGAAAAACTGGAATATTAAGCCAGAATCTATTTTTAATTCCAAACCCAAAAGAATATGAAGAAATTTAAGATGGCATTTAAGTTAAAATTACTGTCAAGGGATGATTTGACATTTAAAATGTTTAGTTGGCTTATTTTTACATTGAAAGTAGCAAAAGAAAAAGTGTAACAAGGATTGAAAAGATCAATAATAGGCAAAATACATATTTTATAAAAACTGTATCTTATAAACATGAGTAAAGCATAACTTTAAGAAATTAACCTACTTCCAAAAACATCAACACTAGTAACTGTCAACATGTCCCAGGGAAGAAGGAAGTAAGGGCAAAACTACTTTTATAAGAGCAATACTAATTAAAATCTTAAGTAAATCACTTGCTCCCCACAGGAAGTATTGCCAACGGTAAATAGAACAATCAGTTTGATATGTAAAACTGATTTTACTCTCCAAAAGTAAATCTAAGCATATATACATATATAAAAGCATATATAAATATATAAAAAGTAAACATAAGCATATAGACATATGTATATACACATATGTATTTTAAAATGCAAAGTGAGATGAATAATTTGAGTCATCAAAAATGGTTTTGGGCTGTGATTATATAAATTTGTTCTTTTCAGTCTTTTTGCATGAGACCTTTTTTTAAGCTGTTTGTTTGGAAATAATTTCAAACTTACTGAAAAACTGCAAAAATAAACTAAGCTCTTGGAATTTGTGGGACCCAGAGTGGGTAAATGAAGGAACTTCAAAGTAAGGAAATGTAGAGAAAGACAGTAGGGGGAGGGGAAGGGAGAGACAGAGGGGACAAGAGAATGAGAACCCTAAGAGAGGGATCCTTGCAAGGCATTTTCAAATGTGAGAGGTCCCTATTTTTTCTTGAAAATTACGAAGTTAATGAAAAATTTTACCTTATTTTCATCTTACGCTATACTTCACTTTGAGGATCTGGTTGCCTCTTCAGTAAAGAATTTTATCTGGATGTGGATACACTTGGAATGGAGACAGTTTGTCCCCTCACTGTTTCTCTTGCAAAGGCTCCAGCTACAGGGGCGTGGAGCCAATTTTTTTATTTACCAACCTACCCTTCCTACCTGAGACAGAAATTTCCCAGAGCCTCAAACTTTCCTACAGACAACTGGCCTCAGCATCTCCCAGGATTTTGCTGGAATGAAGTTATCTGACTTTTCCCTAGACAAAGGTGAATAAGAATCTGCATCATAAGATCCTCAGGTGATCACATTCCAGTTGTAGGGGCACTGCTCAGGGAAAGCCAGACACTGCCTAGGAAGAAACATGTGTCTGTTCTCAGGGCCTGTAAGGTACCACTTTATTCTCTACCTTCTGTTTGGTTCAGGATGGGAAGGTTGACTGCATCCTGATTCTCAGGTCCCCTGTGAGGCCCTGCACCGTTGACCACAGCAAGATGAGGGCTGTTATTTAACCTTAAGAACAGTTATAATTTACCACATGATTCCAGTTAGTGATCAGTTTTCTTTTATAGCCTCTTAGCTGAAGTATAATTACAATCTTTTATATCACAAACACAAGAGATTATGGAGGTTTCTTTTTTTCCCTCTTTGTGGAATCTTTCAGGGTTTCTACTGTTTGTTTTGCTTCATCTATCTATCATCTAGCTAGCTAGCTAGCTATCTACCTACCTACTTTCTATCTATCTATCTAATGGTTTGTTGGTGTTAATCAACTAGGAGTATGAGGAATAATCTGGTAAGAACTGACAGGCTGATTGAATACATCCATGAATACACACGTATGTGTGTATATACGTATGTGTGTGTATATATATATATATATATGTATACACACACACATATATATTTCTAATATAAATTTCATATATTGGTTCTTAAATCACTTTTATGAGTCAATTACTTTTTAAACCTCCCTTCAGGAGTACAGGCTTGTCACCTTTACTCTGGTCATGTGGCTCTGCAAAGGTCACATGCACAACGAGCAAAGCAGAACTAGGTAATATTCCCTTAGACAGAATTAATTCTTGATTCTTTTTCTCTTTCCTCCATCTAATATAGCTTTTAACCATGTTGTGCTGTGTGGTCAGTAATTATAACTAGACAGTGGATTTCCTGAGAACAGAGACTGTGCACTGTACGTGTGTGTGTGTGTTTCTATGGCAAGAGTCTTCTCTATAGTGTACAGAACCTGGGAAAATTCATGCCATATGCTTTCTGACTTCACTACTCCTGATATTTTTGTAAAGATTATACTGCACTAAAACAGGTGTATAAGACAGCTTTGAAGACAGACAAAACCAGTTAAAAACAATTGGGGTAGGGTGATATGAAAAGACCATCTGTTGAGAGCACAAGCCCCTTGTCCTTGTCAGTTGGCAGCGTGGTGTTTGCGATGGAGAGCAGATACAAGCTTAATGGGAAGCAAGATGCAGATACAACTCTTTCCTCTCCTTTCTCAAATGTCAACAAGTCAAGATCCTACAAAACTCAGGGAACAGAACAGGAGACCTGATTTATCATATCCCAGTATTTTTAATACCTGCTGTCTTGAAGTGAATAATTGTGGTTTGAAGAGCTATATTGAGTGTGTGTGTGTCTGTGTGTGTGTGAGTGTGCTTGAGCACCTTCAGTTGTTTTTCTATGTAACATAATTTTTCTTAAGACAAAAATATGGGCAAAAAGAATGGACATAAATGTTCAGAATTCATTGTGGATTTATGAAATAATTCTTAAATCTCTAAAGAGCAATTCAGTATACTCATTTATACTAAAAAACAGGTCATTTTTCATTTAACATGTTTTGTTGGTATGTTGCATACTTGTGCTCAGGGGGGTGCATTTATCATCGAAGACAATACGAATGGTAATCTCCGGATTAGTGTAGCCTGGCAGCCCTGAGGTTTTTCAGTGGAGCCAACAAATAGCACATTTCTCTGAGGTATGAATTAATTGCTGAATAAGAAACAAACACACTAAATAGTCAGTAAATAGAGAATGAAAATAATCACTCTACTGATACTTGAAATACTTAACAACTGCACGGCGAAGGCTTAGAACATTTAGAATAGTAGCATCCAAGCTTAACAACTGCAAGGCCACATGGGCCATATTTGCTGAACATGAGCCCTATGTGTGTTGGTCAGAGTGACCTTGCTCTCTCCTACCCACCAGAAGAGTCAAGTAAAGACAAACCACGGGGAAGAAAGTTTACAAAGCTGTTACATCTCACCCACTTACATCTTGGTCCTTGTGGGATGAGATGCAGAAACAGATCAAACAATCCCCCTGGGAGCTCAGGACTATGGAGGAATTAACTCCACTCACCCAAGAAGGGGACTATTGACTTTGAAGAAACAACCAGGTAACATATGTTACATCCAGGGGAGGAATAAAGGCTGAGATGAGCTTAGGAAGGCTTAAGAAAGAACCATCCTCCAGAAAGAAGTAACAGGAGAGGATGAAAGTGTTCCTTCCTACAATATCTCATCTTTTCTTTTTCTTTTTTTTTTTTTAAGATGTTGGGGGTAGGAGTTTATTAATTAATTAATTTATTTTTACTGTTTTCGGTCTTCGTTTCTGTGCGAGGGCTTTCTCTAGTTGTGGCAAGCGGGGGCCACTCTTCATCGCGGTGTGCGGGCCTCTCACTATCACGGCCTCTCTTGTTGCGGAGCACAGGCTCCAGACACGCAGGCTCAGTAGTTGTGGCTCACGGGCCTAGTTGCTCCGCGGCTTGTGGGGTCTTCCCAGACCAGGGCTCGAACCCATGTCTCCTGCATTAGCAGGCAGATTCTCAACCACTGTGCCACCAGGGAAGCCCCCAATATCTCATCTTTAATGTTATATCTATAGCATGAATAAAATAAATAGGAAAGCTAGAGGAAAACTAGGTCAAAGGAAAGGAATATTGACTCAACCATACCTGGCATGTTTAGTTGACTGGACATTGATTTTATTTAAAGGAATACAACTGTTCTAAAAAATAGGGCTGAATTATCCCCCAAATATAGCAATTTTATCAATTACTAAAATATCTTAAAATGTATAGGTATGGACACAGAACTTTATAATAGACCTACAGAATATACAATTTTCCTATGTAAGTAAGCTCTTGCTTTCTTTTACATCAACTTTGAAAGGCCATTGTATATTGTCCACATTTTTAACAATAAAGATACCTGTATTTTTAAAAATTAATTAATTTATATATATATATATATTTTTTTTTTTACTGTGTTGGGTCTTTGTTGCTGTGTGCAGGCTTTCTCTAGTTGTGGCAAGCAGTGGCTACCATTGCGGTGCATGGGCTTCTCATTGTGGTGGCTTCTCTTGTTGCAAAGCACGGTCTCTAGGCATACAGGCTTCAGTAGTTGTGGCACGTGGGCTCAGTAGTTGTGGCACACGGGCTTAGTTGCTCCATGGCATGTGGGATCTTCCTGGGCCAGGGCTCGAACCCGTGTCCCCTGCATTGGCAGGCAGATTCTTATCCACTGTGCCACCAGGGAAGTCCAAGATACCTGTATCTTAAAAAAGTTTTAGTATGGTAAAATGCAGCAAAGTCAGAGCTAGAAGACACACGTGCTGTTAATACTTAATAGTAACAAAACAACAAATGCCAATAACTACAGGACACTTGATATGTGACAGGCACCAAACTGAGTACTTTATATATATATTTACCTTTTAACACTTGTAATTATCCTATGAGATAGATACGATTGTTATTCCATTTTATAGAGGAGGAAACTGAGTCATAGAGGCATTTTGGAGATTACATAATAATTCCACTTGGCAAAGTTATTTCCCACTGGGGCATGGATAGAATTCTTAAACTGCTATACATGTATTCTGAAATTGAACAATTATGTAAACAGATGAAGGATGGTAGAAACCAGAGTTCTCAGTGTTGGAGTGGGAGATAACAGGTAAGCCAGGGAGGAGGCCACAATGACCCGTATGGTTGTGGATTAGAGCTGGATACAGCAGTGTGATGTCATGTTTTGCTTAATACACACACAGATGGTTACATACAGACACATTTATAGATAATAATATGTACACAGGTTAGTACACACATATATTTCCTTGCTCTGTCAGCTGGGATCACCCAGATCTTGGTTTATGGTAGCTCTCTCCCTGAAAAGGAAATAGGACTCCTTCGAGATATGGCTGGTTCTAGGACTACGGTAGGAATATCCAAGATAAACCTGGAGCATCTTATAGTGCCAAAAAGGAAGAAAGTGCTAAAAAAAACTATCATAATGTCAACAGGGCACAGGAGAAAATGAAAGATCACAGGTCACAGGGCCACATGACCGATGGCCAAACCTGGAAAATTTGAACAACAAAATAGAAAAGACGTAATTGGAGGATAATCCAAAGTATATAATACCGGTGAAGCAATACGGATAGCGTGAAGGAAGAAATGATTGTCGGAAATTGTGGGGATGACAGGTGTTCTACTTCCATTAAGTATAACTAGAAAGAAAAAAAAACTCTGTCTCTTATCCATGCTCCCCTCCCACCCTGTTGATTTTACCAACTCAAAACAGCTTCCTGACAAGGCAGAGCCTCAGGCTGCCAGGCTGTGTTCACTTTTAATGACTGTTTTCTTTTTGAAGTACAAGCCAACATCACCTACTGAGAGTGAGGTGACTTAGAAAATAGGAGTGAATTAACAGGACTAGTGTTAAGAATAGCTGCTCTGGGGAAAAGAATGGAGATGTGACCAGGGTCCTAAGATACATTTTTGAATGTCATTGAGGGCTTAGCTGAGATTAGAGGCAGTTATTTAAAAGAAGAACCATTTGTATTATAATGTGAATATTTTCGATCAAGTTCCTAAATTGTTCAAAAATAATCTCTAAAGTCTACACTTGAGACGTAATAATTATTATATTTCCTCCTATTCTGAAGTGCTCTTAACTGTAAAATGCACCATCATTTTAACAACTGCTTTTTATTCTTTCATGCAATAAATGTTCCATGACCTCATGAAGCTCACTGTCTATTGAGGTGAGAGGGTGGCTCATAAAGTAAATATGTAATTATGATACATTTCAAGTGATGATCATTTCTACTGAGAACTGTAAAGCAGGAATACAGGAAGGGCAGATGTTCAGTTTTTCTGCTATAACTAGGTTGGTATATTAGACTTCATCACAATGGTCGCTTGTGGGCAAAGACCTAAAGAAAATGAGGGAACAGGTGTGCAGATTATCTGGGAGGCATGTATCGAGGTTCAAAGGAACAAAGAATTCTGTGCAGCTGGAGAGTGAGCAAGGGGTAAATAGTAGCTGGTGAGTCAAGGGATTAGAAGGTTCAGGTACCCAGGGCTTTATGTGCCATATGAAGACTTGGCTTTTACTCTTAATGAGATGAAAAACCATGGAGGGTTTTAAGCAGAGAAGTGACAGTCTGACATGTTATAAAAAGGTCACTCTAGTTTCTGTATTAAGAGCAGACTGTAAGAAGGGAAGAAAGGAAGCAGGGATATTAGCTAGAAAACTATTAAAATAAAATAGACAAGATGTTCATAACCTTGTCTAGTGTGATAGTAAAGGAGAGGATAAAAAGATGAATTATTGTTATAGTTTGATGATATAGACAAGAGAATACAATTACCATTTTGGTCTAAGCATCTGGTATAGAAATGCTATTAACTGGGGAGACAGAGGAATGGGGTGATTAATTCAGTGGTTAAAATCTTGAGATGATTATTAAACATCCTAGTAAAGATGCTGAGTGCACTCCTGCATATGTCAGCCAGGGAGAGACCCAGGCACTACATATAAATTTGGGAGTTGTTGGCATATGAATTAAAGCCATGAGAATAAGATAACCAATAGAATAAAGCTATATGGGAAAGTAGGTCTGGGACATTCCAATGTTTGAGGGATAGGAATAAAGGGGGAATAAGCCAAAAAGACTTAGAAGGATCAATGGAGATGCGGTAACAAAAACATCAGAGTATTGGTACTTTGGAATGCAAGTTATAAAAGGGTATCTGAGGGGACTGAGGGACCGTGCCTTCAAATGCTACTTGTAAGTCAACTAAGATGAAGACGCCAAATACACCGTTTGATTTAGCAACGTGAACGTCACTGGAGATTTTTTCATAAGTGTTGGTGGAATGGTGGGGGCAAAATGTGGTTAAAATGGATTAAAGAGAAAGTAGGGGGAGAGAAATTAGAGTGAGTCTAGTTCACGCTCTTTGGAAGTTTTGCAGTGCCTGGGAGGAAATTAGAGAAGTTTCTGAAGGGAGATGTGGAGATAAAAGGACTTTTGTGAGAGAGATCAGAGGTATTATTACATGTTTGTTGCTAAAGATAATCATTCAGTTGGCTGAGAAAATTTCACAATGCATGAGAATCCAGAATTATATGCTTGGAAAAGTGGGAGGGAATATGGTATCTAGAGTTCAAGCTTAATTTTAGACAGTGGTGGAAAATGCATCTGGATTAATATGTTTGATGGCAGGATTCATGGACAGCGAGCCTGGGAGGTGGGTATTGTGATGTTAAGAGCCTATGGATGTTCTCTTCTGATTGCTCTTATTTGCTTAGTGAAGCGAGACCCAGTTATATGTGAGAATAAGCTTAGATGAGAAGGTATTAGGTATTTAAATAGAGAAGGTAAGATACAAAGTCATCATCTAAGAGATTGAAGTATGAGTGTATTAGGAAAATACAGAATGAAAGATGGAAACTTTAGTAACTTTTGGAAAAAAAAAAACCTCTCCCATAGTAAATGGACTCATCAAACATGAAGTTTTAGAATTCTGTGGAAAAAATTCTAAGAATCAGATGAATATGGCAATGAGTATTCTTAAATACTCAGAATTCTCTATTTTTGCATTCCTGTAGTCTCATAGAGGCTATACTCTTCTCTTCAATCAGAAGATTGTTGGAAGCCCATAAATCAAGCTCTGAAAAGCTTTGGCTCTGACTCTGGTCCTGCGCTTCGGAGGACTCTGTCACATTCTTTTACCTTGATAGTGTTGTCTTATTGATTAGATGATACATGTGATTTAAACGTGGATTCAAGCGCTTATAAGAACCCTGGGTTCCAAAGTGGTGAGTTGTGATTGATCCAAGTTTGTGCCAAAGGGATCTTAGGTACACACAGGCGAGCAGGGACATTTTAGTGAGGGTCACAGTGAAAACCATTGAGCTCAGGATCATTTGGCAAATAGACAGTGACCAGATTAAGGCAGAATTGATGCGAGTTAATACTTGTGTTGCAAACAAATCATTATAATTCCAAGAAAAAATATATAAAAAGATGGGATTGGACTTGATGCTTATTTTTGCATTCCTTCTCTTAATGCTGAGATTTTAGAAAGATATTTTAGGGTCTATATATAATTCTATTATTTTAAAGTGATTTCAAAGTGTTCTAAAAGAGAGTATGTTCTTGAAGTCACTTTAAAATATCTTTTCAAAAATGTATGCAAATTTATTATAGGATTTGTTTTCCTGGACATTTTTAGTGTTATTTTAGCAATTTCATATATTTTCTGCTTAAATATGGACACATTTCTATGACTCATCTATGTTTTCTGATTGTGCAATATAATTATCACTATTTTTCATTTGTGTTAATAGTCCCTTGGAAATTAAAATAAATTGATCTCACATTTTTCAACATTTAATTTTTGAATACATAATTAAAAATGAAAATTATATGGAATATATATGTCTTAGTTCATTCGGGTTGCTATTACAAAAATTTCATAGCCTGGGTGGCTTAAGCAACAAATATTTATTTCTCACAGTTCCGGAGGTTGGGAAGTTTAAGATCCAGGAGTTGGCATATGGTGCATAGATGGCCGTCTTCTCCTTGTCTCCACACGTGGTGGAAAAATCAAGAGACTCAGAGGTCTCTTTTAGAAAGGCACTAATCCCACTCACAAAGACTCCATCCTTATGACCTAGTCACCTCCCCAAATCATTACATTGTGGGAGGGGGGGAATGCAAACATTCAGTCTATAAAAATGTATAGACATATTTATATACCTATGTATACACACAGATACATAATATACCTTCACTCAAATACATATATGTATTATGTGTATATGTGTGTATATGTATACACACATAATACATATTTAGTATATGTGTGATATGGTATGTGTATGTATATGAATACATATACATATTCAGTAGTCATGTCACAAATACAAATAAAACTAGTTTCCCTAAACATATTAATTTATACACTAAATCCCTTTTTCTGGATAAGCAGTAATGTTATCTTAGTTTCAATTTTCTTAGGGTTTCAGTTAAGTCCTGTGACTGCTCCAGCACCTCTGCTGTACAGCAGGCACAGAGGGTGTAGATGTCTGGTGTAGAGGTCATCCAGCCTCTATTCACCCAACACCTGGTCAGGACTGCTCCGTGACTGCTTCCCACAGACCCCACAAACTCCTTTTGAGCCCTGTCGGCACGCCCGCTTCCAGGCGGTAGCTCCTTCTGTGCTTCCCTGCTCCTTTTGTGCACACATAGATCATCGGCTGCTCCTGGGCCATGGAGGTTGGGGGAGTTCGGTGACCCTTTAAGGTCCTGTCTACTTGGATCCAATATGAAATTGTGGAAGATGCTGTCTTCCTGGGTACAATACTCAGGGGGCTTTTTCTCTGAAATTTTTCCATCTTCACTGAACTTTACTAGGAAGCAAAACGCAGGTCCCTTCTGCTTGTCCTCTTTCCTTTCTTTTCCTTTCTTTCTTTCTTTCTTCCTTTCTTCCTTCCTTTCTTCCTTCCTTCCTTCCTTCCTTCTTTCCTTTCTTTCTTCTTTCTTTCTTTTCTTTCTTTCTTTCTTTCTTTCTTTCTTTCTTTCTTTCTTTCTTTCTTTCTTTCTTTCTTTCCTTTCTTTCTTTCTTTTTTTCTTATTTCAGAATCTCATGGGCAACATGATGTGTGTAACTATTTAGCTATTTCTTTTAAAGTAGCAAGTATTAATAAAAATATTGGCATCAAATATGCAACCCTCCAATGTAAAGTGAATGTCATCCTATAGTATGGAATTTTGTATCAGTTTAATCCCTTGCTTCCTTTTATATACCTATCAGATCTGTGTGTGTGCGCGTGTATATGGATGTGTATGTGTGTGTGAAAAAGAGACAGGAAAGAACAAGTATACAAATGAGCAAACATTGGTAACTGTGGTTGTGGCTTTTTTGTTTTTTATTGCTTATTTGATTTCGTCCTTACATCTTGAGGGTTTGTTTTAAAGGGAAGTCTCCAAACCAAATTATTCTCTATTTTAAAATTTGAGATCTAATCCAACACATAGTAATATTGCAGTCTAATAATATGGACATTCAAGACATGAAACCTTTAGAGTTTATCTTAATATAAAAATTATATAAGCATGTGTTTTAAAGAGTTAAAAAAAACTTGAGTTTTTACTATAAACTTTTTTTTAATGTCAAAAATAACAGTTTCCCTGTGTCTCCTTTCTCATATGTTTTTCCATTTTTCTGGACATATTTTTAAAATAGTATGCTTATATTCAAGTACCTCAACTTCCCACTTGCAGACAATGCTTACTAACTAATTTGAAAGATGAGGATTAGCTCTCCTTCATTACGACCCCCCTCCCATGCCTGTCCATTCCCAGGTCTGTGCCATATCTTCCTGTGCTGCATATTCAGAGCTGATGGTCAAAATACTTAATCACAGGTACAGCCCTTGTTCTGGCCAATCAGAGTGGACACAGCCCTGAATAACTGGATTGGCAGTACCAATGCTTAGTGGTAAATAACATCTCTCACTGGATCTTAAATGTTGTTATATGAGGATTCAGTGTTTGTATTAATATAATTATGTAAATGTTCTTTTTTTGAGCCATGTAGTAATCACTGCTGCTTTTCCTTTCCTGCACAACCATGTGTTTTGACTGGAACTAATTATTGTCTTGTTTTGCTATGGTTGTAGTATGTTTGCATGTTTAGTTTTCTATTTATTTATTGCTAATTCAAGATATATTTTCACGTATGAAAATTTGTTCACATGTATTAAATACTCTATTTCTTTTTTTTGTAAGAAACATCTCACAGATCCTCTGTGTTAACTCTGACCTTAATGACGTGTTGAAAAACTTTGGCTGGAAATAATTTGCTCTTGGATTTCTGTCTTCCAGTGTTACTATTTAGAAGACTGAGTCCATTCTGATTCTTTAAACTTTTCATTAATCTTTTTTTTTCTTCTCTGGGGGAGATTGCAAATTATTTTCATTGCTCACAGTGTTCTAAAATTGTATAATGTGATTTGGTTCTATTTTCAATCATTGTGCTGAATGCTTAGAAGGTCCTTCTGGTGCAGACACTTAGGGCAGCAAGTCTTGATCCCAGCAGACCTAGCTTCAGGCTCAGTATATTCTAATGTGAGAGGAAATATTTCGTCACTTCTCATCATGGACCTGTATCCAAAGTTACCCACTGTTCTGATAAACTGAATGTCATGATAACATGGTAATTATGATCTTCAGCAGAACAGTCAGAAAAATCTCCATATTTGTATAGAACAGAGCAGAGGGAGACAGGAGATAGTTCTGATAAGGTTTGGAAGAAGCCATCAACAGGCAGGCTGACTCCAGAAGGATTACTTACTGGACATGCAGAGATGTCCTCGTGTCCTTCAGTCTTTTAAGTGTCCTCGGTTTGATTCATTCTGGGGGGACTGATTCACACAATCTCCACAGGAGGTCGGAGACTATGAAAAAGAATAACCTGAATATATGTATCCAGAGCATTTCTTTCTTATATAAGAATGACCAGAAAGCTTAATTAATAATAATAAGGCTCCTAGCAGAATGAGGTCCGAGACAAGGTTGGTGGATAGCTTTCATAGATACTAAAATATAGAAAAGTGTACCAACTGTTGAAACAAGTGAGAATGCAGTGAGTGCCATGAATCACCTGCCCAGGTGAGAACAGCTACATTCAGGAGGCACATGCTCAGCTAATGGATTAGTATGTGTCCTTGATGAGAGGCACCCCAAGCCACGTCTCACTAATTTAGGGGAGAAATGGAATTTGTTATTAGGATTTTGCATAGTTCACAGTATCTGGGAGGGTAGGAGAGCTAAGGCTCAGGGGAACCGAATGAGAAGCAAGGTCCAATGTCACATCCCAGAGCAGGGCCCTTGATGCTGCTGTAACCAAATGGTCCAGTCTCAGCGACTGACTGGCAGCTCTGAGGGCTCGGGCATCTTGGGGACTGGGTGCCCCTCAGAGAACTGCTCCAGCAGGAGCCACCACTGCTGCCACCTTGAGTGCAGAGCAGGTCCTGCCCTATCCCCCCTCCTCACCAGAAGGCTGTTCGGCTGAGTCAGGCGGGGGTTTCTGAACCCACATCTCAGGCTGGCAATGTCATGATAAAGAAGGCTGTGGAAGCAAAACTTTGACATCTTCATATTCTCTTTATACCCTTCAAGGAAGGAGTGTCTAAAAGGTGGGGATCTCCAACACTGGAGAGTATACAGAAGTGAGGTGACCAAAAAAACCTTTGATCACTCAGGTGCAAGAATTTTGAATGTGATCATTAATTTTTTTTAACATCTTTATTGGAGTATAATTGCTTTACAATGGTGTGTTAGTTTCTGCTTTACAACAAAATGAATCACATATATATACATATGTTCCCATATCTCTTCCCTCTTGTGTCTCCCTCCCTCCCACCCTCCCTATCCCACCCCTCCAGGCGATCACGAAGCACCGAGCTGATCTCCCTGTGCTATGCGGCTGCTTCCCACTAGCTATCTACCTTACGGTTGGTAGTGTATATATGTCCATGCCTCTCTCTCGCTTTGTCACAGCTTACCCTTCCCCCTCCCCATATCCTCAAGTCCATTCTCTAGTAGGTCTGTGTCTTTATTCCTGTCTTACCCCTAGGTTCTTCATGACACGTTTTTTTCTTAAATTCCATATATATGTGTTAGCATACGGTATTTGTCTTTCTCTTTCTGACTTACTTCACTCTGTATGACAGACTCTAGGTCTATCCACCTCATTACAAATAGCTCAATTCAGTTTCTTCTTATGGCTGAGTAATATACCATTGTATATATGCGCCAATTTTCTTTATCCATTCATCTGATGATGGACACTTAGGTTGCTTCCATCTCCTGGCTATTGTAAATAGAGGTGCCATGAACATTGTGGTACATGACTCTTTTTGAATTATGGTTTTCTCAGGGTATATGCCCAGTAGTGGGATTGCTGGGTCATATGGTAGTTCTATTTGTAGTTTTTTAAGGTACCTCCATACTGTTCTCCACAGTGGCTGTATCAATTTACATTCCCACCAGCAGTGCAAGAGGGTTCCCTTTTCTCCACACCCTCTCCAGCATTTAATGTTTCTAGATTTTTTGATGATGGCCATTCAGACTGGTGTGAGATGATATCTCATTTTAGTTTTGATTTGCATTTCTCTAATCATTAGTGATGTTGAGCATTCTTTCATATGTTTGTTGGCAGTCTGTATATCTTCTTTGGAGAAATGTCTATTTAGGTCTTCTGCCCATTATTGGATTGGGTTGTTTTTTGTTATTGAGCTGCATGAGCTTATAAATTTTGGAGATTAATCCTTTGTCAGTTGCTTCATTTGCAAATATTTTCTGCCATTCTGAGGGCTGTCTTTTGGTTTGTTTATGGTTTCCTTTGCTGTGCAAAAGCTTTGAAGTTGCATTAGGTCCCATTTGTTTATTTTTGTTTTTATTTCCATTTCTCTAGGAGGTGGGTCAAAAAGGATCTTGCTGTGATTTATGTCATAGAGTGTTCTGCCTATATTTTCCTCTAAGAGTTTGATGGTGTCTGGCCTTACATTTAGGTCTTTAATCCATTTTGAGCTTATTTTTGTGTATGGTGTTAGGGAATGAAATGAAAAATACTCTAGATGGGATCAATAGCAGAATAACTGAGGCAGAAGAATG
This sequence comes from Globicephala melas, assembly GCF_963455315.2. Lineage (NCBI taxonomy): Eukaryota > Metazoa > Chordata > Mammalia > Artiodactyla > Delphinidae > Globicephala > Globicephala melas. The sequence continues at coordinate 20,738,190 of NC_083326.1, forward strand.
GCTAAGTGACCTGGAAGATAAAATTGTGATCATTAATTGAGGTCCTATCAGATGTCATATATATATATATATGTAGCAATACATGAAGGCTTCATTAACTAAGGAATCTTTAAGAACTACAAAATATTTGTTGAGAATGACAAAACCCGTACTGTGCGATGAACTATTTATGTTTTATTCAGTAGTTAACATAAATAGGAATGTAAACAACTAGCATGCAACATAGAGAATAGATTTAATAGTATTTTCCAATTCATCCTCATGGAATTCATTCCATGATGTGACCCAGTAGCACAAAGCCTGCCTGTCTATAGAAGTCCCAGGCTCAGAGGTTTTAAATGCACAGCAGTACGTAAATAGAAGAATAGGGTTTCTTAAGATAGAGTTTTTGCGTAAGCTAGTATTTTTGTCTCTAATTATAGGAAAAGAAGGATGTCAGTATTTCCAGATATTGTAGAAATAAAACTGATATTATTTTCTCCCAATTTTTAAAGATTTCTTATCAGAGGAAGTTAGCTCAACTGGTTCACAAGACTTAATTTTTTAAAAATCTGAAAGATATGAAATGTAGCTTGTTTATAAGTCATTATTCAGCAAACAAAAACATGATAATTTTCAAAATTTTGCCAGTGAAATTGACTACAGGAAAAAGATGAACCAAACTACTTAATTCTAATTGTCCAGGTATTACTATATTATTTCTGCTAATAATTTACACTAATTTCTCAAACCCTAAATCATCACTGTTTGTGTAGTTTATGTTTGCTGTGTGCCAAACACTGTAATTAGTGTTTTACACATACTAGTTTATTGACGCAGCATTGACTAAGGTAGATGCTATTATTCCTATTGTTAACTAGTTTGTAAATCAAGACAGAGTCTTTAAGTAACTTGCTAGTAAGTTGTCAGGCTGAAGCTTGAACCGAGACAGTCTGACTGTTTTACTGCTGAATTTGTGCTACAAGGTCATGATTAGCTATGCTGGTTTATGCATCAGTGCTTTATAAGTCTGAAAAGTTTGTGTTAACAATCTGAGTCAGAGTACATCAATATGGAGTATCCACTGGGTTTCTGAGATTTCTAGTGACTTACCTTCTTCTGGGAATCAAGAGAATTCACTGAAAGGCAGAAACCAAAGAGAAATTTATAGTATAATTCCAGAATCCTGCACCTGCACTATTACTGTCCAGTGACTCGACTCTCATTTGACATGTGAGTCAACCCCCTGGGGACAGGACATGGACAGAAGCCCAGTAAGATGTTTTTCATTCAGGTAACCCCACCTTCATAACTGCAGTCATTTTCTCTGCTACACTCTGGTGTTGTGATCTTGAGTCTGTCTGATCTGTTAAACAGAGAAGACACGGAATAACATTTCAACATAGCTTATAGTTTAAACAGAGTACAATTCATACTTTCAGGATCTCATTAAATCTAGCCCATATCCTTGTTCTTTCCTGCCTTACCATTTAATAAATGTTTAGTTCCGAGGTAGATTTTTCCTATAACCTTGGTTAGTACAGGATTCTTTACAATACTGTGATGACTCTAGTAAGTATTTGAACTATTGAAGCTTCTCAGTGTTTCATTATTAAACTGTAGCCCCCATGTTTTCAGGAAAGCTGGTCGACCTCTAGCTATCATAGGACTTTTCATGTAACAACCTCCTTGATTCTTCTGGTATAGGTACATTTTCCTTTCTCTTTCTGTAAATACCATACGATGTTGTTTTTTTATATTTAAATTTATACTACAAAATGATAAGCTTTTATTGCATACATTTATTTGAGAATGCAGTGAACAATAAGAAAGAATAATGATCTATAAAATTTAGAGAAAAAAGGGCTTTTAAATACTGAATAATACAATTATTGACATGATTTATAGATACAGTTACAAGTCTGCACTGCATTTTGCCAGAGTAGGCAAAACCAGAGCTTATCTACATAGATTTAATAGGAGATTTGTTTCAAAATGGTTATTATTTAACTTCACTTACTTTCCATTTATATTTTTATCATAGCCATCTTTTCCAATATAAGGTACACTTTTCTAAAGAAATCACTCAATGAACCTGCAAAATATTATAGCTTATTCGAACATGATTTTTAAATTGTTTTGTGGAGGTGCTATATTTACTGGTTAAGTATAGCACTGGGAAGGACCTTCAAGATGGCAGAGGAGTAAGACGTGGAGATCACCTTCCTCCCCACAAATACATCTGAAATACATCTACATGTGGAACAACGCCTACAGAACACCAACTGAATGCAGGCAGAAGACCTCAGACTTCCCCCAAACCATGTGGCTGACAGGGTCTTGGTGCTCCAGCCAGGTGTCAGGCCTGAGCCTCTGAGGTGAGAGAGCTGAGTTCAGGACATTGAACCACCATAGACCTTCCAGCCCCACGTAATATCAATGGCGAGAGCTCTCCCAGAGAACTCTGTCTCAATGCTAAGACCCAGCTCCACTAAACGAACAGAAAGCTCCAGTGCTGGACACTCCATGCCAAACAACTAGAAAGACAGGAACACAACCTGACCCATTAGCAGAGAGGCTGCCTAAAATCATAAGAAGTTCACAGACACCCCAAAACACACCACCGGACATGGGCCTGCCCACCAGAAAGACAAGATCCAGCCTCATCCACTAGAACACAGGCACCAGTCCCCTCCACCAGGAAGCCTACACAACCCACTGAACCAACCTTAGCCACTGGGGGACAGACACCAGAAACAATGGGAATTACACATTTGCAGCCTGCGAAAAGGAGACCCCAAACACAGTAAGTTAAGCAAAATGAGAAGACAGAGAAACACAACAGATGAAGGAGCAGGTAAAAACCCACCAGACCAAACAAATGAAGAGGAAATAGGCAGTCTACCTGAAAAAGAATTCAGAGTAGTGATAATAAAGGTGATCTAAAAACTTGGAAATGGAGAAAATAAAAGAAACGTTTAACAAGGACCTAGAAGAACTAAAGAGCAAACAAACAATGATGAACAGCACAATAAATGAAATTAAAAATTCTCTAGAAGGAATCAATAGCATAATAACTGAGGCAGAAAAATGGATAAGTGACCTGGAAGATAAAATAGTGGAAATAACTACCACAGACCAGTATAAAGAAAAAAGAAGAAAAGAATTGTGGACAGTCTCAGAGACCTCTGGGACAACAGTAAATGCACCAACATTCGAATTATAGGGGTTCCAGAAGAAGAAGAGAAAAAGAAAGGGACTGAGAAAATATTTGAAGAGATTCTAGTTGAAAACTTCCCTAATATGGGAAAGCAAATAATCAAGTCCAGGAAGCACAGAGACTCCCATACAGGATAAATACAAAAAGAAACATGCCAAGACACATATTGATCAATCAAAAATTAAATACCAAGGGCTTCCCTGGTGGCACAGTGGTTGAGAGTCCACGTGCTGATGCAGGGGACGCGGGTTTGTGCCTCGGTCCGGGAAGATCCCGCATGCCGCAGAGCGGCTAGGCCTGTGAGCCATGGCTGCTGAGCCTGCGTGTCTGGAGACTGTGCTCGACAGTGGGAGAGGCCACAACAGTGAAAGGCCTGCGTACTGCAAAAAAAAAAAAAAAAACAAAGAAAAAATATTAAAAGCAGCAAGGGAAAAGCAACAAATAACATACAAAGGAATCCCCATAAGGTTAACAGCTGACCTTTCAGCAGAAACTCTGCAAGCCAGAAGGGTGTGGAAGGACAGATTTAAAGGGATGAAAGGGAAAACCCTACAACCAAGAATACTCTACCCAGCAAGGATCTCAGTCAGATTTGATGGAGAAATTAAAACCTTTACAGACAAGTAAAAGCTAAGAGAATTCAGCACCACCAAACAGCTTTACAACAAATGCTAAAGGAGCTTCTCTAGGCAGGAAACACAAGAGAAGGAAAAGACCTACAATGACAAACCCAAAACAATTAAGAAAATGGTAATAGGAACATACATATCGATAATTATCTTAAATGTAAATGGTTAAATGCTCCAAGTTAGAGACATAGAGAGCCTGAATGGACACAAAAACAAGACCAATATATATGCTGTCTACAAGAGACCCACTTCAGACCTAGGGACAGATACAGACTGTAAGTGATTGAAAAAGATATTCCATGCAAATGGAAATCAAAAGAAAGCTGCAGTAGCAATTCTCATAACAGAAAAAATAGGATTTAAAATAAAGACTGTTTCAAGAGACAAAGAAGGACACTACATAATGATTAAGGGGTCAATCCAAGAAGAAGATATAACAATTGTAATTATTTATGCACCCAACAATGGAGCACCTCAGTACATAAGGCAAATGGTAACAGCCATAAAATGGGAAGTCGACAGTAATACAATAATAGCAGGGGACTTTAACACCCCACTTTCAATAATGAACACTCATCCAAAATGAAAATAAATTAGGAAACACAAGCTTTAACTGATATAAAACAAAATGGACTTGACTGATATTTATAGGACATTCCATCCCAAAACAACAGAATACACTTCTCAAGAACTCATGGAACATTCTCCAGGATAGATCATATGTTGCGTCACAAATCAAACCTTGGTAAATTTAAGAAAATTGATATTGTATCAAGTATCTTTTCTGACCACAATGCTATGAGACTAGATATCAATTACAGAAAAATAAAAGTGTGAAATATATAAACACATGGAGGCTAAACAACATGCCACAAAATAACCAAGAGATCACTGAAGAAATCAAAGAGGAAATCAAAAAATATATAGAAACAAATAAAAATGAAAACACAATGGCCCAAAACCTGTGGGATGCAGCAAAAGCAATATTAAGAGGGAATTTTCGACCAATACAACCCTACCTCAAGAAACAAGAAACATCTCAAACAAACAACATAACCTTACACTTAAAGCAATTAGAGAAAGAAGAACAAAAGAAACCCAAAGTTAGCAGAAGGAAAAAAATCATAAAGATCAGATCAGAAATAAATGAAAAAGAAATAAAGGAAACAATAGCAAAGATTATTAAAACTAAAAGCTAGTTCTTTGAGAAGATAAACAAAATTGATAAACCATTATCCAGACTCATCAGGAAAGAAAAGGAGAAGACTCAAATCAACAGAATTAGAAATGAAAAAGGAGAAGTAACAACTGACACTGCAGAAATACAAAGGATCATGAGAGATTACTACAAGCAACTCTATGCCAATAAAATGGACAACCAGGAAGAAATAGACAAATTCTTAGAAAAGTACAATCTTCTGAAACTGAACCAAGAAGAAATAGAAAATATAAACAGACCAATCACAAGCACTGAAATTGAAACTGTGATGAAAAATCTTCCAACAAACAAAAACCCAGGACCAGATGGCTTCACAGGCGAATTCTATCAAACATTTAGAGAAGAGCTAACACCTATCCTTCTCAAACTCTTCCAAAATATAACAGAGGGAGGAACACTCCCAAACTCATTCTAAAAGGCCACCATCACCCTGATACCAAAACCAGACAAAGATGTCACAAAGAAAACTACAGGCCAATATCACTGATGAACATAGATGCAAAAATCCTCAACAAAATACCAGCAGTCAGAATCCAACAGCACATTAAAAGGATCATACACCATGATCAAGTGGGGTTTCTCCAAAGAATTCAAGGAATATTCAATATATGCAAATCAATCGATGTGATACACCATATTAACAAACTGAAGGATAAAACCCATATGATAATCTCAATAGATGAAGAAAAAGCTTTCCACAGAATTGAACACCCATTTATGATAATAACTCTGCAGAAAGTAGGCATAGAGGGAACTTACCTCAACATAATAAAGGCCATATATGATAAACCCACAGACAACATCATTTTCAATGGTGAAAAACTGAAACCATTTTCTCTAAGATCAGGAACAAGACAAGGTTGCCCACTCTCACCACTATTATTCAACATAGTTTTGGAAGTTTTAGCCACAACAATCAGAGAAGAAAAAGAAATAAAAGGAATACAAATCAGAAAAGAAGAATACAACTGTCACTGTTTGCCACTGACATGATACTATACATAGAGAATCCTAAAGATGCTACCAGAAAACTACTAGAGCTAATCAATGAATTTGGTAAACTAGAGGATACAAAATTAATGCATTAAAATCTCTTGCATTCCTATACATTAATGATGAAATATCTGAAAGAGAAATTTAGGAAAGATTCCCATTTACCATTGCAACAAAATGAATAAAATACCTAGGAATAAATGTACCTAAGGAGACAAAAGACCTGTATGCAGAAAACTATAAGACACTGATGAAAGAAGTTAAAGATGATACCAACAGATGGAGAGATATACCATGTTCTTGGGTTGGAAGAATCAACATTGTGAAAATGACTATACTACCCAAAGCAATCTACAGATTCAATGCAATCCCTATCAAACTACCAATGACATTTTCCACAGAACTAGAAGAAAAAATTTCACAATTTGTATGGAAACACAAAAGACCACGAATAGCCAAAGCAATGTTGAGAAAGAAAAACGGAGCTGAAGGAATCCGGCTCCCAGACTTCAGACTATAATACAAAGCTACAGTAATCAAGACAGTATGGCACTGGTACAAACACAGAAATATAGATCAATGGGGCTTCCCTGGTGGCGCAGTGGTTCAGAGTCTGCCTGCCAATGCTGGGGACACGGGTTCGAGCCCTGGTCTGGGAAGATCCCACATGCCGTGGAGCAACTGGGCCCGTGAGCCACAATTACTGAGCCTGCGCGTCCGGAGCCTGTGCATGGCAACAAGAGAGGCAGCGATAGTGAGAGGCCCGTGTACCGCGATGAAGAGTGACCCCCGCTTGCCGCAACTAGAGAAAGCCCTTGCACAGAAACAAAGACCCAACACAGCCATAAATAAATAAATTAATTAAAAATATTTAAAAAAAAAAAAAAGAAATATAGATCAATGGAACAGGATAGAAAGCCAGGAGATGAACCCACACACGTATGGTCACCTTTTCATTGATAAAGGAGGCAAGAGAATACAATGGAGAAAAGACAGCCTCTTCAATAAGTGGTGCTGGGAAAACTGGACAGCTACATAAAAGAATGGAATTACAACACTCCCTAACACCATACACAAAAATAAACTCAAAATGGATTAAAGACCTAAATGTAAGGCCAGACACTATCAAAAGCTTAGAGGAAAACCTAGGCAGAACACTCTATAACATAAATCACAGCAAGATTATTTTTGACCCACCTCCTAGAGAAATGGAAATAAAAACAAAAATAAACAAATGGGACCTAATACAACTTAAAAGCTTTTGCACAGCAAAGGAAGCCATAAAGAAAATGGAAAGACAACCCTCATAATAGGAGAATATATTTGCAAACGAAGCAACTTGCAAAGGATTAATATCCAAAATATACAAGAAGCTCATGCAGCTCAATTCAAAGAAACAAACCCAATCCGAAAATGGGCAGAAGACCTAAATAGACATTTCTCCAAAGAAGATATACAGATTGCCAACAAACACATGAAAGGATACTCAGCATCACTAATCATTAGAGAAATGCATATAAAAATTACAATAAGGTATCACCTCACACCAGTCAGAATGGCCATCATCAAAAAGTCTACAGACAATAAATGCTGGAGAGGGTGTGGAGAAAAGGGAACCCTCCTACCCTGTTGGTGGGAATGTAAACTGATACAGCCACTATGGAGAACAATATGGAGTTTCCTTAAAAAACTAAAAGTAGAACTACCATATGACCCAGGAGTCCCACTACTGGGTATATATCCTGAGAAAATAATAATTCAAAAAGTTTCATGTACCACAGTGTTCATTGCAGCACTATTTACAATAGCCAGGACATGGAAGCAACCTAAGTGTCCATCGACAGATGAATGAATAAAGAAGATGTGGCACATATATACGATGGAATATTACTCAGCCATAAAAGGAAACGAAATTGAGTTATTTGTAGTAAGGTGGATGGACCTAGAATCTGTCATACAGAGTGAAGTAAGTCAGAAAGAGAAAAACAAATACCGTATGCTAACACATATATATGGAATCTTAAAAAAAAAAAAAAAGGTTCTGAAGAACCTAGGGACAGGACAGGAATAAAGACACAAAAGTAGAGAAGGGACCTGAGAACATGGAGAGGGGGAAGGGTAAGCTGGGACGAAGTGAGAGAGTGGCATGGACATATATACATTACCACATGTAGAATATAGATAGCTAGCGGGAAGCAGCCACATAGCACAGGGAGATCATCTTGGTGCTTTGTGACCACCTAGAGGGGTGGGATAGGGAGGGTGGGAGGGAGATGCAAGAGGGAGGAGATATGGGGATATATTATATGTATAACTGATTCACTTTGTTATTAAACAGAAACTAACACAGCATTGTAAAGCAATTATACTCCAAGAAAGATGTTAAAAAAAAGGAGTAATGATACACACAGCAACTTGAAGAACTGTAGGTATTTTTCCTGAGTGCAAAAGAGATAATCCCAAAGGTTACAGTCTACATGATGCCGTTCATGCAACATCCTTGAATTGACAAACTTACAGAATGTAGAACAAATTAGTGGTGGCTATGAGTTAAGAAGAGGATGGCGTAGGTTGGAAGTGGATGTCACAATTAAAAGGCAACTGTTCTTTGACTATATTAATGTCATTTTCCTCTCTGTGATATCATACTATAGATTTGCAAGGTATTGTCTTTGAGAAAACTGGATAAATGGTACAAAGAGTCTCTGTGTTATTTGTTATAACTGTGTGTGAATTTACAATGATCTCAAAATAATAATGTTAGTTTAGAAAAAAAAGGTAAAGAGCAAGACAACTTTTTCCAACATATGATATCCAGGCAAATCCTGGTCAAGAAAAAAACATTTCTCATGTTGTCAACTCTAACATAGCTAGAACGCTGAGCTGAAATGTGGGATTGGTGAAAAGAATCAATTAATCGTTAAATGCACTTTTGCTTTCTGAGATGTTCCTCTCCTGCTTTTCACTTCCCTTTTGTGTGAGCAATCACTTTCCTGGCATGTAACATCTCCATTTTGTTGTTGTCGTTTGTTTATTTTTAATTTCAAGCTTTGACTTGGAAGGAAGCTTGAACTTTGAGTATGCAAAATTCACAGGGCTCAGATCACACCCACACCATTCAACTTTGCCAAGATTCTCTTTACTCCCAGCAAAAGGTGTAGTGAAATCCTCTCCCAGTTTTACCTGCTGTTTCCAGAATGTCCAGCTGTGCTTTCAGGCTGTTAGGATCACTTCAATTTGGGGTATTGATTTGCTTATTTTATTCTTGGTTTTCTAGTTCATGAATCCATTTCTCTGCTATTCAGTTCCTCTAACATAGTTGCCAGAATGATGTGCCCTTTCTTCTATTAGTGGTTTGACAGTACCTACCTCTCCCTCCAAACACATACACCTCACAGTTTGGAGTCTGGGAAGATAGCTGATGATGTCATTTTGTGGTATACAATGGGTGTGGGTTAGGTACTATATAGTTTTGTTGTTCAAATTGCTCTTTCTACATTTGTGCAAGGACTTATTTGTGAAGATTCAAAACGATGCCACTGCTACCCCTTCCATCTTATCTGAGTTATGATTTGTGGTATTTCTCTGTGATGCTTACGCACTTGTTTCAAATCTTAGGTGATCAAAGAATGAGATCAACATTTTTTTTCATCCTTCTTAAACACTTAGCTGGAGTTCAATTTTTTTTTTTTTTGCGGTATGCGGGCCTCTCACTGTTGTGGCCTCTTCCGTTGCGGAGCACAGGCTCCGGACGCGCAGGCTCAGTGGCCATGGCTCACAGGCCCAGCCGCTACGTGGCATGTGGGATCCTCCCGGACCAGGGCACGAACCCGTGTCCCCTGCATCGGCAGGCGGACTCTCAACCACTGCGCCACCAGGGAAGCCCTGGAGTTCAATTTTAAGATAAAAGCTGAACCTCATATATAGGAGATCACCCACCAGAAAAAAGACTATGCAGAGACTAACACTATAAAATGCATCTTATTACTTACTTGTATCCAGTTTTAGCTCTAAACTATCTCTGGAGTTCAAGAATCTTGGGCCACACCATGGGAAATGGCTTTGAAGTTTTTTATCTAATAATACTTTATGAAAATAATAGATTTTTAATAGCCCCCTCCCAATTTAATTAGTTGACAATAATGGAGCACAGTACTTTGGAGTAAACCTGTGCTTTAAACGTGCTAATTTATTATCCTGAGTGTCTTACTTTTATTCGAGATTTCAACAGTTGTGTGGGGGGGTGGTAACTGAGTCAGCAGGCACACACACTGCAGTCAATGTGAAGAAGTGCTTACACTTTCAGATCTGTCTCCATGAAATGCAGAAAATTACTTAAAGTTAGCTAAGAAGAATGAATGAATCCTTGACTAAAGGAGCATTTTTAAGGAAACCGAAATCCCAGAACAAATTACAGTGCAGAGAGCATGGCAGGCTGTTTCTCATTTTTCATTTCACTTACTCTTTTACCACATTTTTTTAAACCAAAGTAAAATGATTTAGGAAAAAGAAGAAACTCAAGGAAAATCTTAAAAATCAAAACCAAAAGAGTAGACCTCAAAATCAGTAGAAGCGTCGCATGGAAAATATATCCCAGGCTGGCCCTAATTATATTTTGGCTGCTACCTGATCTCTCTTTCTTTCTTTTCTGTATGTTTCAGACTCAGATTCCTCTAACTATGTCTGAGAATGGTTCTGCTGAAGTGTAGGCTTTCCTTTTTCTTAACTTCCAAATGCAACAACATACTGTTGTCAAATTTAATTCAGAGACTTTCTAAAAATTTGATAAATCTGCACCTCATTTTTCCTCTACATTGTGATAGCTCATTGGCTTATTATGTAGTACATGTACCTAAGATTGAATAAGTAAATTCTGCAAATAACATTGTGAGATGTGATAATAATGCTTTCGTGTAAAAATATATAATGTTTTCAACCAACCTTCTAATCCACTCATAGTCCAGCTCTTCTGCACTTACAGGGCTTAAAGTGTGAGTGAGGACAGGACAGATGTGACCTGTATCCCTCAATGACACACAGGGAGAAACTAGACTCCTTTATTGTCATCCTTGTGCACCAAGGAATGAATGCTTACCGGATTGCCTGCTGTGGTATCACCATAATGTTCCTCTGAACCAGATAATCTCTAACCTAACTAAACATATACAAGAAAACGAGTGTCGTCTTTTTTTTTTTTTTTTTAAGGTAAGAGAGATTTTATTTCTTTTTCAGATTTTTTCAAGTTACATTTATACAGGTTTAATTTACATACAAGAAATTTCACCCTTTTAATGCTACAGATTGAGGAATTTTGACAAACTTGTACAGGGCTCCTTGTATTTTTTATTTGAATTTTATTTTATTTTTTTATACAGTAGGTTCTTATTAGTCATCCATATTATACATATCAGTGTATATATGTCAATCCCAATCTCCCAATTCATCCCACCACCACCCCGCTGCCACTGCTTTCCCACTTTGGTGTCCATACGTTTGTTCTCTACATCCGTGTCTCAATTTCTTCACTGAAAACCAGTTCATCTGTACCATTCTTAGATTCCACATATATGAGTTAATAAATGATATTTGTTTTTCTCTTTCTGACTTACTTCACACTGTATGACAGTCTCTAAATTCATCCACGTCTATACAAATAAACCAATTTCGTGCTGTTTTATGGCTGAGTAATATTCCATTGTATATATGTACCACATCTTATTTATCCATTCGTCTGTCGATGGGCATTTAGGTTGCTTCCATGACCTGGCTATTGTAAATAGTGCTGCAGTGAACACTGGAGGGCATGTGTCTTTTTGAATTATGGTTTTGTCTGGGTATATGCCCAGTAGTGGGATTGCTGGGTCATATGGTAGTTCTATTTTTAGTTTTTTAAGGAACCTCCATACTGTTCTCCATAGGGGCTGTATCAATTTACATTCCCACCAACACTGCAAGAGGGTTCCCATTTCTCCACACCCTCTCTAGCATTTCTTCTTTGTAGATTTTCTGATGATGTCCATTCTAACTGGTGTGAGGTGATACCGTATTGTAGGTTCGATTTGCATTTCTCTAATAATTAGTGATGTTGAGCAGCTTTTCATGTGCTTCTTGGCCATCTGTATGTCTTCTTTGGAGAAATGTCTAGGTCTTCTGCTGATTTTTTGAGTGGGTTGTTTGTTTTTTTTTAATATTGAGCTGCATGAGCTGTTTATATACTTTGGAGATTAATCCATTGTCTGCTGATTCGTTTGCAAATATTTTCTCCCATTCTGAGGGTTGTCTTTTCATCTTCTTTGTAGTTTCCTTTGCTGTGCAAAAGAGTTTAAGTTTCATTAGGTCCCGTTTCTTTATTTTTGTTTTTATTTCCATTACTCTAGGAGGTGAATCAAAAAAGATCTTGCTGTGATTTATGTCAAAGAGTGTTCTTCCTATGTTTCCCTCTAAGGTTTTATAGTGTCCAGTCTTACATTTAGGTCTTTAATCCATTTTGAGGTTATTTTTTGTATGGTGTTAGGGAGTGTTCTAATTTCACTCTTTTACATGTAGCTGCCCAGTTTTCCCAGCACCATTTATTGAAGAGGCTGTCTTTTCTCCATTGTATATCCTTGCCTCCTTTGTCATAGATTAGTTGACCATAGGTGCGTGGGTTTATCTCTGAGCTTTCTACCCTTTTCCATTGATCTATATTTCTGTTTCTGTGCCAGTAACATATTGTCTTGATTACTGTAGCTTTGTAGTATAGTCTGAAGTCAGGGGCCCTGATTCCTCCAGCTCCATTTTTTTCCCTCAAGATTGCTTTGGTTATTCAGGGTCTTTTGTGTCTCCATACAAATTTTAAGATTTTTTGTTCTAGTTCTATAAAAAATGCCATTGGTAATTTCATAGAGATTGCAATGAATCTGGAGATTGCTTTGGGTAGTACAGTCACTTTCACAATGTTGATTCTTCCAATCTAAGAACATGGTATATCTCTCCATCTGTTGGTATCTTTAATTCCTTTCAGCAGTGTCTTGCAGTTTTCAGCATACAGGTCTTTTTTCTCTTTAGGTAGTTATATTCCTAGGTATTTTATTCTTTTTGTTGCAATGGTAAATGGGAGTGTTTCCTTAATTTCTCTTTCAGATTTTTCATCATTACTGTATAGGAATGCAAGAGATTTCTGTGCATTAATTTTGTATCCTGCTACTTTACCAAATTCATTGATCAGCTCTAGTAGTGGCATCTTTAGGGTTCTCTAAGTATAGTATCTTGTCATCTGCAAACAGTGACAATTTTACTTCTCTTCTAATTTGGATTCCTTTTATTTCTTTTTCTTCTCTGATTGCCATGGCTAGGACTCCCAAAACTATGTTGAATAATAGTAGAGAGAGTGGACATCCTTGTCTTGCTCCTGATCTTAAAGGGAATGCTTTCAGTTTTTAACCAATGAGAATGATGTTTGCTGTGGGTTTGTCATATATGGCCTTTATTATGTTGAGGTAGGTTCCCTCTGTGCCCCGTTTCTGGAGAGTTTTTATCGTAAATGGATATTGAATTTTGTCAAAAGCTTTTTCTGCATCTATTGAGATGATCATATGGTTTTTCTTCTTTAATTTGTTAATGTGGTGTATCACATTGATTGATTTGTGTGTATTGAAGAATCCTTGCATCTCTGGGATAAACCCCACTTGATCATGGTGTATGATCCTTTTAATGTGTTGTTAGATTCTGTTTGCTACTATTTTGTTGAGGATTTTTGCATCTATATTCATCAGTGATATTGGTCTGTAATTTTCTTTTTTTGTAGTATCTTTGTCTGATTTTGGTATCAGGGTGATGGTGGCCTCATAGAATGAATTTGGGAGTGTTCCTTCCTCTGCAGTTTTTTGGAAGAGTTTGAGAAGGATGGGTGTTAGCTCTTCTCTAAAGTTTTGATAGAATTCACCTGTGAAGCCATCTGGTCCTGGACTTTTGTTTGTTGGAAGATTTTTAATCACAGTTTCAATTTCATGACTTGTGATTGGTCTGTTCATATTTTCTGTTTCTTCCTGGTTCAGTCTTGTAAGTTTATACCTTTCTAAGAATTTGTCCATTTCTTCCAGGTTGTCCATTTTATTGGTATAGAGTTGTATGTAGTAGTCTCTTAGGACGCTTTGTATTTCTGTGGTGTCTGTTGTATCTTCTCCTTATTCATTTCTAATTTTATTGATTTGAGTCCTCTCCCTCTTTTTCTTGATGAGTCTGGTTAATGGTTTTTCAATTTTGTTTATCTTCTCAAAGAACCAGCTTTTAGTTTTATTGATTTTTGCTATTTTCTTTGTTTCTATTTCATTTATTTCTGCTCTGATATTTATGATTTCTTTCCTTCTGCTAACTTTGGGTTTGTTTGTTCTTCTTTTTCTAGTTCCTTTAGGTGTAAGGTTAGATTGTTTATTTGAGCTTTTTCTTGTTTCTTGAGGTAGGCTTGTATACCTCTAAACTTCCCTGTTAGAACTGCTTTTGCTGCATCCCATAGGTTTTGTATTGTCGTGTTTTCATTGTCATTTGCCTCTAGGTATTTTTTGATTTCGCATTTGATTTCTTCAGTGATCTCTTGGTTATTTAGTAACGTATTGTTTAGCGTCCATGTGTTTGTGTTTTTTACGTTTTTTTCCCTGTCATTGATTTCTAATCTCATAGCGTTGTGGTCAGAAAAGATGTTTGATATGATTTCAGTTTTCTTAAATTTACTGAGGCTTGATTTGTGATCCAGGATGTGATCTATCCTGGAGAATGTTCCATGTGCACTTGAGAAGAAAGTGTAATCTGATCTTTTGGGATGTAATGTCTTATAAATATCAGTTAAATCTATCTGGTCTGTTGTGTCATTTAAAGATTGTGTGTCCTAATTAATTTTGTGGTTGGATGATCTGTCGATTGGTTTAAGTGAGGTGTTAAAGCCCCTACTATTATTGTGTTACTGTCAATTTCCTCTTTTATGGCTGTTAGCAATTGCCTTATGTATTGATGTGCATCTATGTTGGGTGCATATATATTTATAATTGTTATATCTTCTTCTTGGTTTGATCCCTTGATCATTATGTAGTGTTTTTCCTTTTCTCTTGTAACATTCTTTATATTGAAGTCTATTTTATCTGATATGAGTATTGCTACTCTAGCTTTCTTTTGATTTCCATTTGCATGGAATATCTTTTTCCATCCTCACTTTCAGTCTGAATGTGTCCCTAGGTCTGAAATGGGTCTCTTGTAGACAGCATATATAGGGGTCTTGTGTTTTTATCTATTCAACAAGCCTGTGTCTTTTGGTTGGAGCATTTAATCCGTTCATGTTTAAGGTAATTATCGATATGTATGTTCCTATTACCATTTTCTTAATTGTTTTGGGTTTGTTTTTGTAGGTCCTTTAATTCTCTTGTGTTTCTCACTTAGAGAAGTTCCTTTAGCATTTGTTGTAGAGCTGGTTTGGTGGTTCTGAATTTCCTTAGCTTTTGCTTGTCTGTAAAGCTTTTGATTTCTCCATCGAATCTGAATGAGATCCTTGCTGGGTAGAGTAATCTTGGTTGTAGGTTCTTCCCTTTCATCACTTTAAGTATATCATGCCACTCGCTTCTGGCTTGTAGAGTTTCTGCTGAGAAATCAGCTATTAACCTTATGGGAGTTCCCTTGCATGTTATTTGTCATTCTTCCCTTGCTGCTTTCAATAATTTTTCTTTGTCTTTAATTTTTGCCAATTTGATTACTATGTGTCTCAGTGTGTTTCTCCTTGGGTTTATCCTGTATGGGATTCTCTGCACTTCCTGGACTTGGGTGGCTCTTTCCTTTCCCATGTTAGGGAAGTTTTCGACTACAATCTCTTCAAATGTTTTCTCGGGTTCTTTCTCTCTCTCTTCTTCTTCTGGGACCCCTATAATGCTAATGTTGTTGTGTTTAATGTTGTCCCAGAGGTCTCATGCTGTCTTCATTTCTTTTGATTCTTTTTTCTTTATTCTGTTCTGCAGCAATGAATTCCACCATTCTGTCTTCAGGTCACTTATCCATTCTTCCTCAGTTATTCTGCTATTTATTTCTTCTAGTGTATTTTTCTTTTTAGTTATGGTGTTGTTCATCTCTGTTTGTACTTTAGTTCTTCTAGATCTTTGTTAATAATTTCTTGCATCTTCTTGAGCTTTGCCTCCATTCTTTTTCTGAGGTCCTGGATCATCTTCACTATCATTATTCTGAATTATTTTTCTGGAAGGTTGCCTATCTCCAATTCATTTTGGTTTTTTTCTGTTTTTTTTTTTTTTTTCCTGTGGTTTTATCTTGTTCCTTCATCTGGTACATAGCCCTCTGCCTTTTCGTCTTGTCTATCATTCTGTGAATGTTGTTTTTGTTCCACAGGCTGCAGGATTGTAGTTCTTCTTGCTTCTTCTGTCTGCTCTCTGCTAGTGTCAGAGGGTCTCCTGCAGAGGCAGGAGGTGACTGTGGCTCACTGCAGGGACAAGGACACTGGCAGAAGAAGGTCTGGGAAGTACCCCTTGGCATGAGCCCTCCCAGTCTGCCATTAGCTACACCAAACAATCTGAATCCTACAAGATCTTTTTTGATACACCTCCTGCTAGTGTTGGAGCGTCTCCTGCAGAGATGGGAGGTGGCTGTGGCTCACTGTGAGGACACTAGCAGCAGAAGTTCTGGCAAGTACTCCTTGGCGTTAGCCCTCCCAGAGTCCGCCATTAGCTCCACCAAAGAGCTGGGTTGGCTCCAATGTTGGGTCACCTCAGGACAAACAACCAAGTGTCTTCTTTTAAACTTGATAATTTATGAGGGCTAAGGGTGTTGCTTTGTAAACTTATTCCAAAAGTCTTGCAATTCTTCAGGATATTTCATCAAATAGTTTTCTTAATAATCTCCTTATGTTCACTTAGTGATGGAGTACTCTTTTATTTAAATGTGGGTTTCATTGTTGGAAGGGAATAAGGAAAACTCATTTTTATGACATGCTTATTATGTGCCAAGTACATTCCTTTTACATTAATGTCTAAATCTGTTCCTCATGGAAAGCCTTTAATGTACATATTATTTACTTTTTCACACATGATGAAACTAAGGTTCAGAGATTTTTAAAAGCATACTCTAATTCATCCAGCAGAACAGGAATTCAAATTCTAGGCTGTCCCTAAAGTTCATGCTGTTAAGTAATCTGAAGTCAGGCAAGTGAAAATTATATTTTTCAAAGGCAGCGTTTGAATGTGGTACAGTGCAACATTGTGTTACATGGTTCTTAAACATGGAACAAGTTCTGAAGTCAACAACTTTTCACACGTCTTGAATAGCACCATCATGGATTCTCAAATCTTCCTGAACCATAAATCCCCATTAATAAATGGCGGCCATGTGCACACACACACACATTCTTGCATATTCTATTAGGAGGTATACTGATTCTGGATTAGGGATCCTTGAAATAAATGAACAGTATCCAAAGGCATTTAATTTCAAAAGACATCGCTGATTTATATTGTCTGTCTTGAAAGATCATGCTCATTCCTAGTCACAGTTTAAATAGACTCTATACTTGATACAATCTGTAGAAAAATGTTTACTACTCAAAATTCATTGTCTTCATGATTCATCAACAGTCTTTAGCATTGTTTGTTCACCTTCAGTTTCTGCTACTGTTTACAAATAGTTTGGGAAAGGAAGTGGGGTGCTCTACCGCCAATAATATTATTATCTGTATTTTCTTATGGTTTCTTGTGAAGTTCAGGTATAGGAGGTGGTTGAAACTAATAGCTAAATGAGCTATGATGGTTTTGCTGTGGATTTCATCAATCCAATACTTTAATGCCATTAATATAGATAGTTGAGAGCTATATAAACATCCACCTTGCAAATGGATTTAAGTTAGAGATTTTAGAGCCATCAGAAATTACATACATCTTCCAACCCACTAATATGGACTGGTGTCATAGAGTGGGGCTAGTCCATCATTGAAATATATTAAATAAGAGAAAGAAGACACATTTTTCAGGCTTAAGAAGATACACTCTTGATTTTTGTTTTTAATATTTATTTATTTATTTTTGGTTGCATTGGGTCTTAGTTGAGGTACATGGGATCTTTCATTGTGGTGCATGGGCTTTTCTCTAGTTGTGGAACTCGGTCTCCAGAGCATGTGGCCTCAGTAGTTGCCGCATGCAGGCTTAGTTGCCCCGTGGCATGTGGGATCTTAGTTCCCCGAACAGGGATTGAACCTGCATCCCCTGCATTGGAAGGTGGATTCTCAACCACCGGGCCACCAGGGAAGTCCCCTGGGATATACACTATTGTTGATTATCAGCAAACTAAATTAAATGTCAGCTCATCTCAATGTATAAAAATACCATCATCATTATCACAACTTATATACCTCTTCTCTTGTTCTGGTTTAGTATTAAAAAAAAAAAAGTTCAGCTCTACCAGTGTTATCTTGGGAGCACAAATGAGCCATGGGTGAGACAGAGATAGATTCTAAGTACTAGCAACATTGCTATCATGCTGTTAACATACTCTGTCTCTCTCTGTAGGGTAGAAATATGTCAGTGCTGTTACTTTTGCCAACATCCTACTCATATCACCAATCTTTGATGTTACAGCTAAAGAAAACAATGCTCATGAAGTATTTTCAGCCTCATTCCTTAATCAGTAGCTGAAAATGTTGAACCTTTTCACAATGATCTTAAAATTGAGCTTATTAGAATAGGTTTTAATAACTTACCTTTTTTTTTTTTTTTTTTTTTTGGTGGTATGCGGGCCTCTCACTGTTGTGGCCTCTCCCATTGCGGAGCACAGGCTCCAGGTGCGCAGGCTCAGTGGCCATGGTTCATGGGTCCAGATGCTCTGTGGCATGTGGGATCTTCCCGGACTGGGGCATGAACCCGTGTCCCCTGCATCAGCAGGCAGACTCTCAACCACTGTGCCACCAGGGAAGCCCCATAACTTACCATTTTTAAGTAATTTGTATGTGTGGTGGTGTGGGCAGCCCTATGAGTTTTATGACTGATGGTAAGAACTTAACTTGTCTTAAATGCATTCTTACTTTACTGTGAAATTTCTCTTCTATTTCACTTGATGGAAATATACTTATTGAGATTATAAAACCTAAGTAGCACAGAAAAGAATTTCTAATCTTTTTTTTCTTGCCTCCCTTTCACTTATTTTTTACACACTTAAAATATTTTAAGAAAAATAAGTATAAAGAAAATATGATCCTACTCTATTTTTAATGCATTTCTGAGAGGTACTGCTATTTTTCTCTTCTATCATAACACACTCTGGGATCACGGTATTTAATTTCTCTGATCTCTCTGCTGTTTCAGTTTAGCATCACAGCTCCACATTGTGTTGGCTGAAGATCATTTGATCTTTTATTTTTTTCCATATTCACCCCTTCCACATTGTCCCATTTCTAAGTCTGTTGGATGAAGATCATTCGATCTTTTATTTTTTTTCCATATTCACCGCTTCCACATTGTCCCATTTCTAAGTCATAAGTATTGAATTATTATTAACACTTTCAAGCTGTTTTTTAAAACAATAGGCGTGGTGATTTGAGGGCTCTCTATCTTCGGAGAGAAAAGAAAAAAGCTAACTAGAAACTACAACTCTGTATCTCCAGGACCATATATAGAGAGTTAATGTAAGCAGTGAGTTAGTGAGAACTTGTGAATAAAGGAATAAGAGAAAAAGTAAAGATCTCATGATTTTTTTTTTATTATGGGAACTATTTCAGTGTCCATAAATTGTATAGTACTTAATGGGAATGAAATAATTCACTTGGGACCATGTACATTTACCTGAAGAGAACAAAATATCCTTTACTGCAAGATGTCTGTGTGTCCAGCTGGAAAGCTCAAAGGAAAGAGGAGGTTACTTCTTGCTTATATACCAGTCTGGATTGGGTGCTGCTGGTTGAGAGAGTGTCTTCTCCATCTGGTCATTCAGGGACCCAGGCCCGTGGTGTGCAGTTGCCTTCAACTGGTTATTTCTAAGGCTTCTAGGGTCCTCAGAGTTCCAGCCTACACAAGGCAGGAAAAGAGCTTGGCGGAAGGTGTTTGAGAAGTTGTGCGGGTTTTGTCTGGAAGTAATGATGTTCCCATCGTTGAAAACATAGTTACAAGGATGTTGATGCTTACATGCAAGGAAACCTGGGTGACGTGGTCTAGCCACACACTTGGAAAGGGGAGAAAATTCTTACGTAGAGAGCTGGCCGTCTCCAGAGATGTTTCTGAGAGTACCTTATTAGTCTCTTTAATCATCTTCTTACATAACTAAAAGAATAAACCTGTTTAAAGAACAAAAAAGATGCCAAATCACAATCAATACATTTTGTCTATATAGTTTTGCTATTTCTCTCTTTAGAGATTCACTGAATGAGTGAATATTGTGTTTTTACTATGTATTTTTTTGTTTATTTTGCCCAGAGGCAAAGTAGTATAATTATGTTTCTTGAGTTTATGTCTTTTCTTCTTAATTCAATTATCAAGCCTTTGGAGGCAAGAGGATTTTTTCCTCTTTATATGCATAATGGCAAAGATTGAGGCATGCAGTAATAATCTCTAAATGTAACTGAATTATTCAGAGCTTCTTATTTTATTTTTCAAAGAGAAAATCAGACTTAAGGGCTATTTATAATCCTTCAATGTGCTTATGAACTTAAGTGACATCTGCTGATATTAGAAGTTACCTTTAATCAGGGTGGGGTTCCATGATTAAAACACTAATTGTTGCTGATACGCTGCTAATCGAGGATTAAATTACAATTCAGCAGAACAAATTTAGTCATCAAAAGAAACAGAAATGCCTGCAACATAAAAAGGAGACTATACCATTCAGCTGAACAGTTTATTTTGTAGCTTCATAATGGGTCCTTTGATCAGGTCTAGGGCAGAGATTTCTGTTCACTCTGCATCATGGCACACAGAGATAACGATAATGTAAAAGGCAAGGTTTTTCATGTCCACTTAAGTCTGGCCTAGCTGCTCTGTCGTGTGCATACCTAATATTTTAGGAGTCTAGATGGGAATTTCTTGTGTTGACAACAATTCCAATTTCTTACCATTGAGATGCTGAATAGATACCATCACAAAATGTTTGGGTGCTATGTCATAATTTTAGGAAAGAAAAGAAAAAATCTTACACTGACATACATGTCTTGTTTTTGTTGAATAGGTGATAGTAATGGAGAAACATACTCAAAATTCTCCATCCGTTGCTATACAGTAAACAATAAAATTAAATAGTAAGTTTAAAATTTAACCTGAACTTGTTGAGACTCATTGTCACAGGATGGCACGATTACCTTGTAAAGTTGTTTTCCTGTCTTAGCATGACTTATTTGATAGAGACCCAGGCATAATAAAGATTAGAAAAAGTTTTCTGTGCTGTTGGCTCAGCAGAAATGGAGAGGTGATTTGTCATTATAAACCATATTGTTGATATTCAGAAATTTTTTTTTCCTTACTGAGAATATGAGTTGCCTAATGGTAGCATCTGTTGTTGGCCCAGTAGGCAGGCAATGGGCTGGAAGTGATGCCAGCTTGGATGCATGAACCCCTGGCAGCTCTTGAGTGGAGAGCTGGCCCAGGCACTCTCAGGGGGTTAATAGTTCAGGCTCTCCAGGACCAGAACATGGAAACAGTGGATTTCTTGTGTGTGTGTGTGTGTGTGTGTGTGTGTGTGTAGCTTGTGGGATGCATGGACAGCAGGCGCAGCTGTTCAGAAGCTACAAAGTACCTGCTGCCATGAACTTCATGATGGTTTATAAGGAGGGAGTTACTGAAAGATTTGAGCATTGCTCTATGTCACTTCAGGTCTCAGAAAGGGACTCCATTTATTTACTGACAGTAATGATACCAACAATTCCTGAAATTCAGTAAATTATATAACAAATATTAGAATGAATTATTTACATTAAAATGTATGCCTAACAAACAATTTTGTAATGTATCTTTTTGTTTATATTGAGACTAAAAGAGAGCATATTTACTCATATGTTAATCTATTTTAGCATGCAAGGTGATAAATATAACATTGTCCCTTTGTATAAGCATGTGTAGATGAAATAGGATTATTCTATTCACATAAATATGACCATCGTTTTGTAAATTAAAATACCGCCTGTTTACCTCATGAATCAAAAAGTACAGGCTTAATTAATTTTTGTTAGTCCTGTGTGATGTTCCATTGTATAGCGTTGTGTATTTAGTCATTTCTCTATTGAAAAATATTTTTCAATTTTTAAACAATTGTTGCTTGCTTTTTGTCACCATCAATATAATCAGTTTTCAGTATACACTCTTGAGCTTATATTTTATATTCTAGCATTTTAATTTCTTTTGGAAAGTTTTCCCAAATAGAATTTCCTGATTATTTTCTGTTTTTGCACATCCTTGTCAAGACTAGTTATCAATTTGTGTTTTGTTTTCTTTTTTAATTTTGGCAAGCTGGTAAGTAAAATTATAATATCACTGTTACTTTAATTAACATTTCTGTATTATCTAATGGAGTTAAACCTATATTCGTATAGGTATTATCTATATAAATCAACTCTTCTGAGAGTTTCCTCGTCATGGGCTTTTTAAAAAAATTTCATTTTAGCCCTTTTTAAAAAAAATAAATTTATTTTTTTATTTATTTTTGACTGCGTTGGGTCTTCATTGCTGCCCACGGGCTTTCTCTAGTTGTGGAGAGCGGGGGCTACTCTTCGTTGCTTCATTTTATACAAACTATTTCTAAAGAATAATGTATACCATTTACTAGTTTAATGTATTACATATCTATTTTTTTCTTTTGCTTTGTTTATGGTATATTTCTCCATGCAAATATATTATGTGTAATTTGTAGTTAAACTACTATTCCCCTTTATGACAACTCTATTCTCTGAATAGCTTAGAAACCCCCAGCCCCCCAATGTTATAGAAATATTCTCCTAAACATTTTTTATTACTTATTTTAAAGATGTTTATATCTAATCTACAATAATTGACATGAAACTTATTTTTCTATATTTTTACAAGGTGAAGGGCTAATTTTCTTATTTCTCTTTGAGCAGCTACTCTTAACCACATCCTATATTTAATAACTTTTTATGTACCGAACTGAAATGATACCTTATCTTACACAATGCTATATACTATATTTGGATCATTTCCTAGACTCTCTATCCTGTTCAACTAATCCATCCATTTTTTTCTTAATACCATATCATTTAATACAGTCACTCATATTATAATTTAGTATCCTTTAAAGTAAGCACTTTCCATTTTTATTTTAATTTAAATTATCTTATAATATTCTGATTAGAATTATAATAAGTTTACATGAACATTTAAATAATTAAATCATGACTGATTTCTCTGTTAAGGACCTGTTACTTTATATTCATTCAATAAGATTTGATAACTATCTTTGTCTTCATATATATCCTATACTTTTCCGATTTAATTTATTCAGGGATATTTTACACATATTTTTCCATTTTTATTAAAATGTAATTTCCATTTGAAATTCAAAAAGATTCTTGCTAATGTATTAAAACTGTTGATTTCTGTATATGCAGCTAGTCTTCAGCCACATTAAAAATATCTAGTTCATCATGTTTGCAGAGAAGTCTTTTCTAAATTTATAATCATAGGGTCTTCCCTGGTGGCACAGTGGTTGAGAGTCCACCTGCCGATGCAGGGGACACGAGTTCGTGCCCCGGTCCGGGAAGATCCCACATGCCGTGGAGCTGCTAGGCCCATGAGCCATCGCCGCTGAGCCTACACATCCAGAGCCTGTGCTCTGCAACGGGAGAGGCCACAATAGTGAGAGGCCTGCGTACCGCAAAAGAAAAAAAAAATTTATAATCATAAAATGCAGTTAAATTTATTTTGCTAAACATTAATTTTCTTACCTTATTGCACTGGCTAGAACCCCCAAAATAATACCAAAAATCTCTGGTGAGTTTTATTCTTGATTTTACTGAACCTGGATTTAGCAATTTATTATTTGGTATGCTATCTTTTGGAGAACTTCAGCTAATATTCTTTATAATATTTCATTGTTTTATCTATATTCTGATGCTACTGAGTTTTAAGCTGGGAATAACTTGTATTTTTTCTCTTCTATTGGTGTATATTGAATAAACATTAGTATGTTTATAGATAATATTGTTACATGTGAAGTTTAGAAGTTACATGGATACTGCATGTATAGAATACTAATGTAAAGAAAGCACTAAGATGAGCAGGAATTTATATACAATTTAAAACAAAGATGTTTTGATTTTATCTCAGAATGATAAATCTCAAACAATTTAAGTTCTATAAAGGTTTTAGCCTTGTCAGATGGTCTATGCGTTGAGGAACAAAAATACTTAGTTTGGAGTTATTTAAAACATTAAAAGCCACTATACGATTTAAAATAAATAAAGGTTTATAACCTCATCCCACAAAATAACTTATAGGTTTTACGTAATTTTACGAATTATTCTAGCTTCAACAAGTATTAGAAGATTCTCCATTATATTAAAGAATGTTGGAGAATTTTGTTAAGATTCTTAAACTTTGTTTCAGATTTGCTTCAAATTCTGAAAAGGTATTTTTGCATCAAATCTTCTTAAAAGGAATTCAATATTGTTGTCTCACTCTCTGTGACAAAATATTCATATATATATGTACATTAATATATATATATTTTTTTAAGTTTTAATTACCAATTCCACATTCTTTTAAAACTTTTAGTTTAAAACTTAAGTACTATGGAAGAATTTTCTCAGCAGAATGGAGATTTTCTCCATTAGTTATTTGACACCCAGTGTTCTGTCCTGTTTCAAAAATCCTTTCTTGAATTTTATATAACTCTTTTAAAAAATGAAGCTTCTAAAAGGCTACATTTTAAGTCATTCTTCAATACAGCAGACATATATTAAAGTGTGAGCAATTTCTTTGAAAAAACATCAGACTCATTCAAACCATTCTGGTGATTCAAATGGATTGATACTCAGAGAATATAACTGTGTGGAGGATGTAGAATAGTTTTTGAACCAGTTATAAATATTTATAAATGAATTGTGAGGGAGATCTTTACGAAGAAAATGAAATGTGTTGCCATTGGCTAAATACCATTTTCTTTGTTAATTATAAATATTGAGGGTTCTGTAGGTTCATTCATGTTTAACCTAATCCCTGGATAAGCAAAATATATGACAAATCGTAGTTCTGAAATATTGAAAACACTGTGACATTTTTATTTTCCCTTAAGCATGAATTGTACATTAATAGGTAATTTTAAGAAAGAAATAATGCAATTAAGCATTTAAATCATCTTTTCCTAAATCACATGTTTGGAATTTGGAATTAAAAAAACAAAAACAAGAGCAAAAACAAAATCATGGTTAGTCATGTTGTTGAAGTTTGCAATTACCCAAAGCAAAGAATTGTTTACCTTAAATCTTAACCTCCACATCCTGGTAGGCAGAGCAAAGTCAGTGTCTCACAGTCTCTCTTCACATTATTTTGTCTTTGCTCCCAAAAATCTTAACTCTGATTATGTGCTGTAGAAATAAAACAGATATAAAATCAGTTCAAAAACAACGCCCCAAGCCAGTGAAAACAAGTGGAACATTTTTTTTCAGAGAGAACATTTAAAATGTTGCACTAAATCAACTAAATAATGTAAAGATAATAGCATATTGCTACTCTCATTTGCTACTCTAATTGTTCCACATTTATGGAGTTCTGCCCTCGGTAGTTTTAATAGCAGTTGTTAACCACTGTCATTAATCAGTAACCTTATTACAGTTCAAAATGGAATTGTAATTGAAACACTTGAACAAGTTAAAATTGACAATAAACTTACAGTCGGATAGGATTTGCTTAATGAACTTGATGTAATAAAATTTTAATTGTTGTTGAGCATTTACAGGATATATTGCCTAAAAGTTTTAAAATTTATAATTAACCCATAACAATTCAAGGGAGTAAGTTCATACCAGAAAGCAAAAGGCAAGTTACAATTAAACATAACGTTATTCCCAATTTTATGGAAATAGTAATGATTTTACTCTTCCTGCAGTCTTCTACTCTTCTATTTTTTTTCTTCTTTTCTTGATAGGTGAATTTTTTTTTTTTTTTTTTGCTGCCTGTGAGATGTAATTTGTGTGGCAAGAAGAAATCTTGCTTAACTCCACATATCTTATTCACTGGCCACAATGTCTGAATATTTATGAGAATACATTATATCCAAGTTATTAGATCTTAGAGTCCAAATGTATGGGATCTGTTTCTCCACACACCACATTCACGTTTAATACCTGTGGACACCAGTATCTGTATCTATAAAATAGCAATAGCTATCTGTTTGTTGTGAGAATCAGAGTAGATGGTAAACATATAATAAATGTTACTTTATTATTATTTAAAGTTTGGAATTTCCACTTAAGTGATCTCATTTAATCTTTAAAATAAATTAAATCCGAGTAGGTATTTTCAGGTGATTGTCAAGAAACTAGCTGATTAACTGAATAGAACCCATATTAGGTACCTGGTGACCTAGCAGGATTGAGATGTAAGTTGTGAATAAAAAACCCCAATCTTTAGAGTATGAAACACAAGGTCTGACCATGCAGAGCACTGCAGAATTATTCTTGGTTAGCAGGGTGGAAAGTGAGGTTTGTAGTCCACAAAAGAATATAGAGTTGGGGGCTTCCCTGGTGGCGCAGTGTTTGAGAGTCCGCCTGCCGATGCAGGGGACGCGGGTTCGTGCCCTGGTCTGGGAAGATCCCACATGCCGCGGAGCGGCTGGGGCCGTGAGCCATGGCCGCTGAGCCTGTGCGTCCGGAGCCTGTGCTCCGCAACGGGAGAGGCCACAACAGTAAGAGGCCCGCGTACCGCAGGAAAAAAAAAAAAAAAAAAGAATATAAGAGTTGCTGAAAGTGAATCCAAAATGTCTGAAAAGAAGGTAGATATTGAAAGCTGTTCATTCATTCATTCATTCCTTATTTAGCAATGTCCCCCACCCCCTTCCTAGAAACTCAGCTGACTTTAAAAATGTGGGAAACATGCCTTGTTTGCCTGAGGGAAGAAAGGTTAAACAGATAAGCTTTTGATCAAATATTTATTATTATGTTTCTTAAATACCTTTCTGAAACTCTCCATAGTCTAGAAAAGAAAATAGACTTCATTAGAAGACTGTACTTAATATGTCATTTTTCTTTTTAATTTACAAAAGTATTACATGAACCATTTTCTTTAAAGTTGTTTCAAGCAATGTTTAGTCACCTACATGCAGTAAATGCAATGGATTCTCTTTACAGAGATATACACTCCTCCTACTTCTGTGCCCTTTTCCAGATAAAACTCCTAACAGTTTGTTCAAGAAAAAACTTCCTTGTCTCTTGGGAAGCTCTACCTCTGATTTTGCTTACATTGTTATAAATAAATAATATGTAAACAAATACTTTGTAATACATTTTGTAAACAAATTTGCTGAGTTTGGTGATTTGACTCTCTCCTTTAAATATATATCTTGGGAAGCTTTCATGTCAATACAGTATTTTTTTAATGTGATATGTATGTGTGTGTGTGTGTGTGTGTGAGAGTATTTATATATAATACTGTGTAACATAATTTATTTAAGCACTCCCATAAAGATGGCACTAAGTTTGCTTCCATTTTTCAGGTGCTGCTCACCCACATCCTTACCTTTGAGCATAAGCATAAGCCTTTCTGTAGTGTATACTTCAGAAGCAAAATTACTCATCTTAATGGTGTTTATATCATAATTCTGACAGATGTAGCCATATTCTCTAAAAAAGTAATTAACAGTCCACAACCCCATGAAAGTATATCATTCACTAACAATGGATATTATTCATGTATTTTAATATTTGCCAATCCAATAGAAAATTAATTGATGCTTCAATTTGTGTTTTCTCAGTTATTAGTGATCTGAAGCATATTTTTACACTTGATTATTTGTATTTTTATATGTTGTGCAATACTATTAAAACCTGAATTATATTGTTTTGTCTTTTTATTGATATTTAGCCTTTTTTATGTATCTACATATATTCTGAAAATCTTTTTCTTTATATGCTATGATTTTTATGTCTTTAACAGGAAGAGTTCTTCAACTTGATGATTATGAAAACACTGTCCAATAATTTTTATTTTCATAAACTTAGACCTTTTTTCTTTTTTTCCTTTCTTTTTTTTTTTTTTTTTTTTTGCGGTACGCGGGCCTCTCACTGTTGTGGCCTCTCCCGTTGCGGAGCACTAGCTCCGGATGCGCAGGCTCAGCGGCCATGGCTCACGGGCCCAGCTGCTCCGCGGCATGTGGGATCTTCCTGGACCGGGGTCACGAGCCCGTATCCCCTGCATCGGCAGGCGGACTCTCAACCACTGCACCACCAGGGAAGCCCCCCTTTTAAATATAGGCATTTAATCCATCTAGAAATTATATCTTTGGTTGCTGAAGATAGAGAGTACATTATTAGCCAGTTGTCTGAGATACAATTATTGAATATATCATTTTATCAGTAAAATGAAACGACATTTCATCACATACTAAGAATCCTATGGACCCTATGTTGTGTCATATTGATTTACTTAAATATTTATGAACAAAACAATGTTTTAATTAGGAAAGATTTGTGGTTACCTCATAGGTAACAACTCATTCATTTTGTTTTACAAAGTTTTCATAGTTATTCATGCTCATTATATCTTCCCAGTGAATTTTAGTATAAGCTGACTGAGTTATTCATAAAATATTTTTGGTTTGTTTATTTTGGTTAGCTTATTTCGAGAAAACTGACTTCTTTACATTAAGAATCTTCCCATCCAGAAACATACATGTCTCTCCATTTGGTTACATTGTCTCTCATGCATTTCGATAGCATTTAATATATAATTCCCATGGGTATGACAGCTCTTATGAGGTATCTTCCAAAGTACTTGAGTGATCTGTGTGCTCTAGTAAGTCTTTCCTTGTTTGTTGGTTCTTTCAGTTGTCTATATTTGCACCTCACTTTATGGTGTTTGATTTTTCTCAAAAAATGTGACAGATTTTGGATGTTTGCTCATCTTTTCATTTTACTCTGCATGAAAATCATGATGTTCTATTAAATGAAGTGTCCATAATTTGGTTACTTGGTATCAGATATCTCTTTTATTACTGAAAATATTTATTTGGACATAGATTTTAAATCTTCTTGAAGTGTGTCTTAATGGATAGCTTCATTTACTTTCATCTGTTTTCTATTCATCTCAATTTTGAATCACATATGATCAAGCACTTTTCATTTACTTTGGAGCTCCTAAAAATACTATAGACAATTTATTTTCTCAGGAATAAGTATATTTTTAGAAAGAAGCTCTTTATATGCTATTTTTGTCTCTTTTGTACTTTGCAGATTCTTTTAGGCTTCATATTCCTGTTGATTATTTTGAAGTGCTGCAAATACATTTCAGCTTACACTTTCTCATAAATATTGTGGGTGGCTTTTATTTAGATTACTTCAGTTTTTACAGCTGGTATAAGAATCTTATTCCTTTGAGCTGAGATATGAGGATTACATTAAATGAATTTTTATTGTCAGTTTAAACAATTAGTATCAAGAAGAGGACTAACCTGGATTCATGAGATATTTTGTAAAGCAATTTTCTCTACATTGAAACTTCATGAGCAGAGGCAAATGTTTCCATATTTGATTATTTTAATGTCTCTTCTATATTCAAAGTACAGGCTAAGATTTTGAGATTCCATTTCTGCTTCTTTTATTGCAGATTCAGGAAAGTGACTAGTTCTCTTAAGATGTACCCCTCTCACAGCAAATGTACGTCTGTGTAAGGGTGGATGTGAGACAGCAGTTGGAAGCTGCATAGATGGGAATTTGCCAAAAAGTTTTATCTTTGGTGGACTTAGCACACCCCTACAGAGCACATCTGCTGCTGTTTTACAAAGTTAACATGATCACAAATGTGCTTTGTTTATCCTAACGTCTTGTCTTCATCTGTCACATCTAAAAGTAAGTCAGAATGCTCAGCTTTTCAGGAAAGTAGTGTCCTTGATTGGAGTAAAGTCATGTGCCAGGACTACATTGTTTAGCGCTTAGCCCTGCTATTCATTGGCTTAATATTTGTTGTGTTTATGGTTAATTTTTCATTCTTGGTAAGTAACTTGGAAGTTTTCTGATCTACATAAAATTGTCTTCAAATGGATTCAGGCTATATTTCCTAAGATTCACCTTTTCCTCTACCCCGGCTCTCCAAATAGCAGTCGTTTAAGTTATTTTGCATCAGTTTACTTATTTCCATAGCACACACTTAGGTGTACACACATTCTTTCTTGATTAACACTACCTGATCCCATCTATAATATATTTAGAATATATCAATATGTGTGTGTGTGTGTGTGTGTGTATTCACATATAGAACAACATTAAATACAGGGAGATCATGTTAAAAGGACAATAAGTCAACAGTGAGATATTGAGTACCTTTTACATACTATGTGCACAGTAAAATAAAGAAGGAAAGGAGGGAGGGAGGGAGGGAGGAGAAAGAAAGAGAGAGAAAGAAAAAGAAGAAAGAAAGGGAGAAAAAAGAGAGAGGGAGGGAGGGAGTGAGTAAGAAAGCGTGTAAAGACATAGATATATAGGTATATAGGCAGATAGATAAATAGATGATATCAGGCTGACTGCAAATGGGTATGAAGGATCTTTTAAAGTGATAGAATGAATAGAATAATTCATTTTGGTGGTATTTGCACAGCTCTGTAAAGTAGCAAAATAAGCTTAGTGTATAATTTAAATGGGTGACTTTTATGGTATGCAAATTATTTCTTAATCTGTTATTAAAAGAACACTTGAAATCTTGCAATAAATATATTAAAAATTAATAAATCTATTCAGTAAACAGAACTTTATTGAGTATACACCTCACACCAAGCATTGTGATAACGATTTTAGACTTGATCAGGAATAAAAGTGGTTATTAAAAGTTTTCAGTCCAGGGCTTCTCTGGTGGCACAGTGGTTGAGAGTCCGCCTGCCGATGCAGGGGACACGGGTTCTTGCCCCAGTCCGGGAAGATCCCACGTGCCGTGGAGCGGCTAGGCCCGTGAGCCACGGCCGCTGAGCCTGCGCTCCGCAACGGGAGAGGCCACAACAGTGAGAGGCCCACATACCGCAAAAAAAAAAAAATCTTTCAGTCCAATAGAAGCCTACTATTGAGCCTGTCAAAGGTTTTCCTCATTTCTTTTAGCAATTTGTCTTAATCTAGTACTTCCATTTATCTTTTTCCATCTCACTGGTGAAATCCTTCATATGGTCAGAAAGTTTTGCACCTTTTCCACTAGTGCCTTAACCTATTAGTCACAGTTATTTTAAATTCCCTGGCTGACAGTTCCAGCATCTGGGTCATATCTGAGTCAGGTCCTATTGAATTTTTGTCTATTGATACTAGAGTTCTTTTTTTTCTCCTTGATTTTTTGTCTTTCTGAAAAAGTTTGCTGAAACACAGATAGTGTGTCTATTTATTCCTTGAAATGAACCTGTATTTTCTTTGCTATGCTTTTGAAGAGTATGAGAGTGGGGATTTGAGTCCATCTCATCAGGAGTTGAGCTGGGTTTGAGTTCTGTTGTTATAATGGCTTCCTACAATGAATCACTGGCTTCAAATTCTTCTAGCATTACCTTGCCCATAGGGTGGGGTCTAATTATCACAGGCTTTTTCTTATTGTCCCCTTCACTCTCAGGGTTAGGCTAGTCCTTTGTGTCGGCAGCTCGAGAGGGTCTTTCTGTAACCTCTGACCCCTCTCCAGAAGTAGAGTGCTGTTGCCTGTTTCTGCTTCTAGTCTGGTGGAGGTGGGCAGAGGCAGTCTGTTGTCATGGTTCAGCCTCAGGCTTAGGAGGGTCCTGAGTCTCGAAAGAGGGACTTTTTCAGTAATCCTGACCTTCCCTGGTGCTGGGGTATCTCTATGTGCTCAATATGTTGTCCTTTTCTCCACTCAGGGGTAGAGATTATTTTCTTCCTATTCTCTGCTCTATTCCTGGGAGTGATGTTTCTCTTCCCCATGAAAATTAAGACTTTTGACCCATATGCAAGAAGAATACAAATGAGATGTATTACTTTTTCACTACGGTGTCTATTCTTTTCTTCTAGACTTTCCTATTTGAGAAGCTTTCTCCAATCTTTTATTGTGAATATTCTGTCAGCGTCCATGAATAGGTGCCAATACCACTTTTGCCCGCAGTTTGCTGAGGTTCTATACTCTCATGGTCACCTACACTCAGCTTTTTGGAATTTGTTTTTAAAAATTAGCTGAATTATTACTTGTTGCTTAAATAACAGTCCCTCTCCCTCCCAAGTTCATCTCCATGTGAATCAGTGTTGATGTCTCCAGAGAGATGGGAAAAAAAATTAAAGGAATAAAAAGATAGTAAACAATGTCAGTAAACTGAAGTCTATTCAGCAAAGAATGATGAGGATAAAAAGATAAC
Organism: Globicephala melas; assembly: GCF_963455315.2. Classification (NCBI taxonomy): domain Eukaryota; kingdom Metazoa; phylum Chordata; class Mammalia; order Artiodactyla; family Delphinidae; genus Globicephala; species Globicephala melas. The sequence goes on from NC_083326.1 coordinate 20,770,714, forward strand.
TAAAAATCAAGGTATAAAAGAAACAACAAATTAACTGGGGATGTGTGATATGTGAGAAAATAATTTCAAGAGATGATAGAGAACTCATGTGAATGTAAGGGTACATTTTGCCCTTGTAGTTCAATGGAACAGAACAAAATATATAAATTTGAAATTGTGAGAATATATATTTTAATTAAATATAAAGAACATTTTTCTAAAAGTGAATTGCACAGTAATTCAAAGGAATGTTTTAGAATTTCATCACAGCATATTAATCAGGATTGGAAAAAGTGCTTGTTACTGGTAACCTATGGAAAGGAAAGCAGGACTTGAATTTGCTGAGACAATTTTCAAACAAAATAAAAAGTATTAAAGTCTTTATGACTACATGACCAATTAATAGTCTGTGTGTCTCTAATAAAACACTATTTTTTAATAGACCTTATTATATTGTGCAAGTATATTAAAGATAGAGCCTTATCTCCTAAGACAAATCATCTGTGAGTAGTGTTTTTTCCTGTCATTTTAATATACTAGAAGCACAGTGGAATTTCCTGCTGTGGTTTCTTGCAATGCAATTTTAGGATAACCTTTGGTCACTGGAACATCCATCAAAAATAGGACAGACAGTAATTTCTCTCAACTCCAACTCATTAAGTCATCAGTTCTGACTAATCGGATTCTTAAAAAATAGTTTTCTAATGAACATTACTTTATATTGACCATGATAGAATATTTATGTAATTACTATTTAATCTAACATGTCACTCATAATTTTCTGTAGCATAATCTATTCTTCTCTTGAATAATGCAACACTTTGAAAACTAAACTAAATGATTCAACTAAATACTATGATTCAGGACGTTATTTACCCTTGAATCTTTTTAGTCAGTGACTGACAGACTCTAGCCCTATGCAATTCAGCATGTACTCTCACAGTGACTTCTGTATTATAAAATCAATATTTTCTATTCAGAATAAGAGTGGTTAACAAAGTTTAGCTTGAACAAATTCTCAAATCATACTAGGTAAATTTACTGATAATTTATGGAAGCGCGAATAGCAAACCTAAGTATTCTAGAGCAATGTAAACAATGTGTTAAATTTCCCTTGTAAAATGGACATAGTGCAGATAAAGGACAGAAATCTAGGACATTTGGGTTTAACAAACATAGGCTCATTAAGTTTTACTATCAGAAGTTTATTGACATCCAGGATAATTTTGCCAAAATAAATAACACACTCAATTGCCCAAATAAGGGTGAAATGACAAATAGTGCCTACATTGCTTCTGGAAATTTTCTTGTGTCAATGCATAATTAGAATTTTTTAAATGGTTACTTATACTAAAAGAGGAGTATCTGAAGTAGCAATCACATACTATAGCCAGACATAGAAATCGTAAAACAATTTAAGTGTAAACAATTAACTGCATACAGATACTTTATGATTTTGTGGGGGGAGAGCTGGGTAGATTGTTTTTACATTCTAAGTTTTTGTATGTGATTAAAAAAAAAAGAAACTTACTAGAATGATGCTAAGATGGTTCACGGAATCCAAGCAAGAGCTGGCAAACCTGAATAGGGCAAAGGTGAAACCCAAGGTCACATCTTTCATTTTACTAATGGGAGTCAATGCACCTCCCCTATTGGACAGGTATCTGGTGTTAACAGGATGTTAACATCTTACGACTCATGACTCAATGTGGATCAGCTTGAAACAATAACCCAGAGCTGAAGACCACCCTGTGTAGAAGGAGAGCAGTCACAAGAGTCAAGGAACTCGGCACAGATACAGATAATATCAATAGATCCTGAGATGGATCAATTGATTGAAAGATTTTTATTAATGTAAATTTTAATATATAGAAAGAAGTGCCTAAATAATGTACAAGTAATGTGTACATAATTTTATACATATTATCATTAATTAAATATTATTAAAGTGAATACCAGTAATCCACCATGCAGGTAAGAGATTTGATTGTGGCTAGATTCTCCTTTTATTATTGGGGTGTTAAACAGAATCCAAAATAAAGGCCATGCTTTGAATAGAACTCTAGACTATACACTCACAACCAGGTAACTGAAACATAAACTCTCTTGGTTTCCCTGAAATGCTGACTCTGACCGTAACCAAAACTTAAGCTTTCTTCATGTCAGCGTGACCTTCCAGCTTCCTAGTCAATCCAATACAGACAAGTAAGCTGAGTGCTGCCACCCCTAAAAGGAACATAAGTTTCTAGTAACTAAACACAAAACTATGTACTCCCTCATTCATGTCTGTAAACTGAGCAGTAACTGCTAAGAGCCAAGCTTCTTAACCACTTTTGGTTTTGAAATCCCCCTGTTCGGGAACAATCTGTTTCTCGCTCAACAGAATATTCATGTCAAGTGAAGCTCTCTGGATTTTCCTTAGAGAGAGGCAACCCTATCCTAAACTGCTTACATAGAGGTTTGCTTGATTTTCCTTTTTTAATTTGCTTCACCGACTACGCATATAACACTAAACAATATACATGTCTGCAGTTTTCATTTTTCTTTTTCTCATCATTATGTTCCTCGGTTCATCAGTATTGGTGTAATAGCTATAGTTCTTTATAATTACTTTTTCCTGTGGCTTTACTAATTTTCACTCCAGCAGAGATATTCTTGTTGCTCTATATCCTGACCAACACTAGATATTATTGGACTTTTTCCTTTTCAACTATTTTCCCTTCTTTTTGCAGAAAAGTTAAAATCTAACCCAGGTTTGTTTGAATTAACTATTTCCCTCAGGGCAAAGCAGTTTCAGAATCCCGGTCCCTCACTTAGCCCTTTTGATTCTCATTCTCCATTATACTTTTGTTTTCTTTCTTAGTTTAATAGTTTCTTAGTATTTTGTCAATTCTTCAATGATTTTAAGTACCTGATATTTCGGAACACCCACTGTCAAATTTTTTAAATTGTATTCATTTGAGGGTTCAGCCAAATTAGTTACCTTGCCGTTGCTAGGAATAGAAGTCCGGGCCTTTATTTTTCACCTTTGAACTTGATATAATTGTCAAGTCATATAAGTAACTGTATACTTTTTTTGAATCTTCTATTTCATATGTATGGCAAGTGTTTTATAAATCCCTCCTACATTATTTTTTATAAGAGCCTTGTTGGGATACAATTCACACACCATAAAATTCACCAATCTAAAGCATGTAATTTAATTGTTTTTATATGTTCATAGAATTGTGCCATTTTTACTACTATTTCAAATATTTGAGAATATTTTCATCAAACCCCTCCCCCCATATTTTGAATCTTCATGGCCATTTACAATCCTAATTCCCCTCTGCCCTTAGCCCCTGGCAACCACTAATTTAACTGCTATTTCTACAGATTTGCCTATACTGGATATTTAATATAAAAGGAATAATACATTATGTGATCTTTTGTTACTGGTTTCTTTCATTTTGCAAAATGACTTCAAGATTTATCCGTGTTGTAGCATGTGTCAGTACTTCTTTTTACTGCTGAGTAATACTTCAGTGTATGGCTGTAACATGTTGCATTTAAACATTCATCAGTTGATGGCCATTGTCTTTCCCCCACTGTTTGGGTATTTTAAATAATGGTGCTATAAATATCATGCGCTAGTTTCTTAACACAGGCTGACGTTGTTTCTTAAACTCTGATACCACAGAAGTCTATAGACGTTTACAATTTAATATTCGATAATTTCCCTTTCTTAGGCACTCTTTGAACCAAAAATACTCTTTCACATCTTTACATTTCCAAACACATTATTTTCCAGGCAAATGATGTGATTTTAGTAACTGTTTAAAAATGCTCTATTAAGATGAGTTGCCCTCTCTTACTGTCTGCTATACTCTTTTTCTTTCTTCGTGTTTTTTAATTTAATTTTATTTAGTTTTTATACTGCAGGTTCTTATTACTCATCAATTTTATACACATCAGTTTATACATGTCAATCCCAATCGCCCAATTCATCACACCACCACCCCCCACCCTCCCACAGCTTTCCCCCCTTGGTGTCCATACATTTGTTCCCTACATCTGTGTCTCTATTTATGCCCTGAAAACCAGTTCATCTGTACCATTTTTCTAGGTTCCACATATATGCGTTAATATACGATATTTGTTTTTCTCTTTCTGACTTACTTCACTCTGTATGACAGTCTCTAGGTCCATCCACGTCTCTACAAATGACCCGATTTCCTTCCCTTTTATGGCTGAGTAATATTCCATTGTATATATGTACCCCAACTTCTTTATCCTTTCATCTGTCGATGGGCATTTAGGTTGCTTCCATGACCTGGCTGTTGTAAACAGTGCTGCAATGAACATTGGGGTGCATGTATATTTTTGAATTATGGTATTCTCTGGGTATATGCCCAGTAGTGGGAATGCTAGGTCATATGGCAATTCTATTTTTAGTTTTTTAAGGAACCTCCATACTGTTCTCCCTAGTGGCTGTATCAATTTACATTCCCACCAACAGTGCAAGAGGGTTCCCTTTTCTCCACACCCTCTCCAGCATTTGTTGTTTGTAGATTTTCTGATGATGCCCATTCTAACTGGTGTGAGGTGATACTGCATTGTAGGTTTGATTTGCATTTCTCTAATAATTAGTGATGTTGAGCAGCTTTTCATGTGCTTCGTGGCCATCTGTATGTCTTCTTTGGAGAAATGGCTATTTAGGTCTTCTGCCCATTTTTGGATTGGGTTGTTTGTTTTTTTTAATATTGAGCTGCATGAGCTGTTTATATATTTTGGAGATAAATCCTTTGTATGTTGATCATTTGCAAATATTTTCTGCCATTCCAAAGGTTATCTTTTCGTCGTGTTTGTAGTTTCCTTTCCTTTGCAAAAGCTTTTAAGTTTCATTAGGTCCCATTTGTTTATTTTTCTTTTTATTTCCATTTCTCTAGGAGGTTGGGTCAAAAACAATCTTGCTGTGATTTATGTCAGAGTGTCCTTCCTATGTTTCCCTCTAAGAGTTTTATAGTTTTATAGTGTCCGGTCTTACATTTAGGTCTCTAATACATTTTGAGTTTATTTTTGGTTAGGGAGGGTTCTAATTTCATTCTTTTACATGTAGCTGCCCAGTTTTCCCAGCACCATTTATTGAAGAGACTCTTTTCTCCATTGCATATCCTTGCCTCCTTTGTCATAGATTAGTTGACCAGAGGTGCTTGGGTTTACCTCTGGGCTTTCTATCCTGTTCCATTGATCTATATTTCTGTGTTTGTACTAGGGGCATACTGTATTGATTACTGTAGCTTTGTGGTATACTCTGAAGTCAGGAAACCTGATTCCTCCAGCTCTGATTTTTTCCTTCAAGACTCCTTTGGCTATTCCAGGTCTTTTGTGGCTCCATACAAATTTTATGATTTTTTGTTCTAGTTCTGTAAAAAGCACTACTGGTAATTTGATAGGGATTGCATTGAATCTGTAGATTGCTTTGGGTAGTACAGTCATTTTCACAATATTGATTTTCCAAACTAAGAACATGGTATATCTCTCCATCTGTTGGTATCATCTTTAATTTGTTTCAACAGTGTCTTGCAGTTTTCGGCATACAGGTCTTTTTTCTCCCTAGGTAGGTTAATTCCTAGGTATTTTATTATTTTTGTTGCAATGGTAAATGGGAGTGTTTCCATAATTTCTCTTTCAGATTTTTCATCATTACTGTATAGGAATGCAAGAGATTTCTATGCACTAACTTTGTATCCTGCAACTTTACCAAGTTTATTGATTAGCTATAGTAGTTTTCTGGTGGCATCTTTAGGATTCTCTATGTATAGTATCATGTCATCTGCAAACAGTGACAGTTTTACTTCTTCTTTTCCAATTTGTATTTCTTTTATTTCTTTTTCTTCTGATTGTCATGGCTAGGACTTCCAAAACTATGTTGAGTAATAGCGGTGAGAGTGGACATCCTTGTCTTCTTCCTGATCTTAGAGGAAATGCTTTCAGTTTTTCACCATTGAGAATGATGTTTGTTGTGGGTTTGTCATATATGGCCTTTATTATGTTGAGGTAGGTTCCCTCTGTGCCCCATTTCTGGAGAGCTTTTATCGTAAACGGGTGTTGAATTTTGTCAAAAGCTTTTTCTGCATCTATTGAGATCATCTGGTTTTTCTTCTTCAATTTGTTAATGTGGTGTATCACATTGATTGATTTGAGTGAATGGAAGAATCCTTGCATCCCTGGGATAAATCCCACTTGATCATGGTGTATGATCCTTTTAAAGTGTTTTTGGATTCTGTTTGCTACTATTTTGTTGAGGATTTTTTGCATCTATATTCATCAGTGATATTGATCTGTGATTTTCTTTTTTTGTAGTATCTTTGTCTCATTTTGATATCGGGGCGATGGTGGCCTCTAGAATGAGTTTGGGAGTGTTCCTTCCTCTGCCATTCTTTGGAAGAGTTTGAGAAGGATGGGTGTTAGCTCGTCTCTAAATGTTTGATAGAATTCACCTGTGAAGCCATCTGGTCCTGGACTTTTGCTTGTGGGAAGATTTTTAATCACAGTTTCCATTTCATGACTTGTGATTGTTCTGTTCATATTTTCTATTTCTTCCTGGTTCAGTCTTGAAATGTTATACCTTTCTAAGAATTTGTCCATTACTTCCAGGTTGTCCATTTTATTGGCATAGAGTTGTCTGTAGTAGTCTCTTAGGATGCTTTGTATTTCTGCGGTATCTTTTGTATCTTCTCTTTTTCATTTCTAATTTTAGTGATGAGTCCTCTTCCTCTTTTTCTTGATGAGTCTGGCTAATGGTTTATCAATTTTGTTTATCTTCTCAAAGAACCAGCTTTTAGTTTTATTGATCTCTCTGCCATTGTTTTGTTTCTATTTCATTTATTTCTGCTCTGATCTTTATGATTTCTTTCCTTCTGCTAACTTTGGGTTTTGTTTGTTCTTCTTTCTGTAGTTCCTTTAGGTGTAAGGTTAGATTGTTTGTTTCAGATTTCTCTTTCTTGGGTAGGCTTGTTTTGCTATAAACTTACCCCCGAAAACTGCTTTTGCTGCATCCCATTGGTTTTGAATTGTCGTGTTTTCATTGTAATTTTTCTCTAGGTATTTTTTGATTTCCTCTTTGATTTCTTCAGCAGTCTCTTTGTTATTTAGTAATATATTGTTTAGCCTCCATGTGTTTGCAGGTTTTTCTTTTTTTTAACATCTTTATTGAAGTATAATTGCTTTACAATGCTGTATTAGTTTCTGCTTAAAAACAAACTGAATCAGTTATATATATGCATATGTTCCCATATCTCTTCCATCTTGCATTTCCCTCCCTCCCACCCCTCCAGGCGATCACAAAGCACGAAGCTGATCTCCCTGTGCTATGCGGCTGCTTCCCACTAGCTATCTACCTTACATATGGTAGTGTATATATGTCCATGCCTCTCTCTCGCTTTGTCACAACTTACCCTTCCCCCCTCCATATCCTAAAGTCCATTTTCTAGTAGGTCTGTGTCTTTATTCCTGTCTTAACCCTAGGTTCTTCATGACATTTTTTTTCTTAAATTCCATATATATGTGTTAGCATACGATATTTGTCTCTCTCTTTCTGACTTACTTCACTCTGTATGACACACTCTAGGTCCATCCACCTCATTAAAAAGAGCTCAATTTCGTTTCTTTTTATGGCTGAGTAATATTCCATTGTATATATGTGCCACATCTTCTTTATCCATTCATCCGATGATGGACACTTAGGTTGTTTCCATCTCCGGGCTATTGTAAATAGAGCTGCAATGAACATTTTGATACATGACCCTGTGAATTATGGTTTTCTCAGCGTATATGCCCAGTAGTGGAATTGCTGGGTCATATGGTAGTTCTATTTGTAGTTTTTTAAGGAACCTCCATACGGTTCTCCACAGTGGCTGTATCAATTTACATTCCCACCAATAGTGCAAGAGGGTTCCCTTTTCTCCACACCCTCTCCAGGATTTATTGTTTCTAGATTTTTTGATGATGGCCATTCTGACTGGTGTGAGATGATATCTCATTGCAGTTTTGATTTGCATGTCTCTAATGATTAGTGATGTTGAGCATTCTTTCATGTGTTTGTTGGCAGTCTGTATATCTTCTTTGGAGAAATGTCTATTTAGGTCTTCTGCCCATTTTTGTATTGGATTATTTGTTTTTCTGTTATTAAGCTACATGAGCTGCTTATAAATTTTGGAGATTAATCCTTTGACAGTTGCTTCATTTGCAAATGTTTTCTCCCATTCTGATGGTTGTCTTTTGGTCTTGTTTATGGTTTCCTTTGCTGTGCAAAAGCTTGGAAGTTTCATTAAGTCCCATTTGTTTATTTTTGTTTTTATTTCCATTTCTCTAGGAGGTGGGTCAAAAAGGATCTTGCTGTGATTTTTGTCATAGAGTGTTCTGCCTATGCTTTCCACTAACAGTTTGATAGTTTCTGGCCTTACATTTAGGTCTTTACTCCATTTTGAGCTTATTTTTGTGTATGGGGTTAGGGAGTGATCTAATTTCATACTTTCACATGTACCTGTTCAGTTTTCCCAGCACCACTTATTGAAGAGGCTGTCCTTTCTCCACTGTACATTCCTTCCTCCTTTATCAAAGATGAGGTGACCATATGTGCGTGGGTTTATCTCTGGATTTTCTATCCTGTACCATTGATCTATCTTTCTGATTTTGTGTGAGTACCATACTGTCTTGATTACTGTAACTTTGTAGTATAGTGTGAAGTCAGGGAGCCTGATTCCTCCGGCTCCGTTTTTCGTTCTCAAGATTGCTTTGGCTATTCGGGGTCTTTTGTGATTCCATACAAATTGTGAAATTTTTTGTTCTAGTTCTGTGAAAAATACCAGTGGTAGTTTGATAGGGATTGCATTGAATCTGTAGATTGCTTTGGGTAGTAGAGTCATTTTCACAATGTTGATTCTTCTAATCCAAGAACATGATATATCTCTCCATCTATTTGTATCATCTTTAATTTCTTTCTTCAGTGTCTTATAATTTTCTGCATACAGGTCTTTTGTCTCCTTAGGTAGGTTTATGCCTAGATATTTTATTCTTTTTGTTGCAGTGGAAAATGGGAGTGTTTTCTTGATTTCACTTTCAGATTTTTCATCATTAGTGTATAGGAATGCCAGAGATTTCTGTGCATTAATTTTGTATCCTGCTACTTTACCAAATTCATTGATTAGCTCTAGCAGTTTTCTGGTAGCATCTTTAGGATTCTCTATGTATAGTATCATGTCATCTGCAAACAGTGACAGCTTTACTTCTTCTTTTCCTATTTGGATTCCTTTTATTTCCTTTTCTTCTCTGATTGCTGTGGCTAAAACTTCCAAAACTATGTTGAATAAGAGTGGTGAGAGTGGGCAACCTTGTCTTGTTCTTGATCTTAGTGGAAATGCTTTCAGTTTTTCACCATTGAGGACGATGTTGGGTGTGGGCTTGTCATATATGGCCTTTATTATGTTGAGGAAAGTTCCCTCTATGCTTACTTTCTGCAGGGTTTTTATCATAAATCGATGTTGAAATTTGTCGAAAGCTTTCTCTGCATCTATTGAGATGATCATATGGTTTTTCTCCTTCAATTTGTTAATATGGTTTATCACATTGATAGATTTGCATATATTGAAGAATCCTTGCATTCCTGGAATAAACCCCACTTGATCATGGTGTATGATCCTTTTAATGTGCTGTTCATTCTGTTTGCTAGCATTTTGTTGAGGATTTTTGGATCTATATTCATCAGTGATATTGGCCTGTAGTTTTCTTTCTTTGTGACATCCTTGTCTGGTTTTGGTATCAGGGTGATGGTGGCCTCGTAGAATGAGTTTGGGAGTGTTCCTCTCTCTGCTATATTTTGGAAGAGTTTGAGAAGAATAGGTGTTAACTCTTCTCTAAATGTTTGATAGAATTCGCCTGTGAAACCATCTGGTCCTGGGCTTTTGTTTGTTGGAAGATTTTTAATCACAGTTTCAATTTCAGTGCTTTTGATTGGTGTGTTCATATTTTCTATTTCTTCCTGATTCAGTCTTTGCTGGTTGTGCATTTCTAAGAATTTGTCCATTTCTTCCAGGTTGTCCATTTTATTGGCATAGAGTTGCTTGTAGTAATCTCTCATGATCTTTTTTATTTCTGCAGTGACAGTTGTTACTTCTCCTTTTTCATTTCTAATTCTATTGAGTCTTCTCCCTTTTTTTCTTGATGAGTCCGGTTAATGGTTTATCAATTTTGTTTATCTTCTCCAAGAACCGGCTTTTAGTTTTATTGATCTTTGCTACCGTTTCCTTCATTTCTTTTTCATTTATTTCTGATTGGATTTTTATGATTTATTTCCTTCTAAATTTCGGGGTTTTTTGTTCTTTTTTCTCTAATTGCTTTAGGTGCAAGGTTAGGTTGTTTATTCGAGATGGTTCCTGTTTCTTAAGGTAGGATTGTATTGCTATAAACTTCCCTCTTAGAACTGCTTTTGCTGCATCCCATAGGTTTTGGGTCATCGTGTCTCCATGTCTATTTGTTTCTAGGTATTTTTTAATTTCCTCTTTGATTTCTTCAGTGATCACTTCGTTATTAAGGAGTATATTGTTTAGCTTCCATGTGTTTGTAATTTTTACAGATCTTTTCCTGTAATTGATATCTAGTCTCATAGCGTTGTGGTCGGAAAAGATACTTGATACAATTTCTTAAATATTCCAAGGCTTGATTTGTGACTCAAGATATGATCTATCCTGTAGAATGTTCCATGAGCACTAGAGAAAAATGTGTATTCTGTTGTTTTGGGATGGAATGTCCTATAAATATCAATTAAGTACATCTTGTTTAATGTATCATTTAAAGCTTGGGTTTCCTTATTTATTTTCATTTTGGATGATGTGTCCATTGGTGAAAGTGGGGTGTTAAAGTCCCCTACTATGAATGTTTTACTGTCAATTTCCCCTTTTATGGCTGTTAGTATTTGCCTTATGTATTGAGGTGCTCCTATGTTGGGTGCATAAATATTTACAATTGTTAATATGTTCTTCTTGGATCTGTCCCTTGATCATTATGTAGTGTAACTATCGATAAGGTAATTATTAATATGTATGTTCCTATTCCCATTTTCTTAATTGTTTTGGGTTCGTTATTGTAGGTCTTTTCCTTCTCTTGTGTTTCTTGCCTAGACAAGTTCCTTTAGCATTTGTTGTAAAGCTGGTTTGGTAGTGCTGAACTCTCTCAGCTTTTGCTTGTCTGTATTGCTGGGTAGAGTAATCCTAGTTGCAGGTTCTTCTTCATCACTTTAAATATGTCCTGCTAGTCCCTTCTGGCTTGCAGAGTTTCTGCTGAAAGGTCAGCTGTTAACCTTATGGGGATTCCCTTGTGTGTTATTTTTCCCTTGCTGCTTTTAATATGTTTTCTTTGTACTTAATTTTTGACAGTTTGAGTAATATGTGTCTTGGTGTATTTCCCCTTGGATTTATCCTGTATGGGAGTCTCTGTGCTTCCTGGACTTGATTAACTATTTCCTTTCCCATATTAGGGAAGTTTTCAACTATAATCTCTTCAAATATTTTCTCAGTCCCTTTCTTTTTCTCTTCTTCTTCTGGAACCCCTATAATTCGAATGTTGGTGAGTTTAATGTTTTCCCAGAGGTCTCTGAGACTGTCCTCAGTTCTTTTCATTCTTTTTTCTTTATTCTGCTCTGCAGTAGTTATTTCCACTATTATATTTTCCAGGTCACTTATCCATTCTTCTGCCTCAGTTTTTCTGCTATTGATCCCATCTAGAGTCTTTTTCATATCATTTACTGTGTTGTTCATCATTGTTTGTTTCATCTTTAGTTCTTCTAGGTCCTTGTTAAATGTTTCTTGCATTTTGTCTATTCTATTTCCAAGATTTTGGATCATCTTTACTATCATTATTCTGAATTTTTTTCCAGGTAGACTGCCTATTTCCTCTTCATTTGTTAGGTCTGGTGCATTTTTATCTTGCTCCTTCATCTGCTGTGTGTTTTTCTGTCTTCTCATTTTGCTTATCTTACTGTGTTTGGGGTCTCCTTTTTGCAGGCTGCAGGTTCATAGTTCCTGTTGTTTTTGATGTCTGTCCCCAGTGGCTGAGGTTGGTTCAGTGGGTTGTGTAGGCTTCCTGGTGGAGGGGACTAGTGCCTGTATTCTGGTGGATGAGGCTGGATCTTGTCTTTCTGGTAGGCAGGTCCACATCTGGTGGTGTGTTTTGGGGTGTCTGTGGACTTACTATGATTCTAGGCAGCCTCTCTGCTAATGGGTGGGGTTGTGTTCCTGTCTTGCTAGTTGTTTGGCATAGCATGTTCAACACTGTAGCTTGCTGGTCATTGAGTGAAGCTTGTTGCCGGTGTTGAGATGGAGATCTCTGGGAGATTTTTGCTGTTTGATATTATGTGGAGCTGGGAGGTCTCTTGTTGACCAGTGTCCTGAAGTTGGCTCTTCCACCTCAGAGGCACAGCACTGACTCCTGGCTGCAGCACCAAGAGCCTTTCATCCACACGGCTCAGAAAATGCAGAACCTTGGGGGAAGAGTGAGACGGTTCCTGCTCTCTGGAACGCCACCTGCTGGAATCTGTTTGTGTTTTTTATGGTTTTTTCCCCTGTAATTGTTTTCTAATCTCATAGAGTTTTGGTCAGAAAATATGCTTGATATGATTTCAGTTTTCTTAAATTTACCAAGGCTTGATTTGTGACCTGGAGAGTGTTCCGTGTGCACTTGAGAAGAGAGTGTAATCTGTTGTTTTTGGATTGAATGTCCTATAAATATCAATGAAATCTATCTGGTGTAATTTTTCATTTAAAGCTTGTGTTTCCTTATTAATTTTATGTCTAGATGATCTGTCCATTGGTATAAGTGAGGTGTTAAAGCCCCCCCCCCACTATTATTGGGTTACTGTCGATTTCCTCTTTTATAGCTGTTAGTATTTGCCTTATGTATTGTGGTGCTCTTATGTTGGGTGCATATATATTTATAATTGTTATATTTTCTTCTTGGACTGATCCCTTGATCATTATATAGTGTCCTTCCTTGTCTCTTACAACATTCTTTATTTTAAAGTCTACTTTATCTTATGAGGATTGCTACTCCAGCTTTCTTTTGATTTCCATTTGCATGGAATATCTTTTTCCATCCCCTCACTTTCAGTCTGTATGTGTCCCTAGGTGTGAAGTAGGTCTCTTGTAGACAGTATATATATGGGTCTTCCTTTTGTACCCATTCAGTGAGCCTGTGTCTTTTGGTTACAGCATTTAATCCATTCACATTTAAGATAACTATCAATATGTACATTCCTATTACCATTTTTCAATTGCTATGGGTTTGTTTTTCTAGGTACTTTTTTACTATTGTGTTTCCCACGTAGAGAAGTTCCATTAGCATTTATTGTAGAGCTGGTTTGGTGGTGATGAATTCTCTTAGCTTTTGCTTGTCTGTAATGCTTTTGATTTCTTTTTTGAATCTGAATGAGATCCTTGCTGGGTAGAGTACTCTTGGTTGTAGGTTCTTCCATCACTTTAAGTATATCGTGCCACTCCCTTCTGGGTTGTAGAGTTTCTGCTGAGAAATCAGCTGATAACCTTATGGGAGTTCCCTTGTATTTGTCATTTTTCCCTTGTTGTTTTAAATATTTTTTTTTTGTCTTTAATTTTTGACAGTGTGATTACTATGTGTCTCAGTGTGTTTCTCCTTGGGTTTATCCTGTATGGGATTCTCTGCACTTCCTGGACTTGGGTAGCTATTTCCTTTCCCATATTAGGGAAGTTTTCGACTACAATCTCTTCAAGTATTTTTTCGGATCCTTTTTCTCTCTCTTTTCCTTCTGGGACCCCTATAATGTGAAAGTTTTTGCGTTTAATGTTGTCTCAGAGGTCTCTTAGGTTGTCTTCATTTCTTTTCATTCTTTTGTCTTTATTCTGGTCCATGGCAGTGAATTCCACCATTCTGTCTTTCAGCTCACTTATTTTTGTTGTTTCATTGTTTTTGTTTAGGAAGACATTGATTAATATTCAAATGAAATCCAACCATGAATATTAATTTTTGCATTTTATCAACATTTAACAAAAGGATATATATCCTTTCAATAAGTGTACATCTATGTATTTTCCCAAATTGATGTCACCTGTGTAACCAGCTCCTAGGTTAAGAAATAGAATATTATTGGTACCACAAAGGCTTCTTTCATGCTTCCTTGTAGTCTTCCTTTCCCCCCCAAAAAAACACCATTTAGATTTCTAACAGCTTAAGTTAGATTTTCCTATTTTTATCCTGTATTTGGATACAATATACTGTATACCTTTTTTTTTTTTTTTGTGGTACATGGGCCTCTCACTTTTGTGGCCTCTCCTGCTGCGGAGCACAGGCTCCGGACGCACAGTCTCAGTGGCCATGGCTCATGGGCCCAGCCGCTCCGCGGCATGTGGCATCTTCCCGGACTGGGGCACGAACCCGCGTTCCCTGCATCGGCAGGCGGACTCTCAACCACTGCGCCACCAGGGAAGCCCCACTGTATACCTTTTTTGATTTACCTTATTCAAAATTATATTTTGTGACATTCATTCATGTTGTTGTGAAGCATTTTAGATTATTTACATCATTGCTGTTCAATGTTATTTTGTGTCATTGCATGACAGCTTATCCATTCTTCTGTTGATGGACATGTGTATAGTGTCTAGTTTGGGACCATTACAAATCATGCTGCTATGAACAGTTTAGTATATTTTTTGTAAGCATATGGACATATTTCTTTCAGATTTGTATCTAGAAATAACATTGCTTGGTAACAGTGTAAGTGTATTTTTAACTTGAGTTGATGCTGACAAGCAGTTTTAAAAATATCAATTTATACTCCCACCAGCAATTTGTGAGTGTGGTTGCTCAACAGCATCCTCCCTACTTGGTATGTTCTGATGCTTTATTTCAGTAAATCTGATACATGTATATTGCATTGTGGTTTTCGTATTTATTTTATTTTGTTTTGTTTTATTTTATTTTTTCCTAAATGTCCATCAACAGATGAATGGATAAAGAAGATGTGGCACATATATACAATGGAATATTACTCAGCCATAAAAAGAAATTGAGTTATTGGTAGTGAGGTGGATGGGCCTAGAGTCTGTCATATGGAGTGAAGTAAGTCAGAAAGAGAAAAAAAAATACCGTATGCTAACACATATATATGGAATCTAAAAAAAATGGTACTGATGAACCTAGTGGGAAGACAGGAATAAAGACGGAGACATAGAGAATGGACTTGAGGACATGGGCCAGGTGGGGAATGGGAATGTATTTTTAACTTGCATTTCCCCGATCGCCAATGAAGGTGAGGACTTTTTAATATAGTTATTAGACATTTGGGTATTTTTTGTGAAAACGTTCAAATCTATGAACGTTTTGCGGGGGGATGATATTTTTAATTTTTTTTAAAGAAGGTCCTTTATGTGTAGTGAAGTCTGGGACAATTTGGTGGATACATGTATTGCAAATATATCCTTCACTGTTGACGATGTCTCTTTTAGTGCCTAGCAAATGACATCAAAACTTACAGTTAAAAAATAAAAAATCATCAGTTTAGCCAGGTGGTCCCATCTGGTCTGCGGCAGGCTCCGGTGACCTTTGTTGGTCCCACGTGTCAGTTGCAGGCGCCGAGCTTACTGATTCTGGTCTGTGACCTTGGTTCTTCTTTACACGGCCTCTCATTTTCCAGATGACTAACTTCAGCCCCTTCACATGGCAGCCAAAAGGTTCCAAGTGCAGTAAGAAAGGGCGAGCCCTGATGCGCAAGAATGGCTCTTCAGTTCTCTCTTGCTTCATGTTTCCCAGCACCCTATTTGGCCAGATAAAGTCATGTGGCCAATGCAAATTCAAGGGGAAGGAAAACAATTGATGAGAGAATCTGCAGTGTCAGGATAAGGATGCAGAGAGAGAAAGAATATATCCCATTTTTACAAGCTACCACTGTCTCTGGTTGCAGATATTTACATTCTAGGCTCATGCAAAATATACTCGCTTTTATGCATGATCCCAAAGTCATCAAATTCTGGCATAAAGCTCAATGTCTAGAATTTCACAATTTGTATTAAATTTGACCGTATCTCCTCAGAGATGGCTGCTGTTGATCTAAGGAATATGAACTATTAAACAAGCTATCTGACCCCATCACACCCACCATGCAGTGGTAAGAAAGCAACACGATGACTGTAATAGACTCTTCCATTCCTAAACGGGAGGAACAAGAAGCACATAACAGTCTATAGCTCCATAGGAGTGCTGAAATTCCACAAGGTAAAAAGGTGACAAGACCCCCATCTCTAGGGACAAGAAACATTCCTGATTAGACCCTGCTTCTAAGTTCAGGAAGTAGAAGCTGGATATAATAGTAAAAATAAAAGCAAAAGTGACAAAAAGATAAACTAATTTCAACAGAGAAAATAAGCAGGCACATACTTGCAGATGACTTGGCGTTTTCTGCTTGCTTTCAGCCTCCACCAATTTGGGGGCTTGGAGTCTTCTTGAAATTTGATAAATCTTGTTCCTTTTTGGTCCAAATTGGTGGTCCAGTTGCTTTACAAGTCTTTTAAAATTATCTATCAAGACTTCAGCTTTTGTGAAGAAGGAGTAGATATAATTTTTGCTTTTTCTCTTTCTAAGTACAATTAAAAACCCTGGACATTATATATAAGACAAACATTAGACTCTGAAAAGTGGAGAAAAAGCAAACTGTCTATGGACATTGGGACTCCAAAATGGTGGGGCAGGGATTTCACTGGATTTTCTTTTAGTCTTGTATAATTTGAACAAGGAGCTAAAGAAGGCAGGAATTTTGAAATATCAGAAGGGTCAGACTCAAAAATCTCCCCAAAGGCCTTCTCTTTCTCACCATAGAACCAGGAAATAGGCAGCCTAGCAAGATGGTAAACTTTTAAAAAATAAGCACTGTAGTTAAACAGTCCTCCAAAGACAAGACTGTGACCCTGTCCAATTGAGCAAAGGCCAAGGGACCACCAGACCTCTACCTTCCCCAGACAGTAACAAGCTGTGGGAAAACTCCTGCCAAGGTGGTGTCAGAAAAGGCCAAATAGGGAGGCAAAGCTTCTTTAGCTTATGGTCATTATTATTCAACCTAAATCTTAACAATATTCACCGCTTAATAAGGAAACAGTCTTCATCAACATTTATCATGAATATTATTACGCTAGGGCTTTCTTGTGACCTTCTTATAAGTTTTATCAGTAGTATATTTTCTGTTTTTAAAATTTATCAAATGTATTTTTCTTTCATGTTGTGGAATTGTTTTCATGTCATTGTTTTTATCTTGAAGGTTGCATGTAACAGATTATTATTTTTTTTACTTTCTGTAACGGTTTACCGAGAATAATTAACCTTTTCTCTCAATTTTAAGGATCACATGGAACTCTATTTATAAATACACATATGCACACATACACGCAACTACAAACAAAAGTAGAGGGTGTATATGTGTTTGTGCATCTTTGTGTGTCTGTATCATACATAAGAGTAGGAGATGAGAGGAAGTCATAAGACTGGGAAATAGAAGTTCAGATTGGTCATGTTTGCTGATTATAAATATGGTTGATACGACTTGCCATACAATGTTTCTCTAATGGAGGGGAGGTATCAGTTGTTATTACCTTTAAACACCAATAACAATATATCCTAATAAATATGCATAAGACATGCATGACTAATATCAGTAGTTCACAAATACAGACGATTATCTATATGCAGATTGGGGAGATAATATGAAATTCTGATATTTCACCTTCCAAAAAAAATTCTTGATAAACATTGGAAATTTGTAAAACCATTTTTATGTTATTTTATTTTTAGAGTGTGCGTAACCTAATCCAGTCCTTTTTTTTCCATAGTAATTATATTTAAACTTCTTAATTAGCAGGAGATTATAACTCTTGTAAATAACATTATGCTAGTGTTTTAAATAAAATTAAGAAAATATGATTTTACAACGTATAAATATTTATGCACTTTAAATAAATAATTTATATTAATATACTCAGAGAAAATAGTGCTTTAAATTGATTATGGAAAGTATATGCTTTAGGGCTTCCCTGGTGGCGCAGTGGTTGAGAGTCCACCTGCCGATGCAGGGGACACGGGTTCGTGCCCGGTCCAGGAAGATCCCACATGCCGCGGAGCGGCTGGGCCCGTGAGCCATGGCCGCTGAGCCTGCATGTCCGGAGCCTGTGCTCCGCAACAGGAGAGGCCACAACAGTGAGAGGCCCACGTAAAGTATATGCTTTATTACACAATAAAATTATGACCATGTAAACATAACTAAACCCCCCCAAAATGCAACCTTGAAGAAAATATAGCACAATAAGATTTCCTAAAGTATATAGGCAATAATAATCTGTTGGTTTCTCCTTGCTATTTCTAAATATTTTTAAAAGATCAATTTTTCAGGGTCTCCATGAGATTTCATGGAATTTGATGTTTCACAGATTTGATAGCATTTTTTCTTATTGAGTATAGGTGTGTGAAATCTAAATTGTCCTCAGGTATTCTGTCTTCGAATGAAGTTATTGCAAGTACTTTTCTCATTTTTGACATTTCTCTGACAGAAAAATCCTCTCTACAGAAGTAATGGAGAAAAGCATTGCTTCAAGAAAAATAATTATAAGCTGTGGTTTAAACATTAAACACCAGGTTTGAGTTTAAAAAGAAATCTGAAGTTGACCTTTAAGATAAGGTTTAATGTCTTTTATTAAAACTAAAACACAGAGGCTGAGGGGAAGATGGCGGAAGAGTAAGACAAGGAGATCACCTTGCTCCCCACAGATACACCAGAAATACATCTACACGTGGAACAACTCCTACAGAACACCTACTGAATGCTGGCAGAAGACCTCAGACCTCCCAAAAGGCAAGAAACTCCCCACGTACCTGGGTAGGGCAAAAGAAAAAAAGAAAAAACAGAGACAAAAGAATAGGGATGGGACCTGCACCAGTGGGAGGGACCTGTGAAGGAGGAAAGGTTTCCATATACTAGGAAGCCCCTTCGTGGGCGGAGACTGTGGGAGGCTGAGGGGGGAGCTTCGGAGCCATGGAGGAGATCACAGCAACAGGGGTGCGGAGGGCAAAGCGGGGAGATTCCCGCACAGAGGGTCAGTGCCGACCAGCACTCACCAGCCCGAGAAGCTTGTCTGCTCACTCGCCGGGGCGGGCTGGGCTGCGAGCTGAGGCTTGGGCTTTGGTTGGAGGGCAGGGAGAGGACTGGGGTTGGCTGCGTAAACACAGCCTGCAGGGGGTTAGTGCACCATGGCTAGCCGGGAGGGAGTCCGGGGAAAAGTCTGGACCTGCTGAAGAGGCAAGATATTTTTTCTTCCCTCTTTATTTCCTGGTGCGCGAGGAGAGGGGTTTAAGAGCGCTGCTTAAAGGAACTCCAGAGACGGGCGCGAGCTGCGGCTAAAAGCGCGGACCCCAGAGACGGGCACGAACCACGGCTAAAAACGTGGACCCCAGAGACGGGCGCAAGCCGCGGCTAAAAGCGCGGACCCCAGAAACGGGCATGAGATGCTAAGGCTGCTGCTGCCGCCACCAAGAAACCTGTGTGCGAGCACAGGTCACTCTCCACACCACTCTTCCAGGGAGCCTGTGCAGCCCGCCACTGCCAGGTTCCCGGGATCCAGGGACAACCTCCCCGGGAGAACGCACGGCAGGCCTCAGGCTGGTGCAACGTCACGCCGGCCTCTGCCGCCACAGGCTCGCCCCGCACTCCGCGCCCCTCCCTCCCCCCGGCCTGAGCCAGAGTCCCCAAATCAGCGGCTCCTTTAAACCCGTCCTGTCTGAGCAAAAAAGACGCCCTCCAGTAACCTACACACAGAGGCGGGGCCAAATCCAAAGCTGAGCCCCGGGAGCTGTGCGAAAAAAGAAGAGAAAGGGAAATCTCTCCCAGCAGCCTCAGGAGCAGCGGATTAAAGCTCCACAATCAACTTGATGTACCCTGCATCTGTGGCATACATGACTAGACAACAAATCATCCCAAATTGAGGAGGTGGATTTTGAGAGCAAGATTTATGATTTTTTTCCCCTTTACCTCTTTTTGTGAGGGTGTATGTGTATGCTTCTATGTAACATTTTGTCTGTATAGCTTTGCTTCCACCATTTGTCCTAAGGTTCTATCCATCCCTTTTTTCCCCAAATAATTATTTTTTAATTTAATAACTTTATTATACTTTATTTTACTGTATCTTCTTTCTTTCTTTTTTCCTTCCTTCCCTCTTTCCTTCCTTCCTTCCTCCCTCCCTCCTTTCTCTCCTCCTTTTCTTCTTTCTTCCTTCCTTCCTACTTCTACTAATTCTCTCTCTCTACTTTTTCTCCCTTTTATTGTCAGCCATGTGGATGAAAGGCTCTTGGTGCTGCAGCTAAGAGTCAGTGCTGTGCCGCTGAGGTGGGAGAGCCAACTTCAGGACACTGGTCAACAAGAGACCTCCCAGCTCCACATAATATCAAACGGCAAAAATCTCCCAGAGATCTGCATCTCAACACCAGCACCCAGCTTCACTCAACGACCAGCAAGCTACAGTGCTGGACATCCTATGCCAAACAACTAGCAAAACAGGAACACAACCCCACCCATTAGCAGAGAGGCTGCCTAAAATCATAGTAAGTCCACAGACACCCCAAAACACACCACCACACGTGGACCTGTCCACTAGAGAGACAAGATCCAGCCTCATCCACCAGAATACAGGCACTAGTCGCCTCCACCAGGAAGCCTACACAACCCACTGAACCAACCTCAGCCACTGGGGACAGACATCAAAAACAACAGGAACTATGAACCTGCAGCCTATAAAAAGGAGACCCCAAACACAGTAAGTTAAGCAAAATCCACAGCAGATGAAGGAACAAGATAAACACGCACTAGACCTAACAAATGAAGAGGAAATAGGCAGTCTACCTGAAAAAGAATTCAGAATAATGATAGTGAAGATGATCCAAAATCTTGGAAATAGAATGAACAAAATGCAAGAAACATTTAACAAGGACCTAGAAGAACTAAAGATGAAACAAACAATGATGAACAACACAATAAATGAAATGAAAAAGACTCTAAATGGGATCAATAGCAGAATTACTGAGGCAGAAGAACGGATAAGTGACCTGGAAGATAAAATAGTGGAAATAACTACTGCAGAGCAGAATAAAGAAAAAAGAATGAAAAGAACTGAGGACAGTCTCAGAGACCTCTGGGACAACATTAAACACACCAACATTCGAATTATAGGGGTTCCAGAAGAAGAAGAGAAAAAGAAAGGGACTGAGAAAATATTTGAAGAGATTATAGTTGAAAACATCCCTAATATGGGCAAGGAAATAGTTAATCAAGTCCAGGAAGCACAGAGAGTCCCATACAGAATAAACCCAAGGAGAAATACGCCAAGACACATATTACTCAAACTGTCAAAAATTAAATACAAAGAAAGCATATTAAAAGCAGCAAGGGAAAAACAACAAATAACACACAGGGAATCCCCATAAGGTTAACAGCTGATCTCTCAGCAGAAACTCTGCAAGCCAGAAGGGAGTGGCAGGACATACAGAAAGTGATGAAGGAGAAAAACCTACAACCAAGATTACCCATCAAGGATCTCATTCAGATTTGATGGAAAAATTAAAACCTTTACAGACAAGCAAAAGCTGAGAGAGTTCAGCACCACCAAAACAGCTTTACAACAAATGCTAAAGGAACTTCTCTAGGCAAGAAACACAAGAGAAGGAAAAGACCTATAATAACGAACCCAAAACAATTTTGAAAATGGGAATAGGAACATACATATTGATATTTACCTTAAATGTAAATGGACTAAATGCTCCCACCAAAAGACACAGATTGGCTGAATGGATACAAAAACAAGATCCATATATATGCTGTGTACAAGAGACCCACTTCAGACCTAGACATACATACAGACTGAAAGTAAGGGGATGGAAAAAGATATTCCATGCAAATGGAAACCAAAAGAAAGCTGGAGTAGCAATTCTCATATCAAACAAAATAGACTTTAAAATAAAGACTATTAGAAGAGACAAAGAAGGACACTACATAATGATCAAGGGATCGATCCAGGAAGACGATGTAACAATTGTAAATATTTATGCACCCAACATAGGAGCACCTCAATACATAAGGCAAATACTAATAGCCATAAAAGGGGAAATCGACAGTAACACATTCGTAGTAGGGGACTTTAACAGCCCACTTTCACCCATGGACAGATCATCCAAAATGAAAATAAATAAGGAAACACAAGCTTTAAATGATACATTAAACAAGATGGACTTAATTGATATTTATAGGACATTCCATCCAAAAACAACAAAATACACATTTTTCTCAAGTGCTCATGGAACATTCTCCAGGATAGATCATACCTTGGGTCACAAATCAAGCCTTGGTAAATTTAAGAAAATTGAAATTGTATCAAGTATCTTTTCCGACCACAACGCTATGAGACTCGATATCAATTACAGGAGAAGATCTGTGAAAAATACAAACACATGGAGGCTAAACAATACACTACTTAATAACGAAGTGATCACTGAAGAAATCAAAGAGGAAATTTAAAAATACCTAGAAACAAATGACAATGGAGACACGACGACCCAAAACCTATGGGATGCAGCAAAAGCAGTTCTAAGAGGGAAGTTTACAGCAATACAAGCCCATCTTAAGAAGCAGGAAACATCTCAAATAAACAACCTAAACTTGCACCTAAAGCAATGAGAGAAAAAAGAACAAAAACCCCCAAAGTTAGCAGAAAGAAAGAAATCATAAAAATCAGATCAGAAATAAATGAAAAACAAATGAAGGAAACGGTAGCAAAGATCAATAAAACTAAAAGCCGGTTCTTTGAGAAGATAAACAAAATAGATAAACCATTAGCCAGACTCATCAAGAAAAAAAGGGAGAAGACTCAAGTCAATAAAATTAGAAATAAAAAGGAGACGTAAAGATTGTCACTGCAGAAATAAAAAAGATCATGAGAGATTACTACAAGCAACTCTATGGCAATAAAATGGACAACCTGGAAGAAATGGACAAATTCTTAGAAATGCACAACGTGCCAAGACTGAATCAGGAAGAAATAGAAAATATGAACAGACCAATCACAAGCACTGAAATTGTAACTGTGATTAAATATCTTCCAACAAACAAAAGCCCAGGACCAGATAGCTTCACAGGTGAATTCTATCAAACATTTAGAGAAGAAGTAACACCTATCCTTCTCAAAATCTTCCAAAATATAGCAGAGGGAGGGACACTCCCAAATTCCTTCTATGAGGACACGATCACTTTCATACCAAAACCAGACAAGGATGTCACAAAGAAAGAAAACTACAGGCCAATATCACTGATGAATATAGATCCAAAAATCCTCAACAAAATGCTAGCAAACAGAATGAACAGCACATTAAAAGGATCATACACCATGATCAAGTGGGGTTTATTCCAGGAATGCAAGGATTCTTCAATATATGCAAATCTATCAATGTGATAAACCATATTAACAAATTGAAGGAGAAAAACCATATGATCATCTCAATAGATGCAGAGAAAGCTTTTGACAAAATTCAGCACCCATTTATGATAAAAACTCTCCAGAAAGTAGGCATAGAGGGAACTTTCCTCAACATAATAAAGGCCATATATGACAAGCCCACACCCAACATCGTGCTCAATGGTGAAAAACTGAAAGCATTTCCACTAAGATCAAGAACAAGACAAGGTTGCCCACTCTCACCACTCTTATTCAACATAGTTTTGGAAGTTTTAGCCACAGCAATCAGAGAAGAAAAGGAAATAAAAGGAATCCAAATAGGAAAAGAAGTAAAGCTGTCACTGTTTGCAGATGACATGATGCTATACATAGAGAATCCTAAAGATGCTACCAGAAAACTACTAGAGCTAATCAATGAATTTGGTAAAGTAGCAGGATACAAAATTAATGCACAGAAATCTCTGGCATTCCTATACACTAATGATGAAAAATCTGAAAGTGAAATCAAGAAAACACTCCCATTTACCATTGCAACAAAAATAATAAAATATCTAGGCATAAACCTACCTAAGGAGACAAAAGACCTGTATGCAGAAAACTGTAAGACACTGAAGAAAGAAATTAAAGATGATACCAACAGATGGAGAGATAGACCATGTTCTTGGATTGGAAGAATCAACATTGTGAAAATGACTCTACTACCCAAAGCAATCTACAGATTCAATGCAATCCCTATCAAACTACCACTGGCATTTTTCACAGAACTAGAACAAAAAGTTTCAAAATTTGTATGGAAAAACAAAAGACCCCGAATAGCCAAAGCAATCTTGAGAACGAAAAACGGAGCTGGAGGAATCAGGCTCCCTGCCTTCAGACTATACTACAAAGCTACAGTAATCAAGACAGTATGGTACTGGCACAAAAACAGAAAGATAGATCAATGGAACAGGATAGAAAGCCCAGAGATAAACCCATGCACATATGGTCACCTTATCTTTGATAAAGGAGGCAGGAATGTACAGTGGAGAAAGGAAAGCCTCTTCAATAAGTGGTGCTGGGAAAACTGGACAGGTACTGAAACCTGTCCCATACACAAAAATAAGCTCAAAATGGAGTAAAGACCTAAATATAAGGCCAGAAACTATCAAACTCTTAGAGGAAAACATACGCAGAACACTCTATGACATAAATCACAGCAAGATCCTGTTTGACCCACCTCCTAGAGAAATGGAAATAAAAACAAAAATAAACAAATGGGACCTAATGCAACTTCAAAGCTTTTGCACAGCAAAGGAAACCATAAACAAGACCAAAAGACAACCCTCAGAATGGGAGAAAATATTTGCACATGAAGCAACTGACAAAGGATTAATCTCCAAAATTTACAAGCAGCTTATGCAGCTCAATAACAAAAAAACCCAATCCAAAAATGGGCAGAAGACCTAAATAGACATTTCACCAAAGAAGATATATAGACTGCCAACAAACAAATGAAAGAATGCTTGACATCATTAATCATTAGAGAAATTCAAATCAAAACTACAATGAGATATCATCTCACAGCAGTCAGAATGGCCATCATCAAAAAATTTAGAAACAATAAATGCTGGAGAGGGTGTGGAGAAAAGGGAACCCTCTTGCACTGTTGGTGGGAATGTAAATTGATACATCCACTGTGGAGAACCATATGGAGGTTCCTTAAAAAACTACAAATAGAACTACCAAATGACCCAGCAATCCCACTACTGGGCATATACCCTGAGGAAACCAAAATTCAAAAAGACGCATGTACCAAAATGTTCATTGCAGCTCTAGTTACAATAGCCTGGAGATGGAAACAACCTAAGTGCCCATCATCGGAAGAATGGATAGAGAAGATGTGGCACATATATACAATGGAATATTACTCAGCCATAAAAAGAAACGAAATTGAGCTATTTGTAATGAAGTGGATAGATCTAGAGTCTGTCATACAGAGTGAAGTAAGTCAGAAAGAGAAAGACAAATACCATATGTTAACATATATAAATGGAATTTAAGAAAGAAAAATGTCATGAAGAACCTAGGGGTAAGACAGGAATAAAGACACAGACCTACTGGAGAACGGACTTGAGGATATGGGGAGGGGGAAGGGTGACCTGTGACAAAGCGAGAGAGAGGCATGGACATATACACACTACCAAACGTAAGGTAGATAGCTAGTGGGAAGGGGCCGCATAGCACAGGGATATTGGCTCGGTGGTTTGTGACCGCCTGGAGGGGTGGGATAGGGAGGGTAGGAGACGCAAGAGGGAGGAGATATGGGAACATATGTATATGTATAACTGATTCACTTTGTTATAAAGCAGAAACTAACACACCATTGTAAAGCAATTATACCCCAATAAAGATGTTAATTAAAAAAACACCAAAAACTAAAACACAGACAAAATACTTTTCTCGCTAATTTAAATAAAATTTCAACGTGCTGACACTTTAATAAAAGGAGATTATTTAATAAATGCAGACTTTTCATTTACTCAAAGGACATAATAAGGGAGTTAGAGATCTTTAAAGGATATAAAAAGGTTCCTGAATATTTAGTTTTGGGATTTTTTGGTCAGATCTATAAAGGGAAAGTGAGAAGTAAACTTACAGAGAATAGCTCTGAAATCTACATTTATGCATAATATTCATCTCATAAAATAAAAACCTCTCTCTAATTTATTCCAGTTCCTGTTGGAGGTGAAGAAATTATATATTGGTTTTAGAGTGAAAATGTTAGTAAGAGGCAAAGCAAAACTTTAATGATTGCATATAAATTTGGATAATTTACATAACTAATATTTTCAATTAAACCAAAAAATGTTTAAAAAATCACTATAGCTATAGCTTTATACCATGTTCCTTCAGAGAATGCCAAAGCATGACTTTTCATCAAAGTCACATTTAGATTCATATAAGTTCTGGCATTAGGAGTTTAGTCACTCTTTTGAAACTGATGGAAAAAATATAGCATTTTTTTGTTTTCTGGAGCATCTCTGCCCTTCATGCTAAGGAGTCCTGCATGAAAACCAGCTCTCTCTTTTTACCAGATCATTAGCCCAATTCTGTGGTTTAGAGCAAGAGTCCAGTTATTATATTACTTGAATGTGGTTTATCTCTTGTTTTATCGTCTTTACTTCCTCTTGAAATTAGAGCTGCAGAAACTGCAGGCTGAGCCCTGGGGAGAAAGGGACAGTGCAACTTATTTAGTAAAATGCCCTTTTGTCCTTCAAAAGGGTAGGCTTTAAAGTGCTGTGGGCAATGTTAACAAGTATATTTTAACTTCTTTTCAACAGAGGACATAGGACAGTGATCAGCCTTTTTCTTCCCTTTGCTACTGTGTTTTCACACACTAGTGGAGAGGGTTTTTGGGGGTCACTGCCCCCCACGCCCCAATGGACCCGTCCTCCAGCCTCACGTCTGACTGGACATGTCCTCTCTCAGAACTGGCCCATGCAGGTGTGACCTCCGCTGCTGCCCTTACCTCTCCAAAGTGTCCTACAGAAGCCCCAGATTCTCCATATTAATCACAATGCTTCTTTCACAGAACAGCGTATGAAGCTTCCATTATCCTTTACAACAAAACGTACCTCACTGTGTTTTGAGGGGGGAGATGAAGTTCATGACCCAGAGATTAAGAAATGAATATTTAACTAAATCTACAGCTAGAGTGACTCACAACACTCTCCTGTAACATGTAGCTGCTAGAAGCATGTATTATACTCGCTGACATGGCATCCAGAAAAATAGGCACAGGGAATGATTTTTAAAAATTCTCTACATTACACAACGCTAATATTTTCTGAACCTTCTGCTTTTTCATTCTCCAACTTCTATTATGTGAACTATCAATGCCTTCTCTAATCACTGTGTCCCCTCTGCACTCATCCCTTAATCCTTTGTTCTCTGTCACCCACCTCCAGCACCCTTGGATGTTCTGGCCACCAAGACACTAAAGGCTTTCCTGACTTGTCACTTCATTTTTGCAGGGAGCAGTTAACTGCAGTGCACTCAGCCTCCCTTGAAAAGCTGTTTCCTTGCCAGTTTCTTCCATGATTCTTCAGTTCCAGCTTCCTTCCTATCAGACTCTTCTAAGATTCTTTTGTTGGGTTGAATTACCATTGCCAGTTCCTAATTATAAAATTACTTTAAAACTTTATACTTAGTTGTATATTTTTCCTCACTTTTATTCCCTCTTCCACAGAACATCCAAACTATGATTTTTAAATTTTTCAGCTCTTCATAAACAAATATCTAAAACACTTTTCTAAAGTTTAATTCTCTCACAGTGTTTAGCCGTGTCTAAGTGGCGTCTCCATCAAGAATAGAGTTGTTATTTATTTATATTTATATATATATATTTTTTGTGGTACGCGGGCCTCTCACTGCTATGGCCTCTCCCTTTGCAGAGCACAGGCTCCGGACGTGCAGGCTCAGCGGCCACGGCTCACGGGCGCAGCCGCTCCACGGCATGTGGGATCTTCCCGGACCGGGACACAAAGCCGTGTCCCCTGCATCGGCAGGCCGACTCTCAACCACTGCGCCACCAGGGAAGCCCAGAGTTGTTATTTTTAAATGGAGGTAGTAGCTTGATAAGGAATGTGGTCGAAAATATGTTAAAATCACCTGTGGAACTTTTGAAATCAAATTTGAAACTAGTGAAAATGAGCTGCAGGCATTTTTGTGAGATTCAGCATGAACCCATCACCTCAGGTTACCCCAAATACTCAAAGAAGTAAAAATGCCTTTATTACAAGAACAGAGAGATTTCAGGGATCCCCATAGCAAATCTCACTAAATGCATTAAAACACCACCTGCTAAAAGTACTATTTCTCTTTTGAGAACAGTCCTCAAAACGGAATTCTTCTATTATAGTTTCTCCTTTTATCTAAAAAAATGCACTTTCTATATACCTTCAGAGTATGATCCACGTTGCTAATCAAGAGTATGACCATTCTAGGGCTTCCCTGGTGGCGCAGTGGTTGAGAGTCCGCCTGCCGACGCAGGGGACGTGGGTTCGTGCCCCGGTCCGGGAAGATCCCACATGCCGCGGAGCGGCTGGGCCTGTGAGCCATGGCCGCTAAGCCTGCGCATCCAGAGCCTGTGCTCCGCAATGGGAGAGGCCACAACAGTGAGAGGCCTGCGTACCGCAAAAAACAAAAAAAAAAGAGTATGACCATTCTAAATGATTCACACATTTCCATGAACGTCTCATGTCATTGCCTATATAACCAACCATTTATTTTTACTGAATGAAGATTTCCCATTACCACAGGCATTTGACTTCACTATCTTTAAACTCAAGAATTTTCCTGCACATGTCAGAACCTTGGAAATCATGTCTACATGTAAAATATTTTTTCATTTGTTTCCTTATGCCTGTTGCTTTTCATTAAGTATGATTATAATTAGATAACTCATAGAATATACCTCACAGGGAGGCTGTCTCCTTTACCTTTTTTTATGTTTCAATATGTTTTCATTCTTACTTTTATAATTCCATGCCTTTAAATCTCCCAACGTCAGGGTTCCAGAAAGCTCTGGACTGATTACTCTTACTTGAAAAAGTGAAATCGTTTTCTATCTCCTTAGGTGAATATAAATCAAACGGTGCTCTGGTTTTAAAGCTTTCTTGACTTTTTTTCTTTCTCCCTTTTTTATGGCTCCCTTGTTGGATGTCACCTCCTGTAATCAGATGTTTCATTTTTTGGAAATTCATTCTTTATTATTCAAATACTGACACATTTTCACTCTTTTAATCTTTCTATCTGAATTCTTTCTTATCAGTTATTTTTCTGAGTCGCAATGTGATTCTTTACAGTAGCTTTCAAACCTGGATATATACCAGAATCACCTAGGAATCTTTAAAAATATAGATTTCTGGATAATACCCTAAGATTGGATTGAAACTTAACAATATGTGTGTTTAAAAAGCTCTGCTGGTGACAACAAAGGAGATAGTCTGTCACAGTTCCAGGAACTTGAATTTAGGAATTAAAACTGAAGAAACCTGGTTTTCAGAGTATTATTGATTTGGAAACAGACAAACATATAATAAATAACATGCAATATTCAGTAATCTCCACAAATGAAAACTAGCTTATTTAGAAAAATGCCTTTGCTCAATTAACCAATGACAATGGAGGCAAGACTATAAAGTGGAGGAAGGACAGCCTCTTCAGTAAGTGGTGCTAAAAAAACTGGACAGCTACATATAAAAGAATGAAATTAGAACACTCCCTAACACCATACACAAAAATAAACTCAAACTGGATTAAAAACCTAAATGTGAGACCAGACACTATAAAACTCTTAGAGCAAAACATAGGTAGAACACTCTCTGACATAAATCTCAGCAATATCTTTTTTGATCCGCCTCCCAGAGTAATGGAAAATAAAACCAAAAATAAACAAATGGGACCTAACTAAACTCAAAAGCTTTTGCACAGCAAAGGAGACCATAAACAAGATGAAAAGACAACCTGCGGAATAGAAGCAAATATTTGCAAATGATGTAACTGACAAGGGATTAATCTCCAAAATTTACAACCAGCTCATGCAGCTTAATATCAAAAAAAAAAAAAAAAACCAATCAAAAAATGGGCAGAAGACCTAAATAGACATTTCTCCAAAGAAGACATACAGATGGGCAAGAAGCACATGAAAAGCTCCTCAACGTCACTAAATATTAGAGAAATGCAAATCAAACTACAATGAGGTATCACCTCACACCAGTCAAAATGGCCATCATCAAAAAATCCACAAACAATAAATGCTGAAGAGGGTGTGGAGAGAAGGGAATCCTCGTACGCTGTTGATGGGAATGTAAATTGATACAGCCACTATGGGGAACAGTATGGAGGTTCCTTAAAAAACAAAAAATAGAGCTACCATATGATCCTTCAATCCCACACCTGGGCATATATCTAGAGAAAAACACGGTCCGAAAAGAAATATGCATCCCAGTGCTCATTGCAGTGCTATTTACAATAGCCAGGACATGGAAGCAACCTAAATGTCCATCAACAGAGGAATGGATAGAGAAGATGTGGTACATATATACAATGGAGTATTAGTCATTAAAAATAATGAAATAATGCCATTTGCATCCAACATGGATGGACCTAGAGACTGTCATACTGAGTGAAGTAAGTCAGACAGAGAAAGAGAATTATCATATGATATCGCTTATATGCAGAATCTTAAAAAAGTGATACAAATGAACTTATTTACAAAACAGAAACAGACTCACAGACTTAGAGGATGAAGTTATGGTTACCAGAGGGGAAGGGTGGCAGGGAGGGATAGTTAGGGAGTGTGGGGTTGACATGTACACACTGCTGTGTACATTTAAAATGATAACAAACAAGGACCTACCGTACAGCACAGGGAACTCTGCTCAATATTATATAACAACCTAACTGTGAAAAGAATTTGAAAAAGAATAGATACATGTATATGTATAACTGAATCACTGCTGCACACCTGAAACTAACACAACATTGTTAATCGACTATACTGCAATATAAAAGAAAAAGTTAAAAAAAATTAATCACCACAGATGAAACTAACATATTTAGAACGATGCCTTTGCTCATTCCCCAGCCTTTGCTTTTGCAACAACATTGCCAGGCCCATAACTGACATCCCTGACACTCAGCTCTGCCCTCCGTACATGACCCATGCAGGTTCCAGGACGGTGATAACTTTGGGAGTTTCTTCACTCACTCTGCCCTAGACTTGGAGGGCTCTGCAGATACTTGGTAATCCTCTCTGTTGAACTGCTGTAAGATTCTGCATTCTAGTGCCAACACTGAGATTTTATGTTAGTTTCCCAATTTTCAGTTCATTCTTCTGGAAACTTACATGCCAATAATAAAAACCTCACTGCCTGAATTGAATTTGCAAAGCCTTATTTCAAACCCATGTGCTCCAGTTTGAAAAATTTTGGTTTCAACTTTAGTCTGCATTCTGCGTTTCTTGTCTAATATATAGCTTTGATTTAGCCCTGCCATTTTCCATCCTTAGTCCTTATTTCTAATAATAACTGTTACCAGTTACTACATTTTTGCCTGTAAATAGCCTGTCTACCTAGGCTTATAAAACTATTCCTTAACTTTAGTTCCCATCATCATTTGCAATGTTTATTTGAGACACTGAGTATTTTGGACTGGACTGCAATAAACACTGCCTAAATTGCTCTTAGTTTAGGTGAACTCTTGGGCATTCTTCCTTGACTACTCGGGATAACTTCTATTGTGAGTTAGTCTTAGTCAGGAAATCCTGCCCTTGGCCAGAAGGTGAGGGTACTACTATCTCTCACTATCTTTCCATGAGAGTAAACTATGATGCATCACAGAAATCTATGAATATATTAAGAAAAGTTTAAGGCAGTATATAGTATTTGCCCTTCATATTGTCATGGCCTTGTGAATATCATGTCCCTATGTACTCCAAGTTAAGTAGTTCTTTATACTATGAAATCAATTAGGGGATGCAAATTGAGTCATTAGATCAATGGCAATACAGAGGAATCAGTTATATACAAAACACATATCCATGAGACAGAAAGGTACAATCCAAAAATAGTTTAGTTACAGATGTAAATGGCAACAATTTGTTGCCTCATGAAATTACTAACAAAGGTTTTGCTTAGCTATCACATACACATCCTCATTTTTAATGAGCAAAGTTTGCAACAGTTACACACTGTGATAATGTAGGGTTTAAACTGTGAACAGCCTTTTAAGGGGTTGTGTGACTGCATAGCTAATGACTTCAGTATCTGATTGCTGTGTACTTCACATGCACATGTTCAATTTTTATCTGGAATTTAGAAGAACACTGAGTTGAAGCAATTACATCCCGCATAAAGGAATTTTAAATGCTTTTTTTTGGTAAAGTCGTGAAGGCAAATTGGCTTGCTGCTCAGCAACAAAGATTTAATACGTGAAATAACAGATGGCGGGCAATCATTTCAAAGGAGAAAGTCATGACTAACAGCATAAAGATACTTGATTGCATGGATCTGAGCCTTTGAAACTGTCATGGCGAGCACCGATCACCCTGGAATCTTCATAAAATATATTTTCTGTTCAGGTTCTATGTTGTGTTATAAAGCTAATGGGAACTGAACAAGTAAACAGAACTTATACGGGAGTAAAACACTTTTAAAACCATGGCTCAGGGATACAGTAAAATGTAGAGCAAGGATGTATGTAACATTAGCTGAGCAATGATTTTCTTATATAAATATAGGTCAGCCTTTGAGTGCTAGTGTCACTATTCCCAGGTAAGGATTTCCTGACCCCAATATGGCAGGTGATAGTCCTTGTTATAATATGAAGAATATGAGTGAAGGATGACATTTTTGTTCACCGTCTCCAAGATTCCATACTACATGCTAAGATAGCCCCTGGGGAGCTGAAAAGAAGCCTGAGGACTGTGAGCTGTGCTGTCATTTGTTGCTGTCTTGAATACAGTGCTACAGGGAGCTCTGTTCCTGTCCCAGCCAGCGCACCTGAACACGTGTAAGACACGTGCAGCAAGTATGTAACTTCACTAGAAAAAGTCTTTTCTGTATCCAAGTAACTGGAAAAAGTATAGATCAGACAATCATGTATCCTGCTGAACTGCAGATGCTAAATCTCATCCTAAAGGCAGTAAACTATCAAAATGTTGGACCCTAGATGTTAGAATCAGATACTAAAATACAGAACACCAGGGGTTCAAGGGAAATCTGGGAATCCTACCCAACCTCCAAAGCAACAAATGTAATGAAAGGGCTGTAGTATACTGAAGATAGAAATGACTCTTAAATCACCATGGCTGATTTTATCAATTATTTTCTTGAAGTGGTAGAATGAAAAGTTGGTGCAGTTCTGATTTAAGAGCAAAGCTGGATATAATTTCTTGCATTAGTACATGTCCAAAAAGTTCCTCAACGTGAAACTGGCAGCCAGTTGGCTCAGTTTGAAGAGGTACATATTGCCAAGGAAGCTCAGGACCAGGGACATATGAAACAAGGTATTTCAACCACTATGGCCTTGTTTGAGTCACTATTTGGCCTAATACAAAGTAGGGTGCTAAGAAGGTGAAGGACAAAATCTAAATATTGCCATTCAAGTCTCTGTCAAAGGCAACTAATTAGAAACATTTTATTGAAAAAGGGCCTTTCAGGTTACTCAGCTCATGCAATGCCCTAGGACTTATTCTTCATGTTAGTATTTTCAGACACTAGTGACCTTCCTTTCAATCTTCCTCTTTTCTCATCTATTGCTCTGTATCCACTATTATGTTCCAGAGTGGGTCTTCTGTTCCTTTCATCAAGCAGCTTGATGTTAAAAAATTTCTTAAAAAGACTTCCACTAAGATCAGGAACAAGACAAGGTTGCCCACTCTCACCCCTATTATTCAACATAGTTTTGGAAGTTTTAGCCACAGCAATCAGAGAAGAAAAGGAAATAAAAGGAATCCAGATTGGAAAACAAGAAGTAAAGCTGTCACTGTTTGCAGATGACATGACACTATACATAGAGAATCCTAAAGATGCTACCAGAAAACTACTAGAGCTAATCAATGAATTTGGTAAAATAGCAGGATACAAAATCAATGCACAGAAATCTCTGGCATTCCTATACACTAATGATGAAAAATCTGAAAGAGAAATCAAGAAAACACTCCCATTTTCCACTGCAACAAAAAGAATAAAATATCTAGGAATAAACCTACCTAAGGAGAAAAAAGACCGGTATGCAGAAAACTATGACACCGATGAAGGAAATTAAAGATGATACAAATAGATGGAGAGATATACCATGTTCTTGGATTGGAAGAATCAACATTGTGAAAATGACTCTACTACCCAAAGCAATCTACAGATTCAATGCAATCCCTATCAAACTACCACTGGCATTTTTCACAGAACTAGAACAAAAAATTCCACAATTTGTATGGAAACACAAAAGACCCCGAATAGCCAAAGCAATCTTGAGAACG
Organism: Globicephala melas; assembly: GCF_963455315.2. NCBI lineage: Eukaryota > Metazoa > Chordata > Mammalia > Artiodactyla > Delphinidae > Globicephala > Globicephala melas. The sequence continues at coordinate 20,805,256 of NC_083326.1, forward strand.
AAAAACGGAGCTGGAGAAATCAGGCTCCCTGCCTTCAGACTATACTACAAAGCTACAGTAATCAAGACAGTATGGTACTCACACAAAATCAGAAAGATCAATGGTACAGGATAGAAACCCCAGAGATAAACCCACGCACATATGGTCACCTTATCTTTGATAAAGGAGGTAGGAATGTACAGTGGAGAAAGGACAGCCTCTTCAATAAGTGGTGCTGGGAAAACTGGACAGGTACATTTGAAAGTATGAAATTAGATCATTCCCTAACCCCATACACAAAAATAAGCTCAAAATGGAGTAAAGACCTAAATGTAAGGCCAGAAACTATCAAACTGTTAGTGGAAAACATAGGCAGAACACTCTATGACAAAAATCACAGCAAGATCCTTTTTGACCCACCTCCTAGAGAAATGGAAATAAAAACAAAAATAAACAAATGGGACCTAATGCAACTTCAAAGCTTTTGCACAGCAAAGGAAACCATAAACAAGACCAAAAGACAACCCTCAGAATGGGAGAAAACATTTGCAAATGAAGCAACTGACAAAGGATTAATCTCCAAAATTTATAAGCAGCTCATGAAGCTCAATAACAAAAAAACAACCCAATCCAAAAATGGGCAGAAGACCTAAATAGACATTTCTCCCAAGAAGATATACAGACTGCCAACAAACACATGAAAGAATGCTCAACATCACTAATCATTAGAGACATGCAAATCAAAACTGCAATGAGATATCATCTCACACCAGTCAGAATGGCCATCATCAAAAAATCTAGAAACAATAAATCCTGGAGAGGGTGTGGAGAAAAGGGAACCCTCTTGCACTGTTGGTGGGAATGTAAACTGATATAGCCACTATGGAGAACTGTATGGAGGTTGCTTAAAAAAACTACAAATAGAACTACCATATGACCCAGCAATCCCACTACTGGGCATATACCCTGAGAAAACCATAATTCACAAAGAGTCATGTACCAAAATGTTCATTGCAGCTCTACTTACAATAGCCTAGAGATGGAAACAACCTAAGTGCCCATCATCGGATGAATGGATAAAGAAGATGTGGCACATATATACAATGGAATATTACTCAGCCATAAAAAGAAACGAAATTGAGCTATTTGTAATGAGGTGGATGAAGTCAGTCAGAAAGAGAGAGACAAATACTGTATGCTAACACATATATATGGAATTTAAGAAAAAAAAATGTCATGAAGAACCTAGGGGTAAGACAGGAATAAAGACACAGACCTACTAGAGAATGGACTTGAGGATATGGGGAGAGGGAAGGGTAAGCTGTGATAAAGCGAGAGAGAGGCATGGACTCTACCAATCTCTATACACTGCCAAACGTAAGGTAGATAGCTAGTGGGAAGGGGCCGCATAGCACAGGGAGATCAGCTCGGTGGTTTGTGGCCACCTAGAGGGGTGGGATAGGGAGGGTAGGAGGGAGGGAGACGCAAGAGGGAAGAGATATGGGAACATATGTATATATATAACATTCATTTTTTTGCAAAGCAGAAACTAACCATTGTAAAGGAATTATACTCCAATAAAAATGTTAAAAAAAAAGACTTAGGCTAAAAAGATAATTATTCCTTGAAAAATACAAAAGTTTAAAACCTTATAGAAGACCTTTCATTTCATTAACAGTGACTAAAATTGAGGAAAGTCTTGCCTACCAGGCATTGTTGAAACGATTTCCAGTTTGTCAATTCATAATCTCATCTTGTGCTTATTCATAGAGCTGTTTGCTCAGTTTCGATGATTACATTTTAATTGTTCCCTTATAAGTAACTGAAAAAGTAAATATTTATTTTTTCTTTTTTTAAAATCAATGAATGAGCCTAAATATAGTGACACTATTCGCAAAGAACGTTCAGAGAAGTCTCCTACCGTGTGATTCTGTCTGGGCATTTAAAAGTTAATAACCCTGGGTCAGTTTGGATCTTCTCAAGGTTCATTGCTTTTAGAATTCAATGAGTTCCTTTTCTAAATCTAATTGAGTGACAAATGGGTGAGTGTTCTGTGTATTCTTTCAGCATCTTGTTGGTTCTCTTTATGCAGGATACAATATTTAATGAAAGATCAATATTTCCTGGCCACATTTCCTTTTACTTCTGTCATGTAGGAGTTGGTGGCTAGCAAGTCACTAATATCATCATTACCATGGTCTCCATCATCACTCAACCAAAGAATTAAATTATATAATGCATTTAGTACGTAAAGTGGTGCCTGATATATTGTATGTACATGTTATGGTCAGACAATAATCAATATTGATGCAAATATATAATGTAAAGATCATTGAATGGGGAGAGAAAAACATGGTTCCTATGTTTGAACCTACCACTTATAAGCTTTCTTATTGTGATCATGGGCCAGAGTCACCTGCCTTCTTGGATTCCCAATATCATCATCTCTAAAATCAGAAGGGTGAATAATTAGTTGACTACTGATGTTCCTTCCAGTTCTGTTAGTCCATGATTCTATGCATGTTCCATGCTGCTGAAGAATATCTATGGGCATTAAAAACTTTCAGGTATGTGTGTGTCTGATAATCTCTTTTGCGTTTCTATTCTGAACTGTGGATTTATCTCCAGAATGCACAAATGAACATCTGCACAGGTTTTGCATTCAATTTCAGACAGTCCATCTCTCTAGAAAAGACTTTTTGGTCCATCTGCAACCATGGGTCCCCAGGGGGATCCCCTGTTCTCTGTGCTTTAAGTGCCCAGAGGTGAAGGACATCGCTGATGGTTGTTTAGAAATCTGCACATGTCTTTTCAAATTAAGTGCCAAGGCAGCTGCTCAGTCCAAGGGAGGTCCTGGCCCCCCCTTGCTCTACTTCCTTTGTTCAGAACAGGGACACAAAGTGCTCTATCTTTTTTCTCCTTAATAATGCTCTGATGCATTCCAACGCATATCTGTCCACCACTGCATCTCACAGCTGAAATAGGAGAAATAATCCCTCCAGTTCACCCCTCCTGATGCCCTAGAAGACCTTATCTCCTTCTTTCTTCTTTCTTTCTTTCTCGTTCTTTTCTCTTTCTTTTCTTTCTTTCTTTTTTTGTTTCTTTCTTTCTTTTTTGTGGTACGCAGGCCTCTCACTGTTGTGGCCTCTCCCATTGCAGAGCACAGGCTCCGGACACGCAGGCTCAGTGGCCATGGCTCACGGGCCCAGCCACTCCACGGCATGTGGGATCTTCCCGGACCGGGGCATGAACCCGTGTCCCCTGCATCGGCAGGAGGACTCTCAACCACTGCGCCACAAGGGAAGCCCTATCTGTTTATTTTGATGTGATTAATAATAGTTGAGAAAGCAGGAGATGAAAATGACCACAGAGTGAAATTGTAAAGCCTGAGTTGCTAACTTCTGGAAGTTGACTTATGTTGCTCCCAAGAAGAGGGTCATTGGAAGTCTTTGGATTCAGCGTGTTTCCACTGAGGATGGGGCTCACTAAGCATTCAATATTCACTTCCTTCCCAGACTTTCTCTGAATTACACTAACCTTTTCTATCATTTATGTACAAAGTACTGAAGGGAAGGTCTTTGATTAGAAAGATTTAGTGTGTGAAAGGCTTTTTAAAAAATTCATAATTACTTTTTTTGGCTATGGAAAAAACTTTTTATTATTTACTTTTCAAAATGTTTCTAGGCTATATATTCTGGACTCATATAACATTAATATCCTTTTTATTGTTTAATTAGTTGCTTATTTACTACTACTAAAACCATTCTTAATAATGAGCATTTATTAATGCATACAAAGCTCTAGGGTAAGTATTTTGTGTTCTCTCATTTAATTTTCAAAACATCCCTGTAGGTCATGTACTATTATTATTTCACTTTGTTGTCTTGTAAAAGGAGATAGAGAAAGGTTAGACAATGCCAAAAGATCATAAAGTAGCAAAGGATGAATTGGAAACTGAATCTATCTCTGTCTCCCCAAATGCCCTGCTCTTAATTGCCACAGACAGTCACATGCGGCCAAGAGACTGGGGTAGAGCAGGGTAATTGTTTGCATAAACCTGTATTCCATGTGCTCTTTTCTTTCTTTCTTTTATTTTTTTGAGCTGTAAATTGACTTCATTCAGAAAATAAAGTTTTTAAACTGACATTTTGACTGCCCCCCCACCAATTTTAGGGTTTTTATGGTAATTTTTTCCTCTCTAAATAAAGTAAAAATCAAATACTTTGTGGGGAAAACAAAACATGGATCATAATGAAATGAGTATTAAAATAACATAGGTCTAATGAAAATAGATGAGTATTACTCAAGGTATCCAGTCTTCATTTGTGTTTATTTTCACCATGCCCCCTTTGGTTTATGTTCAAGTTTAGATTTCTTTGTTTTCATGATCAGATTTGAATTAAACATTTTGCTTAGACTGCCCAGTTATTGAGTATAGGGATGTTTGCAGATCAAACAATTATTAGTAGGCTATAGGCTATATGGGAAGAAATCAAAAATGCTCTATAGAGATTCATCTGATGTGATGTTTCTGGTGATTTTTCCACCAGCTTATCGAAGAATCAGTGTATCCTGTAAATAGAAACAATTTGTTATAAACAAATATATAAACTGAATAGATTCAAAAGAGAAAATATAATAAATCTACATGAAATAAATTGATTCAGCAGACTAATAAGCATATCGTCAGAGACGCTTCTAAGAACCCTTAACATTCTTCTTTCCTTTAGAACACCAGCTTTATTAGAAATTAATATGAAAACATGAGGCGAACACTGCTACCAACAATAGTAAAGCTGGTATGGCTTTCAGTTAAACATCCATGATTTGCTTCATTAAACATATTTCGTTGTACTCTCAGGTTTTTAAATATGTCTCCAAGAACATCTCATAATTTTTAAAAGATATTATAAGCTAATTTGCTTCATAGAAAGCATAATTTCTACGCATATTAAGAATGATGCTGCATTTTCAGTAACCATATGTATCCATCAAGAGCTTCCTTAAGACGAGAATCTCCCTGTTCCCAATTCAGCTTCTCATACGCTATGAGGATGATAATTTGAAGTCGGCTTTTGAACATTCACTTTAAATGAAAGTCTCTTAACTGCATAAATAGATTAGCAATCCTTGGGTATCTTATAAGAAGAACTAATTATATGAAACGTGGTAATAAAATGTTAAATGTTTAAAAAGTCCTTTAAACATTAAAAAGGAAAAATCACACGTGTTCTAGGAAGATGAGAGAGAAAACATTCCAGATATCATACTGTAGGTTATATTTGGATACAATCACACCATTCAGATAAGACTTCCTGAGTGAATTTGCATATTTGTGGAGATTCTACCTAAAAATCAGAACATATATTTTTAAAAATTTTATAACAACTTAATTTTTTTGTGTGCATGTATTTTTTTTTAACTTTTTATTTTATATTGGAGTATAGCCAATTAACAATGTTGTGATAGTTTCAGGTGCACAGCAAAGGGACTCAGACATACATATGTATGTATCCATTCTCCCCCAAACTCCCCTACCATCCAGGCGGCCACATAACATTGAGCAGAGGTCCCTGTGCTATACAGTAGGTCCTTGTTCATTATCCATTTTAAATATAGCAGTGTGTACATGTCGATCCCCAAATCCCTGACTATCCCTTCCCCCTGGTAACCATAAGTTCCTTCTCTAAGTCTGTGAGCCTGTGTCTGTTTTGTAAATAGGTTCATATGTATCATTTCTTTTTAGATTCCACATATAAGGGATATCATACAGTATTTCTCTTTCTCTGTCTGACTTCACTCAGTGTGACAATCTAGAATGGATAAAGAAAATGTGGTACATATATGCAATGGAATATTACTCAGAATGAAATAATACCATTTGCAGCAACATGGATGGACCCAGAGATTGTCATACTGAGTGAAGTACGTCAGAACATATATTTTTAATTACACATTATACTTTCTGATCCATTTTACCTACAGTCGTTAAAACCGTATACATTTATAGGAGGGAGGTGCACAAATGTTAAAGCCCTGTTCAGGAGACCTGTGTGAGCTGGTCAGAACTGTTACTAACTTATCCCTTCCTCCTTACTGTGAGCTAGGAGCTTTGAGAACAATTGTGTTGTTTATCTTCTCTTCCTAAATCCACAGGAGGTTTGAGAAAACAAAGCAACTAAAGTCTTTAGAGTCACAAAGGTTTTGAAAATCAAATACAGTCAATTTCAATTGTGATTTAAGCAATTTCAAATGTATCCCCTTCTCCTGCACCTGGTATTGTTTGTTTACCCAACGAATATGATTATCATCTGTCTCATAGTCAGTAACACCAAATTCACTGAGGCCGGAGCCTCAGAGCCATAAGCGAGCAAGTGTGTGAAAAGTAATCAGAGGAAAGAATAAGATTATACGATTTTAGCTCCAGGACCATGGTAAGTAAACAGAATTAGATGCTTTCATTTATCTAGCATCTATGTTTTACACCAAAATATCTCTCTGAGTTTTGTAATACAGTATAAATAAATGAGACATTCTCACACCATTCCAAAGCAAAACAGGCAAACAAAGAAACAAAAACCTAAGTCACTCTGAAATGTACGAAGCATTTTTATACCATTTTTAGGACAAGATGGAGACTATTTTGTGAGTTTAGGCTATTGAATGAGAGCTGCTTAGAAAATTATTCCTCCATTTCAATAATAATAATTTTTTATTCCTATTTTTAAATCAATGATTTTTTTTTGCATTTAGACAAAGGCAATTGCTGTAAAACAAACTCTTTTTAAAAACAACACAACAGCATTATAATTAGTTATTTCTTTTCACTCAAAAAATTCAGTCAATTTAACTGTTTACAGAACAGTTTATATGTTTAACTTCAGTCATTTAAATATAATTTAAAAAGTGACGTAAGAAAGAACATTGAAATAGTCCTGCTTGGGAAGAAATGGATGGCAATTTTAGCTCTAGCAACAAATCCCCAAGAAATCAGTATTCACACGGTGTTATTTTCTGAGCTATATAATAGTTACTGGATTTTGTTTTCCTGTTGTTTGCATGTACAGGTTTCCAAAGTAGTTTTCCACATTGCAAATATCTAGGTAATATAATTCATTATTTACCATGGGTTTTCAGAGAGCAATAGATTTTATTCCTAGATGTCCCTAAGGACGATTCTGATATGCTCTGAGCTCATTTGTTAAAAATATGGCAGGGAACTGGCAGGTAAAATCTTAAAATCGTTATGGCAATGCCTGTCCTCCATCTTTCAAAGTCCCTATTTCCCAAATGAAGCAAATACCAAGAGTGACATGAACCATGAACGTGGCTTTCCAATTGCTGGACTTAGGATTTGTGAAGAAGACTGATTTACATTGTTTGAGCAGTCCTTTCTTATTTTCACCATGATAAACTCTTGAAAAGTGGGGTAGGTATTTTGTAGCACCATCCAACCAAGTTTGAGTGAATGGCTTCCTTCAGCATATTTACTGCAGGAAGCAGACACATCCACTTTGCAGAGTGCTTTCAGAACACCTCCTGCTCTGCTCTGTATAAGGATTAGGAAGCCCAGGTTCTAAGTTACGGTGCTGTGTGATTGTGGTCAGAACAGTCTCCATGTGCTTTAGCTTCTCATTAGTAAAAGCAGCGGAAAGGAAGATAGCTCTAAGCCACTAGTTCATTTTGAGACTTTTAACTGGAAGGGTTTGAAAATCAGAAACTTCTTTTTTATCTTATTCACAACTTTGTGTTGACTTGAATAGGATAAAGAAAACCATGAAGGATTGATGTCAAAGAGGTATGCGGTAGGCTTCTCCTTTGCTTTGATGTTGTTGGTTGCTGGTAAGGGAAGCAAAAGCATCTCAGGGTTTGTAACCACCAATGGATCAATATCAGCTGCTTGATTCCTCTCTCACTGTCTCTGTGAGTTGCTGCCCAGATTAGAATCTGATACAAAAATTAGTCATGGTGTGACATTCAGAGGCAAATATAGATGTTAGAAGATATAAATACACTGAGCACTGACAGAGGAATATATACATAACATTGTATTTCCTTTATACATTCAAATTAATTAATTGATAGTAGTTGGAATACATGAAAAAAGAAGGATTTAGGCCTGGGGTGTCAATGTATATCATTTTACAATAAGTCCCTGTATTCAAGATGAACCCTTTATGTAATTATTTACATATTTTAGCAATCAAACTGAACAGAAGTCTTGGTAATTTCCAAATTGCATTTTTCAAGTCTAAGCTCTACCTACGACTATTATGTCTAAATCTTAAAGTTGAAGTATGGGGAGGGAGAAGATGCAAGACTATTTTACTTGCAGACAGAATTAAGGATAGAAAGTCCAAGGTGACTCTAAAGGCAGGAGTGAGAGGAAGATGAATGTGTTTGAACACATTCATTGTAAGAGAGGGAAAAAAATGGGAAGGAGAAAAAAGGCAGGAGAGACAAGAGGGTGAGAAGTAATGCATCTTAGTAAATTATCAAAAGTGCTAAAGGCAAAGTAATCTTGAGCCGTGACCTACTCGCAAGAACCTATTATTTAAGTTTTTCCTTCTACTCTAAAGTGAATTTTCCTGCAGGGTCAATTTATTATGTATTTTATCTTCTCAGTTTTTAATCTAGTTATTCTAATTGTGATGATGCTTTATGTCTCTCCCTACCTCTCCAATAAATATTCAGAGATAAAGGTACTACATTCTTAACCAAATGTTGTTCAGTTATTTCCTTGATTAATCTAAGTACAAATTTAGAACATATATTATGGTTGTCAGTTTTACATTATGTAAAAATAAAAATGTGTCAAATTCAGTAGGCACAGCAATAAATGTTTGAGTGATTTGATGAATAAAAAAAATCTGCCTGACGTCAGTAAACATAGAAAAATTAACAGTGAGAATCTTCATATTAACTGTTCACATTTTACTGTGACTTTGTGTAAACATCTTACTAAGAAATGATGAAACACAGTATCAGCATTTATCACCTGTCCATAATTCATTAGTCTAACTCAGAGTTTGGCAAACAGCCTGTTGGCTAAATCTATCCTACTGTCTGTTTTTATAAAGTTTTATTGGAATACAGCCATGCTTATTCATGGGGCCTTTCGCGCTACTACAGCAGAATAAGGTGGCTGAGACCACTTTTATGGCCAGCAAAGCCTAAAAGATTTAGAGACGTACCTCTAAGATGCTATGAGTTTGGTTCCAGACCATGGCAATAAAGTGAATATTGCAATAAAGCGAGTCACACAATTTTTTTGGTTCCAGAGAGCATATAAAAGTTATGTTTATACTATATTGTACTCTATAAAATGTGCAGTGCATTATGTCTAAAAAGACCAATGTTCATACCTTATGTCTAAAAAATACTTTTTTTGCTAAAAAAGTGTTAACCATCATCAGAGCCTTCAGTGAATCACAGTAGTGACATCAAAGATCACTGATCACAGGTCACCATAACAAATATGACAATAAAAAACTTGGACATATTGTAAGAATTACCAAAATGTGACACAGAGACATGAAGTGAGCAAATACTGTTGGAAAAATGGAGCCCATAGACTTTCTTGATGCAGGGGTGCCACGAACCTACAATTTGAAAACATGGAAAATCTGGGAAGCACAATAAAATGAAGCACAATAGGGGCTTCCGTGGTGGTGCAGTGGTTGAGAGTCCGCCTGCCGATGCAGGGGACACGGGTTCGTGCCCCGGTCCGGGAAGATCCCACATGCCACAGTGCAGCTGGGCCCGTGAGCCATGGCCGCTGAGCCTGCGCGTCCGGAGCCTCTGCTCCGCAACGGGAGAGGCCACAACAGTGAGGCCCGCGTACCGCAAAAAAAAAAAAAAAAAAAAAGAAGCACAATAAATAAGGTATGCCTGTACTGTCTGATCGTTTACAGAAAAGGTTTGTTGACCTCTGACAGCTACTATGCACAGGAGGGTTCTCTTTGTCCTGACTGTGGCTCTAACTGATTCAGGCCAGAAAATATGCCAAGGGGTTTGGCAGTGGCATTTTTACCACAACAGTTACATTATTGATAGCTCACTGTGAGCCGGAATGGTCTAAGCAGTGTACATAAATAATAACACTTAATCCTTGTAATAATGAGATAAATATTATCACTATGGCCATCTTAGAGGTGAGGCAACCAGAGAGATTTTGTGACTCACCGTCAGTGTGTTGAAGCCAGGAATGGACCCTGAGTAATTTGATGCTGAACTTAAAAAAAAAAATAACAGAGAGATTTGAGTAAAAGTTATTTTGGGGACTTCCCTGGTGGAGCAGTGGATAAGACTCCGCCCTCCCAAGGTAGGAGGCCCGGGTTCGATCCTTGGTCAGGGAACTAGATCCCACATGCATGCCACAACTAAGAGTTCATATGCCACAACTAAGGAGCCTTCCTGCCACAACTAAGACCTGGTGCAACCAAATAAATAAATAAATATTTTTTAAAAAGTTATTGTGTATCCTCATGTTTTTCCTATTTTGCTGTCTTACAACACTTGCAGCTGGGACTAGACAACACAGAAAACACAGTCAAGAGTCTTTTTGAGAAAGGATTATGGGAGGGCGAAGACTAGGCTGCTGTGACAGAGATGACCCAGAGAAAAGTGAAGTTCATTCCCTCACTTCTAACAATCCCAAGGTGAGTGGTGCGGGTGGATCGATGGCTCTTTTCCACACTGCCCTTCAGAGAATCAGAACTACTCCCATCCATGGCTCTGCCATGTTCTAGGGGGTTGATGTGTCTGCATGGCAGAAGATGAGTGACAGTCATGCCCCTTCTGTCTGCAGATGTTGAAGAGTGTGTAAGAGCACACATCTGCTGTCCCAGAACCCATACCTAGTTGTGGTACATGTGACTTCAGCTCACAGACATTCAGGAGAATTTAGTCATCTGGTATCCTCCTGCCTGCAAAGAAGACTGGAATATTTAGGCTCCAGCTGAGCAGCCATGTGACCAGCCATGACCCTATTTCTGTGGGAGAGAGATGGATTTGGGGTTGACAAATGGCAATTTTCTTAAGAGCAAAAGAGTAAAAATTTTATCTTTTTAAGGTTTTTCAGTGGCATAACTGGTCCATCTGACTTTTGGTTCAGTTGTTCTTGAGCAGGAAAACTTTCATGATAGTTTATGAGGGGGAGAAAAAGCAAATGGACTGTTGAGTTTTAACTGGAAGAGGATCAGAGTGTGGGCCTTTCCTTGGGTCATCTCCAGAGAACATCCTTGGGTTATCCATCCGCTGTTCTACTTTGATTTTCAAAGCTCTATTATTATTACCTTTTTCCATCTCTCTGTGATCTCGATTTTTTTCGAAATACTTAATCTTATTAGACTACAGTAATGTGAAGTATACAAATATGTATTTTTAGCAAGTGTGTATCAATATATTTATAGTCTTCATATCTAACTTGTTTACTAAAATTATATTAAGTGATATTTATAGTTTATATTTCTTATGTGTCAGGAAGTTTTAAGATACTGATGGTGACTTTTCTTCTTATTTTCAATCTAATTCTTATTGTTCTACTGTATTTTAATTCTTACTGTGCATTAGCAAAACAGATTATTAGAACTGAGTATTTGGGAGCTGGAAAAGTGTGAAAAAGCTTCATAGAGATCAAAACAGAAATGAGTTGAGTCTTGAAGGGAAAATAAAACTAACAACTAAATATATGTGCAATATACACACATATGCACACATTTTCTAAGGGAAATTAAAAAGCTCTATAGTAATGAATATTACAGAGTACCAGTGACTTTATATCTGAATTTCATTTTCCTCTGATTAAAGTGACATTTTCCTTTGCCTAAGTAAGCTTAACCTGAAACTGTCTACATGAAATCATGTAACTATGGATCTCTCCTCCAAATCAGTGGAAGCTGCTTGATTATCTTGCTTTTCCAGGCATTGCATCTCTCCCATTTCCCTCTGCAGGCTCTTGGAGAAGTCAATGAAAATAAATGTATGAGTTGATACTTTCTTTTCTTCCTTTGATGTATACAGTGAGATACTCACAATGTAGCAACCCTTATACTTTTAAAAGAGAGAATCCTGGTGGGAAAAAAAACCCTGAGGTATGCATCCCTGTAAAGCAAACTGTGCTTTAATTTGTTTCTTTGTTTTCTTTTTTAACATCTTTATTGGGGTATAATTGCTTCACAATGGTGTGTTAGTTTCTGCTTTATAACAAAGTGAATCAGCTATACATACGTTCCCAAATCTCTTCCCTCTTGCGTCTCCTGTTTTCTAACTGTTGAGAGGCATTTGAAAATACGTGGAGTGCTTAGATTAGAAAATACGTGGAGTGCATAGATTTCTATGCCTGGTAATTATTTCCCAGGTCAGGGTCAGATATGACAAAGTCCTGCAACAGAGAAAGAGGCTCGCAGGTGCACATCAAGAGACTGGCTTGCCTAGGATGCCGGAAGCACTGGTGTGGACGCTTGAGTAGAGTTAAGCTCTCCGGCCCAGGATGCCTCATTGGTCGGGTGGGAAAGAGCCGGGTATGGAAGTCAAGGAACTACCTTAAGGATTCAGTGAAATGATCCATGCAGAGTGCTTCGTGTTTGGCTCAGAATAAGCAGTGCATATTCTTAACCCTTGGAGTAAATTTCTAACATATTTTTGTAAAGCAGCAACGATCATACTTCACAGGTTCCTTCTAAGGCTTTAAAGATTATTATTGCTATAAAGTATCTCACCCTTGGTAGGTTGCAGATATTCTTATTCTCACCAGTCTCCACAGTTTTAATATTTTAGTTCTATATTTTTTAAAGGGCCTTCGATTTCTGAAAACAAAGTACACGTTTATGGTTTTGCATTTCTGACTTCTGTTTAATACTACATTAGTGTGTTCTCCTCATCACCTGCTGGAATTTCTTCAACCCATCAGAATCTTCTTTGTAGTTCTCCTCCTTCCACCTAGTAATGCTCAGTCCCTATATTCTGGGTTGGAAGCTGTGATATTACTTACTAAATCATCCTCTCTGTTCCCCAGTTATTCTCCTAAAAAATATCCTTTAGGGTGTTTTGGGGTTTTTTTTCCCCCCTTTTAATCTGTCCTCTTACCTTCTCTCTTTAGATAACATGTCATATATGTCTTGGGAAAGTTTCCTTTTACTGACTCAAAATTTGTGATTTTACTTTTTTAAAGACTTTGTATTTCACCCTCTCTCAAAAATCCATTTTAACTCAGATTTCTAACCCCCAAATTCACAATTGCTTAATTTTCAAAGGCTTTCTTGTGACATCTTAATAGAAAGAAGAAAAGATGGAAGAGGTAACATTCAAAATGTGTTATTTGGATTCTCAAGATTAGACCCATTATTCTAGAATTTCCTGAAATATGCATAGAAGTTCTTTGGAGAACCCATTCCTTTATGATTTTGTGAAACAGTTTTCATTGCTTTTTGGTATCTGTTGATCTAGAAATTACTCAAATATAGTGTGGACTTTTATATTTATGATAATATACAATTCAACTGAATATCTGAATAAATACATCACAATTTACTCAGAATTTTAAAAATTTACTATGCCTCAATGGCAGTTACAGCCAAGGTCCTTCCTCAATTACAATTGACTGTGATATTTTTCAAGAAAATAATTTTGCAGTTTTACATACAATGATGTATAGTATCTTTATGCAGTACTGGTTTTAAGTGTGATTATTTAAATTATTTTTAATATCATTACTTTCTAAGTATTCCAAGTGTTTTACTACATATATCAAAATATTTGAATTATTTTTTGATATTTAAGTATTTTTCTTTCTCATTCTGCTTGATTAAATATTCTTACATTCCAACCAATGCCAAAACTTAGCCCAGTTTTTCTTCCCTTTATCTTAACTACTTTTCTGTAAATGGGAATAATAATAATATAAACCTCAAATGTTGAATTCAGTATTAAAACTAATGCATATAAGTTGCATAGCATAGTGACTTGTATAAACCAGGCAATCTGTAACGATTTTGATGTAGAAAGTATAATCAATTCTATCAGTTTTATTCATGAGGGTTACAGAGTCATGACCCAAGCACCTCCCAAAGGCCTCACTTCCTAAATACCATCATGTGGGGCATTAGGATTTCATCATATGAGTTTGGGGAGGATGCAAACACTCAGACCATAGCAGATTCCTTACTCTGTTGTTGGAAATATAAAGTCTAAGTTGCACTAATCTACTAAAAAACACCTAAATCGATGATTTTCTAAATTTTTACACTTTATAGGTTTTGAAATCTGCTTCCTTCACATTTGTAGTTTCATCATTTTTAAAGTGTACAGTTAGTATCTGAACTCTTTATTTTGCTTTATATTTTTTTCTTAGAAAATAGCAGAGAACCATCTGAATGAAACATAAAATTAATAATAAACTGTTCCAAAAATTCAAATGGAGAAAAATGTCAGCTACGTAGGCCTCAAGAATAGTCGGAACTTTAAAAAATATCTATTTATTCTTTTTGGCCAGGGGAAGCAGTAATGGTAACAGAACATCTATATGGTTAACGATGAAACACATAAATAGAAACTAGAATCACCTTGTAGTATTCAAATCCCTGCTATACCCACCACTTATATTGTTTTTGGCTTTTGTTTCTTCAACTATAAAATAGTGGCTACAATATTATTTCCCTCATAAATTCTTGTGCAAATTAAATAAATTAATATAAACAAGGTGCTTAAAATAGTATCTAGCACATAATAAGCACTCAGCAATGTTACATATTATCCATGATATTGAAAATAAAATATAATATAAAATTTGATAATGATATTTGGACATTTTTGAAAAATGAAAATCAACCATGATCTGCCATCAATGTTTAAAGGGACAGAAATAAAATAATGATATTATTGGAATTATTTTGCTTTTCTAACACTTAACAGTGATTTTCTGTCTTTCATTCCTTGCTTGGACAAGAAAATCAGTTAATTTTTCAGCTTAGCCGTTTCCTTCTCTCCTTAAATAAATATATTCGATGAAATTAAGTTATGAAAAAGGAAGTAAAATTCCAACTGAGACTGGTATTGAACTTAATTCTCTAAACAAACAAACAAGAAAAAAACGAAGAAATACATAAGGGTAATAACTTTCTAAGTAAATACTGAAACTTTCTGCTCTGGTTAAAATATAATTATATTCAGGAAGTAAAAATTATACTGCCTTTCAATACACAGTATTTTTTCTTTAAACATCTTTATTGGAGTATAATTGCTTTAAAATGGTGTGTTAGTTTCTGCTCTCTAACACAGTGAATCAGCAATACATATACATATATCCCCATATCTCCTCCCTCTTGTGTCTCCCTCTCACTCTCCCTATCCCACCCCTCTAGGTGGTCACAAAGCACGAAGCTGATCTCCCTGTGCTATGTGGCTGCTTCCCACTAGCTATCGATTTTACATTTCAATACAGTATTTTGATAGTATTATTTTATCTCCAAAACACGTAAGTGCACTGTCCAACTCTCCAGAACGAAAAAGAAAAATACATACTGAGAGCAGAAATATTGGTATAAAAGTTCAAACTGGTAGACCATTTATTCAGTACTGAAAGCAAGTGAGTTGTAATAGCCTCCAGTCTTGGCAGTGCGAGCACTAAAGGAAAACGCAGCGGAACCAGAGGAAATGAGGTCATGCAAGAGGGCAAAGGACAAAGATTAACAGTCACCGTTGCTGGGTAACAACAGGAGGGATTCGCAAAGACACTTACAATTCCATCAGTCTGGTCTTGTTTTCTTTCATCATGTACTCATTCTGGATAAACACAGTGCTCATTCTGGGAGAACATGAAAAACAAAAGAATACAAATGAATATATTGTGTCCATTATATAAAACATTTTATAATTCACCAAAGCAACAGTTGTTCCTTCTTTGTGAAAGTACTGAAGATATACTAAACTATTAATAAAAATCATTTTTCTTTAGCTTAAGTTCTGTTTTTTATCTAGAATATACAGAATCAAGAGTGAAAGATTTAACATGATAAACCATGTCATTTGAATGCAACCCCAGTTTATTACTGCACACTATGAAAAAATAACAAAGCTTAATGCTAAAATATAGATACTCCAGTGAAATAAAAGAAAAATGCATTTTATATGTATGAAAAACAATATTTACCTAATAAAATCCTGGAATGGAATAGGTGCAAAAACAGTAAAATAGGCACTGAAGAGAATAAGTTTTGAATACAGAAAGTATACTGAATATAGAAATATTCAGCATATATATAGATTTTCTTGAACGATTAGCATATAAAGCTGTATGCTTATATGTATGTGAACTGTATCGCTGATTTACAGTTTTTGATAATGACCAGGAAAAAAAATCACATTTCACCACATTTCCTAAATTCTTCTCACGTCTTTCTACTCCATCGTTTACACGTTTGAGATAATACAAGCCACATGGCATTGTTTTTAAATGAGAGAAATAAAAAGGGAATAGTAAAAACTTAATCTCACGAAGTATCTCTAAAACACACTTTAGCAGTTTTCTGACAATGTGAAGAGAATTTCTGCCTCATACGAAGCGTGTATCACGATTACCCACTAATTTAATGCTAAGCTAATTTAGTAGCTATGTTTTCAGATCAGAGCAACTTTGCACAGTATCATGTAGGTATTACATTTTCCTTCTAAGCGTCACTCAATGAGTTCTTTTAATAATGAAATATTATTTTAAAGGTAAACAATGGGTACAAATATCATTTGTAAAAACAAATAAGGCAATTAAAAATAATGGTTCCTAACAGACTGAAGTATTAGTAGAGTGCAGTTGGTCACAAGAGAAGAGGGAAGAAGCTGTTGGTGCTCAAAGGAAGGTAAATGTGAGCAACAGTGAGCTAGTACAGGAAGGAGTGCAAGTAAAGTCTTGCCATGTGTCCTCGTCTGAGCACAGAGGGATGTGAACTTTGGTCTCTCCTGGGCACTAGAGGCTCAGAGAGTGGATGGCTGTGAATTTTCATCTGAAGCCAGACAGGAAGCCACAGAACGATGACAAAAGAAAGTCAAAGTGACTATTGCCTCAAATTCATTGTGCTTGCAATTACGCAACTCTTGAAAACATGACACTGCTTGATATTTTTTAAAACTCTGTATTTTACAATGCTTTTTCCCCCCAATTTTTATCATGGCTATTTTAAACACACAGAAAAATAGAATGATAAAATGAATGTCCCTGTTAACTCTATTTGATAATTGTTAACATTTTACCATATTTGCTTCATCCTTTCTGGCTTGATTTCATCTAGAATCAGAACAGCCTTATTTGTCAGTTTTTCCTTCTCTGTGTATTTAATAAATGGTAATTGCTCACTTATCACACCATTATTGACTAATATCTTTATCATGCAAGTTTTATGATTCAAGGAGCTGTAAGTATTACTTTAAAAGCTTCGGGATTTTTAGAGAGATTTTCCAACAAGTGTTAGTATAACATAAGTGCAATCTCCATCTAAAGTAGTATTGGCCTCTCTTTGAATGTTTTATGAACTGGAGCTTTTTATTTTCTTCTCTGAAAATGTTCATTCATAGAAACAATTAAGCATGCCTTCCATGATCGGATCTTTCATGGATTGCTATATCTCAACACACTATCATTTGCTCATTTATCTCAACTGTATGCCCTTAGCTAGGCCTGTTAGACTCCTTTAATTTTTTCACAAGCTTTTCCTCTTTCTTAGAAAGATATTATTCAAATAGTCTCCTATCAATAGACATTTGTGTTGTTTTCATTATTTTTCTATTACAGATAGGGCTACAATTATTAATCTTGCTCATATGTAATTTTATTCTCATGAAGGTATATCCTTGGAATTGATTTCCAGAAATGCACTGACTGGGTCCAAAGCTAAATGTACTATAATTTGTAAGATATTGACAAAATTCCCTCCCTGCAGTTGTACCGTTTGCCTGTTTCCTCAACACTTGCCAACAGAAAGAGAAATGTTATCTAAAATTAATGCTAGTTTTAATTTGCATTTTTAATTTGCATTTACCTTTTCATGAGGGGAGGGTGGCAAGAGCCTTGGTCCAAAGATGTCAATAATACCATGGTACTGGGAGGTGAAATGACTACTCACAAATTCTCTACACAATAGACCAACAACAGAATGCTCTCCAAGAGCATCCTCTGGCATCAGAAGAGCTGTGTGTTTTACTATCATTATATTTAGAATTTATACTTATTGTTTATTAAGTGATTTATGAATTTTGTTAGATGTTATTTAATATTATATAAATAAGATAGATTTTCAAAGCATTTAGCAGCTTTTTCGTTAAGGTGGTTTTGAGTTGACAGCCATATAACAGGTACTCTTCAGTATTCCCTCATGGATCTTTTCATTTTCAGAGTGATTCACCAAATAAAGTTTTATATAACCTCACCTTGCATCTGAAAGCACTGTTAGCCCATCTTTGAATGCTTTATTGCCAAAGACTTCTTGCTTCTCATCCTAAAGTTTCTCATGCATGAAAAAATCAAGCATGTTCTTTATGCTCAAGTCACTCATCGTTCACATATTTCAATTCACTATCATTTGCCCCAATTTTTATTTATAATATAAGCACTTTTCTAGGCTGTGAGACTCACATTTTCTTCACAAGTTTTTTCTCTTTCATAGATGATATTTTCGCTGCATATTGTGGGAAAATGATGGTGATTATGCATAATATTTTAAAGAACGCAATCCAATTCAGAGTACAGCCGATTATCTATTTGGATGATGAATTTTTAGGAAAACTGGTGTTGTCATTATAACAAATAATAACTTCATGTAAATTCAACTAGCAAAGGATATCTTTATTATCTCAATAATATCGACTAAAATTTCATTATTTTAAATTAAGTTTTTAACATCTTATTTGATTTTAAAATTGTCTAGAATATATTCGCTGCATGACAAATTACCCCACAATTTAGCAGCTTAAAAATTCATTTTATTTTACTCATGCTTTTGTGTACTAGGTATTTGAAGGTTCTAGCTGAGCACACTTCAGGTGTCTCATATAGCTGTAATCAGATGTCGTCTCGGACAGCAGTGATCTGAAGGTTTGGCTCAGCTAGATATTCCAGAATGGGTCATTGCAATGCTGGCAATCGACGCTGGCTGTCTGCTGGAAGCTCACCTGGGCTATTGACCGGATCACCTGCACATGGCTTATTAACCATGGCAGTAGGGGGAGATACTGTTTCAACCATCTTTGGAAAGGACCATCTGCCACGTTAAGCTCCTATCGGTATGTATTTAATATTATCACATTAAACCAACACATTAGAAAGACAAAGACATGTGTATGTATATATATATATACATACACATATCTTGATTTACACCTTCCTTAGGGCTGAGGAACATGGGTACACTGCTTTGCTGTATCTCCTGACTGCTGCAGTGATTAGTCAGTTCATTTCTAACTTGATCATGATTTTTTCCCATGTAACTGATGACTTGAACTACTGTTGTATCTTTCTATCCCTTCCTGAAATTTGAACCGAACAGGCAAATACATGTAACTGTCAACATAAATGCAAATGATTAGTTTTCCTATAAAATAATGGCATAGTTATCAATATTGCAAAGCATAGAAAGGATTTATACTTAATTCAGATGAGTCATTGCATCTAGAGGAGTTTTGGGATAAGAGTGGATGGGGCAAAATGTTATCCAGTCTCTTCTGTAATGTATATTGTTTTTGGAAATTCTGGGTTATGAGAACACATTTTAGTTTAGCTACTCTCTTTGTATGTACTTTCAAAAATTTTCAATATAACATGGAACGTTTACAGTTATAATAGTAATAACTGTGTATAATATTTTTTTCTTTAACACATACAATTTCACTTTTTAAATACAAGGTATAATTTAAATTATATATTACCTTATTTTCATTTTGCTTGCTTTTTAAATAAATATGTATTTTGTTTAAAATTACTATTTCCATGTATTAGAAATATAATTACCAAATATTTCGATAAAATAATTGGTATTATATTTTAAATTTAATCCTGTAAAAATATTATACATATATTTTACAGACGATTTCTATCAAAATAACTGCAAGTAGAATGATATTATTTTTCCACTTTTATCATTTCAACCTTAGCAGTCATGGCTCCTTGAGTTTGAGTACATTTCTTCCCTCTAATCTGCAAAACTTTCAGAATCAGAAGAGTCAGACTAATGACAATAATGAGACTCCTGTCTGGAAAGCACTGATAATGCTCCATGTGCATTAATGACATCCATGTAACTGAACACTGTGAGACTTAAATGGATCTTGGAACCATAAAACTGTAGCAAGCAATTTCCCATTTTTCTGCCGTGTGGAATGGTGCTTCTTAGCAGTATTTACCTCCTATGAGCTTCTGAATTCAATATGCATGGAAAAGCAGATCATATTTAATAGGGTCACTTTATTAGTTTAAGAGCTAAAATGTTATCCTAACTGAATACTGATCTGTTCTCAAATATATAAATATAAATAACTTCCTCTAGAGGGGTCATTCTGATCAATATTGAGTCTGACATGGGCTCTTTTCATAGAGGTAATGGAATAATGGTGAAAGGTGCTATAAGCCCAGAATTTTAACTGAGTTAATGGTAGCTAGTTCTCCAGAACCCAGAGGAAAACAGAAAATGACCGAGAAAGGCAGGGCAAAGTAAAGTTTAATTCCACAAATGGTAGTAATTTAGTAAATAGTTTGTAGCATTATTTAGGATGTGTCCAAATACATTTTAGCCTTTAAACATGAATGTCCAACAGATTTTTTACATTCTTTGTATACCTTTCCAAATGAGTTATTTTGGTAATACCATCTCCTCATCTATAACCCACTGCATATTTTAGACCAAGTATTAAGAGTAATTCTTAATTAGAGAAAAGGGCTGGTGTTGACACTGCACTGTCCAGGTCCTCCATCATCTAATAATAACAGTGGACATTTATAGAGTGCTTATTAGGTGCCATATCTGATCCACAGTTCAACGCATTTTATATACATTCTTATCCACTCAAATTTTAAAACAGATTGTAATATTTGGCAAGGTACACAGCTGCGATTTTTGCCATGCAAATTCAAACTGAAATCCAAGTCTGAACTATTGCTTCACACTATCCCTCTAGTTTCTTTATTAATTCCCAAGTCCCAGAATTATATTTCCCACAACTAGACAATTAACCGTCTGCCCTTCTCTTTCTACTTGAATTTCTGAAGAGTCTACCCCTGCCATTATCTTCAAATTTCACCCAAAGTCTTTGGACCCCTTATCTTCAGTTCTAGTGCAGGTCTTTCACCCTTGGTCTGCTCTTATAGTCATGCATCCAAATCGTACCATCACTTGGCTAACTGGCCATTGTCTCAAAGTGAACACACTTCAGATCAAATACATTTTCTAATTTCTGCAGTACTATTTTTTCTATTCATTAACATTTTTTAATCAACACCACACAGTTTCAAAAATCTCTGTATTATTTCTAAATAGCTTAAGGTGGAAAGAGACTTGGAGAATAATCCTGGGTTTAATGCATGACTCTAGCCATGATTGGGTTTATAATATCTACCAGGCAAAGTTCATGCTCTCATGGAACTTAGTATACTATAATCGGAGAAATAGATTTGAAACATGTATATATACAAATATCTGTAAAATTAAAACATAATACTTGCTATATATGAAAATTTCACAATTCTGTCATATAGCACAACAAGCGGACTTTAAAATGAAAATAGTGCAACAAGGGAAGATATTAAGAGGATTTAATATTTAGTATGGGGAGGTATCATATAACATATCTCAAGGCAGTAACATCTAAACTGCGACTTGAGTGATGACTACAAATTCAGTGAATTCAGTAGGTGGTCAGTGTGTGTTTGTGTGTGTGTGTCTTTAGTTGGATAAGTTGAAAAGAGAGCTGAAGAATGACTCCCTGGTATTTTCCTTGCACAATTCATTTCATGAATGGTGGTGCCTTTCACTCAGCACTGGAGAGGATACAATTTTAGAGTAAAATTGTGATATGAGGCAACAATAATTTTTTCCTAAAATGATATTTTTTTCACATATATTCTACTGTTAAAATTCTTCTCCAGGCTATCATCTTGTGTCTAGATGACTTAACATAGCCAACTCACTTTTAATTTTAAGTTTTCCTCATCTGCCACTTTCATATCCCTAAACATACAATTTGATACGATTTGACCTACAGAACCTATACAGATTTCTATTATTTTAGGGAAAGAATATATGTTTTCTTTCAGTGTCCTTGAACAATTAATCTTGAATGAACTGTGTCCTCAGGATCTTAGATCTTCTCTAAGCCACATGGCTGAAATAACACTGATATTTTTACTTCTTAATATATACTAAACTTATCCCTTTGCACCAGGAACTGACCCAGGCTTTTAATGTTGTGGAACAGCTCTCTTTCTTCTGTTCACTTGCCTCTTCTTTCCTTAGGGAAGACATATTCATCCCTCAGGTTTCAGGTTATATATCTTTGAGGCATTTTGATTCATTCTGCCCAATCTCAATTATACTCCCTTATCATACCTTGAGTTTTCTTTGATAGCAATCATTACTATAGTTTATAATTATGCATTTATTTGTATATTTATGTTTAAAGTCTATTTTCTCCAACTAGAATATAACTGAGCACCATGAGAAAAGAATCTAACTGTTGTGTTACCAGTGTCCAGCACATACCAGGGACTCAATAATAGTGGAAGAAGCTTGAGATAGGCATATTTTATGTTCCCTTCATGCATAACATGTGCTTCTTCATATTTCTGTGGGTTTGATTATATGAATTTTTTTGTCAGAAATATCCTCTCATCCTTTTGCCCATTCTCCTATCCATGCTTTAAAATTCAAACCAAGATTAGAGGCTTCATAATATCTAACACAGATGTCTCAAGCATAGTTTCTTTCTACCAATTTCTATGGCGCTTGCAGTCTCTGTCATATAATTAAATAATTATCCATATGTTGTCCTCCAATTGTTCCCTTGCCAAAACTATGAACACGTGGTTGATGTCCTATGTATTCTACATACTTTTGCACGTCTCTCAATACCTGCAGAACTACTTTGGATAAATGGTGCTTTATAATAATCTTTATTTTAATTAAAAAATAAATTACTTTACTTGCCTTGATGTTTAAGTTATGAATAAGAACTGAGCAAGCCCAATGACTGTATCAATTCAACACTCTATGAGAAAATTTACATACTCAACAGAGTGAGGGGAGTGTAATGAGGAACAAATTACAAATGAAATCAACCAGGGTGATGAAATATACCCACGACCAGCCTGAGGGGTAAGGAGAAGAAACAGTTGCCAACATCTGGAGTGAGAGCTTTAGCTCTTGCTTCAGCAGTGGGAGAGGGCCCCCTCACGGGAGCTGTCATCTCCAGGAGAGTAATGGAGCCATTGTCAACCCTTAGCCCAGCAAGCAATACACCAACAGAGTGAAGATACCATTCTCACTCCACTTTCCCCCCAGTTTCCAGATAGTCTTTCTCATTGGCTGAACTCAACTGAGTAAAATGTCCATCATGGTCAACCACCCAGGGAATGGAGCAAAGTGGAGATGATCTGAAGGCACAGGGAAAATATCCAGGACATGGACAGCTAAGTTTGGTACCAGTCTACTTGCTATAACACAGAGCCCCCAATATACATTGTCTCAAGCAAGACAGGACTTTGTTTCTCTCCTGTATAACTCTCTGAAAATAAATGGGACAGCACTGGAAGTGCCCCTCTACCTTTCTAATCACAAAACTTCTACCTCTGGGTCCAAAGTGGTTGCTCCAGGTCCTGCCACCACTCTTTATCCCAAGCAGTGGGAATGAGAAAAGGGCAAGGAAGCACATTGCCTTGAAGAGCTTGATGTGAAGGAGGCACCTATCACTTCTTACATTCCATTGCCCCATACAAAGTCATCTGCTGCAAGTACAGCCCAGCTAAATCCTGGGGATTTTACTATTTACAGAAGAAGAAAACACTAATGCTGGTGGGAAACTATCTGGGGTGATCCAGGCAGAAGAAATGCCGTGTACAAAGGCACTAAGACAGAAAGAAGCTTGTTGGAACACATTTATGTGTGAAGAGAATAACGATTCACAGCATCTGTAAACAGGCACACACACAATCCTTTACTGAAGTTTACACATCCTATCATATACTGTGCACAGTAATCTTCCTAAAGTGCCTTGTTTTGAACAATTTTGGTACATGGCTGATAAAATGTGTGTGCTAAACATATATATTGAGTTTATTGCTGCAATCAAATAAAACCCAGAGCAAATTTAATGGATATTTTTCTAATGACATGCATAATTGTCTTGTGCTACATGCTAATAATGTAGATATAAGTGAAATGCCACTTCCAAATAATACTAATTACAGTCATTTAGGTGGAAAATCGAATCACATATTAAATTCTCTGATGTCTCTAAGAGCCATTTTCACTAAGAGTCTTTAATTCTCCTCAACATCCTTGTGAGGCAAAGCAGACACTGACACCAACAGTGGGATTTTACTTTTGAGAGGTAGGTTTATTTAACATTTTACTGGGTTTCTGCATGTTCATTTCATATGAGTGTTCTCCAGAACCTGTCATATGTCTAAAGGATCATTATATCGTCCTGCCCTCTTATCAGAGTGAAGGGTAAATTTATAGTGGAGAAAGGGTGCAGATTTAGAAAGAGGCAATAAATGGGCAGAACTTCGGTCCTCAAATCCTGCTCTCGTACATTTCACCCTCCTTCATTCTTCATACTTAGCGGATGTCTGCCTCAGGCACAGGATAATCGCAGGACCCTTTCTTAAAACTGTCTGCACTGCTTGTGATTGGCTTGAAATGTCAAATGATTGACTAAATCACTCCCTAATTAGACATAAAATCCACACTATGCAAATTTCTCAAAGTTAATAAATTATAAAATAGCTTCATTTACTATGTAATTGACAAAACCAGATGCCTCTTGCCAAGGGAAGAGCACTAGGAAGCAGTAAATCACTGTGGTTGAAGGGAGGGGGATTTTGCCTTTGAGGAATAAAGGGCACAAGAGGAGACCTAAATAAAAATCATCTACTTTATAATGAGTTCCTAAACTCATTATTTTTTTAAAAAAGGTTCTGTCTGTCCTTATATGGATACAGGTGCCTGGTTGTGCACACACAAAATCTTTTTTTTTTTTTTTTTTTTTTTTTTTTGCGGTACGCGGGCCTCTCACTGTTGTGGCCTCTCCCGTTGCGGAGCACAGGCTCCGGACACGCAGGCTCAGCGGCCATGGCTCACGGGCCCAGCCGCTCCGCGGCATGTGGGATTCTCCCGGACCGGCGCATGAACCTGCGTCCCCTGCATCGGCAGGCGGACTCTCAACCACTGCGCCACCAGGAAAGCCCCAAAATCATTTTAAAAATATTTCTTGGCCATATAAAATTTTAAATACTGTGTTTGAAATATTCTTTTCCAAATCTTTGAAATTCTGATTATATTGTGTCAAGTTGATTTAATTAACAAGTGCCAGGCACTATGCATTTATGTGTTTTATCACGTATCTCCTGTATGTGGTCACTGATTTTGCTCATGACTGCAATTGCTATATTTCAGTTTTCTAGGTAATCATAACTGGTTATTCTACGTTAGTATTTATGTAAACATGTTAGGAAAATATGGTTGACTGCTGAGCCACATTGTATACTGTGTTTGCATTTGCCATCTTGAACAACTTTTGTATTGTCCCTGGGAATAATAACTACCTCATTTTTCTTTTCATTTCCTGTGTTCCTTTCAGTATTTCATTCACCCAAACACCTGACAGAGTTACAAGAATCTAATTTGAGAAAATCAAATTAGCCATCACTTCTGGTTTTGAAATCACTTTCTTCCTCGTGCTTTGCTCTAGACTTATTGCACCTTCTGTCATCCTGGAGTTTCCTCTATCAAAGAGGGATGCCCTTTGTAGGTGGTATCCCTTTTGTCCTGAATCTTGTCTTTCTTTTTCTGAGATAACAATCTTTTGAATAAAAATATCCTCTTCTGTTAGGATGAGAAAGGCTATGTGTGCAGTAATTATTTTTAAAATTTATATTTGAAGCTGCCATTATTCTACCCTTCCTCCAACAAATGAAAACATACTTCATTTCATAAATGGGCTGGAGATTTTACAGTGTTAAGGATAATTTCCCGATATGCCCAACTGTTCCCCAAGCTTCAAAAAAACATGTCAATATGTTCTATGGGATGTAAACACCTGTATAACTTATTAAGACTAGAAGTTCCAACTCTATGACATAAATCACAGCAAGATCGTTTTTGACCCACCTCCTAGAGAAATGGAAATAAAAACAAAAATAAACAAATGGGACCTAATGAAACTTCAAAGCTTTTGCACAGCAAAGGAAACCATAAACAAGACCAAAAGACAACCCTCAGAATGGGAGAAAATATTTGCAAATGAAGCAACTGACAAAGGATTAATTTCCCAAATTTACAAGCAGCTCATGCAGCTCAATAACAAAAAAACAAACAACCCAATCCAAAAATGGGCAGAAGACCTAAATAGACATTTCTCCAAAGAAGATATACAGACTGCCAACAAACACATAAAAGAATGCTCAACATCATTAATCTTTAGAGAAATGCAAATCAAAACTACAATGAGATATCATCTCACACCAGTCAGAATGGCCATCACCAAAAAATCTAGAAACAATAAATGCTGGGGAGGGTGTGGAGAAAAGGGAACACTCTTGCACTGCTGGTGGGAATGTGAATTGGTACAGCCACTGTGGAGAACAGTATGGAGGTTCCTTAAAAAACTACAAATAGAACTACCATACGACCCAGCAATCCCACTACTGGGCATATACCCTGAGAAAACCATAATTCAAAAAGAGTCATGTACCAAAATGTTCACTGCAGCTCTATTTACAATAGCCTGGAGATGGAAACAACCTAAGTGCCCATCATCGGATGAATGGATAAAGAAGATGTGGCACATACATACAATGGAATATTACTCAGCCATAAAAAGAAACAAAGTTGAGTTATTTGTAGTGAGGTGGATGGGCGTAGAGTCTGTCATACAGAGTGAAGTAAGTCAGAAAGAGAAAGACAAATACCGTATGCTAACACATATATATGGAATTTAAGGAGAAAAAGTGTCATGAAGAACCTAGGGGTAAGACAGGAATAAAGACACAGACCTACTAGAGAATGGACTTGAGGATATGGGTGGGGGAAGGGTAAGCTGTGACAAAGCGAGAGAGGCATGGACGTATATACACTACCAAACGTAAGGTAGATAGCTAGTGGGAAGCAGCCGCATAGCACAGGGAGATCAGCTCGGTGCTTTATGACCACCTGGAGGGGTGGGATAGGGAGGGTGGGAGGGAGGGAGATGCAAGAGGGAAGAGATATGGGAACATATGTATAACTGATTCACTTTGTTATAAAGCAGAAACTAACACAGCATTGTAAAGCAATTATACCCCAATAAAGATGTTAAAAAACAAAAGACTAGAAGTTCCAAATAACTTATATGTATTATGTGTCGTTAGGTTGTATTAGAAATATAAGTTGACAAATCATAGTAGAAAATCCTATGGAATCTCAATTATATGTCCCAACTCTATTGTTGAAGAAAAGAAGCATCATAATGTAATAGAGTAAAAACAATATATATATTGATGTAGAACATAGTTCTAATAGCCAATATTTAATAGACAACTCTTAGGATAAGAACTTCTTTATTAGTTTAATAGGTAAGATATATATTTTAAGCCAACTTGGACTGAATTGCACTCAGCTTTTGAGGAATATTTACCATAGAAGTTGGAAATTTTTTGAAAAATGAAAGTACCAAATTTATGTAGAATTTTAAACTTGCTGGAACTGACATCTCCAAATTCTACCAAGATCTTCAGATTTCCAAATCCAAAGGAAGTTAAATATATGCAGTTGTATCTTATGAATGCAAGTGAAAAATGCCATTTGCTAATAAATAACTATCCATTAATGTGATAGATATAGCATGTATTCATAATTCAAATTTGAGAAAACAGCCTCAGGCAGCTTTCTTTCTCTTTTCCTGATAGAACTCAGTATTTTTACTCAGTATTTCTATCCTGATTTTAGAATATCTCATACAATTTGTTTATGTATCTATACCTATCCTATATATCCACATAAGATAGAGGAAATACTTTCTATTTCTGTATGAGGCACTGGTGTCTGGCACAATATCTAGACCAGAGTAGTTACTTAGGAAAATTCAGTTGAGAGACTATGTCCATGAGATTCTATGTTTCAGGAACACAAAGCAATAGAATCATCAGCTCACTGAAATTTCCTTTCATTTATCTGTAAGGGGATCTGTGTGATGTCTCCTGCTTAGATGTGTATATCACCAGTATTTCTTTATGCTTTCCTAGACACTGTCTGATCCTCCCAGAATCAGATTTTTTAAATTTCTGGTCACAATGGAGATCTCATGGAATACAGTCCCCTCACATGTAAATCCTCAACCTCTGAGGGGTATAAAGGACCACCTCTCAGATATCTGAGACTGGAGTTTCCCTGAGACTAATACATTTCATGCGTATATTGAAGGTTCACAAACAGAGATGAATCAAGTTCTCTGAGTCAGAGAGGTTATTGTAAGTCTTGCTTGGATATCTCTGACTGCCCTCCTGTTTGCCAGTGCTTTCATTCTTCTGCTGTGTTGAATCCTTCACCTTTATTAGAGCCTGTGTGAGTACACAGGAATAATTGTTGCAACTAGTGTAGTTGGCAGGGTTATTGAAACATCTCAAGATAAATGGCAAAGGCTTTCAGAGGAAGTAAAAAATGAAAAAGGAGGATGAATCATCTCTAATGCCAAGTTGGCCCTTGAATCATCCCTGATTTGAGGTTGCCCAAGCATTATGATCAATTACGGAAATGGAACGTAGAATTATACATTCAGTGTCGGGGGAAATAGCAAAATGTATAAAGAACGAGCTACAAACCAAGGGCAAATCACCAATTAATTTGGTTCCTTGGCTGCTTTTAGTTATATTAGTGAAAGTCACAGTGCAGCCAGTTATCCAAAGTGCTAGATATGTCTAGCTGAAGCTAAATTATGACCCTGATTAAGAATTGAAATATTATTGTGAAGGGTTTGCAGAAGTATCAGGGAGTGATAGATGTGACTGATTCCACCTCTCATTATACAAAATACTATGAAGATTAGAGATTCTGAACAGGTGACTCCTGAGACTAGGGGTTATTTTGTCAAGGAACTGACTCATTTTGTGGACAGATATAAACAGCTACCAGAAGACTCCTGTTAAAGTGGATTTTACATATTATTAAGTAGGGCAAAGTTCACTAGCTCTGCTCACAGCTGAAAGGAGGGGGACGTTTGAGTTAACACAGGATTCTCAGTAGGCAACTATTCACCACTGTGTGTGTGACGGATGAATCCTTCAATCTCTCCCCTAATTTATTAGTCTGTATTGAAGGAGTTAGAATAAAGTATAAGGAGAAGGAAAGCTGCTTTACTCTTCCTGAATAGATCAGTATGCTGAGAATATAAAGACTGATAAAAACATGTTTTGAGTTGTTAAAAAGAAATCTTTGTTAAAAAGAGTAAATGCATCAGGAAGATTAAACCCAGGGGAAATATTCAGATGGCTGATTAAAAATGGAATGAAAATGGACCATCATTGACCTGACTTTTATTTAATGTGCTGGTGGTCCGCTCTAAGAGACTAGGTGTCCAGACAGTAAGTCTCCTCTACCAGTTCTTCAGTCTGCAAGAAACTCAGTTGATCTGTTCTATATACAAGAGCCTCGATAAGGTTTAAAAATCTGAGAAAAACACAAATCAAAAATCTAGATTCTTTTAAATTTTCTGAGAAAAATCAAAAATCGAAATCAAAATTCTAGATTCCAGTGAAAATGGTATGGGATGATAAAGAGGGCTACCATTTTCTGTAATGGGGTGGCCAAGGTTCCTTGGTACACCACCGAGATATGGACCCAAGGCCATTCACATTAGCGTGAAAAAGTGGGAAAGAATCCTTATTGGCATTACTGGACATCAGAGCACAATGTACATTCCCTAAATTTGTGATGGAGTTTAAAGAGTAATGTGATGAAATTTGAGGGTTATGATGATTTGACTGCAGAAGTCTTGAAAGGGAAAATATGCCACAGAGTCGAACTTGGTAAAAGACAATTATGCATGATTTTTTGGATACCTTGCCCTGAACTCCTCATTGAAAGCATGTTATGTCTGACTGGGAGTCTTTTTTTCCTTATACTAGGCACTGGGAAAAGCATTGTCCTGCAGGTCTACTGGTCATATGCTTTTAGTTGAATATTTCTGATGGGAAACTTTACAATTACCAAGGAGCACTCAGGTAATTTGAAGCAATATAGTTACCTGCGGTGGGATGGGGAGGTCAAGGGGGATTTTGCTCTTACTTAAGGTGTGTTAGAGCAAGTATATTTGATTCTTTTACAGAGCAGGTATACTTGATTCTTTTACTTACTAGTTCAATACAGCCTATAAAAACAGCTGACAGTTCTTGGAGAGTAACAGTGGACTGCAGATGACCAAACAAAAGTGATGCTTCCAAAGATGTCACCTATACCAGAATGGTGTTAACAGGGCTTCCCTGGTGGCGCAGTGGTTAAGAATCCGTCTGCCAATGCAGGGGACATGGGTTTGCGCCCTGGTTCGGGAAGATCCCACATGCCGCGGAGCAACTAAGCCCGTGCGCCACAACTACTGAGCCTGTGCTCTACAGACCGTGAGCCACAACTACTGAGCCCGTGCGCCACAACTACTGAGCCTGTGCTCTACAGACCGTGAGCCACAACTACTGAGCCCATGAGCCACAACTACTGAAGCTCGCATGCCTAGAGCCCGTGCTCCACAACAAGAGAAGCCACCGCAACGAGAAGCCCGTGCACCACAACCAAGAGCAGCCCCCGCTCGCCGCAACTAGAGAAAGCCCGTGCACAGCGACGAAGACCCAATGCAGCCAAAAATAAATAAATTTATATATAAAAAAGAAATGGTGTTAACAAATCAAGCTTTGTCACAAACTGCAGAATATTGGTCTTCTGTGCAGATCCATTTGGCTAATGCTGTCTTTTGACTCCTACTTCCGAAGAAAGTCAAAGAAAGTTTGCATTCATGTGATATGGCCAAGAATACATGTTTTACTGTGTGCCCACAGAGATATTTGTCTTCTCTTGATTATTGTCATGACTAGGTAAAAGGAAGGCATGGTATAATAATGATATCTCAACTTAAAATCAAGTTGAGCTACAAATGTGGAATAATAGTATGACCACCTGGGGATGGTTGCATCACCTTGCTAAAATACATCACCTTGCTAAAATACATCACCTTGCTAAAATACACCTTGTGTCATAGATGGTGGAATTCACAGGAAGAACGTGGGCATGAGCCACTATTGGGAACATTCCTCAAACAAAAATAAATTGTTATTTCTGCCAGCAAGAAAATATTAAAAAGAGGTACAGACATGATTGGGTTCTTTTCTTTTATTTTTTTAAACATTTTTATTGGAGTATAATTGCTTTACAATGGTGTGTTAGTTTCTGCTGTATAACATAGTGAATCAGAGTCATGTACCACAATGTTCATTGCAGCTCTGTTTACAATAGGCAGGACATGGAAGCAACCTAAGTGTCCATCGACAGATAAATGGATAAAGAAGATGTGGCACATATATACAATGGAATATTACTCAGCCATAAAAAGAAACGGCATAGTTATTTGTAGAGAGTCAGATGGACCTACAGTCTGTCATACAGAGTGAGGTTCCTTTATTTTTGAAGCATGATGTAGCAAATTCGGGCTTCTACTAGCTCCACTCTAACAATTACATGAAAGAATGTTGAATCTGAATGGGGCTAATGGGGTTCTGTTATGGGTTGAATTGTGCCCCCTCATTCCTCAAAAAAAGATCTCTTGTACTGACGTGCTCACCCCCAGCACCTCAGAGCGTGACCTTACTTGGAAACAGAGTCATTGCAGATGAAATTAGTTAAGATGTGGCCATACTGAAGTTAGACGGGCCCCTAATCCAATACGACTGGTGACCTTATAAAAAGATGTCATGTGAAGGCAGAGACATATAAAACAGCATGTGACGACAGAGGCAGAGACTGGAATTTTGCAACTGCAAGCCAGGGGATGCCAACAATTGCTGGCAAAGTGCTAGAAGCTAAGAAGAGGAAAGCAAGGTTCCAGAGAGAGGACAATCCTGATGGCAACTTGGTTTCAGAATTCTGGCCTCCAAAACTGTGAGACCATATACGTTTATGTTGTTTTAAGCCATTGGTTTGTGGTATTTTGTTACAGAAGCTATGCAACTAGTACAAGTTCTGAACAACAGGGCATATTGGAGCTTCACTGCTCAGTTGACCTCTTTGGCTTCTCACAATGACAGTGTGTAGATGGTATTATCAGAAATGCTGTGATCCTCGCCTCACCTTTTCAATTAGAAAAAGAAAAGATAAATTCCCTCGATGGGCAGAATTATTAATAGTGGTCTTGTAGTATCTAAGGAAATAAATTACAGTAATAATAGAAATAGTAAAGTATTGACCTATACCAATTATTTTTCAGTAGGCACTGGACTGGCCATATGGTCTTGAAAATGGACTTTGAATGGTTAAAGGAGAAAAGGCACATTTTAGAAGATGCTATGGTGTGGAAACTGTTATGAACATAGAGGAAAAATTTAAGTGGGGCATATAGGGAGGGAATTCTCCTGAATATGGAAGTGTCTGGTAGCAGCAAGTGGTGTCCTCATCTGCTCTTTGAAAGTAGCATCCTTGGTACAAAAAATGAGCACTCACGGAAAAATGTAAGCAATGTACATGGACAGAAAAAGATCATTTCCTACTGGGTCCCTCAAAAACTAGAAAATTGACTAAAATTGTTATGCTGCTTGACAGGAATATCAGACACTAAAATCCATCATGACACAGACCATGAAAATCTGATTAGTCCATAGTGTGGGCAAGTGGATTGCATAGGTCTGTTACAGACAGCTCTCTGTGGATACTTATGGGTCTTAACTAGAATCAAGACTCATTCTAGGTTTGATCTCTATCCCCAGAGACAGAAGCAGATGTTTCTAACCCTACTATCTGATTAACTCAGAAAATATTTTATTTCGGAATCCCTGCTTAAATATCATCAGCTAAAGAAACCGGTTTTACTGCAGGGGCAGGAAAACATTGGCTAAAAAACATGTACAAGGTATCACATACCTTATCATATACAAAGTAGCAGACTGTTTGAAGGTTGGAAAGAGTTACTAAGATATGTATTTACAAAACTGAGGGACAAGAAGTGTCTAAAGGGATGACTTAATGACTGCATGGATGCATGCTGAAACTTCATAAGCATAGAAGTAAAGAAATATCATGGTTGCATGTACTGTTGAAGTAATGTGGCGAAAATAGGGAAGAGAGGGTGGCAGTTATATGGAACTTGCATACGCTTCCTCGCCACTTCTACAAATATATTTTTTTCTCTGACTGATCCTATAGTAGGTCAGGGACCTGGTCGCATTAATGAGTTCCAGAGCAGGGACTGATTTTTAATATGACACAATGACAATACCTTTAAAAATGACTGCCCAAATTCTTCATACAAGTTTGAAATGATTGTTTTTAACTCCTCAACTCTAAATTGATATCACAGTTACAGCTTCTTTCCTACCCAGTTGAGGAGATCATGCTATAAACTTTTAATAATTTAAACCTACTCCATATGACTGGGAAGAGGTAGAAGAGGGAAGCATTTGCAAGAATCATATTGGTGACAATTAATACCGGTTGGCCCCTTGGCTGAAACAGAGGCTTCAGGTAAAAATTAGTGATAGGTGGAACAATGGGAAGTGACCACAGGAAAAAAGGGTAAGACATAGTTGATGCAAAAAGACAAAATAAAAATTAGTTTGGTATCCCCCCGAAAAGTTGAGAGCTATATTCTCAGGTGCCTAGGGGCTAAAACTGTATCAACGGAAATTTCCTATAATTGAAGCAGAAGGTTCAGGACATGGGTTCCAGTGAAATTAAGATTGTTCAATTTGGATTTATCTGTGGGATGCACTTTGATGAAGCTAATGATGTCTGTGGAAGAAAGCAGTACAGAGAATCCCTTTGCAGAGGAAACAAGAAGAAACTATTGCCTCCAGAATGAATAAAAAAGCACTTGATTCAACAACAGAACCACTAACAAATGTGTACCAATTAATTCAATGGATAATTTGTAAGGAATATGTCAGGAGGATGAGAAACAGTAGCTTCTGATACAAAATATTGGCTCAAATTACTGAAATAAGTAATGACAAAGAACATGGTCCGGTTTTTCTTGAAAAGAACATGGACCGGTTGTTGTTGATGAACAGCAATATTACTTAAATTATACTATATGCAGTCTTCTCAACAATCTGGAAAAATATTTAATCCCATTTTAGAAGGAAGAGAATTGATACGTCCATAGGTTTAATAGCTTGTCAAAAATCACATAGCTAGCCAGTGAAGAAAGCATAATCAAAACTCAGCTTTACCAAAATGAAACGTGTGTGCATGGCCACATGTGTGTTTTATCTCTGTGCCATTCAAATGTTTAAATAGGTAAGATAACCCTGAAACAAAGAATCATATTTTTCTTTAATTTATTGATTACATTTACTATTTTCTCCTGTTTTTAACATTTATTTATCCAGATTAATATTGTTTCTTGACCTCCACATCTGCTGAATAGTCACTCTTTAGCAAAACATAAAATTAAACACTAAAGTTGATTTTATTTTTTCCTTCCCTAATGGTTACAGTTTTACTATTCCTTCAGAATCTCCTGGAAACATAGAAACATCTGCTATGCTTTTGGATTAACTTCAGTGTCCTTGTAAAAAGCACTTCATTAATAAGCGTTTATGGGCAAATACTGACACCAACCTGGTGGAACAAGATAGAGAATGAATAGAAACTCTGTTGCTCAAAATAGTGGTAGTGTGGCTCGGACAGCTATAGCTTTCATTCAAACTTGAAGAAAATATTTATCAGCACATAATAGGAGATGGGAAATATTTTAGGTTCTTGGGGTACAACAAAAGCAGACAACAAAGATCTCTGGCCATCACCAACTTTACATTCTCCTGAGTATGGCAATCAATTTAAGTGGCATTCTGTGGATCTGACTGATTGTAAGAATCCAGGGGAGAGGACTGAACCTTGTCCATCAACTGGTCCATCAGTGGTAAGTTGAATGGTTGTTAAAGGAGGTGTATCATGATCTTAAATTTGAAAGTAGGATATACAAAAGTGTGAAGAAGAAAAGGAAAAGGAAAAGAACTTTGCATTTATTTTATATCCTTTGCCAAGCACTCTTGTTTCAGCAGAGTAGCCTCATCTGTTGCTTTCTGAACCCCAGATATTTTCCAATTTTTCACAATTTCCTGGAGTTCTATGAGGTTAAATACATTTCCTAATATCCCACAACTTTTAAACCAATGTCTTAATGTGGGGAGAATGTGGATAGTGACCACTTGGATATTCTGAATGGAAAAATACGTATGTTCACACACACAGATGCAGTTTTTATAGTTTCAGAGGATTCATGAATTGCCTAAAAATCAATATTAATAATCAGATTAGGAATTTGTGTGTTATGTAGAAGGGCT
Organism: Globicephala melas; assembly: GCF_963455315.2. Lineage (NCBI taxonomy): Eukaryota > Metazoa > Chordata > Mammalia > Artiodactyla > Delphinidae > Globicephala > Globicephala melas. The sequence goes on from NC_083326.1 coordinate 20,841,002, forward strand.
AGTAGATCAAACTTTTAAAGCATCCTACAGGGCAGTAGAGAACAGCCTTTCTCTGAGGAGGTGTATCTCTGATACCACATGTTTAATTAATTAAGATGAATTTGCACACTGGGTGTCTGGTAAGTAAGAATGGTTGCCTATCTGTGACTACTTTAACCACTAAGAATAATGTGTTTGTATATGTGATATGTGACTGTAGACAGCTTATATACAGTATACAGTATATTAAGACAATTTTATGAATGAGACTTTATTTTCAAAATCTCAATCTTTTAAAAAATTAATAGCCCATAAAATTTTAAACAGTTTCCTGTTATTCATATTCAATTCATAAAAGGTCACTTATTTATATTATGAATCAACTCAAATTCATCATTTAGCCTATGCTGAATGCAGGATATTGGGAAATGCATCTGGTCCTTGCCATGATTTTTTTTGTAACTAAACAGCTACAGCTGTGTAGTGGCTCATGCTTCAGCAATTTTTTAGATTGATATGGTTGTCTGGGAACAAATCACTGTGCTATAAATAACTAGGCCAGAAGGCAATATACCATAGAGTTCTGAGTGCAAAAAGTGGATGTGATTTAGTCTATCGGTGGGAAAGGGAGCCCGTGTTCCACCTCTACTAAGAAATGGAGAAGAAATACTGAAAAAGTGCCCCAAGAGGAACAAAATGCATCACAGATGCTGCTGGTTACAACACAACATCTGCTCGACTTCTGCATCGCTAGTAATAGGACTCCAGTCTTATTGGGGAGTCAATGAACCAGCTAAATACAGAATTACTGTATGACTCAGCAGCTCCACTCTTGGATATATACCCATAAGAACTGAAAACATGTTCAGACAAATACTTGTACATGAGTGCTAATAGCTGCACTATTTGCAGTAGCCAAATGGTAGAAACGATCTATATATACATCACCAGATGAATGGATAAACAAAAGGTAGTACACACGTACAATTTAATATTATTCATCCATGAAAAAGAGCGAACTACAGATACATAGGTGAACCTCCAAAACATTATGCTAAGTAAGAGAAGCCATAAATAAAAGGCCACACACTCTATGATTTTACTTACATGAAATAGCCAGGAGAGCTAAATCTCTAAACACAGAGAGCAGATTAGTGGTTTATGGGTACCAGTTGGGGAAGGAAGGTCAGAAGGAAACTAGGTAATACATATGGTAATGAATATGTTCTGGAACTACATAGGGATCCAGAGTTCCATCACCTCATTGAGAATGTACTAAATGCCACTGAATTGTACACTTTTAAATGTTTATCTTATGCTTTGTGAACTTAACCTCAACTAAAAAAAAAAAACTCCTGAAAATAAAGTTTGTGCCAAGGGTCACAGTGAGAAAAAGGAGAATGATCCAACCAAAATATCACATTTTCAGTTTTCCTGCAACTGTGTGTGGCCACACGATTAAGTTCTAGATATTAAAATGTCAGTAGAAATGTGATGAGGGATTTCCGAGAAATACCTGGTTACACAGGCATTTTTCAAGTATCAGAGTATATAAAATTATATAACACCATCATAGTATATAAAATTATACAACACTATCATAGTATATAAAATTATATAACACCATCATAGTATATAAAATTATACAACACTATCAGAGTATATAAAAGTATATAACACCATCAGAGTATATAAAATTATATAACACCATCAGAGTATATAAAATTATATAACACCATCAGAGTATATATAAAATTATATAACACCATCAGAGTATATAAAATTATATAACACCATCAGAGTATATAAAATTATATAACACCATCATAGTATATAAAATTATATAACACCATCAGAGTATATAAAATTATATAACACCATCAGAGTATATAAAATTATATAACACCATCATAGTATATAAAAGTATATAACACCATCAGAGTATATAAAATTATATAACACCATCAGAGTATATAAAATTATATAACACTATCAGAGTATATAAAATTATATAACACTATCAGAGTATATAAAAGTATATAACACTATCATAGTATATAAAATTATATAACACCATCAGAGTATATAAAATTATATAACACCATCAGAGTATATAAAATTATATAACACTATCATAGTATATAAAATTATATAACACTATCATAGTATATAAAATTATATAACACTATCAGAGTATATAAAATTATATAACACTATCAGAGTATATAAAATTATATAACACCATCAGAGTATATAAAAGTATATAACACCATCATAGTATATAAAATTATATAACACCATCATAGTATATAAAATTATATAACACCATCAGAGTATATAAAATTATATAACACTATCATAGTATATAAAATTATATAACACTATCATAGTATATAAAAGTATATAACACTATCATAGTATATAAAAGTATATAACACTATCAGAGTATATAAAAGTATATAACACTATCAGAGTATATAAAATTATATAACACTATCAGAGTATATAAAATTATATAACACTATCAGAGTATATAAAATTATATAACACTATCATAGTATATAAAATTATATAACACTATCAGAGTATATAAAATTATATAACACTATCATAGTATATAAAATTATATAACACTATCATAGTATATAAAATTATATAACACTATCAGAGTATATAAAATTATATAACACTATCAGAGTATATAAAAGTATATAACACTATCAGAGTATATAAAATTATATAACACTATCATAGTATATAAAATTATATAACACTATCAGAGTATATAAAATTATATGACACTATCAGAGTATATAAAATTATATAACACTTTAGAAATACGTGGGTTTTTTTCTCTCATATCTTACATAAAAAAATGTATTTAAACCTTTCAAAGGCATCTTCGAGGTAAGAGTAGTTGTCATTGCCAGAGATATTTTTTATGCCAGCTCAGTTTCTCAGAGTACAATGCCCCTTCTTTCTAAATTGTTTAAAATCGTGAATACTTTAAATCCATATGTGATGCTGCCATCAGATAATTTGCCAGCCTTCCAGCACCCACTCGTAAGATAACTTACCTTGTGATGTATCTTTATGATCTCTCTACCACAGACTTTTATTACATTGTTGTGTGTGCAGGTGTGATCTACAAAAGATGGATACAATGATTTACCTGGGAATAGATTCTAAATATAAATTTGGTTAATGTCTTTTTCTCTTTGTTTATCTTTTCTACCATGTAACTTCCATAAGCATGCTAATTGTTGTTTTTTTAAAATTTCTTCATTTTTCGGTGTTTTTGTATTCTATTGTAAATTGTAACAATATGCACAGAGCATAAAAATTAACATTTTAACCATTTTTAAGTGTACACTTCTGTGGCTTTAAGTACATTCACATTCTTGTGCAATCATCACCACCATCTCTAGAACCTTTTCATCTTCCCCAGCTGAGACTGTACACCCATTAAACACTAACTCCCCATTCTCCCCTCCTTAGAGTCTTCGGTAAGCATGATTTTCTTTTCTTCTCTATGACTTCAGCTGTTCTAAGAACCTCACAGAAGACGACTCATACAATATTTATCCTTTTGTGACTGGCTTATTTCGCTAACAATGTCAGGGTTCATCTACACTGTAGCATGTGTCACAATTTCCTCCTTTATTAAGGCTGAGTAATATTCCATTGTGTGGATGTATCACATTTTGTGTATCTATTCATCTGTTGATGTATACAGTTGGGTTGCTTCCATCTTTTGGCTATTGTAAATAATGCTGCTGTGAATGTGGATTTACAAATATCTGTTTTAGTCCTTACTTTCAGTTATTTTGGGTATACACCAGGGAGTGAAACTGCTGGGTCATATGGTAATTCTATATTTAGGTTTCTGAGAAATTGCATAGCATTTCAACCTGGTTTCGATTGAAGTCTAATGAATGACTTCATGTTATGACCCAAATCTGCTTTATTATTAAAAATAATGCAGGTGAAAGCATGATATAAAACTTGTAATGACCGATTGATAAAATTAGACTTATAGGTGGATACTTTTGTGAAAATGGAAAAATGTATTTTATATACAGTTCTACATAGTATTAAACCTTGTTTGAAGTTGGGGACACAAGAAACTGAACTTGGAATTGATTTATGTTTGGTATTTTTTAAAGTATACCATCCTACGTTATATACTTTCCTCTCTTTTGTTGTTCTTTGTAATACACAGCTTTTATTAGAGCAGGTTTTAAAAATGCTTTCAGGAACTGGCAAATAACTAGCCAACAGAAGCATAATCACTGTTTGTGCCCTTGAATATGTGGATCTCATTAAATAAGTATGAAATATATATTATTTCAAGGACACTAAATTGCTTTGCTTATCGAGATATATCAACACAAATTGGCTTTGCCATTTGATTGCTTTGAAAAAGTACCTATTTAGCATCATATAGCTTTGTAATATACACTGCTTGAGGTAGTGTGCAGTCTTCTATTTCATTATAAAGGACAAAATTGCTTCTTTATAGCAGCTTTTGGATTAACTTTATTTTTCTATGCAAAATTTTTTTTTATTGGAAGTTAAATTAGTTTTATTCTGAAAAGGTCATAGGCTGAGCTACACAAGAAATGTAACAGGGAAAACAATCATTCTTTGATGACTTTCAATTGCTTCTATGATTATTGAATTCACATTTCAAATTCTTCACATTTTGAATTCTCCACCCATAAATTTGTCAGTTTTGCCTATCAACAAATTTCAGTATTACTGAGATTTTCTAATTTATTCATTTAGAAAGTTTCAAGGTATTGTCTCTTTAAGTCTCTACATTTGTTGGTATATCTACTTTTTCTGTTTTTAATTATTGATGTGTATTTCTTCTTGCTTAAATATATTTGTTCTAGATCTGTTGAGTATTTTTCCTTTACTCTAACTCAATTTATTATAATTTTTATTACTTTTCACTTTTTTACAAAACAGTTTTGATTTTATGCTAATTATGTCCTTTATGCTTTCAATGAAGTTGCATTTATTACTTTTTATAGAATTACGTATCTTTCTTCCACTTAAATTATAAAAACAAAACACCCATGTGGCAGTTTTTATTACTGTTCACAATATCCATTTTTTCTTCCTACTGATGATTATATTGTTCTGCCACCTATAGTCAGTCTAGGCTGTGTGGTTCCGTTGGCCAAAGAAATGTGAGATGTGACACATGTCACTTCTAGGCAGTAGATTTAAGAGACCGATCATGATTTTTCCCTGCACTTGTTTTCCTCTGCTGTGGATACCAGAACTATGACTGCATCAATGTAATCCCAGTGTGGAGACAAACCTTACATAGGGGAAAAGACCTAGCCAACCAATGACACATTGTATGCTGACAAGTGAATTGTTGCTGCTTAACTTACTAAGGTATGGTGTTGTTTGTTACTGCAAAATCAAATAGTGTCTCTTGACTGAAGAGTCTCTTACATCATTAATGGGCTAAGGAAAAGAGACATTCATGTTATTTTAAAAATACATCAATAAAGATAAGAATATTCCATTTCAAAACTCGTGGCTCTCAGTCTGTAACCCCAGACTATACCCCCAGTCCAATGATGAGAAAAACATCACACAAATTCCAATACACAGGCATCTTACAATACAGTGAACTAGTACTGCTCAAAACTGTCAAAGTCATCAAAAACAAAAAAAGTTTGAGAAAATGTTACAGTCAACAGGAACATAAGGAGACATAAAAACTAAAGGTAGTATGATAACCTGTATGGGATCCTGGAAAAGATAAAAAAGCATTAAATAAAAACTAAGGGTTTAGGAAACAAGATGGCAGAGTAGAAGAACATGCTCTCACTCCCTCTTGCGAGAACACCAGAATCACAACTAGCTCCTGGACAATCATCGACAGGAAGACACTGGAAGTCACCAAAAAAGATACCCCACATCCAAAGACAAAAGAGAAGTCACAATGAGATGGTAGGAGGGGCGCAATCACAGTAAAATCAACTCCCATAACTGCTGGGTGGGTGACTCACAGATTGTAGAACACTTATACCACAGAAGTCCACCAACTGGAGTGAAGGATCTGAGCCCCACGACAGGCTGCCCAACCTCGGGGTCTGGCAAAGGGAGGAGGAATTCGTAGAGAATCAGACTTTGAAGGCTAGTGGGACTTCATGACAGGACTTTGATAGGACTGGGGGAAACAGAGACTCCACTGTTAGAGAGCACAGACAAAGTAGTGAGCACATCAGGACCCAGGGTAAGGAGCAGTGACCCCAGAGGAGATTGAAACAGACATGCCTGTTAGTGTTGGAGGGTCTCCTGCAGAGGCGGGGGGGGGGGGGGGCTGTGGCTCACCGTGGGGACAAGGACACTGGCAGCAGAAGTTCTGGGAAGTACTCCTTGGCATGAGCCCTCCCAGAGTCGGCCATTAGCCCCACCAAAGAGCCCAGGTAGGCTCCAGTGTTGGGTTGCCTCAGGCCAAACAACCGACAGGGAGGGAACACAGCCCCACCCATAAGCAGACAAGTGGATTAAAGTTTTACTGAGCTCTGCCCACCAGAGCAACAGTCAGCTCTACCCACCACCAGTCCCTCCCATCAGGAAACTTGCACAAGCCTCTTAGATAGCCTCATCCACCAGAGGGCAGACAGCAGAAGCAAGAAGAACTACAATCCTGCAGCCTGTGAAACAAAAACAACATTCACAGAAAGACAGACAAGATGAAAAGGCAGAAGACTATGTACCAGATGAAGGAACAAGGTAAAACCCCAGAAAAGCAACTAAATCAAGTGGAGATAGGCAACTTTCCAGAAAAAGAATTCAGAATAATGATAGTGAAGATGATCCAGGACCTCGGAAAAAGAATGGAGACAAATATCAAGAAGATGCAAGAAATGTTTAACAAAGACCTAGAAGAATAAAAGAACAAACAAACAGAGATGAACAATACAATAACTGAAATGAAAACTACACTAGAAGGAATCAATAGCATAATAACTGAGGCAGAAAAACGGATAAGTGACCTGGAATACAGAATGGTGTAATTCACTGCTGTGGAACAGAATAAAGAAAAAATAATGAAAATAAATGAAAACAGCCTAAGAGATCTCTGGGACAACATTAAACCCAACAACATTCGCATTATAGGGGTCCCAGAAGGAGAAGAGAGAGAGAAAAGACCCGAGAAAATATTTGAAGAGATTATAGTTGAAAACTTCCCTAACATGGGAAAGGAAATAGCCACCCAAGTCCAGGAAGTGCAGAGAGTCCCATACAGGATAAAGCAAGGAGAAACATGCTGAGACACATAGTAATCAAATTGGCAAAAATTAAACACAAAGAAAAATTATTGAGAACAGCAAGGGAAAAATGACAAATAACATACAAGGGAAATTCCATAATATTAACAGCTGATTTCTCAGAAGAAACTCTACAAGCCAGAAGGAAGTGGCATGATATACTTAAAGTGATGAAAGGGAAGAACCTACAGCCAACATTACTCTACCTGGCAAGGATCTCATTCAGATTCGATGGAGAAATCAAAAGCATTACAGACAAGCAAAAGCTAAGAGAATTCAGCACCACCAAACCAGCTCTACAACGAATGTTAAAGGAATTTCTCTAAGTGGGAAACACAAGAGAAGAAAAGGACCTACAAAAACAAACCCAAAACAATTAAGAAAATGGTCATAGGCACATACATATCGATAATTACCTTAAATATGAATGGATTAAATGCTCCAACCAAAGACACAGGCTTGCTGAATGGATACAAAAACAAGACTCCTCAATATGCTGTCCACAAGAGACCCGCTTCAGATCTAGGGACACATACAGACTGAAAGTGAGAGGATGGAAAAAGATGTTCCATGCAAATGGAAATCAAAAGAAAGCTGGAGTAGCAATACTCATATCAGATAAAATAGACTTTAAAATAAATAATGTTACAAGAGACAAGGAAGGACACTACATAATGATCAAGGGATCAATCGAAGAAGATACAACAATTATAAATATATATGCACCCAACATAGGAGCACCACAATACATAAGGCAACTGCTAACAGCTGTACAAGAGCAAATTGACAGTAACACAAAAATAGTGGGGGACTTTAACACCTCACTTACACCAACAGACAGATCATCCAAAATGAAAATAAATAAGGAAACACAAGCTTTAAATGACACAACAGACCGGATAGATTTAATTGATAATTATAGGACATTCCATCCAAAAACAGAAGATTACACTTTCTTCTCAAGTGCACACAGAACATTTTCCAGGATAGATCACATCTTGGCTTGCAAAACAAGCCACAGTAACTTTAAGAAAATTGAAATCATATCAAGTATCTTTTCCGACCACAACGTTATGAGATTAGAAATGAATTACAGGGAAAAATAAGTAAAAAACAAAAACACATGGAGGCTAAACAATAAGTACTAAATAACCAAGAGATCACTGAAGAAATCAAAGAGGAAATAAAAAAATACCTGGAGACAACTGACAATGAAAACATGATGATCCAAAACATATGGGATGCAGCAAAAGCAGTTCTAAGAGGGATGTTTATAGCTACACAAAGCTACCTCAAGAAACAAGAAAAATCTCAAATAAACAATCTAACCTTACACCTAAAGGAACTAGAAAAAGAAGAACAAACAAACCCAAAGTTAGCAGAAGGAAAGAAATCATAAATATCAGAGCAGAAATAAATGAAATAGAAACAAGGAAAACAATAGGAAAGATCAATAAAACTAAAAGCTGGTTCTTTGAGAAGATAAAATTTTTAAACCATTAGTCAGACTCATCAAAAAAAAGAGGGAGAGGACTCAAATCAATAAAATTCGAAATGAAAAAGGAGAAGTTACAACAGACACCGCAGAAATACAAAACATCCTAAGAGAGTACTACCAGCAACTCTATGCCAATAAAATGGACAACCTGGAAAAAATGGACAAATTTTTAGAAAGGTATAAACTTCCAAGACTGAACCAGGAAGAGACAGAAAATATGAACAGACCAATCACAAGTAATGAAATTGAAACTGTGATTAAAAACCTTCCCACAAACAAAAGTCCAGGACCAGATGGCTTCACAGGTGAATTCTATCAAACATTTAGAGAAGAGCTAGCACCTATCCTTTTCAAAGTCTTCCAAAATATTGTGGAGGAAGGAACACTCCCAAACTCAATCCATGAGGCCAAAATCACCCTGATACCAAAACCAGACAAAGATACTACAAAAAAAGAAAATTAGAGACCAATATCACTGATGATTATAGATGCAAAAATCCTCAACAAAATACTAGCAAACAGAATACAACAACACATTAAAAGGATCATACACCATGATTAAGTGGGATTTATCCCAGGGATGCAAGGATTCTTCAATATACATAAATCAATCAATGTGATACACCATATTAACAAATTGAAGAATAAAAACCATATGTTCATCTCAGTAGATGCCGAAAAAGCTTTTAACAAAATTCAACACCCATTAATGATAAAAAGCTCTCCAGAAAGTGGGCATAGAGGGAACCTACTTCAACATAACAAAGGCCATATACGACAAACCCACAGCAAACATCATTCTCAATGGTGAAAAACTGAAAGCATTTCCTCTAAGATCAGGAACAAGACAAGGATGCCCACTCTCACCACTATTATTCAACATAGTTTTCGAAGTTCTAGCCATGGCAATCAGAGAAGAAAAATAAAAGTAATACAAATTGGAAAAGAAGAAGTAAAACTGTCACTGCTTACAGATGACGTGATACTATACAGAATCCTAAAGATGCCACCAGAAAACTACTAGAGCTAATCAATGAATTTGGTAAAGTTACAAGATAGAAGATTAATGCACAGAAATCTCTTGCATTCCTATACACTAATGATGAAAAATCTGAAAGAGCAATTAAGGAAACACTCCCATTTACCATTGGAACAAAAAGAATAAAATATCTAGGAATAAACCTACCTAGGGAGACAAAAGAACTGTATGCAGAAAACTATAAGACACTGATGAAAGAAATTAAAGATGATACCAACAGATGGAGAGATATACCATGTTCTTGGATTGGAAGAATCAATATTATGAAAATGACTACACTACCCAAAGCAATCTACAGATTCAATACAATCCCTATCAAATTACCAAGGGCATTTTTTATGGAGCTACAACAAAAAATCTTAAAAGTTGTATAAAGACACAAAAGACCCCGAATAACCAAAGCAGTCTTGAGGGAAAAAAACGGAGCTGGAGGAATCAGATTCCCTGAGTTCAGACTATACTACAAAGCTACAGTAATCAAGACAGTATGGTACTGGCACAAAAACAGAAACATAGATCAATGGAACAAGATAGAAAGCCCAGAGATAAACACACTCACCTACGGTCAACTAATCTATGACAAGGGAGACAAGGATATACAATGGAGAGAAGACAGTCTCTTCAACAAGTGGTGCTGGGAAAACTGGACAGATACATGTAAAAGAATGAAATTAGGGCGCAGTGGTTGAGAATCCACCTGCTGATGCAGGGGCCCCGGTCCGGGAAGATCCCACATGCTGTGGAGTGGCTGGGCCTGTGAGCCATGGTCACTGAGGCTGCACATCTGGAGTCTGTGCTCCGCAACGGGAGAGGCCACAACAGTGAGAGGCCCGCGTATCGCAAAAAAAAAAAAAAAAAGAATGAAATTAGAACACTCCCTAACACCATACACAAAAATAAATTCAAATTGGATTAGAGACCTAAATGTAAGACCGGACACTATAAAACTCTTAGAAGAAAACATAGGAAGAACACTCTTTGACATAAATCACAGCAAGATCTTTTTTGATCCACCTTCTAGAGTAATGGAAATAAAAACAAAAATAAACAAATGGGACCTAATGAAACTTAAAAGCTTTTGCATAGCAAAGGAAACCATAAACAAGACGAAAAGACAACTGTCAGAATGGGAGAAAATATTTTCATATGAATCAACAAAGGATTAATCTCCAAAATATATAAACATCTCATGCAGCTCAATATTAAAAAACAACCCAATCCAAAAATGGGCAGAAGAACTAAGTAGACATTCCTCCAAAGAAGACATACAGATGGCCAAGAAGCACATGAAAAGCTGCTCAACATCACTAATTATTAGAGAAATGCAAATCAAAACTACAATGAGGTATCACCTCACACCAGTTAGAATGGGCATCATCAGAAAATCTACAAACAACTAATGCTGGAGAGGGTGTGGAGAAAAGGGAACCTTCTTACACTGTTGGTGGGAATGTAAATTGATACAGCCACTATGGAGAACAGTACGGATGTTCCTTAAAAAACTAAAAATAGAATTGCCACGTGATCTAGCTATCCCACTACTGGGCATATACCCAGAGAAAACCATAATTCAAAAAGACACATGCACCCCAATGTTCATTGCAGCACTATTTCCAATAGCCAGTTCATGGAAGCAACCTAAATGCCCATCGACAGACGAATGTATAAAGAAGATGTGGTACATATATACAATGGAATATTACTCAGCCATAAAAAGGAACGAAATTAGGTCATTTGTTGAGACGTGGATGGATCTAGAGACTGTCATACAGAGTGAAGTAAGTCAGAACGAGAAAAACAAATATCGTATATTAACGCATATATGTGGAACCTAGAAAAATGGTACAGACGAACCAGTTTGCAAGGCAGAAATATAGGCACAGATGTAGAGAACAAACGTATGGACACCAGCTGGGGGGAAAGCGGCGGGTGGTGGTGGTGGTGGTGTGATGAATCGGGAGATTGAGATTGACATGTATACACTGATGTGTATAAAATTGATGACTAATAAGGATCTGCTGTACAAAAAAATAAATAAAATTCAAAAATTAAGAAAAAAAAGGAAGCTTTTGCTCACACACACAAGTTATCTTTTTGCTTAAAATTTGAATCTCTAAAACATTATTGTGATGATTATTATATAACAACCCCAAATAGTTAAAAGCCTTCCTAAAGTGGCTTATCATAATTCTTTCACATATTTTAGTGAGGGAATTTATTTTAAAAATATCTTAATAATAAAATCAAGTATGCAGCTGTTATAAATGAGATCAAGATAGGTTGATAAGTTACAACAAATATTTTTTACCTGTGTAATGCATTTGCATTTATAGATATGAATTAAAGTAGCCATTCCCTTATTAGAACTTAAGAGAGAAATATGAAATGAGGTTTATTTTCTTAACGTTCAGAATTTACTTTCTTATTATTTCTACATGAGCATGATTGCAACATTATCCCAAATGAATTGTTCAGTACTTCCACTGATGTAGTAGCTATGTGCTTGAAATATTTTGCAAAATTTCTTGTTATCAACTCTGTTATTTTTTCTCCTTTTACTTATTTTCAGCCAATAAAGCCATGTGAACCAATAAAACAAACAAACAAAAATACTAAGGAACTATGAATAAATTATGAACAATAATTAATAACATTTTCTTTAAATAACAAAAAATATCTGGAGTGAAATCAAAGAAATATTCAAATGCTGATCCAATAATTGCTTTATCTTTCTATCAACTGGGCACCTTCAGTAATATTTCCTAAGAAAGGAACTTTTACCCCCATGTCTTGAGTAACACCTGGTACATAGTAAACACTTAATAGATGCATGTGAAATTAAGGAATGAAGTAAACCAGACATTATAGAAAGGTGACATAAAGCCCTCCTGGATTTGGACTTTTCCCTTTAAAAATAACAAGATTCAACAACAAAGTTAGAGTAAGAATGGGAATTATTACTGCAATTTATTTGTTCATGATCAACTCAACTCAAGGCTTATTCCATAGTAATACCTCAATGGATAAACTAGAGTTGTTTCTTTTATACTCCTACCTACTATACACAATGATCATATTGCTTGTCCTTGACAAGAATTTCTCTATTTTCCATTTTATTTTCACTCCGTGTATTTTCAAAGCAACAACTATGCTTCATATCAATCTTAACAATCCACCCAATTGAGGATGATGCTGGTGACGTTTATCTGGAATATAGTATATGATTCTAGAGTGAGCTATTTTTGAAACATCTGTAAACAACCGGACTATTGAAATCTAGATGTATTTCTATGCTATACTGTATTTAAAAATGAGGAAATGAAATATGCTATCTACACTAAATGGCATTCCTAAAATAACTGACATTGAAAATGTTGTGTTATAAACATGAGCTAAACATGAGATAAAATGCAAAATAGCCTAATGTTTAATTCACTGTGACTCTAATTTCCTGTAAACAGAAGCTCAAGTATAGAACGACTTATCTCTTTTATAGTTGGGAGAAACAATACTGGTACCATCTGGATTTCCATAGGCGTTTTAGCATGTGGAAGCTGTACCTTAGGAATCCATTATTGAATATTTCAGGAAGTGGGTTTCATATTCCAATATGTTTTCACTGCATATTTCTTATGCTGTATTTGGGAGTAACAGAATTCGTAATTGTCACATAGAGAAACTTTATTTTTCTCTTTATTCTTTTCCCTAATTTTGCACGGCAGATGTTGGTAATCAAGTGATATGTATTATACAAAACTACATTGAGTCAATTTTTAAAGAATATTTATTATTGTAAGCAACTGCCACTAAATACTTAAATATATACTGATCTGTAGATTTGCAGCTCAACACAGCTACAACTGGAGCTACTGTTCGTTTCTGGCTTTCTACACAGTTGTTAGTATCACAAAAGGAAACCATGTAAACATCCAGAGCAGCAGAGTATGCTATCCTCAAGTTAGACTATTAAACTTTCCTTACAGGCAAGGATTGCTTTTCTTAGGATGGCATACAGCTAAAGAGTTTACATTTTGGAGTCAGACAGGTCTGGTTCCAAATTCTCTCCCTGCTGTTTGGCCTTAGACTTGTTACTTAATCTCTGTAGAGGAGGCCCATCCTTGTGCCTTCAAATAATGATTGTAAGACTTTGTTCCAAAATGTCTTTTTTTATGGAGTAGTGATAAAGACTGTAACACAGGCAAAGCATTTAGCAGAGTGATTGCCGCTTTCTAAACCCTTGCAAGTCCTAGCTTCATAATCATTAGTATCAATGTCTTTGAATAAAAATACCCAAGTGATTCAAGAATTAGCATGTGAAAGTGCCCACAAGCACATGTTCTCTTGCAAAGGAGACTCCTGAATTCATTTTGCAGACAGCTAGGTTGGCTGTGGGTGCATTCCAAGGCAGTGGGAAGGATTGGGCTGTGCAGACCTTCTTAGCAAGTCTGGTCCAAACATTAGGGGGTCACCATGGGCTTACAGTTGTGCTGAGACAGGGGTCCTCAAAGCCCTGCCACCTTAGCCAAACTCCACAGCAGGATGCTTTTCAGCTGTGAGTAGCATCCATTATTCTCAATAGCTAATCACTTTTTATGAGTGCTAAAGCCTGAAAAAGATGTATGCAGTACAAACACAGGTTTTTTTTTTTTTTTTAATGAAATTTTGCGTTGTGGATCAATAAAAACATCAAAAATAAAATCTAACTTTTATTCGCAAAATACAAAAGACTGACAAAAATATCAATAGTGTGTATATACCAAAATATTTTTAAAAATATATTATTTTTTTGTTTTTATACGAAGGGTGGATAATGATCCAACTTAAAATTATTCCCTTGGTCAACTTCAGATTAAACATTAGCAAAATGAAAAAAAGATAAATAGAAGATTGGGATTTCTAAAACCAGTCGGAAAGTTCATCTGTTTGCAGCTGGATCAAAGTGTCTAATTATACGACATTCATTAAGCATTTTTTTCTTAGGCTCTTAAACTGCACTGGTTCTTCCTGCAGTTTTTTTTTCTTTTTTTCACATTCAAAGGGAATAATTTTCTTTTTTTTCATTTTTTGAAATAGAATTTATTTCTTAGAGAAATCTTAGATTTACAGAAAAATTAAGCACAAAGTGCAGTTTCTGAAAACACCCCTCTCCCTTCACAGATTCTCCTACTATTAACAACTTGCACTAGTGTAGGGCATGTGTAACAACTGGTGAACCAACACCCATACATTATTTTTAATTAAACTCCATAGTTTACGTTAGGGTTCACTCTTTGTGTAGTATAATCTATGGGTTGTGACAACTGTGTAATGACACATAATCACCCTTACAGTATCATATGGAATGGTTTCACTGCCTTAAAAATCCCTTGTGCTACACTTATACATCTCTCCCCCCACCAAACACCTGACAATCACTGATCTTTTACTGTCTCTATAATTTTGCCTTTTCCAGAATTCCATATAGTTGGAATTATACAGTATATAGCCTTTTTACATTGGCCTCTTTCATTAGCAATATACATTTAAGTTTCCTCCTTTTCTTTTTGTGGCTTAATGTATCATTTGCAAAGACTGTATTTGTAAACCCAATTGAAAAATTTTTAGCAAGACTAACAAAAAAAAGAGAAGAGGCAAATAACTAAAATCAGAAATAAAAATGGAAACATTACTTCCAACCTTTCAGAAATAAAAGAGTATAAGAGAATATTATGAAGAATTGTATTCTAACAAATTAGATAAAGTGAAATGGACAAACTCTTGGAAATAGCCTAAATTGACTCAAGAAGATATTAAAAAACACTAAATAGACTTAAACAAATTAAAGAAATTGAGTCAGCAATGCAAAAGCTTCCAAGGAAGAAAAGTCCCTAACCAAATGGCTTCACTGGTGAATTCTATTAAACATTTCAGAATTAACACAATCCTTCTCAAAATCTTCCAAAAAAAATAAGAGGAGAGAATGCTTCCTGACTCTTTCTGTGAGGCCAGCATTATCCTGTAACCAAAACCAGATAAAGATATCACAAGAAAATTACAGACCAATATCCTTTATGAATATTAATGTAAAAATCCTCAACAAAATACTACCAAACTGAATCCAACAGCACATTAAAAGGATCATACACCATGATCAAGTGGGGTTTATCCCAAGAATGCAAGGATTCTTCAATATGAGCAAATCATTCAATGTGATACACCATATTAACAAATTGAAGAATAAAAACCATATGATCATCTCAATAGATGCAGAAAAAGCTTTCAAGAAAATTCAACACCAATTTATGATAAAAACCCTCCAGAAAGTAGGCATAGAGGGAACTAACCTCAACATAATAAAGGCTGTATATGACAAACCCACAGGCAACATCATTCTCAATGGTGAAAGACTGAAAGCATTTCCACTAAGATCAGGAAAAAGACAAGGTTACCCCCTCTCACCCCTATTATTCAACATAGTTTTGGAAGTTTTAGGCACAGCAATCAGAGAAGAAAAAGGAGTAAAAGGAACCCAAATCGGAAAAGATGTAAAATTGTCACTGTTTGCAGGTGACATGATACTATACATAGAGAATCCTAAAGACGCTACCAGAAAACTAGTAGAGGAAATCAATGAATTTGGTAAAGTACCAGGACACAAAATTAATGCACAGAAATCTCTTGCATTCCTATACACTAATGATGAAAAATCTGAAAGAGAAATCAAGAAAACACTCCCATTTACCACTGCAACAAAATGAATAAAATACCTAGGAATAAACCTACCTAAGGAGACAAAAGACCTGTATGCAGAAAACTATAAGACACTGATGAAAGAAATTAAGGATGATACAAACAGATGGAGTGATATACCATGTTCTTGGATTGGAAGAATCAACACTGTGAAAATGACTATACTACCCAAAGCAATCTACAGATTCAGTGCAATCCCTATCAAACTACCAATAGCATTTTTCACAGAACTAGAACAAAGAATTTCACAATTTGTATGGAAACACAAAAGACCCCGAATAGCCAAAGCAATCTTGAGAAACAAAAACGGAGCTGGAGGACTCAGGCTTCGTGACTTCAGATTATACTACAAAGTTGCAGTAATCCAGACAGTATGGTACTGGCACAAAAACAGAAATATAGATCAGTGGAACAGGATAGAAAGCCCAGAGATAAACCCACGCACATATGGTCACCTTATTTTTGATAAAGGAGGCAAGAATATACAATGGAGAAAAGGCAGCCTCTTCAATAAGTGGTGCTGGGAAAACTGGACAGCTACATGTAAAAGAATGAAATTAGAACACTCCCTAACACCATACACAAAAATAAACTCTAAATGGATTAAAACCTAAATGTAAGGCCAGACACTGTAAAACTCTTAGAGGAAAACATAGGCAGAACACTCTATGACGTAAATCACAGCAAGATCCTTTTTGAGCCACCTCCTAGAGAAATGGAAATAAAAACAAAAATAAACAAACGGGACCTAATGAAACTTCAAAGCTTATGCACAACAAAGGAAACCATAAACAAGACCAAAAGACAACCCTCAGAATGGGAGAAAATATTTGCAAATGAAGCAACTGACAAAGGATTAATCTCCAAAATATACAAGCAGCTCATGCAGCTCAATATCAAAAAACAAAGGACTCAGTCCAAAAATGGGCAGAAGACCTAAACAGACATTTCTCCAACGAAGATATACAGATTGCCAACAAATACATGAAAGGATGCTCAACATCACTAATCATTAGAGAAATGCAAATCAAAACTACAATGAGGTATCACCTCACACCAGTCAGTATGGCCATTATCAAAAAATCTACAAAAAATAAATTCTGTATAGGGTGTGGAGAAAAGGGAACCCTCCTACACTGTTGGTGGGAATGTATATTGATACAACCCCTATGGTGAACAGTATGGAGGTTCCTTAAAAAACTAAAAAGAGAACTACCACATGACCCAGCAATCCCACTCCTGGGCATATACCCTGAGAAAACCATAAGTCAAAGAGTCATGTACCACAATGTTCATTGCTGCACTATTTACAATAGCCAGGACATGGAAGCAACCTAAGTGTCCATCATCGGATGAATGGATAAAGAAGATGTGGCACATATATACAATGGAATATTACTTAGCCATAAAAAGAAACGAAATTGAGTTATTTTTAGTGAGGTGGATGGACCTAGAATCCGTCATACAGAGTGAAATAAGTCAGAAAGAGAAAAACAAATACTGTATGCTAACACATATATCCGGAATCTAAAAAAAAAAAAAGTGGTTCTGAAGAACCTAGGGGCAGGACAGGAATAAAGACACAGACCTAGATAGTGGCCTTAAGGACATGGGGAGGGGGAAGTGTAAGCTGAGACGAAGTGAGAGAGTGGCATAGACATATATACACTACCAAATGTAAAATAGATAGCTAGTGGGAAGCAGCCGCATAGCACAGGGAGATCAGCTCGGTGCTTTGTGATCATCTAGAGGGTTGGGATAGGGAGGGTGGGAGGGAGATGCAAGAGGGAGGAGATATGGGTATATATTTATACGTATAGCTGAGTCACTTTGTTATACAGCAGAAACTAACACAACAATGTAAAGCAATTATGCTCCAATAAAGATGTCAAAAAAAAAAAAAATAGATCAGTGACCTAATAAGTGCTAAAACCTTAAAACTCTTAGAAGAAAATGTAGGCATACATCTTCATTACCCTGGATTTGGCAATAGATTCTTAGTTGACACCAAAAGAAAAAGTGATAAATATAAAAATTAAAAGCTTTTGTTCATAAAAGGACATTAGCAAGACTGTGAAAGCACAATCTATGGAATAGGATAAAATATTTTCAAATCACATATGATAAGGGTTTAATATCAAGAATATATAAAGAATTCCTAAAACTCAACAAAATATAAAAAAAATTCAATTTAAAAATGGGCAAAGAAATTGAATAAATATTTCTCCAAGGAAGAAATACAAATGGCCAATAAGTGCATGAAAAGATGCTCAACTTCATTAATCATTCCGGTAATGCAGTTCATATGTACAACTGTTTATGACTTTATATCTTCTAGTATAGCTATAATTTAAAAAAGCAGAAAATAGCAACTATTGGTAATGATGTGGAGCAATCGGAACGCTCATACATTGCTGGTGAAAATGTAAAATGTAGGAGCTCTCTGAAAAAGTTAGACAGTTCCTCAGTAAGCTAAAGAGAATTACCATATGGTCCATATGTTCTATTCCTAGGTATATATACCCAAAAGAATTGGAAATAGAGACGAAATAGATAACTTGTGTGCCAAAGTTCTCTGCAATATTATTAACAATAGCCCCAAAGTGGAAACAACCCAAGTGTCTATCAACAGATAGATGGATGGATAAAATAAAAAGTGGTTGTTTTGGGTTTAATTTTGTCCCTCCAAAATTCCTAACCTCTAGTATCTCAAAATGTGATCTTATTTAAAAATATCATTGTTGGAAAAGTAATTAGTTAAGATGAGATCATACTGGAGTAGGTTGAGCCCTTAATCCAGCATGAATGGTGTCGTTATACAAGTGGCAAATTTGGAGATAGACAAGCAGAGAGGGAAGACAATATAAAGAGGCAAAAGGAGAAAATGACCATCTACGAGCCAAGGAGAAAAGCCTGGATTACATCCTTCCTCACAGCTCTCAGAAGGAACCAACCCTGCTGGCTGCTTATTATGGACTCCCAGCCCCCAGAACTGTAAGACAATAAATTTCTGTTGTTTAAGCCACCCAGTTTGTGGCCTTTTGTTATAGCAGCCTAGAAAACTAATACAATGGTATGTACATACAGTGAAATATTATTCAACCATAAGAAAGTGATGAAGTTCTCATACAGGCTACAACATACATGAACCACAAAAGCATTATGCTAAGTGAAATAAGCCAGACACAAAAGGACAAATATTGTATGATTTCATTTGCATAGAATATTTAGAATAGGGAAACTCATATAGAGAGAAAATAGAATAAACTTTACCAGGGGCTAGGGTGAGGGGAAATGAGCAAAATGGCCTTAGAGTCTCTGGGGTGATGAAACTATTTGGAAATAATGATGATGCTTGAAACTAATTCCACTGAATTATACACTTAATAACGGTTCAAATGCAAGTTTTATGTTATGTATATTTTACCACAAAAATTCAAATATATGAAAAAAAGAAGTACAATGGGTTAGAAAGCTTCAGAGTCCATATTCCAAATGGGAGAGTTTAAAACAATCTTGGAGTCTTTGGATTTATGTACAAAAGGAGTCTTTCTTGTTGACTAAAGTGCTGCTTTGGATTGTTATGACTCAAGTACTGGGCACAGATTGGTGAAAGCAGAGGGTGGAGGTTAAGAGTTAGTGGGGGACCCAGGTCAGCAAGGACAAATATTCAATTCTGAGTAGCCATAAACCTTTGCTAAAATCTTTTTTTCCAATTAATTAATTTATTTATTTTTGGCTGCGTTGGGTCTTCATTGCTGCATGCGGGCTTTCTCTAGTTGCAGCCAGCCGGGACTACTCTTTTTTGCGGTACGCGGGGCTTTTCATTACGGTGGCTACTCATTGCAGAGCACAGGATTCAATAGTTGTGGCGCACGGGCTCAGTAGTTGGGGCTCGTGGGCTCTAGAGCGCAGGCTCAGTACTTGTGGTGCACGGGTTTAGTTGCTCCACAGCATGTGGGATCTTCCCAGACCAGGGCTCCAACCTGTGTCTCCTGCATTGGCAGGCAGATTATTAACCACTGCGCCACCAGGGAAGTACTTGCTAAAATCTTAATGTAGCAGTTTATGTGAATGGAAAATTCACTCATATCTACTTAAAATCTCTTGAGTTTCCTTTTTCAGTTCCCTTCATTATCCCCATATTTCATGCCCCTGCTTTAAAAAAAAAACTAAATTAAAAGAAATATGTAGTTGGGAAAGACTGAAATAATCATGATAAATTATAATCAAAAGATAGACATCAAGCACTGTTCTTTTTTTAATGTGATGTCAACTCATTTAAAGTTCATATTAGCAATTTAATTTTTCTATCAACCCTGAGAAGCAGGCATTGTTCTGTCAATTATGAGAGAGAAATTTGAGGCTGAGAGTATGTAAAGTCTGCAGGCCAAGATGAGGTGGAAATGGGATTAAGACCAAGTCTGTCAGACTCTGACATCCGTGGTTATTTCATTGTATTCTGCTGTGGCTTCCTGTTCAAGGAAATGCACAGTAATGAGAGGGAAGGGATAGACCTGTATTCAGAGCTTGTGGTAGGTTAGAAAAATGGTTATCCTCCCTGCTCCCTGGGGAGACCTTTGATTACTAAAATTTTAAAATTGCTGTCTTTGGGGGAAAAAAATCACCTTATAATCATCAATTATCAAGAATATCATAAGCCCTAAAGGGTGTAAATCAGTTCCTTTTGGGTAAGCAAAAGCAACACCTGTTTGCAGGGCCTCTCACCGCTGTGGCCTCTCCCGCCACGGAGCACAGGCTCTGGACGCGCAGGCCCAGCTGCCATGGCTCATGGGCCCAGCCGCTCCGCGGCATGTGGGATCCTCCCGGACTGGGGCACAAACCCGTGTCCCCTGCATTGGCAGGCGGACTCTCAACCACTGCGCCAACAGGGAAGCCCACCTGTTTTTTTAAGACAGAAGG